>NC_057348.1:80146324-81622157 GCF_016509475.1 Prionailurus bengalensis
GTGGTCCGGGGCTGGTGGAGTGGCTCTGTGCTGTCCAGCACATAGCTTCCGCATCCGGGGGCCATGCTAGCTGCCCCAGTGCTTACCGTGTCCTAGCAGTAGGAAGGGTAAAGGGCCAGGGGAGCATGCCCGCTCCTAAATTTAGAAGGCATGACCCAGGTCACTTCAGCTCACTCCTTATGGTCAGAGTTTCATTCCTTTGTCATGGGAAGCTGCAGGGGATAGTGTGAAATGTACCTCTAACTGGGGTCACAGTTCAGTTAAAATAAAGGAGAGCAGATATTGGCAGACCTCCAGCAAAGTTCAGCTCACATTAGCAACAAGGCGGCTGCCGCTGCTACCTATATGATGATCCTATAATGCTAATCCTAATGATTTTCCTTCCTAGCTCTGATTGTTATTTAAAAGTCATATGTGCTCAGGCTACGGGTCAATTTTTACCTCTACTTCCTCTCCTCTGCCCCATCTGTGAACTTCATCTCAAGTTCTCAAAGGTCCAAAATGTTTTAAAAAATTATTACACAGTGATTTAAAAAAAAAAAACTATTCCTCAACAGTTCAGATGGCATATTGTTTTGTATTCTGATTTTTCATTTAAACTTCCATTCATATCATAGACAAAGTTTTGGGAAACATATGGTCTCTCCCCCCAGAAAAAGTCAGGGCATGAGCAAAAGCAAGACAAGAAATCACAAGTGTTATACTTAATATCTCATTATTGACAGCTCAAGGTAGAATAAATCTCACCTGAAAGAGTTCTCTGTTTCCCCATTTGCAGATTATAAAGATATATTTTAGTTTTTCTCCTATTCCATTTATTTTAGAATATGACAGATGATAAGTTGTTATGAGACACAAATCTAATTGAGATGGGAAATGGGGGGGAAGGGAAGAGAAAAATACCTCCTAATATTGCTGGTTCTGTGCATAATTTAGCTGTCTTTAAATATT
Organism: Prionailurus bengalensis; assembly: GCF_016509475.1. Taxonomy (NCBI): domain Eukaryota; kingdom Metazoa; phylum Chordata; class Mammalia; order Carnivora; family Felidae; genus Prionailurus; species Prionailurus bengalensis. Next base: position 80,147,276 of record NC_057348.1, read on the forward strand.
AAGGAATCTTTTATACTGATCATAAGTATATTCCTGAACACAGAGAGAACTATTTTCACTCTGAATTTATAACATTTTTGGAAGCTTAATTATCATACTTGAAGGTCAAATGGTTCTTTATTGCAATAAAATACAAAAGTAATAAAGAAATTATTCCTGGGGAGATGAAAGTCTAGGTTCATAGCTCATTAAATGGTAACTTCACAGACCGTGTCTAATTTGTCATATTTAGCTTTGGAAATTTCATACATTTGAATTTCAAATTAGGTGAAGAGATACCTGAGGCAAAACTACCTAGGGCCTTTGAATTCTAAAATGATCCGGAGATATGGTTCCCATAACATAATACCTTTATTTGTAAAAAGTGCCTGTCATCATATATATACTGCTTGCCTGACTCAAACGCTTTTTTTTTAAGTAATCAATAATATTAACACAAAGATCATTAACCACTCCCTCAATTCGTTTTTAGACAACCCTTCCTTTTTCTGCTCAGCATATTGAAAACTTTGTACTGAATTATTTGTTGAAAAAATTGACAGAAATATATTTTAGAGTAACATGATTACTTAAAAGTTTCCTTCCAAAACAAGTGACTTGCAAGATAAACACTTGTCCAAAGAACAACCTTTGGGGGAGTTAAACATGACCTCATTTCTTTCTAAAGTGCCTCTTCTAGGCTGCTGTGATCTCAGGAGATGCTGGTGGGTGCCGTTTTTGAAAAAGCATAAATGCGGAAATGCTTTCTAAATAAATGAAGCTTTTCTTTACTTTCAGCATGAAATTTGTCTCTTGAATAAATTGAATTCATTTATTCAATTCATTAAATCAAAGACTTTTTGCTTCGATTTATATTGAGAAACAATATAATGATCTATGTTTAGAATATTCACTAAAAACACCCAAAGATTTAAGCTCTGGAATGGCATTAAGAAAAGCATGATTGTGAGGTCCAAGATCCAAATGAAATCATACACGCTGGAATTAAAGGTGTTTGCTGCCTGTTTGAGTTTATCAAAACTTTCTGATCTTCCATTTCCATCAGCAGAGCTCAGCTACTGCTCTCTTACCCGTGTCCTAAGACAAATCATTACAGTCTATGAGATGCTGTAAATAATTGGAGATAATAGAGAAAATGTGTTTAGCAAAAGAAAAATAATGTTCACAGAGTAACTCTCTATGCCAAGCAATAGATAGATATTTAACATCAGTTGTATTTAAATGTTTGGAAAGGGATTGATAAGTAGTTGTTTTCATATCATAATGAAGGTCAGATTAACTCACTGTGAGTGGAAAATAATGAGCTATTAAAAATCTTTAACCCCCCGCCCCCAAATATATTCCTTAGGAAGGGACATGCAAATCTTGTGACTAGAAACAGTACCAACACACAGATGTGTAAACAAAATGGCCTAAAATGGCCTAAGTGCTTTTTTCCATTTACTCAACTAAGTATCAGTACACATTTTTTCTACTTTTTTTTTGTTTTTGTTTTTGTTTTTAGTTTTTAACAGTTTACTGTTTTGTTTTGTTTTTTCCTGTTTACCAGCTCTTGGGATATTGGTCTAACAAAATTACATAGGTTTTCATTTATTCCTGGTAAAATTGCCACCAACTTGTGTTGATAATTGAAAAATTTTAGGGGTACCTGGGTGGCTCAGTTGGTTAAGCATCTGACTTTAGCCTAGGTCATGATCCCATGCTTTGTGGGTTCGAGCCCCGCGTTGGGCTTTGTGCTGACAGCTTGGAACCTGGAGCCTGCTTCAGATTCTGTGTCTCCCTCTCTCTCTCTGCCCCTCCCCCACTTGTACTCTCTCTGTCTCCCAAAAATAAGTAAATATTTAATTTTTTTTTTAATTTTAAAGGTGCTTGGCTCTTTTTTCAGGTAAAAACATGCAACAGTATGCCATCCTTCGTTGTTGTTGTTGTTGTTGTTGTTGTTGTTGTTGTTTTAATTGAAATTCAAGTTAGTTAACATATAGTGTAGTATTGGTTTCAGGAGTAGAATTTAAGGATTCATTACTTACATATAACACCCAGGGCTCATCCCAAGTGTCCTTCTTAATGCCCATCAACCATTTAGCCCATCCCCACCCACCCACCTCCCCTCGAGTAACCCTCAGTTTGTTCTCTATACTCAAGCGTCACTTATGGTTTGCCTCCCTGTCTGTTTTTATCTTATTTTCTTTCCCTTCCCCTATGTTCATCTGTTTTGTTTATTAAATTCTTCATATGAGTGAAATCATATGATATTTGTCTTTCTCTGAATCATTTCACTTAGCATGATATACTCTAGTTCCATCTACATTGTTGCAAATGGTAAGATTTCATTCTTATTGGTTGCCAAATAATATTTCATTGTATATATACCACATCTTCTTTATCCGTTTATCAGTCAATGGACATTTGGGCTCTTTCCATAATTTGGCTATTGTCAATAGTACTGCTGTAAACATTGGGGTGCAAGTTCCCCTTAAAATCAGCATTTTTGTATCCTTTGGATAAATACCTAGTAGTGCAATTGCTGGGTCATTCCACTTTTAGCTTTTTGAGGAACCTCCATAGTGTTTTCCAGAGTGGCTGAACCAGTTTTCATTCCCACCAACAGTGCATCCTTGCCAACATCTCTTGTTTCCTGAGTTGTTAATGTTAGCCATTCTGACAGGTGTGAGGTGGTATCTCATTGTGGTTTTGATTTGTAGCCCTGATAATGAGTGACATTGAGCATTTTTTTTCATTTGGCTGTTAGCCATCTGGATGTCTTCTTTGGAAAAGTGTCTATTCATGTCTTCTTCTCATTGCTTAACTGGGTTCTTTGGTTTTGGGTATTGAGTTGGTAAGATTTTATAGATTTTGGATATTAACCCTTTATCTGATATGTCATTTGCAAATATCTTTTCCCATTACATCAGTTGCCTTTTAGTTTTGTTGATTGTTTCCTTTGCTGTGTAGAAACTTTTTATCTTGATGAGGTCCAAATAAGTTCATTTTTGTTTTTTTCCCCCTTGCCTCCAGAGACATGTTTAGTAAAAAGTTGCTCCAGCTGAGGTCAAAGAGGTTGCTGCCTGCTTTCTTCTGTAGTATTTTGATGGTTTCCTGTCTTATTTTTTTGTCTTTCATCCATTTTGAATTCATTTTTGTGTATGCTATAAGAAAGTGGTACAGTTTCATCATTATGCATGTCACTGTCCAGTTCTCCCAACACCATGTGTTGAAGAGACCATCTTATTTCCATTGGATATTTTTTCCTGCTTTGTCAAAGATTAGTTGGCCATATATTTGTGGGTCCATTTCTGGGTTCTCTATTCTGTTCCATTGATCTATGTGTCTGTTTTTCTGCCAGCACCATACTGTCTTGATGATTACAGCTTTCTAATACAGCTTGAAGTCTGGAATTGTGATGCCTCCAGCATTGTTTCTTTTGTTGTTGTTATTTTTTTGGTTGTTTTCAACATTACTTTGGCTATTCTGGGTCTTTTCTAGGACCATACAGATTTTAGAATTGTTTATTCTAAATCTGTGGAAAATGTTGGTGTTATTTTATAGGGGTTGCATTGAATGTGTAGATTGCTTTGAGTAGTATAGACATTTCAACAATATTTGTTCTTCCAATCCATGAGCATAGAATGTTTTTCCATTTCTTTCATAAGTTTTCTATAGCTTTCAACGTACAGATAGATCTGTTACCTCTTTGGTTAAGTTTGTTCCTAGCTGTCTTATGGTTTTTGGTGCTATTGTAAATGGGAGCCACACCTTCATTCTTAATCCTTTGCTGAAAACAGACTTTTAAAAGAACATGGAGGCTTTAATGAGATTCTGTCATGGTTCTTACATTTTGTTGGCTTGTTTTTACTTTGTTCTTTTAAGCAAAGTAGGAACTTCATTTTAAGTAGGCTGTTTAGCATTTCAAATTTTATCTGTGGTTTTGACTAAGTTGATTCATTTTGATGACATTTGGCATACTCTTGATGTTATCAAGATACAATTTAAGTCCAATTTCCAATTCAGTACAATTACTTGAACCTGATCAAGCTTTAAAGAGGATGTAGTTTCTATAATTTTTGTAGGTCTAAATGACATTAAGTTTGTGGGTAAAGATTTCAGAGATGTGTGATTATTTTGAATGACATCAAGTTCAGTGAAACACAAATTCATTTACACATTAACACAGATAGTGTTGTCATCTTGCCTAGGATCAGTAACGAATTAGTAAATTTTTGGAATTATAAGTTGGGTTTATTTATCCATTGCCAATGCTCATAAATCTCCTTGGAGTGATCTATAAAATCCAACTGCAGATGTGGTATCCCATGATCATTGTACTTTAATTCTAAAAAACACCACTGAAAGTTTGGCCTCTAGCCATTACACTGTTTATAAGAGTTTACAAATTATTGGTAGAAACTTCATATTAAGCTGAATTGCCCCCAAATTTATGGAAAGATAAGCAATTTAATAAGTAATCACATGTTTGTATAAACTAAAGTAAACTTTTGGTCTTTTTCTCAGAAGTGATTTTTTTCTGCAGCATAGGATGTACAACTAATCACTTTTGTGAATCTAGGGATATCCAAATTTGTTAAGTTTCATGTTAGGACAGTAAGTGCGTTCTCATAGCTTGAAGTTCTGTCCAGCCTTTACATATAGTCTCATGGGATTCACCAATGAAGCCAAATTGGGACCATATTATGAAGTGCCTCCTCAGTGATCTCTTTGGGTACAAAACTATTCCAGCCATCCTTCTCAGTCTCTAATTCATTATCCAGTGCATCCTTCCCTGTATGTACCTGTGGCTGATTGTCTGACCTGGTGTTCTTATCCTGATGGAGAGATAACTGGAAGGAACTGAGATGTCTTTTATACTTCTGTTAAAGACATGTTATGTCCTGTTTTCTCCAAAGCCAAAACCTACCTCTTTAGAAACATTTTTGTTCTCTCTCAGAACAAAACTCCCAAGTCTAAGCCATTTGGCAACTTTAGGTGGTAGCTAGAGTTGGTCCTGAGATTTTGGGTCATAGGAGTGGGAAGTTGGACCAAGGTGGGAGTGGTAGGGTGGGAACAATCAAAGGTCCTTGGGGAGGCAGAGAATCAGTAATAGACCAACAAAAGGTTGAGATAAAAACATTTAAGCAATCTAGAAAAATGAGTCAGAACTAGTTCAATGGCAGAGGAGCAGGAAAGGCATACTTAGTTGAAGATATGGTACTGGGCAAGCACTGAGAAGGCTGACAAATTAGGACTCTCTAATGCACGTGTTTTATATTAATAAAGGAAAGAGTAAAGACCTTTATGCCAAATTCACATAATTCATCCATGTGAGGAGTATGAGGCAAAAAGCAGGTACTATCCAAGTGGGAGTGTAATAAATAATGTTAAACTATATTATACTTCTTTAGGCTACTTATTCTAATTTTTCTGTGGTACATTTACCCCTAATAAATGTGGAACAGAGGTTGAACTTCCTACAGGCTTAGAAATTTTGTTAAATTACATAAAAAATAGATTGATATAGTCACTTACTGAGAGATGATTAAAATAAGCTTCCAGGCACAGTACTTTCCTAGATTTTGGACCATATTTACCCCATACGTGTATGAATATTTTTCAAGGAAATTTGTACATTTCTTTCCATCAAGTTTAATGCATACATGTTTCTCTTTCTGAGGAAATAACGTTTAGTTATCTCAGTGGATTTTGTTAAAAATATTGAATTGATTTTTCCTAACTAGTGATTTAAAACATGATTTAAATTTGTTGAATTAAATTAAATTTAGGTGGTACTTACTGGGTGTTTAAACTACCCAGACTGTTATACTAAAGGACTTTCTGACAATGTTATGAATATATTTTGGCATATTTTCAAAGGTTTGGATCTTCAATTATTCATTTTCCAAAATATCATAAAATATATTACAATTAAGAAGTATCTTTCAGTTTAATTCAGCATTTATTGGGAACTGATTAGCAGCTTAGGCTGGTGTGTTGGGTGGCCATATTTTCTGCCTTTGAGGAACTTAGGAGAAAAGATATATACTCTTGGGAGAAAAGATATATACTTAATACAGAGAATAGTTCTGCATGCTGTAAAAATAAGGGCTGGACTATATGATTGAGACCAATAGTTTTTAAATTTGGCTTTTTATGAGAATCACCAGGAAAGGTTTTCAAAAATACAGATTCTAGAGACAGTCTTTGAGACATTAGTCTGCTGTCGGCCTCACTGAAATAAATTCCTCTCTTGTTCCACCACTAAAAACAAAAACAAAAAACACAACAAAATCAAATTCTAAGCCTCCATTCCCAAAGATTCTGATTCCCTGAGTCTTTTCTAATTGGCCTCCCCTGATGATTATGTTGTGGGTTGTTCAGTATAAGATGCCATGTGCCAAAGTCATGTAGAAAAGGTAGATATCAATTTGGATAGACTCCTTAGATTAAGGTAGAGTAAAGCATTTTATAACTTAATCTTTTTATTGGGTCCAGGCCTCATTTAAAATCAAGTAGGTCCTGATATCTCTACAGATATTTTGTTATACGTATTTAACCAGTAAGTATTTTTACTTGATACTTTCCCTAAATTTTACATTTGATTTAATTAACTTATTTCCCAGTTTTCTTTGAAGTTAAATACTATATAGATATCAGTATTATTTTCCTCCTCTTCTTCACAATTTATTCCGTGAACACCGAGAACCCCTTTTGTAAAATAGCTGATATTAGTCATGTTCAACAATTATGATATCTTAAGAAATGAAGCAAACAACAACAAAAAAATTTCTTTGGTCCTTGATCCTCGTTAGGTGCTACAAAATCTCATCTCTTGTCTTTGCAGTGGACTTTCTTGAAAGAACAGTCTGCATAGTAGTTACAAGTGTGGCCTCTGAAGCCAAATTTCCTGGTTCATCTTTAGACTCTGCTTAACAGTGCTGTGATAACAGGATGTTCTCAATAGATATCATCTTTATTAGGATTATTTTGGTCTTTTATTTAACCCTCTTTTCTCTTAAAACTCTCTCATTTCCTTATTCCCATAATGAAATGAACTCTTTCTCAGTCTCCTTTGCTAGCTCGTCTTCTACCATTCCCTTAAATGCGTGTTTACCACTTCATTTCACTTCTTTTTCTATGTCCTGCATTCTCTCTGAATGACATGGTCATCTTCCATGACTCCACCACCTCCTGTGTGACAATGATTCCTTAATTGGTATCCAGCACCGATCTGTCTCCTAGCTGTTGTTCAGCCCTGTCCAGTAGAGGTATAATGCAAGCCACATGTATAATTTTCAGTATTCTAGTAGCCACACTTAAAAAAAAAATAGATGAATTTTAATGACCTATTTTACTTAACATGGAATATTAATATTCCAATATTATGTCCCTTATTTGTGGAGTGCTCTTTCTTAAAATGCGTATTTTGAACATCCATTCCTTTGCTCATAAATGTTCAGAAGATCGTCAAGCTCTCGTGGTAAAGTCCCAATTCCCCAGCATTCACTTCCATGATCTTGTCCTCCCTATTTTCCCAGCATCACCATTTTTACTCTCTCCTCTTAACACTTTCATCCAGTCATGCTGAAACTGTTGTGGTTCTTCCCCAAAGCCATTCTCTTTTGCTTCTCTATGCCTTTTCACTTTTACTCCAGAAAGAAGCACATCCCCCCTCCTCTACCACCACCTACATTCCTTCTGCTCATCTTTCAAAACCTAGCAGAGAGGGGTGCCTGGGTGGCGCAGTCGGTTAAGCGTCCGACTTCAGCCAGGTCACGATCTCGTGGTCCATGAGTTCGAGCCCCGCGTCGGGCTCTGGGCTGATGGCTCAGAGCCTGGGGCCTGCTTCCGATTCTGTGTCTCCCTCTCTCTCTGCCCCACCCCCGTTCATGCTCTGTCTCTCTCTGTCCCAAAAATAAATAAACGTTGAAAAAAAAATTAAAAAAAAAAAAAACTAGCAGAGAAATCATCTTCTCTGGAAAACCTCTCCCGACAACCCTTTTACTGTTCATCCTGGAACCAGTATCCCTTCCTTGTCTGCCATAGCACTTACTGCACTATATTCTAGTTAGCAGATGGTAATGAGCTCTTTTGAGGCAAGAGTGGCACTATTTTCTATTTCCCTAACACCCATAATAGCCCCTGAGAGGTACTGGGTGCTCAGGAAGTTTTAGCATATCCATTAACTATCACGTCACATTTATATTATGTGTTTCGAGGGATACCTGAGGCTGATGTGTTTGAGGGATACACTCAACTATCCTGAATGTAAGGGGTTCTACTCTTCAGTTTAGGAGTTACTTTTAAATAGAATAACTACATAGGAAGTTGGATGTTTTACTTTAAGATGTTTACTGGCTTTTTTTTTTCTTACTCTTCCAAAAAGGTTCTAGTCATTTAATTTCTTTAGTGTTACCTAAGTTTTATAATTGTATTTGATTATTGCTGATTTTGTTTTTGTTGCTAATCAATCATCTTTCCCTTTTTCTCTCTTGGTCCAGCTCCAACAGAAGCCACGATGCACCCACATCTAGGTAAGTGCTTAGGACCCCAGTGTCACTAACCTTAGTACTTAGATAGGCTTGTTTCAATCCTCTCACTGTGTGGGCAGATGATATAGAGGTGAGGAAACTTCCTGCCCTCTCTGATTCACTGATTATTCACTGAAATCAGTCTCAGGTTCATATTATGCTCAAACACAGGACCTCACCAAGGAGGCAGTCATGGTGCCCACTTGGGGCCAGTGGAAGGACTTTTAAACCTGTTAGTACATCCATCCTTGCTATCCTGTTGAGCCTGATCTTTTATTTTTTATTATTTTTTTATTTTTTTTAATATATGAAATTTATTGTCAAATTGGTTTCCATACAACACCCAGTGCTCATCCCAAAAGATGCCCTCTTCAATGCCCATCACCTACCCTCCCCCCCTCCCACCCCCCATCAACCCTCAGTTTGTTCTCAGTTTTTAAGAGTCTCTTATGCTTTGGCTGTCTCCCCCTCTAACCTCTTTTTTTTTTCCTTCCCCTACCCCGTAGGTTTCTGTTAAGTTTCTCAGGATCCACATAAGAGTGAAAACATATGGTATCTGTCTTTCTCTGTATGAGCCTGATCTTTTGATCAAGGATTTTAATGCCAAATTTTCCCCAGAACTCCTGCCCATCATAAATAGTAGAGCATAGGGTTGGTGGGCAAGGAGCTAGGAGTGTGGAGGCATGGAGGTCATTTCAGATTTGAGATAACTGTTCAGACTAGTACTGGGTTGTAAAAAGAGAGTTTGGTCATTTCTTTCAAAATTGAAATGAAGTTGTTCAAATAACCATAAGCTTTGTTTAATGGCACCATATAAAGTTACTACCTCTCATTTTTCTCATGATCCTTCCATAGTGCCATGCAAGGCAAGGTTTGTAGTTGCTAAGAATAGTTTCTGGAACCACTTCCTGGGTTTATCTCACCTTCTCTGCTTGCTGGCCATGTACGTTGAGTAAGTTACTTAGCCTCTCTGTGCCTCAGTTTCCTCATCTGCAAAATAGAGGAAATAATAGTACCTACCTCCTTGGGTTGTTATGATTGAATGAATTTCTGTTTGTGAAGGTGTACAGTCAATGATATAATAGTGTTTGGAAAGAAGTAAACACATGAACAAATAACCATTGAGGCTTACCCATGCCTCTGTAAAACATTCTATAGAAAACAAATGGTCTTTTAAGAGTTCAATTTCTCATTGTGTTAGTGAGGGTTTATTTTAAAAGCGATTTCCAACGCTACACTATTTAATAAGAATGAAAATAAATCATCCTGGCTGGCTCCAGCCTTTTCAGATGTCTCTCACGGTGGGACTTGCAGATGGGTCAGTTGTTTGTCTCTTGGGCTTTTCCTTTCAACCTACAAACCCAATTAATTTATTTTTCTCTTTGGAAAATCTTCCTTGAGAAGCTCTACTTTTATGTAATGCTACAGCTTGGGGCTCCTCTTCTTTGGCAGACTAACTCAAACAAGTGCTTAGAAGCATGCCTTCTGGCAGCCAAGGCAGGCTGGTGACCCGCAGTGGCCCAGCCTCTTCTGGGCCAGGTTAGGTATTTGGGAGAGCTGCACCCTGTAGGCATTTCAGGCGCTGCATCTAATCGCTCAGAGGAATCATTAAATCACTCCCACACGCAGAATACATCACAGCGTTCTCCCTGCGTAAATCCATATTCTCCCTGTTGTCCTGCCTAAGGCTTCTGAGTTTGAGCAGCCGTTGCTCTTAATACATGCTGATTCACTGGTTTCCTGGACTTCGTTATGTGCTTACCTGCTGGCATACCTGGAATAAAGAGAGCGAAGAGGGCCGTGGGTGGCAGTGTCACCAAAGAGAACTTGGAAGTACGCTTCCTGATATTTGGAAGTGATTTTAATTACCCACTGGATTGATGAATTATTTGTGTTATTCAAGTGAGCCAAAAACATAAAATATCACCTTTGAAAAAAGTAAAAAAAATTGGTTATTTTTTTGTTAATCAGATCCTGTGATTTTAATTTTTCCAAAAAGCATGTGTAAACTATTTCAAACAGAATCATACAGGCCCAGAGAATTTATATGAGCCAAAAGAAACTTCCCAAGCAAACCAGGGGAATGGGATGAGAGGGTTTTTGACCATGAAATTCATTTTTTACAACTTGAGTAGAAAGAATTTTCATTTCTCCCACAGCCTTAAAAGCGAGCCGTGAATTTTTTTTTTTTACTTATCCACCTTCTATTCAGTGGAAAAATCACAAATTCTATGGCTTACGAAAACACTCTTTGCTCTTGGTATGCCCAAAGTTGTTTGAAAACTTAAAAATAGATATTTAATACAATCTCAAGTGTAATGATAATTTATTTTAAACTATGGGTGGCTCCCTCATATGCCTCCTGACTTTTAACATGACTTTATTTAGGACTTTTACTTAACGTAGATAAATTCTCCTATGCAGCTCTGAGGGGGAAAAATGTTAACACTTTGCAACACATTGAATAAAATATGAGTGAATATGCAGAACTAGGGAAAACAAGGCAGGGGAAGAGGGATAGTAGGAAAGAGATGAAGAAATGGGTTAGTAAATACCAGCAACATTAGCTGACAATGAATAGCCAGAATGGTCCATCTGCTTCTATTAAAGTGAGTTAACACTGAACCTTTCTGGGCATATTGAGCTATGAGAGACAAGTCTTGTGTGACCTGTCTTCATAGGTTAGTACTGACCTTGGCCTTCCTGCCTTTTCTGCCTGGTGACAGTTTGGTGGGGTTTCTCATTGGGGACTGTGGTTTCCAGACTTGTAGGTGCCTAACCATCGAGACTTTACACTTGTCCCTTAGTAGTTTAGGGGCCAAATATATAATCAACTGCTCATTTAAAATTCAGTTTTAATTTAAAATACTGTCATTCCAAAATAAATAAATAAATAAAATATTGTTATTCCTCATAAAGGCAGTACATTGACCCTTTTGTGTAGCTAAGTCTATTGTTTAGTATAATTTTTTCCTAAATACTTTATTTTTCTTTTAGCTGAAGTACATAGCGACAGCATTATCCTACGAGATGACTTTGACTCCTATCACCGACTAGAGTTGAATCCAAATATATGGTAAGTTACAGAAATATGCTTCACTTTGGTTTGTTTGTGTTATGCAAAAAAAAAAAATGATGCTGATTGCTCCCTTGGAGCAGTTACATAACGTTAAATTACTCTTCAAGCACTAAGGGATGAATAAAAGTTGTGAGTTGTTCAACCAGGAAACTGGGCTTAATGTAGGCTGCATGTCTATTTCTTGACTTCTTTAAAAACTGAATCTAGGTGGCATCTCAAAGCCATGCATATGTTTAGATATTTTTCAGGTGTACAAGTTCTTTATGTAGAAAACATTATGCGTTAGTGTGTCTAATAATTGCATTTATGCTGAGGAAAAGAAGAGAAATGGTTTATCTGAAATGAGAGGTGATTTGAGTCACACTTATAAATAACTTCTAAGTCATTGGACTGCCTCATTTATTTACACCCTAGTCTCTCCTCTGAAGGCAGCTTAGGTTCAACTCCATGGGATTTTTGAGGGCAAAGAAATAATGAATCAAACCCATTCATTAAAAACTTGTTGAATAGAGGGGTGCCAGTGGGCTCAGTCGGTTAAGCATCCGACTTCAGCTTAGGTCATGATCTCACGGTTTGTGGGTTTGAGCCCCTTGTTGGGCTCCGTGCTAACAGCTTGGACCCTGGAGCCTGCTTTGGATTCTGTGTCTCCCTCTCTCTCTGACCCTCCCCTGCTTGTGTTCTGTCTCTTTCTGTCTCTCAAATGTGAATAAATGTTAAAAAAAATTTTTTTAACCTGTCGAATACATCAACAGATGCATGCATTTGTTGGCAATTTGTTGTATTTTTGGTGACTGGGGAAATAGGTCTGTCGACCCACACCTACCATCAATCTGTGTCATTTTAGAGAATATCTGAATGTGGATGTTCTGTGACATTAAATGTTTTTATATACACAACCAAAAGCTCAAGGTAAATTTGAAGCTCTAATGTAAGTAAACTTTCAAGTTGCAACCAAAATTCAAACAATGCTCAAGACTAGAAAGAAATGAAAAACACTAATTCAAAAAGATATATGCACCATGTTTATTGCAGTATTATTTATAATAAACAAGATATAGAAGTAACTAAGTGTCTATTAATAGCTGAAGGGATAAGGAAGGTGTGTCTTTGGAATATTGTGCAACCATAAAAAAGGATGAGATCTGGCCATTTGCAACAACCTGGTTGGAGCTAGAAGGTATTATGCTAAGGGAAATAAGTCAGATTGAGAAATATAAGTACCATGTGATGTCACACATTTGTGGAATCTAAAAAATAAAACACATGAATAAACATATCCTAAACAAATAAATATCAGAATCAGACCCTAAATACAGAGAACAAACTGATGGTTGCCAGAGGGAGGGGCGGAATGAACAAAATGGGTAAAGGGGAGTGGAGTATACAGGCTTCCAGTTATGGAATGGGCATAAAAGGCACAGCATAGGGAATATTGTCAATGATCCTATAATAGCATGTATGGTGACAGCTGGTAGTTATGCTTGTGGTCATTGGATCAGAACATATATAGAAGTTGCAACACTATGTTGTACACCTGAAATTAATGTAACATTGTATGCCAATTATATTCAAATTTAAAAATTAAAAACAGACTAGAACTCCATCCTCAGATGTCAGTATATGATATTCACTTCTGTTTTTCTTTATTTTCACTGTTCAATGAATATTAGGCAATAATCATTTTGTTTATACAGTAAATTTAAAAGGGATATCGTCCTTCTCTCAAATAGCTTATAGTTTAGTAGAGGATATACAAAATGCATATTTTTAAAACCCTCCTAATCCAGGATAGAAATTCTTAATTCTAATAGAAGGGGTACAAATAACATGTATTGTAGTTCCAGAACAAGAAAGATGGCTCTGATGGGATTTTCTTAGAGAAAGTGGCCCTGGAACTGAGCATTGAAGATGTTATATAGATGGAGAGTGCTGGTGCTTAAATACTAGACGGAGGAACTTTTTGTGCCTTTTCTAGAAAGAAATATTGATCTAGATAGTATATAATAAAAATCAGAGTAGCCAGAATCATAAAGTCTCATAATTTATATGCCACCTAAGAAATAGTTTATCAATAAAATTTCACTTCCCTGGGAGCATATCCTAAATACAAATTTCTTAAAGCAAATTGAAAATCTTTACTAAGAAAAGGCCAAAGAAACTCTCTAAGCACTGCTTGTGCCCAGGAAAAACTCTCTACTCCTCTTGACATTAGGGGTTTTTATATTCTATTAATATAGATGTTGTCAGATGATTTGTTTCTTTCAAGGCAAGTTTATTTCTGTCAAGCTAATTCATTGTCTTCAGTGAGTTTTCTTGATAGATACAAAATGTGACTTTTATGGGGTTCAAATTCTGTTGTTTTTGAAATCAATAAAATATGATTGATTTTGCTTCACCCATTTTCATGACTGATCTGATATATGCTTTCTTGACCCAAGTTATGGATTTTGTGTCCCTTTCACTTAACTTATAGTTTCTCCCACTTAAAAAAATTTTTTGTTAACTTTAAAAAGTCACGTACTTCTGTTTTCTATGAAATATATTTCAGAGTAATTTTACTTTATCTCTTATTGCCCACAGTCTCCTTCATGTAGCCTCTTTAAGGTTAAAAAAGCCCTAACTATTAACCTCTCATCATTTGAGAGAGGACTTTGTTCAGCAAAAGGTGGCAGAGGTTCTGAGGTCAGGCCAGTCCAGTTTGACTCTTGAGCTCGTCACTGGCCAGCTGGGTACCTTGAGAAAAGCGAAAAGCTTCCTTTATGGCTAAGAGCCTGTTTCTTTGTCAGTAAAAAGTGAGATGAATACTGTTTTTACAACATTGTTTTAATGTTTGAGGATCTGGAAAAGATCTGGCACCATGTCTAGTATTGTAGGTGCTCAGTACAAGTTAGTGCCTTCCCTTCTTCCCTTCTTCTCTTTCTTTTTCCTACTCTTCTCTCTTTCCCTCCCTCTCTCTCTACCACCTCCCCTGCCCTCTTCCCCTACTTTCCTTCTTCTCTCTCCCTCTTTTTGTCCCTCCTTCCCTTTCTTCCTCCTGTGATATATTTGCACATTGTTCTCCTTGTCTCCTCTAAGCCCAGATATGACCCCAAATCATTATTATTTTTAAAATCTTCAACCAATTGAAGGACTTCAACCAAGTCCTCATGTATTCCATTATTGCATTTGGATGAAAAAAAAACACATCAGAGTAAATATTTCTGTATTATATAATATATGGAACATATATTAATGATAATATATTTTAGTGGAATCATAGGGAATGGGGAAAAAAGAGGATATTAGCTGTCTCAAAATCCTTAAAAATAGACATAAATTCCCTAAAGGAAGAAACTAGCACTCAATAAAAATTGGACATCCCAGTGAAATATGTCCAGTATAGTAACGATGCCCTACGTGCTTTTGGAACTTTATAAAGGCAGTTTTCACTGTCCTGAAATCTGTTTTCTCACAATATTGGCAATGTGAGTTTTGTTCTTTATGATCTTGTCTTTAATTCTCTCCACCCCACAGAATTAGAAATCCCTGGGCAACTCTGTGACAGTGTAGGAAGGAGAAAACCTTACTGCCAAGTCTGTAACTCTGTGTCTCTGCTGTACATCGCCACATACATACAGCAGGGTGTCCTCTGTGCTGCTTCTGGCCAAATTCCCATGACTACATACATCACCAAATAATTTGCCACTAGAGAAAAATGTACTGCTTGTGTAAGCATGTTCTTCCATGGGGTTTGGAAATCATTGTATGCAGTATTCAATTTGTAATTTTTAAGGACAAGCTGAAGGAAAAGTTAAGAAACTAGTTATGTCTGTGTAATGATTGAGAGAGAGATCAGTTTCAAAACCAATCACTCACAACTCCTTTGCTTCCATTAACTTCATTTAATAAAATCCCAATTGTTTTCACTCTATTACCTGTAGTTTGTGATACTTACATTTATTATCTCATGTAAAAATTACTGTACATAAAAGACAAAGAACATAAAACACTGTGACTATTGTTATGAATGAACATAACAGCCCAGTTACTCTTCCAAGTGTTGGAGAGCAGTTGTGATAGAACCAAGAAACTTTTTTTAAATTTTTTTTTAATGTTTATTTATTTTTGAGACAGAGAGAGACAGAGCATGAATGGGGGAGGGTCAGAGAGAAGGAGACACAGAATCTGAAACAGGCTTCAGGCTCTGAGCTGTCAGCACAGAGCCAGACGCGGGGCTCGAACCCGAGAGATCATGACCTGAGCTGAAGTCGGCCGCTTAACCAACTGAGCCACCCAGGCGCCCCCCAAGAAACTTTTTTAATATCAATTCAATACTGAATGTCCTGCCTGTCTACTTAGTTTAAATACCAAGTTTCATTTCAAAATTAATAAAGGTACTTGGCAAAAAGTCCAATAATATTAAAAAATATTTAAGATTAAAAATAAACCTTCCTCCCACACTATAGCTGTATTCCCTTCCAACAGAAGCAGCAACTGTTAATGGTTTTTGCCAGTCCTTTCAGAAACTGTTTATGTTTACACAAGCATTGCAGTTATAAATTCTGGCCACAGACTGGGGTATTGGAGGAATAAAACTTTTCGTTGTTCTTTCATAACCCAACTTAATTTCTTTTTATTGTCCTCCTTCTCCCAGTGGCTAAAACTTAATTTCAGTCGCCTTTGGCTAGCCCTCTCCCATTTTTCTGATGTTGTGACTAAGTTTCAGAGGACTTATTGGTGCAAAAGCAGGGGTGGTCTGAGGATGTACCTCTGGTCTCCAAGTCATCTATTCCTGCAGGTACCCAGGGAGCCTTCCTGTCTCATCTAGTCTTTGGTGGCTGGTCCACACAGACAGTTTGCACTTGTCCCAGCCATTCCTTCAGGGCATGGCTCTGTTTTGAGCCCTGCATGAGGGTGTGGAGACTGCTCTGCTGCTCCTGGACCTGGGCTGTGGGCATGTCCTTGATGCTGTGCTCTGGTGTGCCATCATGCCACTAGAGTCCTTCCACCTCCCTGCAATGCAGAGCAGAGAGTCCTTCTGCTCTTTCCTCCCCAGATATCTCTAGGGAAGCAGCCCTGTATTTCCTCTACTCTCTCAGTCACTTCTGAGTGCTTTGTTTGGATGAGAGCTGAGAAGTAAAGTTACAAATGAAGAGAAAAACAAAACCCCTTCATTAGAATATAGTGGTAGCTCAGGCTTATCGAGAGTGAGGCTTCTGTACTTCCACTTTGCCCTGATGTTGGACCACATGCAAGTATACCTCTGAACCACGACAGTAGCTTCATCAGTTCAGATGTGCCATTGAACCCAAGGGGGTGAGAGCAACACCCATCTGTCAGCACTGCTGACAACTCTCCATTGTCATATCAAGTGTGTTCAAACGATTGTGTTACTAGGATAAAAGAGATAGTAGTATCTTACTCACATAGAGGCAACCCTCCAACCCCTAAAAACAAGGAGGCAGGAAGAAAACCCGCATATAACTAAAGTTAGAAGAAATTAAAGACCTATAAATATGCTTTATCTCATTAACATTTCATTTAAGCATCTACTACTTGTACATCATCTTTCATAGTTCCTTTTTATAAATTAAACTATTTTAGTATGATGTAAATACTGCCAGTATTTCATATGAATGGAGTACAGTCTTGATTTTTTTTTTTTATTAAGAAGAATCATAGCTGATAGCCCTAGACTGGGAGCATTCCAGCTACCCATCAGCAGGAGAATGGATAAACAATGATATAGGGGCCCTTGGGTGGCTCAGTCGGTTAAGCCTCCAACTTCAGCTCAGGTCATTATCTCACGTTTCATGGGTTTGAGCCCCGCATTGGGCTCTGTGCTGACAGCTCAGAGCCTGGAGCCTGCTTCTGATTCTGTGTCTCCCTCTCTCTCTGCCCCTCCCCTGCTCATGCTCTGTCTCTCTCTCTCTCAAAAATAAATAAAATGTTAAAACAAACAGTGATATATCCATACAATGGAAATTCAGCAATAAAAAGGAATTAATTGTTCATAGTGGAAACAACATGGTTAAATCTCAAAAATATTATGTGGAAGGAAAGAAGCCAGACCCAAAATAGTTCTTACTATATGGTTCCACTTCTATGAAATCTAGAATAGGCAAATTATCTAAAGTGCTAGAAATTAGATCAGTGATTGTTTCTGGGATAGGGGATTGACAGAAGGGTGGGAGGAGCTTTCTGGGGGGTGACGAATATGTTATATGTATCTTGAGGGGCGTGGGTTACATAGATGTGTGCACTTGTCAAAACTTGAGGTCTGTATATTTCACTGTGTGTGAATTTACCTCAGTTAAAAAATTCAATAATAATAAAAGCAATGAGAAAAAATAAGAAACATGAGACATTACTGATTCATAGCTTGCAGTTATCAAGAGTTCAGAGAGAGAGTTAAAGGAACTAGAAAGTGAATGATTTGTGGAAAATGATTTAAGTTTCCTTAAGAAGTGTCTTTATCCTCCAAGCAATTACAAAGTCAAGCAGGAATCCTTGTTTTGCTTAACAGATTATCCTTTTAATGCTTGTTTTGTGAAGATCACAGAAGGCATTTGGAGCTGTAATATCACCGGGCTCTGATGTTCTAGTGGGAAACTCGGGGCTGTTAGAAAACATGATGATAAATTGCAACTCAACGACAACAGATGTTTCCCCTCTGGCACAATAACAATAGCAGAGATGTCCTTTTCAGCAGAGATCAGGGAAGAACAGGAGTCAGTCCTCAAAAGATACATCTCAGATGAGTAAGTCGTCATGCCAACAGGGATATGAGACATCAGGAAGAAAGACACAAACGAAGTTGTCTCAGATCCTTTGGTACGTGGACACCTCTGTCCATTGGTTTATCATACAGAAAGCCCCTCAACTTAGAGCTAAGGATTGCTTGAATCAAGAAGAGACTAGAATATTTCCATTTTTATCTCTAAAAGATCATACTGAAGGAACAGGGAAGCAGAGATCACAAACTCTGCTGCATCTGGTATTCTCTTGAAAGTACTAATTTAAAGGGGCGTCTGGATGGCTCATTTGGTTGGGTGTCTGACTCTTGATCTTGGCTCAGGTCGTGATTTCATGGTTCATGAGATGGAGCCCCAAGTCGGGCTCTGTGCTGGCAGTGAGGATTCTCTCTCCCTCTCTCTCTGCCCCTACCCCTACTCATGCTTGCTTTTTCAAAATAAATAAATAAACATTAAAAGAAAAGAAAATACTAATTTATTGGAACAGTTATTCTGAAATAGAGCAAAAACATGGGTGATTTGGCCTATTAAAGTTTATTTTCTTTGAGAAAAATAATTATATGAACAAGGAATGTAAAAAGACTGAGGTTTTAGGATGAGGGGTGTAAGTTATTTCAGCTGGAGCTCAGTGATTAAAACAGCCCGTAAGAGAAAAGAAGTCAAGCAAATAGTAAAACTACCTCACAGTTCATTGGTATCTTGATTGCCCCATAAATAACAAAAGCAGAGAGGCCTCCATTTAGTAGCCAACTGTGAGAATCACAATGTAAGCGGTTTCCAGGAAATCGGAAAAAAAAGTTAGACTGATGAATGGTGTCACCAGGAAGGAAACTGGATAAAAGCACATCCACTTTGCTCAGTGTCCAGCAGGCCCACAAGCAGTAAGGCTGGAAGCCCGTGCTGGGTGAAGGGGAGAACTGACCACAGACACCAGGGGCTCTACAGCACTACTGAAGGATTTCCAGGGGATGTTTTTGGTCATGATGATCACTCACAAGACACATGACCTCATAAACTTACCAAATGTAACACAGAGCATAAACCTTACATTTCTTTTCAAGAGCCGGTGAGCAAGCGAGATCGTGAATAGCTGAGAAAAGTCAGGCAAAATATATCTTTTCTCTGATGACATACCTTTGCCAGAATCTCTAATATATCCATGCATTTGTGAGTTATGAAGTTATAATTTGATTTTTTTAGGGTTTAATGGTCCAATATTCTGTCCTTCTGTGCATCTTTCTCTACTTTTTCTCTCATTTCCTCCCTCTTGACTTCTCCACCTCTTCCCACTATCTCTCTTTCTTCTCTTTTGTTAATAAATTTTTTCTCTTATTACAAAACTCTCCTGTAACCCTCTTCTCCTGCCTCCTCCCCCCAACTCCTTCCTCTCCTTTTCTTACCATGATGTCATTGCTCTGGGGAAAAGCTTCATCTACAATAGAAAGGTTAACCAGGAGGTGTCCTACCAATAAAATAAGGTGTGAATCTTGAGGCTTATTATTTCCTTCTTTAATCTCTGCTTTAGATGACAGAAGTAAGAGCTCACTCAATGGAATTAAATGTCAAGTACATTTGAAACAAGGGAGAAAATATTTCCTCAAGCAGCATGTAGTGGAATTCACTGTAGTAGGAGGTCAGAATATTTCGTGCAGTAGTAGGATATTAGAAGGGTTATTTTTAACCCAAATAATATTTGTCATTGTACCTGTTAACAAAGGAGAGATCAAAATTCAAAACTCCCTAGAGAAGTAAAAAGAGTTCTTTTACCTTCCTTAGTGAGAAGTAATGAGGATGAGCCATAAATGGGGTTTGTCATTTTCACATTTAGAGTATGTGTTAGCTTCTTAGAAAAAAAGGCATGACGTTGTTGAAGGTGATAATATTCTCAGTCTTATAGAGTGAAGTTTCTTGCTGTTTTTCTAAAAATATTCTACATTTGCAAAGAGAATAGGATTTTTTAAAGCTTAATCTTTTCACAAGAAAGTAGTTATGCCGTCTTCATTATAAAACATTGTCTCTCTCTTTTTAATGTTTATTTGTTGAGAGAGAGAGAGCAGGGGAGGGACAGAGAGAGGGAGAGAGAGAAAATCCCAAGCAGGCTCCATGCTCAGCACAGAGCCCAATGTGGGGCTCAGTCCCATGATCACGATGTCACGACCTGAGCTGAAATCAGGAGTCGGATGCTTAACTGACTGAACCACTCAGGTACCCCAGAGTCTCTTTATTATAAAATATGGTCAAAAGTTGAATGTTCTGGTTGTTGAGGTTTGAGTGGAAAGTACACGGACCTCTGGTGTCTCCAGAAGAAGTCAGCTGACTGTCCAGCTACCAAAGGGCCCCAGAGGCCCATTTACTTTGGTGGATTCGCCAGTCCCTGATCTGGCCTTGCCTTGCAAACTCACAAATCAGATTTTGTCAGACATGCAGTGTGAGTGGTTCCTGGGGGAAGAGTCAGGTTATCCTTGGGTCAGGAAATTACAAGAGTTTTCTTTTCTTTTTCCATTTTAAAGTACTTTTTATAGTCAGTACAGATATTAAAATTATTTTAATATCTCCATTCATTATCTCCATTCAGAAACGCAGGTAAATACACAATTCTGGTTTATAGAATGCCGGATTGCTTCTTTGAGGCTGAGAGCCAGACACTGACTTTTTCAGGGACAGTAAATTATGGAGAGATAATCTGATGTCCTCAGTCTTGCGGACAAACGACATGTATCTCAAATGAGAATTTGATGATAACTGATTGTCATTGAGTTTCCAGGTGATTACCTTGTTTCAGCAGAATGCGTTGATGAAAGGCTGAGTGATTTCACTCTGATATAAAAAGAAAAATGAGCCATGTAATTAGACTACTCTTGAGAAAATAATATTTCAATTATTTATTTATTGTTATGAGGATGATGTCACCACCAGCCATTCATAAATCTCCTGTTGTGCGAAGGAACCCAATTTTCTCATTAATCCTCCTCCTCTTTCCTGTGTCCTAAAAGTCCTGTGTGAGTCACTGCATGGCTGAAGGGCCATTTCAGCCTCCTCTGTGCCTCCTGAATAGGTGCTTGGCATGTTTTCCAGCCTAATTTCTCAATCAGTATTGAAACATAATTATACCTTCAGAAGTTTACTCTCTACAGCATAAATGCACCTCACATATAATTCTTTATCCCAGACAAAAACAGCCACCTAAGTAATAAAAAACAAAAATAGAGAATTGATACCAAAATAGCAAGTTTCAAATTGCCAAAGAGCTTGTTATAGTGAAAAACAGAACCGTGGTTCAAAGCATTTCTTTTATGTTTATGGTTTGGTCCTTGGTGTGTTGGTCAACAAGTACCTGCCTTTATATTTACTGCTTCTTTTATGTTTTGGTTAGTGAAAAAACAAATGTGATAGTGTGTGTGTGTGTGTGTGTGTGTGTGTGTGTGTGTGTGTGTGTGGTAATTAATTATCTAAGGTTGTACATAAGCAAAAGAAGATTGTATTTGATATGTACCTCAGTCCAGCGAATTCATTCTTGACATTTCCTATGAAGTCCATGACATTTTTCTTATTCTTGTACATTTTCATTAGCAAAACAAAATCCTTTTATTAAATAAAAAAAAGACCTTTTAGGAAAAAGTTATCATAGCTTTTCAAAATAAATTCTGGCAGTAAAAAGAATGGCAGACATTTTTTTCGAGGCACATTGTTTTTTTATAGAATTAGAGTTCTTTCCTCTTACTGACTGAATTAGAGGAGCAGGGGAAGAATGTTGGACAAGGAGTCAGGGAACCTGAATTCTAGTACTGTTCTGTCATTTGTAAAATGAGGGGTGACGAGACTCAGTGATATTTCAGATGCCCTCTAACTCGAACGTGCAATGATCTGTAAACTCTAGTAATAGATAAGCTTCATGTGGAGCCTAAGCGTGTGATAAATGGGCTCAGAGAGGGCTTAATAGATTCAGGCTTTGCATGGTCTTTGGGGATAGCAAGCATTTCCCTTAAAATGCCTTTTAATCATACTGTTCATGGTGGAATATATTTCGAGGTATGTGGTTCAGATCATGTGCCACAGTATTTATCAGACTCTTATGTTCTGTTTTTCATATTGGGAAAAAAGAAAATAAAAGGGGTAGTTTTCTTAGATTAAAGAAATATTCAGTATTACTTTAACTGTTAGGCAGAGAGGCAATTCATTTCTAATCCTTAGCCTGGGAGGTCACATTCCTTTTTAAATTGAAAAACAAGTCTGTTTAACTGGGATTATTTAAAACTTCCTTCTTCCCACCAATCGCTGAAGAATATGCTACCTAACTTTACAAAGCCCATCATTTCCCTCAGAAAATTCGATTGATAGGTCACAGTTTAAATGTTAGGAACAAACAGTACCTTTTAAAAATATTTATTGAAGTATAACTGACATACAATATTATGTTGGTTTCGGGTGTACAACATAGGGATTCAACAATTCTATATATTACTCAATGCTCATCATGATAAGTGTAGTTATCATCTGTCCCCATACAACGTTATAACAGTATTGTTGACTATCTGTCCTATGCTGTAATTTTCATTTCCGTGACTTATTTATTTTATAATTAACTTTTTTTTTTTGCTCTGAGTCTGAAAAAAATTGCACTGCTCATCATCCAGCAAATTGAACCTCATTCAAGTTCTTAAGAACTTGTAGAACTTTTCTGTAAGGAAAGAGTGGGATTGCAGACTACTAATATTCTTCACAGAGAGCACACGTAGGGGCTAAGTACCTAATTCTGCTCAACCAAGTTAAGTTGTTAGACACAGAGGCATTCTGAGAGAGAGATTTAAATCATGGGGTGATTCAGAAATTATTTCTCTTGGAATTTGGATGTTTGTTTACATCTGTAGGTTTTCAAAACTCACCTTCTCTCTCTGACATGGATCACTTTTTCTTCTGGGAAGCCATGAGCACTAGTTGCCCTTGGTACTAGCTAGTCTCCATCAGGATCATTATTTCATGATGAAATTATGGTTTATCTTTTCCTTTCTGATAATGGCATTCACATGCAAAGTGTTACAATGCTCAACTTTATAGAAAAAATATAAGGAAGGTCATGTTATAGGTTCGCTCTTAGGAAAGTCACCTTGATGGACAACACAGATGATTAGGAACAGAATTGAACCCACTGCCAATAATCATGGAAACGGAAGAGGAGACAGGCTCAGATTGCTACACACTGAAAGGTCATGATGATGATTAGAGAAACCAGACTAAAGGCAATATGATTGATTGTTCCCTAGGGATCCATTCTTGGACCTCTTCTCTTCTCACGTTGTAATATCTTCCCCTCTCTCCTGACTCCCAGTAACATGCACTCCTGATTGCAGCCATATCTTAAAGTGTCGTGTCAGTGACAATCTTCTTTCCCTGAAGTTCAGATACATACAACCATCGTCAACTGGTCATCTCTAGTTATGGGCAGAACCTGAGAGCAGTCAGAAGAGAATAATGAGAGTTTGAATACCATTTCTATAATTTATAAGGTGTATAGCCTTGGACAATCATTTAATATTTCTAAATCTCAATTTTAACATTCTCTAAACAGGGATTAAAAATGGAGGGAAGAGGTTTTATGTGAATTTATTGAGGCATTGTTTGTAGAGTTGCTAGTACCTGTCACTCTGTAAATGGTGCATGAGGCCTTCCATGAACTATTCCCACTTTCGAGCTCTATCCTCTACCACCCTTCCATAGGTACCAGTATGATTCCAGTCATACTAATGCACTGAAGTGGCAATTCTACTTCTGTGTCATTATCTTTTCCTTTTTTCATTATCATTTCTTTTCTGTGCTCCTTGTGCCCCTATCACACCCTCACCTTTCTTCCTTGCTTGAATAACTCCTGTTTCTCATTCAGGACCAGTTCTGGGGCCACCTCCCTTGGAAACTTCTTCTTACTTCCTCAGTCTGGATCAGGTACCATCACAAGCAGTGCATACTCCTGTTACAAGGAGTGAGGAGCTCTGGAAAATGTTATGGGTGATGGAATTAGCAAGACCTGGGGCCAGATTGCAACTCTGTCACCTTCACAGCTGTGTGGCTTGAGCAAATGTTTACCTTCTCTGAAGCTCAGTTTTCTGATTAGTAAAATGAGGATGCTGATCACTATCTTACAGAGATGTTGAGAGACTTAAATGGGCTTTAGGATATCTGGCACATATAAGAAGGCACTAAATGGCTATCACTGCATTGGCACCCTATATCGTAATTTTGTGCTTGTTTCTTTGCTTCTTTTGTAGTGTAAACTCCTGAAAGAAAATGACATTGTTTTATTGGTCTTTGTACCATTAAATCTTGCCACAGTGCCTGTAGGTCCTTAACACAAGTTTGTTAATTACAAGAATGAATTAATGAATGATGAATGAATAAATAACACCATTGGCAGCTAAGAGTATGTTGGATTTGACCACCCAGAGGGATGGGCATTCATGATAAATTATAATAATTTCTCAGACTGTGAGAAATTCAAGCAAAGGGTATTTAAAAGACCTTGGCAGAAAGTTGATGGATTTGTTCCATCAATCCTTATCGAAGCCATTGTTCTTCCAAATAGCAGCAACCCAGTGAGTAATTCTAAATACATGATAATTCTAAACCTTTAAGTTCAACAGGGTACCAACGCCTTTATAAATTTTATTTCAAGTTTCTGGATCTATAGCACAATGAAGAAGAAAAAGGTCTGGAAGGGTTGCTGAGCCAAATGAGGAGAAGGGCTGTTATCTGTTTGCTTTTTTGTGTTTACTGTTTTTTTTTAAATTCCTGTTATTTTACACAATAAAAGCAGTTCTGCAAACACATCAAATATCTGTTGTCTAGTCACTGGTTCCTAATGCCAGGCTATAGGCCATCTATGTTGGAATCATCTTTAAACAATATACAAGTATCTAGGCTGCAACCTGAATCCCATTTAATAAGAGCTATGGGGAAGCTATTATTTTTCTGTTATACAGTTTTGATTTGAAGACTGCTGATCAATATTTATAGATAGAATGATTGCTATGAGAATTCAGACATCAAGCCTCAGACTTCATATCAACATTGATACTTTTATCATTAACTTATCTTGTATTTTTATTTTATTAAACAATTTTTTTAAGTTTATTTATTTATTTTTAAAAGAGAGACAGTGAGAGCAAGCAGGGGATAGGACAGAGAGGGAGAGAGAAAATCCCAAACAGGCTCTGCACCATCAGCACAGAGCCCGATTCAGGGCTCAAACTCATCAACCGCAAGATCATGACCTGAGCCAAAACCAAGGGTCGGATGCTCAACTGACTGAGCCACTCAGGGCCCCTATATTATAGTTTTAAAGTTGAATGGTGCCTGGGTGGCTCAGTTGGTTAAACGTCTGGTTTCAGTTCAGGTCATGGTCTCATGGTTCGTGAGTTTCAGCCCTGCATCAGGCTCTGTGCTGACAGCGCAGAGCTGGGAGCCTGCTTCAGATTCTGTGTCTCCCTGTCTCTCTGCCTCTTCCCCACTCATGCTCTGTCTCTCTCTGTCTCTCAAATATAAATAAACATTTAAAAAAAACCTTAAAAAATAAAATTGAAGTATAGTTGACATATTTTATTAGTTTCAGGTGTACCTGAAACAGTTTCAGGTATTCAACATCTATGTATATTACAAAATGCGTCACGGTGATAACTGTAGTTATCATCTGTCACCACATAAAGATATTACAGTATTATTGACTGTATTCCCTATGCTGTTTGTTTTAGCCCCGTGACTTAGTTATTTTCTAACTAGGAGTTTGTACCTTTTAATTCCCTCCCCCACCCCATACCAACCTCCAGCTCTCTCTATTAATCTGTTTGTTTATTTGTTTGTTTCTATGTTTCTTTAGATTATACATATAAGTGAAATTATATGGTATTTGTTTTTCTCTGACTTGTTTCCCTTACCATAATACCCTCTAGGTCCATCTGTGTTGTTGCAAATGGCAAGATTTCATTCTTTTTTATGGCTGAGTGATATTCTTCTCTCTCTCCTCTCCTCTCCTCTCCTCTCCTCTCCTCTCCTCTCCTCTCCTCTCCTCTCCTCTCCGTGTGTGTGTGTGTGTGTGTGTGTGTGTGTGTGTGTGTGTATCACGTCTTCCTTATCCATTTATCTGTTGATGGGCAGTTAGGTTGCTCGTATATCTTTGCTATTGTAAATAATGCTGCAGTAAACATAGTGGTGCATTTATCTTTTTGAATTAATTTTTTTTTTCCTTTGGGCAAACATCCAGAGGTAGAATTACTGGTTCATGTGATACTCCTTTTTTTAATTTTTTGAGGAAACTCTATACTGTTTACTAGACTAATTTATATTTGCACCAACCAGTGCACAATGATTCTGTTTTCTCCACATCCTCACAAATGATTGTTATCTCTTGTCTTTTTGATTACCCATTCTGACAGGTGTGAGGGTAATATCTCTTTACGGTTTTGATTTGTAGTTGCCTGATGATTAGTGATGTTGAGAATATTTTCATATGTCTGTGGCCCTTTGATGTCTTCATTGGAAAACATGTCTATTTATATGCTCTGCACATTTTTTAATTGGATTATTTAGATTTGGAGCATTGAGTTACATGAATTGTGTATATATTTTGTATAGTAACTCCTTATCAGATATATCATTTGCAAATTTCTTCCATTCAGTAGGGTGCCTTTTATTTTGTTGGTGGTTTCCTTTCCTGTACGAAAGCTTTTTAGCTTGATATAGTCCCAATAGTTTTTTTTTGTTTGTTTGTTTGTTTTTTGTTGTTGTTTGTTTGGTTGGTTG
The DNA here is from genome assembly GCF_016509475.1 of Prionailurus bengalensis. Classification (NCBI taxonomy): domain Eukaryota; kingdom Metazoa; phylum Chordata; class Mammalia; order Carnivora; family Felidae; genus Prionailurus; species Prionailurus bengalensis. The sequence continues at coordinate 80,174,395 of NC_057348.1, forward strand.
GTTGGTTGGTTTTTTGCCCTTGTCTGAGCAGACAGATCCAAAAAAATACTGCCAAAACCCATGTCCAAGAGTTCACTGCCTATGTTTTCTTTTAGGACTTTTATTACTTCAGGTCTCATATTTAGCTCTTTAATCAGTTTTAAGTTTATTTTTGTATATGATGTGAGAAAGTGGTCTAGTTTCATTCTTTTACATATAGTTGTTCAGTTTTCCCAATGCATTTGTTAAAGAGGCTGTCTTTTTCCCATTGTGTATTCTTGCCCCCGTTGTCATAGATTAATTGACCATATAAGGATGAATTTATGTCTGGGCTTTCTATTCTATTCTGTTGATCTGTGTACTGTTTCTGTGCTAGTACTGTCCTGTTTTGATTACTACAATTTTGTCGTATATCTTGAAATTTGGGATTGTGATACTTTCATCTTTGTTCCTCTTCTTCAACATTGCTTTGCCCATTCGGTGGTCTTTGTGATTCCATATATATTTTGGGATTATTTTTTCTAGTTCTGTGAAAAATCCTATTGGTATTTTGATAGGGATTGAATTGAATCTATAGATTGCTTTGAGTAGTTATGTACATTTTAACAATACTTATTTTTCCAATTCATGAGCACAGTATATCTTTCCACTTATGGTGTCATCTTCAGTTGCTTTCATAAATGTTTTATAGTTTTCAGAGTACAATTCTTTTACCTCCTTGGTTAAATTTATTCCTAGGTATTTTATTCTTTTTTGATGCAATTGTAAATGGGATTGTTTTCTTAATTCTCTTTCTGCTAGTTTGTTATTAGTATATAGAAATGGATTGGGTTTCTTTATATTAATTTTATATCCTACAACTTTACTGAATTAATTTATTGGTAATAATAGTTTTCTGGTGGAGTCTTTAGGGTTTTCTATCCATAGTATCATGTTATCTGCAAATGGTGACATGTTACTTCTTCCTTACCAATTTGCGTGCCTTTTTTTATTTTTCTTGTCTGATTACTGTGGATAGGATTCCCAGCACTGTGTTGAATAAAAGTGGCAAGAGTGGGCATCCTTGTCTTGTTTTTGATCTTAGAGGAACTTCTTCCTTCTTTTCACCAACAGTGAAACTTTTAGTTTAGAGTTCGCTGGAGGAAAAGGGCAGATAGCCATTGTGAGAGTTGAACATTAAAAAAATTTTTTTTCTCTGTCAAAGTTGATGTTTCTCTCAAGCCATTTCACAATGACTTGGAAGCCAAATAATCCTCATCTATCACTGAGTAAGACCCCCACTATAATTTTTGTGCTACTTGTCTGTACTCTTATCACAATCACACTCCTTGAAAAGATCAATGTACAGTTTAAAAATAGAGAAACAGTAGTAAGAAGTTCATGTAATAGGTTCTCTGGGGAAAAAGACCTAATATGCCAGTTCTGGATGAAAGTGGTGGAAATCTGTAGTAGTAGTAGTAGTAGAGATGATGATGATGATGATGATGATGATGATGATGATGATGGCTGACAGTTACACTACCACATCATGCTAGCTATGTGCCAGGTGCTATTCTAAGACCTCAAGCCTTAACAATAGTTTTGTTTATGAAGTTGTCTTATATTTCTTTATTCCTTCAACAGATATTTGTGGAATACAACATGTCACACATAAAACAGGGAACCAGAGATATGTTTGTCACCTTTCTGAAGCTACTATTATGTTTCTTCTAAAGTCAAAGATATTTTTCCAGAATTTTGCTTCACAGTAATCAAGAGAAGATTCAAAGCTCCTACTAAGATTTGTGATGCTATGAGATACTAACATTTTAAACTTCATAGCAGAAATTGTTTTCTGTTTATTCTAAAAAAAAAATCAAAGTTTCTTGACTTTATTGATCTGCTTATAAACAGCTCAATGGAAGAGAAGAATACCGATTACTTAATCCAGGCAATTCACATGTAGGAAATACATTTATTTGTCAAGTTTTTATTTATTTACCATGCTTCTGCCCCTTGGCTTTATGGGATACCTGGTATCTTTTCACACTTTTGTCTTCTTCCTACTTGAATTGGAGTTCCTACTCCCTCTTTTTCTGAAATTAGCAAGTAGTTGAAAGGGCAGAATACAGTGATCTCAAGAACAAAAGGCATGCTGCCCTTTCCATGTTTGGCACCTAGAATGTGAAAGTCTGAAAATGTCCTTTCTGCATGAAATACAGCTGTCAGGTGGTTTGAGGTTCAGACAGAGGAAACATAGATTATCCTTCCTACATGTTAGATATGTAATGATTGTATGTTGAAATGTCATGATGCAGGGCATTGTGTTACTATAAATATGCAAAGTCAAATCCAGAATATCCATACCTTCAATTTCTCCTAAAAACATGAATAACTTTATTTTTGAGCTTTTGTCCTAAGATTTTACTAACCACTTCATTTTACAGTAATAAAAAAGCAACTAATTAAGTTATTTGCAAGATGAATATATTAATTCAGTATCCAAAATTTGCTTGATTTAGAATTTGCATCTATTTTGGATTAATATACAGATTAAATATAATCTGATTTCATTATTTTTAGCATGGTATATTTTATAGACATTTTACAGATTTATTTGAGGACAGTAATTTTAAACATTCACACAGCAACTCAAAAAAGATGAAAATTTGTGAAACATCTTTTATTTTCAGAGATACAAGTTTTAGTTCATTCTAAGTATATATTACTTTGCTTGTCTTTAATATTTGCAAACATTATTGTACTGGATATGGTATATATTATATATAATTATTGGTTATAATACCATCTGCCATTATTAAGTGCCTACTAGGAGATTGGGTCTGTCCTCTGTGTCTCATGCACTCTCTTGTTTAATCCTCATGACGACTATGTAAGATTTAGGTCAGTGTTGTTATTCTCATTTTATAGGTTAAAAAACCGAAACTTTGGGAGATTAAGTAACTTGCCCACTGCTGCAAGTGACTATATAAGAACTGGGACTTAAGTTCAAGTCTTTCTGGTTTCACATTTCGTGAGCATATCATGCTACCAAAAAACTATAACCTTCCTGAAAATGTTGATTTGAACCAAATAACAATAACTTACCTCTTTCCTTACCTGAGCAATAAACCACTTTGTGCTACTTAATTCTCAGACTGTGGGTGAATTCTCTGTTCTCACAGGGTTGAATGTAACAACTGTGAGATTGGAGAACAGTGTGGTGCAATTATGCATGGCAATGCTGTCACCTTCTGTGAGCCATATGGTCCAAGAGAATTGGTAAGTACATGCTATTTATGTACATTAATCCAAATACACTGTCTTAATGGAGTTTTTGCCAACAAAATATTCTTTTATGCTCATATAAGATGAAAATTTGCAGTATTATTTATATTATAAAACTTATTACAAATATCTCAAAATTGGGAGCAGTGATTTTGGTTTATTTTCAAATGTAAAAATAATTCGAGAATAAAATTGACAACATCAATGGATCTCATTATACATGGTGCGTCATTATGATTAGATGGCTTTTTAAAAATATGGGTATGACGTGTGACATATATGACACAGATATCTATATCACACTTAAATAATTTATGACTTTATAAGTTCTTATATAAAGCTTTACTTTTAAATGTCTTACAGTCTCTTTGCAAGCCAAAAATGTTAGATGAGCAGTTTTATCACATTATTTTAAAAGGTTGTGTCCTAACCACAAAGGAAACCTCACTGATTTTTTTTTTAAGTGGGAGTGCACTGAATAAACCAGTTTTTAACAAATTTGGGTTTGTGCCAAATTGTTCAGGAGTGGGCTACTTTCCTTTCATTTAGACTGATTAGACTTTGCTTACCAAAGAGAAGTTCTTGGATCATACATAAAGTGAAACATGAGCATTTAAAATTAAAAGCCACAAAATCACTAGCCATCAACATGTGGCTAATGAGCCTTTTGTTGTTACTCGGTTCTGGCAGAAAGACTACATTTCACATTCTTGAAAAAGGATATAAAAGCAATTGTTACGTTTTACTCCTGGCTCAATTTCTTAACAAGAAATGTTCTACTCACAACATCTCTTATGCTTTGCTTTTCTGATTTTCAGCTTCAGCTTCCATACTTCTTTTTTCTCCCACATCTTCCTTATCATGGGGCTTTTAGGTAACAGGTTGTGTTTTTCACCCCTACATCACACATTTTGTTTGAAATTCATTAACTTTAAAAGTGGTCCAAAGACTGGCTTCCACAATACAAAGGGGAGGAGAAACTAGCTAAGCAATTAAAAGATTTAGTTATCAAAGTGAAAGTCCATTAATTTTTATAACATAGTTCTTATTTTATGCTGCTTGAATATCCCTTTCATGGCAATGGATACATTTAATTTATTAAAGATACGAGCTGCAGAACATTGATAAATTGAAGAGTTTTTAGCTGAAATTAGAACACAAACAGAATTAATTGGATGCAAATTAAAATAATAGGTGCTCATAATTCAAGTCTCACAAGGTGTTATAATATTCCTGCAGACAAATGTGACTCTGGTAGTGAAGTTCTTCTTGAAAAAATCGATTTGCTAGTGCACTTTAAATAATGTACCATGACTGAATTAATTATCTATAAACCTTAAAACAAAATAAAATTTTACTGTAGTTAATTGAGCTTAGGATAATGCCTTTTTTAGAATGTTCTCCCATTCAGTAATATTTCTAGAAATGCTTGAAAAATTCTCTTTTTTTGTTCTACTGATTAATAAGAAAGAAGTATCTCTCAGAATATAATGCCAAAATTCATATTTCAGTAGCATAAAAACTGAAGTATCTAGTTTATTTGATCCATGTGTATTTTAATCCTGATTATTTCACTCAATTTATTTAGCATTAGAGTTTATATACCCAATGGGCTAGTTTTGAATTGTATTATATAATTAGCGTGAAATTAGCCTTCCAACTAAAAAAGAAAACATTCAAAATAATCACATTCATCCAAGGAAGAAAAAAAAAACATATGCAGATTTATATTCCCATCTAAGTATGAGGGATTCTGTTATGGACTTCATGGGAATAGAATAAAGATACATTAACAAAAATAGGGATGACACTCAGATTTTCCACCCTAGCAACTTCTAATTCTCAATAATTTTTATGCTACATTTGTGTCCTGGGACCAAAAATAGAGATTATACCCAGGTTGTGTTTACAGATGACAGATCAACTGAATGAAAAGGGAGAAATTCAGTTGTCAGTTTACATGGTATTATGTTTTCTAAAATTCAGATATTTGCTTGGTACCTCAAGATGGAATACAGTCCAAATTGTTGTGTATGAGAACTGATGAAAGATATTAGCCCCCAAACATCACTTTTTAACAAATATGCCTTCTTATTTTTCATAAATGTAGTTCTTGAATTTGTGAAGCAGAGAACCACAGGCAAAGAACCTTAGTAGGCTAATGCTCTTATCTTTTATACTGCCAGCAAGAGCATCTCCATTTTGTGAAGTTAGTCACATGGTCATTTTATTTTAATAAAAGCCAAAGTCAGTGAAAGGTGCCATCTGTGGTTGCATGGGCATACCGTTCAGTTATGTCTCCACTGCTGCTGTGTGGCCGCCCTCACTGTTTTATTTAGCTCACTGAGGTCTCCATGTTTCAGGTGGTGACATGTAACTTTACTCATTTTGCTGGTCTGACGTGAAGGTAATGAGGAATTCACTCATCCTCTCCTTTAAAAGAAAATGTGCTCTCTCAGAGCATGAAACAAGTTGGTTATGCGACCCTCAGTGCTTTTAAAGAAATTACTTATTGAATTATTCTCAGTTATTTGCAAATGCATTTTATTTTAAAAAACATTTTTTTGACATTTATTTATTATTGAGAGACAGAGAGAGATACAGCACAAGCAAGGGAGGAGCAGAGAGAAGGTGGGGAGACACAGAATCAGAAGCAGGCTTCAGGCTCTGAGCTGTCAGCACAGAGCCCAATGTGGGGCTTGAACTCACAAACTGCGAGATCATGACCTGAGCCTAAGACGCTTAACTGACTGAACCACCCAGGCGCCCCTGCAAATGCATTTTAGTTACAAGGAAGAGTTTGAGCTAAAACAGGATCAAACCCCCCAAAATTTGCAGGGATGATGTGCAGAATCCACAGCCTCAGCCTGTGGTGAATTCAGATTCATTTAGTGATTGTAGTAATTTTCTATGGTTTGGGGTCTAATTGATAAGTCAAGACCATTGAAATTTGGTAGAAGAAAAGTTCTGTCAGACATTCAGAGTTGCTGTACTATTTATCAAAAGCCATTTAAGAGACCCTTTCATTTTCAGAAGGTCCTATGTAAACACTTTATGACTTTGCAAACTAAAATTACATGTGTGAACTCCAGGATAATAAATAATTTATTAATACATAAATTTATTAATACCTAAAATATAGGTGAACAGATTTTTATAGGCAATGCTTCTTGTTATTTTTTCTCTTCATCTTTCCTATTCCTTCTTGTAGCTGACAGTTTTACTAATGGGCTAAAAAATGGGTAAAGGTAAAGCAGTGAGAGTTAACTATTCTACCAGTCCTTAGCTTCCCTGGTGAAGAAATGCAGAATCAATGACTAATCTAAGTCCAGGGTCACTCTCAGTTAGCACGTGTAATTTGAAATTTGGCAACATTCCAGGCAACTTACTGCGTGCTATCAGTGGTCATGTCTGTGGAACTTCATCATGCAGGTGACACAGCCTCATTTATTACACCCAGCAGGATAAGTATCTAAGACTCTCTAGTATACCTAATACACCAGCCTTGGCAATAACCATGGTGCTTTTAACTTATCTGATACCATTGTTTAAAAGAACTTCTATTCAGGAGTGTTTCATGATTCACCTGGGAATCTACTGAGTTACATAAAATCAGAGGTGGAATGAGCATCCATTCAATTTATGTGAAAACTTTACAGATTTTCATGTGCCTCTTTGGACTGTACGATCGAATTTTCCAAGTGAAAAAACCATGAGGACAAATAGTTGAACTCACTCTAAAAATTGTGGAAAAAAAAAAAACAAACCAAAACAACACAGATTCCTTTAAAGGAATCTTGAAAAGGAGCTAATATCATAGTTATTTAAAGAAAACTCTGTTGATCCATTTTTCTCTAATGACTCTGGTGAGGGGAAGAGAGGAGAAACAGGGCTGTAGACATGAAGGGCCAGTTTTCTTGTTGCAGATAATCTGTGATAATGAGGGATTTAAATTATATGGAGAGAATTTCCTCTGACACCCTGACACCAATGATTTTTGCTATGGTTAAAATCAATTAGGAGCTGATATCTATAGTGATATTTAACAACTTATAAAATGTGTCTCTTGCCCTCCCCTCTTCTACCTTTCCTGCTTCTTCATGAATTTTAAAGTCACGTATTTAAAGCATGCATTCAGCCATCTTTCCAAATTGTGTTGTAGAAATGGAAAGCATCCATCTGATCTTTTGATACATCTCAGCTGAATTCTGACTAAACAGGAGGCTTGCTCTTTTTTCCACCAGTTCCCCCCCAGAGATTCATGACCTGGGTATCTCCTGATCCTTCCACAGTTGTGGACTCCATCTTGTGGGCACTGATAAAGTGCAGGGATAAATCTCAGGATGATATTATGACATAGAAAAAGTGGAAGTAAGACAGCCGACTGCTTTTGCCATGGTGGAAACACAGTTGTCCACTTTGTAATTTCTAGATGCTTTACAGGGTCAGGAACCCAACAAGAGAGTCTTTGAAAATGAGAACCCTAATTGTCATCTCATTTGAGCTGGTATGGGTCAAAGTCACTGCTCCACAGAATACATTTAAAATTTTTTTTAATTTAAATTTATTAAAAATTAAATAAGGTACCATTCTTCTTTCAGCAGGGGGAAAGTTGTTTAAGCATGCTTCTTCGAGAAACTAATAGGAAGTAATAGAAATGTGTTGGAAGGATATTTCTAAGCTTATAATTTGATTACTTTTTTTGGAAAGGTAATGATTTTATTGACAAATATTCCACATATAGTATTCTACAGTTCATTTATTTAAAGTATGCAGTTCAAATTTAGTCACAAAATCATGCAGTCATTATCACATCTGTAGAACATTTTTACCATCCCCTAACAAAATCTTATACCCTTTATTAGCTGATGTATTTCTATCTACTTTTCCCAACATAATCTTTTTCTTCTCATTTGCTCTTAACTGACTTCCTGGTTTTTATTTGAGAGCCTTTTTATGGCATTTGCTTTGGGCTTTAGATCTTTTGGTGTAGGATGGAGGGGAAGTTGAAGGGGGAGGGGAGGGGCTGTGTTAATAAGTATTCTCACAAGATTACCTGGCAGATCACACTAAAAATGGTTTTCAACAGGACCCTGAGAAAACATGTACCATGAGTGCCTGAGTCAGGATCTTACTTACCGTTGTTCCCCATAGAGAACCATGAAGTGTATTCACATTCAGACTTACTAATGAAAATAAGCCAACCACTGAATAAATACACCCTCTTTCCTCTTTTCACTCTCCTTTCTTCCTGACAGCTTTTTCTCTTTATCCTCCTGTCTTTCTGTCTTGTCTTATTTTGGTATATTCCTTTTTCTAGATTACCACAAGCCTTAATACCACAACAGCCTCTGTCCTCCAGTTTTCCATTGGTAAGTGTTTTTAGCAATTATAGCAATTTAACTTGGAAGTGTTTGTTTTAATCATAGTGTACCATCAGGAGTATAGTGCCAAATGCTTTTAGATTTAGAGAAGAGTCTGTCTTAACGTTGCTGTAAATAATTTAACACATTTTTAAAATGAAATTGAAAATTGTAAATGCTGCATTCTGTTCTCATTTCTCTCCAGCAGGGAGCAGTATTTAAGAATGATACAGATAATCCAAACCGTTTTAAAGTGATTTACATATGGATTTTGAATGTTTGTGATTATACTGTTACAGCAGTAGAATTACCTTACTGGTTGTGTTTTGCTCATATTAAAATTAAAAATCTGTTAAATTTCCTGCATTTTTACCGGCTGGTAGTGAAAGAGATAATTACTGTTCCCTGAGAGAAACCAGTCAGGACTTCATGTTTGACATAAATAATCTATGTTTGATTCAGACATGGATCATTTAAAAATGACTCTACCTGGCAATATTTCTTTTAAGTGCTTTTGCATTTGAGTTAAAAATTCCTACCTGAAGCATTCAGTAAAAGTAAAGTACCTTTTGATCAAGCGTTTGCAGTTTTGTTATCTTTGTTACTTTCCGTTCTAATTTCCAAAGGCATATATTAATAAGTACCATGTACAGGTTTCCGGTAGGAATGTTCTAGCTAAAGAAAGGTAATGCCTTTCTAGATGGGGGCCAGTTTTATTGATCTTGGTCCTGTAACATGGAAACCTCTTCCTGGCCTCTGCCTATGACATGAAGATTGCAGCAGCTATGCCCTGGGGACCCCTTCTTCCAGATCGCCCCCCAATCTCCCCACCCCCTTCTCGTCCTGATCACAAGGTAGGGGCTCACGCTGGTTGATTGTGCCTCAGAGCAGTTTTTTTCCAGCCATGTAGATGTCACTTTCTCATCTGCGGAGCCTGATTTAAGCATCTGTAGGTATGATGTGAAACTGCCTTGTTACAGTTTGGGCTGTTTTCTTCTCACATTGATAGCATGACTACAACAATTTACAGACTACTCAGAAGTCCATATGTGGTCATAAAGAAAGCGTTAGCAAAAACAAAATAATGAGCTTTTTTTTTTATGAGAGGGTTTTTTTGATCTATCAGCAAGTGCATCCCAAATTTTCTGTAAATGTAATACTTCTATAATCAGAAACAAACAAAGTTCATTTTTTCAAAGTTGGGGTGCTACAAAAACAATTTTTTAAATCCCTAGCATGATAGGCAAGTAACTTAGAGTTTCTTAACCAGAACCAATGTGTTTAAATTTACTGTGCTATTTATATTTTTTTAAAAAGCTGAAAATGTTTTCCTTTTTATCTGTATTCCAAGTATTTACTCTAAGTTTTTTGTTAGGGCAATGAATATTAATTTCAGATATTATCTTTAACCAAAGAAAGTATACTAGAGAATCCTCTTTAAAATATATGTTTCATGGGCACCTGGGTGGCTCGGTTGTGCGTCTGACTTCGGCTCAGGTCATGATCTCACAGTCTGTGAGTTCGAGCCCCGCGTCGGGCTCTGTGCTGACAGCTCAGAGCCTGGAGTCTGTTTTGGATTCTGCGTCTCCCTCTCTCTCTGCCCCTCCCCCACTTGTGCTCTGTCTCTCTCTTTCTCAAAAATAAATAAACATTAAAAAAAGAAAGAAAGAAAAAAGAAACCATGTAGTGGCAAACCTCTAGTTATATAGTGTATAGTGGTGAGTGGTAGATTCAGTATAGTGGACAGAGCTTTTCAAAAATGGTTTTGTGTATCTCATTATGAGTACTTGGAGTAGCATCATTCTGTTCACATGGATGGTGTGAGGGCTAGATGGGGGCATGCACACAGGTTTGAGAGATGTCATAATTGCATGAATTCATCCTCAGCTTTATTTAGTCCCACAATAACCAAATACCAAAATAGCAAATGCAGCCAAATAGAAGCAATTGTATTTATACTCCTGTCAAAAATTATATTGAATGTGTTACTAAAAAAAAAAATTATATGTACACAATCATTTATATTTCTTTGTATGTTGTGGAATTATCCAAATCTGTACTAAGAGTGTGTTTAAATATGGCTAGATTTAGTGTCAATGCCTTGGAAATCCTTTAGGATGTTAAAGGTCATTGTGTAGTGTGATGATTCAGATGTATTAAAGACAATTTTCTAGGGAATTCTGTCATTATTTGTGGCTTCAGTGGTGAATTGCATTCACAATTGTGGACATATAACCACAATTGAATAAATTATTGCCTTGAAGCTTTTATATTGTGCTTGTAAACATTTTCAGTCCCATGACAAGCATTATCCAAGGGAATCCCAAGTACCAAGTCTATGAGTATGTGTATAGAAATGTCTTGGATTACTAAGGTTATCAAATAAACTCTATCATGTAATGCACTCCCAGGCCTTTCTAAATATATACACCTATACACACAGAGACATGCATGCACACACTTAAAAACATATGCATAAATATACAGGCTACCTTAACCAAATGAATTTTAAATTTAAAGCATCCTGAAAACACAACTCGGGAACCTGAACTTTATCGGGTTATCAATAGCTAAAGCATCAGGAAAAGTGTCCTAAAATGTTCTTAGAAGAACTTCTCATTTTTCCATTCCAATGAAAGATCTCATATCTATTTCTGTGCTGAAGCATTGATCTGCTATAACCCTCACTTGATTCATTAGGGTCTCTTAGTAGAATTTATGGTCCTAGCCTTACAGGTATTTACCTGTTTCCTTTAGATTTCCTCCGGGATACAAAGAAAAATTTGAGATTATGCCCTTGCAAACCGTTATCTTACAGGTGTCTCCAAACTGCCTTCTCAGGCAGTGTCCTAGGTCCAAGGGAAGTGCTGATGGTGTTTTTTGTCCTTCATTCACTTGACAACATGTCACTGAGTATTTGCTATGTGCCTGTCAGCCTTTTCCTGAGCTAACTCTTAACTATAGAAAGACAAGGAAAAAAAACGAAAGAAAGAGAAAAACGTTTTTACAGTGCTTAGTGGTTTGGTAGAAGGCTCTGGATGCATACAGAACATGAAACCTCTAGAGAGCTGCCAGATTATTATAAACAGAGATGAACATGTGTACAGGTCTCCATGATGGCAGGTCCTTCACAGTAGAGCAGGTCAGTAGAGCAGGTCAGGCCTTCTGCCTTCTTAGAGAGGAGAATCCCTGAACCCCAACAACTGGAGTCATTGGAAAGGACAAAGGTTTTCCAGGTGAGGAGACAGAGTGACAGAAGCAAGGTATAGGATGGGAACATGAGTGTCCTCTCGGAGAAGAAAGACTGGCCAAAGGATGGCCATGGTCAATGTCAGAGAAAATTGTGTCCATTTGAAGAGTTAATATACATCACCGGGAGTTTTAAACTTAATAGTCAATAGAAGTCAGAAATGGCCTCTTTCTCTCCTGGGCAATAAAGAAATGTAATGAAATTAATTCTTAAGAAAGATCTTTTGGATAGTTGTGTTAAGAGCAAACTTGCCTCTTCCTTGCTGTAAGTCTACACTGACTCACTCAATAAGATCTTGCCAGGTACTATGCTTGTTTAGTTTAGCCTAGCTCTTTCTTCATATTAATAGAATTTGTAGGCCAAATGGGGATTAAAGGTAAAGCATTCAGAAACCTATGCCTTGAAGAACAGAATTTGGCTCAGGAGGTAAATCTGTCTTGTCCATCATGGTATTCTCAGCCCCTAGCCCAGGGACTCAAAATAAGTAGATTCTCATAAGTATTTCTTGCCTGAGTGACAGGTCACTATTGCAGAGACATCTGTAATAGTATGTAACCAAGTGCTAAATTGGTTCCGTGCAGACATTTCATGCCAAGACAGGATTTGGACATGGTGATCTGAGGACCTCAATCAGTGGAAAAGTTGACCGAGAAGGAAACATAGAATCACAGTATAGCATGCTTTTAGTGAAACCCGTGGGCAGAAATATATATACATGAGTTTATCAGTTTGTTATTATTGAACTAGCTAGAATCTACTACTTGTTCATAATTTATAAAATTAGTACCTTTTTTCTTTGGTTTTACTTAGGAATATCCTAAAGATTTGGGTTTTGTGTGTGCATCTTTTTTACTGCCTTTTTATTTGTTTTTAACCATCTCAAGACAGAGGAGAGTCATTAAATTACAAATGTTTTATATTTACAGATTATGTCCTTAGAAGTAAATTGTTCTTGTATATACTGTATGTGCCACAGAGAGTCTCAGATATATGAGAGCTACTCATTTTGTATGAGCGTATTTTGAAAAATAAAAACTAGAAAATTATAAAAGTTAGAGATACTCTTATTGGTGAGTTGGAAGATTGCTTTGTAAAAGAAAAGTGATCTGGCATTATTTTTTCTTAAACAGTTATAGTGAATAAAATACTGCTTGTAAGAGGTATTGTACTGCATTTAGCCTAAGGGAAGCAGCTTTTCCCTCAAGCCTAATTCATAAACATCTTAATTACTCAGAACTCTTTTCAACAGAGAAAGTCTCTCTCTACTCTTAGAACAGCTAACTCACAGGGAAGAGAAATCGAGCCCTCCGTGTCTTGGTAGGAATTCTTGCCCACTTCCTCTGTGAGCTTCCTGAGCTCTGTTTCTAAATTAGACTCTCATTTTTTTCAGGAGTCACTCTCCTTGGTAAGTGAGTAAAACCTTGGGAAATTTATTATGAAATAGTGAAAACCTCTTCTAAAATCATAATCTCTAAGGATGAGACAAAATCTCTGATGACTTGAGCTCAAAACAGATATTAATAAAATAACAGAAGTTTAGAAAAATTAAGTGGTGAAATTGGTTTAATATATCTGCATTTAAGGTTAAATAACATGTTTTATTTGAGTGTTAGATTCTTGAATATAAAAGATGTTAAGATAAGTCTTGTTTATGACTTGATTTTTAGATCTTCAAAGATCTACACTAAGACAAAAACTGAAATCTTTATATATAGAACACTTCTGTGTTATCTAAATTCGGTAAAGGTTTGGAACTGATTATGATTCAGGTGATCCTGCTTCTTCATCCTGGACTTGATTTATTCCTTTTCAGGGATTTCATATTTTAAAAGACCAGCTTAAGTAAACTTTATATGATTTCAATCCCGCCTCACCCCACATTCCTATTTTAAGTAATAAAAGGGAGGGAGTGTTCTCAAGCAGTGTAAAATTCTACTAAGCATAAGGCTCTGGCAAAGATCGTTGAGATTAATTATAAGTGTTCTTGAATTATTAAAACTGATAACTAAATAATTATCATCATGTGAATTAAAATACAGTTTGAAAGATACTGTGCCCTTTCCCTTTTGAAATATTTGATTCTTTGTCACTCACGTTGATGAGGCTTAAAAGATAAGTATCAGTAATTCATTCATAATTATGTTCTACTAAAATTTATCGAGTGCTGTTCTAGTAGAAGGATATAAGCAGTAAACTATAGGGTGAGAAATTGATCATTGGTATAGACTAAGTGGTCTCGCATTTGAAAGCTCCTTGGCCTAACCTGATATCTCTGAATCTCCACTTCCTCCATATTTGATGATACCTACTTCATTCTGCTTTGATGTATACATTGGTTATTTCTGCACATCCACTTTCACCCTTTAAAGCTTAACTGTTTAAAGCCCTTTAGGGCTAAGTAGTGTACAAGTATCCCCCTTTGTTCATAGGGCAGAATTTTGCTCACAACTAGAACTAAGTCACTGTGGACTGTATTTGATTAAATTCATAGGTTAGGAAAGAGATTTAGTGATGTTCCACATTGGTGCTTAATATTATACTCATTCTCGACTACTGGGGTGAGGGAGCATGCTGAATGAAATACATGGGCAATATTAGAACTTGATCTAAGCCAGCAATCTTCATTTTTTTTTAAATCAGTCAAGGGCACTTGATTGAGGATTCTTCTTTCAGAGAGACCTTTAGGATGTATGCTATGTAAAGTGATGTTTCTACATCCACTGTGGAGAAAGCCAAACCGAAGACACTGCCCAACCTGCAAGGACTTTATTTACCAAATAGGTGGGGGGGCTGGGGGGGGAGTCCATGTGTGAGAAAAAGCCAAGAAATGGGTGCAGACCACAGAGAAGAGTGAGAGCACAGCCTGTTGGAAAATCCAGACAGAGGGAGGTCCAGTGGCAGGACTTTATCATTTGGAAGGGAGACTGCTAAGAGCAGGTGTGGTACTGCTTTAGAGGCTAATCACCACAATGAAGGTTGGAGACATGGAAGCCTGCAGGGAGACAAGGCAGAGGCCATTCTAAGACCTTAAGATCAAGGTCAAAGCCAGAATTGCAGCAAGGGTGGTAATGCTGAATTTTCAAATTGCTGGGGTTGGGGAGGGGCAGTACTTAACACCTGCTGCCTAAGGTGGGGATCAGTCCTAGAAAATGAGCCAGACCTAAGCACTAGGGCTAGGTTGTCTGGCCTTGGCCCTGAGAAAAGGAGGGCTGCTTGGCAGGGAACCTGGCAAAGCCTGACACATTTTGCATTTCTCTTCCTTATGTTTCTCCCAGCATAGGATCTGTTGAAAGTTCTATGCTATGGGCTTGGGAAGAAACTTGCAAATGGGTGGGCATCCAAAAGTGGCTGAAAATAGCATTGTATTCCATAAATTGGGAGAGAATTGGTTCCTTTCTCTCTCATGATAGGAGTGGCAGTAAAGAGGAAAAAATAAAAATATTTTGGAACTGAGAGAATGGGAATAGGACTTAAAGAGAGAAAGGTACAAAAGGGGAGGAGGACAGCTGTTCATTTTATATCCTGTGGTCATTGTCCATCTGCCATAAACTGAAAGAAGTCACCTAATGATGTTTGGGGATTTCAGCCAAGGAAGTGACTAAGGGGCAAAATATTAAGTACAATAAATCACACACTGTCACATTTATTCAGTAAGAAAGGTTTGTAGATCCAGTAGCCTGTTTACTAACAAAGTCGGTCAAAACAAATTATTGCCAGTAGCCTCATTCTAAAGATAAACGAATACAAAACAGGAAGTAAGGACGAGTTGCTTTTAAAACCCAGCCCTTTTTCTACACCATAGAAGAGGTTTTTTGAGTTTAAAGGAAACATGTTTTGAGTGTAAGTACAGAATATTTTTGAGGATTTTTACTGTTGTACTTTATTTGACCTCCCTTAATCCTTAATATCAGTTTTCAGTAGATGCTTAAAATGGACATTTTAGTTCCATATAATGGTCCTTAACAGTACTGTCCTTGAAATATGCTACTTCAGCTAAAAATATGCAATAATCCCCCCTCAAAGGATATTTTTTGGTGGACAAAATAGAGGTGGAGACATAAACTCTCTATTTCCATATTCAAGTGATTGATTAACTGATTGATCTTTTGGGACAATCAAAGATTTTGGACATGTTGATTTCTCTAAGCTGACAATTTGTATTAATAAAATAATAATTTATCTCAACTTCAGTCATCCTATTTTACCAAAATTGAATTCCTTTGCTCTCGACACATCCAAGAGTTATTCGAGGATCTCCTCTCATGCGGAATGGAGCCGTTCTTAATTAAAGTCATATCTGTGGGCTCCTTTCAGTCACAATTCTCATCCCTGTCATTTGGGACTGAGAAGCCCCAGGATGCTTCCCAGGGCTGCCACAAAGCATTATCCGATACAGTAACCATTTTTTCCTTCCCTGCTTCTTACCCACAAATCAGACTGCTGCCCCTTTGGCTACAGCCCCTGAACTTCAGCAAGGCATGAGCTGCTGTCTTGGTACAGACACAGGCCAGGCGATCCCAGCCTATACTTTATGAGAGCCTGAAGCAGCCCCACACAGCAGGACATAGCCACAGCGAGACATGGGGTAAACAGCTAACCAGATGCCTCCAAGGAGTGGGGGAGACTCTTGGCTCAACTGAGAACATCCCTGTTAGCCATGGTCTGAGAATTCGTAAAATAGTCCACGTGGGGCCAAATTCTCATCTTCTCAGGTAGATTTTTTCCCCTTTACCGTGAATTCTACATTCCAAAGTACTCTGTGGACAACTGATGTACAGGAAGGTAATATGTAGTAAAAACAATTTGTTTCAAAGATTATAAGGCAAGAAGCTAGCTCACTACTAGAGTAGAAACATGATTACATTTTTACGAAATTTACAAACTAATGGAACAAATAGATATAGATGTGCCACATAACAAAACATAATGCACAGTACATAAAGGGTAATAAAGTTGAAGTTTTTGTTCTAGGAGAGAAATAAAAAACAAACATGAAAACTAAGAAACATTAAACCAGTTATCCTGGAAATTAGAGCATTATGTGCCTAAAATTGAGAGTCATCATTTAATGACTATTCATCAAGTAGTACTTTTATGCATGTTATCAAGATGTTGCTCTATTTATAGTAGGTTATTTTGATGTCATGGGCTAATTCCCTTAAGATATTTCTGGCAGTCTCAGTAACAAAGGAAATAAAAATCCAAGTGTAATGTAATCATTGTTCTACATTAGTGTGGTTACTGGAAATTAACATGCACAACTGCCTCCAGTAAAATATTTGAACAGAATTTTGTAAAACTATAGAAATATTGATCATCTGCATAATAATGATCTATGATTTGCTTCTGGCAGAATTATTTTGAAGAAGATGAATTACAAAATAGCAGATATGCTTTTCACTGTGTTTCTTGATGCTTTGGGGGACAGCGAGATTATTTACTCCTCAGTGAGAAGTACTGTCCTCAAAAATCACTCTTAGCAAGAAAAGGGTAGGTAACTGCCAGAACTGCTTATTTTACCAGTATCTCCAGGTTCTTCATCACATTTGTCACAATACAGAATGAGGCAAGTCCCTTTCTTGAATGCCCTGGCCTATAGTAACATGTAATATCCCCTGGGAATGACAGTGTCTAGCTTTTTAAAAGCTTCTCTAAAAGCTCCCCATTCATCTCTTCTCTCTTTCCATTCACTACAACCTCGAGTTAATGGTCCTGTCTTCCATTTATCTACCTTGGAAAGATGAGAAGATGGGTTGATCCTGTTAAGATTTGCACCGGTCATAGCAGGGAGTTCTAAGTAGCCAGATTACATCCATTTCATAACTTTATGATCTTTCTATATCAAATGCTGTGGTTTACATGCAGCTCCCGAAGCCCTGCTTGTCTCTGAGGTCTGAGTTTTGAGTAATGGCAGCAGCAGCAGTTGAGCTGCAGGAATCCTCAGCAGGGCTCCATCCAAATACTCCTCCAGCCTTCAGTATTTATGGGCCCTGCTCTGCTATCCAGAGGCGTGATTTCTGGCAGTGCTTTGCCCCCTCTATAAATTCTGTGAGATCAGTTCTTTCCTCCTTCTGGGGCTCTGTGCAACATTTAAAAAGGCAGCTTGTTTTTCAGGCAGAGCTTTGAGGAAAGCGGCAGCCTCCCAAGAGGACAGTAGCTCCTTCCATTGTTTCTGTTCTGATTTACTTTGTGAAGTCCTGGGCTTTGTGGAGAAGGGCATCACCAAATAAAAACAAAACTGCCCAGGCATTGGGAGACTAAAACCATGTGACTTTGCTTCTACTTTAAGAGTAAAAGGAAATAAAGGGAGCTTCTGGAGATGCAGGCTCACAGTCCCTAATCTGTAATTCCAAATGACAAAAAAACTCGGAAAAACCACTCGCCTATTTTTTTTTTTAATTTACATGATGGCAAAGCCTAATGTGACCTGGATTCATCTGTCAGCAAGTCCTGATTTGAAATAATTTAAAGCTACTTATAATCTTTATGGATACGACTTACACGATCTTCATGCATTTCATTGCAGAAATACTAATGTGTTTGGTTGCAGAGGATTGCCCCAGACTTGGCTGGGGATGCAGCATAACATGTGGTTGTGCATATCACCTTTCTGACATCCGTAAATTAATTATGTAAGTAAGTAACTTGGATACTGAAATTTGTCTTACCTCAAGGGATTATGGACCTGTGTGGCTGTGATCCTGAGGAAGGAAATAAATCTTAAATGCTTCATAGTAGAAATTACGAATATTATTATTTTTTAAGTGGCCTTGATTTTATACCAAATTAAACTATTTTTTTAAGCTGTTTAGTTTTTTAGGCAACCACCTGAGAGGGATGAGGAGAAATGGAAATGTTCATTTGGGAATTTTTGAAACTTCCTGGCCCTAGAAGGTATTTGTAACCTCCACACACGTATGTTATGCTCAATGGGCTATCGTGCAATGAACAGGTTTTCAATGCACTTACTAGGGGTTTCATTCATTAGCACATAATTGCTATTTGCTCATGGGCTTGTGTATTCTTGGCATTATGAACTCTAACAGTTTTTTGAGGTTTTCTCAGTCATATTCCAGAAAACAAGGCCCAGAAGTTACAGGTTCCTGAAGGTTACTGTAGGTAGGTTTCATTCAGGTTCATCTTTAACATACGCCAAAAGTGACTGGCGTGTGTCCAGTGTAAGCAAACAATTATTTAAAAGTCATTCCATCAATCTTAATGCAGTTATAATGTGATCATTTCCTTGTAAGAATGTTTTGATTGAGCCAGATCTGCCTTAAGTAATAGAGAAGAAAATGATAACTTTTTGTTCTCTTTTTCAATGCTGTCCTGCATTAAAATACATTTATTGCTTGAATATGCCATGCTAAGCAAAGTAGAAAATGAACTATGTAATCTAGACTTCTGTGCTTTAGGACCTGTGATTTAAGACATTTATGAAATGCAGGAAGGAACATAAATGAAGTACCTGCTCTGAACAGGGGTGAGTCTAGGTTGTGTGAGTCTACATTTGAAGCTTATATAATTTTGGGTAAGGCTAGAATCTCTCAAAGGAAAAATACACAGCACTACACATTCAAAATTAGATGCAAACGTGAATGTTTATTTAGAATGAGAAAAAAGGGATGCCTGGGTGGCTCAGTCAGTTGGGCATCCGACTCTTGAATTTGGCTTAGGTTATGATCTTGCGATTCATAGGATTGAGCCCCATGTCAGGCTCCCTGCTAATAGCACAGAGCCTGCATGGGATTCTCTCTCTCCCTCTCTCTCTGCTCATGCGCTGACTTGTGCACTTTCTCTCTTTCTCAAAATAAATAAACTTAAAAATAATGAGACAAGAAATCACAACAAATTACAAATTTTTAGAAGCTAACAATACTCTAAAATCACAAATCCAGAAATATAATATCTTTGTTAACTAAATGAAATGCTCTATGATACTTTTTTCCTTGAAATTTTTGGCTGCATATTCTTTTTTTTAAAATGCCTGTTTATTTTTGAGAAAGAGAGAGAAAGAGAGACAAGCCCAAGCGGGGGAGGGACAGAGAGAGAGAGGGAGACACAGAATCTGAAGCAGGCTTCAGGCTCTGAGCTGTCAGCCCAGAGCCCAACATGGGGCCCAAACTCACAAACCGTGAGATCGCGACCTGAGCCGAAGTCGGAAGCTCAACTGACTGAGCCACCCAGGCGCCCCCTGGGGGTGACTTTTTAATGTAGAAGGTAAGGCAAAATGCCTGTGTTGTTTGCTTTCTTTTTCTCTCATGGGAAAAAGCCTACGTCAGATGCCTAACCAACTGAGCCATCCAGGTGCCCCCTGGCTGCATATTCTTAAATCACCTCTTCAAATGACAATTTATAATATTTTCTATAAAGGGAATAGAAAGATAATTCTGCTTCTAGCTTCGTGGTTCAGAGGGGGTTTTTTGGTAATTATTAACATTTTACCTTCACAATGCCTTATTGATAACATCATTTAAATGTTTAGGATCATTATCAAATTGAAAAATTGTTACCTTCTTTCAGGTATGAACTGTAAGAGTTCAGGGCTTTTTCTTGTATAGTCACTAAGCATAACTACTCTTGAATTCCCATCACTTGTTAAAGAATTTATCACCATGGTCCTTGAGTCACAATGCTAAGTATGTCAGCACAGCAGGCAGAAGGAATATACCTGGAAGCTCTTTCTATGCTGAGAATGTGTACACTATAAAATGAAAGCAACCTGTGTAAGTACATCACCATATCACACTAAACCAAAATAACCTTATTTTCAAACTCAGCTCCCCTTAGCTGAATCTCAAAAGCAGCCACGGCCACTCCAACACTATCGGACATGAGGGGAATATGGTGAGGGAGTAGTCAGAATGCAGATGGTGGTCTTGACCAGTATTATAAAATATGGCCCTGTAAGCACATTACTAGAGATCCTCCCAGGGCCTTGGAAGTTGCTCACAAAAGGGAGGGGGCCTGAAGGTTGACCTTCATCAGCTTCATAGTGAATCTACTTCTGTCTACACTGTTACTATCTACACTAACATGTTAGAATTGAGCATTACATTGATATATGTTATTTTGATGTGTCTTTGTTTACATTCTGATAAACTTATTGTCATTTCCAGACTTTCCCTTTACTTAATATTCTGTTGTTTTGCTTATCTCAGAACTCCTATGTAAGACCATGGAGATTTATTTTTTTTAAGGTTTATTTATTTATTTTGAGAGAGAGAAAGAGCACAAGCAGAGGAGGGACAGAGAGGGAGGGAGAGAGAGAATCCCAAACAGGCTCCACACTGTCAGCACAGAGCTAGATGTGGGGCTCCATCTCACAAACTATGAGATCATGACCTGAGCCGAAACCGAGAGTCAGGTGCCCAACAACTGAGCCATCCAGATGCCCCATGGAGATGTCTATATACTGCTGCAGCTAGTGTTCTGATTCCCAATAAATTATTAGTCCTTAAAATCATGAATGCAAAATAATGCTTTTTTAATGTAGATATTTTACAGCATGTATTCTTTACCCTCTTAATACCATACAGCATGTTTCCTTGTCTTAAGACTCATTTTTATTGATGAACAACTTTTGCTGTTGGTATAAACAGGGAAGGGAAAAGAGCACTGAATCTCAGGAGTCAGGCCATACAGTCATCCCTGCCAGTTGACCTTGCCACATAAGCTTAGGCAAGTGGTGGAGGCTGTCAGGACCTCTGGCAGCTCATTTGTAAAGTGAGAGTATTCATTTTCATGACTCTCTTCCCACTGGGGTCCTAAATCCTAGGACTGGGTGACAAGAATGAACTGGTGTTAACTAGGAATACACTTTGTCTGAAAGTATGGTGATGGCATCTGTTCTAGTTAAGGCAGCCCCCAGTGAAATACCAAAGTACTTACCATATCCTTATTCAACCAGTTATGGTTAACTTAAACTTGTAGCTTGTTCTATCATGAGGAAAAGATATTAAATAGAGGGACATCAAGTGAACCATGTAATGTTGTCACCCAAACAAACCTCAGCACGGGAGATCAAATGAGCTGCCCCTCTGGCTCTTCCTACAAGAGCATCGGTCTCTGTGCTAATAGACTGAGGCTGTAAGTCCACCCCATCTCCTTAATCTGCTGTGAAGCACACAAAAGACATAATAATAAGAGCACATTTACCATGATGAGCACTGAGTAATGTATAGAATTGTTGAATCATTATATTGTATACCTAAAACTAGTATAACACTGCATATTAATTTACTTAAATAAATTTTTAACTTTTTAAAAATTTTTTAATGTTTATTTATTTTGAGAGACAGAGGGTGAATGCAGGAGGGGCAGAGAGAGAAGCAGGCTTCAGGCTCTGAGCTGTCAGCACAGAGCCCAGTGTGGGGCTCAAGCCCACGAACTATGAGATCATGACCTAAGCTGTAGTCAGACGCTTAACCAACTGAGCCACCCAGGTGCTCCAAATTTTTTAAATAAATAAATAACCATGGGAGAGAAAGTGAGAAAAAAAAATTTAATTTTTAAATAAAACATTTTAGGGGCGCCTGGGTGGCGCAGTCGGTTAAGCGTCCGACTTCAGCCAGGTCACGATCTCGCGGTCCGGGAGTTCGAGCCCCGCGTCGGGCTCTGGGCCGATGGCTCAGAACCTGGAGCCTGTTTCCGATTCTGTGTCTCCCTCTCTCTCTGCCCCTCCCCCGTTCATGCTCTGTCTCTCTCCGTCCCAAAAATAAATAAACGTTGAAAAAAAATTTTTTTTTTAAATAAAATAAAATAAATAAATAAATAAATAAAACATTTTAAAAAAGATAAGAAAGAGGAGGAGGAGGAGAATGGTATCGTATTTCCAAAAGACTCTCTTCCTGGAATTTAACAGATTCTTTCCTAGATTTATTTCAACCATGTTTTTCAACAACTGTTCACTGAGCTCCTCTTCCCTGTGAAGCAGCTCTCAAGGCACTGGAGAGACAGGATTTACAAGACAAAATATTTGCCCTGGTGGAGGTGGCATTCTGATGGGGGTGCTGACAAATGAATGTGTCAGCGAGTAATAAATGTGATGAAAAAATAAGTCAGGGGTCAGCAAGTGAGGGGTAGCATTTTCTTGGAGGTGGCTAGGAGAAGGCCTCTGAGCTGTAACCCTTGGACAGAGGCCTGAACTGTGCAAGAGGGTCAGCTTGGCAGAAGGAACAGCCAACACAAGAGCCATGCAGACTGCTATTGTGTCACCACAAGAGCCTTGAATAAATGTACTAAATGATATTCTTAAGTGGGAAAGGTGGTTCAAAGAGTATGCATTTCCTACTGTTACCTAAATGACAGCCAAAGTCAACAGAAACAGGACTTTGTCACAAGAATGTTAACTGGGTTTTTGAGTTTGCATGTATCTCTGACATAAGAAATACTTTCGATAATTGGTTGACTCATCAATTAATTGGTGGATTGCTAGATGAATCATCTTAGCCTGGCTTCCTGTAACAGAAGTGGAAAGTTAGTTGTCTATTTTTTTCTAAATTATACTAGGGATAGAGCTATTTAAATATAACCAGGGGTAGAAGTTGATACCAATTTCAGTTGTAATTTTATTTTATTTTTGTATTTTAAGTTTATTTATGTTGAGAGAGAAAGTGCGAGTGGGGAAGGGGCAGAGAAAGAGGAGAGAGCGAAAATCCCAAGCAGTCTCTGCACCGGTAGCAGGGAGCCCCATGCAGGGCTTAAACTCGTGAACTGTGAGATCACGACCTGAGCTGAAGTTGGACACTTAACCAGTGGAGCCACCCAGGTGCCCCTAGGTTGTAATTTTAAATTGAGGAGAATGATTCATAGATCAGACTAAGATTACAATAAAATATTTTTTAGAATTACAGTGATGAGGCTCTAACAGTAAAAGGAAGCAGCCATAGAGAAATAAGCCTTGCCATTCTTTTTATTCTTTCACTATTAAATAACAAGTACTAGGTACTGTTTGACACTTGTAAATATTAATGGTTTCTCTATGGCAATGATTATTTCAGAAACAGATTTACAAGTTATTACAGAATTTGTTACTTAGAATACAGATGTGGATTACCTGGCATCTTAAATTTAATCCTGGTTGCCGTATTATATCAGGTTCATGCTTTTCACATAATTAAAATTGTCTAAATTGGGAAATGTGAGGATATTGCTTTTTTTGGAATGCAGTTTTTTTTAAATCTCTTTAAAATGCCTTCGTATAGATTTTAAAGCAAACGACAAAGAAACTCTTTGGGAGAAGGTTAATCTTTGTGTTTGTTCTGAAAACCCAGTTAGGAGTTTATCACATTGATCTTGGGGGTGAGAGGTGATCTAAGGAGGCTGTGATGAAGGTAAAGGAAACGTATAGATTTAATAAATATGTAGGAAGAGGGTCCAGAGGCTTGGGTGGCTGGCCGCAGGGCAGGGAAAGGAGGAATGTTTAGGGAACCTGCAGAGAAATGACACCCAAGTAAACATGTTTCTTCTAGATGCAGTGTCACTCAGCTCCTACCATAAAACCTGAGAGCTGAGTTGGTGACTGGAGGGATATTTAGGCTAGAGGTGGCTCTGTCCTTCAGGCTTTTCTCTCTACACCAAAAACCAGCCATTATGGTTTCAAGTCATAAGCCTGAGTAGAAGTAGCAGTACAGAAGCCCATCCCAACCTGTTGTGACCAGGTGAAAATGTAGCACTGTTTTTTGTTTGTTTGTTTTTAAGTGTGTTTTTGTTCACCAAACGCAGTACAGTGAAGTGGTCAAAAGTGTGCGTTCTGGTCTATCTAATTCTGAATTTCATTTACCACCACCCCCCCCCCAGTACACTTCTCAACTTCTCTTTGCCTCAGTTTCCTCATTTGCAAAGTAGGCATGCACATAGTGGTACCTACCTGTTCATAGCAACCGTTATTGTTCTCTTGAGTTATTAGAATGTATTTTCTTGATGAGTGCTACTAAAACTCTACCTGATCAGAGTTTCTGTTTTGTTTGGATGCTAGGAACTGTAAAACCAAGTTTTCAACTCTACTCCAGCAATTCTGTGGCCCTTAGGAAATGTATCTGCTTATACTGCTTTGTCTTGCTATCCTTCTCCCAGAGCACCTTCATTTCTTATCAGGTAGACTCTTCTCTTCCCCACTCATGCATTTACCAGTGATGCTAACAAACAAGTAGTTTATTCATTTTGGTCTCAGTTTTTATTTCCATGTTGAATGCATAGGATTTCCACTGAAGAGCCTGGAAATAGCACAAAATAAAAGAAGCCATAGGAAAAATGCACTGTAAGTTCTTTGATAAGGAGCAATTCAATGTAATATTTAGCCCGTGAACAAATATGGTCAGAAATGTGCTCCTTTTTCTAGGATAAATGAATTTGTGAAGTGAAACAAAAAAAAATTGAATCATAACTGAAATCTTTTAAACAGTATGAGCCAAGAACTGCTTTATAGGCCCTGTTCATGTGTTAACTCCTTACTGTTCACAACAGTACTATGAAGAGATTGCTATTATTATTTATGTTTTACGAATGTGGAAACTGGGCACAGAAAAGCTAAGAGATTTGCCTAAGGTCACACAGCTAAGAAGGGTCCAAGCCCAGATTGCAGCCTAGGCAGCTTGCCTCCCCCATCCTCTCCTATCTGCTGTGCATGCTTTCCTCTCTGAAAGATAGCTTGTATCAGAGGAAATTTCACTCTAAAAAAATTATATAGAACTATCAGTAATGCTAACATTGAATTTATTATCATGTGGACTTCCCTCATGTGAGACAAATTAAATAAGATATGTTTAAACCTATATGACACGTTAACCTGCACCTACCATCAAAGATTTTCTCAATCCATAACATTACAATTAAGAGTAACATTTTTCGGGGTGCCTGGGTGGCTCAGTCAGTTAAATAACATTACAATTAAGAGTAACATTTTTCAGGGTGCCTGGGTGGCTCAGTCGGTTAAGTGTCAGACTTCAGCTCAGGTCATGATCTCACAGTTCATGGGTTCAAGCCCCACATCAGGCTCTATGCTGACAGCATGGATCCTGGGGCCTGCTTTGGATTCTGTGTCTCCTTCTCTCTCTGCCCTTACCCCAGTCATGGTCTCTCTCTCTCTCTCTCTCTGTCTCTCTCTGTCTCTCTCTCTCTCTCTCTCTCTCTCTCTCAAAAATAAATAAACATTTAAGAATTTTTGAAAAAAAGAGTAACATTTTTCAGGGTGCCTGGCTGGTTAAGTCAGAAGGACATGTGACTCCTTTTTAAAAAAAAATTTTTTTTAATGTTTATTTTTGAGAGAGAGACAGACAGAGAGAGAGAGAGGGATACAGACTCAGAGGCAGGCTTCAGGCTCTGAGCTATCAGCACAGAGCCCGACACAGGGCTCGAACCCACAGACCGCAAAATCATGACCTGAGCCAAAGTCAGACGCTTAATGAACTGAGCCACTCAGGCGCCCCGAGAACATGTGACTCTTGATCTTGGGGTCATGAGTTCAAGCCCCATATTGGGTGTAGAGATTACTTAAATAAACAAATAAACTTTAAAGAAAAGTAACATTTTTCTATAAGGTTACAATTGTCTTAAGTTTCTTCCTAAATGTAAAAGTGTTTTTTTCCCCTTAGACCAGTGTGTTAATCTATTCAAATATTCAACAGAATTTGTTTCAACAGAAACAAAACAAATCAACTTAAAGAGACAAGATAATGCCACAATCAAGAAGATATTGCATTTGAGAAACTTTTTAATACAATAGAAAATGATTCCTGATGGGGAGATCAGAACTCGTGCCTTGGGGGTGATATTCTGTGTGGCTTATGACTACCTTGTATGACTTTGCAAATTGCTCGTTTTCAATTTTGCTGGGCCATTATAATAAGACTTTACTAATAAGCAAAATCATTCATCTGGCTGTCATTGTTCTTCACATTACTTTATCTGGCTGATAAAAATGTGCCATAATTACTGGTGTAATTTGTCTCTGATATTTTTATTCTGAAAGCAGACTGGATTATGGAACCATTTAAGTCATCTTAGGGCATTTTCTAATTAATTTGTGGGAATTATTACCCTGTTGACTATACAGCACTACCAGTTAATCTGTGGTGAGGAAGTATGCAATATAGATATTCTAAAGTATGCTGTCGAGTCTCTTTATACTTTGACTCTTTCAGGCAAGTCAAAAGTCCTTAAATCTCATCTACTGTTACAGTACCCTTTTTCACTAGAAACTCCACTCAGTAAAAAGGAAGAAATGGAGAATTTGAAGTAAAAACATTACGCCAAACTTCTTTGTGATCCAGCCAGAATTTATAGAGCTCCTACTGTGTACCAAGCGCTGTTGCGGGTACTAGGGACATAAGTAATGGGCACACATAGTTCCTACTCTGGAACTTGCATCCTAACAGGATATGGACGATGAGCCAGTAAATAATTAAATAAACAATAAATGTAAATACTGGTGGTACTATGAATAATACAAAACTGAGTGATAAAATGGAGGTTGGCGATTGGGATAGACCTCTTCAGATTGAGTGCTCAGGGAAGGCTTCTTTGAGGAGGTGATATTTGCACAGATACCTGAGGGAGAGGAGGGAGCCAGTCGGGAAAGATATGAATGGAACGAGGAGACAGTAGGGTGTGAGGAAATTGACAAAGTGAAGGAGCACAGAAGCCCTGGGATGGAGTGTTCAGGGAAGAGAAAGAAAGTCCAGGGCACTTTATGGCTTGAATGTAGTAAATGAGAGGCAGTATGGTACGAGGGCTGATCTAAGATGTACAAGACTGCAGATCACCAAGGATTTTTGTGTATCATGGTGAGGAGCTCATCCTTTCGTTCCTAGTGTGCTGAGAAGCCTTGAGAGGATTTGAAGCAGGGTTTAGGATGTCAAAAAATTTTAAAAGACTCCTCTGTTTTTGTTTTGTTTGAGAGAGAGAGAGAGGGAGAGAGAGAGAGAGAGAGGTAGAGAGAGAGAGAGAGAGAGAGAGAGAGAGAGGTAGAGATTGCCCACGTGAGCAGGGGAGGGGCATAGAGGGAAAATCCTTAACAGGCTCCACACCCAGCATGGAGCTGGAAATGGGGCTGGATCTCATGACTGTGAAATCATGACTTGAGCTGAAATCAAGAGTTGGACTCAGGGCACCTGGGTGGCTCAATTAAGCGTCAACTTTGGCTCAGGTCATAATCTCACAGTTCCTAAGTTGGAACCCCGTGTCGGGCTCTGTGCTGACAGCTCAGAGCCTGGAGTCTGCTTCAGATTCTGTGTCTCCCTCTATCTGCCTCCCTTTCTCTCTCTCTCTCTCTCTCTCTCTCTCTCTCTCTCTGTCTCTCTCTCAAAAATAAATAAATGTTTAAAAAAATTAAGAAACAAAAAGAGTTGGACGCTTAACTGACTGACCCACCCAGGTGCCC
This sequence comes from Prionailurus bengalensis, assembly GCF_016509475.1. Classification (NCBI taxonomy): domain Eukaryota; kingdom Metazoa; phylum Chordata; class Mammalia; order Carnivora; family Felidae; genus Prionailurus; species Prionailurus bengalensis. The sequence continues at coordinate 80,202,635 of NC_057348.1, forward strand.
CAAAAGACTACTCTGTACCCCCTAACTGCTGTGTGGATGATGGATCACAGGAGGATAAAAGGGGAGCAAGAAAACCATCAAGACATGTTTATGACTTGATAGAGGTGTTAGCAATAGAGAGGGACATAAGCTGAACAGTATTTTGGAGGCAGAACTCCCAGCACAGTCAGATGGGCTGAAATGGGAAGTGAGGCAAAAGGAGGAATCAAAGATGACTCCTAGGGGTTTTTTTTGTTGTTGTTCATTTGTTTGTTTGAGCATCTGGTGTGGTATCATTTGAGATGGAAAGACTAGTGGCTATTCAGGAGGTGGAACACCAGTACTTCCGGTTTTGACTTAATGAGTTTGAGATATTCATTAGGAATGATAAATGGCAGTTTGGATTTGCAAGCATGAGTCTCATGGGAGATACAATCCTAGGTATTATCTGTTGTAGATGTTATTTAAAGCTCTGAAAGCGGGAAAGACCATCAAAGGAGGTGGTGTAGGTAAGAGAAGAGAAAAGCACTAAAATAGTTTGAGGTCAGGAAGGAGATGGGAAATGAAGGAGACTGAGAAGCAGCAGCCAGTGATGCAGCAGAAAAATTGAGAAGGTGGTGGAACCCAAGGGAAGAAAGTATCCAAGAAAAAGGGAGAGATCGACTGTGACAAATCCTCCTGAGAAGTAAAGTAACTTGAAATTGGGATCTGTTAATTTGGCAACATCCATCCGCCAGTACCTAACCAAGAGTAGTTTCAGTAGAAACCTGTCTGGGTGGCAAAAGAGAATAGGATGTGAAGATTTATTGACCATCACTGGATAACCCCTTTGAGTTTTGCTGTTCAGGGAACAAAAATAGAATGGGAAGGAGCAGAAGGAGGGGTGACATCAAGAAAGTGTTTTTTTTAAGTATTTATTTATTAAAAAATTTTTTTAACGTTTATTTATTTTTGAGACAGAGAGAGACAGAGCATGAATGGGGGAGGGTCAGAGAGAGGGAGACACAGAACCTGTAACAGGCTCCAGGCTCTGAGCTGTCAGCACAGAGCCCAGTGCAGGGCTCGAACTCACAGACCACGAGATCACAACCTGAGCCGAAGTTGGACGCTTAACTGACTGAGCCACCCAGGCGCCCCAAGTGTTTATTCATTTTTGAAGTGGGGGCAAAAAGAGAGGGAAACAGAGAATCCCAAGCAGGCTCCGCGCTGTCAGCATAGAGCCCAATGTGGGGCTCAAACTCATGAAGCATGAAATCATGACCTGAACCAAGATCAAGAGTCAGATGCTTAACAGACTGAGCCACCCAGGCACCCAAGAAAGTCTTTTTTTTTTTAAAGATGGGAGGTGCTTTGTATGTTTCGATGATATTTATCTGACAATAGAAATGACCCAGGAAACTCAGGGGGAGAGATGAATGATGCAGGAAAAAGAAAGGGGAAATTTCAAGGAGCAAGAGGAGATGGGATCTAGGCCATATGAGGAAGATCACATTGGTTAGAATAGAAACACTTCCTCCACCAGAACAGGAGGAAAGCAGAAAACACTGGTATGATGGGTAGAGAATATGATACATACACATTTGTGGGCAAAAAGATGAGGGCATTACTGTCTGTGTTTCTGGTTTTCTTCACTACATGTATTGCACTATTAACCTAATAAGAATGAGCTCAGACTTAAGATTTTATGTTAAAATTCTGAAAAATTAAAAAAAATTACCCAGTATTTTTATATTAACTTGATAATACAAAGCAAGTTATTAAAAAAGCACAAAGGCCTGGGCACGAAGTCAATAGCACAAATCCAGGACATCATTAGTGAAGTGTTTTATTGCAAGGCAGTTGCAGGGCATAATGTAGCTATCTGCTTTAGCAAAGCAGGGAAGATGGCTTCTATTTATATTTCAGTGCATATATTTCTTAAGCCATAGGACAAAATTTAAGACAATACTAGACTAGAAACGTTTTTGGTGAAAAATATCCATCACTGTCTGCTGTGGGGTTGACTAAATAACCAATAACGATGTAAATGAAAGCTACCATAAATAACTGTAGGTTTATATTTATCCTTTATCAATTTATTTGTCAATTTAAAATCAAGACTTGACAACCAAGGCCAACTGGAAACAACATTGATGGAAGTGCCTTTAACACAAAATATCCTGTCCTCCCCGAAACTGTGGGTATTTCAGTAATTTTTGTATGTGTAGCTCTACATGAGAGCCAGATTTCTTAGACTGTTGAATTGGGATCCTCCATAATTCCTAAAATTTCACTAATTTTATTTTTGAACACAAAACTAAAGGAACGCTTAATCATTCTGTAGGTTACTTGTACCCTTGCTGTGGACAGAAATGAAAATATATGGACTGTCCTCATTTGCCTGTCAAGAACCAAATAAAGTATTTGGGTTTTTTTTTTTTATGGGAGAGAGAGAGATTGAGAGAGCACATGCATGCATGCACATTAGCTGGGGGGAGGGGCAGAGAGAGAGAATCCAAAGTAGGCTCCATGCTGTCAGCACAGAGTCCAACATGGTCTCCATCTCATCGTGAGATTTTTTTTTTCTTTAATTTTTTTAATGTTTACTTATTTTTGAGAGAGCTAGAGATAGAGTGTGAGCAGGAGAGGGGCAGAGAGAGAGGGAGACACAAATTCTGAAGCAGGCTCCAGGCTCTGAGTTGTCAGCACAGAGCCCAATGCAGGGCTCGAACCCATGAACCGTGAGATTGTGATGTGAGCCAAAGTCAGACGCTTAACTGACTGAGCCACCCAGGCGCCCTTCATCATGAGATCTTGACCTGAGCTGATATCAAGAGTTGGATGCTCAACCAACTGAGCCACTCAGGCACCCCAAAAATGTTTGGGTTTTTAGACCAGCTAAAGTCCATCAGTGGCTCTCAGACCATACTTGTACAACCATGATCCTGAATTATCTTCCCTCTTTCCGCTGTTCTTTAAATCCTTGCAGATTTGCTACATTAGAGTGAAGGATTACATTGGAAGGGATCTGAAGGGGAGAAAATAGATCTGTAAGAAGAAGTTATTTTGCATTTGACATTTGAGTTTGTCTTTCCTTTCCGATTTTAAATTTCAGTGTTGGCAATTAAAGATCTTTGATTTAAGACGGGAAAGAAAGAGGTACCTGCTGCAGGTGGCGCCTGGTTATTACTGTCTCTTCACTGTGTAAAAGGTGCTTTGAGGTATGATAGCTCGGCACCACAGCGGATGGGAGCAGGGGGTTGGGGGTGGTATTACCCACCTGTGCACATGGACACTGATGAACTCTTTCTTCCCCTCATCCCAGAGTCAAGTAACCATTGTCAGTCTGGGCAGTGAAAATCTTATTCTGCGGGCTGAAGGCTATGTGACGGTGGGGTTGTAATTCAGAAGGGTTTCTGTGAAGAAAAATTGTACCCAATATATGGTGAACAAGTACACTCAGAGTGGGAGTGGGAAATTGTTTACTCGTTGGACTGGTACCATTTAAAAATTTTTTTTTAGTGTTTGTTTATTTTAGAGAGAGAGAGAGACAGAGACAGAGACAGAGACAGAGACAGAGACAAAGCACGAGCAGTGGAGGGACAGAGAGGGAGACACAGAATCCAAAGCAGGCTCCAGGCTCCAAGCTTTCAACGCAGAGCCTGATGCGTCGCTCGAACCCACGAGATCATGACCTGAGCTGAAGTCGGACACTTAACCAACTGAGCCACCCAGGTGCCCCTAGACTGGCACCATTTGGAATGAGAGTTTGGTGGGGGTGGCCTCAGAATGAGGCAGATATCCAGAGCTGACTGGTTCTCTTGGGGATACTTCTTCCAGCTCAGGCTCTCCCTCTTCAGTTCCCTGCTCTTGGGCAGCACCTCTTCTCTGCCTGGCCCTTCATCCCCCATCCCCCATTCCCCAGTCCCAGTTTCCAGTTGTCTATCCCCATGTTGGAGTTCCTTTCCGTGTTTGACCATCTTTTCACGTGGGAACCCTTTCCAGTGACCAGGGCTAGTTCTGTTCTCCAGGGTACATGTTTGGTCTCTAGGAACTGTGCATCTTTCTCCCACCAGGGGGTGGGTTCCCTAATGAGGAACTGCTGAAGGATTATAAGCAGAGAGGTAACCGGATTCAGTTTACTTGTAGGAAGAGCACTGGCAACAATGTGGCTGGGTAAGGACACGTGAGGCTGGAGACAGGGAGGCTAACTAATCACTACTGCAGAGTCCTGGCAAGAGCTAATGAGGGTCTATTGACAACAGCAAGGAGAAGATGGATTCATAAAAGTATTGATATTTTAGATATGAAAGAATTTAATGACTAAGTGGCTGAGGAAAAGTGATTCACCTGCCAGGTGCCTTTGTGTTTTATGGGTACATCATAAACTAAATTTCGCCACATTGAGATGGTGGCGTAAGGAGATGGGGAGAGAAGACCTATTTGGACACGTTTTTATTCTGATGTTTACCAGCTTTCCTTCTCTCTTCATTTGTAAACAATTTGCAAGGAATTGCCTCCTGTAAGGCACATTTTTGGTTATCATTTGTTCTACCCGTTCCTTTTTCAGGGATGCACCTCTGACACATTTGCTCTTAAGAGCTTATGGTGTATACAACATGAAGGAGGCACATAAATACCATTTAAATTCTTTAGGCTGATTTGAACTTTGTTTTGAAATAAACAGATTTTCTGCCAGTCCCTATTCTTGTTTGTATGGAAGTTTGTCCCACATAATCCTGGCCGCTTCCAATTCCAGCCTCACAGCTTGATATTTACTTTAAGCAGCTGCTTATGAAAGGTAAGATTTAGGAGTGATGAGAAGCGCATAAGGTGGGCTTCTGTTTGAGCTTAGGGTTGCCGGGTAGCTGTCCTCTGAATACCCTTTCTTGCACCCACATTTTGGCCGTGAGAACAAATCTGGGAAAACTGCCGTTTGGCCTTTTAGCACATTGCCAGCTTTGGCGATTGCAGACTAACTGATGTTGTACTAAACACCACTGAAATAAAATAAATGAGTCTATTAAAGCTTGGAACTCCTGAGAACTACACATGTAAAAACCGTCCACAGATGCCATTTGCTGAAACTGAGGCTCCTCTAGCAGATGGGTAAAACTGAAACATAAATTGAACTATTTATTTTTCTGTTGGTTCATTTGTTTTTAATATGGTATGAAAAAAATCCTGCGATTTGGTTACAAGAAACTTCTGGCATATGTTTTCATGGCTGTTTCGGGTATTCTGAGAAGATCTTTGAAATTCTAACTTATGCTATGTGTTATTATATGAATTCATTGAATGTGTAGAAACAAACCCTTGTCAGAGTTTTAAAAACTTTCTTTGGTCACATTTCCAATATGGAAAATCATAGTGACAAATAAGTGTTCACTATGGGACATAACATCTCTCTTTTAAAATCTTTAATGTTGGGCTATAGTAGAATAGTATCAGTCATATCTAACAGTTCTCATCCATTTAGTACTTGAATTTTTACAGGATTTTAGTTTCTTATATGCTGTCTAATCATTTAAATAAGACCCACACTGAAGAAGAATGGTGTTTAGTCCTCGTGCAGTTTAATGACTTATATACTATTTAATGCAATCACTATTAATTGATATTAACTTGCAAGAACCACGATGGCATTATTAATCATTCTGTAACATTTAGATATTTTCGGCATAGAGCTAAGTATTTATTTTGTAACTTAGTTTAGAATTTTGTGTATCTGTAAAGAAATCTGAAAAATTTGTTTGCCTTTTTCCTGATTCCTAAAGTTATTTATCAAATAGTATTTATCAGAACCGATCACAAGAAATTTCAGCATAATTGGAAGAATGGGGAAGCAATTAAATAAATATTTAAATGGTTACAAAGTTATCTCACATTTATCAGGAAGGATGGTATGCAATTACACTGTTTTTTTTAACTTTGAAACTTACTGTTATTGCTCTTTACAGGTTCAGGTTCATGTCGCTTCAGTTACTCAGACCCCAGCATCATCGTGTCATATGCCAAGAATAATACCGCAGACTGGATTCAGCTTGAGAAAATTAGGTTTGTTATCATTTAAAGTAGTTTCATAAATTCTGATGTAGGTGGATTTCTACTTCCCTGTTTGCCTTCATTCTACCATCGAATTTATGCTTCATGGTTAAAAGTAGTCTGGTTGTTAATTATGTTGAATTACATGCCTGCACATATTATTATCTGCCCTATTTGAAGAAGTATTGGTAAAAGTGTCATTTTCCATTCAGAATCTCCCACGGTTAGTAGAAGCTATAACAAACTATTTTTGGTTAAAGCACATTTGGGAGAATAACATTTATGATGGAACCCTCCACAAAGTAACATTACCCAGCTCTCTAGGTGGCTTGGCTAGTTGCTGGTTTGGAGACCTAGGACCATATGAGATTACCACCTAAATTTCTCCCAGTCTGTGATGGTAATGAGTTAATAGCCACTGGGGCTTTTGCGTTGAATGTTTAGTTCTGTCGTTTCCCTTCCAGCTTCCCAAAGGCCAGTTCTAAAATTCTATTAACATAATTGTGATGTAACTGGTGGTCATTTTATTACATTTTTTTCATTAAAAAAAAATCCCTCGATAAGAAAATGAGGTAGGATGCTTAAGAAGCAGCTCGCTCGAGTTGAAAAAATGTTAAGTTAGCAAAACTCAAATGATACTTACAACTTCTGCAGAGCTTGAATCATAAAACAGCATTCAAAATGGATGCTTAATTTTAGGTCTAGTAAGATATTTAAAGGAAAAAACTACCTTGAACTTTTATAAAGTAGTTATCCTGATTGATTTAGTTCTTAACTTAGTACCACTGAAGTAGAACATTTTCCATCAGTCTTGTACAGGTTTTTTTACATGCTAGTTTCCTTACCATATTTCTGTGTTGGAACAATTCTGATTTATTAGGGAGGAATTGTAAATATTAGGTTCTTCGTGCTTAAAACTAAACTAATCTGCCCACAGTTTCCAGTAGTATTTCAGATTTATAAATTGTCATATGTCCAAGATCTACTTCAACCAGAAACTGAGATAAGTGATTCTAACTTAGGCATTTTAAGAAACTGTCTCTCTCTGTGGCAGGATAACATATAATCTATAAGTACCTGCACAAGCCAAGCTCTGACATGCTGTGCCAATATTATAACAGCATTTTGCTATTCTTTCTAATTTCTAGTAGTTATTAAAATGAATTCATATTAAATACTTATTTATATAAATGACTTTAAGCAAGGCAGCATAAATATTGAAAATTGTCTCCATACCTCCATTTTTTATCTACCCAATAGTTATATATCATAGTTTAGGTAAATTGTCAGAGATATTTCTTTTTGGAAAAGGGCTACATATTTTTGATATGACAAATAATGAATGTACACATTTAATTACAATATATGAAGATCACATTCAGCTGTTTTTCACTAAACAAGACTTTCAATTTTAGACCATGCTGTAAGCTGTCATTCTGATTAAAGCAAATTTTCCGTACCATTTAGTGATCAGAGTAAACATGTTTTCAATCACTTCCTAGAACTAAAATATACTATTTTCATTGGTTTAAGTTCTTTCTGAAGCAAAAAACATAGTCATTATGAAATATTTTTTTAAAAAGGCAATTGGTTACCCCCAAAGGTAAGGTACACCATCTATAACCTACACTGACAATTCTTTGGATATATATGTAATTCAATGGTAAGTGAAAAATACGTCCTTTCTATAGTCCTTTCAAAACTAATTTAAAGTAAGCCCAGGGTACCACTAGTTTGCAGTTTAGTACCACTTTTAATCTTAGCTAAAAGCAATCATTTTTACTATAGCAGGTTTCTACTTTGGTAGAATAAAATGTTTAATAAAAGTACTTTTATCATATAGCAGAAGGGCCTGGATTCTAACAGATATATGGTAAAAATCATGTTAAATTATATCAAGCTTTTAAAGACTGATCTGCATGACATTGTGAAGAATTATAGAGCAATTAGTTTTCATGGAAAATCTCACATTCATATAGACAAAACAAATAAAAATGTATATGATTATTAGATATAAAATAATACCAGGCAAAGACTTATAAAACAACACACAGTGGTCTCTGATTGATAGAAAATTTCAAGGTAAGAATCAAAATTAAGAAAATACTTTTATTGTTTTTTCTCATTTTTTTAGTATCAAACAAAATAAACTGTGAGATTATTTGAATTATTGAACATTTAGTGTCTACCACATGAAAAAAACTGTGCTGGGAACACTTTTTTTTGTAGGCACCATAGAAGCGTGTGCCATTTTCTCTTCCATTATTCCTTTACTGGCTTACTTGAATGCACTCAGTGTCTGCCTTTTGTTAAAAGTAAAGCTCTCCAACATAAGGGAAGGGAAGCAAAAATAATATAAAAACAGGGAAGGGGACAAAACAGAAGAGACTCTTAAATATGGAGAACAAACAGAGGGTTACTGGAGGGGTTGTGGGAGGGGGATGGGCTAAATGGGTAGAGGACATTAGGGAATCTACTCCTGAAATCATTGTTGCACAATATGCTAACTAATTTGGATGTAAATTAAAAATAATTTTTTTTTAATTAAAGCTCTCCATAGTTTGGCTATACTAGAATGTATTATGCTAAGCAAAATAAGTCAATCAGAGAAAGACGAATACTATATGACTTCACGTGTATGTGGAATTTAAGAAACAAAACAGATGAACATATGGGAGGGAGGGGGAAAAAAGAGAAGAGAAGAGAAACAAACCACGAGAGACTCTTCATGATAGAGAACAAACTAAGGGTTGATGGAGGGCAGTGGGTGGGGGATGGGTATCAGCAGAGCACTTGTGATGAGCACTGGGTGCTGTCTGTGAGTGATGAATCTCTGAACTCTCCTGAAACCAACCTTGCACTGTATGTTAACTAACTGAAAATAAAATTTAAAGAAAGTAAAGCTCTTGAAGACATTTGATGTTAAAACTGTCATCACTTAATATGGACATCTTAATCATCAGCGTATCCCAAAAGATTTAAGGGCTGTGGGAATAATGAGTATTTAATCTGTAATATATATAATGTTGAGATAATGAAACTACAATCTTAATTTAAAAAATTGATCTATAAGAAAGAAAAAAATGGATACTGTTGAACTTGATGTTTCATTTATTATATGGCACTCTATTGTATGGCACCAATTCCCATCTCACCATCTGTTCCAGAGCCCCTTCCAACATCAGCACAATCATCCATATCCTCTACCTTCCTGAAGACGCCAAAGGGGAGAACGTCCAGTTTCAGTGGAAGCAGGAAAGTCTGCATGTAGGCGAGGTGTATGAAGCCTGCTGGGCCTTAGATAACATCCTGATCATCAACTCAGCTCACAGACAAGTCATTTTAGAAGACAGTCTTGATCCAGTAGACACCGGCAACTGGCTTTTTTTCCCAGGAGCTACAGTTAAGGTTTGAGCTCTTTTTTGTTTCTTCTCCTCCCCTCTGAGACCTAAGGCTTATTAATAAATCAAATCAAAGATAACTATTCTTACCAAATCCATTGGTAAAGGAATAGGTAATATTCTTATTTATGTTACCTTCTCTTTTAAGGATGAGGAGTCATTGGTACAAAAACATTCACTTACTCATCCATTTAATAAGTATCTTTGAGGACTCACTGTGCCATGTCCTTGGCTGAGCCTAGAGAATATAACCACAGAAAGGCAGATATGTTTCTTCCCTTCACGTGGTTGTCAACTTAGTGGAGGTAGTTAGATATGTCAACATACACATATAAAACAACATCATTACCATGATTTGCTGGGAAAGTTAGAGTGCCCTGGAAGTACAATATACAATACCAAACCCAGACTCAAGCAATTAGGAAAGCATTCCAGATAGGGAATCTAAGCAGAGGCCGAAAGGTAATTTGGATTTGGCCAGGTAAGAGGAATAGTGTTTCTGAAATCAGAAATCTCATACATAAAAACTGGACAGTGAGAGCACAAACAAAAGTCTTAGACAATGTTCAAAATAGTTGTCTAACATTTTGAGTTGAGACTTGGATTAGTTGAGTCTGGAGACGTGGCCAGTGACAAAACGACAAAACCTTGAAGGTCTTACAAGCTGCTATAGAGTTTGAACTTTATCTTGGATGTGTTAGGGAGTCACTGAATTGCTTTTTTTTTAATATATACCTTTTGATTTGATTTTTTAAAATATACTTTTGAGGATGGAGAATGGAATGGATGGGAGAATGTACATGTAGGGAGACCATGTAGGAAGCTTGTAACAGAAGTCCAGTGGGAGACCATGTTGGCCAGACTTAGGGGAGAATGTGGATGGATTTCAGAGATTTTTAGGAGAGAGAATGGAGAAGATTGGGGACCAATTGAGATGATGAGGGAATAGCAGGTGTCAAGGACAAGATTTGGGCAGCTGGGCAGATGGCGGTGCCATTCATGGAAACAAGAAACAGAGAAGGAGAAGCAGGTTCACAGAAGTTGAATTGACTATGGAATGTTGATCTTCTTTTTTAATTGAGATATATTTGATATATAATATGGCAGTTTCAGGTGTGCAATATAATGAGTTAATATTTGCATATTTTGCAAAGTGATCATCATAATAAGGTTTGTTAACATCCATCAGCTCACAGTTACAAAATTTCCTTCTTGTAATGAGAACTTTTAAGATCTATTCTCTTAGCAACTTTCAACTATGCAACACGGTATTATTAACTATAGTCAGTCTGCTGTACATTGTGGACATGTTGATCTTGATAACCCTGAGGACAGGCAAGAAGAAATATTAGTTGGGAGTTTAGTTAAAGCTATCAGGAACTCAGAGGAAGTTTGGCAATTATCAGCCTTTTGAATAGAAATTGAAGTCATCGGCTTGCCTGCCCAGGGTATGTGGAACAAAAACTTTGCCTAAGTGATTATCAAGAATGCCATTAGACCCCTGACTGGACCCTCTCAAGTTTCCAATATATTAAAATAAGATGCAAATAAAGCTTAGAGAATTTTTTTAAATGTGACTCACTGGCACAAAAAAATCTTGTGCTGTGGGAGGAGGTGAGATCACAGGAGTAAAACCAAGTAGAATATAAACATCTAAGACGCACACCTCCTTTTTCAAATTCTAGAAAAAAGATTCAAAACTATTTAGAAATCCTTCAACACAGGAAGTCCCCTGACACAATAACTTCTTGCTTAACAGATCAAACGCTAGGCATTTTACTTTCAGTTGGTGAAGCCACACAATTGACTGACATTAGGAACAGACATCCTCCTTGCTCAATGTGGGAAAACACCCAGTAAACTGTATGGAAATTCCTTCTGACAAAGACTCTAAAACTTTGGTCCCTTTACAAAGAGTCCATGGATTCCTTTCATGTGGATGTAGAAAAGAACCTTTGTAAAGATATCCCATGTCATATCCCACTACCACTTGATTAAGAAGGATTTCTGTTGACGTTGTTCAATATTGGCAAGAAGACACGAAAACCCAGGAAACACATGGAGACCTAAGGTCCTTGGATTCACATCCTTTTCCCATGATGATCATTTATCACTTCGACTCAGTAGCCTTTACTGTAGAAATGCAATTTTTATGCCTTGTTTTATAAGCTGTTATACTAATCTAATTAGCCATTCAGTTTCTTAATCGTTTGTATTGTATCCCACCCATGATAAAAATGCATGAAATGTGGTTTTGCTTCAGCAGTGATGTTCAATTATATTACAAGTTTGTGTGGGTTATAGTTTTGCTTTGTGGTCCATCATCCTACTCCCAAACTTACCATTCACACATTTGAGACTTGACCAGTGACCTACGAAAAAAACCACTGTAGTAATGATATGTATCATGCTCTTTGACTTGGCTATCAGGTAGAAATTTTTCTCTGATGTTTCTTTCTGAAAACTCTTTTTAAAACTAAGAATTGTCATTTTAAATAATCTGCATATCTATGCTTTTGCTTCCTGGCTCAAACATCTGAGCATGAAAAAAAATGCTTTTGCTGGGTGATGTGAAGTTCTAGACATAAAAACTTTATATAAACTGTATGAAATTTCTTCATTAAATACGGCTCCTTGGGGCGCCTGGATGGCTCAGTCAGTTAACCATCTGACTTCAGCTTAGGTCATGATCTCATGGTTTGTGGGTTCAAGCCCCGTGTCAGGCTCAGTGCTGACAGGTCAGAGCCTGGAGCCTGCTTTGGATTCTGTCTCTCTCTCTCTCTTTCTCTCTCTCTGCCTCTCCACTGCTTGCACTCTCTCTCTCTCTTTCTCAAAAATAAATAGACATTTAAAAAAATTTAAATATTGCTCCTTTACTTAGTGGCCTCTGAAATGAAAACTGAATACAACCACTTAAAAAAGCATAAGCATATCTCCATGTTCCTGTTGAACCAGGGCATGTTGTAAACATTGCTTTACTTTGGACTTTAAGTTTTGAGGATTATGTTTGTTTGCTTGCTCTATTTACATATTATCTCTTCTGTGTTCAGTAAAAGTTTCCAAGATGTTTACATCTTAACTAAATTAAAGAGTGAGCCTAACAGCAATTGAGAAAGTATGCTTAATTACAAAATAGATTTAGTTAAGGAAAAAATGTCCATGTGTATATATATATCCTCTCATATAATTTTATCTTTATAAACCTGTAGAGCAGGTGCTATATTAGCTCCATTTTACAGACGTGGAAAGTGGACATAGAGGTGTTGAGTAATGTGTCCAAAATATCCTTCTCACCCATGGGAGAGCCAGGATTCAAATATAGGAATCTTACTTAATCTTGATTTCAGTCACCACATAGCTTTGCTCTTACGGGTCATAAATATAAAGTGGCGTGATTCTGTTTGTACCAGGTTTCTTCTCCACATCCATTAGTTAAATTATCTGCCCATTTTCTTCTCTATCACTCTCTGACTATAGGTTAAAAGATTCTTATCCTATTTCTTGATCTTGCTCCAGCTTTATTCCATTTGTAGTGCATGTTCCTTTCTCCAGATGACTGATTTTTATACATTAGAATTTGGTAAATTCAGCCCAAGCACTGGTCTCTTTCTTCTCTTCCACACTGTAACAGTTGATTTCATGTTCATAGTCCTGGCTACTAGTCCATCACAGGTATTGACTGCTGACCTAGAGTGAACTTAGGGGATGGGAGTATTAAAATGTCTTCCTTATGGAAGCAAGAGGCATTTGCAGTAATCTGTATGGGAGGTGACATAGCATAAGAATGGTGGCATGCTCACAAAAGAAAAATCGACAGTCTCACGGCAGCGGCCTGCCTGTGACAAAGGTGTTAAGAGACAAGGGTCATACAAATGGATGCCACTGACAAAAATTCCTGCATCATTCTTTCATAGAAATGCCATGACGATGCTCCCCCCATCCTCAATACCTTTGATGGCCTCGTGTTTGGACCTAGAGGATCCTCCCTAGTGTGTTAATTCAAGGCCCTTTCCGATCTAGGTCCGGCCTAACTTCTCATCCTTGTCTCCTGCTCCTCTGTGCTCCAGCCTCATACAGTACAGCATTTCATGCTCCCACACTTCAAACCTGCTTTTCCACTGTTATTTTTTCTCTGCCTAGTAATTCCCAGCATCCTTAAGACCCAGTTCCAGTGTCATTGTCTGTGTGAACTTTTGCATAGTTAATGTCTCCCTCTTCTCTGTGTTTGTGTAACTATTAGATTGAACAAGCAGGAGGTGGGGTTGGAGGCTGGCTTTGGAAAACAAGTACCTCTGTGTCCCCCAGTGACCATTCAGATTCAGTCTGACAGCTTCTTTATCTCTGCCCTCTTTGTGGGTTCCAAGACTGCTGATAGACCAAATAAGTCATCCAATCACTTTAGTCTCCAAAGCAGTCTCAGTTCAATCACAGATATGATCAGTTTACTATTGTAATCCAAGCTCCAAGCTTCATCTGTAGCTTTTCCCCTCCTCCAGCTTAGGTCTGCTGCAAGGGGGATGGAGGAGGTGATCAGATCCTTCTCCTTCCTCACCACCCTCATGAGTTTTGGCCTCTGAACCCTCCAGGGCTGGGTCTGCAGGAAGGAGAAGAGACAAGAGGCAGATATTGTTAGAAGCTGGAATCAACTGCTTTCTTGGCCTAGCAAGAAATCAAAGATGGCTCTCTCATCAGTCTACCTTTGGGCTCTTTGGAAATCTCCCCACTCCTCACTAATGCTGGGGAATCTCTCACCTGCCTTTCTTCAATCCATGTCTCATGTCTGCATGCATTTTCAGCCACTGGGCCTCTGGCTAATGACTACAACCTCTTTCTACTGTCACCTCTCCAGGGAGCCATTTGGGGGAGGATCTTAGAAAAACTAAGATCTTGTGTCCATGGGCCCAAGCCTACTCTATAGTAAATACTCGCCTTGGATCAGTGATTGGGAGGAGAGTTATTATTTCTAAGCACAGCCCTCTTCCCCAGCCATCTTCCAGGCAGCTCCAGGCACTAGTCCAAGCCCATACAGTATACTGTCCAAGTGCTTTCCTCAAGGTCCAATGCCCCACGTTTGAGGAGAGAAGAAGGTACCCTCCTCCCCTGATACAGTCATGGATGGGACCCGCAGTTTACCTCCAACCCTCTCTAAAGAAATCCTCTCTCTGCTGTCCGGCTTCCTACTCACGTCAACTTCGAGCTTGTATACCTGCAATGTGAGTGAGTGACTAAGCCCTTTTACCACCTCTTTCACTAGCCACTAGGGTGGCTCAGTCGGTTGAGCATCTGACGTCAGCTCAGGTCATGATCTCACGGTCTGTGAGTTCGAGCCCCGTGTCGGGCTCTGTGCTGACAGCTCAGGGTCTGGAGCCTGCTTTGGATTCTGTGTCTCCCTCTCCCTATGCCCCTCCCCTGCTCATGCTCTGTCTCTGTCAAAAATAAATAAACATTAAAAAAAAAGAATGTGAAGTAGTTGCCACCTATTTTCTTGGGTCCTCAAGATGCAAAACTAGTTCCATTTCAATATCCTGTTACATGGGACATATACCTCTATGAAAGAATTGATAACATTGCTTTCCAGTTATTTATGTTTCTGTCTCCTTGGTTAGAAAGTTAGCTTCTTAAGATCAGGGACTATTTCAATGATTTTTGAATCTCCAGTGTTTGGCACGTGATGGATTGTGTTGTTAGATGTTAACTGAATGAATAAAAAGCTGGAAAAATACCAAGATCTAGTTACGAATATGAATTCGTATTCGATTCTAGTTATATATGAATTCTAGTTACGAAATGAATTTCGTATTCAATAATGACTTGAAGGCAGCTGAAGATATTGTGAATGGAACTGGAGACAGTACAACTGTTAAGAAAGTGGGCTTAACTATATGGGTTGAAGTCTTGGCTTTACCATTTATTAGCCATGTGTTTGGGGGCAACTTATTTAACCTCTCAGTTCCTCAGTGTCCTCATCTGAAACAGGGATAATAATAGTATTCACCCCCAAGCTGTGATGATTAAATAAGAAAATACATATAAAACTCTTAGAACAGTCGTTGGCACATAGAAAGTGTTTAAAAAATATGTGTCTTCTTTATTGAAACTTTGAGAATAAGCTCCACAGGATGTGAATATAGAGGAAAATATGTAGAAGGCAAAGGATTGAGCCAATGGCTCTGATAATGAGGATGGAGGAAAAATAGGATAGAAAAATATAGACCTCACAAATTATGTCATCCTTATGTGTCACTGAAGTACTATCAGAATAAATGCATTAAAATGATTAGGTTGAACACAAGTGTTGCCCATATATGTAAGCTTTGGCAGGCAAAATAAATGGTTTCCAGTGGAATTAAATTTCAGTACCATTGATGTGATTGGAATTATTAATAGTTTTTTTAAGTTTATTTATTTATTTTGAAAGAGAGCATGAGTGTATGAGAGGGGGACGGGGAGAGAGAGAATCCCAAGCAGGCTCCACACTGTCAGCACAGAGCCCAATGCAGGGCTCAAACTCATGAACTGTGAGATTGTGACCTGAGCTGAAATCAAAAGTCGGATGTTTAACTGACTGAGCCACCCAGGCTCTTCAATAGTAGGTTTGATTTTTTAAACGCTACAGTTCATAAAACAAGGGAATAAAAGTAGTCAGTATGTAAACTGTCTAGCTGATGATTTTGAAAATAATGTTTGGGAGTGTCAGGTCAAATAGGAAAGATGAGAATGATTCACATTCTCAGTGCGTATTTGTCTTCTTTAGATTTTTTTTTTTAGTTTCTTTGGGAATATTTAATTCATTTCATCTGAGCCTGTTCTTATTTATCTCAAGTAGGGCAGAATGATATAAGACCAAATAGAGTAATTAACTTAAGGAGTTTATGTGATCTGGAGAATTGCAATTATAGGTCACCGGTTTAAATCTGTCCTGGGTTGGTAGAAGGCCATTACCATCTGTTGGCTCTTTAGTAATTAATATGAATAGATGTGTAACCGTATTGGCTTTTAATATAAAATCTGGCCTAATATTTGTTGTGCTTTTTGATTCGGCATTGGTAAGCTGCAAGAGGTTATGGAATTAATATGTTCTCCCTATACAGCTTTCTCTATTTTTCCTCCATTCTCTTTCCAAGTTCATGGCCTTGCCTGACTCATCTTCCAATGTTTTTCCAGAAGTCTTGCCCATGTGGAAGAAAAAGCACACCACATTCTTATGCTTCTAATTACCATCATGATGTTTTATTTCCCGCAAATCCCTAAGCAGCCCTTTGTTCATGACCAAGTAGGTGGGGCTCTAAGTGCCAATAAATACAGTGCTGCAAGTTAAAAAGCTCCCCAGAGCACCACCCTCATTAGCAATCTCCCAGAGTAAGCAGATCATGGACTCCTAAGGCAAGCTGACTGAACCCACTCAGTATTGAATCACCTGTCTTAATTATTGGTTAAGATGATTTTGCCTTCATTTAGAGAATATTGCATCCCTTTTCAGCTTTTACAGATGATTTCTAGAATAATCAAGAATTGTCAGTTGTTCCTATTCAAAAGATACAGAGGACACTCTACCAGTTCATCTGCAGTTGCTGGAAAAACTATCACTACCATGGCCACCATCATATGGTATTGCCTCTCTCTGGCAGGTGGCTTTGGGTGTTTGTGCCACATTCCTCATGCCTGAAGCATGGGAACGATCAATCTTAGGGCAGCTTCTGGTGCTCCAGCCCTACAACAGTGGTCTTGGTTTTGCCATCAAGGTCTAAGGGAAATGAACCGATTTTTTAGCCCTTTCCATTTAAGACCTATAGTATCAAGGATCAGCATTTCACCTTGGGTAGGACTCTCATATCCAGGAATGATACTTACACTAGCATGGATACTAGATCGTAATACATAATAATAGTAACCCTATGATGGTAAAACGTAGTAGCAACAATAATAGGAGTGGTAGTGATGATGGCATTAGGTAGTAATGATGGAGTAAGGAGTGGCATTTCATGAATGCTTCTTAGGTGCCAGAACTATGAGGAAGGCCTTATCATCCAAGTTTTAAATCTATAGTAGAGGGGCACCTGGGTGGCTCAGTCAGTTGAGTGTCCGACTTCGGCTCAGGTCATGATCTCACAGTTCGTGGGTTTGAGCCCCGCATCAGGCTCTGTGCTGACCGCTTGCTCAGAGCCTGGAGCCTGCTTCAGATTCTGTGTCTCCTACCCTCTCTGCTCCTCCCCCGTTCATGCTTTGTCTCACTCTGTTTCTCGAAAATAAATAAATGTAAAAAAAATTTTTTTAATAAATCTATAGTAGATAAACACAGGGTGTCTGTAAATGGAGGGCTAGCACTCCCATTTTCCTTAGTCACTCTTGAAACATCTGGACAAATCCACCAAAGTCATCTCTTTCCAGCTCCTCAAACATACATCCTGCAATTTGAGAACATCCTTAATTTCACGTTCAAAGAGAAACACTAAATGTAAGTTTTTGATGGACCAGCCTGGAGCTGCTGCAGCCTCCTTTCCGAAACTCACTGTCAAAGAGAAGGGCCCAGACATCAAGGAAGTGCTCAGAGGAGAACCCAGGGACAAAGGATGAGGAAAGAGCTGTGAGCAAGTTTTTTGGTTTTGTTTTTTTTTTCCTTCTGTTTTCTCGTGTTTTAATAGTACCCCATGAAAGCAAAGTCTCCAAATGAATCTCTATACCATGGAGGTGGATAGTAGTCAAGCAGGAGCTTCATTTTGTTTGTTTATCCTTATCTTTGATGGCAGCCAAAATTTGTATTTTGAAGGCATGAATCATTTGTGACTCTTTGGTATCTGTGTACGTGCGTGTGTCAGAGTGTGTGTGGGGGGGTGGGTGGGTGTGTGTTTTGCTCACTCACCATTAATAAATGTTTATATCTGCTCAGCTGGCCTGGTTACTCTCATCTTGCAAAGGCATAAATCACTGGCTTCTGTCAACTCTGGAATTGACCCACAGATTAAATGCAGATCGCTGTCAGATAGGTGCTATTCCCCATATTTTTTATTTTTAAAAAATCTTCCCATTCTGATTGCTGTGCCTGAACCTGCTAATCTTTCTCTATTTATTACCCTAGTTCATTGTGTGGATAGCAAAGAATTCCGGATTACTCCTTCTCCACATTTATGTCAACTTGTGGTGAGAAGTAAATCAATGTTAAATGTCATAGACTCTGTTCTGAAGGTTTGTCCTCTAGAATAGGCTGTGATTTGATCCCATGTATTTAAAAGAAATTTTCTTAAAAAGTAATCTTTTTACTTTTTTGAATTTATGCCAGGGATTTAGAGTTATTAAGTATACAGAATTTAGAAAAGCCATACGTTAATATTTTCTCTATTACAACTTACATTTAGACAGATTGCCTCCTCTTTACTATATCTACTGTTGATAAATATGCAATAATAATGACAATTTTCCTGTTTAACAAACACCAAAGGCCCTAATGAAGACAAGAGCCATTAGGTAAATCAACAACCCATTAAGGAGAAGCATCAAGTCAGAACAGGAGAGTCTATTAATTTTCTTATAGCTCGTGTACGTTAAGCATTTGCCAAATTCATTGTCCCAGTGGACGCTAGGCAAATCTCCAGTCCTGAATAAGAATTGGAGCTTTCATTCTGAGATTCTGCTGTCACCTAACACTTTTGCCACAAATTGTTGTATTGTTAATGGAGAATAAAGGTCATTATGTCCAAATTATGAAAAAATGTAAATTAATTTGTCTGAAAATTTAAAGTCTTAATGCAATTTGAGGCTAATGAAAACAAATCTAAGACAAATGGCAGAAGGAATGATCACACTTAAAGCAGAATTCACTTTTAAAATCTGCATTTTGGGGGATATGTTCCCCTGGCAGATCGATACCTGCCTACTATAATGCCCAAGTTGTCTTCCAGAAATTAAGCACTCCAGAAAAAGTTTTCAAAAATGTATTCAATGATTTAGTTTTTTAGAGTACAAGGACAAACAGGAGGAAATCAGATAAGCTTTCCAGAAATGTGCTTTGCAAGTCGCTGTGCTGGAAACTATCTGGTGTGTAACTTGAAGGATTTGAGTCCCGGCTCTCTAATGAGGATAAACCTGAGCTCAGTAAGACTTGTGGCTAGTCCATGTTCCCATGTCTTTTTCCATTAAGAATCGGAATGTTAACTATGACTTTCTGGCTAGATTCCAGCTTGGTTAATTGCATGCTGTCTACCTAAATTCCCTTTGCCTGGGATGTTCTTCACTTTGGATTGCATTGCTCTTATTGTCATGTTTCCCCCAAGAGGTGGATGCATGACATTGTAGAATGAGCCAGAATATAATTTGTCAAGCTAATAAGAGTACTTTGGGGATGAAGGGTTAAACATAAGTAGTGTGCTTTTCACAATTTCCCTCCAATGCTGCCTATTTGTACAGTAATTAATGTGGAATAGCATTAGTGAAACATGGAATTGAGCCAAATCACCATGACAAGGGTGGCAATAACACGGACTCCAGTAATTTTGATAAATTCTACCGAAAATAACTATTCAAACAAATCTCAAGAGCCTCCCTGACTGATGCACCCTTTATTTTGTTTGTTTGTTTTGGTCTGAAGCTGACATATTTAATCACTAATTAATTAAAGTAAGGTTTGTTAAGTGAATGAATGAAAATGGGGGCAATTTGCTGATTTCCTGAGATTCACTAGTCTTTAGTAGGCATGCTACCTACAGTATCTCATCTAATCCTCACAATTACACCCATTTCACAGATGAAAAAACAGCCAGAGAGGCCAAATGGATTCCCCAAGATCAAACCATTTTAGTTTTCGCAGCCAAGTATGTTTTACTATAAAGCCAGCCCTTTTCATTCCTTAGTCTCTTGCAGCCTCCCACGTTGTGCCTGGCATCCTCGGCCTTAATTTGAGAAGGCAAGTCTGAAAACCTCAGACCCTGTGAAACTCAAGTTGATCCCCACAGACAAGGTTAACAACTGCCCTATGGAATTTTACATTGTTATTCTTACTCTCATTACTCCAATTCAAATCTGTCACTATTGCCATTTTAGAGTTGTCATAACTATTGCCAAGTAATTATACACTTGTCACAAAATATACCATAAATCGAATCTTTATGAATCTTGGTACGAAGTGGTTCAAATGTGAATGCTGAACGAATCCAGAAAATAATGAGAAAAAAAAAAGCTCCCTAAAATTCACTCACCATGGTTGAATCTATTGTGTTGACTAGAGAAAATGCACTTCGGCCCTCCTGCACCTGGACTGTGTTCATGGCCAAGTTTTTGGTTTTTAAACTGGCATTAAATTACCTAGAAATTGAATGTGTGGAAAATGACAGAAATTCATTTTGCCTCATGAGAGAAATCATTCTTTTCCTATTTTGATTTTTTAAATACAGCATGAAAGTCTGTACCTTTAAAGACAATTGAACCAGGATGTAGAAAATATGTATTTCTATGTGATAATAGCTATAGCACAGTGAAAGGCTTAGGAAACACAATGATGTGCAGGCTGTAAGTCAGTCACTTTCTAATCACTCAGTCACACATCTCACTTTAATCCAGAAACTCCTATACCAATATATTTTATTTCCAGCCAGACTTTGGCTAATTTATGACTCTGCCAACAATGCCATTTTAATTAATTTTATTCATCTTTTTTCTCTTTCCTCTGCTCCTCACATCTCATCTATTTGCATTGCCTAGATTTTAATTAAAAAACCTCTCCTCTCTAAGGAGCAATCTGAAGTGGCAAAAATAATCACTTAAAATATTACAGTCATTAAAAAATTGGCTGTGGTGGAAGCCATGCATTTTCAATTTTCCTACAAATGATGTTTTAGCTTCCTTTTAAAGTGCACTTTGTATCTGAATTGTCTGCCACCAGCCAGCTTGGCTATCAAAAATGGTCTTCCAGCTGGGTGGGCTGAGTGACAACTCCTTAATGGAGGAAATGGATGGCTCTCTGCTCATGTGGAGGGGAAGCCATACCAGGCAGATTTCATTCCATCTGCCACCAGCTCTCTGCAAGCTGGCATTGCCCAAATGCCCAATATACTCATTCCAACGAAAAGGGTATCATCAAAAAAATAAATTGTAACGCTACAGATGCCCGAAAGAGTCATGGGGGGCCATTAGACCCTAGGGAGGTAATATTAAGAGGTGCCTCAGTGTTCATCTTTGATGAAAACCTAATTAAACTATGGTGGGGGCGATTGCAAGTCGTTTTACAAGTACAGAGGTGAAGTCATTACCATTTTCAGCAGAGTATAGGCAGCAACCTTAGAAAAATGCTATCCTGAATTGTGGCCAAGGACTTGTTATATTGAGGAATTTGCACTGATGTTTCCTGTTGATGCTTTTCTGAATGGCAAATTCTTGTCACTTAGCTACACTGTGTTCTGCTTTTCAAGTAAAGGAAACCCATTTAACTGCAAAGTGGGAAAATAGTTTCGTTTGACAAATACAAACAAATAAGGACTATATTTAAGGGATTTTTAAAAATTGGGGCTCTCTAAGGGCACCTGGGTGGCTCAGTCGGTAAGTGTCCGACTTCGGCTCAGGTCATGATCTTGTGGTCCGTGAGTTCGAGCCCCGCTTCGGGCTCTGTGCAGACAGCTCAGAGCCTGGAGCCTGTTTCAGATTCTGTGTCTCCCTCTCTCTCTGCCCCTCCCCTGCTCATGCTCTGTCTCTCTCTCTCTGTCTCAGAAATAAATAAACGTTAAAAAATTTTAAAAAAAATTGGGGATCTCTAGTACTTAGAAGTATAAAGTATATGTCATTGATCAGTGCTAAAATAGTGACACAAAGTAAAAATAATTATAATTAATATCATAATTAATGTACCCTATGAGGGCTAGAAATAGAAATGTTTAGAGCCATCTTCAGAACTTATACTTTTATTTTGCCCCAAATACATGCTTAGTTACCTGATGTATAGTCACCATAAGTCAGTCAAAAGCTATGACTCAAGAAATAAAATTTTATGATCGTTTGCTCAAAAAAAACTGATAGATTTTTAGTATACTCAGAGTACTCCTGAATTCCAAAATATTCTTGTTTTTATCATTTCAAGAGCTCATGTATTTCACCAAGTTAGACATTCTACTTTCCTTTGAACTTGTTTAGATTTTTATTGTTATTGCATATAAATGACATGAGTTTGAATAGATGCTGAACAAGAACAGGTATTAAAATCACTGAAAGCAATTTCCTGAAATTCTTTTCATACTTTCAATGTGCATTTTGCTTGGATCTTAAACATAATATACTGATAATATACAATGTAAGTTCTTCCGTAAGAAAAGTGGCAACAAGTATCTTGCATTATTAAATTTTCCTGTCCTTGGAGAATTTTTGGTAATCTGCCAAAGTTTGGAGGACTTTTAAAGTTCTAATTGATGGTTCTATCTGCTCTTAAAGTGAATGAATGTTGCAGTATTTTTACCATATGATATTGTGGGTCATATTCTTTCACATTTTACTAAAGGTTTTAAGTTGATCTGAAGAATTTTAATGACTATTCTAATGAGAAACACAATTAAAAATAGATTTAAATATGTTGCCATTTCTCTATCACCTACTGCTAAGAGTATGGAATATAATATCTTATTTTTGGCAAAAATATATATTCAGAAATAAAATCGTGATTATTTTATACCAACAGAAGTTTTAAAAACACACTTCCACATGCAATATTACTTGTGCTTCTAACAACATCTGTAGGGGGTATTATTGATACTACTCTATAGCTTGAGAAACTGAGGCCTAGAGGGGTAACGGACTTATGCAAAACGCGTAGCTATTAAGTAGAGTAAATGTATTTGAACACACCTTCTGATTCCCTTCCTCAAACTCCTTGAGGATGGATAGTAACTGAGTTTTCATTCTTTGCCATCTTGATTGTGTTTGGTTTCTAGTATTTTGTTCTTTTCCAACTTTCATCTCCTCAATTCATGTAAGTGCTTAATTAATTGAGGTAGATTTTAGGGGAGGGTTCAAGCAACCCCATCACCAAGGAGGCCATGAATTCCTGTCCAGAAGCAGAGATGCCGTATCAAACAAGCAGAGGTCCAGGGATTCTATCCCAATCCAAATGCATTCAGGCATAAATTCTTAGTTTGGAGAATATCTGGGAAACCAGACCCATTCTAAGATTTTGAGCCCCTGTGACCAATCCTAAAATAGAAATCACATGAAACTCTAACTTGCCTTGTAACTGATTTAGGAATCCTCAGAATGAGAACCCTAAACTGTCCCTCTGCCTTTCACAGGATTCTTTTTTTTTTCTTGATGTTTATTTCATTTTGAGAGAGAGAGAGAGAGAGAGAGAGAGCGAGCACAAGCAGGGAGGGGCAGGGAGAGAGGGAGACACAGAATCCAAAACAGGCTCCGGGCTCCAAGCTATCAGCACAGAACTTGATGCGGGGATCGAACCCATGAACCGTGAGATCATGACCTGAGCCGAAGTCGGACAATTAACCAACTGAGCCACTCAGGCACACCTCCCCTCCTTTCACAGGATTCTTAAGTACAGTGTCAGTATACAGTCAAATTCTCAGTAGGCCCATCCCTGCCCATTCCTGCTCAGATGGCTCAGGAATGCACCAGTTTCACACAAACTATCCTCTATAGGCCAAATTACCTTGCTGGTTGACATTACCCTGACTCCAAACTTTGAACACATTGGGTTCTGCTCACAATGGCAGAGGCAAAAATTGTGTCTTGCTGTCCTCAGCATAGTGGGGAGTCGAGGAGCCATCCGTTGCCCTGTGTGTGTGTGTGTGTGTGTGTGTGTGTGTGTGTGTGTGTTCTGTGCATCTCCAGGCCCTGCTGCCCAGAAAATGACAGCCCCATCATGCTAAGAACTAGGGGAGGTTGAGCCACCTCCTGCTGGGTTGTGGCTGTTTACTTTGCATGTGTCACAACCCTTTTTTTTGGTAACATGTTGCAGCACTAAGACTATGAAGAAGAGAATATTCAAAGATCAGTACTTCTCTACACCCAAAGGATTTGGGGCCTATTTAGGAAGGGAGAAAAGAGCTAACTGTGAATCTTCTCTTAAACCTGACAGACAGGATTAGGAGATTTGCAGTGCAAAGGCTAACACTATTAGAAACCACTGCCCTGTTTGTTTGGATTTAGATTTGGCATTATTATTCTTTTACTACAAGTTGTTAAAAAACAGCTCCTTCCCTATTGAAATAATAAAACTATGCTAGAAACCATACCATTATATCCTTCACGGAAACTTGCCAAAGACAGATTCTACTAGTTATTATATCCTATCATAGTAGCATGAAAATTGATTAACGTTCAATTAAGGTATTACTATTTTTTTTTAATTGCTTTATTTATTCTTGATGTGATAAATATTACATGTGTTTCATATGCTGGCACTACTGTAATTACAGTGTCAAAAATGTATATTTGGTAGATAATTTTCAATAATTATATAATTACAAATGGTCTATTCAACTACCAAACATATTTCATAACAGCAAAATAACTAACAAAGAGATCCTTTAAAATTATTTCTATTTTTCTAAAACAACTGATTTTAATTTGTTGAAGTAAGTTTAACAATATGCAGTTAAACAATATCTAGTTTTCTCACGACTCTTTTAACCTAAACTTTCCAACTCAGCTAAATTAAAATATATATCAAATACCTTAATAATATAAATTTTTGAAGAGTAGCAAAACAATTATTTGTAACACGGAGTCTTAAAATATTAACAAACGATTCTGAAGCAAATGGAACCAAAATTTAAATAATTAAATAGATATTTAGCCAGTAATGACAAAGGTTTCATGTTAAGTGATCACTCTTTTTATTGTGTAAATTGTAACGAAATTACTCTGTGTTCATACACATAGATGTTTCATGTATGGCTTTTCCTTAGACAATGACTAAATGTGTCCTTTGCACTGATACCAGAGTCCTTATATTAATTCCAGATAAACATACATGACAGTTGTTCAGGATTCCAGAATGTGAAGATAATTGTGAAAAACATTATTTAGAGTTCAGTGGATTTATTAGGAAAGTGATCTTTTTCTAGTTAGCATTTGGGGTCTTCACAGGATAAGAGTAGTAGATTCTTGGGTTTTGCCTTTGACAGTTTCTGTTTACTGTTAAATAAGCTGAACCCTAGTTTTGATTGGTTTGTGTGGGTTAAGGATCACTTATAATGAGCTCAGTTTAGCATCCATGAATAATGTGTATTCACTGTGGTGGAAGAAGATTCTCAGGCAGGTGATGCATGCTATACATTACAGTATGATCTAAGATGATGACAAGCTCTGTGAGTGAGCCTTATGTGTTAGCGCTGTGCAATGACTCCCCCAAGATCAGATGCTCTGAATCTCTTGAACTTCTGGAAGCTTCTGGAAGCTTTATTTACTCTTTCAGTACAGTACTCTGATTCTTCCCTCAATTGATCTTATCAGCCATAGCCAGTTTAATTACCATAAAACATTTCTTTGCACACATTACCCCCTATTTTAGGACACCACTGCCAACAGAATATGATAGAGATCTCTTAGACCACTACTTGAGATTTTACGCTCAGTCTCCAGTCTAATTCTCCAAATCTTGCCTACTTATCACCTTTGTTGTTCATTCATATGTGTCATTCAACTTGGATCTTTTTCTGTCCTTTAAAGCAAGTTGAGGACCTGTTCATCCATGAAGCCTATGCATTTACACCAGCCCTGGACAGTGATTCCTACCTTGTCTCATTCATTAGCATTTACCGTCTGCTTTCTAGCATTGAGAAATATCTCTGGTATCTCTCAATGAGACTGGGATTTTTTGAGAATCAAGACTATGTATTATTATACTTCATTATAAACTCCTTTCTCCAATGCCTTCCTTAATACCTTCTACATAGTGAGTTCTCCATAAAAGATTAATTGATTACTTGAAAAGACATAGCCCATATAATTCATTCATTCATTTGTTGAATTATTCAACAAATATTTTTTAATTCTGACTATAAGCCAAGCATTGTATTTACAGCAAGAAACAAAATGGACATGATCCCTGCTCTGTAGAACTTAGAGTCGCTGGACCCAATATTTTCTGTCCAATTACTTTCCTTTGTTTCTATTTCATTTTCAGAATATATAAAGCCTAAAAGAATGTTTGATCTTTCTTTTATTAGTATTTCTGTAATATGACTTACTACCAAAAACTAGTTAATAAAAACTTACATTTTTTAAAAACTAAACATTCAGTTTTCTCAGAGTTTGATCTTACCTTTGACTATTCACTTTAAGCTGAAAAACTATAAGGTAAAAAAGTATCACAAGAAATATTTTGTTTTTAAATTTTTTGTAAACCTTGTGCTCTTTGGGAGAATAACAAAGATTTTGATTTCCCAGCTCCTTATTGTAAGCATCACACACTACTTAGGTCTTGTCAGAAACTTTTACTCAAAAGGTAGCTGAGAATATACGATCATATCAGGGATTACTTTGACCTTTTCTGTATTCCCTGTTTTGATTAGCTGGCTTTTCTACTCACATTCCATTTACAGACAAATTGTGAAAGGTGTGAATGGCAAGCCAGAAATATATAGAATATTGAAAAGGTCAGTGTGATTTAGCCCATAAGCACGGTATTGAAAATATATGACAAGTCATTATCACACTTAATTCCCATGACAAGGACTGGGCGAAGATGGGAAATTATGCCAATTAAAATATTCTTGTTTCATACTGAAGGCTGGAGTGGCAAAGCTCAAATAGCCTCTTGACTCCTTTTTTGTGATAACTTAATAAGTTAGAAAGAAATTGTAATTGAATTAAATAAGACAAAAAAAGAGGTAACAAGCTCTTCTGATTTGAGAGTCCATCATAGAGGGAATAGTATAATGACTTCTCTAAAAACTCTAATTATACATGAGTAAGACAGATACAGCTACAAAACCAATTCAACAGCCACCCCATGTTCTCTTTTCATCTACAGCATAGCTGTCAGTCAGATGGGAATTCCATTTATTTCCATGGAAATGAAGGCAGTGAGTTCAATTTTGCCACCACCCGGGATGTAGATCTTTCTACAGAAGATATTCAAGAGCAGTGGTCAGAAGAATTTGAGAGCCAGCCTACAGGGTAAGTAATTGCTATCTCCCATGCTGTGCATAGCACTTATATTTATTCTGCTGGACATATTTTAAATGCATATTACTCAATAGCAAAAGCATAGTTAAATCAGTGCTGATTATTCTTATCATAGACAGGACAAATGGGTCACACTTGTCCTAAGCATTCTTTATTAAATAATCAACTATTTTTATGTGTATTGAAATTTTATAATTGCCAATACCTTTTAACTTCAGCTGAACGCTTCTATCCATTTTCATTTATTCAGCTTTTACTGGGACTAAGTCTTTTTCATTGTGTATAGGATACAAAATCTTTCCACTGCTGTTACATTGAGACTTTCAGTTGTCTTCCTCAAGCCGGAGATTTATAGATGCTGCTACCTGATTTTCTGTGGAATGTGGTTTTGGTCTATAAAAATGGTTTAGGGAGTAAAATTTATCTTTGAAAGATTTTTAAAAAAGGAATATAGGACTGACGTTGAAGAAGAAGAAAGCTAAAACAATGAGGGAGGTTTGGTGGTGGTATTTTCTGGCCATTCTGAGCTGTGTGCTGTCTTGTGTCCCTAAGATAGTTCCTATTAATTGAGGAGCATATTCCCGGAAGTTAAAGTTGAAAAAAGTTAGTAGGTTCAGAGAATCTAAATTTATAAGGTAGTGTGAGTAGGAAGGAAAATCTAGAAGTGTTTTTTTTTTTTCAGTAAACACATGTGATCAGGTCCTTATTGTTTAGTGTATATTTTCTAAGACTATGATGGAGATGAATGAAGTTAACATAAAGTATAATTCTATAATGAATATAAAATAGCAATAATTTAACTGTTAACTTTGAGAAACTTTTTCCAGAACACAACATTTGAGGTGGTCGTGTCTCTCTGATTTCAACAAATAAAATCAAAACCGGATGGAACCAAAAGGCAAGAAGTGCCCAAGAGTGCAAGAAGGCCATGGCTCTCTTGGGTTCCCTGACTCCCATGCATTGCCCAGGAGTGCATTCAGACCCAACAGGATAGAAATCTGGCCAGCAGCCTGAGCTGCCACTGCCTCTGTGACCTTTTGCTGCCACATCAGGGTCTTTCACTATTGAAAGCTAGATTTCTGCTGTGGTTCTTCACTGCCTCAGGGAAGTCCAGCCTGTGGGGCAGGTCAGGTATGCCTCTGAGGGAGGTTCACACTTTAAGGGAGCCAGTTCCTTCAGAGCCTAGCAGTGATGGTCAGGCCCTTCAGTCCATAAAGCTTCCTGGCACCGTTGAAGTTCCATGTCTAGTGAGACTTCGGTTTCTCCTTGAGGGACCCACACCTACTATTCTCCTATTTCATCTACATCTACATCTCATCTCCCCCAGGAGATCCTACACAGGGCTCATTCTAATCCCCTTACAAACGGGTGGGCTTTGATGGGGTCCAGAATTTTGACAATGCAAGCAAGGCTTCTTTATCTGTCTTTTGGAGATAAAGAATCATCACCAGCGTATCAGTTCTCTCTTTCTGATTCCTGATACAAAAGACCAATTCAAAACATTTT
This sequence comes from Prionailurus bengalensis, assembly GCF_016509475.1. NCBI lineage: Eukaryota > Metazoa > Chordata > Mammalia > Carnivora > Felidae > Prionailurus > Prionailurus bengalensis. Next base: position 80,231,659 of record NC_057348.1, read on the forward strand.
CCTGGTTATGGAGCTTGACTGCCTATAAGAGAATCCCGAATCTTGAAACACAAGACACTCATTGACCCTCACTCGTCCATCTCTCCAAGCTAATATCATCCATGCAGGAGTGATGAGTCATCCTCTTCATTGGATGTCCCCCACATCCCCTGGGGACTCCAGTGGTTCCCAGTGATACCCAGCCCCATATAAAATTTATTTTTATTTTTTTAAAGTTAATTTATATATTTTGAGAAAGAGAGAGAGCATAAGTGGAGGGAGGTGGAATGCAGAAAGAGAGGGAGAGAGAGAATCTCAAGAAAGCTCTGCGCTGTCAGCAGAACCCATTGTGGGGCTCAATTCCACGAACCATGAGATGGTGACCTGAGTCAAAATTGAGAGTTGGACGCTTAACCGACTGAGCCACCCAGGTGCTCCGATAAAATTTATGTCTTTATTATTTTTTTAGTGTTTATTTATTTTTGAGAGAGAGAAAGACAGAGCACCAGAGGGGAAGGGGCAGAGAGAGAGAAGGAGGCACAGAATCGGAAACAGGCTCCAGGCACCGAGCTGTGAGCACAGAGCCTGACAGGGGGCTCAAACTCATGAACTGTGAGGTCATGACCTGAGCAGAAGTCAGATGCTCAACTGACTGAGTTCCCCAGGTGCCCCTCAAAATGTTTTTAATTATGACCTTCATACCCATCTATCCCCTATCCCACCATCCTCTCTTTCTATTTTTTTCAGCTTGTTGCATCATCAAAATCATTTATAAGAGAACAAAAGAAAAGCTTTTTTGAATGGATTAATGGTCCATCCAGTAATCACCTAGTAATATAACTGAAGATTTAGTACAAGCAGAAAACCATGAATGAGGCTTAGAAAGGAATTGATTTTATATAAGAAGAAACCCAGTATATCTTAGAAAATTACTCTACAAGTCCAGAGACATAGCTAGCAAAAAATTACTCCAATTAACAGAGCAGACATTCTGTTTTCACAGAGTACTGGTGATATAAGAGAATTTGTGGTTAAACCAAATCATTCACCCCCCCCCCAAAACAAAAAGAACCAAAAGTATTTATGCTTGAAAAAAGAACTAAAGTGGGGCACCTGGTGGCTCAGTCAGTTAAGTGTCCAACTCTTGGTTTCAGCTTGAGTCATGATCCTATAGTTTGTGAGTTCAGGCCCCACATCAGTCTCCATCCTGACGGTGTGGACCTGCTTGGGATTCTCTCTATTCCTCTCTCTCTGCCCCTTCCCTGCTATCTCTCTCTGTCTCTCTCAAGAATAAGTAAATAAACTTAAAACAATTTAAAGAAAAAGGAGCTCAAGTCAGTACAGACACAGAAGAACATCAGAACAAATTCCATCCACTCAGTGACTCAGGTGGTTTCAATTATGCTCTTTGGCCACTTCTCAGTATTGTGATATATCAGAGTTTTTGGTCACAGTTAAAAGGCTAATACTTTCAGGCCTTGGCATTGTCAGCAGATCTCTGTTCCAATAACAAAATAATGTGCTTGATAAAAGCACCTGTGCCACCCTAATTGGTATACAATTAATTCATCCAGGTTCTAAAAATAGTACATGATTCTAGCAACTACATCTTAGGATTATTTGCAGCTTTTCCCCTAGGATATCAGGCCACACCCCCCAGATTTCCCTTATTTATGCTCTCATCTGGTGGCCCAGTCATCCCACTTGGCATTATGTTATAAAGGCATAAAAGGATAATGAGAGGATCTAGTGTTTTCTGTGGTTGCAGTGATGATAAAAATGCTGGTTTAGTCCTGTGTGTGTATGTGTGTGTGTGTGTGTGTGTGTGTGTGTGTGTGTGTGTGTCCCCGTGTCCCCTCTCTGCATTCACCCACTCCCAAATGGCTTTATTGGTCTAGGAAAGAATGCTGTCATGATAGTTTTTAATCATAGCTTCAGGAAAGAAATCCTGTCACAAAATCAAAAAATGTGACATATTTTTACCTAGGGTAAGAACTGACAAAGAAAACCAGATTAGGAATTTGGGAGTGAAATCTTGATGTGTTTTGTTTAACCAGCCAGGTTTACTAAATATTTGTCTCATTCTTCAACTCAATCATTATCACCCACACTGACAATTTATCATTACTGGCCCACATGCTAAAATAGACAGAAAACTTAGATAGTAAATTAGAATTGATTGAGCTGTCTACCTTTGAGTTGACTTGTTTTAAAAACTAAAAAATTAAAGAGTAAATAAGTTAATTAAATTGTTAACCCACATATAATATTTGCACATCTATTAACTGTGTTTTCCTTCCATAAGAATTGTGAAAGAGAAAAATGAATATGTGGTCCTCTCTAATAATTTCAAAACACTTCATAAGAAAGAAAAGAAAGCCACCATCATTATGACTATTTTTGGAGTCCACTTTCCCAAATATTCCTGTTTTCCTACCATTTGAGTCCAGCTATTTGATTTCACATCACAAAGAGGCAAGAGCTGTTTGCCTCTCATATCTCAAAGCTGCCCTAAATCCAGTGTTGATAGGTTTATTTTTTTAAGTGGGAAATTGAAGATTTTTTTCTCCTTTTCCTAAAGAAGACATATCTGTTACTTCAGCAAGAGAGAAATTTTAATGAGTATACTGATAATTTATGTGAGTCTTTCTGAACTTTGGTGTCACTTTACAAACACATCATTTAATTAGCAACTACCATATTTCAGCTAGCTGAGACTGCCTTTAGGTGGGAGGGAGCTTTGTAGAAAAACACACTGCTATAATATAGATTTTGTATACTTCTCTTTTATCCCAAATGCAAACATTGTATGTTTTTACTATTGAAATACCTTTAAAAAAACCTGTTTCATTGTTGTCACTAGAGTATTCATGTTAAAGAGGAACTCCACAAATGTAATGAATATTCAAATACTGAATCATCTATATGAGACATGTCCACATGTCTCAAGTCCTTAGAGATTACAGAAAATGAGCAAACATCTATAATGACACTATAAAGTAAGAAAATGTGCCTAATTGGGTCAGGAATTATAAAGGATTGTACAAAAAGAGAGAGAAAAGAGGAAAAGATCTGATGGAAGGAGGAAACTATAGCCCCAAACGCATGTTGGATAAGACACTAAAAAAGATGTTTCACCAGTGCTCTGGGACACAGATGCTGGACACAGGAATCAGGACGGGGCTCTGAGGCACTGCTGTAGCGACTGCCAAGAAGGTGAGCCCCTCAATACACCTACTTCCAAAGGGAGGCTTTTCTGCTCCCAGGAACAAGCAATGAATGTGGACAGTTGGAATGGAGAAGCAGGGCAACTCAGGTGACTGGAAATCTCAAGGAGAATGGAGGCCTCTCATTGTAGTCCCCCGTAAAGGTCCATCTGCCCCAATCTGTGGCCATTTTTACACCAAAATGAAAAAAATAATAGCAGATACAAATATAAGCAAATGATCTAAAATGAACAAATCTTAGGAAAATCACCTCCATTTAAAAAATCATCAAACCGAAGAACTAAGGTTTGAGAAAATAGAAGTAGCAGAATAAACAAATGGAGATTTTATAAGAAGCGTAATTAATATCCTCAAAGGGATAGGAGAGCATACTGCATTTGAGGAATTAAAACAGATTTTATGAGGAAAAAATAGAGATGTGAGAAATGAAAGGATATGATTGTTAAAACAAATTTAATGGATTCTCTTCTCCACTGAATATCAGCATAGGCATAGCTGAAGAACAAATTAATGAGCTATAAATTTGAGTCTTGAAATTTATCCAAAACTTATGGTCACTGGATATAAGGAAAAAAGATGTAAAGTATAGGAGAGAAATTGGCTCTTCTGATGTTAGAAAAATAGGAATTCCTGAAAGAAAGGTCAGAGAGAATAGATGGAATGTAATATTCAAAGATATTATTGAAGTTGCCAAGATTGAAAAAAGAATAAAGAAAAGACATAGCTCCTGTGAATGAAATGTTTAGCAAGATAAATGAGAAAATGGCCAGTCCTATAGCACCAGGAAGAAACTTGAGAACACTGATGCAGAAACCCAAAAAGCTTCTAAATGAGCTTCATCATACTTTTCTTGGTAGCACTAAGCTCAAGTTTAAAAAAATGAAGAAGTTATCTAGTTCTGAAAAAATTATTCAGAACATAAAATTCTTCTCCAATTAGGAAAAAACAAAAATCTTTTCACTGCCATATATATATATATATATATATATATATATATATATATATGTATATATATATGTATATATATGTATATATATATGTATATATATGTGTATATATATATATATATACACACACACACACACATACATACACATACATACCTCATGGTGACCGTGTTTTTTGTAAATAACCAAAAAACCTACAGTAGAAACACAGAAAATAAAGAGAATAACCCTGAAATAACATAACACTGAAAAAAAACCATCAAACCACAAAAGAAGAGACCAACAGAAGAATAAAGCAACAGAGAAGAACTATTAAAACAACCAGAAAAAAAATAACAGAATGACAATAATAAGTACATACCTATCAATAATTACTTTAAATGCAAATGGACTAAATGCTCCAGTCCAAAGACATACAGTGGCTGAGTGGATAAAAAAAAAAATAATAAGACATTTTATATGCTGCCTAAAAGAGACTTTGGATACAGAGACACACACAGACTGAAAGTGAAGGGATAGAAAAAGATATTCTTATGTACTCAATATAGCAGCACCTAAATATATAAAGCAAAATATTAACAGACATAAAGGGAATAATTGGCAGCAATACAATAAAAGTAGGAGACTCTAATACCCCACTTACCTCAATGTCATTCAGACAGAAAATCAATAGAAAGCATTGGCCTTAAACAACACATTAGACCAGATGGACTGAATAGATACACATAGAACATTTCATCCAAAAACTGAAGAATACACACTTCTTTCAGGTACACATGGGACATTCACCAGGATGGGTCATATGTTAGTCCACAAAACAAGTTTCAGTAAATTCAAGAAGACTGAAATCATATCAAGCATCTTTTCTAACCATAAAAATTCGAAACTTGAAATCAACTACATGAACAAAACAGGAAAAAACATAAACACAGGAAGACTAAGTAGTTACTAAATAACCAATGGGTCAATGAAGGAAAGAGAACATCAAAAAATACTTTGAAACAAATGAAAATGGAAATACAACTTTTCAAAATCTATGTGATACATCAAAAGCAGTTCTAAGAAGGAAGTTCATAGTGATACAGCCTACCTCAAGGAACAAAAAGAATTCCAAATAAGTAATCTAACTTTATACCTAAAGAACTAGAAAAGGAAGAAGAAAGCCCAAAATTAGTTAAAAAAAAGAAAATAATAGAGTAGAAATAAATGAAATAGAGACACACACACACCCCAAAAAACATAGAAAAGATCAATGCAACTAAAAGCTAGTTCTTTGAAAAGATAAAACCAATAAACTTCTATCCAGAATCATCAAGAAAAAGAGAAGACCCAAATAAATAAAATTGGAAATGAGAGAGAAGTTATAACTGACATCACAGAAATGGACTACTATGAACAGTTATATACCAATAATTTGGAAAGCCTAGAAGAAATGGATATTTTCCTAGAAACACAGTCTTCTAAGACTGAATGACAAATAGAAAATGTAAATAGATCAATTATAAGTAATGAAATTGAATTCATAATTTTAAAAAACTCTCAGCAAATAAAAGTCCAGAACCAGACAGCTTCGCAGGTAAGTTCTATCAAACATTTAAAGAATAGTAGCAATCATTTTTTAATTACTCCAAAATACTGAAGAAGAAGGAACACTTCCAAATTCATTTTATAGCCCAGCATTACCCTCACACCAAAACCAGATGGAGAAGACTACACACACACACACACACACACACACACACACACACACAAGATAGTTACAGGCCATTATCCCTAAGGATCATAGATGCAAGAATCCTCAAAAAAAATTAGCAAACCAAATTCAACAACACTAACACGATCATACACCATGATCAAAGTAAGATTAATTCCACAATTGCAAAGATGGTTCAACATCCACAAATCTATCAACATGATACATTACATTAACAAAACCAAGAATAAGAATCATAAATTCATCTTAATAGATGCAGGAAAAACATCTGACAAAATTCAACATTAATTTATAATAAAAACTCTTAAAGTGTGTATAGAGAGAACATACCCTCAATATTATAAAGGCCATAAATGACAAACCCACAGCTAAAATCATACTCAAGGTTGAAAAGCTAAAAACTTTTCTTCTAAGATTGTGAACAAGTATATCAGCTCTCACCTCTTTTCATGAAACAAAGTATTTGAAATCCTAGCCACACCAATTAGGCAAGGAAAAGAAATAAAAGACATCCAAATTAGAAAGGAAGATGTAAAACTGTTATTGTTTGCATGTGACATGATAATTTATAGAGAGAGAACCCTAAAGACTCCACCAAACACTGTTAGAACTAATAAGTTAATTTAGTCAAGTTGCAGGATATGAAATTAACATTCAGAAATCTGTAGCATTTCTATACACTAATAACAAGCTGTCAGAAAAAGAAATTAAGAAAACAATCCCATTTACAATTTCATCAAAAAGAATAAAATATCTGGGAATAAATTTAACCAAGGAGGTATAAGGCCTACTCTGAAAACTATAAGACATTGATGAAAGAAATTGAAGAAGACACAAACAAATGGAATGGTACATATCATGTTCATAGATTGGAAGAAAAATCTTACTGAAATATATATATTATCCAATCTACAGATTCAATGCAATCCTCATCAGAATACCTATGGCATTTTCCACAGAAATAGAATAAAAATCTTAAAATTTTTATTTTAAAAAAGACCCCAAATAAATAAAAGCAACCTTGAGAAAGAAGAACAAAGTTGTAAGTTTTTCACTCCCTAATTTCAAAGTATACTACAAGCTATAGTGATCAAAACAGTATAGTACTGGCATAAAAATAGATAGATGCATAGATCAATGCAGTAGAATAAAGGGTCTAGAAATAAACCCACAATTATATGGCCAATTAATCTATGACAAAGGAGTAAAAATATGCAATGGAAAAAAGACTGTTCAATTAATGATGTTGAGAAAACTGGACAGCTACATGCAAAAGAATGAAACTGGACCACTTTCTTATACCATGTACAAAAATAAAGTCAAAATGGATTAAAGACTTGAATGTAAGTTTGAAATCATAAAGTTCCTAGAAGAAAACATAAGCATTAAGGTCTTTGACATTGGTCTTAGCAGTATTTTTTGACCAGTCTCCTTTGGCAAGGGCAACAAAGGCTAAAATAAACAGATGGAATTACATCAAACTAAAAGTTCTTGCACAGCAAAGGAAGCCATCAACAAAACAAAAAGGCCACCTGCTGAATGGTTGAAGATATTTGCAAATTATATATCCAGTAAGAGGTTAATATCCAAAATATATAAAGAACCTATGCAATTCAATATCAAAAAAACCCAGGCAACTCAATAATTATTAAAGTTGGATATTATATACATGGGATTTTGCTGTTACTTTTCTTTCTACATTTGCATGTAATGTACATGATAGAGAATAGAGTCAATAATATAATAACTTTGTATTGAGACATATGGTAACTAGACTAATCATGGGGGTATTTTCATGATACATAAAAATATTAAATCACCATGATCTCTACCTGAAGCTAATAGGATATTCTATGTCGACTATACTTAAAGAAACAAAAACCTTTTCAGACACAAGGGTTCAGAAAGTTTACTACCCCCTGAATCCTCTCTGAAAGAACTACTAGAAGATATATTCCTGGAAATTAATCCAAGAAAAATAGGATAGATTCAAGAAAGAGTTTTGATCAAGGAAAAAAAATTAAAGCTTGTAGCTCAGTCTGAATAAGTATTGATTATTCAAAAGTTTTAACAAAAATTTGGAATTAAAGTCCGGATGACCTCAACATGAGGGGTACAGAGGGAGAGTGACAAGAAGAGAAGGAGAATAAGGAAGTAAAATACTGCCAAAGTTCCTAACTTGCTTGGAGTGAGGGTACAGATCTGGAATAACTCTTTTTTTTTTCTAAGTTTATGTATTTATTTTGAGAGAGAGACCAAGAGAGAGCATGCAGGGGAGTGGCAGAGGGAGAGGGAGTGAGAGAGAGAATCCCACCAGGCTCCATGCAGTTAGTGCAAAGCCTGATGCAGGCTTGAACCCACACACCGTGAGATTACAACCTGAGCTGGAACCAGGAGTCGGAAGCTTAACCGACTGAGCCAGCTAGGCGTCCCTGGGAAACTCTTAATGTTAATAATAATAATAAAGTTAATAGAAAACTTTATGTGTAAATACGTGTGTTGAAAAATTAGATTAGCCAAATACAGGCCATAAAACTTCTAAAGCATCAGTGTAACTTAGGACACAGGGAGACTTAGTCTCATACATGCCAGGAAAGTAACAAAGAAAACAAAAAAAGAGTAAATAGAAAACAGGAAGCAATGTGTCAGGAATCAATCTAAACTTATCAGTAACCCAATAAATTTGACTGACTTATATTGATTTATTAAATGATATTTTCAAAGTAAGTTTTTAACAGTAAGGTATATATTTGCAGTAACACAAGAAACTGAAAATCAAAGTACAGAAATAAATATACCAGGCAAATGCCACGAAAGAAGGAGGAATATTAAAATCAGATATTTGAATCAGATGAAATAAAATTCAAATTTAAGCTTAAAGGGCTAAAAGGGGACATTTTATGCAACAATATATACGGAACACTTGGCACAATGTATCACACATAATAAGCAATCAAAAAACTTAAAAATTAGTTGTTATTCCACCTATACTTGGTGTTGGGAAATGAGGGAAGTGGTGCTCAAAATTATATTTGAGTTAATTAATGAGATGTAGAAGAAACACAAAGTTGAAGAGGCCAATGAAACCTAAATTAGATTTTCTAAATAAACCAATGAGTGTCATTAAGAAAAAAGACCGTATTAGTTTAAATGATAATTGGATATATTTTAAAAGCATGGAAGTGCTAAAATGGATCTGAGTAATCTTGTTGCAAGCTGTTAAAAGACATCTAGTACATCTTACTTATTCTGGTTTGCCTTTGGCCTGGTCTCTAACATTGCTTTCTGTTTAAGCAAATTGTTTTTATACTTTAAAAATATAAACAGGGGCACTTGGGTAGCTCAGTCAGTTGAGCATCGACCCTTGATTTCAGCTCAGGTCATGATCTCACGGTCCATAGGTTTGAGCCCCATCAGGCTCTGTGCTAATAGCTTGGGATTCTCTCTCTCCCTCTCTCTGTCCCTCCCCTGCTCACTCTCTCTCTCTCTCTCTCTCTCTCTCTCTCAAAAATATATAAATAAACATTAAAATGTTTTTAAAATATAAACAGTAAAATTTCAAATAATTAAAAAGTAAGTGCTATATTGTTCTGGAACTCCTTCATAGAAATTCTAAACCTTTAATTTTCAGGACATTTACACACCATCTTTGCTTTTGGTTTTACCATCCTTGAGTAGGTTAATAGCCCCCCTCCCCTGCCTCTAAACCAGCTGTCTGTGTGAGCATCCAGAATGTAGTGACTGGCTTCCCTTCCAAGACAGCGTCTTCTTTATTGAGGTCACAGAGAAAACGAAAATGAAATCGGAATCCTTCCAAATTGATTTAATTTCCGACAGCTTGGTACCACGTTGGCCAGTGATTTCTCTGTGGAAGGTATCGAGGAGGCTCTTAACACTGAGATGTTTAGATGCTCACTTTTTCGACCTGTCTGTTGTCCACAACCCTTCCTCAGTAGTTCACCTGATAAACACTGGCCACAAGGCACTCCTGAGTATCTAGGAATTTCTGTGAAATAAGAGAACTCTGACACCCCAAGAAGCATGGCTTGGAGTTATCTGTACTCTAAACACATTCAGGAGCATTAGGGAATTGACAACTCCTCAGGCCTATAAAGTGTGCTAAGTAGTATAACTATGTATGAATATATTTTGAAATTCAAAAATAGGAAAATGATGGGGCACCTGGGTGGCTCAGTTGGTTGAGCATCTGACTCTTGGTTTTGGCTCAGGTCATGGTCTCACAGTTTGTGAGTTTGAGCCCTGTGTTGGTCTTTGTGCTGACAGCGTAGACCCCTCTCTCTCAAAAATAAATAAATAAACTTAAAAAAAATAGAAAAATGACTAAATATAGTTTGTTTTGGTATATACATAATAAAATATTGTGTGGCTTATTTATAATGAGTTAATAATAGCCTGGAAAATGTGTACATTACTAATGTAAGTGAAAAAAGGCAGAGCACAAAACCATGTATGTAATATTACAACTATTTGGAAATATACATCTAAAAATATTAGAAATAAAGATACTAAAATATTAATTGTGCTTGTCTCTAGGATAGTGTGGTTATGGGTGATTTTTTTGTCACTCTTCTTATTTTCCAATTTTTCAGTAATGAGAATACTGGTATCATAATAGAAAACAAATAAAATGTCTTTTTTTAATCTTCAAAAAATATTTCCAACTGTATTTCTCTATGTGGGTGTCTTCTCCCAGGCCACAGATATCACTTTTGTAGAGTCTTCCTCTAATTATTATTTTATTTTGAGAGAAAGTGTGAGTTGCAGAGGGGCAGAGAGAAAGGGAGAGAGAAAGAATACCAAGCAGGCTCCACACTATCAGTGCAGAACCCAACATGGGGATCAAGCCCATGAACCATGAGATCATGACCTGAGCCAAAGTCGGACACTTAACCGACTGAGCCACCCAGGCACCCTGAGTCTTCCTCTAATTAAAAATTAAAAGCAGAGGTGCCTGGGTGGCTCAGTCAGTTAAGTATCCGACTTCAGCTCAGGTCATGATCTCACAGTTTGTGAGTTCGAGCCCCATGTTGGGCTCTGTGCTGACAGCTCAGAGCCTGGAGCCTGCTTCGGATTCTGTGTCTCCCTCTCTCTCTACCCCTCCCCCGCTCATTCTCTGTCTATGTCTCTCTCTGTCAAAAATTAATAAACATAAGAAAATTAAAAGCAACTAGTGGCAAATACTGCACATGATAGAATACCTAGAATTCGAGGATACCAGCAAGACATAGAAGAGATGCTTGGAGGACAAATTTGCTTTCTCATATTTAATTTTGCTGACTTTTTCAAAGGTCAGAGAGAGAGAGCAGTCTTTAAACTACTAACCTACTTCCAGTTCCCTCCAACTTCCATTGCTTTTCTACTGCCATTCATACCCTATTAAGAGAACTGTTTTATAAAGTTGCTCTGAAGAAGCTCTTTCAAGATATATATTATTTAAAAAAACAGCTTGTCTAAGATTATAGAAAAATTGAGCACAGACAATGGTTTTCTGAAGTCAGCCATGGCTTAGTCTCTGATAGATGATTTACTCTAAAGAAACTAAAATGCGAAGTATTATGTGTTTCAGTGGCATTGCTTGCTAAGTGGATCACACCTACAGCTGACTCAAAATGTCTTTCTTAAAATTGAATGTTATCCAGTGGTGGGTGGGGGGAGGAACAAGAAAAGGCAATATAAACTCAATTAAGCAATTTTATATTGGCTACCTTGTTCCAGAGAAATAGTAGCAAAAATATCTTACATATAACCATTGAACATCAAACCTGTGTATAGACCAACAAGAACAATCTCCATTATGGCCCCTTCAGTGTAAGTTGGTGCTTTTATTAAAAATTGGCTTTAGGGGCGCCTGGGTGGCGCAGTCGGTTAAGCGTCCGACTTCAGCCAGGTCACGATCTCGCGGTCCGTGAGTTCGAGCCCCGCGTCGGGCTCTGGGCTGATGGCTCAGAGCCTGGAGCCTGTTTCCGATTCTGTGTCTCCCTCTCTCTCTGCCCCTCCCCCGTTCATGCTCTGTCTCTCTCTGTCCCAAAAATAAATAAACGTTGAAAAAAAAATTAAAAAAAAAATTGGCTTTAAAATTGTTTAGATTTCTAGGGGCACCTGGGTGGCGCAGTATGTTAAGCGTCCAACTCTTGATTTTAGCTCGGGTCATGATCTCATGGTTAGTGAGTTCAAGCTCTACATCGGGCTCTGTGCTGTGTCAGCACAGATTGTCTCTCTCCCTCTCTCTCTCTGCCACCCTCTCTCTCTCTTCCCCCCTCAGAAATAAATAAATAAATATTTAAAAAATAATAAAATAAAATAATTTAGAATTCTTCAGAATAATTTGAGCACCTTCTTGCATTTTCTTTGTTTTTTTTACAGTTATTTTTAATATAATTTATTGTCAAATTGGTTTCCATGTAACACCCAGTGCTCATCTCAACAAGTGCCTTCCTCAATGCCCATCACCCACTTTCCCCTCTCCCCCACCTCCCCATCAACCCTTAGTTTGTTCTCAGTATTTAAGAGACTCTTATGGTTTGCCCCCCCCCTCTTAACTTTCCCCCCTTCCCCTCCCCCATGGTCTTCTGTTGAGAAATTTTTGTTTGTTTTTAAACTATTGAATTGTTTATTTCTCAAACTACAACTCGTCACTATTATAGTAAATTCCATATTTCAGCACTTCACTAGAAACTTCATGGGATAAAATGACCATTGATTGAATTCTGGGACTATAAAAGGAAAGGATGCCTCCTTTTAAAAACACATTAGGGGAGCATCATCTTATATTTTCTAAAAATTCCTCCCTCTTTCCTACCCAGAAGAATTATGTTCCCTCTGACTTAGAATACGTTTCACAAAAATGCTTACAAAGCTAAAGAAGGATTTTATTTAAGCTTATAATTCAAGGTAAGCAGACTGAAGATAGGTTGGCAGTCTGAGTTAATATTGTATGGAGTGGATCTTGTTTTTTCTTAAGCATGTTCATTTTTATTAAAGCAAAACCCACTTGACCATTTAGATAACAAAATAATAAAGCAAGGGGCCCAGGATATTATAGACAAAAATCATAAACAGTACCAAAGACTCATAGATAGATAAAGTACAATTTTTCTTGCAGCTAAGTATCCCCTTGCTTAAAGATTAAGTAGTAACACTTGCATATTGTACTGCAACTCTGTCCAGGACTGTTTCTCTGCTAATTATCATATGAAAAAATAAAAATATTCATTATAATTTAGAAATTCATTTGTATTGCCTCTTTGCCTTACTTTAAAACAAAGATAGCACCACATTTTACAGGGGGGAGAAAAGGAAACTAACGCTTATTGAGACTCTGTCATGTCCCAGGCAATACATTCTTTTCTCTAAACGTCCTCCAGCCTAGGTTATATTTCTGTCTTATTGGTGAGAAAGCTGAGTGCTTTCACCCATTCTGAAGACAATATTCTTTATTAATGTTATTCCAACAAGAGTGTAAATCAACGTAATGCATGTAATAAAAACCTAAAACAAAATTGAATTTGAGTGAAATACAGGGGAACCAATCGAAGAAATGAATATTTGAAATGCAGTGCATGCAGGAAAGCTGTCAAATAGAGCTCATCCTTTACCTTCACCTAAGCTGTCATGGTAGAGGGAAAAACCTACATGCGAAGGTTGAGAAGGCTTCAGTCGAAGTGCACACCTTGCTAGACCTCTCAGGGCTCATACTCAAGATAAACCTCATGAATATAAATGAATGTGGAAGGGTCTTTACCCTTCTATGGCACATCCCTTATTAAATAATAGAGAATTTATCCCAAATAGAGACCTTATGAATATAATGAACTTATTTAACCTCAGAGAATTCATAGAGATTAAAAAACCTTATGAATTTGGTAAATGTGGGATTTCTTGGCCAGTCTTTATTCTATATCTTAGCTTAAACCTAAAGTCGCCAACTTTAGGTGATCTAATATATTCTGGAAAATATAATAAAACAAATCTTCATAGGTAATGTGAAATGTTTTATTACCTTTAGAGTCTTTTATGCCAAGATTTATAAACAAAAAGATGTGTCTGATTAAATTATGGCTTCTATTGCCTGTGTTCATATTCTTACTATTTTTATCAACCTAGAATGAGATAATTTAAGTTTCCATTCTGAATTATAATACACATAAATTGAATGCCTTTCTTCTTTTTTGGAAAATTATTTTTTTATTGCAAAGAAGATAGTTAAAGTAAAAATCAAAAGTTCTCCCATGCCAACCCCATTTCTCAGAGTTAAAATGTACACACATGTTTTTTCAGAAAATTTTCTGTGACCACACACACACACAAACACACACAGACACATCACCTGACAGATCACATTTTGTATACTATATTACAACTTGATTTTTTATTTATTTTTTTTTAATTTTTTTTTTCAACGTTTATTTATTTTTGGGACAGAGAGAGACAGAGCATGAACGGGGGAGGGGCAGAGAGAGAGGGAGACACAGAATCGGAAACAGGCTCCAGGCTCTGAGCCATCAGCCCAGAGCCTGACGTGGGGCTCGAACTCACGGACCGCGAGATCATGACCTGGCTGAAGTCGGACGCTTAACCGACTGCGCCACCCAGGCGCCCCTACAACTTGATTTTTTAAAAACTGACAACATTCTCGAATGTATCTTCTAGTTAGTAAATATTAATCATTATTTCAAAAAAAGATGTACCAGTTTATCTAATTGAGCCCCTAATGATAGACAGTATTTTAATGAGATAGACAGTATTTTAATGAAAATTTTTGTATACTTTTTAAAGTATTTTTGAAAGATAAATTTCTAGGGATGCCTGGGTGGCTCAGTGAGTTAAGCATCTGACTCTTGATCTTGACTCAGATCATGATCTCACAGTTCATGAGATGGAGCCCTGCGTCGGGCTCTGGTTGGGATTTTCTCTCTCTCTCTCTCTCTCTCTCTCTCTCTCTCTGCCCCTCCCCTGCTCTCTCTCTCTCTCTCAAAAATAAATAAATATTTAAAAAAAGAAAGATAAATTTCTAAAAGAGAAAAGGGAAACTAGAGAATCGGATACGTATGGGTACATATACATACATGTATGTATGTAATTTTCATTTTGATAGTTAACTACCAAATTGCCCTTCAAAGAATAGATCTCATTCTTTTTTTAAGTTTATAAAGGAAATATTTTTTAATTTCAGCTTTCCTCAGGTATCACTGACAAAAAGTTGTGAGAAATGAAAGTGTGCATCGTGGTGATATGTGTATATGTTGTGAAAGAACTCCCTCCATCCAGTTAATTAACACATTCATCACCTAACATTTCTCTTTTTTATGTGAAAAGATTTAATTTCTACTCTCTCATATCGTTCTTAAAAATATTAAACTATGAGCTGATTAAAACATAATTAATTCTATTCTCAAAGCACTCCAACATAGGTGATAGAGAGGTTTCCAGCTAAGAAACTTCTTTAAATTATCTTTGCTTACAAAAATATTTCTCATTTTTTGACACAATAGTGGAAAGTAATACTTTAAAAACCTAAATTAAACATCATTGTGACCTTGCTATATCTAAGGAACAGACTTACCTTAAGGCATTTTATTGATTATTACACTTTTTTTCTGTATTCCAACTTCAACTCACTCTATTATAAATAATAGATATGACTGTATTTATAATAATATAGGGTTCTTTTTTTTGAGTTAGTCATCAAAGCATAAATATAAATTGCTGTGTTGCAGAGGTGTCTCCCCTGTAGGCAGACGTTCCTTCAAATGCAGTTCACATACAACCACATTTACCTCAGGAAAACATAATTTAAACCATACAAAAGTAACCCTCCTTTTCAGGGAAATTGTCATGCCTTCGAAGACACTGCTAAAACTATACAACTCTTCAAATACCACTCCTGGCCTCAAAGATTTGGATATGTTATAATTTTACTTCATGTAATTATTAAGAAACAGCCGGGGACCATATCATTTTTGTAACTAGAAAAGACCCACAACTTTGCACCCTTACCAATCTGGACTCTGAAGTGCGGGGAGTGGAAGGCTTCCTCTGCGGTCCCTCAGGGGTACTTTGTCTCCAACTAAGCTTGACCCAGTATTTATACAAATTCATAAAAGAATGAGCTTGTGCTACAACAGGCTTCTACTGAATTTTTAATAAATGCAAGATAATTTATTCAAATCACTGACACTCTTACAAAATTATTTTTTAGATTTATCTCTGCTTCTTTCTCTTCAAAGCAGACTAAACGTACCATTTCACTTGATTATAAATATTTGGGTTTCTAAAGAAAATAACTTCACTTTTTATCTGCCAATAGTTAGAGTGGGAGAAATAAAGACTAATATAGAGTAAAATTAAATATATTGGACTTTAAAATAAAGATTGAGAAAAACATATAGTCTGAACATATCTCACACAGCTCTGTCTGTGGTAGATGTCTTGAAAATAATTCATTTAGATTCATCTAGAAGAGTTACTCATTCACAACTAATAATGAGAAAAAGACTACTAATCTCATTTTTCACTTGAATAGAGAAGGTTCTTTGAGTCCATGACAATTCCATCTTTTCAATTCAATTTTTCACTTTAAAAATAAAGCCTAAAAGGAGTCATCATATGCATCATTTATAACCTTAACTTGCTTTGTGGATCAGTAGGCTGAGTGGTTTAATTGGGATAAATGGAGCAAGTAAAAGACCAATGAACCAGTGTGAAATTTTCTTGTATGAGTCAAGAGAGGTTCGTTGTTAATTTACAGTGGCCCAGCACTATTAAGTTCACAAAGTTATTTTTGAGTTTCTTGAATGATTAATATAACCTGTTAAAAAAAATGGGTATTTCCTAAACATCTTGGTTCTAAATATATTATAAACTTAAAATGGTTCAATATAATCATCCTGACAGTACAGTCTTTAGAATTGTAACTACTAAAATAACAGCAAACTGAGATACAGAAGATCTCAATTTTAGAGCTAAACAGCAGTTGGCCTTAGGCAAGCTGCTTACCTCTGTGTGTCCTAGTTTCCTCCATCCATGGGAAAGTGAGTTGTGTGAATAGCCATGTCCAGAGTAGACATGACCAGAAATAAATACTAAGGAGAAATGAGTTTAAAAATATTAGATATTTTTATTCTCCTCTGTATATCTGAATATATATATATATATATTTTGACATGATTTAGTTTAACTCTTGTCTTTTCTTTTTTGGAAAACTTGCTATACTCTTGCCACTTTTACCACTTCACATTCTATAACTAATTTTTAATGTGCAAAATACAAATGCTTATAATTTTATGATACTGTTTTTTCTGGTTCCTTATTTCCTTAGTTCAAATTTGACCCCCATCTTGATTCTAAGTACCTTGAGAATAAAGACTATCATGTAGTAGACATACTATATGTAATACTGATTAAATGTATCCTTCTACAGAAAAATCGTAATTGTGATGGTTTAAAAGTCTGTTCATTACTTAAGATCTGTTGTACCACATCTTTATTTCAGAATCACTAATTACTAAGTAAATGTTCCTCATTAAAAATAAAGTGTTATGCTCTATAAAGCTTTGACTTAGTATTCCAACTGTTAATGATTCTCATTTTTTTTAAGGTGGGACATCTTGGGAGCTGTCATTGGTACAGAATGTGGAACAGTAGAATCAGGTTTATCAATGGTCTTCCTCAAAGATGGAGAAAGGAAATTATGCACCCCATATATGGACACCACCGGCTATGGGAACCTGAGGTTTTACTTTGTTATGGGTAGGTACATTTTGAACAGATTTTGTTGACCTAAGGCAGAATCCAGGCCAGCCCCTATTCCTGTGGAAGTAAGATTGTTGTCTAACAACATAAAATGAAATTCATGAAATATGAGTTCTACTGGATGAGCAAAAGCTCACACCAGCTTCAGGCCAGCCCTGCTGGAACCATCCTATAAGAGAACTGGTCCTGGCATGCCTTAATAGGCCTGGAGATAAATGCCTTCACTCCACCTCTCCCTCAGTGGTCATAGCTGAAAAGACAACGGTAGAGAAGCTGAGAACAAATTAACTCCTTTGTCCAAAGCCCTTGGCTTCCCCCAGAAACAATCATCAAAGCAAGTCATTTGTTTCCATGGATATATCATCATTGCATAACTGGTTTTTTTTTTTTTGTGGGAAGCCAAGAAACAAGTTTATAATACTTTAATAATACTCTCAACTTTCTAATATGTGGCAAACACCCAGAGAAAGTGTTTAGAAGTTGTTGTGTTTTCTTCCTCCAGATTATTGTAGAACAAATAAGTGGGTAAACATTTAGAAAAACACCCAGGGAAGAATTAGCGCATTGAAATGTGGGACCTCTCAAATGTATTGTGTTAGTTACATATTCTCTCGCTGAATGTCCTTCCAGAAATGTGAGTAGGTGTCACATGCCTTCCTTGTTGATTGACTGGAAAAGCACAGGCAACACCTGGAAGTGAAAGAGGAAATAAACATTTACCACCTTTGAACTTACTTGCAAAGATGTCAGTTCATCAGGACAAACAGGCCCCCTGAGTCCAGGCTTCAGCACTGGCTGTTTATTTCTCTCATACATTCCTCACTTCCCACAGCTCGGAGTGATATGGGAAACTGTAGATTATGTGATGCTCTGAAACACTGGCTGCTTGATGCTACTTCATTTTTAATGATGATCTGTTTGATAACAGGGAAGTTGTGGATATAAAATATGATAATGTCATCTTCATACATTAAGGATAGCCCCACCTTGACTCTGAAATGGTTTGTATATTGAAAGACCCAGAGTTCATTTTCTTTACCTAATTAGAATTCAAAGTGGCTCTCATTTTATGAAGAGAGATTCCTGGGAAACCTTAACCTTCCCCTCAAAAAAGTTGTAATAAACATTCAGCATGTCAGTACTTCTAATTTTAAGCATTTAACCTTTTCACCATTTTTCACATAATATATTTGAATTCTTGCTTTTTTTCATAGTAGATTATGCTACATCAATCCAATTCAGTGCCTTTGTAAGACATCATCATGTTTATATAAGTGCCTTTGTAGAAAAGATTTAGTCATCTTTAATTCTTTTGGAAACAAAGCAGATTATTAATGAAGCAATTAAAATAATATTGACAATGAGGAAAAAAATTCATCTGAATGAGCCTAAAATACATTATCCCAAATAAAAGCATCTCCATATTATTTAAAAAATTAATGAATTGCGACTGAATATAGAGCACCAAGCTAGGATATGTGGGGAATACAATTGAGGGTAATAGTGGCACCTGAATCTCAGAGGTGCTGATCAATGAATGAATACATGCAAGTCCCTTAAAACAGTGCCCAATTGGGGTGCTTGGGTGGCTCAGTTGGTTAAGCGTTTGACTCTTGATTTAAGCTCAGATCATGATCTCAAGGTTCATGAGTTCAAGCCCCACATGGGGCTCAGTGTTAACAGCACAAAACCTTCTTGGGATTCTCTCTACCATTCCTTCCCCTCTACCTTTCAAAATGAATAAACTTTTAAAAATGGGTTAAAAAACATTGCTTAATGAAAATAAGTAAGACCAATATATCTTTTTTATATATTTATAAAAATTACTTAGATCCCTTGCCCACAAGTAACATCTAAAAGTCAGAGATAGACAATTACCATATGATTTCACTCATACGTGGAATTTAAGACACAAGCAAAGGAAAAAGAGACAAAGGAAGAAACAGACTCTTAATTACAGAGAACAAATTGATGGTTAACCAGAGGGGAGGTGAGTGGGCAGATGGGCTAAGTAGGTCATGGGGATTAAGGAGGGCACTTGTCATGATGAGCACCAGGTGTTGTACAGAAGTGTTGAATCACTATATTGTACACCTGAAACTAATTTATCACTATATGTTAACTACACTGAGATTTTAAATAAAATGTTTATTTTATTTATTTATTTTGAGAGAGAGAGTTAGAGAACATGAATAGGGGAGGGGCAGAGAGGGAGAGGGAGAATCCTAAGCAGGCTCTTTGCTGTCAGCACAGAGCCCAATGCGGGCTCAGTACAAACCATGAATTTGTGGCCTGAGCTGAAACCAAGAGTCAGAACCTTAACCGACTGAGCCACCCAGGCGCTCCTGGAATTTAAATTTTTTTTTTACAAAAAGAGAAAGAATGTAGGGGCGCCTGGGTAGCTCAGTTGGTTAAGTGTCCGACTTTCGCTTAGGTCATGATCTTATGGTCCATGAGTTCGAGCCCCGCATCAGGCTCTGTGCTGATAGCTCGGAGCCTGGAGTCTACTTTGAAATCTGTGCCTTCCTCTCTTTCTGCCCCTCCCCCACTCACACTCTGTGTGTCTCTCTCTCTCAAAAATAAATACACATTAAAAACATTTTTTAAAAAGAGAATGTAATGGGCTGTAATGAAATGAAGATGCTATGACAGTGCCAAGGACACTGTAGGTCACTTCAGCTGAGGGATATGAACAGCAACATTTCATGAGGGAGATGGCATTTGAACTTGTCCTTGAAGAATGGATATAATTTAAACCTTAAGGGATATGAAACTAATAGAACACTGTTCACTATATTTGAATAAAAACTTTAAACACACAAAAAATTTATAACTTACACCTAAGGAATAGATGCAAAAGGAAGATGATAGTTCTCTCAAAAAATAGGGAAATAAGGGACATTTTATTTTATACAAAAGTTAGAATAAAAATTGTAATATAAAAAAATCTGTCCTTACACTTCTGCCATTATATGAATGGGATAGTTTAGAGTCATATTTAAAAATGAAGAGAGGGGCGCCTGGGTGGCGCAGTCGGTTAAGCGTCCGACTTCAGCCAGGTCACGATCTCACGGTCCGTGAGTTCGAGCCCCGCGTCGGGCTCTGGGCTGATGGCTCAGAGCCTGGAGCCTGTTTCCGATTCTGTGTCTCCCTCTCTCTCTGCCCCTCGCCCGTTCATGCTCTGTCTCTCTCTGTCCCAAAAATAAATAAACGTTGAAAAAAAAAAAATTAAAAATAAAAAAAAAATAAAAAAAAAAAAAATGAAGAGTTATGGGGCGCCTGGGTGGCTCAGTCGGTTAACCCTCCGACTTCAGCTCAGGTCACGATCTCACGGTCTGTGAGTTCGAGCCCCGCGTCGGGCTCTGGGCTGATGGCTCAAAGCCTGGAGCCTGCTTCCGATTCTGTGTCTCCCTCTCTCTGCCCCTCCCCCGTTCATGCTCTGTCTCTCTCTGTCTCAAAAATAAATAAACGTTAAAAAAAATAATAAAAAAAATTAAAAAATAAAAATGAAGAGTTAAGAATATTTTTTTTATTTTTATTTTTTTTATTGATTCAAGTACCAATTTATTTTTTTTCAATATATGAAGTTTATTGTCAAATTGGTTTCCATACAACACCCAGTGCTCATCCCAAAAGGTGCCCTCCTCAATACCCATCACCCACCCACCCTGCCTCCCACCCCCCATCAACCCTCAGTTTGTTCTCAGTTTTGAAGAGTCTCGTATGCTTTGGCTCTCTCCCACTCTAACCTCTTTTTTTTTTTTCCTTCCCCTCCCCCATGGGTTTCTGTTAAGTTTCTCAGGATCCACCTAAGAGTGAAAACATATGGTATCTGTCTTTCTCTGTATGGCTTATTTCACTTAGCATCACACTCTCCAGTTCCATCCATGTTGCTACAAAGGGCCATATTTCATTCTTTCTCATTGCCACGTAGTACTCCATTGTGTATATAAACCACAATTTCTTTCTCCATTCATCAGTTGATGGACATTTAGGCTCTTTCCATAATTTGGCTATTATTGAGAGTGCTGCTATAAACATTGGGGTACAAGTGCCCCTATGCATCAGTACTCCTGTATCCCTTGGGTAAATTCCTAGCAGTGCTACTGCTGGGTCATAGGGTAGGTCTATTTTTAATTTTTTGAGGAAGCTCCACACTGTTTTCCAGAGTGGCTGCACCAGTTTGCATTCCCACCAACAGTACAAGAGGGTTCCCGTTTCTCCACATCCTCGCCAGCATCTACAGTCTCCTGATTTGTTCATTTTGGCCACTCTGACTGGTGTGAGGTGATATCTGAGTGTGGTTTTGATTTGTATTTCCCTGATGAGGAGCGACATTGAGCATCTTTTCATGTGCCTGTTGGCCATCCGGATGTCTTCTTTAGAGAAGTGTCTATTCATGTTTTCTGCCCATTTCTTCACTGGGTTATTTGTTTTTCGGGTGTGGAGTTTGGTGAGCTCTTTATAGATTTTGGATACTAGCCCTTTGTCCAATATGTCATTTGCAAATATCTTTTCCCATTCTGTTGGTTGCCTTTTAGTTTTGTTGGTTGTTTCCTTTGCTGTACAGAAGCTTTTTATCTTCATAAGGTCCCAGTAGTTCATTTTTGCTTTTAATTCCCTTGCCTTTGGGGATGTGTCAAGTAAGAAATTGCTACAGCTGAGGTCAGAGAGGTCTTTTCCTGCTTTCTCTTCTAGGGTTTTGATGGTTTCCTGTCTCACATTCAGGTCCTTTATCCATTTTGAGTTTATTTTTGTGAATGGTGTGAGAAAATGGTCTAGTTTCAACCTTCTGCATATTGCTGCCCAGTTCTCCCAGCACCATTTGTTAAAGAGACTGTCTTTTTCCATTGGATATTCTTTCCTTCTTTGTCAAAGATGAGTTGGCCATACGTTTGTGGGTCTAGTTCTGGGGTTTCTATTCTATTCCATTGGTCTATGTGTCTGTTTTTATGCCAAAACCATGCTGTCTTGATGATTACAGCTTTGTGGTAGAGGCTAAAGTCTGGGATTGAGATGCCTCCTGCTTTGGTCATCTTCTTCAAAATTACTTTGGCTATTCAGGGCCTTTTGTAGTTCCGTATGAATTTTAGGATTGCTTGTACTAGTTTCGAGAAGAATGCTGGTGCAATTTTGATTGGGATTGCATTGAATGTGTAGATAGCTTTGGGTAGTATTGACATTTTGACAGTATTTATTCTTCCAATTCATGAGCACAGAATGTTTTTCCATTTCTTTATATCTTCTTCAATTTCCTTCATAAGCTTTCCATAGTTTTCAGCATACAGATCTTTTACATCTTTGGTTAGATTTATTCCTAGGTATTTTATGCTTCTTGGTGCAATTGTGAATGGGATCCGTTTCTTTATTTGTCTTTCTGTTGCTTCATTATTAGTGTATAAGAATGCAACTGATTTCTGTACATTGATTTTGTATCCTGCAACTTTGCTAAATTCATGTATCAGTTCTAGCAGACTTCTGGTGGAGTCTACCAGATTTTTCATGTATAATATCATGTCATCTGCAAAAAGTGAAAGCTTAACTTCAACTTTGCCAGTTTTGATGCCTTTGATTTCCTTTTGTTGTCTGATTGCTGATGCTAGAACTTCCAACACTATGTTAAACAACAGCGGTGAGGTGGACATCCCTGTCGTCTTCCTGATCTCAGGGAAAAAGCTCTCAGTTTTTCCCCGTTGAGGATGATGTTAGCTGTGGGCTTTTCATAAATGGCTTTTATGATCTTTAAGTATGTTCCTTCTATCCCGACTTTCTCAAGGGTTTTTATTAAGAAGGAGTGCTGACTTTTGTCAAATGCCTTTTCTGCATCGATTGACAGAATCATATGGTTCTTATCTTTTCTTTTATTAATGTGATGTATCACATTGATTGATTTGCGAATGTTGAACCAGCCCTGCATCCCAGGAATGAATCCCACTTGATCATGGTGAATAATTCTTTTTATATGCCGTTGAATTCGATTTGCTACTATCTTATTGGGAATTTTTACATCCATATTCATCAGGGATATTGGCCTGTAGTTCTCTTTTTTTACTGGGTCTCTGTCTGGTTTAGGAATCAAAGTAATACTGGCTTCATAGAATGAGTCTGGAAGTTTTCCTTCCCTTTCTATTTCTTGGAATAGCTTGAGAAGGATAGGTATTATCTCTGCTTTAAACGTCTGGTAGAACTCCCCTGGGAAACCATCTGGTCCTGGACTCTTATTTGTTGGGAGATTTTTGATGACTGATTCAATTTCTTCGCTGGTTATGGGTCTGTTCAAGCTTTCTGTTTCCTCCTGATTGAGTTTTGGAAGAGTGTGGGTGTTTAGGAATTTGTCCATTTCTTCCAGGTTGTCCAGTTTGTTGGCATATAATTTTTCATAGTATTCCCTGATAATTGCTTGTATTTCTGAGGGATTGGTTGTAATAATTCCATTTTCATTCATGATTTTATCTATTTGGGTCATCTCCCTTTTCTTTTTAAGAAGCCTGGCTAGACGTTTATCAATTTTATTTTTTCAAAAAACCAACTCTTGGTTTCATTGATCTGTTCTACAGTGTTTTTAGATTCTATATTGTTTATTTCTGCTCTGATCTTTATTATTTCTCTTCTTCTGCTGGATTTAGGCTATCTTTGCTGTTCTGCTTCTGTTTCCTTTAGGTGTGCTGTTAGATTTTGTATTTGGGATTTTTCTTGTTTCTTGAGATAGGCCTGGATTGCTATGTATTTTCCTCTCAGGACTGCCTTCACTGCATCCCAAAGTGTTTGGATTGTTGTATTTTCATTTTCATTTGTTTCCATATATTTTTTAATTTCTTCTCTAACTGCCTGGTTGACCCATTCATTTAGTATGGTGTTCTTTAACCTCCATGCTTTTGGAGGTTTTCCAGACTTTTTCCTGTTGTTGATTTCAAGCTTCATAGCATTGTGGTCTGAAAGTATGCATGGTATAATTTCAATTCTTGTAAACTTATGAAGGGCTGTTTTGTGACCCAGTATATGATCTATCTTGGAGAATGTTCCATGTGCACTCGAGAAGAAAGTATATTCTGTTGCTTTGGGATGCAGAGTTCTAAATAGATCTGTCAAGTCCATCTGATCCAATGTCTCATTCAGGGCCCTTGTTTCTTTATTGACCGTGTGTCTAGATGATCTATCCATTTCTGTAAGTGGAGTGTTAAAGTCCCCTGCAATTAAAACATTCTTATCAATAAGGTTGCTTATGTTTGTAATTGTTTTATATATTTGGGGACTCCCGTATTCGGCGCATAGACATTTATAATTGTTAGCTCTTCCTGATGGATAGACCCTGTGATTATTATATAATGCCCTTCTTCATCTCTTGTTACAGCCTTTAATTTAAAGTCTAGTTTGTCTGATATAAGTATAGCTACTCCAGCTTTCTTTTGACTTCCAGTGGCATGATAAATAATTCTCCATCCCCTCACTCTCAATCTGAAGGTGTCCTCAGGTCTAAAATGAATCTCTTGTAGACAGCATATAGATGGGTCTTGTTTTTTTATCCATTCTGATACCCTATGTCTTTTGGTTGGCACATTTAGTCCATTTACATTCAGTGTTATTATAGAAAGATATGGGTTTAGAGTCATTGTGATGTCTGTAGGTTTCATGCTTGTAGCAATGTCTCTGGTACTTTGTCTCACAGGATCCCCCTTAGGATCTCTTGTAGGGCTGGTTTAGTGGTGACGAATTGCTTCAGTTTTTGTTTGTTTGGGAAGACCTTTATCTCTCCTTCTATTCTAAATGACAGACTTGCTGGATAAAGGATTCTTGGCTGCATATTTTTTCTGTTCATCACATTGAAGATCTCCTGCCATTCCTTTCTGGCCTGCCAAGTTTCAGTAGAGAGATCGGTCACAGTCTTATAGGTCTCCCTTTATATGTTAGAGCACATTTATCTCTAGCTGCTTTCAGAATTTTCTCTTTATCTTTGTATTTTGCCAGTTTCACTATGATATGTCATGCAGAAGATCGATTCAAGTTATGTCTGAAGGGAGTTCTCTGTGCCTCTTGGATTTCAATGCCTTTTTCCTTCCCCAGATCCGGGAATTTCTCAGCTATTATTTCTTCAAGTACACCTTTCAGCACCTTTCCCTCTCTCTTCCTCCTCTGGAATACCAATTATGCGTATATTATTTCTCTTTAGTGCATCACTTAGTTCTCTAATTTTCCCCTCATACTCCTGGATTTTTTTATCTCTCTTTTTCTCAGCTTCTTCTTTTTCCATAATTTTATCTTCTAGTTCACCTATTCTCTCCTCTGCCTCTTCAATCCGAGCTGTCGTCGTTTCCATTTTGTTTTGCATTTCGTTTAAAGCGCTTTTCAGCTCCTCGTGACTGTTCCTTAGTCCCTTGATCTCTGTAGCAAGAGATTCTCTGCTGTCCTCTATACTGTTTTCAAGCCCAGCGATTAATTTTATGACTATTATTCTAAATTCACCCTCTGTTATATTATTTAAATCCTTTTTGATCAGTTCATTAGCTGTTGTTATTTCCAGGAGTTTCTTCTGAGGGGAATTCTTCCGCTTGGTCATTTTGGATAGTCCCTGGAGTGGTGAGGCCCTGCAGGGCACTTCCCCTGTGCTGTGGTGTTTAACTGGAGTTGGTGGGCGGGGCCGCAGTCAGACCTGATGTCTGCCCCCAGCCCACTGCTGGGTCTATAGTCAGACTGGTGGGTACCTTCTCTTCCCCTCTCCTAGGGGTGGGATTCACTGTGGGGTGGTGTGGCCCGTCTGGGCTACTTGCACCCTGCCAGGCTTGTGGTGCTGGGGATCTGGCGTATTAGCTGGGGTGGATTGGCAAGGTGCACAGGGGCGGGAGGGGCAGGCTCAGCTTGCTTTTCCTTCGGAGATCCACTTCGGGAGGGGCCCTGCAGCACCGGGAGGGAGTCAGACCCGCCGGAGGGATGGATCCACAGAAGCACAGCATTGGGTGTTTGCACGATGACGGGAACTGGTTCCCTTTGGGATTTTAGCTGGGGGATGGGCAAGGGAGATGGCGCTGGTGAGCGCCTTTGTTCCCCACCAAGCTGAGCTCTGTCATCCAAGGCTCAACAATTCTCCCTCCCGTTGTCCTCCAGCCCTCCCGTTCTCCGGGCAGAGCTGTTAGCTTATAACCTTCCAGAAGTCAAGTCCCTCTTGCTGTCGGAACAGACTCAGTCTGGCCCCTCTGCTTTTGCAAGCCAGACTAGGGGCTCTGCTTGGCCAGCGGGCTGCCCCTCTGCCCGGCTCCCTCCGGCCAGTCCGTGGAGCGCGCACCGCCTCTCCGCCCTTCCTACCCTCTTCCTTGGGCCTCTCGTCT
The DNA here is from genome assembly GCF_016509475.1 of Prionailurus bengalensis. Lineage (NCBI taxonomy): Eukaryota > Metazoa > Chordata > Mammalia > Carnivora > Felidae > Prionailurus > Prionailurus bengalensis. The sequence goes on from NC_057348.1 coordinate 80,258,618, forward strand.
GCACTTGGCTCTGAGACTCCGTTCTGCTAGTATTCTGCCGGTTTTCTGGGTTATTTAGGCAGGTGTAGGTGGAATCTAAGTGATCAGCAGGACGCGCGGTGAGCCCAGCGTCCTCCTACGCCGCCATCTTCCCAGGATCCTCCAAGAATATTTTTAAAAATTTAAGGGTTTGAAGGGAGAAGAGAATGCCAAGCAAAGCCAGTATTTTTGAAAAAAAAAAAAGCAATTATAAATTGGCATGACATGTTTGAGGCAGGTGAATTTTCCCAGTATAACTGAATGGAAGGATAGAAGGGGAGCAGGAAAAGGGAACTGGAGACGAGTGGTGGTTTTCTTTAATATCAACTAAGAGGAGTTCAGATTCTCTTTCTCTAGGCAGCATGCAGCCATCAGATGATTTCTGTCAGTTCTGTGACACATTCTCATCTGTGTTTTAGAAAGATAACTCTGGCACAAGTGTGAAGGAAAGACTGAAATGGTCAGAAATTAGAGAACAGGAGACCAGTTAAGGTTAGGTAGGGTTGCCAGAGTGAAAGGAAGAAAAACAAAATAGCTTTTTAAATTTTTTTTAAATTGAGGTATAACTGACATACAATATCCTATTAGTTTCAAGTGTACATCATAGTGATTCGATAGTTTCATTTAAAAATAATTTCTATGATGATCTTAGTTACCATCTGTCACCATACAATTATTACAATATTTTTTACTATATCCCCTATGCTGTACTTTTTATCCTCATGACTTATTTATTTTAAATTTTTTTTCAACGTTTATTTATTTTGGGGACAGAGAGAGACAGAGCATGAACGGGGGAGGGGCAGAGAGAGAGGGAGACACAGAATTGGAAACAGGCTCCAGGCTCTGAGCCATCAGCCCAGAGCCTGACGCGGGGCTCGAACTCACGGACCGCGAGATCGTGACCTGGCTGAAGTCGGACGCTTAACCGACCGCGCCACCCAGGCGCCCCATGACTTATTTATTTTATAACTGGAAGTTTGTACCTCTTAGTCCCCTCTACTTATTTAAATCTGAATTTCAGATAAAGAACAAATAATTTTTTGTATAAATATTGTTCATGCAATGTATTTTATCTGGCAACACTAAGTTAGGAGACCATTGCACTAGTCCAAGCAACAAAAGAACATGGCAGTGACAGTGGTAACAATGTGAAGGAGGGAACAGAAAATAAGTAGCTGAAGAGAAGGAACCAACAATTGAGGTTCACACCCAAGTGACTATGGGGATTATGAGAACAATATTGGAAAGGACAGAGATTTCTTTCTTGGGTGAGTAGAAGAATGGTACCATTTCCTAAAATAGGAAATGTCCAAAAATAAATAAAGAGTAAATATGGACTAGAAGATTCTGACATTAGGTGTGTTGAGGTTGAGGCTTCCAGAAAGCCATATGAAGGTGGAAATTCTCATCAGCGTCTGAATCAGATTTGAAAATCATCAGCATACAGGTGACAGTTGGAGCCACTAGAGTTGCTGTGTTCTCCCAAACAGAAGGCAGAGTAAACAAAGGGCATGAAAAAGGCTCAGTGAGAACCCTCATCTAGTTAAAGGTAGAAGGCATATACATAGACAAAGGATACTGAGAAAGGACATAAAGATATGTGGGAGGAAGGTGCCATTCTGCCCTGAAGAAGGAAGGGAAGAGTGTGGTTTGGGGGTGGGGATCAGCTTTGCAGGGAATGCCACAGAGAGGCCAACCAGGATAGGGGCTGAGAGCCCCCCCCCCCACTGACTTCGGAGAGAGTATCCCCCATGGTGTGGTGCATGGGAAACCCAGGTATGTAAAGTTAAAAGAAATAAAGACATGTGTCACTGAAAAAGGACCATTCCTTCAAGAAATTCATCAGTAAATGGAAGAAAAGAAATGGGGTCTAAGATCTTGAGGTTTAGAAAGCAGAATCTAACAAAGGTGGTTTTCACATAGGATAGGATTTAATAGGACAGAACAGTAGGGTAAGATTGGGTAAGATAAGACTGGACCTGTAGAAAGACTTTAAAACTTTGGTAGCTGATGGAGAAGAAAGCAATATGGGAAGAGATCTAAGATTTGGTAGACAATTTATAATGGCACCTTAGGAAAATCAGTGCCTGGTTGTTAATCTAAGGAAGGTCATACTCCCTTCCTGTCTGGCCCTGCCTATATGTTCTTCCTGGTTTCATCCCTGGGTTCATATCCATCTACTGTGCCTATTTCTGGAAAATTTGCTCAACTTTCAAAATTCAGTTCTGGTCTATTTCCTTCATTCATACATTCATTCATTCATTCAACAGAAATTCATGGAGGGCCAGTATCCAACACTGTTCTTAGAACCAGAATGCAGTGAATACGACAAAAATAACCTAACGTACATCATTCATTCATTATTCCTTCAACATATTTATTGAACATCTCCCATAGCCCACACTGTATTTCTTTTCTCTGAATTTTGACTGCAATTATGGCAGCACAATACAGTTTACCACTAATTATCCTTCTTTGGTGTATATTAACCTTGTTTTCTTTGCTAAATTACAAATTTTTTGAGGTTGGGGCCTATTTTCCCTTAAGCCAAATGCCCTATACATAGTAAATAACAAAATCACTTTCCCAATATAAATAAGTATCTTAAAAGCTACTTAAAACAGGACTCAAAATATTTTAAAACTGACTGTCCATCTAGTATTTATTGAAATCTTCTATACTTGAATTGCTGTACAAAATGCCCCTTGAGTCATACCTTTCCACAATACATCAAAGCGAATGAAACTGAAGAAGGAATCTGTATCTTTCTGTACGAGCTGCTGTCACAGAAACTTCACAGAACTGATAAATTGCCCCCAGAGGGATCTTTTAGATAAAGTCTGTCATCCTTTTAAAGTCTTGGCTCCTTTTGGACTTTCTTCTTCTGTCATTCTGGGCTGGATGAGCTCTCAAGTGTGTTTCAGCTCCCTCTGAAAGGCAGGTGAAGTTCACGAACTGTTCTTAAGAGAGCAGAGATTTACAGGGAACAAATCAATGAAATTAGAGAGTACTTGATGGTTCAGTCCCTATGTCTCTGGGTATGTTGCTTAAATCCACACTGCCTGTGACTTTTCACCTTTTCTTTGTTCTTTTTTGTAAGTCTTTAGTATGTCCTTAATAAAGAAGTTACATTTTTTTAGATGGGAATTTAGTTTTCATGCAGATCTTTTCCCCCAGAGACAGTCATTTAGGATGACTTTCATAGCTATATTTAACCATAATATAGAAGTATGTAAGGAAATGCTAAAAATTATGACAGCATATATCAGAATCCTGAAGCTTTTCTCTACCATTTGTTGCCCTTAAACAAGGACATCCTAACATCTGTTAGGTTGAGAGTAACATTATCACCATATCTTCAGATTAGTTAACTCAATAAAATTTATTATATGCCAAGTTATATATGTCTAACAGGTGTAACATGCTATATTTCTATGCTTTATGACTACCACCATCCAAATTACTTCTGTTAGTATGTTCCTTCTTATGCTAATTAAGGTCTAGCTTTCTTACTTAAAACATCACATATTAGCAATTTCTCCTGATCGGCCCCAATAACCCAGGATGAAATGGAGCTAGACATTCCTCCTTTCCTTCCTCCCTCTCTCCCTCCCCCACTGCTCCATCAGTCCATCTTTCTTTTCTTTTCTTTTTTCTTTTCTTTTTTCTTTTCTCCTCTCTTCCTTTTTCATTCTTTCTCTTTGTCTCTTTCTCTCTTTCGTTCTTCCTACAGATGGTGTTCTAGAGTTTTGAGGTTGCCTTACTGTCACCATAGAGTATTAGCAGCAGAAATTGCCTACAGATGAAAATTAACATTAATGGTGATTAATTTAAAAACTGGAGGGCATTTTTTGAAAAAGTAATAAAATTAAGAGTTAACGTTATAATTTTTGGACCATAAGGATAGAATATTTTCCAGGAAATTCATGTACATACCTACATTCCTGCTATTGTGATTACTGCTGTTATGAATGATAATGGTAGGTGGGGAGACGTTTCTGGTTACACATGTAATCCTTTAAAATCCAGTTTCTGCAGACAGTTCATAGAAGCCAGCAATAGTAAGGATTATTGGCTGAATGCAGTAGTGAAAAGAATAGAAGGTCAAGGGCTAAAAGACATACCATTGACTCATGGCTTTTCCACCAATTAGTCGAATGGTTTTCAGTTTCAGGTACCTGTTCTGTTACTCAGTTTTGTCATCAGGATGATCTTAGTTACTTCTCAGTTCTAATGTTCCATTGTTTCATTTGACTGTAAAGTAGAGTGATACAGAATATTTATAGTTTGCACTCTCCGACAACCAAATGAGGTACCAGAAGTAAAAACGAAAAATGTAAGATGAACTGCATTTAAAATACAAATACCAAATATATGCTAAACTATTGAAGATACTGTGTGCAACAGTTTAAATATTACCACTTCAGAAATAGTTGATCATGTTTAAAAAACCATTATCAATAGGTTCCGAATTTTGGCCATTAAGACCTTAAATGTAAGGAAGCGATAGTTTATTAAAAAGCAGAGTACGTCTTTTTAATGTGGGTTAAAATATGGACAGGTTCCGCAGCTCATTGCAGACCGTCATTTGAGCAGTCTCACGAAGCACAATAGTTAACTTTGGCCTTCCCAGATATCAAGTCTTTGATCTTTAGCATGGCTCTGAACTATCTTTACAAATTATTTCCTTGGGTCTAGTTAATTTTATTTATGGTCATTCTTAAGTGACATCTGGTTTCTGTTGTTATTTTTTTTATTTGAAAGCTAACACTATACCTGTTTATGGATGCAGTTAACAACTTAAAATTTTTGTTTTGTACAGGAGGAATTTGTGACCCTGGAGATTCTCATGAAAATGATGTCACCTTGTATGCAAAGATTGAAGGAAGAAAAGAGCACATTACACTGGATACTCTTTCCTATTCCTCATATAAGGTATATATGCCAATCCATGTGCCAAATGGCCCCACTGTAGACTTCCCTAGACAAGTCAAAGTCAAAGCCATGAAGACCAAGCTAGATGCAGAAGAGAACACTCTGTTCTAGAAGCCCAGAAATTTGCCAGATTTCTTAAAAAAATGACATGGACATTGTAATACTCACTTTTCCCCCCTGATACAAAGGAAAAATGAGGTTTTATTGGGAAAAATGAATTAGACCCCACCAGAGATTATAAGATGGGAGACCAGTACTCTGACAATGATTTTTGTACCCAAGAAAGCCCTAAAAGTGGTTCTAATTATAAAGCTTCACAGACTTGTTATCAGGCATCATGGGCATTTTTCCAGCATTTTAAGATTTCCTAGGCAGAAGACATTGTATAAGTACAGATTATTACTACTTTTGCTTTTCTTTTCTTTTCTTTTCTTTCTTTCTTTCTTTCTTTCTTTCTTTCTTTCTTTCTTTCTTTCTTTCTTTCTTTCTGGCTAATTATAGCCACTGAAATTGGCCTATTTTACTTTTCCCTTTGGATCTAGGACATCTGCAGGCTGTAGTTATGTGAAAACATCTTCAAAATTATGTGTGATGCTTGTCATTAGGTGTGGAATTATTTTTTTCTAGTGGTAGGTTTATTTGTGCTGAGACTACACTCACCCATTCATTACTAGTTAGGCTTTTCTCCACGTTGATGGCACCCTTGGTACTATAAAGAGCTTGAACACAGCCAGCACCTAGCATTTCATGGTTTCAGTTAGAAGACAGGAGATTAACACTGAAGCTAGAATAAGGAACAACCAGAGAAGGTATTCGCACACTCCATCTGCTAGGGTTACCCAAATTATCTCACGTGGGATTTCATAATGGACTAGTTTTCCAGCTGTGACTAGCTAGGGTTACACCTGCTCTGGTCATCTGCGCGCCACAGACCAAACGAGTTATGTAAGTTATCACGGGTTAACTTGTTGACTCTGGCAGTTACTGCCTAGAGTCATATCTTCAGAATACCTAGTTTGGCAATGGTTGGTACCATACAAATTCACTTTAAAAGAGGACTGATGATAAAGTATTGATGCGAAGTTGCTTTTGTCTTGTGCCAAGGTCTATAAAATGGATACCTATGCTTTGGTAACTTTAAGGACCTTACACTCATTTATCTTCAGGTAGAGGGGCCCTGATCAGTACACACAGAGAGCTCCAGGTGCCTGCAAAGGAGGAGTCCTAAGTGACTCAAACAAATGCCCACTGAAGACCACATCTACTAACCGAAATAACAGATGGAACACACAAGACCTCCCCTGGTGCTTAACAAATGGCAGTCATATGCATAGTAATTGCAAGCTTGAATCTAGGAGAATTCTCACAGACTCACGTAGAGGGCATTAGGAATGATTTTGGTTTCCTTTGTTTTGAAGGTTCCGTCTTTAGTTTCTGTAGTCATCAATCCTGAACTTCAGACTCAGGCTACAAGATTTTGCCTAAGGCAAAAAAACCATCAAGGACATAACAGGAATGTCTGGGCTGTGGATTTTTTCCACGTCTTACCTGTTCTGCCTTCTACAATGTCTCACATGATACAGTTTTCCATTAATCTGGGATGTGGAACACATCAGCCTGGTAACAGGTAGGAAGCCCTATTTTTTGAGTGTGTGAACCAGTTAAAAGTGAACATGTGGGGGAACGTGACTGGCTCAGTTGGTAGAGCATGTGACTCTTGATCTCAGGGCTGTGAGTTGAAGCCCCATGTCGGGTGTAGAGATTACTTAAAAAATAAAATCTTAAAACTAAAAAATGAACATGTGGACTTGGCTATTAAGTCGGAGTAACTTCTCAGTAGGTTTTCAGCTGAATTTTTAATGAAACATCCTTTAAAAAAAATACGCACTTTCCCCCAAAGAAGAGCTCTTCAATTAATATGCAGAGTGTGATTGGATAATTTTAAGTAGAAATGACTTCGTTCTAAGAGCTCGGTCTTAGGTATCAGAAGTGTTTGCACGCGCTGTGGCAGCCATCCATGCTGACAGATTGCTGAGAGAAAAGAAAAACAAATAACTGAAGAAAAGCTTGACCCCATGTTGGTTAGTGACCCCCTAATAATAGGCACGGAAATCAATTAACACTTCAAGAGCTATGACTCCTGCGTTTCACTTCTCAGAAGTGTTGCTCGTGTCCTTTCTAAGAATTTTTTGAGTCTCACATTCACAGGATGAGGTGGCAGTGTGAGACGTGGTAATTGCCTTGCCATCTATCAAATTGGAGAGCACAGACTCAAGCTACCATTTGTTGGCTTCAAAAGATAGTTCATTTCTATAGCCGCAATTGAATCGTTTGCCCTTTGAAGGCTGGTCAGACTTCAGTGGAGGGGAGAACAAGGATTTTGGACACAGCATCTTAAAATTTGTTACACTAGTTCTGCAGGTGTTTACTGTACCTAGCCAGAGGTGAGTCATTTCATTTTGTTATCTTTGCCCTTTTTTGTTGTGCTTGTTCTGGTGTTATCAGTGTCAGCCTGGAGTTTTCCACCAACCATGGGCGTTCCTGGTCCCTCCTCCACACTGAGTGTTTACCTGAGATCTGTGCTGGACCCCACCTCCCCCACAGCACTATCTACTCCTCCGAAAACTACAGTGGGTGAGTAAATTCTCTGAGATATCAGGAGATTTGAATTCATGTTGTGACTCAAAATCTACCAAGAAGCTCAAGACTAATAGTTTTTCATAATAGGTAAGGAAGCTGCTTTCTCTTCTTCAGGTGATTTAGGAAGGATCTCATTAAAACAAACAAACAAACAAACAAACAAACGACAGTAACCAGCTGATGCAGGATCACAATTTGTAGGGTTATTCATTCATTTATGCTCTTGGCTTTTATATTTTGGATATATATAACTTAAACTTAGACATAAGTTTAAATTCTATGTAGTGATTCCATGGTTATTGCCAAAGGGCTTCTTACCAAACTACTTACTTAGGGAAAGATGCAGCATAGAGAGGTGGAAGAAAGTTAAGCTGTGCAATTGAACCAGGTTCAAATCCTGGTTCTGCCATCTACTTGGGTAATGATATTTCCTCCCTAACTTTCCCCTTTTTCCACGTAAATTAAGGACAATGATACACCCCTTTGAGGGCTGTGCAGAGAATTAAAGATGACTGCCAAATACTTACCACCTTACAGAGTAAACACTGGATAAACCAATAAAAAAATATTTCCAAGCATGGCAAAATTAAGTTGAGAATTATTTTCTTTCTTAGCCTCTATTTAAATGTGCATAGGACCAGGGAATAGCAAAAAATAGAAAGCAATCAATGCTAATCAGCCCCATGTCTGCACAGATGCTTATCCTCAAATAATATCTAAAGTCTGAGTATTGATGTAAAAATTTCTTAAAGGAATATCTAAAAACAAAACAAATATCACTTGCTAATAAGAACAAACCCATTACTCTAGTGTGATATGAATGTTTTTAGAAGTTATATGCTTGTCTTAAAACTGTAGCCAAACTCCACAGGTGAATTTAAAGACTTTATTGCCAAACTTTAGTGCTGTCCCAAGCATACAGAAACTACAGCATCAAAAGCATGTAAAATAGGTTCAAAAGATGTGAATTTAGTTTTGAAGCTGTTTTGTGCTAAATTTCTTGCAGGTGGAACCGAATAACGATTCCCCTTCCTAACGCAGCACTAACCAGGGACACCAGAATTCGCTGGAGACAAACGGGACCAATCCTTGGAAACATGTGGGCAATTGATAATGGTTAGTTTATGCCTGTCATAATCACATGCCATTGATGTAGAGTCTTCCTGTGCTTTTGTTCGTTGGCACAGACTTAATCACATTTCTAAGTCATGGTCTTGCGATTCATTAAACGCCCTTTCTTCCCTTTCTCCTTTGCATTCCGTTAGAAGCCCAGGGATGCACAATCAGAAAAAAAAGGCAGCAGAGTCAGCAATATTAGATGCAAGAATGTTTCAACATACAGAATTTAAAAGCCCTGAAACTCAAATTCACAGTTGATGACAGGGGATATCCTAACATTTTCTTTGAATGTTTTACACAAAATTAACATAAATACTTACCATACTGCATGTATTAAAATAAGAGCCATTCTTCTCTTAGTAACTACCACAACATCTGGAAAGCTTATCTTTTAGATGCAGACACCACACATTAAGGGAACATCATCTCTCAAATGAAAGTTCTGAAGTGAAACTTCTACCTCCTCAGAAAACTGTATAACAAGAAAATTTAGATATACATAAAATATCCTATGTTATCATTAATTTTTAAGCGAATTGTTGATCATTTTTGCATAACTTTAAAGCCAATGTCACTTACAACAGGTGCACATGAGAGAAGATATTTTAATATTGGGATGCATGACTCAATTTCTTATATTTGTTATTAATAGTATGTTTTTCTTAATAATTCTAATTACAGGAAGTGTCATCGATTTCCTATTTTCAGAGTATATCAATTTGACTGAAAAGTTATACTACAAGGAAGTAGAAAGGGAGGGAAGGAGGGACAAAATGTCAATACTTAAGCAAACTTAGCATAGCCACTGACTTTGATCGATTTTATGAAGTAGGAAAAGCCTACCTCATTCTTTCATGCTGATTTTCCATGTTTTAATAATCTTTTTGCTACTTTGAATAATTTAAAAATTGATACACATTTAGTGGAATACATTCTTGAAACTCAGGAATAACTTCAGGCAAGAAAACTTACTGATGAGCCAATGTAAATTCTTTAAACACTCTGTATTCAGAGAAGACCAATAAAAGGCCCGGACTTCAAAGACCACATTAGTTATATAGGTATAAACATAGTATGTTTGCAAAACCATCTAAAGGGCTAATTTGTTTAAAAGAAGTTTTGGGCGCCTGGGTGACTCAGTCGATTAAGCGAACGGCTCTTGATTTTGACTCAGATCATGATGTCATAGTTCAAGAGCTCAAGCCCCACACTGGGGCTCTGTGCTGGTGGTGAGGAGCCTGCTTAGCATTCTCTCTCTCCTCTCGCTGCCCCTCCCCTATTCTGTCTCACTCTCTCCCTCAGAATAAATAAAGAAATTAATTAATTAATTTTAAAAATACAGTTTCTCCACTGGCAGAACATTTTGCATAGCATTTGAATTACAATGCCTGTTCACTAGTTCTAGGGAATAAGTATATACCTCTGAATAGTGGGATATGGGTGACTTTTCCCCTGCTGTCATACTTTTACGGGTCCTATAATGAACTTATATTACTTTGATAATAATCAAAGAAATCGAAAAAGCAATACTAAAGTAAATGAGGAAATTAAGAGTGCTGTGAAGCACATATAAGCCTATGAAAAGAATATCTAAATTTCCTAAGCAAGGCAATTACTAAGTCAGAAAGGGTCCCACCATCTTGTTTTGAGTAGAATGAGAAAAGGTAAGAATATATGAAAAGAGCATGGTTAGCACTGTATGTCAGATGCAAAACTTGGGACAGAATCGCCTCGATTCTGTTATCATCCTATGTGCGAGGTGTTCACAAAAACAAGACCTGCTCTCTGGCTTCTTCATGAGGCTTGAAGAGGACATACACTCAGTCTTTCCCCAGAGAAATGTGTGCCAACTTGCCAAAGAATGCTTCTGAAATCTCTCCCACTTCACTATGGAATGCCAAAAGGATGTCAAGGAAAACAAACATAGACAAAAAAAGAGGTCAATATCCTACTTTTGTTAGATATGTTTTTCCTGCTAGTGTGTACAGAAAGTATTTTCAGAATTATCCTGAAATTCCTAGCAGAACAGAAAATCCTAGGGCAAAGTATGTTTGTTAATCACTTTCTAATATTCTCAGCTTGATTAAATTAATAATAGGGGTTAAAACAAAGCTGACCTTTCCACACTCATAGGAAAAAGGAACCTATCAACTTACTCATGCTGTGAATCCCGATGACCCCAGTGTTTGCAGGGAAGGATGACACGATTCTTAATTGCAATTTTTTTCATTGACTGGAAGAGTCTTGTTTTATTGTTGAAATTTTTTTTGCAGTGGAAGCTTTTTGAACATAGGTACACTGTAGGGCAGCCTCCAGAGTGACCCTGCAAAATGCAATGAAGCACTTACATAACTTAGAATAAATCCTTCTGCAGCCATAAAATCATGTTCTGGGAACACAGTCTGTAGGCTTTTCCAAGCTACAGAAGAGTGAAGCCCTTTCCTGATTTCTCAGCACTTTGCTGTCTAGTGGAGCCCAGCAAGGCAGATGGAGCAGGAAGGATTCTTGACCCCAATATCATGGTGATCATAACTGTATGGTTCCAGGCAGCCTGCTAAGCATGAACATTTCATTTACTCTTTCCTCCAAGGATTATTATCCCACTTTAAAGAATAGGGACACTGAGGCTTAGACAGGATAAATCACTTATCCAGAGTTTCCCAAGTGAAACAGGAATTTGAATCCAGGTTTATTTGACACCTAAAAGCCGTAACTTTAACCATTCAACCTACTATCTGCTCTCTTCCTCAACCATCAGTTTCCTTCACCCAAGAGTTTTTCCTGGCCTGCTTTGCATCACACTTGAATTACTGGCTCCAGAGAACAAGTGTTTGTAGGAGCATAGGCCACAGAGAAATTTATTTTAAAATGAAATCATTTAGGGATGCCTAGGTGGCTCAGTTGGTTGAGCATTTGACTCTTGATTTTGGCTCAGGTCATGATTCCAGGGTTATGGGATCCAGCCCCACATTATGCTCCACACTGAGCATGGAGCCTGCTTGAGATTCTCTCTCTCTCTCTCTCTCTCTCTCTGTCTCTCTCTCTCTCTCTCTCTCTCTGTCTCCCCCCACTGCCCCCCGCTCCTCTCCCATACCCATGCTTGCTCTCTCTCTGTTTCTCAAATAAAAAAATAAAAATAAAATGAAATCATGTAACTATTTTGGCATGATTACAACACAGAAAAAAAGATGATAATGGATGGCAAATCTGTGCCTAAAATTGAACATGTGAGGTCTTAACAACTGTTGCATCTCTAATTCCTCATTGGTTTTGTTCCTTTTTCACACTTTGTTATGTTATTCATTGTGCTGATTATCAAGAGGCTTAATATCTATAAATATATTTGAGCCTGAGTATCTCAGAGCCTACCATTCAACCATTAGGAATCCTTTTCTTGATATTCCAGTGATTAGAATTTAGGTTTATAACATCGTTATCAGTCAAGCCCACCATTTAGGAAAAGATATGCATTTCTGAGAAGACAATGCACGACAGATTTTATTTTAACTCCCCACTTCAGGAAGGATGGGTTAATGTTTAGAAGGATATTTAACAATCATCTGCAAGATGTTATAGATTTCTCCCAGATAAGAATGGAAGTTATAGTTGTTTTTTTGTTCAAGTGCGCAAAGGCTTTATTGGAATTGGGATTTGTATTGACAGTAAAGGGTTATAGAGCCTCACAGAACAGGAAACAACTTCAAAATCATTACTGTCACTCTCCTAAAATCTAGCAGATAATTCCTGTCATAGAAAATTTCTGTCTCCTGAACATATTTGCTTCTAGTTTATATACTTTTGAGATGACAGTTCTCTCCTCTCCCAAGTCACCCCTGTCTCCAAGCCTTGTAAATTGTCATTTTATCTTGCAAAGCAGTTTAAGAATTGAGCTAAACTCTTCATAGTGTAAACTATGGCTTTCAGTGTTTCCCCTTCCATAGAAAGGAGATGCATTATATTGGTTATTGATAAACATAAGAGACATTTATTCCAACCCCATCAGTTGTGTGAACCAACTATCCTAGAAGGCAAAACCTGGGATTTATTTATTTAATGACGTTAGTTGAGATCCTGAATCAGGTACTGGGATGGGCCTTGTCAAGGTAACAATAAGCGGATCAGGTGGTGACTCCGCACTCACCAACTTATGGTCAACTGGATAGATAGATGTTATTTAAGAAAAGAAATTTACACAAGCATATACTGCAAATTATGAAGATTATTAAGAGAAAAGTACAGGGGGCTATGGGTTTCTAGCAGATAGGCTCATCTAGTGCAGATGGATTAAGGAAGAGTTAGTTATAGTTTTTAATTAAATTATAATGTCTCTATTTCATGATATATCAAATTGGTCCTTTGAAAATTAGTTCTACCTAAAGAAATTAAACTGTAGAACGTTCAACTCAGAAGCACTAATATTCTTCCTGAAATCATTTTAGCCAAAGAGACTCCATTAAGGAACCCAAATCATATGTTCTTACCTTTTTTTTTTTTTTGCTATGAAACATTAAAATCTTGAAAGAATTAACTTAAAACATTTCCAGCAAATTTGTAGCTAAGCACTTAACTTGTCACATAGTGCTCTATATGTCACCCTGGATTCCTGTGTATAACATGCATTTAATGGACTAGATTTCATGGGGGTTGCTTCACAAAATTGATTCACATGCTGATGTTTTCTTGGTTTTTCCACTTGTTTTGCCTTATTTTTACTTGCTGTTTTTTCTCTGCCTGCAGTTTATATTGGTCCATCGTGTCTCAAATTCTGTTCTGGCAGAGGACAGTGCACTCGACATGGTTGCAAGTAAGCATTTTAAAATAATAATTATACTTCTTTTTTTTGATTACGTACTTTATATATTGAAGCCACAAGTCATTTTAACTTGTTTTAATTTCCATTTTAGGCTTTTGAGGTCTTTTGAAGGCCAAAGTAGGATACTCCAAATTGAATTTAAGCATAATAGAACATTAAGTGTGTTTTGTAAGTAGAAATTGATGAATAAATAACTTTTCTATTAAGCTAAATTGTAAATAAATTTAGCATACCTCATGTAAATTTGTGAACAAATTTGAATTCTTCACAGTTTGATGACTGCCTTTTCTGTCTTTGGTTACATTCTTCAATATGCTATTGAAGCTATTGAATATGCTTCAATATTTTAATTCCTAGCATGCTTTGTAAATGAATTATGAAAATCATTACTGACCCATAAACCCAAGGCTAAAGGAAACTGGAACGAGCCAAATTTAGCAGTTTGATAAGAAAATTCATCTTTGAGTATAATTCTGCAATCTTACTTACCTTTGAAAATCATTTGGGTCTTCAAAATGATACATAAAGTATTTTACATGATAATGATGTTGAATATGAAATCTGAAATTATATATAAATAGTTAATATCTAGTCACCACTGAAGCATTGTGTTATGTTTATAACGAGAATTGGTATTCATATGTATTATGTCATTCCCATATTAACATTTAATTATAAAATATTTGGGAGATTCCCAAAACCACAGACAATCTTGGTTATACAGCTAAGTTTTCAACAACTGATCATCTAGTTTGTCTCTTCTTGTCCTCCAAACAAAAAGAGTAGTAATTAATTAATGGAGAACTCATAAAAGGAATTTCTGCCTGATCATTTGGAAATTATATGTATGAGGCAAGACACTTGTCAGCACTGAGAGTAGAGGGTCACGTTAACTTCTTAACTATGTTGCAGTGAATTTAATTAACAAAGAAGTCACTCTGCACAATAGAAAGTATTAAAGAATTGAAAAGTTCCTATTCATATTCCAAAAGTGAAGAGGCACCTAGTGGCTCAGTCAGTTGGGCACCCAACTGTTGATTTCGGCTCAGGTCATGATATGGTTCATGGGTACGAGCCCCATGTTGGGCTCTGTGCTGATGGTGTAGAGCCTGCTTGGGATTCTTTCTCCCTGTCTCTGTGCCCCTTTCCCTTTCTCTCTCTTTCTCTCCTTCTCTCTCTCTCTCTTTCTCAAAATAAATAAACTTTAAAAAAAATTATTTAAAAAACCAGTGAATATGTGTCTCTGTGCTTTTGAATAAAACCACCAACTCCTACCCCAAAAGACTGACTCATTAGATCTGTGAAGCATTATCTGGTGTTTTCTTCAAGTTATTATCTTCATCTATTGTCCATATCCAGGCCATCCTCTCCTTAAGTGCATTTCAAATAAAATGAACACAAGAATGCCAGACATCTTTGTAATTCCTGAAAGTTGTCCTGAAAAGTTCTGAAAACAAATTATCTGAAATGACAACTGCTTTTATTAATGAAAATAGAAAGTGCTATTTCTAAAAAAAAAAAGTGCTATTTCTAAAAAACCCATCTATAATTACAGTAATTCTACTTCATACTTCATTTTTCGTGTACAATATCCTGTTAGCATTCAGTGGTTTTATTAAGGCAACCACCTGTGTCACTCATGATGGATGCAAACAGAAACCTGAATGGCCCTGTTATGCCTTTGGGCATTGGTTTTTTGTTTGTTTGTTTGTTTTTTAACACCATACATCATTTTGAACAATCATGGCCTTTTCCTCCTTCTAAGGTTTTGCAGAATATTTTCACCCGTTATAACTTGAGTTTTTTTTCCCCATTTCTGATGACATTTTACATAATATTCAATGGTTTTGTTCATCTGTGGCTGCACTGTTTGACTACTACATCCTTTTAAATTTTTTTTTTCAACGTTTATTTATTTTTGGGACAGAGAGAGACAGAGCATGAACGGGGGAGGGGCAGAGAGAGAGGGAGACACAGAATCAGAAACAGGCTCCAGGCTCTGAGCCATCAGCCCAGAGCCTGACACGGGGCTCGAACTCCTGGACCGCGAGATCGTGACCTGGCTGAAGTCGGACGCTTAACCGACTGCGCCACCCAGGCGCCCCGACTACTACATCCTTTAAAAAAAATTTTTTTTTAATGTTTATTTTTGAGAGAGAAAGAGACAAAACCTGAGCAGGGGAGGGAGAGAGAGAGGCGCACACACACACACACACACACACACACAATCCGAAGCAGGCTGCAGGCGCTGAGCTGTCAGCACAGAGCCCCATGCGGGCTTGAACTCCCTAACTGGGAGATCATGACCTGAGCCGAAGTCACATGCTCAACCGACTGAGCCACCCAGGTGCCCTGGTGACTACTACATCCTTTTCCGGCAATATATGCTTTGTCAAGCATGAGCAAAATTGCATAGAAAAGGAATTTATATTTGATACCATTTATTTCTCTTCAACAGATGCTTGAATTTGGGGCCCCTGCAGCTTTGTTTCTCTTCTCACTTTGCTCCCCTCATCACTGCTATTATTTGCTACCAGGATTCCACCTCTCCTGCTGCCTAACATGTTTTTGCCTGTGTGCAATACTCAGGCCTGGATTTCTAAACTGATAAGTCTTTATTCTGATAAGCCCACCCCTGTTAGAGGTTCTAGTGAGAAGGGCAGAAGGCATCCTTTTATCTTGACATTCAAGGTGACCATAATGCTACACTTGAGGATGGGTAGAAAAACCTGCAGAGGCTATATTTAGAGTCAGGAGAGCCTCATGCCATTCCTGAAATCTCCTGTTACCCTACTGTTTCACTGCAAAACAAAGACTACAAATGTATTTTTAAATATATGAATGGAATCCTTATCAACATTTTATCCCAATTACATAACTTTTGATTAAAAGTACACTTCCAAAACCACTAAATGGGAACTGACTCCAGTGTGAGTCTTCTCTAAATGATCACCAATTTCTGTCCAAACAGTGGTCCTAAGAAGACACATTTAAGATACACAGAAATGCATTTGCCCTGAAATGCCATGGTAAACCACATATAGTTCTCCAATGTCAAAATGTGTCTTCTTTAGCTAATTTGTTTATCCTTCTTGGAAATTACTTGGCTATTCACAGTTTAAATCAATGAGATAACATGGGAAAGAAGCAAACTGTGTGAGGCTTATTTACATGCTCCATAAATACTGTTTTTCTTTCCCAATCCCATCCCTAATGCCAAGACAACCTTCAGACTTCATGCTGTAGTAGGGTCCAACTTCCTTGATAACATGATGACGACTGTAAACCTTCTCCCTCAGAATATCCAATACACACTTGATATACCAGTGCTAAACAAGTAGCTTTCAAAGTTATGCCATAATATCACTTTATTGGCCCTACACTGCTTTATAAATGCTTCCAATTTTAGGAAGTTTTGAATGCTTAGATGAACACTCCTTACCCCACCCAAAAAAAGACACCAATTTTATTTTATAATGGGTGACATAGTATATATATAGTGAAAAAAGAAATAGTACAATGAAAATAAAGAATTTAAAACTAATTCCTGATATGTAAATGCCTTAGAATATAAGAGGTTTCTGATATTCAACTAGTGAGTTATCTGTGATGAGTGTCCTAATATAAATATAGTAGAAAGTGGGGCGCCTGGGTGGCTCAGTCGGTTAAGCATCCGACCTTAGCTCAGGTCATGATCTCATAGTCCGTGAGTTTGAGCCCCGCATCAGGCTCTGTACTGATAGCTCAGAGCCTGGAGCCTGCTTCAGATTCTGCGCCCCCCCCTCTCTCTCTACCCCTTCCCCACTCACACTCTGCCTCTCTCTGTCTCAAAAATAAATAAACATTAAAAACATTTTAAAAAATACTTTAAATATATATATATGGTAGGAGGCAAGTTGTTGTGTGGGGTTTATTTTGTTCTTTTTCTTGAAGCACTACTAATTTGGGATTCCGCCGTGGGGCAACACAGTTCTGCTAAGGACATCTATCTTGGTGAAGGTGTTCACATTCCCTTTATAATGTCAACCTAAGTTTGAAATAAAGATAGATTTATTTTCCAATCTTTTCCAAATATTTCAAATAATTTCTATCACAAACATAATGTGTATTTTTACATTTGTTCTTAGAGGAAATTTATTCTAGATATCTTTGGAAGTATTTTTTATTTTTTTTTATGAATTTAATGAACATCATTATGAATAAAATTATATATGTAATAACATAACTTTTACAAAAACTTTACATTGGAAATGTGCACAGATGTAGATGCATTCACAGATGAATCACTGGCATTGGTTAAAGATGAGTGCTGAATTATTGTTTTAATCAGAAGCTTTTTATAGCAGGGCTGTGTAAAGACTATATTCTTTTGTAATATTTCAGTCAATTGACTTTATCAAGTCTTCAGATTCAGTATTTTCCGGAGACTAATGAGCCTCACCTACCATTCAATCAAATGCTGGCCCCTGGGCTTCCTCCTCCTTGAATTAGATTCATGGACCTCTGTCAGGACCAACAGCTTAAGATATTATTTCGTGATATCTTGGGGCGCTTGGGTGGCTCAGTCAGTTAAGCATCCGACTTCGGTTCAGGTCATGATCTCACAGTTCGTGGGTTCGAGCCCCGCATTGGGCTCTGTGCTGACAGCTCAGAGCCTGGATCCTGCTTCAGATTCTGCCTCCCCAACTCATGCTCTGTCTCTCTCTCCCCTTCAAAAATAAATAAAAACATTTTTTAAAAAAGAAAAATAGAAGATTCTCTTAAAAAAAAAATATTTTGGGGCGCCTGGGTGGCGCAGTCGGTTAAGCGTCCGACTTCAGCCAGGTCACGATCTTGCGGTCTGTGAGTTCGAGCCCCGCGTCAGGCTCTGGGCTGGTGGCTCAGAGCCTGGAGCCTGTTTCTGATTCTGTGTCTCCCTTTCTCTCTGCCCCTCCCCCATTCATGCTCTGTCTCTCTCTGTCCCAAGAATAAATAAACGTTGAAAAAAAAAAAAAATTTTAAAAAAAAAAAAAATATTTTGTGATCTCTTTCAGGTGTGACCCTGGATTTTCTGGCCCAGCCTGTGAGATGGCATCCCAGACATTCTCAATGTTTATTTCTGAAAGCTTCGGCAGTTCCAGGCTCTCCTCTTACCATAACTTTTACTCTATCCGTGGTGCTGAAGTCAGTTTTGGTTGTGGTGTCTTGGCCAGTGGTAAGGCCCTGGTTTTCAACAAAGATGGAAGGCGTCAGCTCATTACGTCTTTCCTTGACAGCTCACAGTCCAGGTGAGTTAAGGCAGGGTGGAATACATATAGAAACCAGATGCTAATGATTGAATTTAGATCTATTTATTTTCCTTTTTGTTGTTGTTGTTGATATGTACATCTTTCGATTTTTAATCTAGAGAGAGCTTACAGTTAGTTGCTATAGGGTTAATTTGTCCTAGTTTTTAATAAATTAAAAGGCTTACTGATGACTTTAAGATACTAATGACTGACTGGTTTTTAAACATATGAAATGTTAGCATCAAAACTGTGTTCTTAAGCCAAGGGCTAGTTAATTATTTATGTAGTTTTATTTATTTGACAGCTTGCAGAGGCTGATTAGATTTATTCTACATCTTCCCTTCCCCCAGTGCCTCATAAATAATGCAGTAAAGGAATGATTGGCATTTTAAGTGTATGTACACAAGTGCATAGTATACAAGTATGTATAAATATATACTCATGTTTTGCATGGATATATCTGCATATAAACGTGCATTGACCTCATCTTCTACACATATTCATACATCTCACAGTGAAATTACTTACATTTTATAAGAAATGAGTAGAAACATGCAGCTTTTCAGTAATTCATTTAAATTTGTTTGAAATTCTTTATAAGCCAAAATGAACATTATGATACAAATGTTTATGCATATGCTAATTACAGACAATTCATATCTAGGTTTCTCCAGTTCACACTGAGGCTAGGGAGCAAGTCTGTTCTAAGCACATGCAGAGCCCCTGACCAGCCTGGTGAAGGAGTTTTACTGCATTATTCTTACGATAATGGGATAACTTGGAAACTCTTGGAGCACTATTCATATCTCAACTATCATGAGCCCAGGTACGTTGGAAAGCATTTGGAAAAATGATTAGAGTGATATCTCCTTCCTGGGGAAATCATCAGTCAACTGGTGTATATCAGATATTTTTCCATTGAGAGATGGTGAGGACAAAGATTAATGTGTCTTGTAATAAAAAACTAGCAAGCCACATTCTTCTATTTCATTTGTCTTACTGATTTCTGATAATTTGAAGAAATTTATTCTCATATTTTGAAATATACATCTAAGGGAAATATTTTGATGCCTAGGAAAGAGAAAAATAGTTAACACTATTTTCCTTATTCAACTATACTGCAGCCTATTAGATATGATTTTGATATGACACTAAATTATAAACTCTGTTAACAACTATTTGTTAGCAATACATTATAATATGTTATAATAAATCATATGAGACAATAATTCTAAAACCTGATAACAAGTATGTATTTAAAATTTGCATGTAATATGTAGAGTCCCTGCCAAAGATTGAAGGGTGAGGATATTTTTAAAGTTCTTTCTTCAGGCCACTTCTGTTTTTCTTTAGCTTATACATTTCATAATCTATAGTTGCAATTGTGAGATTTAAGTTTTACTTGAAGCAGAGGCATCCTTCGATGTACCACTGGTGGTACATTTTTAGCAATGCCCAGAGGGCTGTCTCCCCTTCTACGACAGTATTGACCTACTCACTGAAATTCTTTAAAAAATTGCACAAGAGGAGGATGGGAAAATTGAATACCACTAGAAGAGGTAACACTATGGCTACATTCACAGTTAGTGAAGAACTAACACCATTTGCCTTCCTGGAAGTACATTTTGATCACAGGGAAATATGAAAGAGAGCAAGGGTTTTGGGCACTGAGGTTTGCATTGGCACTGTGGCAAAAAGACAGGGGCACTGATGCTAGACTTTATATACTGAAAGTTGTTGCCTAGAGCAGTCCCTATATTTAAGTGTTTGTAAACAAATGAGAAATTTAATTTTCATAGAAAAGAAAGTAGCATGTAACAGAGAAAATAGCTAACAACTGTTATGAGTTGTAATTGTTTACATTATAAAATTTTAAGAACACATCAGATGTGTTGAGTGTTCCCTGTAAAAGTAAGTGAAAGGCTAACTTCAACTTTCTCACTCAGTAGACAATATGAATACCAAAAACACACTTCACAGACTCTCCATAGAAAACATTAAAAGACAATTAAATGAAAAGCAGGTTGATAATAATGAAAGCAGGACAAAAATATCACTGTCCTAAGTTAACTTGGTCTAAAACACAATTTTTTCTAACAAAGATGGACAGCTCCAAAATTCAATAATCAATCTTTATCATGAAATTTAATTAATCTTTGTTGATATGAAAAATAATTACACATTAAATGTGCTATTGCAAAGGTGCATTTAATCTTGCCTGCCATTTGACAGCAACATTTTTCTTCTAAGCAGAATCAACATGGCTTTTCAGAACTAGGTATGTGCATAGCTTGAAAGATTAAGATCCGAGTGGAGATTTTTTTTAAAAAGAGAACATGGTAGAAGTGTCAAGAACACTTTTATTTTCAATTGTATGTACGTCTGCCCATGAGACTCTTCCTCCATCCCCCTCTTTCTTACAAATATTAATAAAAGTGACATGGCAGAAGTAGAATTTGATCTATTCTGGATACTAAATTATATTTTACATGATAAATAATACAAACCATGTAAATTCTTCACAGGAGAGTTAAATGTATCTTGATGCCTTTAGCCATTTGCTGTATTTTCTTCCGTCTAAATTGCTGCCTGTAACTACTGTCAATTCCATATTGTCCCTTCCTGCCATGGCTGTTCCAAAATGAAGTATGACCCGTAAATTAGATATTCTAGTTAGCTAACCACTGTTACTTCCAGCCAATTTCTAATAATTCTTTTCCCTGTGAGTCACTCAGTAAGTAAAAGAACTCTGTCTCCTTTCTATTTATAAATTTTAAAGCCTGTACATTTATCTAAGTTAATCTTTTAATTCAAACTGACTAGAACGTTGTGAACTAATTGGCATTTTCAATGTAAAACTTTATATCACTGCTGAAACTAAAATTATTCTAGATTTGTCTTAATTATAGGGCTTGTTTCTTATTCTAAAATTTTTATAAAGCCTATTTTTATTTTATTTTTGTTTTTATTGCTGTATTTGATTGCAAAAATTTATGAGCTTAGTATCTACCCCAAAAGGAGGAACGATACAGAAAGTTGACCCAAATCCCTGGGTTCCCATCCAGGAATCTTCTGATCAAATGATTCCAAAGGTATTGTAATGAGCTGATGCCATATGCAGAGTGGTGGAAACAGAGATTCCCACCCCACCTCATGATAGGAAGTAATTGTTAAGAGTACAGGCTCGAGAGCCATGCTGTCCAGGTGCAGCTCCTGGCATTGCCAATTAAAAGCTGCTTGACATTAGAGAGAATATTCAACCTTTTTGTGTCTCAGTATTCAAATTTCTATCAGGGTATAGTGACAACGTGTACTTCATTTATGCAGCAAGAATTTGTTGAGTTTTTGATGTGTGCCAGATACTATTCTAGATGCTAAGACATGATAGTGAAAAAACAAAAAGTGTATCTGACTTTGGCATAAGGATATTATTCCAACTTCACAGATGAAGGTGCTGAGGAACAGAAGTTGAGTACCTTCCCTGCAGCTGCAAAGTTATTAACCATTAGGTGTCAGAGGGGGGACTTTAACCCAACAGTCTGATTACAGACCTGTAGTCTTAATATCATTGCCAAGGAAAATATTGGTCATTTCAATTACTGTTATCACACACACGTATGTATATGCACTAAAATAAGGAAATAAAGGAAAATAAACTTTAAAGTTGCCTGAAAAATTCTACTTTTCAGTTTTTTGGTTTTTGGGGTTTTTTTAAAGAAAGAGAGTGCACACATATAAGCTGGGGAAAGGGGCTGAGGTGGGGAGAGAGAGAGAGAGAGAGAGAGAGAGAGAGAGAGAGAGAGAGAATATCCCAAGCAGGCTCCATGCTTGGCACAGAATCTGACATAAGGCTTGATCCCACAGCCCTAGGATCATGACCTGACCTGAAATCAAGAGTTGAACAGTCAACCACCTGAGCCACCCAGGCACCCCTCAGTTGTTATTTTTAAATTATATTTATTTTCATCAGAGAATAGTAACTGCTTTTAAAATTATTATAAAGGAAAATTATAATTTTCTAATAACATGATGATCAAATTAAATGATTAAATTAATGCATGATTTTTTTCATTATTGAGCCAGTTTTAATATAGTTTAATTAATTTCTTTACATATTTGGTATGTTAATATAAATAAATATAGTTATTTGACTAATAAAAATATTTAGAAATTAAAGTGAAAATTACTAAAATACTCATTTTAAATTTTATTCTTTCCTTCTAATAAATTCACATGGGTAAAAAAAATTCACAGATTTAAAGTTTTTAAGACCAAAAGTATTTAAAAGTATTTAAAAACCATAAAAATTACTGCTCTGTCTTTTTAATTTAAGCACTGTTTTTAAATTTATATTTCTATATTTGAATAATGATTTTTCCTTATTTGAAAAGTACGTTTTCTCCCATTGCAAAAAATTCTGCCTGTTTTTTACTGGTCATTTGTATAATTAATAGTGATGAAAATCATGTTATTCTATCCCATATTTCCATATACAAATTATTTAAAGAGAAAATAGGCATTATTTTTAATAACTCTACATAATAAATTACATTTCCATGATTTTAACATTTCTTGACACAATAAGAAGAAACATAATACAAATATGAAAATCAATCCAATTTCTAATTCATTCCAGCCTTAGACACTGAAGTTTTTAAATAATTTGTTTCTAAGTTACCCAACTAGTCACCTGTCTTAGGGAGCTTTCCTTTGCTCACTAGGAAAAAGACTCAGTCCCTTTAGCATGTGTTTACTGCTAACACCTCTCCTGGTGTTTAATTGTACATTGATGGAGACAAATGTTCCATTTGCCATTTGCTTCATGTCTCACCTTGTGTATGGATGTGAGCAGCATGGAATGTGATTTATGGAGCTTTCAAGCAGATGTCGTTGCAGTGGCAATTAATGTATGGTTCCTGCTGCTGTGTACAGTAATTGCTCCTGGAAATTAGATATTATTCTTAATTTTCTTCCCCATTTGTCACATACAGGTTTGTTGTCATGGCCACCATGACACAGCAAGTCACCTCATACGCTGTGTTCAACTGACGGGAATTAGGAAGGGCCGCAGTTCCAACCAGCCTCAAACTAATATGTGTAACAAGATGCCCAAGTTCCTTTTTCAGACTAAGACAAATCCTGCCACTTTGACAACTGTGTTTTATTGAGTTAGCTTTTCTGAAAGCAGATGAATGCAAGCAGTCACATTTTTTGATGGGTTTGGAAGACTTTGTTTGAGTCAGACAGGAAATTGGAAATCTCAGAAGAATGTTTGTAATAGTGGCAGAACTATTTTTTTAATGCTATACTACGGGAAAAAATACGCTGTTGTGAACGTTTGTATTTTAAGATACCAAAGTAACCTGAATTTTTACTTTTATTTATTTATTTATTTATTTTTAGAATAATCTCCGTAGAGTTACCAGATGATGCAAGACAGTTTGGAATCCAGTTCAGATGGTGGCAACCGTATCATTCTTCCCAGGGAGAAGATGTATGGGCCATTGATGAGATTATCATGACATCTGTCCTTTTCAACAGCATTAGCCTCGACTTTACCAATCTTGTGGAGGTCACTCAGTCTCTGGGATTCTACCTTGGAAACGTTCAGCCGTACTGTGGCCATGACTGGACACTTTGGTAAGAATTTCATCTCTGCTGTTGTTATAATTTACATTAAGGATTGGAACATAAGAATGATCTTCTGGTTCACCCAGCTCTTACTCATTTGCTGACAAATATTTACTGAATACGAACCATTTCAAAAGTCATTATTATGTCTACAGGTAAGATATCTTGGGAAGCAGAACTGAAAACAAAATACTGAGAGACTTAAATAAATGTAAAATTTCACCATAGTGTTTAATCTCAAATTTTTATTTCCCACAGTTACATATAAAACCCCTCTTTAAAAAGTGTTAATAACTAAAGTCACTACCATATTCTCCCTTCATGGAGGCCCACCACGATCATGATAAAATGTGAAATCACTCTAATGACTATTTTATTAAAATACTACTTCTCATGGGTAGTTTTGTTTTCATGCTGTCTTACATAAAGTCCAGGAGGTTTTTCCATCCTTAATTTATTAACTAAGATCTCCTTTTAAATCCATCTTATCAAGCAATGTTGGACCAGTAACTCATATAGTTAATGTTGTTGGGGTTTCAGGATTGTGGGATATCCTAGTCAAGATAACCCATCTTAGATTTAACCCCCCTATAGGCAAATGCAAGCTTAATTATACAATAATCAGTAAATAAGTAATTTAAGACTGTGATTAGTACTTCAAGAACATCAGTAGGATGACACAATAGTGATTAACTGGAGTTGGGAGGCGGCTATCTAAGGTACAAAGGAGGAGACTATGTTCAGATAGTTCAGATGGTGGATATGATATAGTCCACTGATTAGAACAGAGAAGAAAAAGGAAATTCTAGCCACATGATGATCTGATGGAAGAACATTTCAACTAGGAAAATTTACAGTGCAAAGACTACAGAAGTGAGAGTGACCATGGTATATTCAAGGATCAGGAAGCCCAGGGAGGGAGGGAGCAAAGGTGAGGAATAGACACCAAGAGTTGTGCAGAGGCCGGATTATGTAGGGCTTCTAGGCTCAGGGACTCTAGATTAAAACTCAAGTCTACATTATTCCAAAACCCATAGCCTGCACCAGTTTGCAAACTGCCCCTCTGTGGGTCCCTTCGGGACTTTAAACATGATTGAGGAATAATTTTCTAAGAGAGTTTTACTTTCTGTGGAGTCATGGTCAGACCAATTTAATTTCTCCAGACGAATATCACCAAAAGCTCTTCACTGCAGTTGTCTCCAGAGAGCATATCATAAATGACCCATCAGTGACCTTATCATAATGAGAGGTAAATTTTACACACCGTTGCACAGAAAATTACCTTTGATGGGAATTGTGCATGGAACTCACATCTCATACACAGCAGGCTAAAATTCTAGCATCAAAATGACAGCTAATGGAATGGAAGTGCAGCTGGTCACTTTTGCTGCAAGCACTGTGGAACTAGATAGAATGAAATTTCTATATGGCAAAGTATGAAAGGCTATATTACGTGTTTTCTATCTGATAGCCTCCAATGCTGGTTTTTATGGACATTCTTTCTTAGTCCTAGAGCCTTCACAGAAAACAAAGAGGTGACGTAAAATGAGAAGATGCAAAGATGTAAGCCAAAATGAGATTTCTTAGAATTATGTGCTTCTGAAAATTTAAATCAACCTGAATTAACAGCAGTTCAAATCGGTCATACACCATAAACCGTATCCCTCAAGATTTGTGTGGTAATTTTTTTTCCAGCACTTTTAATACAACAAAGAGTCATATCATGAATGCAAGTCCTGTATCGTGTTTATTTTCATAAATAGTTAACATCTGCTCAAATAAACTCCAAAGTTGCTGAGCATTTTAATTCAACACTTGGGTTGAATGCATGATAAGAGCAGTTTAATTTCTGTGCTTTGATCAAAACCCTAAGAACAATATCCTTTCACACAAGTCTGATGAATATTCTTAACCCACCACTGCTTTAATTGGTGGAGATACATTTACTTTGTGAAAATACAATCACAGTAATTATAGAAAACCATAAGAAAATATAAATAATTGTACAATCCCCATGGGCACCTTAAGCAGCACCGTGGGAGTTTTATTAACAACAACCACATGTGAGCAACCAGATTTGACTTTCTGATCTTCTCTGAAACGTGAAGGAGTTGTCTTGGTTATGAAACAACAGAGTACACTCTGGCAGTGATAATGAGACTAGAGAAATACATTAACCACTTTAATAAGGACGTGAAAAATTCTTGCTGCTCATTAAAATGAAACAATGTGGAAGATCTCAAACTGTTCCCATTTTCTTAGCCAATGAGTCAGAATAAAGCCCCTTTTAATGACGTTGTTTTCTCTTTGCTGCTGTTGAGGAATATATTGTTCAAGTTCAACATGAACTCACTTTGGCAGTGTGTTTCAGAAACACTTGTTACAATATTGAAATTCAGGTGATGGTATTGACCAACTATTTATCCTAACCTCTAGTCCTAAAATGTTATAATTTTAGTGTAAGACCTTTGGAGCATGTTACCTTATTAACTAAACATTCTTTGAAGATGTTAAGTATGTAGCCTCAAACCTTCAATGACCCTCTTTCTCTCAAGGGAAATTTTGAAATGTATACATGTTCTCTACAAATGGCTGGTGTTAAATTAATTATTGTTGGCTTTTCCCAGCTGTGAGTTCATTTGGTTCTCATTTTCTAACTCATGACTTCCCATGTGCATGGATTGTTGCTGCTGAGTGTTCTCCAGGGAAAACTTGGACAATTGCTTTTTCATTAGAAGAATTACAGTCAATATACTATAAATCACTTTACAGTGTGTCATCATAGAGCTCTTTTTTTCTGTAGATAAATGAATTGCTTTTAATTATTTGTAGTACTTTCCTTTCTTCCATGCATGGTATCTGCTATCAGAACCTCTATCTGCTATATGTTCTAAAAATAGCCTTTAAAACTTCTTATATATATTTTAAGATCACTAAAGGCATCATTTTAATTGAGGTTTATTAAATATTATCTGACTAATACTATTAGTGACATTACCAAGGGACATTGACATTCCTCTGTCTAATCTGGTGAGGTATACAGGTGGTAAGGATATTGCTGTCATATATATAAGGTTTCGGTGTCAAAATGTATACAACTGCAAAGGATGGTTGTTATAGCATATTAGAATTGGCAGTTGGTTTTAGTAGCAGAGATAAAGAGTTTTCCAGACAAGCAAAAGCTGAAGGAGTTTAGGGGTGCCTTGCTGGCTCAGCCAGTAGAGCGTGAGACTCTTGATCTCAGGGTTGTGAGTTCAAACCCCACATTGGGTATGGAGCCTACTTAAAAATAAAAAAAAAAGCTGAAGGAGTTCAGCACCACTAGGCAGGCCTTACAAGAAATATTAAAGGAAATTTTGAAAGCTGAAGCAAAAGGGCACTAATTAGTAACAGAAGAATCTTTGAAAATATAAATCTCATTGGTAAAGGAAGGTATATGGTTAAATTCAGAATACTGAAATATGGTAATGATGGTAGTTAAATCATTTATAAACCTAGAATGAATATTAAAAGACAAAAGTAGCAAAAATAATGATATAATAATTTGTTAAGGGCTACTCAAGATAAAAAGATGCGAATCATAAAATCAAAAACATAAAACGTGGGTAGAGGGAGTAAAAATGTGGAGCTCTCTAGTATACATTCAAACCTAAGTTATTATCAGATTAAAATAGACTATTACAAATATAATATGTTTTTTGTAAGCCTTGTGGTACCAACAAAGCAAAAACCTGTATAGTAAATACACAAAAGAGAAAGAGAAAGGAATCTAAGCATACCACTATGGAAAGTTACTAAATCACAAAGGGTAAGAATAAAAATTAAGAAAAAACAAACTAATGAATTAAAAATAGCTGGAAAACAATTAACAAATGGCAATAGTAAGTCCATACCTATCAATAATTACCTTAAATGTAAATGGACTAAGTGTTCCAATCAAATGACATTGAGTGGCTGATTGAATAAAAAAAATAAGATCCAACTATATGCTGCCTACAGGAGACTGATTTTAGCTTTGAGACCACACACAGACTGAATGTGAGGGGATGGAAAAGATATTCCATACAGGTAGAAGCCAAAAGAAAGCAGGGTTAGCTATACTTATATCAGACAAAATATGCTTTAGGGGAAAAACTATAATAAGAGACAGAAAAGGTCACTATATAATGAGGAAGGGGTCAATCCAAAAAGTGAATATAATGTTGGTAAATATCTATGTGCCCAACATAAGAGGACCTAAATATTTAAAGCAAATATTAACTGACCTTAAGGAAGAAATAGAAAATAATAATAATAGAGGGCTTAAATAACCCACTTACAACAATGGATAGAGCATCCAGACGGAATATCAATAGGAAAATATTGAATCTAAGACACACTAGGCTAGATGGCCTTAACAGATATTTATAGAACATTCCATCCCAAAGCAAAGAATACATATTCTTATCAAGCACACACAAAATACTCTAAAATATTCTCCAGGATAGATTATATGTTAGGCCACAAAACAGGTCTTAATAAATTTAAGAAGATTGAAATTATATCAAGCAACTTTTTCTACCACAATGGTTTAATACTAGAAATTATTTGCAAGGAGAAAATTATAAAATTCTTAAGTGTGGAGATTAAATAACAATCAACGGGTCAAGAAGATCAAAAGAAAAATTAAAAAATATCTTGAGACAAATGAAAATGGAATTACAGCATACCAAAATGTAGGAGATGCACCAAAAAGCAGTGCAAAAAAAAAAAAATTCATAGCAATAAATGCTTACATTAAGAAGCAAGAAAGATCTCAGGTAAACAACCTAACTTACACTTCAAAGAAGCAGACAAACAAAAACTAAGCCCAAAGTTAGCAGAATGAAGGAAATAACAAAGATCAGAGCAGAAATAAATGAAATAGAGATTAAAAAGACAGTAGAAAAGTCAATCAATGAAAGCAAGAGTGGCTTTTTGAAAAGATAAATGAAACAGGCAAACCTTTAGCTAGACTCCCCTCTCCCCAAAAAAACAAAGAAAGAAAAAAAAGAACTCAAAATTGGAGTTGAAGAGGGATTACAACTGATACCACAGAAATACAAAGGATCATAAGAGAACTGTAAACAATTATACACCAACAAATTAGACAACCTAAAAGAAAGATAAGTTCCTGGAAACATTCAACTCACCAAAACTAAATCATGAAGAAGTAGAAATCTGAACAGACAATTACTAGTAAGGAGATTGAATCCATAATCAAAAACTTCCCAACAAACAAAAGTCCAGGACCAGACAGATTCACTAATGAATCTACTAAACATTTACAGAATAAGTAACATTAATTCTTCTCAAACTCTTCCCCAAAATAGAAGAGCATGGAACACTTCCAAACTCATCTTATGAGTCCAGCATTACCTTGATACCAAAACCAGACAAAGACAACACAAGAAAAGAAAATTACAGGCCAATATCCATGATGACACAGATGCTAAAATTTTCAACAAAATATTTGAAAACTGAATTCAACAATACATGGAAAGAATCATACACCGTGATTACATGGGATTTATTCCAGGGATGCAAGGATGGTTCCACCTGTGCAAATCAATCACTGTGATGTACCTACCACAAACAAAAGTAAGGATAAAAATCATATGATCATCTCAATAGATGCAGAAAAAGCATTTGGCAAAATTCATCATCCATTTGTCATAAAAACTGTCAACAAATTGGGTATAGGTGGAATGTACCTCAGCATAATAAAGGCCATATCTGAGAAGCTCACAGCTAATATCATACTTTATGATGAGAAGCTGAAACTTTTCCTGTAAGATCAGTAACAAGACAAAGATGCCCACTCTTGCCACTTTTATTCAGTATAGTACTAGAGGTCCTTGTGGGAGCAATTAAAAAAAGAAAAAGAACTAAAAGACTCCAAATCAGAAAGGAAGAAGTAAAATTGTCTCTATTTGCATATGACATATATATATATGTATATACACACACACACACACACTTTAAAGACTTCACCAATAAATTGTAAGAACTTTAAAGACTTTAAAGACTTCACCAATAAACTGTAAGAACTTTAAAGACTTCACCAATAAACTGTAAGAACTGGTAAACAAATTCAATAATGCTGCAGGATAAAAAATAAATTGTTTATATACTAAAAATGAACTAGCAGAATGAGAAGTTAAGAAAACAGTCCCATTGACAATTGCATCAAAAAGAATAAAATACCTAGGAACAAATTTAACCAAGGAGGTGAAAGACAGGTCCATTGAAATCCAATAAGATAATGATCAAAGAAATTGTAGAAGACACGAATAAATACAAAGACACTCCATGTTTATAGATTGGAAGAATTGATATTGTTTAAATGCCCATAGTAGCCAAAGCAATCTACAGATTTAATGCAATCCCAATTGAAATTCCAATGACATTTTCCAAAGAAATGGAACAAACAATCCTATCATTTTTATGGAACCACAAAAGACCCCAAAAGCAATCTGAGCAATATAACCAAAGCACTCATGAGAAAGAAGAACAAATCTGGGGGCATTATACTTCCTGGTTTCAAACTGTATTACAAAGACACAGTAATCATAATAGTATGGTATTGGCATGAAAACAGACACATAGATCTACAAAGAACAGATTAGAGAGCTTAGAAATAAACCCATGCATGGGTGTAAAAAAATATTCAGGAGCACCTGGGTGGCTCAGTCAGTTGGGCATTGGACTTCGGCTCGGGTCATGATCTCACGGCTCTAGAATTTGAGACCCACATCAGGCTCTGTGCTGACAGCTCAGAGCCTGGGGCCTGCTTCGGATTCTGTGTCTCCCTCTTTCTCTGCCCCTAACCCACTCGCATTCTGTCTCTGTCTCTCTCAAAAATAAATAAACATTTAAAAAAATTCATTTTTCAAAAGAGCCAAGAATGTTCAATGAGGAAAGGACAGTTCCTTAAGTAAATAATATTTAAAAACTGGACAGCTACATGCAAAAGAAAGAAACTGGACCACTATCTTACACCATACACAAAATAACTCAAAATATGAATTAAAAACTCAGACATAAGACCTGAAACCATAAAACCCCTAGAAGAAAATATAGATGGTAAGCATCTTGACATAGATCTTTGCAGTGATTTTTGGGGATATGACACCAACCAAAGGAAACAAAATAAAAAATCAACAAGTGAGACTATATAATACTAAAATATTTCTTCACAGCCAAGAAAACCATCAATCTATGGAATGGGGGAAAATATTTGCAAATCGTATATCCAACAGGGAGTTAATATTTAAAATGAATAAAGAATACATACAACTCAATAGCAAAAAAAAAATAAGATGATTAAAAATAGGCAGAGGAAGTAAATAGATATTTTTCCAAGAAATACATGCAAATGACCAACAGGTGTGCAAAGGTGCACAAATCACTAATCATCTGAGAAGTGCAAATGAAAACCACAATGAGATATCACCTCACACCTGTTAGAATGGCTGGTATCACAAAGACAAAAAAATAACAAGTGTTGGTGAGGATGTGGAGAAAAGGGAACTCTTGTGCTCTGTTGGTGGACATGTAAATTGGTGCAGCCACTATGAAAAACAGTATGGAGGTTCTTCAGAAAATTAAAAATAGAACTACCATATGATCCAGTAATTCCACTCCTGAATATATATCTAAAGAAATGAATCATTTTCTTAGAAGATACATGTATTCTCATGTTTCATGGAAGCGTTATTTATAATATCCAAAGACATGGAAACAACCTAAGTGTCCATCCATGGATGAATGGATAAAGAAAATGTGGTTTATACGTACAATAAAATATTTTCAGTCAGAAAAGAGAAGGAAATCCTACAATTCATGGTAACTTGGATTCACCTTGAAAAAAACTAACTCATGGATACAGAGAGCAGATTGGTAGTTACTAGTGGTGTGGTGGCTGAGGGGGGCAGGAGTGGATGAAATGGGTGTAGGTGGTCAAAAGGCACAAATTTTCAGTTATAATATAAGTAAGTTCTGCGGGTTTAACATACAGCATGATGACTAGAGTTAATAGTACCATACAGGCATACCTCAGATATACTGTAGGTTCAGTTCCAGACCACCACAATGAAGCAGATATCTCAAAAAACCAACTGACATGAATTTTTTGGTTTCCCAGGGCATATAAAAGTTATGATTACATTATACTTAGCATATTAAGTGTGAAATAAATAGTATTATATCTAAAAAACAATGTACTTACCTTAATTTGAAAATATTTTATTGCTAAAAAATGATAACCATCCTCTGAGCTTTCAGTAAATCATTATCACTGATCACAGATCACTACAACAAATCTATAAAAATAATAAAGCTTGAAATATGTGAGAATTACCAAAATGTGACAAAGAGACACCAAATGAGCAAATGCCACTGGAAAAATGGCTCCAGTAGAACTTCACTTGACACAGTGTTGCCACAATGTTCAATTTGTTTAAAACAAACAAACCAACCAAAAAAACATATCTGGGAAGTACAATAAAGGAAAGCATAATAAAACAAGGTATGCTTGTATTGTATATTTGAGAGTTGCCAAGAGAGTAGATCTTAAAATTCTCTTCATAAGGAAAAAAAAATTGTAGCTATGTGAAGTGATTGGATGTCAACTAAACATTGTGGTGATCATTTCACTGTAAATACATATATCAACTCATTGTGTTGTATACTAATACAACGGGGTATGTCAATTATATCTCAATAAAAACTAGCAAAAGTTAAAGTAAAATAGATAGAAAAACATAAAAGTAAAAAAATAGAAAAAAGAAAAGCTATAGTTTTCATTTTTCATGATGCTTGAGGAGAAGCAGATTTAATTAAAAGAAGATTTAGAGACCAATGAGACATAGAAATGTTGAAAGGCTTCCTAGGTACTTTCATGGGTGTTAAAACAGAAGTTACTCATTCCTTGTTATGTCTAATTTTTTTTTTTAATTAAAGCTCTCTCTTTTCTTGGGACACCTGGGTGGCTTAGTCAGTTAAGTGTCCGACTCTTGATTTCGGCTCAGGTCATGATCTCACCATTTGCGAGGTGGAGCCCATGTCGGGCTTTGTGCTGTCAGCACAGAACCCACTTGGGATTCTCTCTCTCCCCCTCTCTATCCCTCCCCTGCTCACTCTGTCGCGCATTCTCTCTCTCTCAAAATAAACATAATAAATAAGTAAATTTAAAAGAAAGAAAAAGCTCTCCCTTTTCTTTATACAAGAAAATAAATAGCACTTGTCATGTTAGGGTCAGTTTTTAGGAAGAGAAATTTCCTTAGGTTTGTCCTGAAAGTAGAGAGAAAATAAAAGAGCAACACACAAGAAGTGAAATTAGCTGTGAATAACAACAGGCATGAGAAAAAAGGATAACATTATGTGGTATTTAGTGTTGTGCTGGAGGACTTGGGAAGCCTGGTTTTTCACCCGAGCCCCAGGTGGCATGGTCAGCCCTGGAGATGCAAGAAAATAGAGGTATAAAAGGAAGAGAACATCTTTAGGGTGAGTGTCCCATGTAATGAAATCCTCATGTTGGAAAAGCCTAATTTTTTTTTGATTTGTCAAAAATTTTATTAATGTTCAGTCTAAAAGGCTTTACACCTGTGGTATGCCAAGTCATAGGAGTTCTTAAAGAAGTTACCCTTTAAGATTTGGTCCTTGGCTTGGAAGTTATGGGGCCTTAGTATTCTTTTGTTAAGCAGTTTGGAGAATTCCTGATCTTGGTCCAGGGCTGGTAATATTGTGCCATTTTCTTCTCCCTCACAAAAATCGTTCTCAGTAATGTTGAAAGCAGTCAGGGAAACCTGAGTGTTCTCATGAATTTGCAATCTCAATTTTATCAATGCCACCAGCTTCTTCCATTAGAAGACACAGCCAAGTGAATTTCTTTAGGATTTTCTTTCATTGAACATCAACCTATATCTTTTGTAGAGATTTTGTCAGTTTAAATAGTTTACTAGTTTACTAGCCTAGAGTTTTCTTGGGATTATTCCTTACAGGGACAATTACAAAGAACAGTAAATCAATTTAAATTGTGTGCTGAAGGAAGCTATTTGGGGTGAGGTGGCTCCCAAGAGCCACTTCAACCACCATTTCACAGTAAATGATTGTTCCAGGAAGCTTAGCAGATAGATAAAGTAAATATATTGAGTAACAAACTGAAAAGTCACTTACTGCTTTTTTCAGCAGCTATTTAAAGAGTACTTTCAGTACCCAGGAGTATCAGTGCCTCCAACAAACTGGTAATATAATTGAACATTCCCCTAAATAGATTTATAAATGACTTTCTAAAATAGAGTCTACTTTTTAGGCTTTTCAACATAAGGATTTCATTACATGAAGTTTTTCATTCGCTGATAGACTAATTTATACATTTGACTGGATAGTGATTGCACTACTGGCACTATTTGTGCTGGAGGAAGCACAGTAGGTTTTGGAGATGAAGATAGAAAAGTCTTTTATTTGCAGAGCTTACATTCTGGAGGGGAATAACAACAGTAAACAAGTAATCATGCATAATAATATTTCAGGAAGTGGTTTGTGCTGTGAGAATAAATGAATGGAACCTGAGGTAGCATAAGTGGAGAGTGAAACTTTTTTAGGTAAGATAGTCAGTAAAGCCCTCCTGGAGGCATTAGAACAGAGCAGAAGAATGAAAGACAATGATGTAAAAGGGTGCAAGGAAAGCATCACAGGTGGAGAGAACAGCAAGAGCAAAGGCCCTGAGGCAGGCAAGGAGATAGATTATATTAGTACCTTATAGAGCAATATAGCGATTTTGGAATTTATCCTAAGTGTTATGGGAAGCGAGTAAATAATTTGTAGCAGAGGAGTAATATAATGTGATTATATTTAAAAAATAATTGTGGGGGCGCCTGGGTGGCTCAGTTGGTTAAGCGTCCGACTTCAGCCCGGGTCACTATCTCGCGGTCTGTGAGTTCGAGCCCCGCGTCAGGCTCTGGGCTGATGGCTCAGAGCCTGGAGCCTGCTTCGGATTCTGTGCCTCCCTCTCTCTCTGCCCCTCCCCCCTCCATGCTCTGTTTCTCTCTGTCTCAAAAATAAATAAACCTTAAAAAAATTATAAAAAATAATTCTGGCTGCTTTTTGGAGAACAGATGATAGAGGGTAACAGGTGAAGCAGTAGAAGGAGCTCAGCTTGGAGGCTAACAGTGTCATCTACATGTGCTTATAATGATGCTAGGAACAGAATGATGTAGTGGAGAAATGGACCACTTGAAGATATATATTGAAGGACAAAGCCATAGGACCTGCCAAAGAAATGAATAAAATAGCCATATGCCAAGACTCATGTCCTGTTGATGTCCACAATGGTTGATTTTTAAGTCATTTATTTCTCCAAAGTTAGATTTCCCTAAAAAAAATCTTCATTTGGACTAAGTAGTAGCTAAGTGAGATTTTGGAAGTAAGAGAGTAAACACACCACTAAAGAAATTAACCAGAGAATTCTACATTTGATGATTTAGATTCATGGTATGTGTGGTTTGTTGAAGTAGAAGTTCAATAGGCTGAGAAAATTACTTTCTATGGACAGCGGTTCATGAAATCTCCATGGTAGGCCCTGGGTGACCTGGCCCAGTTGACCATCCCAACCACCGTGGTCTTCCTTCTCTCTACTCCCACCAAGTCAAGCTCTTTCTTCTTCTAATACCTTTACATTCTCTCTGTCTCTTCCTAGGAAGTTCTTTCATTAGTCATTTTGGGCACATGCCAGGGCCTCAAAGCTTTTCAGGGGCCTGGAAAAAGTCCAGGAACTGAGGAAATGAATATTATCTCAAAAATATGATAAGCAAATTGCAAAAGTAGGATTAATAAATTTAAATTAAATATCTACAAAACACAATATATGTTAACTCCCTTAACTGCTAAATTTAAATATTCATAAAATTTCATGATATTGGAAATAATTTTTTGGTCAGATTCCTGAATGTGCTGAATAATTACAACCAAATATAAATTACATGCATCACTAGTAGCAAATAAAATTTAAAGGCAAAATTATAAAATCTATTTGGAGGTTTTTGTAATGAAAAATATATAATGGATGTGGGTGTATTTTAGTATGTTTGCCATGATGTGTAATTGAATTTCCAAAGATTAAAAGTCTTACATTTTTTTTAATGTTTATTTATTTTGGGGCAGGGGAGGGGCAGAGAGAGAGGGAGACACAATCTGAAGCAGGCTCCAGGCTCAGCTGTCAGTACAGAGCCCATCACAGGGCTTGAAGTCATGAACCGCAAGATCATGACTTGAGCCAAAGCTGGACGCGTAACCAACAGCTACCCGTGGGCCTGAAGATCCTTTAAAAGTCCTAAAATGACCCTGCTTAACTACACCCTAAATAATGTACATGGCTGCACATAGTTGGAAGGGTAAAAAAAGAATTTCAAAGATTCCTCATGTATTTTTTTCTCTTGCCTCACCTTTGATTGCCAATTCAACAAGATAAAATAAGGAGTGCCCTAGCTATTTCAAAATCCACAAGCTCTTAATTTTTTTTTAATTTGAGTATGGTTGACACACAGTGTTACTTACATTAGTTTCACTTATGCAACAAAGTGATTCAGCTTCTCTATACATTATGCTATCCTTACCACAAGTATAGCTACCATCTGTCACCATACAACACTGTTATAGTATCATTGACTATGTTCACTATGATGTGCCTTTTATTCCTGTGACTTATTCATTCCATAACTGGAAGGCTATATTTCCCACTACAACTTTTTTGAAGGGCAACTTCGCAGTAAATGCTCATTTTTAAAATTTGCTTTGACCCAGCAATTCTGCTTCTAGGAATTTATCTTAAGGAAATAATTGGACCAGTACACAAAGATATATAAGGATGCATATTATAGAAGCATTGTTTATAGCAGTGAAAAATGGAAGCAACCTCCAGAAAGTTCCATAATTGGAGATTGGCTTATTCTCAACATTTTTTCAGTGTGGAAAGATGTCAATGAAATAGTTGTAAAAAGAAAAAAAGAACAGATTTATTATGATTTTGTAATAATTTTTTTAAAAGAAAGAGAAATGAGGATGCCTGGATGACTCCGTCAGTTCAGTGTCTGACTCTTGATTTCGGCTCAGGTCGTGATCTCATGATCATGGGGTTGGAGCCCTGCGTACAGGTCTGTGCAGTCTGCTGAGAACCTGGTTGGAATTCTGTCTCTCCTCTCTCTCTCTGCCCCTCCCCTTGCATAGGCTCTCTCTTTCAGAATAAATAAATAAACTTTAAAAAAAGAAAAAATAAAGAAAGGAAAGTGAGTTTTTATGTGTGTATAAACATAAGGAAGTCCGGAAGTATTTATACGAAAATGTTAGCAGTGATCATCTTTAGGTAGTAGGACTGCAAATTTTTACTTAAAAAAAAACGCAAAAACTTCTTTATTGTCAGATTGTTGTTTCCAGTAAATGTAAACTTTGTATAATCCACTAAGATAGCATGGTTATTTCTGTTTTGATACATAATATTCTAGAAATAACAAGTGAATTTAAAATGCCTCCTTTAATTCCATAATATCAACAAGATTGTCAACTCCAGCAAACGTTTCTTTGATACAAAAACAAAACCCAAGAAGAGATGATATTAGAGAGGCTTAGATTCATTTACATGTCGTTTTGCAGATGAATATACTTTTGAATGGCATCCAACCAAAACCAGCTTTGAGTTGCTCTTCTGTTGTTGTGGAAATGAGCCCTGCAGAGGCATTCTTCTCTGTGGGGTCCTTGAAAATAGTTGAGTATTGCTTCAGTTTTTAAGAAATGTAAATACTGGTGCATTGTCTTCTCTTGTGGCATATTGGTAGTGAGACTTCAGACACTGTTGTCTAACTTAACAAACTATTCTTAAAGAAATGGGATCAATTGTTGAAAATGGCTCAGTCCCTAGGTGAATTTGCCTTGAAGGAACTTTGTGTTGGAGGGGAAGGAGGGGTATTCTCTCACTTTGTGTTGGCTATGTGTACCTGCCTTTCATATAAAAGAACCTTTTTTATGGAGATTTGAAAGAGCTTCTGGGGAAATGCAGGAAGTGATTTCTTTAAGTGCGAATAGCTTAAAAACTTTGTGTTCATTACCTCACGTAAGGAACTATGGTTTTGTAAAACTTGCCTTCTGCCCAATTGAGAAACCTCACTCATGTGTTCATTTTATTTAACATTCTTTAAGGCCTTTAATGGACATGGTATAGAGGAAAGGACATCAAAGTAGAAATCAGAAGGCCTAGTTGCTAGCTTTTTAGTAACTGTGTGACCCTGGGGTCAGCAACTCAGCCTCTGGGTTTTGTTTTTTTTTATCTCCATTACACAGTGTTAAGGATCCCTGATAGCCTTCCAAATGGCCTCAACTCAATAAATAAAGTAACCTAGCTGTTGGAAAACCATGATGTCCTGCAACAACACGAGGTGCTTCTGTGAGGTACAGAAGGTTCTGAGTGCTTTAGGGGATACAGGGATGAACAAGATATGATCTCCTCTTGCAGAGAGGCTTCCAACCTAGTCAGGAAAACAGATCCCCAGCTATCTGTGAGATTAACAAGAGAGGAGGAGGCAAAGGAACTATACTATGAACTAAGTATAGAACTATGGAAATGGGCATCTGGGTGGCTCAGTTGGTTGAGCATCCAACTCTTGATTTCAGCTCAGGTCATGATTCCAGGCTCATGGGATCAAGCCCCACATCAAGCCCCACATTGAGCCCCACATCAGGCTCTGTGCTGAGCATGGAGCCTGCTTATGATTCTCTCTTTCTCTCTCTCTCTCCCTTTTGCCCTTCTCCCCCTTTGTGTGCATGTGCGCTGACTAGGGAGGGAGGGAGGAAGGGAGGAAGGAAGGAGGGAGGGAAAGAAAGAAAGGAAAGGAAAGGAAAGGAAAAGAAAGAAAGAAAAAGAAAGAAAGAAAGAAAGAAAGAAAGAAAGAAAGAAAGAAAGAAAGAAAGAAAAGAAAGAAAGAGGGGCGCCTGGGTGGCGCAGTTGGTTAAGCGTCCGACTTCAGCCAGGTCGTGATCTCGCGGTCCGTGAGTTCGAGCCCTGCATCAGGCTCTGGGCTGATGGCTCAGAGCCTGGAGCCTGTTTCCGATTCTGTGTCTCCCTCTCTCTCTGCCCCTCCCCCGTTCATGCTCTGTCTCTCTCTGTCCCAAAAATAAATAAACGTTGAAAAAAAAAATTTAAAAAAAAAAAAAAAGAAAAGAAAGAAAGAAAGAAAAAGAAAGAAAGAAAGAAAAAGAAAGAAAGAAAAAGAAAGAACTATGGAAACATGAGTTACATTATAGTGTTATCCATTTTACCAGGGGCGTAATAGAGAGCCTACTAGCCATCTTGGTGGTAGAATGAAAAGACACAGGGAGGTAATCTTGTCCTAGTGGAAAGAATTATCCACATTCTCGCATTAAATCTTATAATTAGATGCAGGAGCATTTTTATTGTCCCTTTATTTTTGAGGCACTCTTGCAGATCGGCACAAATGAAACTAAGCCTCCTGGTTTCCAATGTATTCTGTCTCCAGAATTTCTCCCCAAAAGGGTGATGTGGACTATTTTTTGTTTCTCTGATTGTTACAGAGTTCAGCTTCATTTTTACCTTTGTGAACCTATGCTGACTTACACAAGCAACAAAGAGGAACAGTTTTATCAATTAAAGGATGGCAGACTGTGAAATTCTCTCCTCTAAAACTCCAGCTGAGTAAGAACATCAGCATATTCAGGAGAGAAAATGCTGACCTAATATCACTGGCTTTCAGCCAGTCCTGAATAAAGCATGGGTGAACTTGTAGTATGGATGGTAAACAACTGAGTGAACTCTTACTATGAATGGTCAGAGTTTTAAGGCATAGATGTCTGTGCTTCTCTTGTGTTATTTTGCTTCCAATTAAGACATCAGGATAGGTGTCATATGGTACCATGAAGTATGGCAGGTGTATCGATTAGAAATCCATTCAGCTTTAGCTTACAACAAAAACAAGAAGAAAAGACACAACTACCAGTGGAACAGATATTAGTTCTAAGTAAGAATTTTATTGTCCCTGTTTAACAGTCCTCATTTAGACTCTTGTCCTTTTTTTCAAGATTTAAGATTTTATTTTTAAGTAATCTCTGCACCCAATGTGGAGCTCAAATTCACAACACCAAGATCAGCGCCATGCTGTACCAACTGAACTAACCAGGTGCCCCCAGACTTGTCCTTTTATATAATTTTTATATTGTTTCTTTCTTGGTGTCTTGGGACCTTTAAAAGCAGTTATCGTGAGGGTAGCTCACAGACCACATACTTCTCAGGTTTGAGTACTTGCTATCTTGAACCAGGTTCATGGTTGATTGTAACCATGAAAAAGGTGCAAAATACAGCATTTCTTTCTGTTTCTCTTGGAATTGCAAGGACAGGAAACCATCTCTGAGGAGAAGAAGGAGCTGATTGTGAAAATAATCTTAAATTATTTCAGAAATGCTGTGGTGGGGAAATACTCTGCAGGACATGGGTGAGAAAGTTCTAGTGGCTCTCTGTGGATTGCAGACCATGAGTCTCATGTACTGCCCTGCACCATGTGACTTTTCCCAGATGCCCAGGATGTACAGTGTACCTTTTAAGTAAACAATTCAAATGACTAATTAGTTGCCTGCCTCTAATTATCTTCCTCATACAGCATACTAGAAAGCGCATTTAACCCTTGAAGTTAAAAGCAACATTTATTTCTCATGGAGAGAAGCAGTCAAGATTTTTTTTTTTTTTTTTGCTTACTTAAAAGACTCTGGAATTTATGTAGACAAGTTTGTGCCTATAGGGCTTACTAGTGTTTTTATTCTATGTTGATTCTTTTCTTTTGTAATATTGTTAAAAATTGCATTCTGCAGCTGTATGTTTTCTAGATTGCATCCTATGCAGCATATCACACAGCAGCAATCATGGTTTTAGATCTCTAACACCAAAGTATCATTACACAGTAACTGAAAGTTGATGATTTTTAAATTAACTATACATGAAAGTTATTAAAAACTGTGGTTTTTTTTTTTCTCCATCTTATAGTAATAGGACAGAGAGAGAGTATATTGGTTAAGAGGTTTTAGAGTTGGGCAAAGCTGATTTCTCACTGAGTCTCTACCATTTACTATCCCCTTTGCCACATTTGTTGCCTAGAGATATTATTCCTACTTCACAGAGTTATTTTAAGGATGGAACTAAGAAAGATAACGTGGATATTAGCTTAACACAGCCTGAGGATATCGCCTAGAATCAACAAAGGATGGGCATCTTTATTATTAATGATAAACAAGTTGTAAACACTGGATATTTAATACCAGCAATTATGAATATGACTTTTCTCTTCCTTTTATTGACCATTCAGCTAAAGCAGAGTTTGGGGCTTTTAAACATTTTATTCCTCTATTCATTGTCCAAGTGTAAAAAAGCTTAATTTAAAACTGTTAAAGAGTACTTAGTCATTGTTAGGAAAAAGCTTCTTGCATTTTATAACCTTGAGCCCAAACCCATGTCGATCCTCTTTGTAGACAATGTCCCATCTTTAAATAACATCTTTTTTATAAGTTTATTTTTATTTGTTTTGAAAGAGAGAAAGAGCAAGCAGGTGAGGGGCAGAGAGAGAGAGAGAGAGAGAGAGAGAGAGAGAGAATCCCAAGCAGGCTCAGTGCTGTCAGCCCAGAACCCCACGTGGGGCTCAGTCTCACGAACCGTTAGATCATGACCCGAGCCGAAGTCAAGAGTCAGACGCTTAATCAACTGAGCCGCCCAGGCACCCCAACATCTTTAAATAACATGTTAATGTCTTCAAGAAGCAAGGCAGTGTAGTTACTCCTTATTTTGCTGATTCAGCAAAGGATAAATAAGAAAAAATATCAAATACCTCAAAGATGTCACTGGATGTTGCATCATTCCCTTTTCTATGTCAGCTAAGCCCCCTGACTCACAGGAACTACTGCGATTAGTAGAACTCACAGAACTACTGGACCTACTTCAGGGCGGCAATACTAAATATTGTGGCAGACAAACCCCAGTGTGGTCAACCCTGGAATCCTTATTACATTTACCCATATTAACCACAGTGAAAATGTGTCCATATTTTAATCTCCTCTAATGGATTATAAATTCCTTGAGCAACTTGCTCTAAAAAAGTAATTGTGCCTGTCTTCAGACAGTTTACAATTACATAGTACTCAGTTGGTACCCAGTAAAATTCTACCAACTTTAGGCACAGTCATTAAAACTACACTATATAAAAACGTTGAAGGAAAAAAAAATTAAAAAAAAAAAAAACTACACTATGATGTTTTCAGTATTTAATGCCCGAACATTGAAGACTGTTTGGAAACTAAGAAATGCAAAAGAAAAGTTGTAAACTGTCTAGTTTCCCACCACAAAACATAGCCACTGCAAACATTCTGGTGAATTTCTTTGTGGGTTTTAAAAAATGTATTTTTTCATAAGCATGTTAATTTGATTTTATTGCCTTAATAAATATTTGAAATATGGATAATCTGTCAAGAGGCTATACCAGTTTACTTAAGTATTCCATTTTCCCTGTAGTTTGACATTGAAATGGTTACCAATTACTATTATAAGGAAACCTGCAATATTAATCATATTTTATAAAGCTGTCCTTGAATTTAGGATTATTTCCTTCAGATAAATTCTAAGAAGTGAGATTAATGAGTCAAAGGGTTTATACTCATGAACAATATATGAGTGAGTACCCATTTTCAAATATATTTGACAGCTCCAGCTATTAAGTTTAAAAAATATATTGCTTCTTTGATGGGCAGATTCTCTTAAATTACATTTATTAGATTGACTAAAATCCATTCTAGAGCTTGGCAAGATTTAAATAAGTAAAATTAAATTATTTTGATGTATGGGGCGCCTGGGTGGACCAGTCAGTTGAGCATCCGACTCTTGATTTCCGCTCGGGTCATGATCCCAGAGTCATGGGATTCAGCCCCACATTGGGCTCCACACTGAGCACAGAGCCTGCTTGGAATTCTCCCTCTCTCTCTATCTCTCTCTCTCTCCCTCCCTCCCCTCCCTCTGCCTCTCCCCCATGTGCTCACTCACACTGTCTCACTCTCTCAAATTAAAAAAATTTAAAAATTTAAAAAATATTTAAGTTATTTTGGTGTATGGTATGAAATGAAGAGCTTAATTCTCCCTTAACTCATCATGATTTTAATCTTCTGATTCCCACTCCTGTCTTTCAGTTTCACCGGAGATTCTAAACTTGCCTCAAGCATGCGCTATGTGGAAACACAGTCAATGCAGATAGGAGCATCCTATATGATTCAGTTCAGTTTGGTGATGGGCTGTGGCCAGAAATACACTCCACACATGGACAACCAGGTGAAACTGGAGTACTCAACCAATCATGGCCTCACCTGGCACCTGGTCCAAGAGGTAAGTCTGTTTTCTCTAACACTTGTGATGAGTAGGCTTCTTTTTACATAGGAAGCAGAGAATTACAGTTTCAAAAGTTTAGGTTTGGTTGAAAAGGAACAATATTATTTATAACTTAGAATTGACACAGGCAGCAATAAGGATTTCCACATTCTGCACTGGCAGATACCAAAAGGTAATTGAAAATAAAAAAGAAACGGGATT
This sequence comes from Prionailurus bengalensis, assembly GCF_016509475.1. Taxonomy (NCBI): domain Eukaryota; kingdom Metazoa; phylum Chordata; class Mammalia; order Carnivora; family Felidae; genus Prionailurus; species Prionailurus bengalensis. The sequence goes on from NC_057348.1 coordinate 80,302,683, forward strand.
AACTTCAGGACCAGATACTCTAGGATGATGATGTTTTGAATATTATTTTCTCTAACCCTCTTCCTCCATAAATACATCTCTTTCTTCTCTATCCCTGTAATATATCTTCATCTGTTCTTTTCTAAGTCTCTTTACTTGTAGGTAGACCATATTAAGAATATGACATGTCTTACCTTAAAAAAAAAAAAATACAAAAATACAGTTTCTTAGGATAAAGTGTACTTCTTTATACATACACACAGAGATCTGACATTGCAATAATGCATAAATAACAGTGAATAGAATAATTCTACCAAATGCCAATGTTATGATAACAGGTCACAAAAATGGGTCCTGATCCATTTCCATGTTTATATGTGAGGATTAGGATTAAAAGACATTTAATTTCATGGTGGCACTTATTCCCATTATTTCCCAAATATTTTAGTTTCAGAGAAGGGAAAATCATGGACTGCATCCATATTGCACATGGTTAAGAAAATGACATTAGATTTCTCTAAGGCCTTTTTCACTTATGGTGAGTGAGTAAACATATGGCCCCTGGAGGAAACAGAAGCGGAGTTTAATTTTTGCCTCCCTCTCTTTTAGGAATGCCTTCCAAGTATGCCGAGTTGTCAAGAATTCACATCAGCAAGTATTTACCATGCTAGTGAGTTCACGCAGTGGAGGAGAGTCACAGTGCTTCTTCCCCAGAAAACTTGGTGAGAGATGACATCTTTGCATATGGTTGTTACTTTCACTTTTATTACCTCTATTGGCATGGTTTGAATGCAAAGAAGAGTTAAGCACAATGGCAAGATGCATTTTCTTTGTCATCCAAAGAGCCAGATCTTTCTTTTATACTGAGGATATTTGCAAAAATAGGGCTAATGAAAATTTATTTTCCAGACGGTCCCTATTTACCTTAAATTTTAGTATGGTTGACACACAATGTTACATTCGTTTTTGGTGCACAGCTTAATGATTTTCTTTTTAAAAATGCTTTTTATGTGTTTATTTTGAAAGGCAGAGAGAGACAGAGAGAGGAGACAGAGCATAGTGGGAGGGGCAGAGAAAGAGGGTGAAAGAGAATCCCAAGCCAGCTCCACACTATCAGTGCAGAGCCCGATACAGGGCTTGATCTCACAAACCATGAAATCATGACCTGACTTGAAATCAAGAGTTGGATGCTTAACTGACTGAGCCACCCAGGCGCCCTCCCAACTTAGTGATTTGACAACTCTATACATTATGTGATGCTCACCACAAGTGTAGCAACTGTGTGGCCATACAGCACTACTACAATACCATTGACCATATTTCCTATGCTGTGCCTCTTATTCCCATGTCTTATTCATTCCATAACTGGAAGCCTGTATCTCCCACACCCCTTCACTCATTTTGCCCATCCCTCCACCCCCACCCCTGTGGCAACCATCAGTTTGTTCTCTGTATTTGTAGGTCTGATTCTGTTTTTTATTTGTTTATTCATTTGTTTTGTATTTTAGATTCCACGGTAAGTGAAATTATATTGTATTTGTCTTTCTAAGTCTGACTTATTTCACTTAGCATAATACCATCTGTGTCCTAGCTTTTTCCGACCTCCCTTTTTGCCCCAACTTTTCTTTTTATGGGAGAACTCAATAAGCTGGTTCCTTTGGGTGTGACATACATAGAAGGAAAGGATACAGGAATCCCAAAACTCCTATATCAAGACAGCTTGTATTTCAAGGCTGTTTTTTCACTTCAAAGCCCTACTTTTTATTTCAAAAGCTTAATGTACACTCTTTCCCTCTATTCACATTCTTTCAGTAACAATAAAAATCACCCCCCAAGAAGCTAAAGCCTCAGTAACTAGGGAAAACGTTAAATACATGATAATGCTTAAGAGAAAAACACATTTTTTCCCCTAAATATTACATCATTTTGTGTTAGATTGATCACTCCAGGCACCTTGTGAGGAATAGATTGTAGGAAAAAGAGTGAAGACAGGGAATCACATTGGGGGTTTCAGGCATTTGCTGTTTAGGTGGCTTTGAGTATGATTGTGGCAGACATGACAAGAGCCATCATTTGTGAAATAGATTTTAATCAAATAGAGCTTGCTGATATACTGGGTGGGAACTGTGGTAGAAAGGGAAGACTCAAAAACAGCTTGTAAATCCAAGGCCTAGGGAAATTGCTGGATGGTTGTACCACTGACAGAGGTGGGAAAGCCTGGAGAAGGAGTGGACTGGGGACAGGAAATGAAGTGTTCTGTTTTTGTGATAGAGAGTTGAGAGACTTATCTATCCCAGCAGAAATGTCAAGAAGCCAACTGGACTTATACATCTGGAGCTCAAAAAAGAGGTTTCTTAGGATAAAATGTACTTTGGGTTGAAAAATTAAATACCACAAGTACATTTGAAGCCCTGGGACCGGATAAGCTCGCCCAAGAAAGAAACTTGAACTAGAAATTAGAAGGCCTGAGTTTTCAATATCCCTCCCAGTGATTAATTAATCACACGATTTTAACCATTCACAACCTCTTCAAGCCTGATTTCTTCAGAGTATAATAAAGGAGTTTAAATTAGATGATCTTGAAAGTCCCTCGCAGTGTTTGAATTCTAAGATTCTGTGATGATATGTAGTAGTAGTGAAAGAGAGAGACAAGAATTATATTTTTCTTTGGCATCTGCCTTCCGAGAGCCCTTTTATAAAGAGAAAATTACTAAATAAACCCTTCTTAGATTATTTTACAATAAAGTTAGACTCTACACAAAAACAATTGGTTAGATAACAACCCAGAATTATTATTATACGTCCTTTAGTTGAATTACTGAATTATAGAAGAATGTCTACTTGATTATTTTTAAGGATTCATCATTATGTCAGTTGGAATAAAATGCTTGAAATTTGATTTCCACAGATTTTTTTATATCCAACTGTGAGCCATTTCCTGGATACTCAACTAATGCTTTGTATAACAAGTTGCTCCTTTCTCTAACATCCTGCTTCTTTATATCCACTGCTGGGAATACAATCAAGACTTTCATTTAATTTCAAGGATATTCCAAGCATACCTATCAAGATTATTAAAAAACAACAGATCAATTGAAATACTAGTCATAAATACTGAGGCTTTTTCTTTATGATTATTTTATCATTAAGTATATTACCCTCATTACTTAAAAAATGTTCCTTTTTATTTATTGACGTGTGGAATAGAATTTCAAAATTATGATGGTTAGGTCAGTAATCTTTATAGTATATAGTATATTTTAGAGATGTCTTATCATCCTCAGAAATGTTCTAAACTATTATTCTTAATTAATGTAGTTTAGAGAGTATCCAAGAAGTATTGTCCTTTATAAAAAAAAAACCCAGAAAAAACAAAAATCCAAAACTGCAGGTTATTTTACCTTCAAATTGTATGTTACAGTATTATTTCCTTGCTTAAAAGATAGTATCACTGAGTTGAAGGTTTTAGTATAGTCAGAAAAGATCAATTCTCATTAATGTTTATTACACACTTGAGAGGAAATCTATTTAACCTTTAAATACTTCAGTTCCAATACTGCCTGCCACACATTGGGTACTCATTACATGTTGGAGAATTAAGTAGAATTTTAATTCAGTGTGCCTCACTATTAGATTATTCCTGCAGCTATTTGCCTTTAAGTACATGTAAGTGAATAATTGAATTCTGCTTTTCCAAATTCTTTTCCAAGCCCTAGGTAAAGAAAGTAAGCATACTTTTTAAAAACAAACAACCCAATAAGATAGTTTCTTTTAGTACTCCCGCTAATACTTAAACATTATTACTACATTTCAAAAAAAAAAAGTGTTCAACTGGTTATTATCATTGTTTTTGGATTTATAAAGCTTTTTAAAAGCTCTGCTATAAGGATAAATTTCATTTATTGTCCTTGGTATTCCTGATCATTTTGTGTATTAGATTCATTTCAAACTTTTGCAAATACCATGTTTTACTCAAGCACTGGAGAGAGGGAGTGCAATTTAGTTTGAAACATCTTGCCTTTTGGCAAATCTTCGTTCTGCTGCTTTGACTGATGCATATGCAACTATCAATTGAATGCATACAAGCAAATGTGGTTCCCATGTTATCAAAGGTCTGTTAACTTTGGAAGATATGCTAGGTGGGACAACTTTCAGCAGAAATACCAACTATATATACACCTGCTCAGAGAAATAATATTGTATATGAACTGAACATTTGTTACCCAATGAAAATTAATTTTGTTTTTATGAGAGACATTTACATAAGAACAGGGCCTAATGAGACCCAAACAGCTGTCAGTTGCTGACTTCATAAACAAACCTACGCCTAATGACTGAATGAGTTTCAGAATAATTGGGTAAATGTAATTACAGTAACTCTGAAAGTGGAAAATACAATTTAGTCAGGCTTCATTTACCTTGATTCCTTAGCGTTGATACCTTGATACCTGTCAAGAGATGACTCAGTGGTAGTTTAATTCAGTTTAGAAGTTTATATGAGGGGGGAAAAAAGTCAATTAAGACAAGACTGTCAAGTTTTGTTGCTTTGGGGAATCCATAGAGTTTGGACTTTAAGTGCAAGTCGACTTCATTTCATGATGCACACGGCACATCAAAGTGGTCCCACTTTCGGACCCAACCTGAAATACACAAGACGTTCCTTCTAAGATTGCTTAGATTTGAGGCAGGAAGGGGTTGGCAAATTAAATATTTGTATTGAGGGCAATATTTAGCAGTGATGCAACTGCAAATCAGTGAGATCACACCTTGTGTTCTCATGTGCGACCAGCTGGAGATTGCTCACACAACTAATTTTTTTTTTCTCACTAAAAACAAAGCCAATATTCAACCTCTTCTTGCTTCCTTTTCTGTTAATTAACATCACATTAAACTGTGGATTGTAATTTTAAATGGAAGAATCCACTTTGAGCTTTTTATCTTCAGGAGATACTATCTTTTTCAAGAGTTCACAAGATGCACATAAGGATTAATTTACTTAGTCAAAGAATTTAGGATGTGTTTACATGTGACTGTTCAGAAGCATAAATAAACTGGGAAATCTAGGACAGATTTCTGAAACCTTCCAACCCCATTTTAATGTTTGAAATATCAAAACTTCAAAACAATGTGTTTCATGTAGACATGTGACTTTAAAGAAAATAAACCATCCTCAGTCAACAACCACCAGAACAATCACGAAATTTACGAGCTGGAAGGGATCTTAGAAATCAGTTTGTCCAGTCCCCTTATTTGAGAGGTGAGGAACTTAGAAAACCTGAAGGCTTAAATTCCTCACTAAAGGTCACACAGCTGATAAATTGCAGGGCTAGGGCCCAAGGGGTCAAGTCCCCAGACTCCTACCAAATTCTTTACTTCATTACCAAGAGAAGTCAGAAACAGGCTGCCCTTTCCTGGCCTGCTTTTCCATTCATTGACTCATTTTTTTAGCAGACATTTTTGGTACACCTACTTTATTCTGTTCCTGTGCAAACTATTGAGACTAAAGATGGCCCTGTCCCCAGAAGAGCTCACAATCTGAACACCTGTGGCCTTAGACTTGACTCAGATTACAAGCAGTCCTGAAAGCATGACGCAGTCCTTGGCATGACACTGATACATGAAACTTAATTGTCTTCTTTTCTGTAGGGCTCTGTGCTCTAAAACAGTGTACCTACTTTTATAGTAGGAATTTCTTAATGGAACTCTGGAAGTTGTGATGGCTGTTAGATTACAAATATAAATTATTACCATAGAGGAGGCGCATTCTTGTCATGGCACATATCATGACGAGCACTGATATGCAGCAATCGTGTGTCTACTGGAAGCATCTCAGTGAATCCTGGAATTATCCTACTAGGAATGAAAATGCAACATATTAGCCATAGATCATTGGTAAAATAAACAATAAAGGCTTAGCCTGGATTTTAACAATCTGTTACGTACTTAGGGAGTATTTAATATGTGGATAATTGATGCAGTAGACATTAAGGGATCATTCTGAGCCATTAAGATCAAGTGTATGTGTAGGTAGTGTGCTCTGGGAGGGTTTAATCAATGGAACTGAGCCTGCACATTAATTCTGTGCATCTTTTTTGTTTTCTTTTGTTTTGCACTTTTGTTGGGCACCAAAAAGAACTAATCACAACCCCTGAAAATTTCTAGAGACAAAAAATATGATATGATTTTAAAAGAATGTTTTATGACGGTCAGTGAATGGCAACTTTCTTGAGCACAGTGAATGTGCTCTCAAAATTCCCTCTTTTTAGACTTTCTCTCTGGTTTAGATGAATCAAGGTCCCAAGTGTTTTCTGTGTACAATGGACTGTTTAACTTTTTGTTTCCACTTAACATCAGCTTGTCCATGAAACCAAAACAAGTTAATGTTTCAGAAATAATAAGCAGAATTTAGCACCCAGATGTTCTTACTTATAGTACATTGTAGCATGTCCCTCAACCCCAAAACAATACCCCCAAACTCAACTTTCATCTTCTATTGAGAGCTAACTGGAAGTTTTCCAATAACTACTGTTGTGTTTATCGTAAGGAATAGTAGTAGTGTAATTTAAACACCTCACATTTTCATCTGTGAATGAGAGGCTCTTTCGTATATACCTTTTTTTTAAATATTCTTTCTTTTTTCCTTTCTTTTCCTAGCATCAAATCTCTGTGTAACAACAACTAAAAAATCTGATATTTTGTTTTTCTTTAAAATGTCACCAATTAAATTAAGATTGAGGTATATATCCAAACCACAGATTTATTTTTAACTTTTCTTCATGATAAAATTGTTGAATTGGATAATGATTGAGCAGACATTAAACTACCAAAGAAAAATGATTGGCAGCAAAATACAAGTTCAGCCCTCTTGCACTGTTGGTGGGAATGCAAATTGGTGCAACCACTCTGGAAAACAGTGTGGAGGTTCCTCAAAAAATTAAAAATAGACCTACCCTATGACCCAGCAGTAGCACTGCTAGGAATTTACCCAAGGGATACAGGAGTACTGATGCATAGGGGCACTTGTACCCCAATGTTTATAGCAGCACTCTCAACAATAGCCAAATTATGGAAAGAGCCTAAATGTCCATCAACTGATGAATGGAGAAAGAAATTGTGGTTTATATACACAATGGAGTACTACGTGGCAATGAGAAAGAATGAAATATGGCCCTTTGTAGCAACGTGGATAGAACTGGAGAATGTGATGCTAAGTGAAATAAGCCATACAGAGAACGACAGATACCATATGTTTTCACTCTTATGTGGATCCTGAGAAACTTAACAGAAACCCATGGGTGAGGGGAAGGAAAAAAAAAAAGAGGTTAGAGTGGGAGAGAGCCAAAGCATAAGAGACTCTTAAAAACTGAGAACCAACTGAGGGTTGATGGGGGGTGGGAGGGAGGGGAGGGTGGGTGATGGGTATTGAGGAGGGCACCTTTTGGGATGAGCACTGGGTGTTGTATGGAAACCAATTTGACAATAAACTTCATATATTGAAAAAAAAATACAAGTTCCAGGAAGTTCCGTTATCTGAAAGATTCTGAACTCTGACATTCTTTGTGCTGCCACGTGTCAGTTAAAATATTGGATTTATTACCATACCTTGTTTCTAGGTCCAGTGCCACCCGCTTCCGCTGGAGTCAGAGCTATTACACAGCCCAAGACGAGTGGGCTTTGGATAACATTTACATTGGGCAGCAGTGCCCAAGTATGTGCAGTGGGCATGGCTCATGTGACCACGGTATGTGCAGGTATGTATGCCACCAAGTGTGATTGTGTGCTTCTCAGGATTTGTGTTTAAGTGTCGTTTTGGGTTTTTTTGTTTTTGTTTTTGTTTTGTTTTTGAGAGAGCGTGAATTGGGGAGGAGTAGAGAGAGAGGGGGACAGAGAATCCCAAGCAGGCTCCGTGCTGACAGCAGCAAGCCTCAGGGCTCGAACCCACCAACCATGAGATCATGACCTGAGCTGAAATCAGACACTCAACCGACTGAGCCACCCAGGTGTCCCAGAATTTGTGTTTAGAGGGATACCATAGCAGTTGTCCTCAGAGTTGTATGGAAAGACTAATAAATAATGAAATAGCCAAAAGAAAAGGATCCTCCTTTCTGTTCTTATTTCAGATGTAAAAGATGTTGTTACATTTGAAAAAGTTTTTTTTTAATGTTTATTTATTTCTGAGAGAGAGGAGAGACAGAATCTGAAGTAGGCTCCAGGCTCTGAGCTGTCAGCACAGAGCCCGACACGGGGCTCAAACCCATGAGCCGTGAGACCATGACCTGAGCTGAAGTTGGACGCTCAACTGATTGAGCCACTCAGGAGCCCCAAGCTGTTGTTACATTTAAGTAAAGTCTGAAGCCATATATTCTAAACTTCAAAATCTAACAAAAGACCAGGCCTCCTGGGTATAAATTTCAGAGTTTATTAATTAACCCCAAAGTCCTCTTTGGGAAACAAGAGCCTTGCTATTGTTTCCCTTTCCTTCCTCTGACACTCTTAAAGCACCTGTCAGACAGCTGCTACACGCTGTCTTATGTCACTTCGAGAGAAGCTCAAGGTTGTGGGCAGGGGGCCATGGTGATTATCGCTAATGAGGATGAGATAGGAACACACTTAAATACTCAAAGACTCTAAAAGAGATGTAATTTAATCAGAAAAGGGAGCTATAAAACGTGGCCAGAGCTACATGTTGGATGAACAGACAAATATTTATATGTGACTTTGAAGACTATATGTGACTTTGAGGAAAATCCCGCTCTTCTTCTCCCCAGCCACCAACACACACACACACACACACACACACACACACACACACACACACATCCTTCTTCATTACTGCTTGATGCCTCAGTTCTGTTATAGCACTGTTTCTTTTAAGGATTCAGTCCTTTTGTTCTTGCTGTTCGGTGTCTGTTAAAACCTGAAGGTTGTCACTACCACATACACAGATTGACACTGGAGAAATATCTAATGTGGATGCTAAGGTCTGAGCAAAAGTGAGACATAGGAAATGCTGCAGGTGCGTGGCCTTGGCATTCACAGAGGAGACGGTGACTTGTTTGTTTGGCCTTCCTCTCTCATAGGTGTGACCAGGGGTACCAAGGCACCGAATGCCACCCAGAAGCGGCTCTTCCTTCCACGATTATGTCAGATTTTGAGAACCAGAATGGTTGGGAGTCTGACTGGCAAGAAGTTATTGGGGGAGAAATTGTAAAACCAGAGCAAGGGTGTGGGGTCATCTCTTCTGGATCGTCTCTGTATTTCAGCAAGGTAAGAGCTGGGGATAAAGGTATGACTAAGGTCTGAGAATGCATGATCAGGAAAATATGTGATTTATGGAGCAGTCTGAACTCAGAGGGTACAAACATGAGGTAGTTTTATTCCCCCCAGCCCACATTACTTGCTTTTAAATTCGTTTGTCAAATTCCTACCCCTTAAGTACATTTGGCAAACTCCTGTAGTTTTATGATTGTTTTTGGTTACTACAAATCCAGTTTAGGTCAGCTTAAAGTCCCTGCCCTTCTTTTACCGGATTTAAATCCAATCGCCTTCCTTTCCTGCTGTGCCAGCCGGGCTTCTGTCTTGAGTGTCTTTGAGTGGGGCAGGGACTTGGTGTCTTCTTGCCCCAGCATCGGAGGATGTGTGAGCGTGCAGCCCATGGGCGAGGGGTGAGTGGTGGTGGAGAAGGTGAAGCCTAGAGATTAAGAGCAGCAGCTGCCTGCTGCAGGCGGAATCTGCCGCTTGGCAGCTGTGTGACTTTGAGCAAATCCCATAACCTCTGTATGACTCGGCTTCCTCATTTGTACAGTGGAACTAATAAGAGGATCCTACCTCATTAGTCTTCACACAGGGTGAGTTAGCACTTGCAAATCACGTACAATGCCCGACACATAGCACTCGTACAAGGATTTGTGAAATTTGCCAATCTGTTAATCTCAAGAATATGATTGGAGGAAGGAGGGATAATGGTGAGGTTTGGGGACATGCACAGTCATCCATGTTGAACATTGAGTTTGGTGGCTGCTGGTGGCATCTGCTAATACAGGACTGTCTTAGTCAATTCAGACTACTATCATTAAAAATACCATAGATTGGGTGGCTTAAGTAGGAAACTTTTTTTCTCAGTTCTGAAAGGTTTGTGAAGTCCCAGATGAAGGCACCAGCAGATTCAGTGTCTGATGAGGGCCTGCTTCCCGGTTTGTAGATGGACATCTTCTCATTGTATCCTCACATGGTGGAGAGAGCACCAAGAGAAAAATCAGGCTATCTTGTATCTCTTTTTTTTTTTTTTTTTTTGGTTTATGTTTTCATTTTTTAATGTTTATTCTTGACACAGAGATTCAAAAGAGTGTGTGAGCAGGTGGGGGTCAGAGAGAGAGGGAGACACAGAATCCAAAGCAGGCTCCAGGCTCTGAGCTGTCAGCACAGAGCCCAATGGGGGGCTCAAACCCACCAACCATGATATCATGACCTAAGCTGAAGTCTGATGCTCAACTGACTGAGCCACCCAGGCGCCCCTTGTGTCTCTTCTTATAAGGACACTAATACCATCATGAGGGCTCCACTCTCATAATCTAATAACCTGACAAAGGCCCACCATCCCCTTAGAGGTTAGGCTTTCAACATACGGATTTGGGGGCACATAAACATGAAGTCTACAATGGACACTGTGTAGAAGTTTTTCTTTCTTTTGAATGTTTTTTTTTTTGAGAGGGAGAGAGTGTGTGTGTGTGTGCACAAACAGGGGAGGGGCAGAGAGAGAGAGGGAGACAGAGGATCCGAAGCAGGCTCTGCACTGACAGCAGAGAGCCCAGTTAGGGGCTCGAACTCATGAACTGTGAGATCATGACCTGAACTGAAGTCAGACACTCAGCCAACTGAGCCACCCAGGTTCCCCAGAAGTTTTTCTCGCAGTGTTTGTCTTCACTAGTGGCAGCACCAGTTTGGGCAGACAAGTCAGTAGACACCAACTGGGAACAAAGGTGTCCACTGGAATCTGTAAGACTGATTCTCTTGGAACATCCCCAACCCATGTTGCTTAGTCAGCAATGGGGAAGGGGGAACCACCTTCCTCTCCTCCCTTGCTACCGTCTAGGCAGGACATTACTTTCATTCTCCCTTCTCCAATTCGTCTCTTTATATAGTTCTCAAAAGGACTGGAGAGGGAGCAGGTCCACTTCTCCAACCTGAGCTACATGTCTAGCCCTACTAATGAGCAGCTCCCTATAGAATGTGAGATGCTTAGGGGCACCAGGGTGGCTCAGTCAGTTGAGTGTCTGACTTCGGCTCGGGTCATGATCTTGCAATGTGAGTTCGAGCCCTGCGTCGGGCTCTGTGCTGACAGCTCAGAGCCTGGAGCCTGCTTCAGATTCTGTGTCTCCCTCTCTCTCTGCCCCTCCCCCACTCATGCTCCATCTCTCTCTCTCTTTGTCAAAAATAAAAATAAACATTAAAAAAAATTTAGAATGTGAGGTGTTTAAAACCACATCTTTCCATTAAGGACTATAGCCACCAATTCTAGGACAACTGGAAATGTCCCAGTCTGCATCACAAATACACAGGTGTGGGTGATATACTGTAGGGCTGATATGTTGTGGAATCTGGGAAGAAATCCAAAATAAGTCAACTTATGCAAATGCAAAAATAGGTACAGGTTTTGTTTTGATGCAGGTGCAGAACAAAGAATCAGTCAGCAAACAAGATAGAGAATGATAGAAAATCAGGGATGGATTCCATTTAATGATATTTCCTATCCATTGACATTGAACATCCGCCGGGTATTATTATTAGAGATGATAGTCCACAAGCAACCAGTATACGTTGCATAGATCTGGATACACTGTATAATTGCTCAGAAGTGGGAAGATAGTGTCTCCGTAAGCATCAATTTTAAAATAAGATTATGAATCCTTAACCAATATGTACCAAACATCCCAGTACACATGCGTGCATACAGATATTTTATTTTTTAAATTTTTTTTAACATTTATTTTATTTTTGAGACAGAGAGAGAGACAGAGCATGAACGGGGGAGGGTCAGAGAGAGGGAGACACAGAATCTGAAACAGCCTCCAGGCTCTGAGCTGTCAGCACAGAGCCCGACACGGGGCTCAAACTCACAGACCACGAGATCATGACCTGAGCTGAAGTTGGCCGCTTAACCGACTGAGCCACCCAGGCGCCCCCATACACAGATATTTTAAACACAGAAAGATTATATATCAATATGTATGTACTTAATTCAAGGTGATCTCTGTTGTCAGACTACCTGGATCTGTACCTAGGCTCCAAAACTCATTAGCTCATTCATCTTGCAGACTTCCACATCTTTCTGTACCTTAGTTTTCTCTATTGTAGAGCGGGATGTTGGGACCATTGGTGGGTTAATGAAGGTAAAGAATAAAGAGTCATGTGGGGCACATAGAAATCATTCAGTAAGTGTTAGCTGTCACAATTACATTTTATGAGAGTGTATTTAAAATTTATATCATTAGGGGCACCTGGGTGGCTCAGTCAGTTGAGTGTCTGACTTCAGCTCAGGTCATGATCTCATGGTTTGTGGGTTCGAGCCCCGCATCTGTGCCGATGGCTTGGAGCCTGGATCCTGCTTCAGATTCTGTATTTCTCTCTGTCTCTGCCTCTCCCCTGCTTGTGCTTTGTCTCTCAAAAATAATAAATAAACATTTAAAAAATTATGAAAAAAATTAAAAATTTGTACCATTAAATATTTCTATCTATATGCCCTGCCACTAACTTAAAACCAGCATTTCAAAAGTGAAATCATTCTCTTCCCTTCCCAATCCAGCCTTTTCCCTATATTTTTGTCAGAATATCTGAAGAGCATTTTTTTTCTTTTTTCTCTTATATCAGTAGATCTGTTTTGAATTCTAAGTGAGACAAACTAGCTTAAGCAAAAAAGGGGAAATTTGGTTCATGTAATCAGAACACAGGGAGGACTTATATGAAGCTGGCCTCAGAGATACCTGGAACCAGAAACTCAAATACCCACAGAACTCTCTCCTCTATTTTCAGGTCAGCTGTCATTATGAGAGTGGTGCCAGGACCACAGAGCTCTCTAAACAGCTCTGTAGAAACATCTAGGGAAGGTTTCTGATTGGCCAGTCACAGTGTCTGGAGGAAAGACATACTCTGATTGACAGAGCCAGAGTCATGTGCTCACTGCTTTAGCACAGAGGTGGGATACACAATTTGGCAGCCCCTACCAGCCAAAGCAGTAACCCAAAGGAAAGGTTCCTTAGCCCTATTGCAAAGCACCCTAAACCTAAAATGTGCTTCTATTCTGTCCCTCTTTGATCAATCAGGGTGCTTTCCAGTACTGCTGCCCTAACTACACCTCTTATTTTTTGAAACATCAGACTTCTGCTCCAAACAGAAATTTCTCCTCCCCATCCCAGGTTTCAATAATTTCCTTGTCTTTGTTTAATCTCCACTGCCTACCATCATGCCTTCTACTGTCTCTGTATCTGTATAAACCTTATAAACGTCCTGCTCAAATCCTGCTTCTCCATGGAGCTTTGTGGCATGATGACTACACTGCTCTCTCCTTTCTTTGAATTCCTCCCTCACTTGTGTTGTATTCATAGATAGATCATAGTTTTATTTTTATTTTCATAGTACCCAGAAAGATGCTGAATCCTACTGACTGAACCGAACTCTAGATAAGGTGTTCAACTCAGAAATGCATGCCATGAGCTAGGCATGTACAAATCAACAAGTACCTTGAGACTGAATAGATTATAGAATTGATAGATGATCATATGACCAAGTGGGATTCAACAAGGAATAGAATTTGGTCTGCTGCCCTAATTGTCATTATTGTCACTACACGTATTTGTGAACTCTCCTTCCAAGTTTGTTTTCCTATTGTGTATGGTGTAATTGGCACCCAATAATTCTTATTGAAAAGAAAGGAAGGAAGGAAGGAAGGAAGGAAGGAGAAAAGAAAGAAAGAAGAAAGAAAGAGAGAGAGAGAGAGAGAGAGAAGAAGAAAGAAAGAAAAAGAGAAAGAGAGAGAAAGAAAGAAAAAAAAAAGAAAATTAGAAAGCTGGAGGTTTTAAAGAAATGGTTGTTTTCAGGACACCTGGGTGGCTTAGTTGATTAAGCATCCTGCTCTTGATTTTGGCTCAGGTCATGATCTCACAATTGTGAGATCAAGCTCCATGTCAGGCTCAGTGTGAAGCAAGGAGCCTGCTTGGGATTCTCTCCCTCTCCCTGTCTATCTGCCCCTCTCTGGTCATGCTCTTTCTCTTTCTCCCTCTCTCTCTCTCTATCTCTCTCTCTCTCTCAAAATAAATAAATAAATTTAAGAAAAAAAAGAAATGGTTGTTTTCAAATAAATATAGAAATATTTTTCTAGTAGCATTTTGACTAGAGAATATTTTAATGGGAGGCAAATGTAAAGTTTTATGAAATGTTTTAGAGGTTGTGTTATGAAGTCTCTAGATTCTGAAGACATTGCCTTTAAAATGTTTTATTTTATCTAAACCCTTAAAGCAGTGAGCCATTTTAACCTAGAATGTTGGAAGGAAATTGGATGGTATTTTTACATTCCAAAAATGAAGAGATCCATAACCTATTACTTTAACACACATGCGTGCGCACATTAGATGTGTATATCTCTACACTTACACACACATAAATACATTGATAATAGTAGAATAGAAAAACCACAAAGCATGTTGTTACATCATTCTAAATTCTGACAAAAAGTTTGCCGTAAGCCATTTCCTTTTTCTTTTTTATCTCCCTTTAAAACAATGCTCAGCATTTCAGGTCACTGAACAAAAGAAAATGATCTGTGCTATTCTCTAGGAAAAAAACACCTTCAGTGCCAAACTAAGTATTTGTACGATATTTTCTACCATTTACAAAAATCTCATGAAACCCTTTCAAAATCTTTGTCGACCAACACCATAGTCTCCTGGAAAAAAAAGCACTACTCTGTGAATTTCACAATAGACCAATCATTCCAATCAGCTAATTGTGATAATTGGATTTTTAATAATTCTCCTCACCTTAGATCTTTGTCCTTCTGGCTCATTTCCACATGCCAAATTTTTATAGAAGTTTTCTGGATTGGAATTAACTAGCTAGGTTCTATAGTTTTTCTTCTTAAAATCATTCTTCCTGTAATGATCCTGAGGCATGAAAATTCTAGGCCAGATT
This sequence comes from Prionailurus bengalensis, assembly GCF_016509475.1. NCBI lineage: Eukaryota > Metazoa > Chordata > Mammalia > Carnivora > Felidae > Prionailurus > Prionailurus bengalensis. Next base: position 80,317,845 of record NC_057348.1, read on the forward strand.
ATAATAACCTCTGAGATGTTTCTCACTTACAATATCTCAAATCAACAAAAATAAAAGTTAAAAGCATACATAACACGTTGAAAATGCCTATTACTTTTAGGATTTTCTCAAATACATACTTAAAATTGAGAATTCCAAAGAATAAGTTCTTGTCTCAGGATTAACTTCAGTTCTCATTTTGCTGCTCCCTCGTTTGTTTTGGAGTCTCTTAATTGGCTTTAGATTTATCAGGAACAGTGTAGTGTTTTAATTATCCCCAAGTATTTCCCCTGTGACTTCTAATAACTGAAACCCTTTCTTAATTAACTTAGTGGATTAGAATCGGGTTTAAATTATAAGTCTGAGGGATGTTTTTCTCTATACTATGTATCCTATCTCAATTTTTCTTCCTGGCTTTTAATTGAACTCCTTGGGAGCTCTCCAAGACCAATTCAGTGCAGTCTATGGATTAGCTTTGGCGGTACCCCTGGGTGGAAGAATCTCATGGGCAAACCGTTTTTCAGTCCCATTAGTGCGAACCCATTTATGCAAAACAGGAATGACAACAAACCTTGTCAATTTGAGTCTAGTACTTCACCACATGACTGTGACATGTAGGGGACACACTGAGCAAAGGAAGCAGGTTGAGGATATTTTTAACATTTTTTGAGACACAAAGAGACCATTTCATGGTCACAAAAACTTACTGAAATGGTCCCTCCCACCCTCTCTGTTACCAAGAAAGAGACAGAGAGAGAGACTGACCAGGAGCCTCAGAGACTTGAGTACTCTTTCTTTTTGTCAAAAAGTTATTATTTTGCATGTTTCACTTTAATTCCCAGGGAGGAGGGGGGTCAGGGCCTATCTCTGGAGAGGATGTTCCCTCAGCAAGACATGCCATGTGCTAGGCAAATTACATGCAACATCTATTTCATCTAATTGTCACAGCATCCTATAAGGAAGGTATTATTACCCATATTGTTTCTTTGAGGAAAAGAAAAGCTCAGAAAGGTCACACAGCTAGTGAACAGCATGAATAATGGTCTAAAATTCCAACCCAATTCCAACTGATTTCAAAGTATATGGTCTTTCTTCTCCACTACTCTGCCTGGAAGAGATTTACAAAGCAAATACGTGGAGTATTTAATTAAAATTAATTTTGCTTTATTTTTAAAGACTTTCAAATACTCTTTGGTATAATTAGCAGTTCCCTAGGGTCTCATAACCAAGTCTGGGAATCAATGATGCGGAGACTAATCAAATGTATTCAGGAACAGTTACCATAACCAGAGCAGAGAATTAAATGGCACAACTTGCTCCTCTCAACAGTATGATGGGAACAAAATCATCTCCACCTGATGCTAGGATGTGCCTATGATCTTGAAACTGAAATGACAGAATGCCGAAGAGCCCCCAGATGATTGAATCTGTGGTTCTTCTGTCTTTTGGAAAGGCTGGGAAAAGGCAGCTGGTGAGCTGGGATCTGGACACCTCTTGGGTCGACTTTGTCCAGTTCTACATCCAGATTGGTGGAGAGAGCGCTGCGTGCAACAAACCCGACAGCAGAGAGGAAGGTGTCCTCCTTCAGTACAGCAACAATGGGGGCATCCAGTGGCACCTGCTGGCAGAAATGTACTTCTCAGACTTCAGCAAACCCAGGTAACCACCCCTGATGGCCTTCCACTGGTTTCCAGGAACAGTAAAGAGTTCAGTTTTCTTGAGCTGTTTCTCAAATGTTAACTATTGCAAATGTAGACAGACTCATTAGATTATGACATAAATGATAGCCCAGTATATAAAAATTTCATTTCATTTGTTTATGGACAAAAAGCACTCATGTTCATGTTTGAATTTTTAAAGAATTTGGGGAAAATTGTGACTAGAGGAAAAGACAACAGAACAGTTTTCCCAAAGAAACTGCATGATATACGGATGTTCCAAGCTCACATTTCCAGTTTGCAGGTTTTGTGAATGCACACACACACACACTATATATATATATATATATATATATATATATATATATAAGCATACATTTATATATTAACATCTGGATATGGATATAGGTGTTCATTGGTTAGATTTAATAGCAAGATGGATTTTATTAAAAGTTTTCAAGGGTGCCTGGGTGGTTAGGTTCTGACTTCCCCTCAGGTCACAATCTCATGGTTCGTGGGTTCAAGCCCCGCGTCGGGCTCTGTGCTGACAGCTCAGAGCCTGGAGCCTGCTTCAGATTCTGTGTCTCCCTCTCTCTGTGCCCCTCCCCGGCTCACACTCTGTCTCTCTCTCAAAAATAAATAAACATTAAAATTTTTTTTAAGTTTTCATATTAGCACCAGAGCTAGTCCTGGACAAAATATGAGTGAATCTGTGGGGCTCAGATTTCTGAAGTTTTTTACTGACCCATCCCTGTCTTGATTTTCATGCAAGGAGGAAATATATAATATCTTAGACAATAACTCTTAAGGAGTTTGGAAAAATGACTCGTGTTTAATACTAATCCCTATACCAGACAATCAATGTGTTTTTCTATATTTAAATTTAGTTATTTTACAATTACATAGCATTTTGAAATTCTGTATTTATACTTTATATTTTATATGTGTCATTAAAATCTATTCAAGGATATCATTTTTAGAGTATTCCTCTTATAATCTCATGTTTGTACTTTAACAAAGAGACAGAATTTTTCTTTATATGTTCACCACCAACCCATTTTAAGTTTTAACATCCTATTTGGCATTTTACAACTGAACTTTGTTTTATTGAAGAAAAATATTATTGAAGACTCTGTAGGTTCAGTTCTTACAAATTAAATTATTTTAAACATACTGTATAACAGAGAGCTATTTTGTAGCTTGACGATTTAGAAGTTTGTTCTTTTAAAACACTGAGTCACTTAAAGGTCACATAACTTTCCATAATATAACATAAGTAGCCATGCAGATAGACCAACCAAAAGTACTTCTTCTGAGAGACACTGAGAGAATCTAAAACCAGAGAAGAGCCGGGGTGCCTGGGTAGCTCAGTCGGTTAAGTGTCCAACTTGAGCTCAGGGTTCCTGGGTTCAAGCCCCCTATCAGGCTCTATGCTGACAGCTCAGAGCCTGGAGCCTGCTTCAGATTCTGTCTCCCTCTCTCTCTGCCCCTCCACTGTTCATGATCTGTCTCTGTCTCTCTGTCTCTCTTTCTCTCTCTCAAAAATAAATAAAACATTAAAAACATTTTTTGAATAAAAATAAAAAAATTAAACCAGAGAAAAGCCAACTTGGGTAAAATGAGAGACATAACATCCAGGGAGAATGTCAGGAATGGTGTGTGGGAAATGGGACCTGGTGAGATTTCTTCCAGTACAAGGAAGAGGGAATTCATAATGATGCCAAACTAGCTGAAACAACAATTTAAAATAATGGAAATTACTTTTTCCAAATAATATCATTGGCAATCTGGAAATTATTCAGCATTCAGTAAAGTGACTGAAGTACTGTATAGACAAATAGAAGTTCAGTAGCTTTTTCAGATTTCATAAATATTCAGTTTTGATTTATGAGAATTTTTCTTTAGGACCAGACTGTTTCACCACATTATCAAAGAGTTCTATGACACTAAAAATGGTTGGGAAATTTTGAGTTGGAAGATATCAGAAAAAGACCCCGTTCATGGTGGCAAATACATAAATATAAGGACTAATTTTAACAAACAATACTAAGCATCTGTGTAAAGAAGACTACAAAATTTCCTTCAGAGATATAATAGAAGACAAATAAGTGGAAAATAATATAACATCTCTAGATAGGTAAACTAAAGATTGTGATATGCAGATACTTCTTAATTTATGTTTCATGCAATTCCAATAAAAATCTTAGTGGAATTTGGGGGTGGGGAAGGACTTTGTATCTAGACATATAAACTGGCAAAAATAGCTTAAACTTTTTGGGAAAAAAGAGAGGAATGCCCCACATGATATTAAAACACACTGTATAACCTAAGGTATTTGAATGGTGCATGGATAGACAGAAACAGTGAACCAAATAGATCACCCAGAAATTGGCTCAGATGTGTGTAAAATCTTGTATATTAAAAAAAAATAAAAGACACATCAACTATCAATGAGAAAGAAGTGGTTCTTCAAACAAGCAGTGTTAGAAAAAAATGGGTAGGCTTTAGGGGAAAATTATCTATTAGATCATTACCCTACCCCATCAAAAACTGTTAAAGACTGGTTAAAGATTTAAACATTTAAGTTACTTTCTGATCTTAGAAAGAGATGTAAACTTCCTAAACACAAATTCAGTGGAAGAATTAACAGAGGAAAGGGCTACTTATGTAGAAATATACTACGTGCGAATGTGTAACTACATACACATGTAACACATACCTGTCAAAGAAAACAAAGAAGTTAAAGAGAAGAAAGACTGAGAAAATATTTGCAACCAATATGAGAAACAGAGGATTGATGTTACTGTAAAGATTATCGAAAACACCAGTAAGATCCCAATTTTAAAAAATGGGTAAAAGAAATGAGTAGATGTTACAAAAGAGAAAATACAGAGGTTTAATGAAATATGAATAATAGACAATGTCTGTTGCAATAAAAAAGATATCATTTTTCATCAGTCCGGTGGTCATTTTTTAATGATAACACCAGTGCTATTTCCACATGGGAGCAGCAAGACAGGTCATTCTGCAAACCGTATGACTCTTCCAGGAAGAAATTTGGAAAAATCAGGCAGGAGCCTTAAACATGACTAGTTTATTCAACCTGGTAATTTCATGTCTAGGAATTATTTGTAAATCTTTCTAAACCTTTCTAAATTATTTCTAAAGAAATAAACCGAGTCATAGCTGTACACATAAAGGTTTTCAACACAGAATTATTTATAACAGAGAGAAGTAAAATAAACAATAGTATGTCTGTGTCATTAAAATATATAGACAGTAAAATGATCTTAAAAAATAACTATACTGACACGAGGATGTGCATATGACATAATATGAAATTTCAAACTGTAGGATGCTGAATTATACATATATTTCACCTATAGGAAAGATTACATGCTTTAATGATACATCAAGATGTTAGCACAAGTCAACCCCATGCAGAAGATTATGGGTGATTTTCTGTTTCATTTGTTTTTATTTAAAAAAAATGTTTCTTCATAATGTTTATTCATTTTTGAGAGAGAGAGAGAGAGAGAGAATGAGAGCAAGCCGGGGAGGGGGCAGAGAGAGAGAGAGGGAGACTCAGAATCCAAAGCAGGCTCCAGGCTCCAAACTGCCAGCACAGAGCCCGACGTGGGGCTCAAATCCACGAACCGTGAGATCGTGACCTGAGCCAAAGTCCAATGCTTAATCAACTGAGCCACACACGTGCCCCATCATTTTTAATGCATAGTAAAATGAAATGGTTTGGAAAAAATTGTAATGCTATTTTAATGTAATAATATACAGAGGAACAGTTTTTTCGAGGTATTTCTTAAAAATGTTATGCCATTGTCATGGTAATCAAAAGGTTCAGTAAATCAGACTTAGTAGAAATATCTGCCTCAAAAAGTTACAATTCCAAATGGAATAAACATGGCCAGTACTAAACGGACTTACAACTTTAAACCTCTTGATCTGATCTATCTAAACTTAAAAAATATATATCAAGAGATCAGGGGTGCCTGCGTGGCTCAGTCGGTTAAGCATCGGACTTCAGCTCAGGTCATGATCTCACGGTTTGTGTATTCGAGCCCTGCATGGGGCTCTGTGACGACAGCTCGGAGCCTGGAGCCTGCTTTGGATTCTGTGTCTCCCTCTGTGTCTGCCCCTCCCCTGTTCTGTCTCTCCCTGTCTCTCAAAAAAAAATTAATATATATATATGAAAAAAATATAATATATATATGAAAAATATATGTATATGAAAAAAATTAATATATATATCATATATATATAATATATATATCTCAAGAGATCAAACAAAACTAAACTTTCTCTTGTTGCTACTCTTGTTATTTAAACAGCTGCTAAGGGGCGCCTGGGTGGCGCAGTCGGTTAGGCCTCCGACTTCAGCCAGGTCACGATCTCGCGGTCCGTGAGTTCGAGCCCCGCGTCGGGCTCTGGGCTGATGGCTCAGAGCCTGGAGCCTGTTTCCAATTCTGTGTCTCCCTCTCTCTCTGCCCCTCCCCCGTTCATGCTCTGTCTCTTTCTGTCCCAAAAAAATAAATAAATAAACGTCGGAAAAAAAAAATTAAGAAAAATAAATAAACAGCTGCTAAGAAGAAAAACAGCCTTTCCTTTCCCAGCCATAAATGATTTCCTTTTATGCAGATTCGTCTACCTGGAACTTCCAGCTGCCGCTAAGACCTCTTGCACAAGGTTCCGCTGGTGGCAGCCTGTGTTCTCAGGGGAAGGCTACGATCAGTGGGCAGTCGATGACATCATCATTCTGTCAGAGAAACAAAAGCAGGTCATCCCCATTGTGAACCCGACTTTACCCCAGGTATCTTTCCTATGCCTGAACTGCAAGAAGACAGGATTATAAAAATAGATGGGATTACAGAATTCCTCACTTCCCCCAGAGATTGATTGCTTGACCCTGGAATATAAGCTTTATAAGTAACATAAGTTTTCTGTGTTTGTAGTTACTTTTTTACACTTAATCGTTTTGTTTTCTCTCTATGCTACTACTTCACAGATTATTTAGATATTTTTAAAAAATGGCTAGGAAGTCTGGCCAAGACATCAAGCACAATTATTAATGTGTTTATAAAACTAGATATACAGTGGCAAAATATTTTCAGTGGTTAAATCATCAGGAAAAAGGGCTTATGGCATTAAAAAAATAATAATTTAGAGATTCTGCTGTATTTTCCTAGCAATACAAATCGTACATGGCCCTGCATGTCATAAACTGAAAATTCCTTTCTTGTTTTCAAAGCTATCAAATTGCCTTTCTGTGTTGTCTGTATTGTTTCTAATAGAACTTTTATGAGAAGCCAGCTTTTGATTACCCTATGAATCAAATGAGTGTGTGGTTGATGTTGGCCAATGAAGGAATGGTTAAAAATGAAACTTTCTGCTCTGCCACACCATCAGCCATGGTATTTGGAAAATCAGATGGGGATCGCTTTGCAGTAACTCGAGATTTGACTCTGAAACCTGGATATGTTCTACAGTTTAAGGTATTTATGCACAGACTTCTTCCCAGGGCAGGTAAAAGAGCAAACCGTCTCCCAGACTCATAAGTGACATCGAAAGAACACAAATTTTTCAAACTCTCTTGAAGAAGGGACTCACTTGAACAAAGGTTCAGCATTCTTAGAATGGCAAAGCTCTTTATTTAGCTTTACCCACAATGAAAAAAACTGGTCAGGTTGAAAACTGACCTTTAGGGGCGCCTGGGTGGCGCAGTCGGTTAAGCATCCGACTTCAGCCAGGTCACGATCTCGCGGTCCGTGAGTTCGAGCCCCGCGTCGGGCTCTGAGCTGATGGCTCAGAGCCTGGAGCCTGTTTCCGATTCTGTGTCTCCCTCTCTGTCTCTGTCCCTCCCCCGTTCATGCTCTGTCTCTCTCTGTCCCAAAAATAAATAAACGTTGAAAAAAAAATTTTTTTTAAAAAAAGAAAACTGACCTTTAGATTTTCTATATGATTATGACTTAATGAATCCCATGCTTCTGAAGGGTAAGAGAGTTCTCTTTTTCAATTTGCTAATGCTTTGGGGACTTATGACTTATTTTGTGTTTTTACTATAGGATTTTCAAACAACTTCCCTTCCTTTGATTCAGTAAATTTATGCCTTAATGATCACTGCTTTCTTAAAACCTTGCTGGTTTTTTAGCACTGTGATAACATGTCTACACATATAGGAGTGCCTGGGTGGCTCGGTCAGTTAGGCATCCAACTCTTGGTTTCAGCTCAGGTCCTGATCTCCCAGTTTGTGAGACTGAGCCCTGTGTCAGGCTCTGCACTGACAGCGTGGAGCCTGCTTGGGATTCTCTCTGTATACTGTCTCTGCTTCTCCCTGACTAGTGCTCGCTCTCTCTTGCTCTCTGTCTCTCAAAATAAATAAACATTAAAAAAAAAACCACCAAGAACATGTCAACATGTATAGCAAGTATTTACTCTGACAAGCTCTTTTTTCAGAAGCCTAATCAAACTTTCATTTTGTTTATAATAAAATCCCACTGGTGAATTCTGGGGTCGAAAGTAATGCAGTTTTAATGAGCTAGCACAACTACATGGTCCTTACGTAACGGCAGGATGCAGATGGTAAATAATTTACAAATGGAATTATTAAAGAGATCAGATGTTTATAGGCAGCTCTTCAAATATGATTTCCACAGGTCTGTAAACAAGAAAGTTAGTCATAAATAAAATGATTAGTGAAATGTTATTCTTTTCTGTTTAGAGTTTGATGCTAAACTACAGTGGAAAAACCATTAACAGCAATATACGACTCTATATTAATGTGTTGGTACTGCCTAAAAATGGTAACAAAATAATGGCAATAGCAAAATAGCAAAATAATACCTTGCTGGAATACTATGCTCTTTCTCACTTGACACCTTCTCAATTTCATTAATCACAATCACAATACTGTAGGTGTTAAAATCTGCAAGATGGCATTCTGGTGTTTAAAAAATCTAAATCAGTGGGTGCCTGGGTGACTCAGTCAGTTAAGCATCCAACTATGGCTCAGGTCATGATCTTGTGGTTGGTAGGTTCAAGCCCTGCATCAGGCTCTGTGCTGACAGCTCAGAGCCTCGAGCCTGCTTCGGGTTCTGTGTCTCCCTCTCTCTCGGCTCCTCCCCCACTCATGCTCTGTCTCTGTATCTCTCTCTCTCTCTCTCTCTCTCTCTCTCTCTCTCTCAAAAATAAACATTTTAAAAAATTACAAATAAAATTAAATTAAAAATCTAAATCAAGAAAACATTATGAAATGTTTCAAGTACTTAAACAACCAGCAAGAATGCACAATGCCTAAGATAATCTCAATTCTCAAATGACACCAGCAGAAGACTTTGGATTGTTGCTATTAATTGATAATAGATATGTAATATGGGTCATTTGGGGATTGATGATTAATGTATATTTGGAATCTGTGACAAGAACTTGGTGTCATTTGTACAAAGTGCGGGTACATTTTTGTAATGCATGCCATTTGTCAAACACTAGTTGTTAAGAATATAGACATGAAAAATATGGCCCTGGCCCTCAAGGAACTCAGAAATTAGGAAGTGAGCCAGAAGAGAGAACAGTAATTCTCACAAGAGTGTTGTAGTAGAAATAGGCTCTGGGTGGTATGAGAGTACCTGGCATATTGCCTGGCGTGTGGCAGATGCTCCAAAAACATCTGTCAGTTGGATGGATGGATGGATGGATGGATGGACGGATGGATGGAAGGATGGATGGAGGGAAGGATGGATGGATAGACGGATGGAAGGATGGATGGAAGGATGGATGGATGGATAGATGGATGGATAGATGGATAAGTTGAAATGAAAGGTCTCTGGAAATACAGACTTAGCCAGATGAACAATGGAAGGGGAAGAATTCCAGTTAGAGGGAACAGAATGTGCAAATATACAAAAATAAATGAAAGTGCAAATTAGAAATGAAAATTTGGAAACTCTTAGGAGTTTGGAGTGTGTGCCACAAAGTTGAGAGAGAAAGTTGATCCTCGTTACCTTTATATGATACATTAAGCCACTTGGACATTAACCCAAGAGCAGTGAGTCATGGAAGGGTTTTAATACATTAAGTGCAAGAATCAGACCCGTTTTAGAAAGATCCTTCCAGCAGCAGTATAGGTGTCAACTTAACAAGAGGAGAAACTGTAATCAACAAGTGCATTTATTCATTTATTCAACAAATATTTGTAAAGCCTCTACTATATACCAGACTCTGTTTTATGCTGTGAGCATAAATAGGAATAGAGAGTGTGGACTCCAGTGGTGTGGGGTAGTTATCATTTTATAAGGCATTGTCAGGTTCCCTCACTAATAAAATGACTTTTAAGCTGAGACCTACAAAAGTTAAAAGGGTGAGTTATGAAGCTTTCTGGGAAAGACCATTCCAGGCACAAGGTACAAAAAGTACAAAGGCCTGGCATCAGGAGTGTGCTTGCAAGAGTTCAGAAAATCACAAGGATGCCATTGTGACTAGAGCAAAGAGAGCGAGAACAGGGAGACACATAGAAAAAAGGAGGTCAGACTTGGACTTCTGCTCTGAATAAAATGGCTAGCAGAAGAGACATACTCTGACTCAGGCTTTTAAAGAATCTGGTGACTGTGCTGGGAGTACAGTGGCAGAGGCAAAGGTGGAGACAGAAAGACCAGCTGGGCAGCTATTGCAATGATCCAGGTAAAAGATGAGGACTGTGCAAGAGTGGAGGATGCGGGGAGAAGTACTCAGATTGTTGACTATATTCTGAGTAAAGAAAGGATGCTAGAGCAGTCGTCAAAGTGTGAAATGAGGCCAGATTAAAGCACTGTGTGAGATTATAAAAATAAGTAGACGATCTGCGAGATGTGAAAGGGGAAGAGTCAACAGGTTTTGGTGACCTATTGGATGATAGAATGGATTTTAGAATGACTCCCACATTCCTGGCTCCAGTCATTGAAACTGGAGATACAGGAAGATTTGTTTTAGGGTGTGGATGATGAGGGCAGACCTGGGCCTGCGGAATTGGGGATGCCTGTGGACTGCTCACATGGAAATACATGGGAAGCAGTTATGGACCTTTCCAGACAGCTGGAGAGAGGCCCAGTCTGGGAGTTGTAGGTATTTAGCAGGAATTTGAAATTATGATGTGAACGACTTATTAAGGAGCATGTATAGAGTACAAAGATAAGAAAGCCAAGAATTGAATGCTAGAAAACATTAACAGTTAAGAAGCAGACTAAATGGTCAATTTAAAAAGGCATAGACTTGTCAGGCCACTGAAAGTGCCGTCAACTTTCCTACTTTAGAAACAATGATGGCCATAATGAAAAGCTAACTGTGTGTGCCCTTTGTAATTACCATCAACTCTTACCAACCAAAAGCTAATGCTTACTAATGCGCAACGAAAGGAATTTGTGCTAAAAGAGTTTAATCATGCATCTGAGATTGTCAAGTCTTTGCTTATATTATTGACATTGAATTATATAAACTTGGATAAATGTATCACAATAAAATTCCTACTAGCCCAATTATAAAGTCTTCTGAGAGATGCTTTCCAGCTGTGAGTATGGGAATAAGGAAAATATAGAATCTTCTTTTGAAAGACTGGATCCAACTACCAATAGTCACAAGTATGAACTGGTTGACCTCTTGATGTCTGGACCAGTATTATGCCTGTGACCCTACCTTTTCTTCATCCTTTATTCTTCAGTCATGATCATGTTCCTTTGAGTGCTTACTTCAGTTTTTTTATACAATTTGACTATTCTTATCTCTAGGCTTATACATTAAAGCTCTATGGTGGCTCCCACCAACAACCTAAATAAGATATGAATAGATCATTCATGTAAGATGGTATGTAATTAAATAGGGGCGCCTGGGTGGCTCAGTTGGTAAGCGTCTAACTCTTGACTTTGGCTTAGGTCATGATCTCATGGTTTATGAGTTTGAGCCCTGCTCAGGATTCTCTCTCCATCTCTCTCTGCCCCTCCTCACTCTCACTTTCTCTCCCTCTCTCTCTCAAAATAAATAAATAAACTTAAAAAAAAAAGATGGCAGGGGCACCCGGGTGGCTCAGTCATTTAAGCGTCTGACTTCAGCTCACATCATGATCTCTCGGTTCGTGGGTTCAAGCCCTGCATTGGGCTCTGTGCTGACAGCTCAGAGCCTGGAGCCTGCTTCGGATTCTGTGTCTCCCTCTCTCTCCACCCCTCCCCTGCTCATGCTCTATCTCTCTCTGTCTCTCAAAAGTAAATAAATGTTTAAAAATTTTTTAATAAAAAAATTAAAAATTAAAACAAATGAAAAAAGATGGCATATAACCAAATAAATATCAAGAAAAGAGATTGACATTTATAATTACCAAAAAATATAAACTAAAACAGTAATAAAATTATTTGTACATATACTAATTTAAAGAAACTGTTTTAAACCTAAATAACATTCAGAGTTGTGGTAAAACTGATTCATTTGAACCCAGCTGATTAAAAATGAACACATACAAATAAAAAAATTTAAAGTGTTTCTGCATTTTGATTCAGTAATACTATTTCTAGGAATTTATCTGGTGATAACAGATCAACTAAAGAACAAACATATATTCTTTGCAATGCTGCATATAATAATAAAACAATATGTTAAATAGAAAGTAAAAGGAAAGTTTTATTTATTTATTTATTTAATGTTTATTTTTGAAAGAGAGACAGAGCATGAGTGGGGGAGGAGCAGAGAGAGAGGAAGACACAGAATCTGAAGTAGGTTCCAGACTCCAAGCTATCAGCACAGAGCCCCACACAGGGCTCGACCCCATGAACCACGAGATCATGACCTGAGCTGAAGTTGGTTGCTTACCTGAGGCGCCCCACAAAAGGAAAGTTTAGGAAGTGTGATGACTTCAACAATAACCAAAATGTATGCCTCTTTATAAAGATTAGAAGAGAAAACAGGAAAAAAAAAAAATACCCATGCTAGGGCATTGGGATTTAAGTTGCTTTATTTATTTTTCTTTTTTTTTAAATACTATTAATCCTGTGATGACATTCCTCTATATGAGTGCACAGGACAATAACGGTTTTATTTCTACATTATTTTTGCTTATTTGATGCAGTGGCAAAATCTTAGCTCTTTTCATCTAAGTTAGCAATGATTTCTTACTGAGCTTTGGCAAGAAAATGGAGTAAAGATGTTTGTTCCACTGAAAGCAGAAGGATGGCACTCACTTCAGGTAACCTTCATGTCCTGAGGAGGATAGCTCTTTATCTTCTGCTTCCCTCTGTTTATATAGGCCTGGGATCAGAGAAGAAAATCATTTCTTGGCTTCTATGATTTTGTCTATGGCTCCAACCTCAGAGATACTATCCTTCTGTTTTCCTGCCTATAATCCCAAGAAATCCACAAAATGGCAACTGGTCCAGCTTTTCTTAAAAAACGCCCATTGCTCACCTAAAGATTTCTAGAACCTACAAAAGGGTCTTGTTTGGAATTGACCTGGATGTCTTATCATTGTCAATAAAAGACAGACTCAGTAGAAAGGGCCCTGGCTGCTGTAGCACCTAATGTATTAAATGATAACTTGAAATGAAGACCTTTTATAATTCTGTCTTTCCTTTGGACAGCTAAACATAGGATGTGCCAATCAATTCAGCAGTGCTGCTCCAGTTCTTCTTCAGTATTCTCATGATGCTGGAATGTCCTGGTTTCTGGTGAAAGAAGGCTGTTACCCAGCATCTGTGGGCAAAGGATGTGAAGGAAACTCCCGAGAACTAAGTGAGCCCACCGTGTATCACACAGGGGACTTTGAGGAATGGACAAGAATCACCATTGTTATTCCCAGGTCTCTTGCATCCAGGTACAGTGACCATTCTTATTATGTGCCCTAGGCGTTATTTCTTGGAAGCATATATTTATCTCAATATCATCATTTCAATAACCTACAAGAATTCATATAGTCTAGCCATATCTGTTCACAAAATAAGGAAAAGAGCCCTGGGGCAAAGTTCCCAAAGCCCAGGTGTGTGTTGAGGTGCACATGCACCCATGAATGCTTTTGAAACAGATTTACTCATTCATTCATTCATTCATTTATCCAACAAATATTTATTGAGCACCATTCTGGGCACTGGGACAGCAGTGAACAAAAGATGTTTAAAGTCCAAGGGAGTCATAAGGCATTATTATATCAGACTTTGACTTTATATAGATTTTTGGTAATTTAATACCTACCTGTGTGGGCAATTTGAGATATCTTGTAATATAAAAGATCCCTTTAGGGGCTCCTGGGTGGCTCAGTCAGGTAAGCATCCTACTTCAGCTCAGGTCATGATCTCATGGTCCATGAGTTCGAGCACTGTGTCAGGCTCTGTGCTGACAGCTCAGAGCCTGGAGCCTGCTTCGGATTCTGTGTGTCTCTCTCTCTTCCCTTCCCCTGATCACACACTGTCTCTCTGTCTCTCTCAAAAATAAATACATATTAAAAAAGATTTTTAAAAATTCCTTTAAATAACTATAAAAATAATATAAAGATTAAATATCAATTGACAGAGAAATGAGATAAATGGATTAAAAGAACTTGAAGGAATTAGTTTCATTAATAGGGCAATAAATTTAACTCTTAGTTTTCTGGCAGCTAGGGCAAAGGGGAAAAATATATAGTCATTTAGTTCTCATGTTTGGATAAAAAGAAAAAATTCATTCTGATTTTTAAGAAAAGGATAACATTTTTTCCATGCTTAGTATTCTAAAATAGATTCATAGCATGTATATGTATCCTTATGCCAGGTAAAGTAGATATCAGTATTTTTAACTCTATCATTTTATGAAAGATAAACATTCTTCAAGCAGACACTTCTTAATTGAATCCCAGGATGTAGCATTAAATCGTGACTAAGTCAAGGCATTTCTGCAGAGCTGAGATGATATACATCTATCTACTTGTATAGCTTTCTGGTTGTGACTTCATATACACTTGGAATATTCATTAGTGCCATTCAGCAATATTTCCAGCTTGCTTGCTTCCTTCCTAGAATATGGTAGGATTATATTTTCCCCGCATCTTTAAAAGTTTGATGCAGTAATAAAATGTGAATGGAAATCAAATGTGTGGTTTTTAAGAGCCCATGTGGATTTTGTCATGTTCTATGCTTTATGAAAGCATGTTTTGAGATGTAGTTTACATCAGTCTGGGTCCCTTAATGTCTACAACAAGCAGACTTCCTTGCCAGCCTACACTGGGCATACAGCAGAAGCAAGAAATAACTTTTGTTGAGTTAAGCCACTGAGATTGGGGATTGTTGGTCACCACAACATAGCTTACCTGCTCCAGACTGTTAACAGTGGTAAAAGCATAGCAGTTGATAGGAGTGGTCTATTTATAAAGTTCTTGGAGACCATTCTGTCTGTGACAACTTTCACCTAATTGATCACCAAACTTATTGTTCCTCATCTAGCTAGAGAAGCTGGTTATGTTCTTCTGCCTCCGTCAGTACTTAGGTATGCATCTTAAAAAATTACACCACAGACTTTGGTAGACAATCTTCCTAGGTAGGGAAACAATTTTAGTCAAGGATGTACAAGTTTCTGGGTTAATCTCTTAAACTTTGAAGCATAATTTTTAAACCAACTTTCCCAAGAAAGTTTGTCAGTCAGTGTATCTAATTCAACTAATAATTTTTTTGTCTTTATATGCCAGTGTTCTTTGTAGTATATTAAAGAGAGAAGATTTGATGTATAGGTAACAAAGTTGATGAGTTGGCCTTCTTCAGCAAAATTTAAGAATTTGACTTACATTCTGTTTTAGTTAGGCTACAGGCCCAGCTACTGTAACAGAAGAACAAATACAAATGCTTTACAAGGCTTAAACAAGGTAGAAGTCCATTCTTTCTCATATAGCAGTCCAAAGGTGATCAGTTCAAAGCTGACAGGGTGGTTCTGCCATTCTGAGCACAAGACTCTCATCTCCAGATCCAAGGCAGCTGTTCTAGATCTTGTCATCTCTTAACCAGTAGAAGGAAAAAGGAGTCAAGGATGCATGGATACATTACTTTTTTTTTTTTTTTTTTAATGTTTGTTTATTTTTGAGACAGAGAGAGACAGAGCATGAGCAGAGGAGAAGTAGAGAGAGGGGGACACAGAATCCGAAGCAGCCTCCAGGCTCTGAGCTGTCAACATGGGGCTCGAACTCACAAGCTGTGAGATCATGACCTGAGCCGAAGTCGGGAGCTTAACCGACTGAGCCACCCAGGCGCCCCATACATTACTTTCTTAAAAAAACCATCCAACTCCTTGTTTATATTCTTGAGTATAGCCTAAGATAATATATGTACAGTTATCTGTCACAATGCAGCCTGTCTCCCCAAAACTTAGTAGCTTAAAGTAACAATGATTTACTTCCTCATGGTTTTGTAGGATTATCTGGGTAGTTCTGCTGCTCTCTCTGGGCTCCATCATGTAGCTGCATTTGATTGGTGAGTTGGTTAGTGTTTGGGCTCAGCAAGACCTTTCTCTCTATGTCGTCTTCATCCCAGTGTTTTTTACAGTTAGGTGGTTCCAGAGTTCCAAGAGAACGAAAGTAAAAACTGCAGGACTATCTTATTTGCCACATCCAATTGATCAGCGCAAGTTACGAGGCCAGTCTAGATTCAGAACGTGGGAAAACAGACTCCTCTTTCTGATAGCAAGTGCAGAAAAGTCACTTTATAGAGGAACATGTACACAAGGAAGTGTGATTCATTGGGGGTGTTATTGTAACAATCTACCATAGTGTGTTACTAGTCCCAGTGACTCACATCTCTTCCAACAGCCAAATGTATTCACTCTCCTCCCAAGACCCCCCAAATATCATTCCCATCACAGTATCAGTCACTAGTTGCTGATCTTGTGATCTCTATCAGGTCAGGGTATGGCCATGGATCCCCGTAAATGGCTCCTCTCGATCTAGAGACCTGTGAACTAAAAAGACAGTTCTCAGCATCCAACATACAATGGCGAGACACTGACAGGATAACTACAATAGACACTTCCACTCAAAAAAATAATAATAATCATAAGGAAGGAATGGGAATCACATAGCAGCCACTGGCCAATAGGAATTCTGAAATCCAGCAAGATACTTGTTATTAGGACTCCCTCCTCCATAAGCAAGGTCTAGGACAAGAAAGTGGCCTTGATTAAGTTCTGTTCCTTAGGAGTCATTCCTTAATCTATTGTTCTTCTCAGCTGTTGGTTCTACTCTGTAGGCTTCAACCTCTGAGGTATCTTTCCTTTACATGAAAATTTATCTGTGTTTGTATCTTAATAGCCGTCTCATCCTGCTTTCTGCCCATCAGAAGTTGGGCATGTAACAGTGTATCCCTGTAGTCCTCACTACCAGCTGCCTGCCTTCCCCCCTCCCCAGCTATCCTTTTCTGAAACATTGGCTCAACCACAGATCTTCCAAATATATAGTGTAGCATGCTGTGAAGCTGGGGAACATTGAGTGGTGTATATTTGCTGCAGTGACTAGCAAGCATATC
Organism: Prionailurus bengalensis; assembly: GCF_016509475.1. NCBI lineage: Eukaryota > Metazoa > Chordata > Mammalia > Carnivora > Felidae > Prionailurus > Prionailurus bengalensis. The sequence goes on from NC_057348.1 coordinate 80,334,979, forward strand.
CAGGTGTTGTAAGACATCACTATGAAAGCAGTGGTAAAGCCACACATGAGAAATAAAAGAAGGTTTTCCTCAATATCACAAAGTGAGCCAATATTTTGAAGCTCCCAACATACCAATATTTTTTTGGACCTCAGCTGTTGGAAGAAGAAATATTCTTCATTAGAGTCCAGCTTCCTGGCTAATTTGAATACCATCCAGCTTGCTGGTTGATGGCATGTTGGTGACAAAGAGCTCTCTACTGAAGAATAGTAAATATATTTCCACTTTAAGAGCTGTTGTTTCTTCTGCAATATGTTAAACTCTGCTATCTCCAAATGCAGTGTTGGAAAGCTGAGAATTTGAAGTGTGAAAATTGTTAAAATTGGGAGCTATTTTGCCACGAGGCAACATGCTTATACTAGTTACTAGAACATTGCTCTTTCACAAATAATCGTAACCTGATTTTCTCAAAGGAGCATTTTGTCTTCATATTCATTCTCTTGGTTCTCGCCTACAAAGGAGACATGTTGGTGACAGTAGCTACATGCTGGTATATCCCTGACCCACGGCAGTGTCCCCAACCATACAGTCTGTCATGTCATGCAGCCTTCTGTAGGTTCCCTATGCAGAATGCAAAATGTTAATATTTCGGGGGCGGGAAGAGGTGCCAGAAACACAATTGCCTACTATTCTGCAGAATGTCTCCTCCACTGCCACCATCACCTGTGAACCTCTGCACATGACCAGCAGATGCACAGGAAGCTTCTTGGTTTGAAAGGCTGATGTACATCTGAAATGTGGTGGCGGAAGAGGGTGGTATAGAAATCGATTCTCCTGTTCACCCAGGCATCCTCTGAACAAAAGTAATTGGGAAAGGAGACAGAGATAGAGTCTTCTACTGTTTCCTTATCTGGGAAAGCAAAACCTCTGGAAGGTTTTGTTCAAGATTTGAATGGTCAAGACACACTATGGTTTATTTCTAGTAAAGTGACATAAAACTGAACTGTGTCAGGGGCGCCTGGGTGGTTCAGTCGGTTGAGAATCCGACTTCGGCTCAGGTCATGATCTCACAGTTTGTGGGTTCGAGCCCCGCATCAGGCTCTGTGCTGACAGCTTGCTGAGAGCCTGCAGCCTGCTTCAGATTCTGTGTCTCCTCTCTCTCTCTGCCCCTCCACCACTCATGCTCTGTCTCTCTCTGTCTCTCAAAAATAAATAAATGTTAAAAAAAATTTTTTTAAAAACTGAACTCTGTCATTTCCTCAATCATCATGTCCTGCAATCCTTCCCAGACCTTCCTGACTATCAGATCAAAGATGCTCTTCTAGCTCTATGTCCTTCTCAATAGTAGTAGTAATCAGCATTGCACATTCACATTACTTTATTTAGGGTTCCATTGAGGTATTTCCTCATTTGACTATGGGCTGCATGATGGCAGGAACCTTGTTGGGTTTTTGTTTCCCATTGTATACATAACCCTAGCACTATGTCTGGCATATTGGAGGCACTTGGTAAATGCCGGTTGAATGAATGGATATTGAATGAGGAATAAGGACCAACAGTAGGTGATTAGCTACAATGAAGATGCCTCCCTTTTTAAAATATATTTTCCAGGGGCGCCTGGGTGGCTCCGTCAGTTAAGCGTCTGACTTCAGCTCAGGTCATGATCTCACGGTTCATTGAGTTCGAGCCCTGCATCGGGCTCTGTGCTGACAGCTTGGAGCCTGGAGCTGCTTCGGATTCTGTGTCTCCCTCTCTCTCTACCTCTCCCCTGCTCTCACTCTGTCTCTCAAAAATAAATAAACATTAAAAACAATTTTTAAAAAATTAAATTGTTTTCCAAAATAAATTCCATGCTGTTCAGAAAAATCATTATTCTGCATTCTGCTGTGTCTCCCTGAAAAGGCACGGATAGCTCATTCCCACATGTGCACACACACATTAATAGCATGAATAATTTCAAGACTATATCTCCACTACTTTAAAAAAGATAAACCATGTGGAATCTAGACATGCTTATTAGCTTAACGTTGGCCTACTTCTTTTTGTTGTTGTTGTTGTAGCTATAGCTTTAAAACTATAATTTATTTCATATTTAAGAAGAGTAAATAAAAGTAAGATATACTTGTGGTCTGGTTCTGCATACAAGAATGGGTAACAGTCTCGTTCTGGTTCCTGCAATAAATTCAATTGGAAATTTATTCTGTAGGTGGACAGCATAGTACTTTGTCTTTAACTAACCTTCTCCATTGTTCCACCATAATATTCATATGAGTAGTATCAGTACCCAGAGAAGAACTAGTCCAAGGATGAAAGTTATCCAGTCTTCAGTTGACAAAGCCATTCCAATAGTGAGCAATGAATATCCTAACGTAGAGAGAGGGATGAATTCATGGTGCCACATCAAGAAATTCCTGGGACACCTGAGTGGGTCAGTCAGTTAAGCAGCTGACTCTTGATTTCAGCTTAGATCATGATCTCATGGTTCATGAGTTTGAGCCCCACATTGGCCTCCATGCTGATTGCGCAAAGCCAGCTTGGGATTCTCTCTCTCTCCCTCTCTCTACCTCTCTCTGGCTCTGTCTGAATGAATGAATGAATGAATAAATTAATGAATTAATTAACTAACTTAAAAAATTCTCTGCATACCAAATCTCTTATAACATGGTAGAAGCATGTGGGATCCCAGGTATGGTAGATTTTTGCTGGTATAAAAAGAGGTTTTCAAGTAAAGATTCAGAAACAGTTTGATGAACAAGTATCCTATTATAAGAAAACAGCTCTTAGGCAAAGAATTAGAAGGCATTTCAAGAAACAGACAAGATAACTTTTAACTGTCAGAAACCACCTATTTCTTCAGAGAAGAAATGAAACAGCCACCTCACTTTGGCCTATTTCTTTCTTTCCTTCTTCTGATGGTCTCTCCATGACGACAGTTTTTTTGTTTTTAAAACGTTTATTCTGGCTTGAGAGACAGACAGCAACAGAGAATGAGCAGGGGAAGAGCAGAGAGAGAAGGAGACACAGGATCTGAAGGAGGCTTCAGGCTCTGAGCTGTCAGCCCAGAGCCTGATGCAGGGCTGGAACCCACAAACCATGAGATCGTGGCCCGAGCCAAAGTCGGACGCTTAACTGACTGAGCCACCCAGGCGCCCCCATGACGACAGTTTTTTAGTTAATTTCTTAGTAGTCCTTCTTTTTATTCCAGCAACCCTGAGGTTGCTAATTTCTTGTGCTCAGTTCCAAGACTGTGCAGTGGAGAGTAGGACAGAGCAGCAGTAGGCATCGGGAACCAGGCACAACTTGGAAAAATTTAAATGAAGCAAAACTTGGCTGATGTCATGAATGGTGAAAACTTTCTTGCTTTGGTTTACACCTGCCAACTAAAAGCCATCCAGCAAAGATAAAGAGAAGGAAAAGAGGTACAATGTCTTGCCCTATTTCTTTGAAATATGGGCTCCCAGCTAGGACTCTTAGCTATGATTCATCATGTCCTAGACTCACCCTATTAGCCAAATAATTCATCATTTTGTTTTGTTTTGTTTTTCCTTTATTTAAATATGGATTCCTTAATTCTGAGCTCCTGAGGTCTTGTACCTTCTCAAATATCTAACAGTGCACTCTGCTTCTTGGGTCAATAGGAGTCTTAGACCTAGGGGTGCCTCCTCTCTCTGGCCAGACCAAACCCTCGTTCTCTTATTGTTATGAAAATAATAGGGACTCCCAAGAAACAGATGGGTGAAAGTGTTTCACTTGCCCTTCATTCATTATCAAATTACCCAAGCATCTAGATCTACCCAACAGTGGGAATCTACAACCTTCTAAATGCTTCTGGGCCTCAACCTGAGCCTGCTTCTTCCATGAAGTAGGGCAGTCAATAGAGATGCCCTGATCTTGCCCAAATAGGAGGACTTAGAGTAGAGGAAACTTATTCTTACCTCTTTCTTACTTTCCATGGGATAGAAGTTGTGCATCTATTGTTTCTCTGTATTATAGAAATAGAAAAGGAAGAGATAAGAATGACTTTTAATCAAAGAGGACTTGTATCAGAGAATTGGCATGTTTTCCTTTTTATCAAAAGATACACCTGTCTTTTGAGAGGAGCACAGGAGCCTTGCCATTTTCCTTAAAGGCAGCAATTGGCAAAAGCTGCTGATCATTAATTCCATTTACTTCCTTTGAGAGGAAAAACATCTGCACAACCTAAATAACATTACAACCCCAAACGGAGGAATTTTCCCCAGGTCCATGACACACCACTGTATTTTCTTTTTTCTCTTTCTTTTTTCTTTTTTTTTTTTTTCGCTTTGTCTTTTGTCTTAAAAAATAAAACCAACATATTTTGAATTAGCTTCAAAGGAAATAAAAGATGTTTACCTACCTCTTAACACACTGAAGAATGTGTGCTAAGACTTGCAGTAATAGGTGATTAATCTCTGAACACTTACCTAGTAAACAACATTTTTGGTTACATACTGCAGATTTGCCAAGAGTAGGTAACTTAAAATAATGAAGAAAAAAATCCAGGTTGATGGTTCTGTGTTGCCAAATAATCAAAGCTATGAAGAGCTAGAAAGAAATGAATTCTGACACTACTGTATTATTTCCACAATAATGGAGAGGACAAGGAACCAACTTTGTCTATAGTTATCCTTGACAATCTTCATTAATCTTTAAGATTCTTTACCCTTATTTACTAAGAAACTGGATTCACTCACAAGTCTATAAATATTGGCAGCAAAATTAATTGGACTCCGGGTAACCTAATCCATCTTCCTTCTCTGATGTCAGTAGAACTGAGAAGGAAGAGGTATTTTCCTGGTGTGATATTATAGATGTGGATGGGTTTCCATATATTTGAAAAGAGAGATGTCCTGAAGGGATTGCAAAGGCTGGGAAGCAACTGGGACAAGTGTTCATTTGGCAGTGTCCAGAATGTTGTGGAGGAGGAAGCACTGGGCAACAGCCCAGCCCACTGGTGTTCCAGGATTTTGAAGCACTGGAACCAGGTCTCTCTTTTGTTCATTGGCAGAAACCAGTGGTCACTGGCAGCCCAGCTGGTTGCTAAGAGTCCACAGAATGAGTGTCTTAGAGATTTGAATTTGAGAGATGAAGAGGGAGCCAACAGGTAGGAGTAGCATTGTTAGTATGAACTTAACTCTTTCCTGTCAGAATCACATCAGTGGCAAATAGCTAGAGTCCCCCTTATATGTCTTAACAAAGAGCATTCTATTTGATGGTCTCAAAAATTCCTAAATGGCCTCTTCTGAAAATACCCATAAAATTAGTGCAATGGAAGGGAGAAATACTAATTAAGTGAAAGGAATGCCTTTCTGGTTTCTGTTACTAAAAGAGTATGAGATGGAAAATATACAAGTAAAAACCTATATTACATTTCTGGCCATCAAAAATCTTCTGTACTTGATAATCCTGATATTGAAACATTTAGGCTGAAGAAGAAATAAACAGGCTGAGAAAGAAAACAGGCTGAAGAAGAAAAATAGGCTGAGAAAGCTGTGAGAGAGACACCTTATTATGAAGGTCAAGTGTCCAATCAAGAAGACATGACTTTCAAATAAACATTAATCTTTTTTTAATTTTTCTGAACTGCTCTGTATTTTAGTGCTTTTGTACGCAATGTTGGTACAAGAAACACATGTGTTTGTTTTTTCCTGACAGTAAAACCAGATTCCGATGGATTCAGGAGAGCAGCTCACAGAAGAACGTGCCTCCCTTTGGTTTGGATGGAGTGTACATATCCGAGCCTTGTCCCAGCTACTGCAGTGGCCATGGGGACTGTGTTTCAGGGGTGTGTTTCTGTGACCTGGGCTACACCGGTAAGGCCACAGACATGCATCTGGTGGTTTGTTTGTAAAATATTAATCTCTGGCTACTGTATGCCATGTTACTTCTTCCAAGGAAACAGATTCTGAGATGATTCTTCTTTAAGTCCTAATTGTAGGAATTTGCCACCCAGGCCCTTGAAGTGCTAAGATATTCTGTAGTTTTGAGCTGCCTAAGGAAAAAACCATGGTAATGCCAATTTCACTCCCTAAAGAGATTTATTTATTAGTAAACTGATAGTAGTTAACATTGCTTTAGGCTCTGCTTTATGAGGCACTATAGTAAGTGCTTTTCATTTCATCTCACTGAATTCTAACAAAAACCCTATGCCATTGTACATACTATTATTGTCCTTGTTTATATTTGAGGAAACCAAGACAGAGAGGCTTAGTATCTCTCCCGAGGTCACCCAGCTAGGAATTGCTGTAGCTAGGCTTCAAACTCTAGCAAGTCATTCTCTAGAACTCAAACCTAAGCTCTTCCTTGACCACTTGGCTGCAAGGGGCTCTCTGTGTTCTTTACATTGCTTTTTATACGGCATGTAATTTTATATATGCAAAGTAAAAATCAGTGTAAGAAATGATAAATCCAGGGCTGCCAAAAGAGGACTTTACAAGAGAAATATTTCTGACCATGGGCACCGTTGGCTGTTGCTACAAGGAAAAATAAAAAGGGAGCTGAGATTAAAGAGTAAAATTGGCGAAAATGTTACAAACTTCAAAAATCTTTCTGTAAAGTTTTTCCTGGAGGCAACTTCAAAAGGATTCCTCCCAGATTTTCAGTGCTCTGCCCTTCTTCTGGCGCATGACCAAAGATGAACATATGTTGTTGCAGGCCTTCTGTGGAGTGCCCAGCCACTCCTGGTTTCAAGGGTGTGTTTTTTTTAATCTGAGATTAACTCTCCTTATTGATCCTCTGATAGAAGGACAGCAAAGGAACACATTTTATTGTGGACAAAATCTATTTGTCAGTTTGCACAAATCCTCTGAGTAGCAAGAACCATGGAAATGTGTGGTTCCCAGTGTCTCTCTACTAAGGAATAAAAAATGATAGAGGTGGAATAGTGTTTTGTAATGATAGTAGTGATGGCTGTACTTCAGACAGACAATTGTGAGATACAGATTTCCATGTGGCTTCTTTCCCCTAACACCTGTGGAAATGCTTCTTTAGCCCGGGCTCTGAATGTACCTTCTAATGTTTCATGATTTCAACAAAGCCTCTCTCTTGTGTATTTCTTTTCTTGGAAGCTGCACAAGGAACCTGTGTGTCTAACGTCCCTAATCACAGTGAGATGTTCGATAGGTTTGAGGGGAAGCTCAGCCCTCTGTGGTATAAGATAACTGGAGGCCAGGTTGGAACTGGCTGTGGAACACTGAATGATGGCAAATCTCTCTACTTCAATGGCCCCGGGAAAAGGGAAGCAAGGACTGTCCCTCTGGACACCAGGAGTATCAGGTGAATAGTTTATTTGGTACACTTCTCCATGAAGATTCACCATGCCTTGTGGTCAAACCTAAAACACTCTGTTATCCTATTGAGGACTTACATAATAAGGTTTCTCTCTATATATTTTGATATTTAAAAATGAAGTATAACTTCAACTCCATAATAAAATAGTTTCTGCAAAATGTATACCACAATTCATTAACCAGCCTACAGACATCACCAAAGTCTGTGTGTCTAATGTATGTCAGCTTGGTTGTCTAAAGTTCATTGTTACTATGAAGACTATTTGATATTATTTTCATATATGCCAGGTGAAGCAAGGATTTTTTTTCAACTTTAAATTTTGTGTCCGAAAATGATACATTCCGTTTATCGAAGTGTATTTGTATTCACTTATTAAAAACTGTCCCAGGGGCACCTGACCGACTCAGTTGGTAGAGCATCCGACTCTTGATCTCAGGTTGTGAGGTCAAGCCCCATATTGGGTGTGGAGCCCTCTAAAAATAATAATAATAATAATAAAATAAAAATAAAAACTGCTCCTGAAATTTAAAATACCTATACTGACACCTACTGGTAAAATAAAGAACTGCTTAGTTTTAAGGTCAAATGAAATAGTAGCACACCTAAAATAAAACTGTGCTTTTTGTATTACTATCAATTAAATTATTTGAGAATCGGAAGAAGGGAAGCAGAAGAAATATTTTAAGCTTATAGGCCTTGTCTTCACTAAAATCTGGGGTTCTGTGTCACGTTTTTTCTGCCTTCAGTCTCATTCCCTTTCCTGTCACAGTGGGCTCCTGTCATGTAGGCCCTCTCTGTTGGTTTACTATGGATGGAGGGCTAATTTACATCACACTGAGTGAGTGTCAGCTGTGAAAAATTAAACCATCCAAGTCTAAGTCAGCAGTATAAGTAATTATGTGGCCCTAAACTAATGCAGCATTTGGCTTCTTAATGTTAGTTTTTTCTTCATCCTGAATTTCCAAGAATAGTATGATCTCAATCTAAGGAATGACCATTTCAGTGATTTCACTAAATTATGCCAGACTGTCACAATGAAATAAAGTTCACCCGTTTCCTTTTGTTTAAATCGTTGTTGCAGAATAAAATTAATGGTTGTTAGGAAACTTTTTTAAATGCTTATAGAATTAACTTGCTACATAATCTATGCAGCTTCTGATTTTCATATGCCCTTTGTGTTTAAAAGTAACATTTCAGAATTACAGAATTTTTTTTTTAATTTTCTGTGTCAAAACACAGAAGGTTAAATCTCTTCTGAACTTACCTATTTATGAATAAACTGAAGTTTGGGTTTTTGGGGTTTTTTTCACCAGACTCGTTCAGTTTTATATACAAATTGGGAGCAAAACTTCAGGGATTACCTGCATCAAACCAAGAGCTAGAAATGAAGGTAAGTTGCTGTATTTCTATAGAAATTATAGTTACTATTGGCACATTAGTGTTTTTTCTTCCCAAAGTTTGGCCAGGATTTTGCAAACTGAGACACTTTCTTTCTCTTCTCTTTTCCATCATTAAATGACTAGCTGCATGGAGCCACGATGTCTTAGGTTCCTCATCTAGATCCTTAAGCCTGAAAAGCTCATGGATCCTATCAGAGTCTATTTGTTTTAAGGAATGCAATTCCTTTATAACTTTCAATAGGAAGAAAAAGAGACTTTTACATTTAGTGCGGGGCTAGAAGTTTTTGCATAGGGTGTTATTTACTGAATGCAGATCAGACCCTGGCCATAAACATTCTGGGGGTACTAGCATCCTTTGGTAGAAGGAGCAGTTCTTGGTAAGGATAAACATTAACTTTTCCTGAGCACCTGATATATGCAAGGCAGTATTCCAAGTGTTTTATCTGTTAATTCATTTAATCTCCATCATACCTGTTTGCCATAGGTACTATTAGTCCAATTTTACAGATAGAGAAACTGAGACACAAGCAGGTCAAGCAACTTACCCAAGATCATGCAGTCAGTAAGTGAATGAGCAGGGATTCAAACCACTGATGCACATTCCAGAATGGATGTCTTAACCTCCTGCATACTGCTTCTCTCCTTGCCCAGAACTCCACTTCTCTAGGCATCCATACCATCTCCTGCCTCAGTGGTTCAGTTCTGAAAAAAATGCAAAAGGCCTGTAACATATATAAGTGGCCTCCAGGAGCTCTGCGAGTAGGATGGGATCCTTAAGGAACCCAAATATGAGTTTCCCTAATACAAAATCTGTGGGCTTCTCAGAAGGGTCCTCCTACAAACCTTGATCTCATGAAAGGCACATAAAGAGTTTTGTAGTATGTAAGTTTATTATCTCAGGCATGACTGTATAAAACATATTGGCTTAGGGGCACCTGGGTGGCTCAGTCGGTTGAGCATCTGACTTCGGCTCAGGTCATAATCTCATGGTTTGTGAGTTCGAGCCCTGCATTGGGCTCTGTGCTGACAGCTTGGAGCCTGGAGTCTGCTTCGGATTCTGTGTCTCCTTCTCTCTCTGCCCCTTTCCCACTCATGCTCTGTCTCTCTCTGTCTCTCAAAAATGAATAAATGTTAAAAAAAAAAACGTAAAATAAAAAACATATTGGCTTAAACTGTACCTGTGAGTCCATGGAGCTAGTGATAGCTCTAATGGTCAATCCTAAATGTCCTTGGCCATGTCACCACTAACTGAGACGTTTCATGACGTTTTCTGAGTATCTCAGTACTTTTAGTCTAGTAATTATCCAGATTGTATATTTACTGAAACATCTGTAGATGTTTCTGTAAAAGTTTCTGTAGAGGTAAAAGTTTCTTTAAAAGTTTAGAACGTTTTACAGACCATTTTGCATTCCCTAATCTCTTCAACAAAGATTTATTCAAGAATCTGCTCTAACCCACGCCCATTCTAGGCTGTGGATACAGTGTCTCCAATCATGTGACACGTTATTCAAGATGTGCTAGGTTATGGTGCAATAAGGAACAACCCTTTAAATCTCAGTGGGTTAAAACAGTAAGATTTCTCCTTAGTGCTACATTTTCATTGAGGCTCATCGTGAGGTCCTCATTCCAGCATGCAGGACAAGCTGCTGATGGATAGATTCTAGGTGTTGCCAACCATGTGGCAGAGAGAAAGAGACAGTGTGTTGAAGGGGACCCCAAGTCCAAACCACCAAGTGCCGGAAGCGGAAGAAGCCCTGACCAGAGCAGACAAAAGCCCCGTCCATAGGGACACTTCCATTTTAGTGAGAAGAATCAGAAAATAGACAATAAAGAAAAGAAATAAGCAAGATGTTAAATTGACAGGCTGGACAGAAATAAATCACCTGAAGAGATGGCCAGTTGTTGATGGGGAGATTTGATTTAGATACAGTGATCTGGGAGGGGGCTCCCTGAGGAAGTGACATTTAAACTGAAATCTAGGGGCGCCTGGGTGGCGCAGTCGGTTAAGCGTCCGACTTCAGCCAGGTCACGATCTCGCGGTCCGTGAGTTTGAGCCCCGCGTCAGGCTCTGGGCTGTTGGCTCAGAGCCTGGAGCCTGTTTCCGATTCTGTGTCTCCCTCTCTCTGCCCCTCCCCCGTTCATGCTCTGTCTCTCTCTGTCCCAAAAATAAATAAACGTTGAAAAAATAAATAAATAAATAAATAAACTGAAATCTAAAGGATGAAAAGGAGGCAGCACAGGATGAGCTCAGGGCAAGTTTTCCAAGTCAGAAGAAACAGCAAAGGCCAGTAGAAAAGAATTCTGATGTTGGAGAACAGAAAGAAGGCTAGTGTGGGGGTGACTGGGTGTCTCAGTTGAACATCCGATTTCAGCTCAGGTCATAATCTCATGGTTCATGAGTTCGAGCCCACGTTGGGCTCCCTGCTGTCAGCACAGAGCTTGCTTCAGATCCTCTGTCCCCCCCTCTCTCTACCCCTCCCCCACTTTTGCACGGTCTGTCAAAAATAAAACATTAAAAAAAATAGTTTAAGAGGAAGAAAGAAAGGGAGGGAGGAAGAAAGAGATGAAGGAAGGAAGGAAGGAAGGAAGGAAGGAAGGAAGGAAGGAAGGAAGGAGGCTAGTGTGGCTTGGAACTCCTGGAGATGAGGGGCAGAAGTCCCGTTGTGCAGAGAGCCTTGCTAGCCACGGTAAGGAGATGGGGTCTGAATCCATGCATCTTGGACACCAGCTGAGGGCTCTTAGCCCAGGCAACGACATAATCTTATGTAAATTTTTACAAGATCACCCTACAGAAATAACAAGTAGTTCAAAACACGTGACTATTTATGGAACACGTTCTCTGCCCCCGGGGCACAGGCAGGAGCTTTGAGGGCTACAGAGGAAGACAGGGTCCTGTCCTCAAGACCTTATTTCCTGATTGGAGAGGTAGAACTTTTTAACATTTTCTTTAATCTTGGTAATAAAATTACTGTAAAATACTTGGTGGTTGGAACAGTGTAGCAATTGTGTGTATGACTCTTCTGAAAATCACAGATCCGTATCCCTATGTGTATATGAACTTTAAAGAGGAGAACTGACCAGAGTATTCTGGGAAGCATCCGCTTGTCATAGACATGAAAGTTCTGCTCTACACTTAGCCTCTGACCACGAGTGCTGTTGCCTCAGGGCAGATTCCCTTAAGATCCTTTTAGCAACAAGCAACTTTTCTCAACTTGCTCTTGAGCCATTTTCTTAAACTCATTGCTAACCTTGTAATTGACACCCCACAGGCGTTTCTAGGCCTTGTCTGGAAAACGGGTTGTTAAAATGTAAATCTGCCTAAATCCTTGAACAAATCTCTTCCAGTTGATGAAAGTAAAGATTTTTTACTTACTCAAGCTGAAGCATTAATTTACATATTTGGAATTAAAATCAAAATTAGGCTATTTTCAATAAGACTGGGCAGAACGCAGATGGAGTTGTAATTTAAAAAGAGAAATGTTGTACATGCCGAAAACACTCAGTAGATGAGCTAAAATGGCTTGGTTTTTTTTTCAGATGTGCCATGTGTCAGATGACACAGCTAATGGGGCTCAACAATTTACATAAAGTATACATACTGCTGTTTCCCTTTCTTTCATTCCTTCATACTTCTCTGGAAGGCACTCCTTTATTGTCCTTTGGGATTGGGCCCTAATCCTAGACTTTCTTGTGACCCTCCTAAAAAAGCAAATGATGAGAAGGATTGTAAGCAGAAACCAAATGGAATATGGACCCCTTGAGTCATGCTTCTCATTGATACCTGAATCCTCTAGGAAGCTTCAAAATGTAGGTTCTGATTCAGCAGAACTGGGTTGATATAAATTTCTCCAAGACTGAGTGGCTTAGAGCAACAAACATCAGTTATCTTCTCATTTCTGTGAGTTGGGAATTGAGGAACAGGTTAGCTGGGTGGCTCTGGCTCAGGATCTTCCATAAAGTTGCATACAAGATAAAAGCCAGGAGGGGGGCAGTCATCTAAAGACCCAACCAGGGTTGGAGGATCTATTTCCAAGATGCTCATTTACATGGCTGTTTGGCAAGCGGCCTCAGTTTCTCACTGTGTGAACCTGTCCCTTGGCTGTTTGAGTGTCCCCTATTACCCGTCAGCTAGCTTTCCTCAGAGCAAGAGATCCATGAGAGAGAGCAAGGAAGAAAGCACAATGCTTTTTATGGCCTAGTGTCAAAAGTCAGGCACTGTCATTCCTACCATATTCTGCTTATTACGTGTAAGTTACTAAGTCCAGTGGCACACACACACACACAAAAAGGAGAATTAAGCTCCACTCTTTGAAGGGAAGAGTGTCAAAGAATTTGTGGACATGTTTTAAACCACCACAGGTAAAGCCTGTTCCCAGCTGATACAGGTGCTGGTCCTGAGACCATACGTTGAGTAGAGGGTATTAGAAAGGACCAGCCAGTGAGATTTTATTCTCATGATGCTTCCTTTCTGGTACTGTAATCTACCTTCTGAATAGGTCACCCCTCAGACAGATGACTGTCTAAATTATTCTCTCTCTCCCTCTCTCTCTCATCTAATTAAATGTAAACCCTGTCAACACAAATTAATAACCACAAGAAAAACTAAATTTTTAAGTGTCCGCTCTTTCACCCAAAATCACATTAAAAGCCAATAGGACATATTTTGAGCAAACATCAAGGGTTAGGGGCGAGAGTTTTGTCAGCCATTCCTCAACTTAACTAGAATAAAGACCAGAAACAGACTACCTGCCATTTTCTTCATGAACTTTAGTTGACTCTCTTCCTCCAATACATGCATCTACAGCCACCCACTGAAGCTCTAACTGCCAATCTAACTACACCTGTATACATCACGCTCTCTCCCCAAAGATTTCCTCTTCTTTGTGCTATTTTTATGCTCTCATTAAAAATGATGATATCTATTTTAAATATGGTAAGATTAATTTTCCCGAGATTTCTCATTTTTTGCATATTAGTCATTGTTGTTCCTGGCATCATTCCTTGTCAGATGTGGTGACAATAAATCCATGCGCAATCAATTAGCCTTAAGAGGCTTTCTTCTGGTTCTATATTTTATCCTAATAGTTCCTGAAACTTAGTTTTAGTAAACTCTTAGTTGTTCAGCATGATAAAAGGATTAAGAAATTCCTATCAGTCAATAATGTAGAAATTAAAAAGTTATTGTATGTACCATTAATGATTTAAAATTTTCTAGGGCTCCTGGGTGGCTCAGTCCGTTAAGTGTCCGACTCTTGGTTTTGTCTCAGTTCACACAATTCGTGGGTTCAATCCCCACATCGGGCTCTGTATTGATGATGCAGAGCCTACTTGGATTCTCTCTCTCCCTCTCTCTCTGTGCCCCTCCCCCACTCATGCACATGTGTGTATGCATTCTTTCTCAAAATAAGTAAACTTTAAAACTTTCCAAAAAGGTTAATGTATTACAAAATTAGTATTTTGTAAACTAGTATTTTGTAAACTAGTATTTTGTAAACTACAACTTTACCAAACATAATTTCTATGAATACCCAGAAAGTACTTGAGTATCCCCCATCATAATTATAAATATGCAGTCTAAGGAACAGTTATGGGATAGACAATTAGATAGATGCAGGAAAGCCATCTGCCCTTTCCATCAATAGCAATAGATGGATAGATGGATGGATGGATAGATAGATAGATAGATAGATAGATAGATAGATAGATACCCTGTTGATTCCTTCCATTTCATCATTAGCAATTTTTTTTTTTTGCATCCAACCTTACCCTTTCCCCATGTCCTCTTTTAAAATAGAAAAGTTTCCAGAAGAGGTAGCAGGGGCAGCACATGTCGTCCGTAACTTTAATGAGCAGGTCCATAAATCATGTCACTTTGGCAACAGGTGAAGGGGTGTTGGGTAGATGGAGTGGGTGAACAGGGGAAGGGTGACCCAGAAAGGAAGACAGAACTAACATTGGAGGGGAGTGAATTTTCTGCTTTGCTATTTAGTAAATGACTTCATTTCAGCTTCAGTAACTAAAGTCTGACAAAGTATGAAGTGCCAGTAAAAGGATCTTTCTGTTGAATAGAATTTCAGATTGGGCCATGCTTACTTACTGTCTGTGCTTCGGCAGAAAAAAAACACTACTTGATTTTGTGCCGAGGAGATTGAGATATTTCTTCTGAGTGTATAATAATGATATGAGACTTGGTAATGTTCAGGACAGAATCTAAAATTCAAATGCATGATCTGGAGTGGATTTTTACAACCCCCTTACCAACCTACTCATCACTCATACAGAGCTGAGTAGTCTTTTAAAAAGCTTATGGTTTTGTTTTTTGGGGTTTTTTCTCTCTATTTCCTGGGAGTTGGTGCATTAGAAACTGTCAAGGAATTGATGAGCCTTCAGGTCTACTAATTCATTCCTTGGAAGTTAGATGAATGTGCGCTCGTTCTATGAGATGCAATTTGAAGTTTCTGCTGCAGTCTTGCCATTTAAAAAATACTGTTCCTTGCCTTTTTTGCCCTGGGAAAGCTGTCCAAGTAACTGGATTTATGTCTTTTAACTCAGGGCTTGTTGTTCAGTATTCAAATGACAATGGCATACTCTGGCATTTGCTTCGAGAGTTGGACTTCATGTCATTTCTGGAACCACAGATCATTTCCATTGACCTGCCACGGGAGGCGAAGACCTCCGCTACAGCTTTTCGATGGTGGCAACCCCAACACGGCAAGTTACTACTCACCCCACCCTTCCTGGTAGCATTGAGAGCACACAGTTAAAGCTGCATTGTGCTATATGCTTCTTAATTTGCTTTCAGTTTCTAGACAATATGATTTAAAATCACAATCATAAAGGTATTCATATTGCTCTGTAATAAACCTTCTCTAACTGCCTTTATTCATCTGATTGCAGGCAAGCATTCAGCCCAGTGGGCCTTGGATGATGTCCTTATAGGAATGAATGACAGCTCTCAAACTGGGTTTCAGGACAAATTTGATGGCTCCATAGATTTGCAAGCCAGCTGGTACCGAATACAAGGAGGTCAAGTCGGCATTGACTGTCTCTCTATGGATACTGCTCTGATATTCACTGAAAACATAGGTATATATTTTCACCAGATAAGGGGAGAATATTTAATTAACTAGAGGACTAAATGAACTAAAACCCAAGAGGAGACTGTCTAATGCAAAACTGTGTACATAACTGCCTGTGCTGGGGGAGACCCTTGGGGACAAAAGGAGTTGGATTGACCTCTACTACATCTCAGTGCATTCAATGGCAGCCTGCGTTAGATGTCCTTCATGTGTGATCTAAGGCTTCCTGAAAGCAGAGCAAAACATCTCTATCTGAAGACATTCCCATGTTTCATAATTTGCAGAATTGCAGATGTAAGACTCTTCAAGGTGGTAACGCTTTTCAAATTAGCAGCCTGCCATATGTCCAAGTCTAGGCTAACCCAAATAACAACAGTTAATTGGGAGATAAAAAGTCACTTCAGATAAGACATGGTTTTCATTTGCTATTGAAAGTGTTCATTACAAGCACAGATGCCAAATAAGCAAAGAGAGAACGATTATGTGCTACCATTAAACTCTTCCTTTTTTGTAGGAAAACCTCGTTATGCTGAGACCTGGGACTTCCACGTGTCAGCATCGACCTTCTTGCAGTTTGAAATGAGCATGGGGTGTAGCAAGCCCTTCAGCGACGCCCACAGCGTGCAGCTCCAGTATTCTCTAAACAATGGCAGGGACTGGCATCTCGTCACTGAAGAGTGTGTTCCTCCAACCATTGGCTGTCTGCACTACACAGAAAGTTCCGTTTATACCTCAGAAAGATTCCAGAACTGGAAGCGAATCACTGTCTACCTTCCCCTCGCCACCATGTGAGAATTGTTGTTTGGCTTCATGTCAGAACTTTAGATTCCTGTCACCTAATTTGAAAATAATTGCAATTCTACTTGGCAATTCTATTACTCTCTCATGATAATTGTGCGTGGGGTATGCCGGGGGAGGAAAAACAAGTAAAGGTACAAGGTGCTATGGGTTGAGATTTTTTTTTTTTTAAATGTAGTGAATGAGTTCCAAAAGTTTTACAGGTCTCAACTTTTCCTTGGGAACATGAAGCCTGCCCACCAGATTGACTTGTAAAAATGGGTTCTGTGTGGCTGTAAAAATAAGTGTCTACCCAATAGCCCCAGAGTGATACTTGTTCACGTCAAGCAGTATGTAAAGTCACATACATATGGAAGAGTACCCTTAGTTTCTTTCTTTTCATTCTCAATACCACAGTAGGAATAAAAAATTGGTTCCTTTGGAACACTCTTATGTTTTTTATCTTTCTTCCCCTCCCTGGCATATTTCAGATCACTGTCAGGAGTTGTATGAGGGCTTACAGCAGGCTTCCACTTTGGGGGTTTAGGCATTTGGGTGATTTGGGGATCTTTCTAGGAACCAATGTGCACTGTGGTGGCTGGTTAGAGATTGTGCCATCCTGGGACTGCTTCCCTTGGATTCCTGCCTCTCCCCACCACTACTACATTCTGAATGACAGGCAAGTTGGCCTCTGCAAGCTGCATTTGCCAGCTTCCTGCATCGGCTGGCTTCCTGATAGATGTAATGGCAGACACTGGCAGGATAATCAGAGCAGAAAGAGAGATAAACCAGGACATTCCTCCCCCTTCTCTTTCTGTGTCAAGTGCATCTTGGCCAACTTCAGTGGCTCCAGCTCCCTGGAGATAGCCCTCCATGTAACCCTGGCCTCTGGGCACCAGCAACCATGTCTGCTCCCTCTGCCCCTCCAGCTTGGACTGGTAGTGGCCTCCTGACTTTGCTCAACTCTGGTTTCCTCACCCACCCCTGTTGGCTTCTCAGCTCTGGCACTAACTATGCCTCCAGTTCCCTGTGTTAAATTCTGTCTATATCAAATACTTATAGTGGTTTCCATTTAGCTGATTCAATTCTGATTCAGAGATGCACAACCAAGTGGAGGAAAAAAATGCAGGAAACCAAAGGATTTCATTGTTTAACCTAAAATGGTTTCCTCTGGACCCTCAGAGCTTTAGCAAGTGCTTATCTATAACTCATTTATTCACTTTATTTTTATTCCACAAACATTTATTGAATATCTGTTATGTTTTAGAACACTGAGGCAGAATGAATAAGTCTACGCCAGGATCCAAATATATTATTTAGGATAACATACATCTAAGCAGTTGTTTATGATATAAAATGGTGACCATGATAATAGGGATTTTATTGAAACACAGTGGGGTACTACCTAAGTGAGTTTTGGGGGAGTTGAGAGAGATTCCTGGAGGAGCCAGTGTGTGAACTGAATAAGCGAGTAGAGCTTGTCCAGGTGAAAAGGGTTCGTGGAAAGGCATTTATGCTTTGTAAGCCAAAACAAAATCCCAAAGACCAGAAAAAGCTTGAGCTGATGGGGAAATTCAAGGATTCGGTATTGCTGGAGTATAATTATGAGGCAAGAAACGGGGAAAGATAAGACAAGGGAAGAGGTCAGATGATGAAGGGGCCACGTATATGGGCCTAAGCCAGTTGGCCTTAACATTGTTCAAGCCACCATGCTGGCAGCCATGTTGCATTGAGGGAGTACTTGTGTAGGGGAAACAATAGCCCTTAAAATGTTACTATTGAAATTGTTCTTCAAGTAGACTGTGTTCCACATTCCAAACAACTAACAAAATTCTGTGCGATCTGTTCCTAAATGAGGGTCTGTGACTGCTGTTTGTTAAAGCTGCATATCTTTCTAGATAAGGTGATCTTCTGACAGTCTATTCCAAGTTGCATATTGCAAATATAAAAGAAAATACGGGAACGCCTCACATCATTCTCACCCTCAACTTTAGGGAGCTAGAACCCCAGGCACCAAAATGGAGGCAAAACATCCACGGGGCTTCCATTTTAGTGTCTCAGAAACCGTTTAGGGACAGTAGAACAGGGATCTCAAGGCAAGAACTTTATGAGATTCCAACTTTTCTCATGTGTATCATCTTTCATCTCTTTTCCCATCCTGAACGACAGTAAATGCCTGAAAGCAAAAATCAAAATCGGACACGCTGTTCGAACACAGAATAAATCGATAGTTTGAAATAACTTTCCCGTCCCAGGTGCATTCAGAGACACTTGCATGGAAGAAAGGGTGAAATATTTAAAAAACACATTTTCTTCTACTCTCTTGCTGGTGGGTTCAGCAGGCAAGGGCACCCAGTACTTGGTATGAGAAGGGAGTATTTTGAAGTAAAGGAAATTGGAATGGGGAGGAGGGCTCTTCAAAGTGAAAGGAGAGTTAAAATAAATGTTCTCCTACTGTCAGGGTTGCTTGTCGAACCAAGTGTGTTTTCTTTGGTTAGATCTCCCAGGACCCGGTTCAGGTGGATTCAGTCCAACTACACCATGGGGGCAGACTCCTGGGCTATTGACAATGTTGTGCTGGCTTCAGGGTGCCCCTGGATGTGCTCAGGAAGAGGGATTTGCGATGCTGGACGCTGTGTGTAAGTCAATAAAACTGGCAGTTTCTTTCTTTACCCTGCAAAAATAAAAATGGCTTTTGAACTCATGACAAAGAATGCCTTTCCACCACTCCTTTTTTTTCTTAGGTGTGACCGGGGCTTTGGGGGAGCCTACTGTGTGCCCATGGTCCCCCTGCCCTCGATTCTTAAGGATGATTTCAACGGAAACCTACATCCCGACCTTTGGCCTGAAGTGTATGGTGCGGAGAGGGGGAATCTGAATGGCGAAACCATCAAATCTGGAACATCACTCATCTTTAAAGGGGTTAGATAAGATTCTGCTCCTCTACACTGCTACCAGAATTGCTTCCTCACACACTGCTCCACACAAATGCATTCCTGAATCTTCTCAGATGATGCATAATTTTATACCTAGCTGTTGTCTGCTAGCCCGGACCATGTTTCCTCCTCTGTTCAGCACAGTCATTCTTTAGGATTAATTAGGCATAAAATCTTTCCTCTACTTTGATAATCAGACCTCCGTTACTTTCTGCTGGAATTATACACACACACACACACACACACACACAAATTATGCATATGCAGTTTCTCGAATCTTGACTTCTAGAATGTAGGGGTTTATGTGGTGTTGAATATATAACTTTCAGAATTGTAGAAACTGATTTTATAAAAGGTCTTTGCCATTTGCTTTCTTTTTCCCCCCTTTTCCTCCTGTTAATGGAGCCCTTTCATGACTTCAAGAAAGCCAAACTTGTGAGTCAAGTGACCTAGCATTCTCGGACATTGTTAGTATGTTTTTGTATTTCAACCTAGATGTCTGGTGAGAGAGACGTTAAGCAATTATGTGAAGCACTGTACCGGTTGGCACATCTTCCTGTGTGAATATATGCTTTATTGCATCTCCCAGCATGGGGAAATCGGCTGATCTAGATGTGCAAATGAAATCTTTAACAATAATCTGCATGGGTTTCTGTACAACCCTAATGATGAACACCTAATACTTAGAAAATTGGACACTCTGGAACTTTTTCAATTATAGCTGATAGATACTGCTTATCACCCTTGTTTGAATCCTGAACTCTTTTCAAGCTTGGATGAGAGAGAAAAAAACCCTTAGGGGTTTGAGAGATTTATAAGTCCCTAAGAGCTATGAGAGGCCAAAGAAATGGAGGTGGGACCCTTCAGGATGGAAACTACTGGTTTTTCTGTGTGTGCGTGCGTGCATGTTTGTGTGTTTTCAGTCTTGTCTGAGGCATTAGCTCTCATGACCACTGGCTCACTTCCCATCTGTTTGCAACAGGGACAAGACCAAAAAAGTGGAAGCCCTGAGACTTTTCATGATTTAAATATCTTTACCTGATAAATTTTTAAGTAATGGAATTAACCTGGTCCCTAGATCCTATAAAGGAGGAAGACACACGGTGTGTTCTATTTTCCCTTTAGCCATCCAAATGCAAGAGCAGCCAAGCATTGTACGTGTTAGACATATTATCTATCAGCCCTGCAAGATGGAGAGAGGGCTCAGCATGTGCCATTCAGTAGCCTGCAGTTTGACCTAGAAAGGCATTCTTTCGTAAAAAAGGAAATGATAGTACCTCTTTAATGTTTATAGATTCAGTAGCACTATCAGCTATTCAAATAGCTTGTTGGATACCAAAGAACTCCCACATTTAGCCCAAATGGATTAATGAATCCAGAAAAAGGATGAGAAAAGAAACCTATCTATGGGAGCTAGAATATACACAGGAGCAGGGCCTACAAGTTCCATCATGTAATTAATATCAAGGGCCGAACTATAAGCCGATACTGCAAACGTGAAACATACTTTCATGTAGGTCATGCCCACTTTCTACACAGTCTTTCCTACAAGATGCAACGTGAAATGGTCGTTTTATGGCTAATCTGTATTTGCCCACGGGAACCACTTTATCCTTAAATTCCATAATCAAGGGAGCAGAGTCATCATATTCTTCTAACTTACTGTTAGTAAGGGATCTTTATTAGCTGGATCTATTAACTACCCACCTCAGAGCTTTTTCATGGCAAGTTGAAGAAGTCACCATTCCTCATAACCTCCACCTCTACATGGCACCAAGCTGTAAGACCCTTCAAGGCTTTGTGCTTATCAGAGTATGAGGGAGAGAGGAGAGACAGTGAGACATGAAGAATAGGCATTGATTAGATGCCACAGACTGATCAGGGCAGTGAGTTATTAGGATAAAAGAAAAACGAAGATTGGGAATAGAAGGATTTTCAAATGCAACCTTCAATCCTAGAAGCTTGAATCTATGCATTATAAAGTTCGGGGATACGTATGCATGCGGTTACTTTTTCATTACAGTATTAAATCATTCTCAAATTCTAAATTTAGCATTATCTGGCTTTCTTCTCCCCACAGCCAAAGATGATTTAATAAACCAAACACTAGTGTCCCATAAAGGGTGGAAGATAAGTTTCACAGTCTGACATATCTGGGTTTGAATTCTACCACTACTGCTTTTAAACTGTACAATCTTGAGCAAGTTACTTTCTCTGAGTACCAGTTTCCTTCTGTGCATCAGAAAGATAATAATTTCTTGCCCTTACAAGTTTATGTGTTTTAAAGAAGTGTCTATTTTAGAACCCAGCATGTTATAGACATTCAGTAATATGGTTGCCATGACAAAATTAGTTCTATTTAAAATTTTTCAGTTGTTGAGCATTGTGCTTTCTAGTAAATATTAAGAAAAAGAGGAAGAGTTTACTTTCTCTAGCTAAAATTACATTGGGTGTTTGTTAGTTGATAATTAAGAAATCCAGTGTCCATTCAGTGTCACATAGCCCTATGTCGCCAAAGAGTCACTTCATTCAGAAGTCATAGCCAAGTAAGAAACTAAATAGTAATGCCTATTTGTACCTTAGGACATATGCATAGAGAAATTCTATTTTCCTGGCTGTCACTGCAGTGCTTTAAACACACGGAGAAAACAAGCTACGGAGCTGTCAATCTCAGGCAACCAGAAATAGTTAATTAGCAGAAAAAATTACCAAAGCTAATGTGATCGCTTTCTTTCTTCTTTGGCTTCTCTGCATGAACAGTTACAGCCGAAGCATGGAGACTTGCTTAGTTATGCCTTATTTAACTTGACCAACTGGAGGGTGTTGTGTCAGCCTGAATGAGAGCCTCCCAGGGCTGTCAGCATGCACAAAGGAGTAGTAAGTTCCTGAGACTCCTTGGAACCCTGTAAAAGTTACCTATTAATTCCCAACTTCCAGCAGGCTCACTTGGCAGAGAATTTCCGTCTGATTCCTCATTACTCCTCTCATGGCATGCTGTGGTCAAAGGAGGCAACTTTTTTAAAAAGGCCTGTAGATATGTAATGCTATCATTTTTGCACTGCTTTTCATAAAAGTCACAGCAAAGCGTGGTTTAGAGTTGAGACAATGAAATTGTGTTATGCAATCATAGGACATGAGAGCCTCAAGAAAGGGAAAATCATCAATTTTTCCTTTTGAACTGGACCAAACATTGCTTCTTGATCATTACTTATATGTATCTATTACTTAGTTAATACAAGTTAAGTGTTTAAAAGTCAAAGGAAAATAATTTTGCAGATGAAATAAAGTTGCTTAACATATATGTTGTTGTTTTCAGGAAGGACTGAGGATGTTTATTTCAAGAGATCTCGACTGTACCAATACTATGTATGTCCAGTTTTCACTTAGGTTTATAGCAAAAGGTAAGCTATTTCTATGGGTAGAATTCATTATTTCCCTTCAGAAGAACTCCCTCTTACCTTGCACAATTACTCCCCCACAAAGAAAAAATGGATTTGAGGCCCATAGATTCTCTTACATGGAAGAACTAACATAAACTTGAGTAAATAAACATTCACAAATGCGCTTCTATAATCTAAGTTCATCTTAATATAAGGGTAAGGTAACTACTGATTTTGCAATAATTTTATATAGGTGTAGTAAGTAATCATGCTAGTTCTATGGTAAATTTATCATCATGTCCCTGAGTCTTTTTTCCACCACCACTTCCTAGGTGTAAGGATTTTATGTTTTAAAATTTTAACTTATGGAAATTTTGGATTTTCTTTGACAGATGTGAACCCAAAAGAGACAGCTCTTTGCCACTATGACCTTTCATATTAACTAAACCATTTTCTCGACAAATAATGCCATTTGGATATAATAAACTTTCAAGTTGATTTTTGCTTGTATCCTAAGATTTAAACATTTGACCTTTTGTAAAATTGCGATGCCTGTAGAATCAAAATTTTCTTATGTAATATTTCCTAACTGAAATATAGAAAGAAATGTGTTCATATCTGAGAAAGAGAGAGATACTGTCATGTGAAAATCTAAGATCTGGTGTGCATTTTGAGATACATTCATACAGAAAGCCCCACCTGTCATAGCTTTAAGCTGCCTCCCAAGCATTTGGACTATAAAGCCTCTATGCAAATACAGGTCAGCTTATGCATCAATGCCCGAAGAATAGTCTCTTAGAACATACCACTTCCCCATTTTTATCACAATATGTTTTATGCCTGTGGTATCTTCTTTTTAGGTACCCCGGAGAGGTCTCACTCTATTCTATTACAATTCTCCATCAATGGGGGAATCACTTGGCTCCTAATGGATGAATTTTACTTCCCTCAAACAACAAACATACTTTTCATTAATGTCCCCTTGCCATATACTGCCCAAACCAACGCTACAAGATTCAGACTCTGGCAGCCTTATAATAATGGTAAGAATGCCCATGTTCTCCTATGATCAAAACTGACTGTGACCTTTTAACGTGTGTTTCTAAGATGTGGAGGGAGTGTTTGTCAACTGAGTGGTTTAGTTGTCCGTAACACACATTTTGCATGCTTCCCTTTTGAGGCGTCTCAATGAATATTTAACTTTATATATCTTTATCACCTCTTTGTACTTGACTCATAAGTTCTCTTGCTAATGTAAATATAGCAAAAGCCTCTTACAGAGCTAAGGTTTTTAAAAAATAATTCAGCATTATCATTAGCCACTCATCAACTATAACTACATTCTTGCTAAATTCATTTAGGAATACATAGTTCTTCTGAATGTGGCATTTC
Source organism: Prionailurus bengalensis (assembly GCF_016509475.1). Taxonomy (NCBI): domain Eukaryota; kingdom Metazoa; phylum Chordata; class Mammalia; order Carnivora; family Felidae; genus Prionailurus; species Prionailurus bengalensis. The sequence goes on from NC_057348.1 coordinate 80,359,233, forward strand.
AGTAGTGAGATAGAACAACATTGTAGCAAAATACCATGACAAAAACAGAGGGACTTACACCAAGCAGATAGTGGCTTAGATAAAATATTCTTATCACATACACTCGCTTCAGTGATAAGTTAAAGTGAATGTATAATTTAATAGCATTTTCAAATGGTTACAGAAAATGATTTTACAAATTTGTAATGTTTTATTGCTTCCAATATTTCTATTAACTGCTGATTATAAAGGACCAGACTCTACCAAATCATGCATTTAATGGCCTGAGTAAGCATGGAGATATCACATTAAGCAGATTCTTTGCAGAGGTAACACAGAAATGGATAAGAAAACTGTACTGCTGTCTCTAAAATTTAACCTGAATATTTACTTTATAACTCATAAACCAAAGAAAAATGTAACTTATTATGAACAGTAAAAATAATCTTTTAAAATCACCAAATAAAAGTGGAAAGAAAGAAAGAAAAGAAAGAAAGAAAGAAAGAAAGAAAGAAAGAAAGAAAGAAAGAAAGAGAAAAGAAAAAGAAAAAGAAAAAAATGTGGGAGTTTCACAGTCCAAAGGATCATTGTCTTCACGGTATGATTAGAATGCTTACCTGATTATTATTTTTATTTTTTAAACTTATTTTCAAGTTAGTTAACATACAGTGTAGTCTTGGCTTCAGGAATAGAACCCAGTGATTCATCTCTTAAGTGTGACACCCACTGCTCATCCTGAAAAGTGCCTTCCTTAATGCTTGTCACCCATTTAAGCCACCCCCCCCAACCTGCCCCTCCAGCAACCTTCAGTTTGTTCTCTGTATTTAAGTCTCTCATTACCTGATTTTTCTTCACTGTTTTCACCAAATGCTTCCAAAACAAGAAAAGAGAAGACTACTTGAATTAGAACAGTGATAGATTTAGAGAGACACATGTGACTTCATTTAAAACTACAGGCTCCTATTTCTAGATTCTTTGTTTTTATGGATTTTTTAAACTTTTTATTTATTTTTGAGAGACAGAGGGCGACAGAGCATGAGCCAGGGAAGGGCAGAGAGAGAGGGGGACACAGAATCTGAAGCAGGCTGCAGGCTGTGAGCTGTCGGCACAGAGCCCGATGCCGGGCTCAAACTCATGAACTGTGAGATCATGACCTGAGCCGAAGTCGGACGCTTAATTGACTGAGCCACCGAGGTGCCCCTCTAGATGCTTTTATTTTATTTTATTTTATTTTATTTTATTTTATTTTTAAGAACTGTAGTAAAAGTAAAAATCAGTGAGGAAGCAACCTTGCGGAATCCTGATGTTTCTGGTTGGCATGGTCTTACCTCCTTGTTTCCTTCAGTCCAAACAGTGCTTTGCAAAAGCAGCCTGGGTTTGCCCTTCTTATCTACTCAGTAGTATCTTTAAACACCCAGCCTATGCTGCTGAATCAAATTCTATGACAGCCTAAGTAGTGATTTTACTGGTTTTCTGTACATTCCCATGTCACTTCAAATAAACATAAAACTTTTGAAAAGTGTTAAGAAAAAAATGTATATAACACAGGGTATTTTCTTCTTTGTCTTTTTTTTTTTTTAATTTTTATTTGAGAGAGAGCGCACGGAAGAGGGTTGGAAGGAGAGAGGGAATCTCAAGCAGGCTCTACGCTCTGCAGTGCAGAGCCCAACATGGGGCTCGATCCCACAACTCTGGGATCATGACCTGAGCCAAAATCAAGAGGCAGACAATCAACCAGCTGAGCCACATAGGCGCCCCTCTTCTGTGTAGTTTTTAACAATTAAATAAAATTATGCATTAGGCCAATGTTTTAGTGACCACAGTTCTTTGACCTGACCAAAGCATGATGCTAAGTCATGGGTTGACTCTAAAAGCTCATTAGTTGGGGCACTTGAGTGGCTCAGTCAGTTGAGCGACCGACTTTGGCTCAGGTCATGATCTCATAGTTCATGAGTTCAAGCCCCACATCGGGCTCACTGCTGTCAGAGCAGAGCCTACTTGGGATTCTCTCTCTCTCCCTCTCTCTCTGCCCCTCCCCTGTTGGCACTATCTCAAAAATAAGTAAATATTTAAAAAATTAAATAAATAAATAAATAAATAAAATAAAAGGTCATGAGTTTCTCCTTGGATAGACTAGCGTACCTCAGTTTACAATCCACAGGCTTGATCGCCCATCTTCACAGATTTAGATATCTTACAGATTCCACTAAACCGTGAAAACGTAACTCAAATCCCATTCTTGGGGGTTGGGCGGGGGGGTCGTTAGCACCACTGTAACTGGAAGGCAGCACACTTTCACAAACTATTTGTCTCAGCTTCCTGAAATCAGTGAGGCTGTTCCATGCTATGTCAATTTAATATGACTGAAAACTTAATTTTTTCTCCTACTTGAACCACTGTAGGTACACTGTTATATAGTTTCTGTTTCTTTTTCTGGAAGGCCTATATCTAACCTGTTGTCACTGATTGCCTTCTATCCTTTACTTTCTTCCCTTGAGCAAAAATATGTCTCTGATTTGTACCATTGGAAAACCTTTTTTTAACCCAAAATTGCCTTAGGTAAAAAAGAAGAAATCTGGATTGTTGACGACTTCATTATTGATGGGAATAATCTAAACAACCCTCTGATGCTTCTGGATACATTTGACTTTGGACCCAGAGAAGACAATTGGTTTTTCTATCCCGGTGGTAACATTGGTCTTTATTGCCCATATTCTTCGAAAGGAGCCCCGTAAGTCTTTAATTGAGATGCCAAAAATAAAACCACTGCTGTACACAAATCATGATGAACTTTTGCCCTAATGGATTTCTGGTTTTCTTATATAACAGTGAGGAAGATTCAGCTATGGTATTTGTTTCAAATGAAGTTGGTGAGCATTCCATTACCACCCGTGACCTGGATGTGAATGAGAACACCATCATCCAGTTTGAGGTACTTGACTCTGTTCTATCAGAAATGCTTTCAGTTGTATCTTGAACAAAAGCCAGGAAAGCGAAGGAAAATCTCAGATAATTTCATGCATTATAACTTCCCATTTTTGTGCAAGGACCAAAAAAGGTTTTACATCACAATTCATTTTTATTAGCAGAACCAATTGTCCTACTAAGGCTTACTTCTGAATTTTTGTCCTTTATCATAGTCTCCCACCTACTACAATGGGAAGTTGTTGAAATAAATTATTTTAAACATTTTAAAAATGAAAAGAGCCATGCTAATCTTATGTTATTGTTTTCACGGTTTTTATGCGTTTAAGACCCAGTCAACATAATGACCATTATACCCTGCCAGCACATTTCTATGATGTGTATCATGGTGCCGTGAATTTTAACACCACACTATTTTTATAATTTTTGTGTATTTCATTAATATTCATGGACCCCTTATAATTTTGAGGAGAGCAAATTAATAATGTATAAAAGAAAACTTTTATGTGTTTTGAAGACTTAGATAAAATCAGCAGAAGCAAGGGTGTGCTGTGCCAGCATTCAATATCATTAACTTTCAGAAGTGCTTGTTTCATAGCTGAGGTCTATATCAACCTTTGGGAAGACATAAAATAGTGCCTAATTGCATCAACAAAATTGTGAATATTTGTTTTATTTTTTATTTTTTTCATATGGGTCTTTAAATTTTTTTATATTTTTAATTTTATTTTTTATTTTTTTAAATTTACATCCAAATTAGTTAGCATATAGTGCACCAATGATTTCAGGAGTAGATTCCTTAGTGCCTCTTACCCATTTAGTCCATCCCCCCTCCCACAGCCCCTCCAGTAACTCTCAGTTTGCTCTCCATATGTAAGAGTGTCTTCTGTTTTGTCCCCCTCCCTGTTTTTATATTATTTTTGTTTCCCTTCCCTTATGTTCATCTGTTTTGCCTCTTAAAGTCCTCATATGAGTGAAGTCATATGATTTTTGTCTCTCTCTGACTGACTCATTTCACTTAGCATTATACCCTCCAGTTCCATCCACATAGTTGTAAATGGCCAGATTCATTCTTTTTGATTGCCGAGTAATACTCCATTGTATATATATACCACATCTTCTTTATCCATTCATCCATCGATGGACATTAGGGCTCTTTCCATACTTTGGCTATTGTTGATAGTGCTACTATAAACATGGGTGCATGTGTCCCTTCGAAACAGCACAGCTATATCCCGTGGATAAATGCCTAGTAGTGCAATCACTGGGTCGTAGGGTAGTTCTATGTTTAGTTTTTTGAGGAAACTCCATGCTGTTTTCCAGATTGGCTGCACCAGCTTGCATTCCCATTGAATATTTGTTTTAGATTAACTATCTGTAGCCTCTAAATTAGACTTCTCTTTTGCCTCTCAAAAGTTCAGAGACCAAATGATGCCTTTGTGGAGAAATTATTCTGTATCTATTTTAAACTTTGTTTTATTTTCTAATTTTATTTTAAGTTACTTAAATATTATATTTTCTAAATTGATGCTTAAATGTTAATAAAAAGTAGTGCCTGTGGCCCTGTTCTGTTATCAAAAGGATCTAGGTAGAAACAAATGCCTGTAGTTGAAAAGTTTATCAAATGTTGATAGTTTACTCATCAAAAGGCACAAGGAGTAAGTTCAACAACAAAAATTATAAATATATCCAGTTGCTACAACAGCAAGAAAATATTAATCTCAATTGCAAGAGGGGAAAATTTCATAGAAAGAATTATATGCATTTATTTAATTAAGTTTTAGTTTATTTACTTGAAAGCGTGGAAAAAGGAATGAAGTGGTTATTTACCTAATGATTAAGAGGATCTTTCTGAGAAACACTCTCCCTGTGCCAGGGAAATGGTGACAGTAATTATATTTTGTTTTGTTTTAATATTGAATACATATTAAAGTTTCTTCACATGCAAAACTTGGGGGGTTATTTGTAAGGTGTCACAAGAAGGAAAACAGAAGCTCTTCCAGGTCTCCTGGATGGCTCAGTTGGTTGAGCGTCCGACTTCGGCTCAGGTCATGATCTCGCAGTTTGTGAGTTCAAGCCCTGCGTCAGGCTCTGTGCTGACAGCACAGAGCCTGGAGCCTGCTTCGGATTCCGTGTCTCCCTCTCTCTCTGCCCGTCCCCTGCTCATGCTCTGTCTCTCTCTGTCAAAAATAAATAAACATTAAAAAAAAAAAATTTTTTTAAAAAGAAGCTCTTCCTATTTAGCAGACTGAAAAAAAAAAAAAGAAATAAACAAACAGCTAGTGGTTAGAAATAAGGAAATGGTCTTTTCATTACGACTTGCTTGGCTTGGCTATGAAAGTAGGCCAGAGGTAAAATTTGGACTCTTTGCCACACTCTGCCTTCCCCACTTCCTAGCTTTTTATAAAATGAGGGAAAATAAAATTTTTATGAGGTCCTTTGAGGTTCTTTATGAAAAAATTATTATTTGAAGGTAATATATGATATTACTCAGTTAGGCAAAACAGAATTTTAGAGTGTTAAATATTTCAGCAAGACAGTTCCCAGGAAAATGGACTCTCGAGAAAATAATGAAGTGGTGAATCATTTCAAGGCTTGTTGCTCCGAAGTAATTTGTATGATTTTTTTTCTTCTTCCCCAAGATCAATGTTGGCTGCTCCACTGATAGCTCATCTGCTGATCCGGTCAGACTGGAATTTTCAAGGGACTTTGGGGCGACCTGGCACCTGCTACTCCCCCTGTGCTACCACAGCAGCAGCCACGTCAGCTCCCTGTGCTCCACCGAGCACCACCCGAGCAGTACCTACTATGCAGGGACCACCCAGGGCTGGAGGAGGGAGGTCGTGCACTTCGGGAAGCTGCACCTTTGTGGGTGAGGACACCGCACTTTTCTCATTGGACGGTTTTCTGGCTGATGTCATCCTTGACTTGCCACTTCGTCAGGGGCATCTTCCAGCTTACGTTTCTTCCTCATTCTCTGCTTCAGCAGATCACTGGATGTTCAAAACATAGGACACTGAGCTGACACTACTCACTTATAGTTTGAGGATAGATTTAAAAGAGCGCTCCATGGACTCCACCCTGTAGTGGTTTGTATCCCCATGGGTCTTTATTAGATCACTTAAGAAGCAACAGAAATACGATTCTCTCCTAATGTAATTCTCCCCCCTCCTGCCCCACCTCCCAATATAAATGCAGTTAGAATTTTATGACTTTCAGGGCGCCAGGGTGGCTCAGTCGGTTAAGTATCTGACTTCAACTCAGGTCATCATTTCACAGTTCATGAGTTCAAGCCCCGCATCAGGCTCTGTGCCAATAGCTGAGCCTGCTTTGGATTCTGTGTCTCCCTCTCTCTGTGCCCATGCCCAGCTTGTGCTCTGTCTCTCTCTCTCAAAAATTAATAAACGTTTTAAAAAAAAAGAATTTTATGACTTTCAGACATCTACCTGTGTCCCTTGTGTAGGGAGAAGGCACAGCTGGAGGATGGAACCCCACAGAAAATCTAGATGTCTCATTAAAAAAAAAAACTGCTCCACTCTCTCCCCCACCCCGCGCCCCAGGCATTTCTGCTTTTTCAACCTCTCTCAGCATTCTTGTTACATATATTTGACTCTTCTGTTGAAAGCTATTTGGAGATAAAGGACTTCAATTCTAATAGAAATGAAATGAAAAGTATGGTTCAAAATATAAAACTAATAATACAAGTGAACAAAGAGAGGAAGTCAACAAAGCAGGCTGCCTCTGAATTTGTCTTTTCTCTTAGAAGAAAGAACTCATTCTTTCAGGGGATGTCAAGAAAAGAAGAAAGTACTAATATACTTTCAAGATGGAAATAGATTTACATTCCCAATGTGAAACTCAGCGTAATTAGAAGGCTTGGGTCTTCAAGCAAAACTACTAATACCTAGTACTTTTCCAAAAGGGTGAAAGTGAATTTTCACATGTCTGCATTCTCTTTGAACATAAATCCATTTGCTTCTCATCATATCATCAGCATAATTTTTATAATTTGACTGCTAAGGACTTGAATATTTTGTGCTTTCAAGTACATCATTTGGTAATTCTTGCTATTACACCAGGATATTATCCCAATGGAAAATCCCAACTGTTTAAAAAAAAAAAAAAGGCATTACTAAGCAAAATGTTCTCAAAAAGATAGAGCTAACAGTTCGGCCAGCACAACCAGAAAGCTGCCATTGTGGACGGTGGGAGGATTGTGTGTAGAAGAATAGGGCAGGGAGAAATAGCTCAGGAAAAACTTTTCAGCCAAAATCAGTTGTATTATTTAAGATTATATGTTGCAGGAAATATAAAGAGGCTTACCAAAAAGTAGAAGAGCTTACTGGAAGCATACTGGTGAAGTTGCATTGACCCCACCTAGAAAGTGTGAGGACCTCAGCAAAAGGAGTGTGGACCCCCATTTTTATCATGCTGACTTTACTCTCACTCAGCAAATCACAGTTCTCATGTGCTGGAGCTCTTAATTCCATATTTCTGGGAAAGAAAATCTGAGTCACTCATCTATAGCCAGAAAGCTAAGCTATGGAACAGAAGCCTAGCTGTCAAAACTCCATGTAGTTAGCATAGGCAGAGAAAAGGCCTACTGGCCAATCACACAGACACCTATGACCAAAACCTTAACCATTATGGTATTGTTGACAGCCCCAAGCTTTCTCTCTCTCTCTCTCTCTCTCTCTTTTTTTAAGTTCGTTATTTTGAGAGAGAGAGTGCGCGCATGCACACAAGTGGAGAAGGGGCAGAGAGAGAAGGAAGAGAGAAAATGCCATGAGAATCTCCTCACTGACAGTATGGAGCCCTATGTGGGGCTCAAACTTACAAACTGTGAGATCATGACCTGAGCCAAAATCAAGAGTTGGACGCTTAACCAACTGAGCCAATCACGCACCCCACCAGGCTTTCTCATTAATGGACCTCTAATTTCCTCCTGTTCTCAGCTAAGAATTGGATTAACTAGGAAACAACCCTGAAGATAAGTTGTAGGCCTTGAGCTAAATTTTTTTAACAACTGAGACTTGTTTCAGCAAGTTCCCGCATTGGAAATAATCCTCTTTAAAGAAGTATGCAGTAAAGTCACAGGACAGTGCCCCAGTGTCATGGAAATCACCAAACTTACCATTGGTAATGTCCATTGGGCTGTGTTGATGCATAGGGAAATACAATTTGGAAATCTGAGCAAGAGAAATTACAAGGCAATATAATTTGAACAAGAGAAATGTATATATTTTCACCTATTGGTTTGGGGTGTCAGTTTAAAATATACCTCCTCCAATTTTAAAGGTACAGAACTTAGACCATCATGCTATTTGTACTCCGTGTCATTTTTATTTCCATAAAAAAAAAGTATATCTGTTGAAGAGGCCTGCCCACTCTCAGAATGGTTTAAACCTACCTTTCAAATTGCCTTCAACCATTTCTTGCAAAGAGAAGATTTTGCCTTCATAGTGTTGTCTAGTCCATGTTTCAGTAAAAGAATTAGCACCCTTCTTAAAACCCACACAGGCATGAATTGCTGGAAGGCAAAAGTTAAATTTTCTCCAACTCAGTGAACCATTCCTTGGTTTGTATTCAACATGGTACATAGTGACAGCACAAGCTAGATGCTAAAATATATATTTATAACCCATATTTAAATGACCCCTTTCTGTGCACCTTACTAGGCACCAGGTACCCAAAAAGTATATGAAATGTTTTCAGGTGCAGAAATGACCATTTTTGCCTCCACATACAGTCCGTTCACATTTGAAGCATGAAGTACTGAGCTTTCATTGAGTTTTGTTCACATCACCTTTGTGTCCTTTTTGTCTAGAGTCTTTTTGTGGTTAAAACTTCCTAATTGCTTTTGCTTTACACACTTTCATAATGAGTCAACCAAAACCCCCATTTAATGAAAGCACTGTTGTATGCTTGCAATTTTAAGTTTACGTTTAAAAAACAGGTCCTTTTGAATACCACTGGCTTGGGAGAACAGACGCTGACATTCATCAGGGAGGGTGGCAGTGAGAAATTTTCAAAATAAGATTTCAGCAGAAGGGAACCACAGTGGAACCAGACCCTTCAGCCCATTTATCATAGTGCTTGCAGTTTCCGTGTCAAGGCAGGTGAACAATAATAAATATCCAACCAAGGTGGTTCATTTGTATTCAGAACATTTGAATAAATAAGAAGTTCAAAAAAATCCGTGTAGGCTTTTGTTCAAAGGAAAACTCTAGCCATTTCCCTCAGCTCAGCAGTCTGAAAGTTCAAAGGGTAGAAAGTGCTTCTTGCCAAGACTAAACTCTGACAAGTATTTTAAAATAAAATGTAATTATGAACTGGCATTTTGGGAGCAGCTCCATATAGTGGGAGTCTTGATATAAACAATGAAATTAGGGTTAAAATTATATGTGGGAACCTGACTCCATCTGCTTTACTATCTACTAAACTTTAGAAGCCTTATAAATACTTCTAAAATTGACTTCTAATTTCTGTTTCTCCTTATTTAATTCTGAATTGGGTTTCTATGATAACTGGAAATGGGACGAATTCACAGGGTACAAAAATGAGTGTGTATGCCATGTCTGTAGCCATGCCCTCAAAAGCAAACCCGTCTTCTTTGAACTGAGTTTTGTGTATAATGAAATACTAAACTATTTCTCGACTGCTACCTAAATATGTAGGTTATTTCCAAGAAGCTAACTTATCATCAGCAATGTGATAGCACAATAATTGTGATAGCACAATTTACTTACAAATAAAAGAGAAAATTATCTTTGATTTAAAAAGAAATTAAGATGGGGCACCTGGGTGGCTCAGTTGGTTAAGCATCTGACTTCAGCTCAGGTCATGATCTCAAGGTTTGTGAGTTCAGGCCCACATTGGGCTTTCTGCGGTCAGCAGAGAGCCTGCTTTGAATCCTCTGTCCCTCTCTCTCTGCCCCTCCCCTGTTCATTCTCTCTCTCTCTCTGCTCCTCTGCTCACTCCCTCTCTCAAAAATAAATAAAGGGGTGCCTGGGTGGCTTAGTCAGTTGAGCGTCTGACTTCGGCTCAGGTCATGATCTTACAGCTTGTGAGTTCGAGACCCACATCGGGCTCTGTGTTGACAGCTCAGAGCCTGGAGCCTACTTCGGGTTCTGTTTCTCCCTCTCTCTCTCTGCCCCTTCCCCACTCACACTCTGTCTCTCTCTCAAAAAATAAAAAAAAATTTTTAAAAATTGTTTAACATATAAATAAACATTTAAAAAAACAAAAAAGAAAATCTTTAAAATAATAATAAAAAAAGTAATTAAGAAATAAGAGGCATCTAACCAAACAAATTTGATTTTGTCACTCCTCTCTTTAAAATAATCTTGTGCGGGCACCTGGGTGCCTCAGTCAGTTAAGCATCCAACTATAGCTCAGGTCATGATCTCACAGTTTGTGAGTTCAAGCCCCACATTAGGCTCTGTGCTGACAGCTCAGAGCCTGGAGACTGCTTCAGATTCTGTGTCTCCCTCTCTCCCTGCCCCTCCCCTGCTCGTACTCTGTCTCTTTCTCAAAAATAAATAAACATTTAAAAAATTAAAAATTAATTTAAATAATCTTATGCAGTTCTCTGTTACCAATAGGATAAAATCCAAAAACCTCAGTCTGGCTCTTGAGGCTCTTTACAACAAATGACAAACAACATATAGTGTATATGAAACACTGTACTGGGCACCACAAAAGAGTCAAAGAAGAAAGAGGCATAGGCATTGGCCTCTAGGAGCTCAAAATTAATAGGGGAAATAGGTACACTTTTAAATATCTCCAGCTGGGATAACTATAATAATGGAAATTCTGTCAAAAATATGGCAGAGAGAGAAAGTAAAGGACTAGTTATTTCCCATATGACCCAGCAATTCTATCATTCTACCCAAAAGAATTGAAAACAGGTATTCGAGCAAATGCTTGTACACAAATGTTCATAGAAGCACAGTTTACAATAGCCAAAAGCTAGAAACAAACAGATGTCCATCAGCTGATGAATGGACAAAGAAAGTTGGTATACCCACACAATGGAATATTATTCAGCCATAAAAAGGAATGAAATCTGATACTTGCTACAACCTGGGTGAACTTCAGAAACATTATGCTATAAGAACAAAGCCAGACACTAGAGGTCATATATTTTATGATTTCATTTATGTAAGATATCTAGTATAGGTAAATCCATATGGAGAAAAAGGAGATTAATGGTTGTCAGGAGCTGGGAGTAGGGTGGTATGGACAGTGACTACCGAATAGGCATAGGGTTTCCTTTTGGGGTGATGAAAATGTCTTGCAACTCCATAGAGGTGGTGGTTAGCTCACGCTGTGCATGTGCTGTCACCAGGTTATATGCTTAAAATGGCTAATGGTTACTTTTATATTATGTGAATTTTACCTCAGTTTACTAAAAAAAAATTAGTTATGCAGAGTGTAGACAGATAGGGTGGAGACAGCTTCACCAAAGAAGTCAATATTGAAAAAGGTGGAAGGTCAGTTGGAATTCGACCCAGTGATAGGATTGGGAAGGGCTTACAGGAAATAGGAACATAATTGGCAAAATCCTGGAGATTGAGGAATAGAGTTTGTGTTCTTGAAATGTCAACTCGTTTTTTCTACTTCTTGATTGTGGTGCAGAGGTGGTAACTGCCCACTGCTCATTGATCAGATGTACTTACTTTGAAAGCGTATTGTTCTGTTCATTCCATTTTAAAAGACTTGTACCTCTTTTCCAGATCTGTGCGTTTCAGATGGTACCAAGGATTTTACCCTGCTGGCTCTCAGCCCGTGACATGGGCCATTGACAATGTCTATATTGGTCCCCAATGTGAAGAGATGTGTAACGGACATGGGAGTTGTATCAATGGAACCAAGTGTATATGTGATCCCGGCTACTCAGGTCCAACTTGTAAAATAAGCACCAAAAATCCTGATTTTCTCAAAGATGATTTTGAAGGTAATCACTTAAAATAAGTTCTATGTAGCTTTGGAAAAGAACTTACATATTAAATGCAGGTAATTAAAAGAAATGATCATTGAGGCACCTGGGTGGCTCAGTGGGTTAAGCATCCAACTCTTGATCTCAGCTCAGGTCTTGATCTCATGGTTGTGAGTTCAAGCCCTGCATTGGGCCCCACACTGGGCATGAAGCCAACTTAAAAACAAAAAAAGTAATCATTAAGTTCCACTTTAATATTTCATTATTTATCTTTACAATTGAGACCACCCATGCCTTCAGTTAGTTCTGAATTGTATAAGGTTCTTTTTTTGAAACAATGTTCAGTGAAAATGAACAAGACCATGATTGAGAAAACTAAAGCTATTTTCACCACTTTTTCTATCACGTGTAATTTATGATTAATGATAATTTTAGAAAATGTTTCCCCACTGGATGTTATATGTAAGCGATGAACCATGAGAATCTACCCCAAAAACCAAGAGCACAATTTACACACCGTATGTTAGCCAATTTGACCATAAATTATATATTTAAAAAAAAAAAGAAAAAGAAAGAAAAAATGTCTCTAGAGGGTTAATCTTGGGTAGAGGGAACAAGTTTCCAGAAATGTAAATTCCTGTCATTGTTTGTCATCAACTCAACAAGCAGCCTCTCATTGCTTTCTGTACCTTGGTTTTATACCTAGAATCTAATGTCATTATGTATGATGGTAATGTTATAACGTAGAAAAAAAGGATATAACATGATGATAATGTTATACTCATATAACGATTGAAATTATTCACAATTAATTATATCCATGGGAGATATACTCTGATAAAACAATGGAAAAATATTCTAAGAGAACGTCTTGAACTAATGTCATGGTTATGTGTTTTAGAGTAGTGAGATTAAAAGCTTTTTTTTTCTTTTCCCCAAGTTGCTTATAAAATTGTTATAATTATGGTTTTAAAGTACATTTTAATATTAGGTATATTAGGTATATCAATACGATGAAGTATGATGCAGCCATAAAAAGGAATGAAACACTGATGGATGCTACAACATGGATGAACCTTGAAAACATTATGCCAAGTGAAAGAAGTCAGACACAAAAGGCCACAAATCATATGACTTCATTAATGTGAAACCTCCAGGATAGTCAAATCCATAGAGACAAAAGGCAGATTAGTGATTGGCAAGGGCTGGATGAAGGGGAGGTGGGGAATGACTGCTTAATGGGTATAAGGTTTTCTTTATGGGCAATGAAAAAGTTCTGGAGCTAGGTGGTGGTGATGGTTGCACAATGTGAATGTGAATGTACTAAATGCCATGGAGTTGTTTGCTTTTAAAATGTTGGAGGGAAGCCTGGGTGTCTCAGTGGGTTAAGTATCCAACTTCAAGCTCAGGTCATGATCTCATGATTTGTGGGTTTGAGCCCCGCATCAGTCTCTGTGCTGACAGCTCAGAGCCTGGAGCCTGCTTAGGATTCTGTGTCTCCCTTTCTCTCTGCCCCTCCCCCACTTATGCTCGCTCTCTCTCTCTCTCTCTCTCTCTCTCTCAAAAATAAATAAACATTAAAATTAATAAGGGGGCCTGGGTGGCTCAGTCAGTTAAGGTCATGATCTCATGGTCTGTGAGTTCGAGCCCTGCATTGGTCTCTGTGCTGACAGCTCAGAGCCTGGAGCCTATTTCAGATTCTGTGTCTCTGTCTCTCTGTCTCTCTGTCTCTCTCTGTCTCTCTCTGCCCCTCCCCACTCATGCTTTGTCTCTCTCTCTCTCTCTCTCTCTCTCTCAAAAAAACATTAAAAATTTTTAAATAATAATAAAATATTGGAAGAGATAAATTTTGTGTTGTGTGCATTTTACCACAATCAAAAAATTCTCTAGATCTAAGGTAAGTATCCAAAGAGATTTATAAGGACAGTATTTAGAAAATATTAAATTACTCTGTAATGTCTCCCATTAAAACTGTTTTTTAAAAATATTTTATAACACCTGCCTGATACTGTCCTCAGAGTAGCAAAGATACAATCAAAAAGCCAGTGGAAAAGCTACATTATGCTCTTACTTTTGGCCAGAATCACTCTCTGACCAGCCAGTGTCATTTTCTGCAGCATAGAAGAGCAGAAAGGAAGGACCCATCTGGCTAGACCATAGATACTCAGAAAAAGCCTTCTTCCCCCTTCTATCATGTGGACCCTTAAATTATCCAGCTAAGTTTAAACAATTCACACAAGCTAAACTGTTGAAGAGACCTCTTATCCCAAAATCTATGACTTCGATATTTATGACTTTTCAAAACTACATAAGGCCCTTGTCCTTTAAAAAAGAATATGCCTATATTTGCGGTCATAGGTAAATCACATTTACTGCTTTTTTTTTTTCAGGTCAGCTAGAATCTGATAGATTCTTATTAATGAGTGGTGGAAAGCCATCTCGGAAGTGTGGAATCCTTTCCAGTGGAAACAACCTCTTTTTCAATGAAGATGGCTTGCGCATGTTGACAACACGAGATCTGGATTTATCACATGCTAGGTAAACATTTTGGGATGCTGTTGAGAAACCACATTGTGATAGACAGTAACAGAACATAAGTACATCAGAAAAAAGCAGACATGTGAAGGGCAAGGCTATCCATGGGACATGCTGAGCTGCTGTCTTATCTAAGACTCCATTAGGACATGATGTACATAATTTCTATTCTAAAACAGAGAGCTTTGCAAAATAAACTAGATCAGAAATGAAACATAGCTAAACAGACAAAAGTTAATATCAAGACAGTGATGGTTATAAGACAGTGACTAGGAAATGACAATGTTTAACTTCCTTTCACTTCCAGAAAATAATGTTGCATCTTTTTTATCTACCTTCTAGAGAATACTTTTCATGAGCACTTGGACTACGTGGAAAATTATCTACACCATGCTTAGTAAAAGCTTAACTGAAATACCATGCATCCTCCAATTATTCACAATTGATTTTATATCCATAGCAGTTTAAGTAAAAAATATTTGAAGTGTAGCCTTATTCTTTGTAAGCCTTTCTTTCCAATGATTTGCTCCTGCTTTCTAGGTACTCATTTTCTGACTTGAGCACAGCCACTGAGAAACAAACATTTTAAACTGGCTCAGAGGATTATGTCCTGTCAAGATGTATATCCCTTGATCACTTGACGAGCCAAAAACTTAGCCAGGAAAATAAAGAAGACAACTTAACATGTGTAAAATGGAACCCTGACCTATTTTTTGCAAGTGAACAAAGAAGTCGTGTTTTTGTTTTTCAGAACATTTCAGAGAATCTTAAAATGTATCTCAACATATTTATCCTTCTCTTTCACCTAAATCTTTTATTTTATTGAATTATAAATTTGAGCATGCCTCATAAAAATACAATTCTGTGAGATAATCTTACTATTATAGAAAGCAAGATTTTATTTATCTTCATCCTATTTTAATGCATATGGTTTAATTTGATGCTTTTTATTTCAGATTTATCATTAGCAGCCAAGTTCTCTAATTTAGAAATTATTAGATCTTTCCAAAATAATTCTGACATAGATTTGTCCATAACTAAATTAATATAAACATTTCCCAATACAATAGACAATAGGCTAAAAGGCTTTTTTCTGTAAATCGTTATTGTTTTTATAGTTCTAAACGTCACTAGGCACTATGTATTTTTTTTCATTAATCCAGTGTTAAAAAGCTCCATTATTTATCTCATCTCAGTAGCATGCTGTGTGGGATTTGCATATATTGACCTCAAAATGCTCCATGTAAAATCCCAATTTTCTTGGGGTTATGAGATAAATGAGTGCCCAGTTAATGGAGATGGGGGAGGGGAGGAACCCATGAAGAATGCATGGTTTTATATATGGAACTGATAACTTTCATTATGAGCCCCAATATGCTGCCTGTGTTTGACATGCATACATAATTGGGTGTATGTGTTGGGTTACACACGAAATTTATTCTGCATTACCAGCTAGCATAGCGACCAGACCAGGCACCAGCCGCTTGCCTGCCAAAGATAACATGTGAGCTAGTTTTCCTTGGCACCCCAGCTGGTTGCTGCCACTCTGTCCACCTCCCTGCCAGTTGGAAAGGCTGCCACTGGCTGGCCGCCATGATTCTCGATGGCCAGTCTCATCCATCCTAGACCCAGCAATAGTCAGAGGCTGGCACAGCCCACTATTACCACCACCCCACACTCACTTTCCTACCCCTGGCACAAAAGATAGAAAAGAGGCCCAGGCTCAACACACCTCTTCCAAAAGATGCCTGGTCTTTCACAAAGAGGTACTACAACTGCTGAATTTAAATGTGTCTCCCCAAAACCAATAACATGAGATCTGAAAAACTGGTAAGACCTGAAAATGGATGATTTCGCCAATTGACGGCATAAACTACATTCATAGCATTCTTCCAGCTTCAGATACTAAGGACAAATTTGTCTTAAATAGATAGCAATACACACTCCCAAACTTGAAGAGGCTTTGGACCCCTCCCATCTTATAGAGTAGCAACAGGATTGGGGAATGCTCAGTTCCCTCAGACTCTCCTCTGTGGAAGGGTACAAAATATAAACTTGAGTACAGAATTGCCTTTTTTTCATTTCATTAACTCTCTTACATTAACAAGGAAAATTGGGATTTGAAATGATTGCTTTAGACACTTGTTAAATCATCATATTCTTTAAAACCGTGCACTTCCCCGTATTACCCTGTGTGCTTGTCTTATGTTAATAGTGTGCATTTCTCACTGAAGTGAAAAAATCTACAGTAACCTTTACTCATGTCAGATTCGTGCAGTTCTTCATGAGGCTGGGATGTGGTAAAGGTGTTCCTGACCCCAGGAGCCAACCCGTGCTTCTACAGTATTCACTCAATGGCGGCCTCTCATGGAGCCTCCTTCAAGAGTTCCTTTTCAGCAACTCCAGCAACGTGGGCAGGTACATTGCCCTGGAGATACCCTTGAAGGCCCGTTCCACTTCTACTCGCCTCCGCTGGTGGCAACCATCTGAAAATGGGCACTTCTACAGTCCCTGGGTTATCGACCAGGTCAGTCCACTCAGGATTAACTATTGTAATGTTTGGCACTTGAGCTGCATGTGGCCTACAAAGCATCCAGTCCGGCCCCCTCGCTCAGTAGAGGAAGCCCAGGACCAACAATTGAATGACTTGCCCAAGGGCATACAGCTGGATTAGATATGGCAGTTAGCTTCCTTTCCTTCTCTTTTCCTTCAATTGCCTGAGCCTATAAAAACCAGCAACACAACAGAAGGCCCAGGTCCTGCTCATAGAGAATTCTGCCATATGGGTAGAGGGACTTTATCAAGTGTGATGCAAGGTTATAATTCTCTGAAAAGGAAAATGTGCAAATTAGCACTGGTACCACATGCAGTAGTTTACAAATCCTCGTTCCTAGCCTTTGAAGAAGAAATAAGTAAATATTCCTAACAGCCTCATGGACACTTCTAAATGATCTTCATACATAATAAAATGCATATCAAATAGATCTCAAAGAACCTGTTAACAAATGATAGAATCCATGCAAAAAATTGGAACTGAAATGCTTTAGGATACAACTGTCCTTAAATAGAAATTTCACATGGAAAATAATCACATGTAAGCCAACTTTTGCTTTCCCAGCTTGGGTGCATGTAGTTTCCAAAGGCACAATTTGGCCCATGAAGGCTGTGAATGGTTTTGTCAATACTTCAATTTGTTTTCTGTAGCTTCTTGCCAGATGGGCAAGCAGACCACATAAACAAAAGCATTCTGAAAGGCCCCAAACAGTATGCTTGCTGTATGATGCCAGTTTTGAGCAATCTGACAGATAAAAACAAACAAAAAGACTGAACTCTTCTCGTCTCTTGAAACCATATTAAAAATTTGTTTTCTTGAAAATACATTTCAGATTCTTATTGGAGGAAATATTTCTGGTAATACAGTCTTGGAGGATGATTTCACAACCCTGGATAGTAGGAAATGGCTGCTTCACCCAGGAGGCACCAAGATGCCTGTGTGTGGCTCTACCGGAGATGCCCTAGTCTTCATTGAAAAGGCCAGCACCCGCTATGTGGTCACCACAGACATTGCTGTGAATGAGGATTCATTCCTGCAGATAGATTTCGCTGCCTCCTGCTCAGTCACAGACTCCTGTTACGGTAAAAATTCCATTTCCGGGTAGAGGAACATTACCCCATTTCCAGGTAGAGAGAGAGAGAGAGAGAGAGAGAGAGAGAGAGAGAGAGAGAGAGAGAGAGATAATAACCCCTAATTTATCTCTTGTTGGAAACTCCAGGATTTTCTCGTACGATCAGATTTGCAGAATTAGAACTCTCATCACATAGAGAATGCCAGAATAAGCCATAGGATTTACACATAAATTTGCATTTGCATAGGTTTTAATTCATAGGGCTTTAGATTAGTCTGGTTACTGTCTTCTTTCCAACTCCCCAGGAATCATGACATTTTGTTGTTCCCATTTTGCCTTATACTTTTCGCCATTCTAGGTCATAGCATATTCTAGGCCACCCTCATTGTGACCAGTTTGCATCCTCAAGGTTGTATACACACACACTCCTACTCACACATGACTTGCACACACACACACACGCACGCACGCACACACCTATCCTAGGAGATATAAAAACTGACATCATTGCATACTTGGAGCCTTCACTGGAATGCAAACCTGTTGGGATTCTGGTAGTCTTCCAGCCTTTTACCACCCCTTATCATTCTGCCTCCAAGAGATACAAACTAGAATGTTCACAAGGACCTTGTTCTGTTTTAGATTCTGGGGGGCCAACATCTGACAAATTTGGTTACTTCCAAGGTCTTACAAAATCCAGATTTTTCATATTTCTGCTAGTTTGAACTTAGTGGACATATCTTAAGGGGACTACCAGAAGTGCAGCTTCTACCTCAGGATCGATTAGTCAGCACTAACCTAGTCAGCAGGGGTGGAACTTGGAAAAGTATATGGTACCCATCTGTCTTCAATAGGTCTAGTTGAGGGGATACTTCCAAAAGTTAGAGTGCAATAAATGACAAAGTCAAGTGATCTGTGGATTGGTGCTGATGCCAAATGTGATGAGAGCTCAAACGAGAGTGAGATGACCAATGGATGGCCAATCCAAGGAGTTTGGGAAGATTTCACCAAGAAGCTGTCTCAAGTGGGCATTAATGGTTGCAGTGGATTTGAAGAGTGAATAGAGAAGAAAGGACACCCCAAGCTAGGCTGGCAGCATAAGCAAAGAGACAGAGGTGGGGGTCCTCCCAGTCCATGCCAAAAGCCATGAGCAGACCTGCCTGAACAGGCAATATTTGCATCTAGTGGAGGAGAGGAAAGTGCTGATTTTGAAAATGGAAAAGGGTGGTAAGGTTCTAGATGCCTACTCCCTCAGTAGCATAAGAAATGGATGGGAACCCAAGGAGGTAAGCTATGACACAATAGGCCTGCACTAGCACCAGGACTGACACTCTACCCTCCTGTGTACTTTCTACTATAGGCTGGCACAGCCTCTTGAGAAAGGTTGAACTGAATGACAAAATCAAAGAGGAAAGCAGAGATGGATAAGCAGAGTTGCCAACTAAGAAGAGCCTTACAAGGCACATACAAGAATTTATAGGGGCACCTGGGTGGCTCAGTTGGTTGGGCATCCGACTTTGGCTCAGGTCATGATCTCACCATTCGTGGGTTCAAGCCCCGCGTCGGGCTCTGTGCTGACAGCTCAGAGCCTGGAACCTGCTTCCGATTCTGTGTCTCCCTCTCTCTCTCTCTCTGCCCCTCCCCACTCATGCTCTCTCTCAAAAATAAACATTAAAAAAAGATTTGAAAAATGTTTTAAAAAGTTTAAAAAAAAGAATTTGTACCTGACAAGGACATGAATAAAAGGACTCAAGTGCAGAGAAGCGTCATGGTGTGTTTCTGGGAGATGAGCCCAAAAGCTGATGAAGGTGGGTAGGCAAGAATCCCAATAAGGAAGCCTCAGTGGTAATCTCCAGAGGAGGTGGCATGAAGAGAAATAGGATGGATAATATTGATGTGAGACAATGCAAACAAAACGGAAAGAAGCAGAAAATCTCACAACCAGCTGACAGTTTGAACACAGAGGGTAAAGAAGAGAGAAGAGTAAAATTTCCAAAATAATTTATAAATTTTGAACCCAGAAAACAAGTGCAAAAGCATTGCCATTGATAGAATTTAGTAGTTAAGAGGGGCACCTGAATAGCTTATTCAGTTAAGTGTCTGACTCTTAATTTTGTGTCAGGTCATGATCTCAGAGTTCATGGGATCAAGCCCTGCATCAGGCTCTGCACTAACAGTGCAGAGCCTGCTTGGGATTCTCTCTCTCTCTCTCTCTCTCTCTCTCTCTCTATCTGCCCTTCCCCTGCTTGTGCAATCTCTCTCTCTCTCTCTCTCTCTCTCTCTCTCTCTCTCTCAAAATAAATAAATAAACATTTAAAAGAAAAGAATTTAGTAGTGAAGAAAAGATGTTTATTTATTAGGGAAAATGGTGAGTTTTTCTTTAGTTGGGGTAGAAGTCGTTTTTATTTATTTTTTTGTTTGTTTCAAGTTACTTACATTCTAGTTAGTTAACATATAGTGTAATGTTGGTAGTAGAATTTAAGGATTCATCACATATAACACCCGGTGCTCATCACAACAAGTCCTAGAAGTAATTTTTAGTGGAGATCCCCTGAGTGAAGAGGACTTACAATATGGAAAGCAGGAACTTTTTCTATACTGTGCACCCACAATAGGCCAGCATCCGGTGCAATGCCAGGCTGAGCAAACATTTATTGAATTAATGAAATTGCTTGGAGACATAAAATTGGCAAATCTGGGCACACAGGTCATAGTTGAAGCCCAAGGAGTATACACATAAAACAGAAGACCAGAAAGGAGTCTGGAAGAATGCCCACAGCTGGGCTAGTTAGCACAGGAGTCACAGGAAAGTAAGAGAGGAGATTCAGAATAATGTCCTCCAAAAGAAAAGAAAGTTTCAAGAATTGGGGAATAATCAATAACATCCAATGCTGTAGGAAGAACAAGAATAATGAAGACTGAGATGAACCACTGTGTTTAACTAGAAAAGGTTGCTAGGAACCTCCCTGAAGTGAGTGGTCCCACACTGGCTGTGCATGACAATCACCTGGGGAGCTTTAAATCTCCTGATACCTTGGCTGTGCCCCAGAAAAGTGAAATCACAATCCCTGGGGGTGGGACCCTGGCATTAGTGGTTTCTAACGGTACCCAGGTGATTTCAGTGTGCAGCCAAGATTGAGAATCACGGCCTTAGAGGAAGCAATTTCAATAGGGAGGTTGGGCCTGAAGCAGTTTCTAAAGACTTAAAGAGAAATACAAAACATAGAACATAAGTTGAATTTTTCAGAAGAAGAAAAAGAAAAGTATCTTTTCATAGACCCACAGCCTGACTGCCTTCTTTGGCACAAATTACATGTCCTTCAGGTCCCTCCTGATACTTCTCTTATTTCCCAGTATATTCCACAACACAGCAGAGCAAGATAAGAGCAAAAGAGATTTTGCAACTTGTAAGAAGTTTCACCTGTATCAGGAGCAAAACTGGCATTATTGGTCAGGATCCCTATTGAATGGTCAAATTTAGGGAAAGTTGCTTAGTTTTTTAAAACTTTTTAAAAAGTAATCATTAAAATATATGGTTACTATGTTTGTATTTGTATGTTAACTATTAAATAGATACCATAGAGTTACAGTACCTCAAATTATATATAGTTTGTATAATTTTATAATATATTGTAACTATTAGATTAAGCAATAAATATATATATATAACTATCATTACTGTTGCTTTAACTACATATAAACAATGGTTTTGTTATGCTTGTTCTGAAAGTTTCTCACTATAAGGAGTGATTTAGGAAAATTTATGTTTCACTTGATCATACCCCCTTAAAAGAAAATTTATTTTAATCTGGAAAGTGAAAAATAATAACTAATATTGCATGGAAGGAAAAATCAAACCGGGAAACATTTCAAAATAGGAAACATAAGTATGGAGGAAAAATCAAATTGACATCTGAGTGAAATTAAAACATAAGAAGATATAAGTATTTACCGTTCCTGGGTCTACATACATGTATTTCTATTCAGAATGGTGTTTCCTGTTTCAGCTATTGAATTGGAATACTCAGTAGACCTTGGATTATCATGGCACCCATTGGTAAGGGATTGTCTACCTACCAATGTTGAATGCAGTCGCTATCACCTGCAGCGGATCCTGGTATCAGACACTTTCAACAAATGGACCAGAATCACTCTGCCTCTCCCTCCCTATACCAGGTATGGATGCTTCTGCATGTAGTGAACCCAAATCTGATATAATTTGGCATATCAGCTTTTAGGACAACAAGTTTCAATGAGATACATGCAATTTTGCTATTGATTGATGGTATTGCCAGCCATGAATGAACAAGGTGATCTTAGGAAGCAAAATAAGGGCACCTGGCTGGTTCAGTCAGTAGAGCGTGTGACTCTTGATCTCAGGGTTGCGAGTTTGAGCTCCACACAAAGCACGGAGTCTACTTTTAAAAATAAGCAAAATAGGGGGCACCTGGCTGGCTCAGTCAGTGAAGCATGCAACTCTTGATCTTGGGGTCTTGTGTTCAAACCCCATGCTGGGTGTAGAGCTTACTTTAAAAAAAGGAGGAATAAAAAAAAATAAGCAAAATAGAAGCCAGTTTTTGTGGTGACATTGTTCTGGTTTTTTTTTCCCAAAAGCCAGGCCTATACTGACTTTTATTTCTAACATTTTTAAAGAATGGCATATTCAAGAAAACAGTATATGGATCAGTGAGAGTCTCCGACTTGATTCACTTAAATTTAAAACAGGCACATTGCATACAGAATAGGTTTAAATGGAGTCTGTTGTTAGACTACCGTAGGTATAGCAGTGAGTGGTGTCATATCAATAGACAGAGCAAATAAGTGTGTATTAAAATTATTGTCTGCTTTTGAAATTTTATTTTAAACAGTATCTCGAGAATTACCACCTGGAGCATTCTTTTATATGAAAAACAATTATGAATGTGTCATTCATTGAGTCCATAAGAAATGGTGGTGGCTTAATAAAATTGCCTGGAAAGTGCTTTATTTGAGTTATACAGAGAATTCACCTTGCCTACTGGATGGTGTTCCCTGACCTTCTCTCTTTTCACTATCCAAGGAGGTGATAATCATAGGAAAGCTTTAAAATCTTGATGGGAAATTCTGTTCCCTCCCCCCCCCACCCCCCAAAAAATGGTAATCAGTTGTTGCCGTTAAGACAGAAGCAAAGCAACCAGTGCAATTATGTGGAACGGGAGTTACAGTTTGGGCTCATTATTGGTCCCTCGCTTCCCCACAAATGAAGAATGAATAAATCTTCCTAGCAAATGATCATAAAATTCAACTATTCATCTAGGACATAACTTTTCTTGGGATTATCATAAATGAGATGGTTTCAGTTACTAACAGCCTAAGGCCCCTCTACAATTGCTGGCTCAGAGCTACGAGACTATATTAACTGTCAGTAGAGTTGCCAAGTTTAAATGAGATACGTGAGATTTTGTTGCTCGTTAAAGGTATTGCCATGCATGAATTATTAAGGTGATCTTAATAAGTAAAATAGAAAAAAAACTCCATTAAGGCAACAGTCTTTTAAGGCTTTATGAATTCTGTGAATTATTACCCAGCTACTTGGTAGCATTTTGCAAATAAAAGACATTCTAAGATTTACTCCAGCTAGTGATTATACCCTTGACTTTTCTACTCAAGAAAGGTAATTATTCCTCCTCTTTTAATATATCTTTTAATTGTCTTTTGCACCTACCCATAAGAATTTGGCCCTTTCAAATGATAAGTTGAGAAATCTGATGAGCATCCCTTTCCTCTTGTTACCGTATTGAAAATATGCACTGCTTATTGTACTACCCTCAAAGCCCCTGTTATACAGTGGTCTTAAAGGTGGTCCTGCCTTGTAATAAGGTCTTGTAGATAATTCAGAAAGAAATGCACATGGATGGAGCCCAAGCCAGACCTACTTCTTATTGTGCTCTGCCCTATGCCAGAGATGAGGAGAACAGTGTGCCAGACTCAGAACACTTTGTCTCGAACACAACTTAGCATAGCTATACTCTATCTGCTCTTATATCCAGCTACTTTTTAAATGTGGTACTTCCTTGTCTTGAGTTCCACTTACTGCCTCCACATTTGCAAAGTATTGTGACACCTATGTTTACTTTGCTCCCTAGAATTGAGAATTTCAGCTCGTAGCTCTTCGCTATAAACAAACATGATGCTGATGACTTAAAGCCATCTGCTCAATAGGGGGGAGGAGTGACAATGTGCCGGTGGTAGATTTGTCCACCTGTTCGCTTATCATAGGACCACAAGGCTAGGGTTCCAGTATTGTTGGCACAGTGGTAGTTAAGAGTCACCTGAGGTTGGTTATCCACAAATTGACATAAAATCATTACCCAAACTAAAATGGCCGGTAGTTACCAGTATCAATTATTCATTCACTTATTCATTAAACAAATATTTTTTGAAGTGTTTAATTGGATGCTAGGTCTGTGTGAGGGGGATGAACTTACCCCTGCCTCAACAAATTTTCAGTCCAGTGGGAAAAAGAACTATTAACCAGAAACCAGCAGTAATCACAGAAGTAAATAAAAAATTCAACTGTGGTAACTGATGGAGGACAGTTGCATGATGCTGAGAGATGATATGTCCTAAGGAGATTTGCCTTTATCAGGAGAGTCAAGGACCACTTTCTGGAGGAAAGCATAATTGAAGTCATAGATAAAGGATGGATAGGAATTGACTAGGGGAGCAGTAGGGGGAGGTGTTCCAGGCAAGGAAAACAGCCTGTGATAGGAAGTAGCAGGCATATGTGAGACACTGAAAGAATGTATCAGATCTAAAGAGAGAGCGGAGTGAGATGGAGTGAGACCATGAAGAGCATTGGAGGTCTTACTGAAGATCTGGGGATGGTTACATAGGTGCTTAAAAGCCTGCTGAAGTTCCCCAGGAATAGGGGGACATGCTCAGATTTGCATCAGAAAAGCATATTCTAACTGGAAAACAAATTGGGGAGGATACAAGTAGCTGTAAGGAGACTCTTCTAGAGGCAGTAAGTGCTGGAAGCTTGGAGTAAGGTGCAGGAGACATGAAGACAAGTGGAGAAATTCAAGAGAAATAGAAGTGATAAAATTAAGTTTAATGATGAAATGGACGTGAGAAGGTGAGGGGAGGGGCAATGTTGAAGATGACTGTGGTTTCTGAGTTGAACTGAATGGATGCTGCTACATTTCACTGGGAAGGGGGCCCTGAGAGTAAACACAAGAGACATTACACTCTGCTCCAGATATTTCTATGCTAAAACCTAAATAAGCTGCTATAGATCGAATCATAGTTTCTATTACTCCCATATACACTGCTTAAGTTAGATCTTACTGGAGAGAAATAAATGAGTGGAAAGCATTGTGTTTTAGTGGAGAGTTCCCGCTTTTCAGCCCTGTGAGCTTTTAAGGTAGTCATTCCATGTCCCAGAGTTGCAGGGTCTTCATGTGAAAAATGAGACTTTTTGCTGTATAAAAATCTAATAAATGGGGCTGCCAGGGTGGCTCAGTGGTTACACATTCTGATTCTTGATTTCGACTCAGGTCATGGTTTGTGAAATCGAGCCCCATGTCAGGCTCTGCACTGACAGCACAGAGCCTGCTTGGGGTGCTCTCTGTCCCTCTCTCTCTGCCCCTTCCTTGCTCTCACACTCTCTCAAAATAAATAAACTTTTAAGAAATCTAATCAATGTGCATGGATGAGTTTGGGACATTGTAAGTATTTATAAAATGTAAATCATTTTTACATCTATGAGTTAACAACATAATCATACTTGTTAAGCATAGCACAAGTTTATTATCAGACTTTACCTTCAGTCAGACTAAGAAGTCTTCCTAAGCTCACTTAACAAGAGCAAACCCATGGTAATGGTAGGACACTGTCTTAAGTTCCTGCCCTGGAGGGGGTTACCATCTCATTGGAGAAAAATAGACAACTTAAAAATAAAACATGCTGTATATAATTGAGAGCTTCAATGAGAAATGGGCTAGAAATCGGAGACAATGTTGAATGTGGGAGTTAGAGAGGGTTTCATGGAAGAGATGGGTCGTGGCCTAAAGGATGGCTAGGAATTAGGTGGGTAAGGAGAAGGACATTTCTAAATTAGGGAAACAATGTGAACAGGGCTCATGAGCCCGGCAAGAGCCCAGGAGTTGCTGGTGAAGGCAGCGGGCTCATATCTGGATGTTCTGGAAAGTTGTTTGTTAGTGGAGTTGGCTTAACTATCACAGGCACTGAAGAAAGGTAGAGGGGTTTAGACTTGTCGGAAAAATGAACTATGGTGGATTTCGAGCTGAGAATATTCTTCCAAGAAAAAAACAATTGGGAGAACAGAGAGGCAAGTAAGAGAAAGTGGTGAAGGCATTGTGATAATGACTTCCATGAAGTCACAAGGGTCTGGGCTACAGCTAACAAGCAGGGGATGGGACGGATATTACAGGACATTTCAAAGAAAGAATTGATAAAACTCACTAGATTTTTCTCCCTTGCACCCATCCAGAGACGACTGTAAAGTTTGAAGCCCTTGAGAGTGGTGAGAAGTGGGGAGGAAGCAAAAGTTGATCCCAGGAGGGACAATGTGGCAAATTCAACCCAATGATGCTGAATTAAATGTGGGGACTAGAAATACAAATGGAAACATCCATTTGACAGAAATATGAAGTTCAGAGCCCAGGGAAAGATAATAAACTTTGGAGGCATGAGCATAGAGGTGATAGGCAAAGCTGTAAAACTGGAGCAGTTCAACTTGGGAGAGCATTCAAAAGGAAAAGAAAGGATCCTTAAATTCAGTAGCAGATTGAGTGGAAATAGTTCTTAAAGGGACCGTGAGGATATACTCAGGGGAGTTTAAGAAGAATCAGAAGAGCATGGTATCCAAGAGCAAGTAAGAATAGAATATCAAGTAGGAAGAGGTGGCCATCAGTGACACACGCTATAGAGTAATGAAAAAAAAGTTTCACAATAAATTTGCTAGATTTTTCCATAAGGAGATAGTCAGTGACCTTCAAAAGAAAAGTTTCAGTAAGATACTGGAAATAAATAAAGCTTGTCTGGCCCCAGAGCCCATGGGCTTAACCAGTATATTAGTTCTACATTTAAAAAAAAATTTTTTTTAATGTTTATTTATTCGTGAGAGAGAGACACACACAGAGCGTGAGTAGGGGAGGGGCAGAGAGAGAGGGCGACACAGAATCCAAAGCAGGCTCCAGGCTCTGAGCTGTCGGCACAGAGCCTGATGCGGGGCTCAAACCCACAGACTGTGGATCATGACCTGAGCCAAGTCGGCGCTTAACCGACTGAGCCAGCCAGGCGCCCCTATTAGTTCTACATTTTTATTGCTTGCCTAAGAGATACAGTCCTCGAAGACATAGGAAGAGAGAATGCAGGAGTTCTTGAGAGAGGCTGAAAAGGAGAAGAAGATACCAAAATCAATTTCATAGCCCCTAATTTGAATCTGCCTCCTCCTGTTTACTAACCCCAGATCTAAAAATAACAGGTGGCTCAAGTAGCACGGGTTCTTGAAATGTCACCTGAGAAGGAGGGTAGGTCAACAGAAGGGCAGGTAACTCAAATCCACTGAGAAAAGAGCAGGGGGTGGGTGCTGCCACTGGAAGGCTCAGGTGTGACTTGGCTATTTTAAGTCACAGTTTGAAGATGATCCATTCCCTCCTACCAGCCCTAATGACCTAGCAATACCACTGTCTTTAAAGATTAACTGCAACACTTTGGAAGCTAGATGGGTTTAGCCACAGCATGGACACTACTTAATGTTCGTGGGAAGTTTACAGGAAAAGTGATAAGCACGAGAAAGGGCAAAAAGATTGTGGAAGGATTGGGATAATGGAATGGGGTTAGAGGAATCTCTACCTGTTTGCAGGTAAACAGACGTAGGGAGGGAGGATATTTTCAATGATAATCCCAACTATAACATCAGAGAAAAGATATTTTGCTAAGAAAACCAAATAACTAAAGATAGTATTTTGGGGGTTTGTCTTGGAGAAATATTCAAGGGAATTACAAGTCCATTTTTTTAAAGGAGGGATTTTTTTTTTTTTAACTTGCCTTGGTATTATTTATCTCCATTGTTACTTCCAGTTTTCTAGTAAGTTCTGAAAGACTTTTTACAGACATTTGTTTTACTGAACATCATGCTAAAATTTTTCAGTCAGGTCAAGGAAACCTTAGACTTCTCTTACGTCACCATTTTCTCATGCATCATTTTGATACTTTGAACATCATTGCTGTTGCTTTACCAAATTTCTGTTGGTGTTTCAGGACAACAGAACATAAAATAATTTTTTCTGGGGCACCTGGGTGACTCAGTTGGTTGAGCGTCTGACTTCAGCTCAGGTCATGATCTCACAGTTCATGGGTTCGAGCCCTGTGTCAGCCTCTGTGCTGACAGCTCAGAGCCTGAAGCCTGCTTCAGATTCTCTGTCTCCCTCTGTCTGCCCCTTCCCTGCTTGTGCGCTCTCTCTCTCTCTCTCTCTCTCTCTCTCTCTCTCTCAAAAATAAATAAATAAATATAAAAAAATAATTTTGTTGGATGTAAACTATGGTACTATTGATTTTCACATACTGAATATGTTAATATTTGCACATTAAGACAATAAAATCTATTTCCATTTCCACTACAACAGAGAATAAAACTGTTTACAGAAATTCTACATTCCAACTAAGGTTTCTCTGTTGTCAATCTTGTTGCCAAAATTTTATTAGAGAATTTGAGACTTGGCTGTACTTCACCCATATTGCTATCTATGGATTCTTAAGATTGCTTTAACAATTAAATAGAAGTCATTCTCCTTTGAGAAGGTGTTTTAAAAATTATAGGAAATTCCTTTTATTTGAAGGATGGTCCAAAGTCTTTAATGCTGTCAGTAGGCCTACTCAGAACACTGTAGTTGTTAGTATCATTACTAATTATGATTCTCAGCGAAAATAATAAATCCTTATTTTACCAAAAAATAGGATAACCATTTTCTTTTCTTTGTAATCGTCAAATAAAAATTTTACTATGAATTTGAAGGGACCACAGATTATTTTTGGCTCACGTTTATCTATTTAAAACATAACAAAATTTAAGAAAATAGCAAACTATACTTCAATAGAGTCATCACCCAGCTTCAACTATCATTCAACTATTATTGACTTATGAGCAACGTTATTTTTCAATAGCACCACTCACTCCTGCCCCCCCCCAATTTTGAAGGAATTCCCAGACATATCATTTCAACTGTAAATATTTTAGTATGTATCTCTAAAAGAGAACTTTAAAAAATGTAACTATGATATCTTTATCACACCTAAAAATTAATGACAGCTTCTTATTCAATATTTACTTAGTACTCAGTATTCAAATGTTCCTGTTTGTCTCATGAAACATATTATCATTTTTTTTTTCAAATTAGGATAAAAATCAGCATAATTGGCTGGCACCTGTCTAAGTATTCTTTAACCTTGAGGTCTCCCTGTTTACCTTTTAAGATGAGGACTAAGACACAGAAAAGTTACATGATTTTCCCCACAGACACACTGTGGCTGAACCAGGATTATACCAAAGTTTTCCATTTGTTCTCTGTCAAGGAATAAATAAAGGCCATGTGGGGTGGCTTGTTGAAATTCTTCTATTACTAACTCTGTAATGTGCTTTCCACCCTAGTTCCAGAGCAGTATCATGAAGGATCTAGGTCACCTTATAAGGATACCTTACCTTTATCACGTTTGTTTGGGGTCAGAACCTGTGGTCTAAACACCTTATCTTCTCATTCAGACCCCAGTGTATTATAAGAAAATTAGAAGAAAAGAACATTGAATGACAGTATACATTCTTCATGGAGAGATTAATGTTACCCAAAAATCCCAAATGTTATAGTCATTTAGCATCCTACAATTTCCTAGTGTTAATTATTACCACCGAGGGGATTTTCTACTAAAAGATCTGGGATGCCTAAATTAAGTGCCCCCAGCTAGCTGCCAAATCAGTGGTCTTCCGGCCTTTGCCTGCCATTCAAGACAACCAGGGTTCTCAGTAACACCTCAGCTCCAGCAGGAGATGATGGTTCTAGATCCAGTTCTAAATGCAGTCCTTACACCTATGAAATGAGTCAGTTGTACAAAACAGTTTCTAAGAGTCAGCCTCTCATTTCCACCCCCAAAATTCAACTTCCTTCTTTCAGTCATAGTTCAGTGTCTTCTTCATGAGGATCTCCCCCAGAGCAGGGTCTTCATGTCTCCTGGGAGATGGCCCGCCCCTTGAGAGCCCCTCACCGTACGTAACTCATTCACATTCCTGGTACCAAAGTTCAGACCTCCTTTCTAGAGCCTGCTTTTTCTCTAACTCTTATCTGTAGGTCATGGGCTGTGACCCATGGGTGCTCTCTGTTCAGTTGAGCTGATCTATGCTTCCTCCCAGGTATATACCTACAAGTGGAATTGCTAGGTCATATGCTGACTCCATGTTCAACATTTTGAGAAATGGACATGTTTTCCACAGCATCCACATCATTTTACATTCCCACCAACAGTGTATGAAGGTTCAGATTTCTCCACATCCCTGCCAACACTTGTTATTGCTGTCTTTTTTTTTATCATAGCTATCCTCGGGGGTATGAAGTTGTATTTCATTTTGGTTTTGATTTTCACTTCTCTAGTGACTAGTGATGTTGAACATCTTTTCATACACTTATCAGCCATTCATATATCTCCCCTGGAATATTCTCTACTTTTATCTAACACAGAAAAATAGGATAACAGAGGAATTTTTTTTCCACCATAAAGACAGGGCCTTGGCTACCAAGGGAAATATAGGACACATTTTGAAATGGGCATTGCAAAACTTCTAGCTAAACACAGAAAGCCATGGGCTTCAGCTATGTCATTAACTTGCAGAAGTTAAGATAAATAGACTTGTGTGTACATACAGCAACAATACAAACAGCCTGCCATAGCTTGAAACGGCTGTTCATATTTAGGGGTAATGGTAGGGATAGGATTATCTTGTATAGGTTGAGATGGTTTTGAAAGGTTTCCTCACTGAGAATACATTGTAATAGTGAACCAAAAGATTCTTGCCCTCTCTCGGTTTTGTGAGTGCATCAATGTGACCTAGTGCAACTGGGCTTTGACTTCCTGATTGGTAGGATAAGACGGTTGGCTATATTTACTTGTCCTAAATATTTTATGTATCTCTGAGAGTAAAGGAAACATCAACCAGGAGTGAAAAGGTTTTTTTAAAAAATTCTGTATAGTTCATATCAAAGGGCTTTTTCTCCTGATGATGATGATGATGACAATGAGAATGTCATTGGTAGAGTAATCTTAAGGAAAAGAGCAGATACAAAGACTCTTGAATGTGTATAGAAAACTATTAAAAGGTGTGGAGACAATGTGGGGAAAGGTTCCTGGGGAGAGAAATGATGGAAACCATACTATTGACAGTAACATTTTTTAACTTCATAGCAGTGGATGTTCAATTATTAAACAACACTTATGGAGCACTCACTATGTGCTGTAGATGGAGAGAAAATGGTATAAATTCAGAAAAGAAGCAAGGGGAGACATTTCAAGGGTATGGAAAAGGAGAAATATGCTCTGGGGCCATTTTCCCTCCAACTCCAAGAAGCAGCAGCTGGTAGTGGCCGTCATTATAAGGAAGCTTCAGGAAAATGATGACACCTGCCAAGGGATTTCACCAAGACACTCACAGGTCTTGGTAAACACGAGCTAATTAATTTTCACAACACCCTTGTGAGGTGGGAAGTAGCATTTTCCTAGTTTTACAGATGGGGAAGTGTCAGCACATAAACATAAATGATTTGGCCCCTTTACATAGTGAAGTTGTGACAGGGCTGGGAATAAGAAGTCCTGGAAATTCAACTTCCAGACCTTCATTTTTAACTTCTATTCCAATTCATCCCCTTAGTGAAAGTGTTTCCTTTTCCTGTAAAATAATATTGGATAATGTATTGACACTAGCTTTATGGATACATAATTACTTAGTGTAGTTATTCCCAAGAATATAAAATCATCACACTGGAGACAGGGCCTTAGACTAAGTCCTCCAAGTTAACCCCCTCATTATTTATGTTAAATTATTCACCATGGACATAGGATATACTAGTACCAGAGTAAAGACTAGTGCCCTCAATATCTTTACTCGTGGTGGCCAACTTCAGTTTTAGTACATTCTACACATGGGCTCCCACTGTTTCCTTTTCTGTGGAATGCCACAGAGTTGTACAAACTAAACATGTCATGGTTGGAAGTCCCCATAAAAGCTATCAACCCCAACAATGCCTTTGCCTCCTAAATCTTCTGTACAGTCTCTCCATTAAGTGGCTGCCCAGACTGTGATTAAACACAACCAACGTTCAGACAGCCAAAACCTGCTAGGCAGCTCATGCCACCTCTCAGCTGCCCAGAGTTCCTCTCCCCATTTGACAGCCATCAGATCACTGCCCCTTCCACAGCTGATCCCCAGTCCCTGCCTACCCACCCTACAAGATGTCTCTTATTTGATTCTTCCTGGCCATATCAATTGCTACCAACTTACTATTATTTCAGTAAACATTTACAAAGCCCACCATCTATAGGCGACACCAACCATAAAAAGATAAATAAGGAGAACAAGCCAACAGAGGAAACTATACATAAATAAGCCCTCTTTTTAAAAAATTTTTAATGTTTATTTTTGAGAGAGAGAGAGAGAGATACAGAAGGCTGGTAGGGGAGAGACAGAGAGGGAGACACAGAATCCAAAGCAGGCTTCAGGCTCCGAGATGTCAGCACAGAGCCCGATGTGGGAGTTTAACTCATCATGACCTGAGCTGAAGTCGAACACTTAACTAACTGAGCCATCCAGGCGCACCCCCATAAATAAACACCCTTAATAAAAAGTGATAAAGGCTTTGATGGAGCATTATAAAACATTAGCAGAACATTACTTGCCTACCCTCTATGAGCACTAGAGATACGAAACAATATAGAGATTATTTCCTGCCCTTCAGAAGTTTATAGTCTGAAAGAAAGGAGAAGAATGTAAGTGTTGACTCGTTATTAGAATCCAAGTAAGGATGGGGTGCCTGGGTGGCTCAGTCGATTGAGCATCTGACTCTTGATTTCAGCTCAGGTCATAATCTCACGGTTTGTGAGTTTGAGCCTGATGTCAGGCTCTGTGCTGGTGGTGCAGTGACTGCTTGGGATTCTCTCTCTCCCTTTCTCTCTGCCCCTCCCCTGCTTGTGCTCTGTCTCTCTCTGCCCCTCTCAAAACTAAATAAACTTAAAAAAAATATTTTTAAAGAATCCAAGTAATGATGTGCTATGGAAATATGATATTCCACTGTACTATTTGTAAGATGCTGCCACATGTGATCTGTTAGTAATTTTCATCATTAAGCATTAACTAAACTAAACGGCACAGCCACTGACTTGCACAACCCCGGGGAGGCATCTTCCCACTGCTTCCTGTCAAAACGGTAGCCCCTGGATACCAACTCTCTGCACCTACTAAGTGCTAGGCACTGGGCACTGAGGGGATAATGTTGAAAAAAAGTAATAATGCTGCTCCCTGGTAACTTACACTTTTGAGGAGGAGACAGACATTCAAGAAATACATATGCAAATAAATATACGACTACAATTGTGATAATAAATGCTATAAAAGTAAAAGGACAGCTTGCTGTTCTTGGAGTAAACATGATTTTTAAAGGGGTCCGAAAGAAAATTTCTCTGTGAGGACCTGACACAGCATCCAAGGCCTAAAGGACACATAAAAGGGAATCAGGCAGAGAGAGGAAGAACGTGCAGGCAGAAGGTGGGACAAAGTGTCATGAGCTCTGGGAACTGAGAGAAGGAACAGCGCTCCAGAGTGGGTAGCCAGGATGCAGGGCTGGAGGATGCCCCCCCCAGCTCAGACAGCACCTCATGGACCAAGGCGGAGTTTGCGGCGGAAAGTTAAATATCATAGGAAGCGATAGGAGGATGTTAGGTAGTCTGCTGGGAGCTGAGGAGCAAGAGATGTAATGGAAAAATCAGTTAGTGTGTAGATGCTCAGTAAGCAAATATCAAATATCAAACCCTATGCATTTTCAGAATGGAGATTTTAGTGCTGGTCCGTGTCTTCTCTGTTTTCTCAACTTAATGTATGTGTTTTCAATTAGAAAATACACAGTCCTTCCTGGTGTTTGGTCTTTTGTCCTGCTCAAAACAAATAGCTCTCAGTCATGTGAGTAACGGTCTCTTAATGACAAAAGTGTATGGATCCATAAAACAAAACTTGCTTTGGCAAAGTGTTTCATCTCCCGGTCTCTGAATGTTCAGTCTCTTGAGCCTAGGGCATTGTTTGGATTTACCGCCATCTAGTGTCTCTGAAAACATATGTTTATTTGTGCTTCGGAACGAGACACTCCCCAAAACCGTGCAAATGAGCAAATGTATTTCTGCTTCTGGATCGGGAGCATCTCTGTTTTGATTTTATTTATGCTGCATTTGAATGAATATAAAATAAGTCTGGTCTCACTACCCTCTCTCTTTTCTCTATCCAGTTATCTAGGGTTTCATTGCTCTCCCTGATTTACACTCTGTCTTCTTAAGACTTGTTGTTGAGAATTCCTCACAAATGCGGTATGAAGTAGACCAGTAGGCCCACTCTACAAAAGTGTCTGATTGTAGGGCACACATAGGAGTTGAAGTCGAGCCCATATGCTGCTTTCCAAGTCAAATATTGAGGGGTAGGGAGCAAATATAACTTAGCAACAGCCCTGGTATCACTCCACAATGGTTTCCATACAAAATTCAGGGCTTGCTGTCCCCCCTGAGGCTACTGGTTAGGATTAGTTTTAGTTTCTGTTTCAGTCTGTTTTTACAAGACGCAGAAAGATCAAAATATACTCTCAAGCTATTACAGTTCATTGCGGTCTGGTGTTGTTAATCAGAGTTTTGCAGAGACTATTGCAATAATGAACGCTTTTTCTGAGAATACAAGTTAGGGGTGTACCTGTATTTTTGTTACACCCTTCCATGCACTTGCTCAAATACACCAGGACACATTTTCTTTTCCACCACAGCCTTCATTATAATTCTCTTTTTCTTCAAAGGTCTCAAGCCACTCGTTTCCGTTGGCATCAACCAGCTCCTTTTGACAAGCAGCAGACATGGGCGATAGATAATGTCTATATCGGGGACGGCTGTGTAGATATGTGCAGTGGCCATGGAAGGTGCATCCAAGGAAACTGTGTGTAAGTAGGCTTTGTTTTTCCTTCCTTGCATAGGAAGTTCCTGATTCACATTCCAGCCAGGAGATTTTGTAAAACTGGATTTTTAATCACTCCGAAGCTGCCTTGGTTTACACATTTTTCTTGAAATCTGATACTGAGCTAACTATGGAGTCTGTGGACATTGTATCTATATCCTTGCTTAGAGATTAGGAACTGAACAACAGCTATCTTGTCCAGAGAAACATGAGTTATAATTGACTATGTTTTATTTCCTTCTGTGTTCCTGTGACACACCTGAGACCTGAAAAGGACAGGAGAGGTTCAGGAACTCAGTGTATTCTGACTGAAAATAATACGCCATAAGTATTTTTCTCACTTAGGTCTAAGCATATGTAATGATGTGCATGACTTGTGGTTGGATCGTATTCTCACATTGTTTGCATAAGAAGGTTTTTAAATGCCTGTTTGATGGAGAGGCCTAGTATTTTACTTAGAGAGACTTAGCATCCTTGGAAGGATCTAAATAAAGTGTGTGTGTATGTGTATGTGTGTGTGTGAGAGAGAGAGAGAGAGAGAGAGAGAGAGAGAGAGAGAGAGAGTGTGTGTGTGTGTGAGAGAGAGAGAGAGAGAGTGTGTGCATGTGTGAGAGAGAGTGTGTGTGTGTATGTGTGAGAGAGAGTGTGTGTGTGTGTGTATGTGTGAGAGAGAGTGTGTGTGTGTGTGTGTGTGTGTGTGTGTGTTATGTACCGTATGTTTGGTTTTCAAAGATTTTGCTATTTGATGGGGTAGTAGACATGAAGATGTGAGTAGAGAATTTATACCCCCTTCTCCATTAACCCGCATGCCTGGGAGGTCTTTCCATCAATTAATGATTCCCCAGAGCCTCCAGCCCTATATTCATATTCCTTCCCCATTGAACAGGGAGGTCAGTCCTTTGGGCAGAGATGACAGATGCTACCCAAAGTACCCTCTGCTGTTTGGAACATGGCATCTTGGATTCCTAATTGGCCCAAAGCCTCTTTACAAAGACCAATTTCATAAGTTATTAGGAGGTACCAGTTCAGGTTGGCAGCCACAATTATTTATCAGCTTTTTTAGAGCTGTGTCATGTAGAGACAGGACTTTAGTAAATTCCTTGAAGTTGCTTCTTTCCCTGTAAACCCAAGTCATTACTTTAGGTATGCCTAGAGGCAGTTAATTCACAGATTATTTCTAACCTGATGCACTGTTCAGGAGAGCGGGTAAATTCTGGGCAGTTCTGTGAAGATAAGTAAGCTTTCATCGTCCTGGACTAGGAATAGCAGTTGGCCTCACTAATTTGAGAACACAACTGTGGTGGTTTTGCTTCATGTTGACTTTTCCTTTGTCTTTCTCCACACCCAGCTGTGACGAGCAATGGGGTGGCCTGTACTGTGATGAGCCCGAGACCTCCCTTCCAACCCAGCTCAAAGACAACTTCAATCGAGCTCCTTCCACCCAGAACTGGTTGACTGTGAATGGAGGGAAACTAAGTACCGTGTGTGGTGCTGTGGCTTCGGGAATGGCTCTCCATTTCAGCGGGGTGAGCATTTGGCAACCGGTTATTCATTTCTGCATCCTCTAAGTTTTCCCCAGAAGAACTGAGTGTCTTTCTAAAGTTTCATTGGCAAATCAAGATCCAGCATTAGACCCTCTCAATGCACAACAACCCTGATGTGAACTTGCAACTTTGCACAAATCAGAAAATACTGTTTCCAACATTTTCCTATCACAAATCAACAGAGCCCATTTAATTATGCAGGTAGTGTCAGCACAAGGCATATTTAAGTACACATTAGAAAAAGACTTCAATGTGGGAATGCAAGCTGGTGCAGCCACTCTGGAAAACAGTATGGAGGTTCCTCAAAAAACTAAACATAGAACTACCCTACGACCCAGCAATTGCACTACTAGGCAGTTATCCACGGGATACAGGTGTGCTGTTTTGAAGGGATACACGCACCCCCCATGTTTATAGCAGCACTATCAACAATAGCCAAAGTATGGAAAGAGCCCCAATGTCCCTCAATGGATGAATGGATAAAGAAGACAAAGTGGATGGATGAATGGATAAAGAAGATAAAGTGTATGTACATATAT
Source organism: Prionailurus bengalensis (assembly GCF_016509475.1). NCBI lineage: Eukaryota > Metazoa > Chordata > Mammalia > Carnivora > Felidae > Prionailurus > Prionailurus bengalensis. The sequence continues at coordinate 80,396,567 of NC_057348.1, forward strand.
ATATATATATATATATATATACATACACATACACACACACACACACACACACATATACATGCATACAATGGAGTATTACTCGGCAGTCAAAAAGAATGAAATCTTGCCATTTGCAACTACGTGGATGGAACTGGAGGGTATTATGCTAAGTGAAATTAGTCAGTCAGAGAAAGACAAAAATCATATGACTTCACTCGTATGAGGACTTTAAGAGACAAAACCGATGAACATAAGGGAAGGGAAACAAAAATAATATAAAAACAGGGAGAGGGACAAAACAGAAGAGACTCATAAATATGGAGAACAAACTGAGGGTTACTGGAGGAGTTGTTGGGGGGGGAATGGGCTAAATGGGTAGGGGGCATTAAGGAACCTACTCCTGAAATCATTGTTGCACTATATGCTACCTAATTTGAATGTAAATTTTTAAAAATTAAAAATAAAATTAAAAAATAAATAAAAGTTAAAAGTTAAAAGGGAAAAAATTCAATGAATTTTCATCCTGGGAGAGAATGCTTGTACAAAATGTGAGGGTCTTCCATCTGGGTGATGCTTTAATTGAAAACTCCTCAGCTTGCAACAGATTTGGGATTTAAGGAGCCAAAACTCAGGAAGATGAACCTCAGAATTTCCTGAATTTATTAGCAAAAATTAATTCTTTCTATAAATTAGCCAAGGAAGAATAATTGTCAGTAATGATTAGACATTTTTGTTTATAGCAGATTATATTGTGAATGACAACAGCAATGTTAGAAAATCTCTTTGAGAAATTTTATAGTCATTCTACCTTGCTGCCAGAGATAACTTGTATAAAAACAGAATTTCTTTAATACGATGATTAAAAAATGCTTCATAAGCAATTTAATTTATTAATTAATTTATTTATTTTTTTAAATTTACACCAAATTAGTTAGCATATAGTGCAACAATGATTTCAGGAGTAGATTCCTTAGTGCCCCTCACCCATTTAGCCCATCCCCCCTCCCACAACCCCTCCACTAACCCTCAGGTTCTTCTCCGTATTTATGAGTCTCTTCTGTTTTGTCCCCCTCCCTGTTTTTATATTATTTTTGTTTCCCTTCCCTTATGTTCATTTGTTTTGTCTCTTAAAGTCCTCATATGAGTGAAGTCATGATTTTTGTCTTTCTCTGGCTAATTTCACCTAGCATAATACCCTCCAGTTCCATCCACGTAGTTGCAAATGGTAAGATTTCATTCTTTTTGATTGCCAAGTAATACTTCATTGTATATATATATATACCACATCTTCTTTATCCATTCATCCATCGATGGACATTTGGGCTCTTTCCATACTTTGGCTATTGTTGATAGTGCTGCTATAAACATGGGGGTGCATGTGTCCCTTCGAAACAGCACACCTGTATCCCTTGGATAAATGCCTAGTAGTGAATTGCTGGGTCGTAGGGTAGTTCTATGTTTAGTTTTTTGAGGAACCTCCATACTGTTTTCCAGAGTGGCGGCACCAGCTTGCATTCCCAAGCAATTTAATTTTTAAAAATTACAAATTCACTGTCAGGTCTTTATTTCCCTACAATTTCCTACCTTAGAATTTGCATTTGTGCCAATGAAGTATATCATTTATATTCAGTGTGGTTTTTTTAACATTTATTTTTGAGAGCAAGAGTGTGCACTAGCAGAGGAGGGGCAGGGAGAAAGGGAGACACAGAATCCGAAACAGGCTCCAGGCCCTGAGGTGTCAGCACAGAGCCCAACGTGGAGCTTGAATCCACGAACGATGAGATCATGACCTGAGCCAACGTCAGGTGCTTAACTGACTGAGCCCTTATAATCAGTGTTTTAGCCAAGAGCAACAATATAGAGTCTCTGTGATCCTCAACACTGACTAAGGATGCAGTGTTGATAATACTCTTCTTGGCTTAAATACAACTCCAAGAGGCCTAGTTTTCCTCATGTGTTCAACTAAGAGACATCTACCTATCTACATGAATAAATTAATGTAGATGACACTGAAATCAGCCAGAAAAGTTTAAATAAAAATCATTACAACTATTATCTCTAATTATAATTAAATTATATGAAATTCTTCAATGTAGTTATTGTTAAATTTCACATTAAAGTAATCATCTGAACAATGTTATTTTATTGGGGGGCCTGGGTGGTTCAGTTGGTTAAGTGTCCAACTCTTGATTTCAGCTCAGGTCATGATCTCACAGTTCATGGGATCCAGCCCATGTCCAGTTCTGCACTGAGTGCAGAGCCTGCTTGTTCTCTCTCTCTCTCTCTCTGTCTCTGCCCCTCCCCTGCTCATGTTCTCTCTCTCTCTCTCAAAATAAATAAATAAACATTTTTAAGTGCTAATTTATTAATAGCTGTTACCTTTTGAAAAACCTAAAAATGCCTATGAATACCTGGAAATGGTTTAATAAAGACAGAATAGTTACTTTAATTTCAACTCTCATATTGCTTATGAGAAAATATCCTTTGTAAGTAAGTTCTGATCCTGAAATTTCAAAGTTTAGCAAGTATTTGCTGAGCACCTACTGTGTGCCACAGGCCATGCTGGGAGCTAGGGTAACAGGAGAAATGATACAAAAATTAGTATTACTATGCCATGCAACTTGTATTACAAAAGAAATATAAAATTGATGCAAGCCAGAGAAAACCTTAAGCTGCAGTTACGATTCTTTATCATTGTTGGATTCTGCTTTTCACCCTTAGGGTTGTAGTCGACTGTTAGTCACCGTGGATCTAAACCTCACTAATGCCGAGTTTATCCAGTTTTACTTCATGTACGGATGCCTGATTACACCAAATAACCGTAACCAAGGTGTTCTCCTGGAATATTCTGTCAATGGAGGCATTACCTGGAACCTGCTAATGGAGATTTTCTATGACCAATACAGTAAACCTGGGTTTGTATTCTATTTTATCTTTAATAACTAGTATATCGAGCAGTGATGCTTGTTAAGGCCTGCCAGCAGTCAGTCAGCAGGGGCTTCAGGGGACCTGGACCATACTCACTGGTAGAAGATGCTTCTGTGAGGCACCTGGTGGCTTATTCGGTTAAGTGCCTGACTCTTGATGTCAGCTTAGGTCATGATCTCACGGTTCATGAGTTGGAGCCCAACATCAGGCTCTGTGCTGACAGCGTGGAGCCTCCCTGGGATTCTCTCTCTCACCCTCTGTCTCTGCATCTTCCCTGCTCACATACTCTCTCTCTCTCAAAATAAATAAATAAACTTAAAAAACTAAAAAAAAAAAAAAAGATGCTTTGAAACTGACATGAAGATAAGATTTCTGAGCTGATAAATAGCTGGTTTGGGTTTTTATTTTAAGAATGACTAGTTTTAGGGGCACCTGGGTGGCTCAGTTAGTTAAGCGTCTGACTTTGGCTCAGGTCGTGATCTCACAGCTCGTGAGTTCAAGCCCCACGTGGGGCTCTGTGCTAACAGATCAGAGCCTGGAGCCTGCCTCAGATTCTGTGTCTCCCTCTCTCTCTGGCCCTCCCCTACTCACTCTCTGTCTCTCTTACTCTTTCTTTCTCTCTCTCTCTCAAAAATATAAACATTAAAAAAAATAATCATAAATAAAATAACAGAAGACCATGGGGGAGGGGAGGGGGAAAAAAGAGAGGGAGGGGGGCAAACCATAAGAGACTCTTAAAAACTGAGAATAAACTAAGGGTTGATGGGGGCTGGGAGGGAGGGGAAAGTCGGTGATGGGCATTGAGGAGGGCACCTGTTGGGATGAGCACTGGGTGTTGTATGGAAACCAATTTGACAATAAATTTCATATTAAAAAAATAAAAAATAAAATAAAACCCCCACAATGGGCTTAATAAATGCAATGTAGGAATCATTTAAAAGATATATATTCTGGAAAGGCAAAAAGCAATTGGTGTGACCAATGAGAAAAGTCAAAAGAGGTTTTAAAAGTAAAAGAGCATATCTATTAAGGTGGAAGGAAGAGAAGAGAGAGAGAAAGAAGGTTGGAGGAGAGGAGAGAGCAGAGTAGAGGTTAGGGGAGGAAAGGGGAAAGGAGAAATATAGAATAATTAAACCCAGAAACGTAGAAGAATTAAAAGCACCAAAAAAGGAAGACAAAACATAGATAATCCCTCAGTGTATGGCAAACCAGGTATAGGCTAAAAATTAGGTAAAATAAAAACAATTAAAGAATCTTATAAATGATCATTTAAATTCAGTGTGTCCATTAACAATAGGTTCAGCTGTGAATGACAGAAAACCCCAAGTAACTTATAAGGTTTTTTTTTTCTTTCTCTCATATAAATTAGATCTGGAAGAAAATAGCCAAGGGCGGCTACAGTGGTTCCATAAGCACCAGAGACCCAGGTTCTTTCTACCTTATGTTTTTGCCACACTCAACATATGACCTCCATCTAGTGGTCCAAAATGGCAACCCCAGCTCCTCCACCTTCCCACCAGCAGGAGGGAGGATGGGCAAGAAGGGTGTGCTGTCTCTGTTCCTAACAGGTGCTCATACTTCCATTCACATTCCAGTAGCCAGAACTTAGTCACAGAAACACACCCAGATGCAAGGGAGTCTGGACATACTGTCTTTATTCTGGACAACTGTTCACCTCACTATAAAGATGGGCTCCGATTATGAAGGAAGAAGGGGAAAATGGCAATTGAGGAAATGTCAGCCACAAGCAAAATGTTAAATCCTGCACTTACCTTAAAGTTGGACAGTAGTAAAGGAATTCAAATAGAAGCTAAGAGGAACACAGTGTAGTAGCACACAAAAACGTGCTCATCTGTTAGTTAGAAGATAACAGATAAGCCAAGTAAACTATTTCCTTAGTCTTTTTGGAGAAAGGTATAAAGACTCTCAGGTATGAGTTCCTGAACATTTAGCATAATATGCAGGGAGAATGAAGTTAAGATAAAAGCATAACTGTCTGATCTACTTTAGTTCTCTGAAGGAGAAACAAATTGACTGAAGTAGTAACAGTGGTCATAATTTATTTAAACTTTCAACAGCCTTAGATAAATTTCTACTCCAAGAGTTTTTAAAACGTGGTCAAGGATTTATCAGAGAAAGGAAACTACATTAGAAATAGGAAAGAAAAGGGGTGCCTGGGTGGCTAAGACGGTTGAGCGTTGGACTTTGGCTCATGATCTCATGGTTCATGAGTTCAAGCCCCACATCGGGCTCTGTGCTGACAGCTCAGAGCCTGGAGCCTGCTTCCGATTCTGTGTCCCCCTCTCTCTCTGCCCCACCCCTGTTTGTGCTCTGTCTTGCTCTGTCTTTCAAAAATGAATAAACATTAAAAAAAAATTGGAAAGGAAAAAAAGGTAAAGATCGTGTGATTGTATGTCTCTCTAGGAACAGACACATTTCTGATATTATTTAATACGCTTTAAAATGTTAAACATGCCAAATCAAAGCAGATAAGCTATAGGAAGATGATACAAGGTGAGGATACAAAAAGAGGGCAAGGAGAGGACAGATGAGCTTTGAAAGTGAGATGCATGAGGAAATAAACTTTGGAAAAGATTGCCTGCCTAAGCACGGATGGTCTCCAAACTGCCAGTAACTATACAAGCAAGGATCTAGGATTCACGGTCTACAATTTCCTTCCCTAAGACCAAGATCCACTAAGCTATCTTGGCCCAAAGGGTACACAAAATGACAGACATAGTCAAAAAAGTATTTAAAATTCAAGTACTGAAAATCCAACCAAAAGGACCGCAGCATTGAATGGATCTTAATGCGTCCTCATCTGGAATACTGCCTACTATTCTGGTCTTAATCTCTCAACAAAGACATAAAAGAGAAAAGAGGAAGGAAAATAAAATCAACAAGGAAATAGTGTATAAATACAAACAAAACGGTGAACCCTCTTCAGCGTGAAAGATAAAAACTAAAGGGGCCACCATGAAAGTCCTCCACTTAAGGGTTCTTCACAGGATGGATTTGGGCTTATTGGCCCATCTTGGAACACTAACACTAAGAGGCAGCCCTTAAATATAAAGGGAGGTAGATTAGTATGGATAGAAAGATGGGAATTTATGCAGAGGAAAGTAAACCTCAGGAAATTATTTTCCCCAACAGACTTTATGGTTGTGAGTATAAGCTCAAAAGTGTTTGATATATTCTTGGGCTTTAAATGCATAATTGTGATCATGTCTAGCTGGTTATGGTTCATATTGGAGCATGTAGTCATATTTGTCCATGTCTGTTCTTGGTGACTGTGTTGGGGACAGCATGCTGGGCTTGTTACCCTATGGTTCTTACTCAGCATTTCTTAGTATAATGTCTTCAATAAAACATAAAGACAAAGTCAGTATAAACCACATAAAGTAATTACATACAACCTGGTACCCTCAAGCTGAGAACCCAAATGTCCTGCCACATGTGTCTAAATTCAGTGTCTGAATTCTAAGCAATTTGCTGATACTCACAGGAGTAGAATGAAATCAAGGCACCAGGGGAAGGAAACTGATGAAACCAACCTCTAGGAAACAGAAAACAAAAGTTAGTATTGGCTTATGTCTACCAAAGTGCATATCTCTAGGCTTATAGATCCAGAGAGGCCCCTAGGCAAGCAGAAAATTGTAAAGTCCCTTTAAGGCGTGCCCAGGGACAATTAGAATAAGTAGATAGTTCCAGAATCCTTGAATTTGTTCACATTCTGTTTCCCCGATTTGGGGACTCCTGAACTTTCATAAGCTCAAACCAGTTTATCATGGTTTATAAAAATTACATTTTAAAAATTATTTTTAAAAATTAAAATAAATTTTAGGGCACCTGGGTGCCTCAGTTGGTTAAGCTCAGGTTGTGATCTCACCACTCATAGGTTGGAGCCCCGCGTTGGGCTCTGGGCTGACAGCTCAGAGCCTGGAGCCTACTTTGGATTCTGTGTCTCCTTCTCTCTCTGGCCCTCCCTTGCACTCTCTCTCTCTCTCTCTCTCTCTCTCTCTCATTCTCTCTCAAAAATAAGTAAACATTAAAAAAATTAAAATAAACATTTAAATCAACTATTTAAATTAAGTTTTTAAATTTTATCTCCTGTCCTTCCCTCACCACCACGTGACGTGTAATATCTTACCTCTTGTTGTGAATCTTTTACTCGCATGAGACATTTGACAAGTTTGTTTACCCCCCACTGCCATCATTTTCATACAGATTCGTGAATATCCTTCTCCCTCCTGATGCTAAAGAGATTGCCACTCGCTTCCGCTGGTGGCAGCCAAGACATGACGGCCTGGATCAGAATGACTGGGCCATCGACAATGTCCTCATCTCGGGCTCTGCGGACCAGAGGACGGTCATGCTGGATACCTTCAGCAGTGCCCCTGTGCCCCAGCACGAGCGCTCCCCCGCAGACGCCGGCCCCGTCGGGAGAATTGCTTTTGACATGTTTATGGAGGATAAAACTGCAGGTACATTTATCACTAATGCTACATACGAATCCAGCAGAAATGTAGCGTGGATTTGGGTCTTTTCAAAAAAAGTAGAATGTGAAGCTCTTACAGATTCTCAAATGGTATAGAAACAGTGAAAATGGTTTCACCCTTTTGTGTCTCTCAAAATTCCTGATCTACACTGGAATCTTCTTCCATTTAAGCAGCAAGTATGTTTTAATAAATAGCATCCTATAATAATTCCTTTTTTTAAGAGATTATTTGTTTCTTTGTTTCCTTGTTCCTCCTTTGGGTAGAAAGCCAGTATTTCCTAGTCATTTATTTTAATATCCAAAGACAAGTGTCTTGTTTTGCCACATGTTAGTTGCATTTGTGATGACATTTCATGTTTTAGAGAGTGTCTCAGGTCTTGCTTGTCACTGTTTATTCTCAATAGTAGTAGAAAAGTGATCCTGGTGACATAGAAAAAAAGATCTCTCCGTGCTAGGCTCGTTTTTAATGTCTTGTTTTCATTTCATAAAACTATTCTGGTATTTATTTATTTATTTATTTATTTAGAGGGTGCAACTGAGCAAGAGGCAGAGAGAGAGAGAGAGAATCTCATGAGGGGCAGAGAGAGAGAGAGGAAGAGAAAGAGAAGCAGGGCTCTCCTAAGCAGGGCTCCTGCTCACCCCAACCAGGTCTCAAGCTCACCCCATGTGGGACTGGAACTCAAAACCTGTCTGATGATGACCTGAACCAAAGTCAGATGCTTAATGGCTGAGCCACCTAGACTCCCTGTTCTGGTCATCTTTTTTAAAAATGGTGACTTATATCAAGTTTGTGGCTTTGTCATGCCACATCCTTGGTAATACTACATAAAACATGGCATCTTCTGGTCAAGTAGTGATGTTTAATTATATGGCTCATACCAACACTGCAAGTGTTATCTGAACAGTGAAAATAATTCTCTGAAGAAGGTTATTGGGAAGATTTACTTACACAGATCTGGTTCAGAACCTTGTTAAATTATTCATTTATTTTTTCCCTGTGAAATGATTTACATAAGTGAGTTTATGGCCAGAAAATAATTTAAACACTGCTTCTGTATGAATAAAAGCAAATACAGATTATTTTTTCAAGTACCTAAAATACCAATTTGCACTTTAGGCTTGATTGGTGATGTACAATTGAAGAATTGCAAAAATAGTTTTTTAGAGGGGCGCCTGGGTGGCGCAGTCGGTTAAGCGTCCGACTTCAGCCAGGTCACGATCTCACGGTCCGTGAGTTCGAGCCCCGCGTCAGGCTCTGGGCTGATGGCTCAGAGCCTGGAGCCTGTTTCCGATTCTGTGTCTCCCTCTCTCTCTGCCCCTCCCCCGTTCATGCTCTGTCTCTCTCTGTCCCCCAAAAAATAAAAAAAATAATAAAAAATAAAAAAAAATAGTTTTTTAGAAACTGTAATATCTAATTACAGAAGTAGCTTCTGATATTTCAGAAGATATTGATGAGGTAGTGGATTAATGTAAAAACCTGCTTTCATCAGGATTGCAGAGTTCTAGCATAAACTATGTGCCCTAGAATAAACTGGAACTCAAATTTCTGTGCTCTTTGGCTCTGGAGTACTAGATGCACGATTAAATGTAGCTGCAAAATCCCATGAATTGGGATGGAATTTGGAATGAAAATTCACAGATAATGGCATTGTGGTAGCCATTTGAATCCCAGACATAAAATGCTTGTTCTGTACACATATGTTAATGCTCAGACAAACTCAAAAGGACACAGCATAGATGAAGGCTGAATTCCAATTGTGTGGTCTCTCCTCTGACTCCTCTGAGACCATCCAACTCTATTACTTGCACAGTAGCCCCAAGCCTATGATTGTACCCATTCATCTCCAAAGAAAATGCTGGAGCTAAACAGGAAACTTTCAGAGAAACGCTGGACCTATAAAATCAAAGTGTATCATGAATTAAATGCAATTTATGGATATGTTCCTTCTTAAACTTTCTGGAATAAAATCATAATGTTAAAAATGCCTCTTCCAGGGGCACCTGGGTGGCTCAGTCAGTTGGGCATTCAACTCTTGGTTTTGACTCAGGCCATGATCTCACGGCTGGTGGGTTCGAGCCTCCATCCAGCTCCACCCTGATGGTGCAGAGCCTGCTTGGGATTCTCTCTCTACCCCTCCTCTGCTTGTGCTCTCTCTGACTCAAAAATAAATTAATAAGCTTTTTTTAAAAATACCCTTTCCTGGGGTGCCTGGGTGGCGCAGTCGGTTAAGCGTCCGACTTCAGCCAGGTCACGATCTCACGGTCCGTGGGTTCGAGCCCCGCGTCGGGCTCTGGGCTGATGGCTCAGAGCCTGGAGCCTGTTTCCGATTCTGTGTCTCCCTCTCTCTCTGCCCCTCCCCCGTTCATGCTCTGTCTCTCTCTGTCCCAAAAATAAATTTAAAAAAACGTTGAAAAAAAAATACCCTTTCCTGGGGCGCCTGGGTGGCTCAGTTGGTTAAGCGTCCACCTTCGGCTCAGGTCATGATCTCACAGTCTGTGGTTTCGAGCCCCGCGTCGGGCTCTGTGCTGACAGCTCAGAGCCTGGAGCCTGCTTCGGATTCTGTGTCTCCCTCTCTCTCTGCCCCTCCCCTGCTCGTGCTCTGTCTCTCTCTGTCTCAAAAATAAATAAAACATTAAAAAAACAAAAACCCTTCCAGAAAAGAAAGGACATTGTGGACAGTGTGTGTGTGTGTGTGTGTGTGTGTGTGTGTGTGTGTGTGATTGAGAAAGAGAGGGAGAGACAACAAGATGTACTCAGCGCTAATCAAGTCATAGTCTTGTTGCCTAAGTTTTCCTTAGACATAAGCTTGTTTTTAGTCACTTCACTGAGGTATAATTGACATATAAAAAGCTGTTGATTTTAATGTATACAACTTGATGAGTTTGGAGATAATTATACACCACATCACCACAATCATGGCCATAAATTTATCAATCACCTCCTAACATTTCCTCTCACAGAACCCCCCTCCTTTTTGTTTACCCTTCTTAACAAGTTTTTAAGTGTACCGTACATTATTGGTAACTATAGGCTCTCTGTTGCACAATAGATCTCCGGAACTTATTTGCCTTGTGTTCCTGAAACTTCATACCCCTTGACGGACATGTCTCCATTTCTTCTTCTCCTCAGCCCCTACTAACCACTATTCTACCCTCTGGTTCTATGAATTTGAATATCATAATTTTTTAATTACCCAGATGACACTGCCAGAATTTGATTAGAAGTAGCTAGCTCACTTCCCTCTTGTATTACTAGAAATTCTTGGTCCTTCTTTAGAACCTACCTAAAAGTTAAGTATCTATCAGAAAAGAATCAGTGTAGGGGTACTTGGATGACTCAGTCAGAAAAGCATGTGACTCTTGATCTTAGGGCCATAAGTTCAAGCCCACGTTGGGTGTAGAGATTACTAAAAAATAAATAAACTTTAAAAAAAGAATCAATACACATTTCCCTTTGCCCTCATTTGTAACACATACAATATACTTTTTTTCTAAATGTAGACTTACCAGTATTGGACAGTAGGTATATCTCAACCTCCTAGGATCCATGTTCCTAAAATGATATGCTTACATTAGTGTTTTGCCTGTGGATTGTATGTAAGATAAGAGAGATTTCTACTGAAAAGAGTACAAGATCTTGCTTAATGTGTAAATTTGCTTCAAGTAATTTTGTCATAAATTTGTCATAAAATTTATATTTTTTTAAGTGAATGAGCATTGGCTATTCCATGATGATTGCACAGTAGAAAGATTCTGTGACTCCCCTGATGGTGTCATGATTTGTGGCAGCCATGATGGAAGAGAAGTATATGCAGTGACCCATGATCTGACTCCCACTGAAGGCTGGATCATGCAATTCAAGGTGAAAATGTTATGGTCTCAATTACATAAATACCTATACACTAGCAATATAAAAATGAAAAAAAAAAAATTTGAGGCAAAGATCATACAACATTTCATTGACTTAATATACACTTTGAAAAATAAAATGTAATGTTTAGGTAATATACATCTCTACTGTATATAACTTAATGATTAAAAGTGATTAAAATTATTTTATTTCTGAATTATGCCAACGTAAAACTTTCATAAGAGTAAATGCGTTTCTGTCCAGGAATAAACAGAGCAAAATAGCGCAAAATAGTGATAATAAAAACGTAGGACACTGAGTTATCATATTTTAAATCATTATATGACTTAGCCACCTTCGTCCTTTAAGAGAAGATTAAAGCTATTATGGTTATAAATATCTTTTTTTGTTTTGTTTTCGCAAGACTATTGTAATGTTCCTGGAGAAAGAAAATTCTAGAAAACAAAGGCATGATTAGCATTAATGCCAGCATCGATTTTGGCCAAGATGTTGTGTCAACCAATTTATTTTATGTCATCCAATTTATTGTCTACCTCACTCCCACTGTATTAGCAACAAATGTTCCAGTATGCCTGTCTGGGGCAACAAAAGGTGCTGTGCCTTATTAAAAGTACCTTCTGTTATCACTTCATTGCATCTTACTTGTATTTGAAAGTGATGTATGGAGAGTCATAAATTGTACAACAAAACAGTAAACTTGGAAAAGCTGTTAGCAATCCTTCTTGGTCGAGCATCCTGCCAAATAGAAGTGCCAGACCATTAGCACAACAAACAACAATTTGTAAGAGTGGGCCCAGGCCTTCCAAGGCAATCAGCCAGCCATGGCAGAGCGCAGCTTTCAGCTTCTCTCCAAACTCCCTGCACAATATATTTGGCACTTTCTATAATTTGTCATCTTGGGCAACCACGTCAACTACCCTGTCCATCAGCAGAATAAGTAATGATCCTGAAAATACAGAGTGGATGTGGTGTAACACCTATCAAGTGATCAGCACCTTTCTTGCTGCCAAGTCCTTAGAGCAGAAATATGTAATCTGGTTTTAATATTTTTCCAATCTTTCTTTTCTGTTCATTAGATTTCTGTTGGATGTAAAGTGTCTGAAAAAGTTGCCCAGAATCAAATTCATGTGCAGTATTCTACCGACTTTGGTGTGAGCTGGAATTATCTGGTCCCTCAGTGCTTACCTGCAGACCCAAAATGCTCTGGAAGTGTTTCTCAGCCATCAGTATTCTTTCCAACCAAAGGGTGGAAAAGGATCACCTACCCACTTCCTGAAAGCTTAGTGGGGAAGTAAGTAGAAAATTCAAATAAAGCCTGGTTCCAAGCATCGATAAATCTATGAGGGACACTTGTCGAGCCTGAAATTATGTGTAATTGTGGGTAAAATGCTCTTACCCCCTAATTCTAAAAGTTCTCTAATCAATGACCTCCATGATGAACTGACTTGAGGAGACCTCAAGTTTAAATCCTCAGGCTTCTCAAGAAGGGCCTTGGCAGCCCTTCCACTTTCCATATTAATCTCTGAACATGGAGACACAGCAATAGCAATAGTCCTAGAGCCAGATGAAAAGGTATAGGCTACCTTATGGGTCTTGTAGACTGTGGTCCACCATGCATCACATGCTTTCCATATTACTGCCTGTCAATCCATTGATGAAGACACAAGCAAGTCCTAACTGGTGATACTATTTGTACAAAACCTAATTCTTCATGCTGTCTCTACAAGTGTGGTTTGTAGATCTCATTTTTCTGTTACATTCTGCACCTGCTGTGAAAAGTAATTAGCCTAGAGCAGTAGTGAGCCAAGATGATTAACTATTCCCTGAAAAGTCTGTAGATAAGCAATTTAAGCAATTCTAAAAGCTTTTCCTTTGACTGTAAAATTAGGAAAAAAGATATATTGAAGAAAATGACAGGTGTACCTCCACCATATGAATCATAGAGACTGGCTAAATGAAAAACCTTCTTATGAAACAGAATTACGATATATGTCCAGCACATATAGAGCCTTTGAATAAGGTGCTTGCACTCAGCTTTTCCAGTGGCCCATAAATATCATCTACTACATGATCACTCACTGTTTCCTGGAACACATGTAAAGGTTTTAGTCTATTAATGTGCTAGGAGATTAGATCAGGATACTTTCAGCCACAGGTAACAGAAAACCCAATGCAAATGGACTCAATTAAAAGTGAAATGTATTATATCTGTAATGAAACAATCCAAAGTAATGGATTCTAGGATTGATTCACATGCTCAAAAATGTCTTCAAGGACATTATTACTTACTACTCTTACAATGACTCTTTCTTTGCTCCTCCGTTCACACATTGGTGTAATATTCAGGCCTCATGAACATAGATGGCTTCCAGAAAACTGCAGCAGAATGCATCCTTACCTATGTCCAATGGAAGAGAAACAGAGTTGCTTTTCTTTCAGAGCTGGAGTTACTACCTTCTTGTGTCCCATTGGCACAAATTAGCTCAAGAATGCCCGTTCCTGAGTCAGTCAATAGCTAGGGGAGTTCCATTACTCCTATGACTCACCAAGGGTGAAATGGGTGCTGGGGAGGCCCTTGATATCACTGCCTCGTTTTACCCCTCTATTCCTCTCTCTTTTTTAATAATGATGTAAAACTTAAACTCAGTAAGATGCACACATCTTAGTAGTTCGGCACAATGAGTTCTTACCAATGTGTAACCTGTGGAACCATGCCATAGAACAAGATACAGAACATTTACATCACCCCAGAAAGTCTCCTCGTGTACTTTGAACTCTTTACACCAAAATAGTGTAGCACATTCTGATATAAGGTCAATTGTGAGGTTTGTATTTTCCCCCAAAGACAGAGAAGAGCAATGATTAAATCAAAATCTTGGGGAAATTGCCCTTTCACATAACCCTTTCAAAATCGTTTTCTAATTAGCACAGCTGTTCTGAGAATATCGATTACCTTTGGGGATTCAGAAGTTGCTGTTTCCTGACCACCTGAGAGCTGTGTGTCTGCTGACGAGTCTCTGTGAAAGGCTTCGCTCACCTTGTGTACAATTTCAGAAATGCAGTTAATGGGTCTAAATTGTGACACAACCACTGGACTCCAGTTCATAAGCAGCCTCATTTATGATAGTTACAGATTTGTATTTTAAAATGTTCCTATCACTTGAAATAGAGATTCCACTGCATTTTCATTTTGTTGTACGAGTTTGCTCACATACTATAAAATTTTAATGAAACTGGCTTTAAAGTTCCATTACAGAAATAGATAATGGCGGTCAGAAAACGTTTTTTGTTAACCCATTTCATACTGCCAGTGTCTTAAATGTTTTTTTTCCTTTTCTGTACTGAACATACACATAGGAAAATGGACTTAAGTAAAGTTAACTTTTGTTCTCACTCCTTTGCTTCTGTGTTATCAATAGTCCAGTGAGATTGAGATTCTATCAGAAGTACTCAGATATGCAGTGGGCAATCGATAATTTCTACCTGGGCCCTGGATGCTTGGACAACTGCAGGGGCCACGGAGATTGCTTAAAGGAACAGTGCATCTGTGATCCGGGATACTCTGGGCCCAACTGCTACTTGACTCACACTCTGAAGGTAATGTTAATGCCCCAGAAGAAAGCATTTACTCACACCGCAGGTCGTGCCTGAAGAACCATTGTTAAGTGGGGGTCTAGTAAGTTATAACAGCGGTCTTTGGGTGCCCCAGTGAATAAATCCTTTGGCTGGCAACTGAAAATATCTCTTAGGTTTCTTAGATACAGAATATCAAGACCAAGCTCTACTATAATTTACTCAATTTATGAAATAAACCAGACTGTATTGATTAAAGAGCATAAATACTCTGCTTTTTTTTTAAAGACTCTTAATTTGAAACTAGCATTAAGTCTTCTTTACTTCACTTATTCGGTAGATGTGCCGTTTGAAGGAAGATGTTGATGTTATGAAGCAAATAACATAGATTCATTATCACAAAGAAACAAGTTTTCAAAAATGACTAAACAGCTGAATTTTTTTATTGAATTATAATTGACATACAATGTTATTTTAGTTTCAAGTGTGCAACATAGTGACTGGACAATTCTGACATGACTTCAGTGCTCACCACAATAAGTGTGCTCATCATTATGTCACCATACAGCATTATTACAGTATTCTCATTACCTACATTTTTGTTCAGAAAACTCAGTGTTCCAATTTGCTGACTGCTAAAATGTGGTTGTGTATTAAGAATAGAGAGGTCGGGGGGCGCCTGGGTGGCGCAGTCGGTTAAGCGTCCGACTTCAGCCAGGTCACGATCTCGCGGTCCGTGAGTTTGAGCCCCGCGTCAGGCTCTGGGCTGATGGCTCGAGCCTGGAGCCTGTTTCCGATTCTGTGTCTCCCTCTCTCTCTGCCCCTCCCCCGTTCATGCTCTGTCTCTCTCTGTCCCAAAAATAAATAAAAACGTTGAAAAAAAAATTAAAAAAAAAAAAAAAAAAAAAAAAGAATAGAGAGGTCGGGGCGTCTGGGTGGCGCAGTCGGTTAAGCGTCCGACTTCAGCCAGGTCACGATCTCGCGGTCCGTGAGTTCGAGCCCCGCATCAGGCTCTGGGCTGATGGCTCAGAGCCTGGAGCCTGTTTCCGATTCTGTGTCTCCCTCTCTCTCTGCCCCTCCCCTGCTCATGCTCTGTCTCTCTCTGTCCCAAAAATAAATTAAAAAGTTGAAAAAAAAAAAAAAAAAGAATAGAGAGGTCATTTTGGAAACTTTTGCTGTTACACTATTATTTAATATGCAAAGTAAATACAATTGCCCAACACAGTTCCCATATATGTGTTCTATTTCTGTGAACAAATACAGTACATTCATCGTTGCAATAACAGAAAAATGACTAAACCAAAAAAGCACAAGTGACTGAAATCAGACATGGAAGTGGCAAAAAAAAAAAAAAATGTAAACAAAGCCTGTTCTGTCATTTTTTTTCCTGTAATACACCAACTTTGGAATTAATAAATTAATTGGAGCAATGCTCACTTGTATCTGAAAGTGTTGGTCAACAAATGAGATTATAACATGAGGAACCCAGCCATAGGTAATAAATGAAGTTTTAAAAAATTAGTTTCTTTCATGAACATTCAAATTTCATTAGTATTCCTCAGTTGGATAAGAAATTAATAAGTTTATATTACAAAATAATAAGTCTATATTATGAACTCTGGTCAAACCTTTCTAATAAGAGTTTACGTGGTTAACAGTGCATGTCTTCTGACTCTTGTGTTCTTACCTGTAAACCTCCATTTTTAAAATTGTATTTATTTGCTGACATCACTGAGGTGAGGTAGGACTGACAGGTGATGTACTTGTCTTTAACTATAGAGATGATTATGTTCTGAGTCATTTAAATCATTTAAACTACATAGTAAGTACCAACTAGACAACTCCTCTAAAGAAATGAAAAAGTAGTTTTTCTGTATACAGTTACTGCCATTGCAACTGTAACAAATTGTTTCCACGATATATTTCTATCATGTAAAAAAACAAAAAACAAAAGAATTGTGCCTCAACCCAGTGCAAGACTATATTATGGACAAAATTAATAGAAACATCAAGATTTTTCATCATAGTTCACTATGATGTGAGGGGATGAAATAATTTTGCATAAAAATAGCCATAATGAACCCTAATATTTTATTTATCTACTCTTTTTGAAAAAATAGACTATTCCTACAAATATCATATAGCTTCACTCATATGTGGAATTTAAGATACAAAACATGAACATAAGGGAAGGGAAGCAAAAATAAGATAAAAACAGGGAGGGGAACAAACCATAAGAGACTCAAATAGAACAAACTGAGGGCTGCTGGAGGGGTTTTGGATGGGGGGGATGGGCTAATTGGGCAAGGGGCATTAAGGAGGGCACTTCTTGTGATGAGCACTGAATGTTATATGTATACAGGTGATGAATCACTGGATTCTACTCCTGAAAATGTTATTGCACTATATGTTAACTAACGTGGATGTAAACTTTTTAAAATTAATAAATTGAAAAGAAAAAAATAAAAATAGACTATTCCTGGTTGTTGGTCATCCTGAATTAGGAGGATAAACTGGAGACCAAGGGCAAATATTTTGTTCTGGATTTTGAATACTTCTCGTCATCATCCTGAATCTTGACCCTACTAAACGTAAAAACTGACTTCCAAGGTTGATTTTCTTTTGACCTCACACAAAAAACGTTGGTTTCAAATGCCCCTCCTTAACCATATAGACATTCCAAGTTCACACCATCATGGAAGCTCAAGGGTTCTGGTTGCTTAAAGCAGTCTCCAGAGTGTGGGGCACATACTCCTGGAGGAAAACAAGACAATCCATTGAAAAATGTTAGGAGGGGCACCTGGGTGGCCCAGTCAGTTAACTCTCTGACTGGATCTCAGCTCAGGTCTTGATCTTAGAGTCTTGAGTTCAAGCCCCACATTGGGCTCTGTGCTGGGCATGAAGCCTACTTAAAGAAAAAAAAAAATGTTAGGGTAAAAAATGCTAGAACGTGTGCTTTGTTTTATATTAGTCCTTTAAATTTTCATTTTTTGTGCATGTTTCATAATCCATAATACCATAATTGTACTTTTATATGCAATATAAACAAATACACATATTTGGAGAGTATATGCTTAAGTAACTTCTCAAATAGGAGTGTTAGTATAGTCAACTTGCAATTATTTTATTTTAAGATTCTTTCTAGACTTTAAGTCCCAATGATCAAACATTATTTAAGCACTTTAAGTGAGCTTAATGTATGATGCAAAAGAACATTGTAGACAGATCTAGTTTTTTGTAAATGCTTTAGAAAAGCATTAGAAATCAGCACTTGTTTAAGTCCAAGATGAAATTATATTGTCTAAACTATTCCATAGTTATTGTCTGAAAATGTTATTTATAACCACATCCCACTTATGTTTTTCCAGACGTTCCTGAAGGAACGCTTTGACAGTGAAGAAATCAAGCCTGATTTATGGATGTCCTTAGAAGGTGGAAGTACTTGCACTGAGTGTGGCATTCTTGCTGAGGACACTGCACTCTATTTTGGGGGATCCACCGTGAGACAAGCTATTACTCAAGATTTGGATCTCAGAGGGGCAAAGTAAGTCATTTTTTGTTTTTTGTTTTTTTTAATTTTTTTTCAACGTTTATTTATTTTTGGGACAGAGAGAGACAGAGCATGAACGGGGGAGGTTCAGAGAGAGAGGGAGACACAGAATCGGAAACAGGCTCCAGGCTCCGAGCCATCAGCCCAGAGCCCGATGCGGGGCTCGAACTCACGGACCGCGAGATCATGAGATCGTGACCTGGCTGAAGTCGGACGCTTAACCGACTGCGCCATCCAGGCGCCCCGCTTTTTTGTTATTTTTATAACAGCATAGCAAATTGGCCCCAAAATGAGGAACACACTTATGGAAGAAGTTATTACCCAGGACTTGAGTAGACTCTTTATTCTAATTAACCATTCTGATGGATAATATGTGCTTGCATTCAGATTCCTGCAATACTGGGGGCGCATCGGTAGTGAGAACAACATGACCTCCTGCCATCGGCCCATCTGCCGGAAGGAAGGCGTGCTGTTGGACTACTCTACCGATGGAGGCACGTTTCAGGGGTGAAAGCCACACCTTGGAGCAGATTCCCAAATTACATCCAATGCCCCTCAGAACAGTTTCTGCAAAGCTTTGCTGACTTTGCAGTGAAAATAGTGAAAGTCACAAAGAGAAAGCTACAGATCTTAGTCACATTACACTTTCATACATGTGACTTGTGTGTTACACAAAACCTACCCATAAGGGTGTAAGAGAGAAGTCACATTAAAAATTTAAAAAGAAAAATAGATGAAAATAATAATTTTTTTTAAAAAGCTCCAAACTTTATGAATAAAGAAAAACTTCTGTGTGTAACTGAAGCTTAATTATAAATGATACAATTAAGAAATAAATTTTATATGGTTTTCTAAGTAAGATCACTTTTAAAAACATTTTAAAGCATTTTTAAAAGCTTTTGTGTGAACAAGCATGTAATAAATCTACAAAAAACCTACCGTGAAAGATGACAGTCTGAAGTCATGAGGCTGTCAGAGGATATTTTAATAAAATTCTGTTTCATTATTTTGAAATAGCTGAAACCAGACCAAAAATAACATGAAGTCCTTAGAAAATCAGTTTTAGCAGATAGGTATCATTTTGATAACTAGCAGAGAGACAGATGGCCTTAAAGTATTTTAGTGTATTCAAAGGTGTTTCCTTAAGTAATTTAAACATCCCACCTACAATCTTATCAATTGATAAGAGGAAAACTTATCAGTCCACAAAATAAAAATTGCCCAGAATTAAAATAGCTAAGTTAAAATTTTAAATTACTAGGTGTTCCTGTCCTGAAACATGCAAAACATGGATGTAGCTCATTATTTATGAAAAATAACGCACATAGCAATGTACAAAAAAATTTTAAGAGCAGAAAATACATAATTTTTACTTCAGCATGTTTCTTTTTGGCCAGATATTTCTAAATACCCTTCCCCTCATACACAGCATCATTTGGAAACAGTGGTAAACGCTTATATTAAAGTCATTGAAATCAATTCTCATTTCCTGGTTGAAGATTTCTTTGGGAAGCTTATTGTAGCTGCAGTATACTGTCACTTTGTGGAGGTTTTCCCAGATATGTTACTATGTTGGTGTATTTGTTACTGTAGGAATAACTTGGACTTTGCTCCACGAGATGGATTACCAGAAATACATTTCTGTTAGACACGACTACATACTTCTTCCCGAGGACGCCCTTACCAACACAACTCGACTTCGCTGGTGGCAGCCTTTTGTGATCAGCAATGGCCTTGTAGTCTCTGGAGTGGAGCGTGCACAGTGGGCACTAGACAACATACTGATTGGCGGAGCAGAAATCAATCCCAGTCAACTGGTCGACACGTTTGATGATGGTAAGAAACCAGACATTTGAAAGTCTTTTTTGTGAGCCTTTTGTCTGCTGTGTCTTTAGATGAGTTACTCCATAAAAAGCATTCAGAAGAGTACCTAGAACATATTCACTGCTCAACAAATGTTAGCTAGTATTTTACCCAGTGGCTTATGAATCTTCAAGATTATCTGTTTGTTGAAATGTCAACTGATGATTTAAAAAATTCTGTTAAAGACAAAATATCTAGCTCTGAATATAATTTGAAATTTCAATATCCAAAATAATTCTAGTTTCTTTAGGAATTTCTGTACCACGGAGATGCACATTGCCTTGTTTTAAAAGTGTACCAAAAATTTTGTAATGGTGCAAGTCAGGCTAGCAATTACATTTTTTTAAGTTGGGTAATCATTATGCTAGCATTTAATAATATTTTCTAAATTTGATTAAATATCTTGGATTTATACATTATACCAATTAAATAAAAATCAATCTTAAAGGGTAAGCAAAAAGGCAGAGCACAGACATTTCAGTAACTTGACAATAAACCAATCCGTGCAAGAGAGTAACATGCCGTATTGCTTCCAATTTACCTTAACAGAAGGCACTTCCCATGAAGAAAACTGGAGTTTTTACCCTAATGCAGTAAGGACAGCAGGATTCTGTGGCAACCCATCCTTCCACCTCTACTGGCCGAATAAAAAGAAGGACAAAACTCACAATGCTCTCTCCTCCAGAGAACTCATTATACAGCCAGGATATATGATGCAGTTTAAAGTAAGGGGAAGTGGCTCTTCAGAACAGAATATGGCATTACATATTTGGGGATGGAGGGCGGGAAGAATGCTTAGTTGTACAACTACAAGGAAATGATTGATTGTATTCATTAAAAGAGCCTTTATCTTATGAGTAAAAGAAGTGATTTTTAGCACAGGCCTTTATCAGATAGGATTATTTGAGCATCAATAAAATCAATTAGTATATTGGGACATAGCAAGAAATGTAACTGTATTATATTTCATATATGGAATCTTGAGTTGTTCCCAAGATCTTGGAAATGAAAAGCTCATATAGGTGCCTCTGCCTATTTCTCTCTCTCTCTCTCTCTCTCTCTCTCTCTCTCTCCTTCTCCCTCTTCCCACTCTCCCCACAGTTTCTGTACCTCTTCTCTCTTACTCTACACTGATTTCATATATCAAGCCACTTTGCTTCTTTATCTATCCTTTTCCATCATGTCTTTCTATTTTCTTTTTGTCTCTGACTTCCAAACACAAACATGTACTGTAGCCCAGCTGGAATGCCCCAAATCCTTAGATGTAAAAAGGACTCTCAAATCTTTTACATTGCATATTTTACTCATAAAGAAGTGTAGAAGGGAAGTCATAGAAGATAATTAATAGCCAGATAATCAGAGAGAAAGATAAAGCAATATCGATTAATGTCTTTCTCATTACCAAACACATTTAAAAAAATAGTAAAAAGGGTATTACAGGGGCACCAAGGTGGTTCAGTTGGTTAAGCATCCGACTTTGGCCCAGGTCATAATCTCATGGTTCACGGGTTCAAGCCCCGCATAAGCTATTTGCTGTCAGCACGGTGCCTGCTTCAGATCCTCTGTCCCCCATCTCTCTGCCCCTCCCCCACTCGTGTGCACTTTTTCCCTCAAAAATAAATATTTTTTTAAAAAGGGTATTGCAGAAATACACTTTGTTACTAGATCATTTTAAAGACAAACATTGGTTGCTTATTTAAAACATTTATTTAAATGTTTTAAAAAGATATCCTTATTTAAAAAGATGCCCTGCAATGATGGTTAATAGTAAGGTGGGGCGCCTGGGTGGCGCAGTCTGTTAAGCGTCCGACTTCAGCCAGGTCACGATCTCGCGGTCTGTGGGTTCGAGCCCCGCGTCGGGCTCTGGGCTGATGGCTCAGAGCCTGGAGCCTGTTTCCGATTCTGTGTCTCCCTCTCTCTCTGCCCCTCCCCCATTCATGCTCTGTCTCTCTCTGTCCCAAAAATAAATAAACGTTGAAAAACAAAATTAAAAAAAAAAATAGTAAGAGTCCTTTCTAGCAGAAATAAAAATGTATTCAGAGCCGGTAGGAGAGAGAAATGGGGAGTTATTGTTTAATGAGTGTAGAGCTTCAGGTTTACAATATTTAGAAGTTCAGATCTGTTGCAAAAAGAGGGGCATAGAGATATTCACTGTGTTCCTCAGTTTTATGTTGAACTTTCCTTCAGAGACTGAAGGGTGAGGCAGTCTCCCCAAATGCTACCACTCCCTTAGGACTATCCCTACCTTAGTGGCATGAAGGATGCTCAAATTTAAGTTGTACAACAGGTTGGTTTGATACATATGTATAGTACATATACTACACATACATACAAACATCAAATGCATACATACATCAAATCAACATGTTGATATATATACATATATATACTATATGTATTTTATATATATGTAGTAATATGATTGCCATTATAGTGATAGTTAGTGCCTCTGTCATGTTGTCATTTCTTTCTTGTGGTTGGAATAATTCACATCTTCCACTTCTGATGAATTATTTTCTAATCCACTTAATCAAATATAATCTCTCCTTCCTCTGAAGCACCACAGCATTTTAGTTGTATCTTTTATGATTTCTATTTCCATTATTGGAATATGCTTCTTATTTTCTCTCTCAGGCCAGGGCTGTTTTATTCATGAGCGTACAGCCTGAAATTTTTAGCACTAACCTTCCCCAGTATCAGCACTAAAAAAAAGGACATGTTGATTAAGTAGATGATTAGGACTTAAATTTAAATCACCAAGGTTTTATAGCATTTATGCATTATTAATGACTCAAACATTTAATTGCATATAATATGGAAAGCTTTAATTCATACGGAAATGTAAAAACCACAAGAATGAATATTAAGTAGTCAGAAATTGCTATTTTTAATTATAAATAGAAATTCACTAGTAGCATCAGGAAGTTAGAGTATCAGTGAAAATGTTTTGAACCAGTGATACTTTGAGTTTCTTTCCATTAATCCTCCAAATGTTACTTTACTTTTGGCCAAATTATCTTTCCCAAATTTATGATTAATATGTTATTATATTAAGTAAATAGAAATAGTACTTTTGTTTATTTGTTTGTTTTACTACTTAGCCATGGATATCATTCTGTTTGCAGCCAGCTCTGATTGGTATGGAATGCCTTTTTCTTTTGGAGAGGTGTCTGACTCTCAGTCTTACCAGAACTGCCAACTTGGCAGGTAGAAAACTTGGAAAGCAATAGCATAATCCAGAAATATTAAAATTAGATAGATAGATAGATAGATACATAGATACATAGATACATAGGAAGAAATGGGCCTGGTCATTTCTTGTACAGAATCTTTTATGTCTTTGAGAAAACACTTCTCTCAAAGGTTAAGAGCTTACTCTTTTTGTTATTGAAGTATAATTGACATACAATGTTATATTCGTTTCAGGTGTACAACCTAGCTGATATGACATTCTATACGTTACTCCGTGCTCACCACAATTAGAGTACTCATTATCTGTCACCTTAAAATGTTATTACAGTATTTTCACCTATTTCATCTATTCTTTCCACCCCTCTGGCAATCACCAGTTTGTTCTCTGTATTTATGAGTTTATTTCTATTTATTCATTTGTTTTGTTTTTTAGATTACACAAATAAGTGAACTCATATGGTTATTGTCTTTCTGTGTCTGACCTTCACTTAGCATAATACCCACTAGGTCCACCATGTTTTAACAAATGGCAAGATCTTATTCATTTTTATGGCTGAGTAATATCCCATTGCGTATATATACCCCCTGTCTTTATCCATTCATCCATTTATGGATACTTGGGTTGCTTCTATATCTTGGCTATCATAAATAATGCTGCAATAAACATAGGGGTGCATATATCTTTTTGAGTTAATATTTTCATTTTCTTTGGTAAATTCTTAGCAGTGGAATTACTGGATCATTGGTATTCCAATTTTTTTTTTTTCAGGAACCTCCATATTGTTTTCCAGAGTGGCTGTACCGATTTACATTCTCACCAACTGTGCATAAGGGTTGCTTTTTCTCTACATCCTCACCAACACTTGCTATTTCTTATCTTTTTGATACTAGCTCTTCTGACTTGTGTGACATGATATCTGTCTCATTATGGTTTTATCTGTATTTCCCTAATGATTAGCAAATTTGAGCATCTTTTCATGTGTCTCTTGGCCATCATGTGTCTGTTCAGGTCCTCTGCCCATTTTTTAAACTTTTTTTTTTTTTTTGCTTTTGAGTTACGTAAGTTCTTTATGTATCTTGGGTGTTAACCCCTTTATCAGATATATCATTTGCAAATATCTTCTCCCACTTAGTAGATTGCCTTTTTGTTATATTGATGATTTCCTTGATTGTGAAAAGGCTTTTTATTTTAGTGTAGTCTCGATAATTTATTTATTTTTACCTTTTCCCTTGCCTGAGGATATATATCCATAAATATGTCCTTAAGGCTGATGTCTAAAACTGCTTATTTTTTCTTTTAATGGTTCAATCTCATATTTAGGTCTTTAATCCATTTGAATTTATTTTTGTATATGGTATAAGAAAGTGGTCCAGTTTCATTATTTGCATTTAGCTGTCCAGTTTTCCCAGCATCATTTATTGAAGAGACTGTTTTCCCCATTGTGTATTCTTGCCTCCTTTGTCATAGATTAATTGACCATATTAAGTGTCCACTAGTCCACTGATCTTTGTGTGTATTTCTATGCCAGTACCATACTGTTCTGATTACTACAGCTTTGCAGTATATTTTGAAATCTGGAATTGTGATACCTCCAGCTTTGTGTTTCTTTCTCAAGAGTGCTTTGGTCTTGGGGTGTTTGGTAATTCCATACAAATTTTAGGATTTTTTTGTTCTAGCTCTGTGAAAAAATGCTATTGGTATTTTGATACAGATTACATTCAATTTATAGATTGCTTTGAGTAGTATGAACATTTTTAACAATGCTAATTCTTCTAGCCCATGAGCATGGTACATCTTTCCATTTGTTTACTTTATCTTCAGTTTCTTCCATCAGCGTCTTATAGTTTTAAGAGTATAGGTTTTTCACCTCCTTGATTAAATTTATTCCTAGGTATTATTTTTTGTTGGTATAATTGTAAAGGGAATTGTCTCCCTCATTTCTCTTTCTGCTACTTTGCTATTAGTGTATAGAAATGCAACATATGGCTGCATATTAAATTTATACGCTGCAACTTTACTGAATTCATTTATCAGTTCTAATAGTTTTTCAGTGGAGTCTTTAGGGTTTTCTATTCATACTATCATGTCATCTGCAAAGAGTGACAGCTTTACTTTTCCTTCCCAATTTGGATGCCTTTTATTTTTTGTTCTTGTGATTGCTACAGCTAGAACCTCCAATACTATGTTGAATAAGTGGTGAGAGAGGACATGCTTGTCTTGTTCCCAATCTTAGATGAAAAGCTCTCAGTTTTTCACCATTAAGTATGATGTTAGCTGTGAGTTTTTCACATATGGCCTTCATTATGTTGAGGTATGTTCCCTTTAAACCCACTTTGTTGAGAGTTTTTATCATGAACGGATGTTTAATTTTGTCAGATGCTTTTTCTGCATCTATTGAGATGATCGTATGGTTCTATCATTTCTCTTGTTGATTCTATGTATCACATTGATTTGCAAATATTGAACTATCCTTGAATTTCTGGAACAAATTCCACTTGATCATGTTGAATGATTCTTTTAGTGTATTCCTGAATTCAGTTTGCTAATATTTTCTTGAGGATTTCTGCATCTATGTTCATCCTGGCTGGCTCAGTCAGTGGAGCATACAACTCTTGATCTCAGGGTTTTGGGTTCGAGTGCCACATTGAGTGTAGCTTTCTTTTTCTGAATGGCCTTGTAGAATAAATTTGGAAGTTTTCCTTCCTCTTTTATTTTTTGGAATACTTTGAGAAGAATAGGTATTAATTCTTTAAATATTTGGTATAATTCACCTATAAAGCCATTTTGGGGATTTTTGTTTGTTGGGAGTTTTTTGATTATTGATTCAATTTTGTTACTAGTAATCAGTCTGTTCAAATTTCATCTTTCTTCCTGATTCAGTTTTGGAAGACTGTATGTTTCTAGGAATTTATTCATTTCTTCCAGGTTGTCCAATTTGTTGGCATCTAATTTTTCATAGTATAATAATCTTTGTATTTCTGTGCTGTCGCTTGTTATTTCTCCCTTTTCATTTCTGATTTTATTTATTTGAGTCCTCTGTCTTTTTTCTTGATGACACTAACTGAAGATTTATAGATTTTATTTATCTTTTCAAGCAACTAGCTCTTGGTTAGAAATAGTACTTTTTGGGCACCTGGGTGGCTCAGTCATTAAGCTTCTGACTTCGGCTCAGGTCATGATCTCACAGTTGGTGACTTTGAGCCCCACTTCGGGTGAGCTTGAGCCCAGCTTTGGCTAAACATGAGCCCCAGGTGAGCCCCACCTCTGTCTCTCTCTCTCTCTCTCTCCCTCTCCCCCCGCTTCCTCTCCCTCTCCCTCTTCCTCTCTCTCTTACTCCCCCTCCTGGGATTCTCTCTGCCCCTACTCACTTTCTCCCTCTCTCTCTCTAAAAGAAAGAAAAAAAAAAGAAGAAAAAAGTAGTACTTTTTTAAACCTTAATTCCCGGGGCGCCTGGGTGGCTCAGTCGGTTGAGCGTCCGACTTCGGCTCAGGTCATGATCTCGTGGTCTGTGGGTTTGAGCCCCGTGTCGGGCTCTGTGCTGACAGCTCAGAGCCTGGAGCCTGTTTCGGATTCTGTGTCTCCCTCTTTCTCTGACCCTCCCCTGTTCATGCTCTCTCTCTCTCTGTCTCAAAAATAAATAAAACGTTAAAAAAAAATTTAAACCTTAATTCTCATCTTCACACAGAGTTGCATGTTTTTAACAGAACTCAAAAAATTGTATTGCTGGTGTTCAGTTAGGCTGCTCTGTAAAAGCTTCTCTGAATATTTGTTGATTATTTATTAGAGTTACAATCTAGAGAGAAGGAATTTCTAATTAATGGTAGGTGCTTAATCTTCCCTGTACATATTTGTTGTTTATGCTTGTTTTAGATTGTGGTGGGTTGTGAAGCTACTTCTTGTGGCGATCTTCATTCTGTGATGTTGGAGTACACTAAGGATGCAAGGTTTGTGAAATACTTTTTTACATTCCTCCAAACTTGAATACCACTTCAAATGGTTGTGTATTTTTAAAGCAGCTATCTACAGAGGAGCAACCTTTTATATTAAAAGTATGGTTCATGGGTGCACCCGGGTGGCTCAGTCAGTTAAGCATCCGACTTCGGCTCAGGTCTCGGGCTCATGACTTGTGGGTTCAATCCCTGTGCTACTAGCACAGAGCCTGTTTCTGAACCTCTGTCTCCCTCTCTCTGCTCCTCTCCCACTTGGACTCTCTGTCTCTCTCTCTTTTTCACTCTCAAAAAAATAAGTGAACATTTTTTTAAAAGGAAGAAATAATTACATTCCAAAAAAAGTGTACTTTATGTTTATTTCCCATCTATTAATTTCATTTATATAAAATTTACATGTGTGTCTTATTTTCAAATTTTTCCTTCAAACCAAGAAAAACTGTTTTTCATACTAGGTTGGCTGCAAGCCAACAAACTTTTTTTATTTTAAAATAAGTAAGATAATACATTTGTCCTCAAGTAGAATTCTCTTTTATTCATGTTGCTCTTTTTTTTTTTAATTTTTTTTTTCAACGTTTATTTATTTTTGGGACAGAGAGAGACAGAGCATGAACGGGGGAGGGGCAGAGAGAGAGGGAGACACAGAATCGGAAACAGCTCCAGGCTCTGAGCCATCAGCCCAGAGCCCGACGCGGGGCTCGAACTCACGGACCGCGAGATCGTGATCTGGCTGAAGTCGGACGCTTAACCAACTGCGCCACCCAGGCGCCCCTCATGTTGCTCATTTTTAACCCACCTTAATGAGAATTTGAGTCAATAAAAGATCTAAATATGCTTCAACCAGAATCATGTGTCTTAAAGCATAGTGAAAGTCTGACACTGTGCAATTACCTTATTAGGGTGTTGATAACCCTGTCTCACACCATCACTCTTGAAAATGAATTATGCAGGGTTAAGTTTGAGTAGACAGAGAATTTTGTCAGTCAACTCCGGGTATAGAGAAGCCACTAGTATGCAGCACGATGCACGCTATTATTTTATTCTATTATCTGTGAATATATTCTTGTGCTTGTAAAGAATTAGAATATATATTATATGAAATTATTTTTAATTTGCCTTTTCATTGTCGATATAAATATATACAGGAAGTACAGAACTTACATTAAAAATATCTCAATCTAAAGGCATCTGGTTGGTTCAGTCGGTTAAGTGTCCGACTCTTGATTTTGGCTCAGGTCGTGATCTCACAGTTGGTGGGTTCAAGCCCCTCGTTGGGCTCTGTACTAACAATATGGAGGCTGCTTGAGATTCTCTGTCTCCATCTCTGTTTGCCCCTCCCCACTCACCTGCTCGCGCTCTCGCTTTCTCTCTCTCAAAATAAATGAATAAACTTAAAAAAAAAAAAAAAAACTAAATTTAACCCAGCCCCAAAGTGTTAACATTGACATTAGATAGGTCATACATTTCTCTTCCGAGTTGTCTAACGCAGCCTCTGTGGTCTCTTCAGGTCTGATTCCTGGCAGCTCGTGCAGAGCCAGTGCCTTCCTTCCTCTTCCAACAGCATTGGCTGCTCCCCCTTCCAGTTCCATGAAGCCACCATCTACAATGCTGTCAACAGCTCAAGCTGGAAGAGAGTCACCATTCAGCTGCCTGACCATGTCTCCTCCAGGTAAGTTGCATCCTAAAGTAAACTTTGTGGAATTATCTGGCAGTGTAATTATCTATAGAGCTCATGCAGTAACCTGAAAACAACTGAGGCCAGAGATCTCATTACAGCTCTAATAACCTCTCCCTCCTTTCACCAACCTATGTCCCAAAATGGCAGTTGCATGCCCCAAGAAGAACTAGGAAGAGATAGGATCTTTTTTGTAAATGGTACAGATCTCAAATTTTCTTTTGATGAAATAGCACAGCACATGCCAAACTCAGTCACAGGCCCCAAATCACAGACACTCACACAAAGATGTGGAGTTGGCACCATATCTTCGCCAGTGTTCTGTGATGCCAAGAGGCTGCACTGTTCATCCCATATACAGATACTGTCTGGGGTGTGCAGGGCTGGTCAGGCTACACAGAGCCACAGGATAAACATAGCAGAGTGCGATCTTCCTAGAACAGTATTCATTTTACTCAAAGATCTGGAATGCAATATACCTCTCTAGGAAAAATGGACACAAATTTGTTAGGCAATAGAATAGGAAATTCACATAACACTTTCAGGGAAGGTACAAGCTCCCACAATGGCACTCTGGGGTATATTCACAGAGTCCGAGGATTACAAGTTCATTCACCTCTACTTGGGTGCTTCAAGGAGAAGTCTGGGGAAGTCCTTTTCTCAGAAGTAGTCCCAGGGCTGGAGGCTGCACACTGCTAGGGAGAATAACAGCCAACTGAATCCCTTCTGCTCTCTGTGGGACTTTCAGTGCAACACAGTTCCGCTGGATCCAGAAGGGGGAAGAAGCTGAGAAGCAGAGCTGGGCGATTGACCACGTGTACATCGGAGAGGCTTGCCCCAAGCTCTGCAGTGGGCATGGGTACTGCACCACGGGTGCCGTCTGCATCTGCGATGAAAGCTTCCAAGGTCTGCATCCCAGCCTGTCATTTTTAACACGGGAGATGGTGAGGTTCTCCTCATCTCAGCATGTACCCAGAGGTCACTAGGAAATTGGTGAAAATGCCAGCCTGAGAGATTTGGGATGGGTGATACACTCTTTGATCACAGATATACTGATCTTTGGAACGAAGTATCAAGGATAATTTTCTGCTACGTTCCTTGAAATATTTTATTTTTTTTTTTACATTTATTTATTTTTGAGAGACAGAGCATGAGTGGGCAGAGAGAGAGGGAGACACAGAATCCAAAGCAGGTTTCAGGCTCTGAGCTGTCAGCTCAGAGCCCGATGCAGGGCTCGAACTCATGAACCACAAGATCATGACCTGAGCTGAAGTCGGACGCTTAGCCGACTGAGCCACCCAGGTGCCTTGCTCCTTGAAGTATTTTTTTTAATGCAGAATTCTATAGCACCTCACATTCACCATCCTCCATATAACTCCCTGCCCCAACCACCACCCCCAACACCTTATTTCCACTTCTGAGCCTCTCTCCTTCCTGGCCTAGCTGCCCATCCCTGGATACTTTGCCAATACTCTTTCTTTCTCAGTCTCTCCAACAGCAGCTGTCA
Organism: Prionailurus bengalensis; assembly: GCF_016509475.1. NCBI lineage: Eukaryota > Metazoa > Chordata > Mammalia > Carnivora > Felidae > Prionailurus > Prionailurus bengalensis. Next base: position 80,427,151 of record NC_057348.1, read on the forward strand.
TAGTCCTCCCAAGATGTAGCTGATGAGTCAAGGTATTCTCTATTCCAGGTCACTCTGTCACACACACACACACACACACACACACAAAACCCATGACTCAAAAAAATGCATTTTTATTGCTCGAGCTTCTAAAACCTGAGTTTACAGTTTGGGACAGAGTATCTACTCAACCCCTAACATCTTAGGAAATTGCCTTCTTGGCCTCATAGAAGGCATACAGCCTTCTTTCCTCTGATGCAATGTTTCCAACAGGTTTCTACTGTTACAAAGTTTACATAATTACCATTATATTCTCAGAGCCTACTGCTTGGCCTATAGCAGCACTCAATAAATCTTTTTTGAATGAATTCTTACATTGCCTTACATTTTACTGTTTACACAATGTCCACCAATTTATTCAGCAAAATCATTTAGTACTTATAAGATCCCCATAAGTCAGCTATGTTTATATCATTATTCCCACTTTATAGGGAAAGAAACTGAGACTCAGAGAACTTAAGTGACTTGCCTAAGGTGACACAGCTAGTCAGTATCAGAAAGAAGACCATTACTCAGGTTGTTCTTTCCAGTCTCATAACTGAGAGATTTAGCCAACAAGGAGCAGAATTATCCATCTTCCCCAAGGGTACAATGTAAAAATCCACAGATCTGACTTCTGGAGTAGAATATATTTAGATTTCTTGGTTGATTCTATTTCCTTGCCTCCAAATGAAATGAGTATGATTTATGTAGACTGCTGCACATCTCTCACGTTAGAAATTATTTCACGGTCATCTTTTTCCTCTCTTCTCATTACCAGCTCATTCCTCTGTTCTCTGAGACCAGCTGGATCTGCCCATGCATTAGCTGGAGAATTTGAACTTTAGGCAAATGAATGAATCAGATGTCTCACAAGCAGTCCTAGATGTCTGGAATTTGCCTGCTCCCCTGATCCAGTAGAGCTATGACCTTTTAATTTGGAACTATTGCAGATGTTTAGGAAAGTTGTGCTGTTCAAATCAAGGGCAAATGCAAGCACACACACATTTGCTAATGTACTGTCTCGAATGCCTGTATTTCAGCTTAGTGGTCTCATACTTGCAGTCTATTCACTATTCATTTATTTATTTCATCTTGTTATTGCATATGGTATATGGGCTTGTGTGAGCTGCTAGAATCCAACAATGAATAAAATGCAGACTCTGCTCTCAAGAATCAAGTATAGAGCTAGAAGAACAAGAATATGACTTATCCTATTTTCTGCTCCAGAGTTATACTAGGGAGAAAGAAGTTAGGTTGGCCTCTCATGCCAGGGTGAGAACTCCCTAGCAAGACACATCATTGGTAAACACGCAGGCGCGGCCAGATGCTGTTGGTATTTAAACAATAGATTTACGTGAACAATAAGTACATAAGCACCTACATAATTCAGTAAATTGACTCAAAGGTAATGGGATTTTTTTTTCAAGAACACAAGCCAATAATTGATAAAATAAAAGAGAAACATTTATTTCGAGGAGTCTATATCTTCTTGGTATTTTGTCATTCTTACAGGAGCAAGAATGGATGAAACCTGAAACTGAATACTTGATCTTTAATGATTCTGCTTTCCATAGCTGATGTTTTCAATTATTCCCTTCCCTCTAGGTGATGATTGCTCTGTTTTCAGTCATGATCTTCCCAGTTATATTAAAGATAATTTCGAGTCAGCAAGAGTCACTGAGGCAAACTGGGAGACCATTCAAGGTGGAGGGATAGGAAGTGGCTGTGGGCAGCTGGCACCCTATGCCCATGGAGACTCACTGTATTTTAACGGCTGTCAGATAAGGCAAGCTGCCACCAAGCCTCTGGACCTCACTCGAGCAAGGTAACAAAACTCCTGTGTTCTGCTTCAGATATAGAATTGGTCACAAGACTGGCCACTTTCCACTGCCTGTTAGATTGAATCATGAACTTCATGGCACAGGTGTCACAAAATGGTGGAAGCCAAAATGTCATTTGAATTTGGGATGAGGAAGCATTATGTGTTTCTACAACTCAGAATTCTGCTTTGCTTCAATTTATTGCAGAATTACCTTGTCTTTCTTCACATGCACTGGCCGAGTGGTGGTGCCATAGGCATAAGCCAGAAGAAATGGCCAAATATAAAAAATTGATAAGTATATCAAATCAACATGTCATATACCTTAAACCCACACACTGTTTGACGTCAATTATGTCTCAATAAAATTGAGAAAATAACTAAAAAATGTTAAATTGGCTGACAATCTACATAGATAATTTAATGTGGACTGTTTGCAAATATGTAAATATAAATGTGTGTGCAAAGTAGATTTTGTAGTCAGGCAAACACATACCTGTAGTTAGCTTATGTAGGTTACAATAAATAGAAGTGGAGGCCCAGTGGATGGATTATGGGGACTTTAAACGTTCACATGCTCCAAGAGCTGCTTATTAATGCAAAATAGAGTGCTCAGACACTGTGCAAATCAACCAGGAAAGTGACAGAGAAAAAGAGACCCCAGGAAGGTTGGATTTCCTTCTCCACCTGGCCTCCACAGCTGTGCCACTTCCGCCAGTACAAACATGGCTTTTTGTCTGTGTAATTCAAAAAACAAAACAAAAAAGAAGATTCCAAGGCTTTATGAAGATTGCAAAGTATTAGACTAGAGTATTCACAGAATGCTGGAAAGCGTTCAGTAGCTACAAATATATTGGAAAACTGGGTGTTTGGTTATTAACCAAATGTAGATGTTTACTTAAGACTTTTCACTTTGGAAAACATTAGTAATGTATTTTCAGAGGCAGAAAGGTAAGTTTAGGTTCTTTCACTGTGATAAACAATGAAAATGTAATTATTTTGGTAATCATGGAGATACCAAATTTTGTTCACCCATCCCATTCTTTCCTACCAAAAAGATGTACTTAATCTGGGGACAACCTGATATTTCCTTGACCCCATCTACAGCTACAACTAGCTGCTTAATTAACAATTGCACACCATGTTGTACAAGCAAGTTTAATTCATGCCATTTATAAGTTTTGAGCCCACTGCTTTATTTCACCAGCTCCCCTAAGTGGGACTACTGTATTAATTGCTAGGACTCTGATTAGATATAGATTAGATATTAAACATAGATTTCCTGTGTTTAAAAACTGTATCTTCTAAGGGTAGGGATGCCTGTGAACTTGAAACAGAATAGCAGACATGGTCCTGAGCCGTGGACCATGTCTAACTCAGTTTTCCCTCCACTCTGATCTCCAGACATCTGTCCTAAAATAGACATGATGATTTATCCTTGCGCAGATGCTATTCAGCTTGGAGCTATTTGTAAAAAAAAAAAAAAAAAAGTATAAATATTGTGGTTTTAGTCCTTGTCCTCTCTGTGTCCTCATGCCTACTTGGCCCCTATTACCTTTCAGAGAATAGAAGATATTTTAGGTGACACAGAGCTTTGAAAGTCAAAATTGTTTTCTTTGCATAGAACACCAGCCTTCTAAGATTATCTCTCATATGTATGATGTAAAAGATAATATAAATAAATTTTATTGCTAATATGATTCAGTCATAAGACTGGATGCTTCTCTTTCTACTCTGCGACTTCAGAAATTATGGACTTTAGGATCAAGAAAGGTAAAAGAAAAAAAATTAGAAAATATAAAACTTTGAATATCACCTGACGCTTGTTTCCCTGTGTTTTCAGCAAAATCATGTTTGTTTTGCAAATTGGGAGCACGTCACAGACAGACAGCTGCAACAGTGACCTGAGTGGCCCCCACGCCGTGGACAAGGCCGTGCTGCTGCAGTACAGTGTCAACAATGGGGTCACCTGGCACGTCATCGCACAGCACCAGCCCAAGGACTTCACACAGGCTCAGCGAGTGTCTTACAATGTCCCCCTGTAAGTGGCCTGAATGGAAAGGCATGGTCTCATGCGTGATCCCTGAGAATCACAGGGTCTGAGCTGGAAGTTTGGTGAAGTTACTGGAACAACAGCACAGAAGCAGGTGGTGGCACAGCCAAGACTAACCCAGACCCCCCAAAGTTGTGTCACTGTTTTCTGTTAGGCAAGGAACCAGGTGCAACAGGGAATAGAGAATAACAACTAAATGCAAAGGCACTTTTTGGGTATTTCCCTTTCTCTAACCAGTATTTCTAGTCCTTTAGAAAGAAACATTGTTAATTTTCTACGCTCATTTGAAAGTTTTCTGAGGGTAGGCAACCATGTCACTTTTGCTTAGCATTGTACCCCCAGCCTTTAGCACAGTGTCTGTCACACAGAAGCCATGTCACGTTTGTTGGCCAAAAACAGTGCTTTTCCAGGTACCAGTGGGGCACGGGGAAGCAGGGAGGGAGTTGTAAAAGAATTACAAGTCCTTGAGGAGCCAAATCCTAGGACCTAAGCAAATCTGAATTCCATACCCTAAGTTTTGTTGATTTAGGCTAGCCTATTCTGTTTGAAGTCTGCAAGTCACATACCAAGGAAGTTTTGTTTTCTAGCATTTAACCTCTTTGTCCTTCTGTGACCCAGGGAGGCCCGGATGAAAGGAGTTTTATTGCGCTGGTGGCAACCGCGCCACAATGGAACAGGTCATGATCAGTGGGCTTTGGACCATGTGGAGGTCGTCCTGTGAGTATCTGATGCGTAGCATCCCATGTCCCTTGCAGGAAGGTTTGAAATTCCTTTGATGTGGCATGCTCCTTAATTCAGTAACAACCGCTCCTAATGAGAAGCCCCCACAAGACTTTCGCCTACACTCTTCAGCAACTGCAATCTGTAGCTTAGGTCAACCTGAAATAGCCAAGTCCCAAATGCAGTTTAATGTACCTTAGACAACTTCAGTGAGCAAAAGATTTATGTGTGCATTTGACAACGTTCGTTAAATGGGATGAAACAGAAGCCTCAGGGTAAATGGGAAACAGTGTCTTTGCCACATCTAGGTTGCCTTATAAAATGGCATGACGTCCCTCAGAAGGGAAGGGATCTGTACTGGTCAGTGTGCAGAGTGTTTCTGGCTGACGTGCCCAGTTACAAACACCTGTCCGAGCCACCGATGCCTGAGGTGGCCTTCAGTTTAGTGACGTGGTTGCGATTAGAGCAAGGCATTTGTGGTTTCAGATTCCTCCCGCCCCATCCCAGCCCCTTGCAAGCTGAGGGTGTCCCCCTGTGGCTTCTCCCATAGAATAGCTGAGGGTGTCCCCCTGTGGCTTCTCCCATAGAATAGCTGAGGGTGTCCCCCTGTGGCTTCTCCCATAGAATAAAGCTGGCGCCGCTGTCCCCTTAGCCGGGTTGACTGTTGTGCAGAGAGATGATTGCTTTTTCTCTAACGATCTAGTTCCTGTAGAACTGGAACGGGAAAGCTTATGTCTCGACGTGTTCGGACTGATGGCTCCAAGTGGTTGGCAAGGAGAGGCGAATCTTCTCGGTAGATAGGTTCAAATGTTCATTCTGTTTACCAGATCAAAAATGAAATCAGCCCTTTGGCTGATTTCAGTCATTTTGAAAGCAAACGTAAATGATTAATTGGTAGGAAAACTACCAGATCTGTTTTCTTTCAATCATAGCCATGAGCTGAATTTTTCAGTCTTGACTTAGCCCTCGTCTTAGTTTTCACTGAGGCACCTGCTTGCATGGCATCCATATCAACCCCCAAATCCAAGAGCAACCCAGTCCCTACACAAGTCCCCACTGTGCGCTCTGCTGCTTTGGACAACTTGCTGGGCTCTGCCTCCACAAGACAAAGTTGAAGTTTAAAATCACAGTCCATAGTCATCTGGATCTATATATGAGGCTGATGGTTTACTTAGATATTGATTTCCTCAGACTACAGTATTCCAGGAGAATAGAACAAAACCTGGGCTCTAAAATGAACACATATATATGGTAAGGCCAGAGAGAGATGTCCAAATAGACCAAGAACCAATCCTAGAGCCTTTCTGCCCTGAATACTCTCCTTTCAGAGCAGCGTTTCTCAATCTGATTGAACATCAGAATCACTCAGGAGCTTTTGGAAGAAGCATCCCTCCGGATGGTTTGATTGAAATTGATCTGCAGTGGGACCTGAGCATCAGTCTTTTTAAAAGGCGCCCCGAGTGATTCTAATAAACTGGTTGAGAATCCAATTTAGAGTCAATAAACACTTTGTATCTTTCAAGTCTCTTGCCAAAACAGTTTACATTAATAGGGCTTCGTGTGCCTGACAAAGCATTATGAACTCCGATGGAAACTTAAAAACTTGACAGTCCTCAAAAGAAAGCAGCGAATACTGCCCTTGGGGTAGACATGACAATCCTTAACATGTCATGTGTGTGAGTAGATTAGAGATTTCTTCTTCTGCCACCCAACCAAACAATTTCAGTTATCAGTTTTGGATTTCCGAGACATATCATCACCACAATACCCTCCCTTGAACAAAATTAAAGAGCAGGTGGGGTCAGCTGTGCAAATATACTCCCGTGGTGGAAAACAGCCCCTTTGCAACTTTGAAGCAACTCTGTCCTTCCTTCCCTGTTGACCTGCTTCCTCAGAGTCTCTCAGAGCATCAGCAGGAAGCCTCACCACATAGCTCCCAAGGGACCCTCTTGAATACCTGGTGTTGGTTAATTTTTATAAGCAACCACCGGCATCATGCTGTTACTACAAGAATCAAATTTGGATTATAGGAAATCTATCATATCGATCATTTTTCTGGAGAAAGAATCTGTGTGTAATGACTTCACTTTTATTCCATCTCCAGAATTTTAGTCCTCTGAAGAATTTATCACTTACCAGGCACTGTCTGCTCTTACTCTGCATTATTCTTGCAGACTTTCCAGACACTAAAACATTTTGAATGAGAAAAGAGCATTTCCACATATGCACAGTGTTGCATGATTTGGACTTCATTCGGTGTCTTCTTTCAGTGAATGATTTAAAAATTATAATTCACACATATCACCAAATAATTTTATTTTTTTTATATCACACAGATAATTTTAAAAGGAAATGCTAGCTCTTTAATGACATTTCAAAATTTTGTTAAAAATAAAGTGTATACTTTGCTTTCTTTCCTTTCTTTCTTTTTTTTTTTTGGAGAAAGAAACAGAAATTATATTTTCAGAACCATCTTTTTGATATTTTGCTCTTGTGTTAGGATTTAACATTTCTATACCAACTGTCCCCTTCCATAGCACTTCTTTTCAGAAGAGTCAGAGGTTTTAAGGCATTCACTAACTAATATGCCCTTGATAGCTCTACAAAATAATCACTTTAAGTCATTCATTTGATGAGTTTAAAATAAAAAATAAACTTCCAGAGAATTCAGAAAAATAAAACACGATAATTCTCCATAGGGTCTTTCAACCAAATGAAGCACCAAGAAGCTAGCCAAGATTTGCTTCATGATTCACAAATATTACTAATTATAATTTTGCTACAGCAGATATATACTTAGAAATAGAGAGGTATAGGGGCGCCTGGGTGGCTCAGTCGGTTAAGTGTCCGACTTCAGCTCGGGTCATGATCTCACGGTTCGTGGGTTCGAGCCCTGCGTCGGGCACTGTGCTGACAGCCCAGAGCCTGGAGCCTGCTTCGGATTCTGTGTCTCCCTCTCTCTCTGCAACTCCCCTGCTCATGCTCTTTTTCCCCTCTCTCTCAAAATTTGGATAATAAAACATTTAAAAATTTTTTAAAAAAAGAAATAGGGAGGTAGAATACTCCCATAAATCCCTATTAATTCGAAATATCCTCGAATTCACTATACTTTTATATGATAACATTTAGTGATATAAACTAGCATTGCTAACTCCTCAAGTGTGGAAGAGAGAGGAGACTGGGGTGCAAATCTAAAGAGATACAAGCCCTACTTAACTGATGACTCCAAATATGGCTGCTAATATGTTTTTGCAACTAATGGTTGGAAAACCACTACATTGTTAGAACGTATTTTCTTTTCTGAGTGAACACTGGCCTTAATCTAACTTTATTACCATAGTTTTGCTTCTGTGCATGTGCACTAAGGACACATGCTAAAAATCCCTAGAAAGAAAAATTCCAGTCACGCATGGTATCTTGAAAATAACCTCAGCACTGCCCATATTAACTACAAAGGTACATAAATGAGTTTGATGAGAACAAATTCAGCACTTTTGAAAATATTTCAAGGTTTAGGAATGCATCCTAAATTGACAACATACATAACAAATGTTTAACCTAATGGGTTAATTCTAAAATACTCCATGTGGAAGGATTTGCGTTTCATAAATATAGATGTACAGAATGACAAGCCCCACATCATAAAAGAGTAAAAGCACCATTTAGCACTTAACAAGCAAAGTCACTTATGCTTTATGCTTGTTTGAGAGTGAAATCTTTTCATCCTGGTGATGTTTTTCAGTAAAACCTGCCCATGAAAAGCTCTTCATGAGAATTGGCCACTGCTATTCTGGCATAAAACAGATGTACTAAATTGACAGATGACTTTTTCCCAGCCTCACTAGCTTACCAAAAGGCCTTATTCCGTAAAGTCTGAGCAATATAGCAGAACACAGTCACTGGCAACCATGTCAGAAACCTAATGTCTCTGAATTCACTTGCTAGTAGAGAACGTTCCTTTTGCAGTAAATGTTTGTGAACACCCTTGGGCAGACCCCTCACAAGATCCATGCTGGTGGGGTTCTTCTTAGGATAAAAGAGAAATCTTGGTCTTAATCGTTTTTGTGGGGCACTCATCCTTTTATCCTAAGAATCTCCCTCACCCAACTCCGCATCTCATTCACACATCACATTTTTTTTGTGTACGTGTCTAAGTCACAACCTGTCATGTGTATAATGAAGTGGGCCAATTTTTGCATGTGTACCTTGAAAGCAAATGGCTCGGTAAAGAGCCTTTGTGAATTGACTTACTAAAGAGTGAATAATTACCACACTTACTGGGGATGAAAACCAATATGTTGCTAACTATGGTCTTAAACGCATTTATCAGATTTCAATAATATGAGTACCATCATGACCCATCCCCTCATGCTATCCATTATCAAAATACTATCACATTTTTGGCACAAATGATTTTTGGAGATGAGCATAGTACATTTGTTGCAAAGCATATTTATCCTTTACTAATTTGACTGTGTTATCTGATGTAGAGGACTTCTGTATTTTTTAAAGCCCATTCCTTAATATATTCAGGAATAAGTATTTTCTAAAATGCAAATAACTGAAAAAAACAGACAATAAATTAAGGTTAGTTATTAACTACTACTTTCCTATTTATACTTTATACACAACATTTATGCCAAATGTAGTACTAAGCTACATGTACCTTGACATATGGTTATGAGCAAATATTGCATGTTGCATTACATTAAAAAGTTAAATATATGTATATATCAGGTGTAGGAGAATAAGAAATAACTTCTTTAATTTTTATTTTCAAAAGAGATGAAAAATCCTATATTGCATCTAAACCTGATCAGACTTTTATGACTAATCACAGTGCTGCATGCATTGAAAGGCATTTTTTAACTTGTGTTATATTTCATTATTTGCTGTCATTGGTTTTCCACTAGAGTAAGGTAAGTCCTCTTACTAATTCTGGGTAATTGTTGCCTAATAGTCTCATCAGTGTTACCTGCATTAACAAAAGTCTTGTCGAAGACCTTTGCAATTAAAAAAAGATCTGTGAAAACAAAGTTATGTATGATATTGGGATATACTGGGACATTTGGAACCTAGATCATGTAAAGTCAGAGTTCAGCAAAATTGTGGTAATTCTTTAGTGTACGTGCAATATTGGGCACAACAGCATAGACAGAGTGCTAATCAGCATTGCTTTATTGAGTAACAAATTTCACTCTGTGCCTGAGACTGTATTAGAGAAATTAAAAACTAGAGATGAGTGTCAAAGACCTAGGGGCTCTGATTAAATGTAATGTCTCTCAAAAGATCTGTTGTGCTGGAGATGCGTGCGGGTACCTTGACTTTTTAATTCTGTTTTAAATTAATAAGTGAATTGGCAGGGATGCCTGGGTGGTTCAGTCAATTGAGTGTCTGACTCTTGGTTTGAGCTCAGGTCATGATCTCATGGTTTACGAGTTTGAGCCCCACGACGGGCTCCGCGCTAGCAGTGTGAGACTTGCTTGGGATTCTCTCTCTCCCTCTCGCTCTCTGCCCCTCCCCTGCTCCCACTCTCTCTCTCTCTCAAAATAAATTAATAAACATTAAAAAATATTTTTAAAAAATAAGTGAATTGGCAGAAAGTAGTGGACCTATTCTTAATATTTGTGAGTTCTAGATCCTATCCTTAGGTAAGACTTGCCTTCTTTAATATGTAGTTACATTTGTCCTCCAGTGGTGATATTTTAAAACTTAGGAAAGAAGTTAAAATGGTTTTATCATTTATTAATCATCTGCATGTTATGCTAGGGGTTTTCACTTAATCCTTACAACTCCCTGAGGTACACATTATTAGATATTATTCTTCCCTTTTAGCAGAGAAAATAAATACTAAATTTTCAACATTTGTGAGGTATCTGAGCCTACACTTATCTATATGTAGCCTTCCTAAAAATGCAGGGTGTTGAAAATAAAATGTCCGGCATCCTCTACTCAGGGGAGTTTCATTGATTAGTTTGAACAGTGGCATCTCATCTTGTACTCACCAGTATTTCTCTAAAAGATGTGACAGTCCCCTGGATTCTTACTTCTGCATTCGTATAAGGTGTTAATTATTGTATCATATGTTTTGATAATGAATAAACAAATGACTGATCAGTAAAAAAAAAAGCCTACATTTCGAGGATCTCAAATTACTTCTGCCAAGGCTCTATCTTCCCCATTCCTGTTGGAAAATCCAATAAAAATCAATTGAAATTTTTTTTCATAATAATTGATGACCTAACATAGCGGCTCCAGTGAAGAGTAACAGTTCAAAATAGCATAGAGTCTTTCTTGAAAGTTCTTGCAAGATCCATATTTCCTATGCAGAAACAGAGAAGGGTCTTATATTTCCATCTAAGTCTCTAAAGTCACTCGGCGATAGTGGAAATTTAAGTTAGCGTTTCCAACATGCCACTGACATTCAGTCTCCCTTCTTTCAATGACTTACAAAGGAGAATTTAAAAATGGACCAAGTTCTATGCACAGCCAAAGCAAATCAATATGCCAAGTAGCCTAGTTGATATGCCTTGGGATGGATATTACCTGCTTTCATTGTACTTAAAAATTTTTTTAATTACTTTCCCCTGTAATTGCAGTGGAAAAATAAATCTTTAAAATTCCATCACACCAGTAATTATTTTGGTAATAAGGTTATCTATAGCTATATATCTACATATATCAGAAACAAAAATAGGGGGTGCCTGGGTGGCTCAGTAGGTTAAGCATCCGACTCTTGATTTCACCTCAGGTCATGATCTCAGGTTGGTGAAGTCAAGCCCCACGTCAGGCTCTGCACTGAAGCTTCTGTCTCTCCACCCCCCCCCCACCCTTTCTCTGTCCCTCCCTCACTCTGTCTCTCTACCCCTACCCTGTTATATAGAAAAGTTGCTTTAAAGCAATTAAACGTACACCTCAACTTTCATTAACACTTTAATGTTCCTTTGTTCCCATGTATTGAGGTCACTTTCATGTCAATCTAGATTGCATCGAGATAACTAAATATCTTGAGTGTTCTGAGTTTTCTTTTCCTATGTAAAATATCTTAACTATTTTAAATTATCTTTGAGTACCTTGTATCTTTAAACATGTTTACAACAGAATAATTTTCATTGCTTTAACTTTGCAGTTATTCTTTATAGTTAAAGAGTAATGATTTACAACAGGAATCCAATCAGTAAGTCACCAAAAGTTCAACAAACATGCCTTGACCACCCACGGGTGAGGCAGGAGTCTCAGTGCTGTGGTGTGGGGGTGGGAGGGAATGGGGGGCAAGCCACGACACTGACAGAACACAGTTAATCTCCATTCAAAGCAGAAAATGAGCACGATGAGGGTTCAAAGTAGGGGGGACATCGCTTCAGGGAGCAATAAATAAAATGTGATACTTGGAAAAAATGTAGAAACACAAGAAGTGATGTAGGGGATTGGTCAGTGAGGCAGACGGAAGAGGTTCAGGGTGGCTCTGACTAGAGCAGTCTGTATGGGAACGTAGTGGAAGAAAGGACTTAAACAACAGAGTAAGATTAAACCTGCAGAGAACTTGAAGTATCGGGCTAGGTTGGCTTAGATGTGGCTCCATAGACAAGAGGATTGCGAATGGCTTGTTCCAAGGTAGAGTCAGCATTTGAGGGAAAGTTTACAGAGTCTGGTGTGCAAAACACGCTGTATGTATGTGGAAAGATAGGCACAATGTATCAATGATACTTTCTCAGGATCTCGTGGTTTCTTTTCAGTGGTGTTTTTTCCATAAAGGGAGAGAGTGAGAAGACTAGATTAGGAGGCCACCGTGATACCCAGGGAAAAGGCCACAAGATGACCTACTGTCCTGAGAAGAAGATGACCAGTGTCAGTCCTGGTATTTTGTGACTAAAGAGGCGACAGGATTTTTTCTCCTGACACTTGACAAGACATTAACTCATTGTCCTCTTTTTGTAACTGGACTTTACATAGGTAGCAATTAGTACTTATAGCAGATAATAAATAATAAAGTTAATAATATTTAATTATTATAAAATTATTAAAAAACATAATATGTAATAATAAATTCACTTCATCCTTCAACCATGACATTGAAACTGGTCAACTTAGTTGATATATGTAACACTGTCACATCAGGGGAGAAAGGAAGGGTGGTAAAGTTACTGAAGATAAACCTCTTTTTGTGTGTGTTTTTCTCTGCAGTGGCTTCAGAGTGTATTCTAGCTTCCATTCTATAGTGTCTAGCAGTTTGGTAATACAGAAACCCAGAGTAGAAAGTTATTAGCACCTCAATACAAAATATATATATCAAGTGATGTCTATTTTTTTATCAGGTTTTCAGCACAGGTATTATTGCTTTTTGATTAAACATATCTAATGATACTGACTTTATGTATTTTCCTTTGAGACATTTTATTATAAATATTTTCTAATGATCAAACAACTATAAAATCATCATTTTAAAGGTTTCTGTATGTTACAAATGTTAATATGATATTACTTAATTGTAATATCTAGTATAATATACTAGGTAAAAAAGTATCATTTTACACCCTGCCTGGTATAGTGATCATTAATAACCCAGAACATGCCACTGAGTGCAAAATTGTCCCTTCCCTTCTCTTTACCCTAATTCAAGTTCATGTCATGTTGACCTTCGTGGTGGAATCAGATCACACATGACATTATCCCACTCCAGATACATTTTATGTTTCCCTGAAATTAAGGAGGAAAAAACTTGGTGTCCACACAGTTTTTAAGAGACTCGGTAAATTTGAAAAATATCAATATGCTCGCATTTAAAAACCACATTTTGGGGGGTGCCTGGGTAGCTCAGTCAGTTAAGCGTCAGACTCTGGAGCAGGTCATGATCTCACAGTTCTGGGTTCAAGCCCCACATCGGACTCTGTGCTGACAGACAGCTCAGAGCCTGGAGCCTGCTTTGGATTCTGTGTCTCCCTCTCTCTCTGCCCCTCCCCTGCTCCCACTCTGTCTGTCTCTCAAAAATAAATAAACATTAAAAAAAAATTTTAAAGCCACATTTTGATGCCACCTATAGATAGGTTGTCACTCAGGTCAGCATGTGAAAGAAGTATGGTTCTTTTTAGTGATGTTATAGATAACGATCCTTTTTAAAGCATATTTTCCATTCCAAAACTTTTAACCGCCGTCTCTACCAATATTGCACAATTTCCTACCGACTCCCCAAATCCATCTTCCATACTTTTAGCAGCTTCACGTATAATATGTATGTATGCATATGTGTACGTACATACGTGGAGGAAATCTATGACCCCTACACAATTACACATTTAATTACACCTTCTTGGTATTTATGATCTTTTTTCCAGTCAAGTGCCTTTCTTTTCCATAAGACCATGTTTATAGATCCCAGATGCCTATTGTTTGCAGAAGACCATGAAATCCAACTTCCTGAGAAAAATTTGCTTTCTTTTGCCCCTGAGTCTAATCAAATAAGAAGTTCAAGCTGATTCAGCTAACAACTTTGTTTTTCCTCTGTTTGTTTTTGCGAAATGAGAATGTTCGCTAAAGGAATCAAATTCTGTTTCCTACTTGTTAAAGATGTGTTTAAATAAGGTAGTGGGTACAGCACACACTTCCTCTCTAATGAAATCCACCCAAGTAGACAGTTTCAGAAAAAAGTCCAAGAATAAAATTCAAAAGCCAGAACAGTTTCATTCCACTTTCACTGTGAATCAAGAGAATTTACCATATTTTCCGGTTTGGAGCTCACTAGTGAACAGAAGGGGCTTTCTTCAAGGCCAAAGACAGTGAATACAGGCGTCAACCTTTAGTTATTCTGTCTTGGGGGAGTAATGTCAGCATGACCTATTAACCATGAACATTTTCAAATAAGTATCAGGCTAACGTAGAACATAGACTACATTGCGCTTTCAGTGATGGGACTTACGTGCTCTTTCTCCTTTCCCTCCCTGCCTCTATCCTTTCTGACGTTAAACAGCACTCGCAAACAAAATTACATGATGAATTTTTCACGACAACACGGGCTCAGGCACTTCTACAACAGAAGACGAAGGTCACTTAGACGATACCCATGAAGAATCAAAAAGTTTATTTTCCTTCCAACATGTGATGTGTTGCTTTCCCATTCTTTTAAAATCTCGCACTGCATCTGATATCAGGAAAATTCTGTGAAGGACTCGGTGATTAACGGAAAGCCCTTCTCAAGACCGAGTGCACACCACTTCCCCACACTGTGAACTAATGACAAGTGACTTATTTTCTCATAAGTAAATGTCTTCATGTTGCTGTGTCCGTGAAAATTGTGATCTGTTGTAATATCAGTTACAGTGGCAGTATTGAAAATAAGAAATAGTTTAACAGAAAAAAAAAGTTTAAGCACAAAAATTTAAGAGATTTTATGTTTAAAATGGCATTGAGTACAGAATTTAACATTCTTGGTCACAAAGCTATTTAAGTGGACTGTATTTCAGCTATGTATCATGTTTTATATGATTAAATTATCATTGTTTGTTTTATGTATTATCTTCTACAGTATAACACACTGACACTGTATTTACTTGTTTTGTTGCAATATTTTGCTGCTGAATTTCAGGCTACTTATATTCTGCAGAAAATTCATTGAAATACCTACTCAAGAAGATAGTTGTAAAGATATTGTATCTCCTTTAATATACTCCTTAAAATGTATGTTGGTTTAGCGTTGTTTTGTGGATAAGAAAAATGCTTGACCTTGAAATATTTTCTACTTAAAAATTGTGGATGAAAACCCTATCTCCCACAAAGTTCCCAGCTCCTTGTCTAAAGATTTTTTTAAAGTGTTCTGTGGCTGATTTACTAACAGTGACTGCCATTTTGTGTCTGTGGTAACAAGAGTGATTTGTAAAACAGTGGATGTTTTCATTGTGTTCTCTTCGTGGATTGTTCTTCCTGCGGGTCATTCTCATACCTTCTGATGAAGTTGTACCAACACCAGCAACATTGTGATGGCCCTGTAGCCCTGAACTCTCGATTAACCTAACTGAAAGGTTGTACTCTAGGGTGAACCAAGCTAAAAGCCCATTCTTAAATAAAAATTATGTCCATAAGCCACTTGAGGCTCATTTGTCTTTATTCATTTTTTAAATTAAATTTTGTGTCAGATTTGGAGAGCTGATCAATTTTGGAAAAAACGGTGTCAGATGTATTTACTGGTGTTTGGTTTCCTCACTGGTAATAACAATTATGAAGCCACACTTTCAATTCAACCATGTTTCTCTTATTCTATTTCTATTAATCACTCTGTTTCTATTAATCATTCTGTAATTACAGTAAGAAAAGTCAATAGAGAATTCTGAAAATTATTGAATTCCTGAGAAATGTTGTTAGCTGCTACATAAATACCTGGCTCATAATGAGCCCTCATGCATTCATTCAGCAAATATTTGTGGAATGCTTGCTATGTGGTAGGCACTTTGCTAAGTGTTGAGGATAAAAATGGTGATTGGGGCATTTTCCCTGCTTGTAATGTCTACCAAATAAAAAGCATGTTGGTACTGTTGAATTTGTTGATTTCCCAGAGGATTAAAAAATATCTAAGTAATAGAGTAATAAAAGGCAATAGTATTTCTCACTGAACAGGGAAATGATAAAGGATGATCTCTCTGAGAAGCTTAGCTAAACTTTATTTTAAGCCTAATATCAAATCCATTGTGAATCATTGCCTTGAGATACAGGTCTTCTTTTTCTGCCAACCTAATTTAATATATGACTTATTTTACAATTTGGTGCACTATTTGACCCATGATTGTCTGTAACTGTTGTATCTTAATTGTTGACTTCTCCTTTCTTGATTCACAAATTGTCTGCTGCTGGTTCCCCATTTGATGGCATTTTTGGTTCGTTTTCTCATTGGTAGAAGGGGTTGAATTTTTCCCAAAGCTTTGTCTTTCCATGCCTTGCGTGTCTGCCATAGACCTACCAGGGGAGCAGGGCTAAGCTATCGTATAGCACTCCCAGTCACCTGTCTTCCTACCGTGAGGACAGGGCTGGCATCCCTTTCAGTCCATCGCCTCAAAGTTTTAATAGTGTACGTGGGGACTTGCATGTAATTGGCTTATTTAATTTGAAAATGTAGTCAGAGTAGGACTTCAACTATTGTTGGTTCAACTGACTTACCTTCCTAAAAGAAACAAAGTTTAATAATACCAGAGATTTAAAAATATTTGCATGGCCAAGTTTCCATGGTTTCCACATGGTTATCTCTTATTCACCATACATTCTAATGTAAATTATACTCAATATCTGAATCTTAGGGGTGCCTGGGTGTCTCAGTGGGTTAGGCGTCCGACTTTGGCTCAGGTCATGATCTCACAGTTTGTGAGTTCAAGTCCTGCGTCTGGCTCTCTGCTGTTGGCACTGATCCCACTTCAGATCCTCTTTTCCCCTCTCTCTCTCTACCCCTCCCCCATTCACATTCTGTCTCTGTCTCTCAAAAATAAATGTTAAAAAAAATTTTAAATATATCTGATCTTAAATATAGGCAGTATCACAGATATCTTACCCTTTATCTAAGAAAGAACATGATATGTATATTACTTGGGAAATTCCCCAAATTGAGATGGTCACTCTTGTCCTTACATTTCAAGGTTAAAAAAATTATAGGCAATCACTAAAATGTGTACCCATTCATTTTAATGTTTGCCAATTGAAATTTTTTGACAACTTGTAGTGCCTTTTTGTACTTTATCTTTTCAACTTTCCTATACATGGCAATTGCCACTTTTTAAATTTTTTTTAATGTTTTTATTTTATTTTTGAGAGAAAAAGAGCGTGAGTGGGGGAGGGGCAGAGAGCAAGAGAGAGACACAGAATCCAAAGCAGGCTCCAGGCTCTGAGCTGTCAGCACAGAGCCTGACGCAGGGCTCAAACCCACGAACCGTGAGATCATGACCTGAACCGAAGTCGGAGACTTAACTGACTAAGCCACCCAGGCACCCCAGGAGTTGCCACTTTTAAGACTAAATAATATGCCTTTTTCCTAGCTTACTTTTATAAAAAGATGTGCACTATTTACTTGAGATGGGCATTTAGGATGTGTTTCAAATAAAATTTGTTTTTCAAATATGTTTATTGGTTGGGGATAGGGTATCTAGATATCTTGGGATCAGGTTTCTATCATCCAGACAGAACACTGAAGCATTCCTCTCTTGAAAAAAAAACCTATAAACTGAAATTTGAGGAATTCTATAATGAACCAGCCAGAACACCTTGCTCACACAAGTAGCTTCCAATCAATTTTTTTTACTCATGGTAGCTTTGTTATTCAGAAGTGGAGAAAGGATGGACTAGCCAACAAGTGGTACTAAGACAATTTGTTATTCAAGTGAAAAAACAGAACTAGATCCCTAGACATATTACACAAAAACAAACCCCAGGTAGATTAAAGACATATATGGCAGAAGTAAAACTTTACAACTTTTAGAAGAAAATGTCATTATGGGATCACGGGAAGAAAGGATTTCTTGAACATTACATAAAACACACCATAAGAAAAGGATTATAGGATTATGGTTTGACTAGATTCAGTTGTAAAACTTCTTCGTAACAGAAGAGACCACAAAGTTTAAAAACCAGCCACTGAATGAGAGAAGATAGAGGCACAATTTACAGTCAATAAAGGATTAGACTCTAGAAAATGTAAAGAACTCATGCAAATAGATAATGGAAGGTAATAATGTGATTTGGGGGGGCGCCTGGCCGGCTCAGTCAGTGGAGCCTGTGACTCTTGATCCCAGGGTTGTAAGTTCAAATCCCACATTGGGTGTAGAGAACGTGGGATGGAGACCAAAAAAATACAGTATTGTACTATTTTTTTTTAAATAAAGTCTTTTAAAAGTAATAACGTAATTTTCTTTAAATTGAACATTTAAATCAAAAATTTACTGAAGGAAAAACTGGAATGACAGAAGATTAAAGCGTTCAACCTCACCAACAATCAGAAAAACATCATTTAAAACAAGAATGATGTCATACCTAATCAGGGAGGCAAAAATCATAATCCGAATATAGGGGTATTGAAAAGAAGAACTCTCATACACCGCTGGTTTATGTTGGGACAGCCTTGTTTTAAAATCTAGGCTTTATTATCCAGGTCTGGTGAGACCAGCAGGTCAGGATACAATTGCCATTGAGAAGACAGTTTTTTTGGACAGCGCCCAGGAGGAAGGAGCATCCATACCACACAGGGGTCACATGGGGAGCATCAGGGTTGATGAAGAGGCAGAAGGAATGAGGGAAAGCATGGCCTGAGCCTTTGCTGTGGTCTCCCTGGGAAAGGCAAGGCAGGGTAAGCAGGCTTAGAACTGGCTAGTTTGAATGACTTCTGCAGGCTCTGTGTTTTAGGGACTGTTTCTAAGGCCCTGGAATGATCAGGGCAGAGTAATACTGCCTCCTGGAGCATAATTGTCAGAAAGAGGAGGCAGTTCAAGGAAGGGTGGTCCCTTTGTTAGTTTGCATGTGAAAGGGGTAATCCTTGGAGAGTTGTTTACTATCTCTAAGAATTGGCTAGCCCTAGGAGAGGAAGTCTCTCCTCTCTGTCAGTAAGGTCCCAGAGTTGAGGGCATCAAGAATACAGAAAATAGGGGTGCCTGGGTGACTCAGTCAAGTTAACCATCCAACTTTAGCTCAAATCATGATATCATGGTTCATGAGTGTGAGCCCCACATCAGGCTGTCTGCTGTCAGCACAGAACCTGCTTCAGATCCTCTGTCCCCCCTCTCTCTCTCTCTGCCCGCCCCCCCCACCGCCCTTCCCCTGCTTGCACTCTCTGTCAAAAATTAAACAAAAGGAATACAGACATTAAGAAAATACAGTTAACACATCCGTTTTGTTTCTTAAATTCTCCATATGACTGAAGTTATATATCTTTCTCTCACTGACTTATTTCACTTAGCATAAAACGCTCTAGTTCCATCCGCGTTGTTGCAAATGGCAAGGTTTCATTCTTTTTGATGGCCGAGTGATATTCCATTGTGTATTTATACCACATCTTCTTTATCCATTCATCAGTCAATGGACATTTAGCCTCTTTCCATAATTTGGCTATTGTTGATAGTACTGCTATAAACATTGGGGTGCATGTGGGATTTAAGAAACAAAACAGATGAACATAAGGGAAGGAAAAATAAGATGAAAACAGAGGGAGGCAAACCATAAGAGACTCTTAAATACAGAGAACAATAAGGGTTGCTGGAGGGGAGGTGGATGGGGTGGGAGGATGGGCTAAATGGGTGACGGGCATTAAGGAGGGCACTTGTGGGGCTGAGCACTGGTTGTTATATGTAAGTAGTGAATCACTAAACTACTCCTGGAACCATTATTACACTATATGTTAACTAACTTGAATTCAAATAAGTTAAAAAATTTTTTTAATTTATTTAAAAATACAGCTAATACATCCCTGTAGAGAGTAGTGCAATATCAATAACATTGAATATGTTTATAATATCAGTAAGGTTGGATATATACATACAACAGGACCCAGCTACTTGTAGGTATTTATCATAGAGAAATTCCCACATGTACACACGGAGAGATGTGTGCAAGAATGTTCATAAGTGCATTGCTTGTCATTGCAAATAATCAGAAACAGTCCGAGTGTCCATCAATAAGAAAATGGATAAATGGTGGTTTATTTGTAAATACTCTCTGGTGTTAAAATGAACATGCCTATTAACAATAACAACAAAATAGTTGCAAGATTATATGCCATGATGCCATTTATCAGGTTTTAAATCTTGCAAACAAATAGAGTTGACTCTTGAACAACATGGGTTTGAACTGCATGGGTCCACTTAAATATAGATTATTTTCTGATAAATACAGTAAGGTACTTTAAATGTATCTTGCTTTCCTTATGATTTTCTCTCTTTTTTTTTTTTCTTTTGAGAGAGAGAGAGCGAGCAGGGGAGAGGTGCAGAGGAGAGAGAGAGAATCTTAAGCAGGCTCCATGCTCAGTGCAGAGCCCAACATAGGGTTCAGTCCCATGACCCTGGGATCATAACCTAAGTGGAAACCAAGAGTCAAACACTCAACCGAATGAGCCACCCAGGCACCCCTCCTTATGATTTTCTAAATAACATTTCCCCCCTCTGACTTACTTTATAGTAAGAATACAGTATATAAGATAAACAACATACAAAATATGTATTAATCAACTGTTAATGTTACAAGTAAGACATCTGGTCCACACGAGGCTATTAGTAGTTTGATTTGGGGGGAACCAAAAGTTATACTCAGTTTTTCAACTGCACTGAGGTCGGTGCTTCTCACCCCCATGCTGTCCAAGGGTCAGCTGTACTATATGTTGCTTATGAATACATGCATATGTAGCAAAAATATAAAAATGTATGGGAATAGTAAATAAAAATTCATGACAGTGGTTTCTGCAGGCAGGGGAATAAGATCAGAGAGGGGTGTGTGGAAGATATCAACTCTACCTAAAATGTTTTTTTTTTCTATTTTAACAGTCAAAATAAGGGGCGCCTGGGTGAGTCAGTCGGTTATGCATTCCGTCCGACTTCGGCTCATATCATGATCTCATGGTTCATGGGTTCGAGCCCTGTCTTGGGCTCTGTGCGGACAGCTCAGAGCTTGGAGCCTGCTTTGGATTCTGTGTCTCCCTCTCTCTCTGCCCCTCCCCAGCTCGCTCGTGTGCTCGCTCTCTTTCTCTTTCTCTCTCTCTCAAAAATAAACATTAAAAAATAGTCAAGTAAGACACAGTAAAGTGTTCAGTTTTGAATGAGTCATGTGTATACAAAAGTGTGTTTTTATTATTTACTATTTTCATGTGAAGATCTAAATGTTATAGCAAGAAAAGAAAAGAATAAACAGGATTTCTCAGGCAGATTCATTGGGGAGACACATTAGGGAATGAGAAATATGTGTAAAGACACAAAGGCAGGAACTAGCCTAGCTCCTTACGGGGGGGTGGGGGGTGTCTCAGATCTTTTGAATTCGAGGAAGGGTTCACTGGGAGTAGCCCAGAGAGATGTAGGAGGGCTAGTCAGGAACGAGGGAGGGGAGGCAATTTCTCACACGGACAAAATTCAACTTTAGGAGGCACCACAAAGCAGATGACCTTGGATCAGTCCATCCAACCAAGAGATGGGGAGTGGTTGGAGTCAATTGAGGAAGGAAGCTGGGACACTGGAATCAAGGGGTAAACCCGGGACAACAGCCAAGCTATAATTTTAAATTGAAAAGAATTTTACTAAGGATTCGTGCTTCCTTCTCCAGAGTACCTACAAACTGCTGCACATACAAAATAAAGTAGTGAATACAAAAAGCAACTATGCATTTATTTATTGCGCAGAAAAAGAAAAAAACAAAACCCAGCCGTTATTAAAAGAATGCCAGTCAGAGGTGGGTGGGTTTTGTCATTCATACTACATCTCCCGTTCAGTCCTTCGGGTGCTTATTAGAAATGAATTTCTACAGGTTTTTTGTTTTTAATCCAACATGATGGAAATTGATGCTCTCTTTATAGACATGGGAGACCACACAGTGACGGTGGAAATGTCTGCCACTCTCCAGTGGCCTTATTACCTTATTTCAGTGTCTGGACCCACTGTCTAGAAATCATGCCACTACAGCAGAGAAAGAGAAGTTCAGTCGGAAAACATAACTTTTTACGGAGAGAGGACTACTGGCGGAATAATATATGGATATGTATGTGAATAACAAAAAGGCACAGAACTGTGCATAAGAAATATTGCTTCAATAAATCTGGAGACAGTAAACTTACTCCAAAGGTAGTACAAGAATCCTTAATGTTACCATCCATCCACGGAAAGCAGACATATTGTGATAAGTTAGACACTTTTAAACACCTCTACACCTCAAGAGAATCTAAACAAATTCTGTTTAAGAATCACTTTAACAGAAACTGGGACACCTGGGTGGCTCATTCGATTAAGCATCTGACCACAGCTCAGGTCACAATCTGGTGGTTCGTGGGTTGCACTCTGTCTCCATCTCTCTCAAAAAAATGAATAAACATTTTAAAAAGTTTTTAAAAGAATCATTTTTTTTTTAACGTTTATTTATTTTTGAGACAGAGAATCAACGGGGGAGCGTCAGAGAGAGGGAGACACAGAATCTGAAACAGGCTCCAGGCTCTGAGCTGTCAGCACAGAGCCCGACTCGGGGCTCGAACTCACGGACCGTGAGATCATGACCTGAGCTGAAGTCGGCTGCTCAACCGACTGAGCCACCCAGGCGCCCCTAAAAGAATCATTTTAAAAGAAACTAAACAACGGTCTTAAAGGCTAAAGAGGAAAACCAATCACTCCTGATTCTGATGTAGTTTCTCTCACATTCATATTTTAGATGATGTGAAGTTGATTCTTTGGTCCACCCCTAAAATTTCTGACTGCAACATTTATGTTCTAGCACATTCCATGTTTGGAGTTTGGCAAAACCGCAAAGGAGGTCGCTGTCTTTGGTATCTCTCCCTAAGACACACCCCACACACCAGAATCTGGCCACACCCCCGCAACATAGAAAACCATCTTGGGTCCTAGTCCTACAGATGTTAACCAATTCTCACAAGGGAGAGCCAGAAAGGGCAACTCAGCTTTACTAAATGTCAGACACTGTGGTAGGCTTTGGTCTATCCGTCTCACAAAAATTGTTACTATAGACTAAACTAAAACTTTCCCCAAGGGATTTGTATTTTATTTATTATTTTTTTTAATGTTTATTTCCTTTTGAGAGAGGGACAGACAGACCATGAGTAGGAGAGGAGCAGAGAGAGAGGGAGACACAGAATCTGCAGCAGGCTCCAGGCTCTGAGCTGTCCGCACAGAGCCTGACATGGGACTCAAACCCATGAACCATGAGGTCATGACTTGAGCCAAAGTCGGATCACTTAACTGACTGAGCCACCCAGGCACCCTGGGATTTATATTTTAATAAGTAGTGTTAAACTTCCAGAAATGCTTCAAGAGCCAAAAGAATGAGTGTTTTAATGGTGAAATTTCAGGCCTTTGTTTAGGTGATTGAGGTAGATATTTTGGCAAAAATGCCATTAAAGTCTTCCACTTTGATAGGTCAGACAGCCTGTAAAACTGGACCTACAGATTAGTCTGCTGGACCTGTTTCAAACCCTGAGTTCATACAGATGCTCAGTATTTGATATTTTAAGTACCTACAGTGGCATATCTTCCTGGTCTTGCCTTTTACTGCCTTGGTAAGTGAGCCTTTATATTCTAGAAAATAGACCTGATTCTCAGCTGAAAGAGACAGGGACTGTCTAAGCCAGAAATAAGCAATTACGTGTATATATTATGCCCATTCTTTGGATGGCACTTTCTTCTCAAGGCCTTATTACCTCCATGCTGCTTGTGACCCGAGCAGGGCAGGTTTTGTAGGCCTAAGGCTCACAATTTGGTGGACTCCTTTAAGAAAAAAGAACTCAAAATTTGAAATGCAAAATTAGGTACCAATGTGAATATTTATTTAGAAAAGGAAAATAAATCACAACACGTTACAAACGTACAAGTTTTTAAAAGCTGAGAAATATCATAAACATGATCTGGAACTGCCAGACTTCATCCAGAAAAGACAGATCAGAAACACCAAGCTGTCATCTCATACACTAAGGTACAGAAACCGGGCAACTTTACACAGAGATGAACTCTCTATCGATACGAAGAACTAATAACTACAATTGTTCTAAATTTGATGAAATCTATAAACCATAGATGCCAAAGGCTCAGCAAACCTCAAGCAGAATAAACACAGAGAAAACCACTCCACTGCATATCATAATTAAGTGGATAAAAACTGCTGATGAAGAGAAAAATCTCAACAATTCTTCCATTCTCGATCTAATACAAATTGTCCCACGCTGCTCTGAGTTCAATCTCTTCTGGCCTCGTTCGAAAACTCACTGGCAGGAACAGTGAAGAGCCTGAGGCTTTACCCTGCTCCTCACTAGCTCCCAGGTGAGCCTGCCACTGTTTCACAGATGCTGCTAGAAAACACAAGACTCCAGAGAGGCAATAATCTCTCTAATTCTTATAAAATCTAGCGATGGTCTTGCCCTTTCCGTCTTCTTACTGCTTCCTCTTACTGTTCTGTTGGTGGTGTCTTCACGGACTCTGCCTCTTCTACTTGAATTGCTACAATAGCCCGCCTCTGGTTCTCCTCTGCATCCACTCTGGTCCTTCACAATCCATTCGTCAAGCAGCCACTAGATTGATCTTTTCAACATGCAGATATGTTCACGACACCTCCTGCTCACAACTCCTCAAAGAGCTCACCCAACTCTTGGAACAGAACCAAAATTCATAATACGACCCACGAGGGCTTTTGTGATCTGGCCCTGCCTTTCCCTCCAGCTTCATTTTATGCCTCCCTACTCTGTGCGCCCCACCCACGTGGCCCCCTCCAGCCCCCTTCTGTGCCCCCATGTGCCTTGCTGCTTGCAGGGACAGGGCTCTTGCGCACACAGGCCCCTCTCCACGTCACCTCCGCCTCTTTTTGTTGACGCTCCACTCTATCCCGATCTGAATTGGTTTTTTGTATTTAATTAAATGTGTTTATACATCTGGATTTTGTTGTGTTTGCCTTGAGAGCATTTATCCAAGTTTGCAGTTATACTATTATGAATGTGATTAACCAAACTCTGTCTTCCCCCCTCATTAGCCTATAAATTCCATGAGAGCACTTTACCATTGTATTCTCATTATCTGCCTCAGAGTGTTTAAAAACTGACCATTGTTGGGGCGCCTGGGTGACTCATCAGTTAAACATCCAACCTCAGGTCATGATTCACGGCTCATGAGTTCAAGCCCCGCAATGGTCAGCTGTGCTGACCTGACCAGCTCAGGACCTGGAGCCTGCTTCCGATTCTGTCTCTCCTCCTCCCCTGCTCGCACTCTCTCTCTCTCTCTCTCTCAAATATAAAAAACATTTTAAAAACTATTTTTAAAAAACTGACCATTGTTAAAATAAATGAGTGCATAAGTACTTCTAAATATATTAAACTCTTTATTAGCCTTATGTCACTGGGCAAGTCACTTAATATTAGTCTGTTCATCTGTGATATGAGAGAAATAATACCTACTTATGAAACTACTGTGGGAATTAAACACATTTATAACATGTATAGCATATGATATATAGCTTGTAAAGTTATCACAGTTCTTCCTATCAACAAACACAATGCTTTCAAGTCAAAATACAAATGAGAAATTGAGAGAATATATCTGTAACATACATCACAGATAAAGAACTAATATCCCTACTATTAAACATATGAAAAGATGTTCAGCTTCACTCATTACAAGAAAAATTGTAAAGAAATCTCACTGAGATACCATTTCTCACCTACCAAAATGGCAAAACTCGTTAGCTTGACAATGCAAGCTTGGAAAGACTTTGGAACACAAGGTTTCTCATACATTGCTGGTGGGAATGCAAACTGACATAACCCTCAAGGAGAGGACAATGGCAATAGTTCAGAAAACCACACGTGCATTTACCTATTTGACCCAGGGCACAATGACCCCACATCTAAGAATTTACTCTGAAGATAGAGCTGCAAAAATATATATGAAAATGTATATGCACAAGGTTCTTCATTACAACATCATTTGTGACTGCAAAATATTGGAAAGTAATAAATGCCCTAACATAGGTGATTGTCTGAACAGCGTGGTGCATACACACAATAGACTACTATGTGGCTGTGAAAAAGGATGGAGAATAGCTCTGTGAAGTGATGCGGAGTGACTTCCATAAGATATTGTGAAGTGAACAAAGCTAAATACAAAAAAGCATATACAACTGCCATTTGTGTAAGAAAGAAGTGAAGGCAGGAACACACACATATATATGGGTCAGTTTTACACGAGAAACATGGAAAGGATAAGTCAGGAAAACGTGAAGTTGATTACTCCCAGGAGATTGGAGGGAACGGGTGGCACAAAGGAGGGAAGACACTTCTCTGAGTTTACCGATTGTGTGGCTCTCTCTTTAGGAGTCATGTTAATGATCTGCAAGTTCAAAAACTTAAATAGCCACCAAGGATGGAAAAGGGGGGGGGGGTGGGGGAGATAAAACTGAAAGTAAACTCATCTCTAAACTAGAAATGAGCAGCATCTAACTGGCAAAGTTGTTATGACAGGAGTTAGTATCTATAAAGTGCTTAGAACAGCGCCTACCTAGCCTTTATAAACACTGGACAAGTGTTAGTCAGTGTTCTGATACAATTGTTATAGCAGACACCCAGTGCTATTTCCAAAAGTACATCAGCACCACCTAGGGGCTTATGTCAGCCCCTAGTAAGGTGTATCTCACCCCATTCCAGACCTACTGAATTAGAATCTGCATTCTTAAGTCAATCAGAGAAGACAGATATCACGTGATTTCACTCATAGGTGGAATTTGAGAAGCTTAACAGAGGATCATAGGGGAAGGGAAGGAAAAAGAAGATAAAAACAGGGAGGCAAACCCTAAGAGACTCAAATACGGAGAACAAACTGAGGGTTGATGGGGGTGGAGGGTGGGGGTATGGGGAGGTGAGGTAAATGAGATGAGCACTGGGTGTCACATCAAGAGATGAGTCACTAGGTTCTACTCCTGAAACCAAGACTACACTGTATGTTAACTTGTAACTTGAGAATAAATTTTTTTTTTAAAAAAGCTAATTGGTAAGACTACTATAAATGAAATTTGCCAAAATTCTTAAATTAGAAAATAAATACTTTTAAAAGTTGAAAAAAACACCACCTTTTTAACAAGATCCCCAGGTGATTCATATCTGCCTTCTAGTTGAAGTACTGGGCTCACAGACACGCATGTGACCAGGTAATCTCATACAATGGCAATGGCCAAGTGTCAAATGTGTAACGCCAGAAATGCATGTCACAGGAACCCAGTTCCTCCTTAGTATGTCATTCTGTTAGGATTTATTCAGAGATATTCAAAGCCTGAAGAAAAGCAAAATTGGTTTTCCACATATGCCCAGATATCAGTGATTCCTCAGCACAGGACTCTGGTGCCCTTGAAGACAGCGCCCTCACGTGGAGTAGAGAGGACATTTCCAGTTCTTCCCCAGATGCCTGAAGGACAGCATCAGTCCTCTAAGGGGGATGCCTGGCCCCTGCTCTGGAGGTGGCTTCTGGCTGTCAGACACCAGTGGTGTCCCCAGGCACACTTTTCATCTTTTAAGACTGGTTGCCAGATAGCTAGCCCATCACTTGTGTCACCACACCGTGCAGCTGCAGAAATGACCCTGGTGAACCAACTGTAACCCTTGCTATGACATAAAACCAGAGGAATGTTTTTATATGGAAATCATTTCTATCTCTCCCCTTCTAGGATTAGGCACTCGGGCTGTGGTGCTCTCTGGCATCTTAGTTGTTAGAAACTAAACACTTTCCCTCCTTTCTTCCCCCCTCCCTCTGTTCCTTCCTTCTTCTTTTATTCCTCTTTCACTCCCTTCCTTCTTCGTATCCATTCTACGTTTTCCGCCCATGTATATTCCTTTCATCTAAATAGCCTGTTTTTGGGGCAGCTGGGTGGCAGTCGGTTAAGTGTCGGACTTCTGCCCAGGTCATGATCTCACGATTAGTGGGTAGTGGGTTTGAGCCCCATATCAGGCTCTGTGCTGCCAGGTTGGAGCCTGGAGCTGCTTCGGATTCTGTGTCCCCCCCTCTCTCTCTGCCCCTCCCCTAGTGGCACTCTCTCTCTTTCAAAAATAAACATTAGGAGCGCCTGGGTGGCTTGGTCGGTTAAGCGTCCGACTTCGGCTCAGGTCACGATCTCACGGTCCGTGAGTTCGAGCCCCGCATCAGGCTCTGTGCTGACAGCTCAGAGCCTGGAGCCTGTTTCGGATTCTGTGTCTCCCTCTCTCTCTGCCCCTCCCCTGCTCATGCTCTGTCTCTCTCTGTCTCAAAAATAAATAAACGTTAAATAAATAAATAAATAAATAAATAAATAAAATAAACATTAAAAAAAACTAAATAGCATGGGGTTTTTTTTTGCTTTATTTAAAAAAAATTTTTTTTTCAACGTTTATTTATTTTTGGGACAGAGAGAGACAGAGCATGAACGGGGGAGGGGCAGAGAGAGAGGGAGACACAGAATCAGAAACAGGCTCCAGGCTCTGAGCCATCAGCCCAGAGCCGGACGCGGGGCTCGAACTCACGGACTGCGAGATCGTGACCTGGCTGAAGTCGGACGCTTAACCAACTGCGCCACCCAGGCGCCCCTTTGCTTTATTTTTTAAACGGTGTTTTGTTGGGGCACCTGGGTGGCGCAGTCGGTTAAGCTCAGGTCATGATCTCACAGATTGTGAGTTTGAGCCCCGCATCGGGCTCTGTACTGACATTATGGAGCCTGGAACCTGCTTCGATTCTGTGTCTCCCTCTCTCTCTGCCCCTACCCTGTTCGTGCTCTCTGTCTCTCATAAATGAATACATGTTTTAAAAAAAAATAAAGTAAAAGGTGTTTTGTAAATTCTAACTCGAATTCCTAAGAATCTGTCACACAGGGCCTTGTTGCACCAGTCAGTATTTGCAAATAAAGTGTTAATCGAAGGCAGCTCACCAAAGCAGTTTTTTTTTAAAAAAAGATGGTCATTCTGCATTTCAATGTTCCATGTCAGCCTGAGTCTCCATAATCGTTGTATTTGAGGCTATATGTTAGGATGTTTTCATTTAAAAAATAATAAGCAATGTTTGAATACTATATAGTTTGTTTAGTGTGCTTACTTCAGCCTCGACCCTCGGATTTTGTCTCTCATCCTAACTCTAAACTACATGAATCCCCTCTTGAGGAGTTCGTGGGCAGTGGGACGGGAAAGTGGGGTGTCAGTTCCGGGGGGGGGGGGTGTCAGTTCTGTAACTTTTGTGGGCTGGTTGAGCAGGGCATTCATCCCCAAGCGCGCCCCAGAAGTTCTAGACGTTTGAGAGGAGCCCCCGGACTCGCGGGGTCCCCCCGGCGGAGGACCGCACGGGGCGGGGCGGGGCGGGGCGGGCTCGGGTTGCGGGCTGCGCGCCGGGCGCCGCAGCCCCACAGCGGGGCGGCACCTCCCTCCGAGAGCCGCGCGGGGAAGCAGTGGCGCGGCGTCCAGGCGGCAGCGGCTCCGGAGCGCGGCGGGGCGGCGGCTCGGCCCTGGGCAGCGCGGGGCAGCGCCGGCCGGTGAGTGCGCTCGTGCGGGCGCGGGGTCCGGGCGCTGCGGTGCGGGGCCGGGAAGGCGGACGCGGGGGTCCGGGCGCTCCGGTGCGGGACCAGGAAGGGAGGGCGCAGGGTCCGGGCGCTCGGCCGCGGGGCGTGGAGGAGAGGCGCGGGGTGGGCAAGGGCGGACGCAGGGCCGGGAGGAGAGGCGCGGGCGCGCACAGAGCGCTGACGGCAGAGCCACAGGCCGACCCCCGCTGGGGCTCTCGGTGTCGCCGCCCCGCTGGCCTTGGTCTCCGCTGTCTCTCCGGCTTGCCTCTGTGTCTTTTTGGCTCTCACTGCTTCCTGAAACTAGCAGACATCAAATGAGACTTGCCCACACCTTGGCGGTCTCCAAGCCCTGACAGCGTAAAATGTGAAGACGCGCTTTCCTCTGCAAACGTCTCCCTGAATCTTCCCGCGCTGCTTCGGCAGCACAGGCTTCTTCCTAGACATTTGCGTCCCTTTGGTTGTAGCCCAACCCTTGGCTCTTCACACCTTCCCGAGCGCGCTCCCATTGCTCCCCAGACACTCTCAGCCCCGCCGAGGCCAGCGTCAAGACGCCTTCTCGGGTCTAGCCTGTTTGTGTCCCCGTCGATTTTTAAATCTCAGTGTTTCCTTTCGCCTTCTCGCCGGAGACCCGGCGCCGTCTGCGGTGAGGCGCGGTGGGGGCTGCCCCGTTTGGCCGCCCGGGTGCCCTGCGAGCGGAGCTGGGGTTTCGGGGGGGCCGGGCCTCCCTTCAGCACCCGGCAAAGCCTGGCCCCTCTCCGCAGCTCCGTTGAAGGAATGAGCCCTGCTGCTCTAAAATTTGGTAGTGGTGGCCTCCTGCCTAAAACTCGCTCCTGAACACCTGCCGTGGTGGGCGCACTGCCATAATAGCGGGCCTGATATTTCGGTCCCTTCAGGCTCCTGCCTTCTATTTAGGAAAGACCGTCGATCAGGAAATCGGTTTACTGCAAGTGACTGCCTCACGGAATGAGCTGTCCGGGCCAGGCGGGCGGGGGAAGCGTTCAGGGCCTTGTCGATGGAGGTAGAGCTCGCCAGGGTCTGCCCGCTCTGAACAGAGCTGGCAAAGATTCTTTTCCTCACCGTGACCACTGTGTTATCAGCCTGGGGTCTAGAGTTGTTAAATCACGAATGAAAACAACAAAAAATAGCAGTTTGGTGTAGGGGGGACACGGGGATTCAGCTTTTTCTTATCTGAGAACTGAATGTATTAGCTATAAAATGCGTAGTCTAAGGTAAACTTGGAAATAAAAGGGCAAGTTGGAGTACGAAATAGGAAGAGCAAATCTCTTTGAAATGAAATTTGGAATAAGGTTTTGCTAGGCAATCCTTCTAATGACTGTAGTATTTCTTTGTATCCGAAGACTTTCAGGTGGGGGACCAGAGGCTGGAGAGAGACCTTCAAACTAATTTGCATGAGAAAAAAGCTTAGCGTGAGGAATTCGTAGGTAAGGTTGCTATGGCTGATACCTTAAGTGCCCTGCTGGAAAGCATTCTGGTCTGTTAGGTAACACCTGAAGCCCCAGTCCTGTTACGTAGCATTTCTTTTTTTTTCTCACTTTAACTACTCTGAAACTATACAGAGTTACAAGTTCCTCATTAATTTATGAGCGATACCAAAGAATTGACTCAATCCAGCAAGTGACTTCTTCCCTGTAGGAGGCACTTTGCTAAGAGCTGCAGAAGAATGGAAGATAGAGGAATTTTCCAGTGAAAGCCCCAGCAACAACAGTGGGCTGACTTGGCAGGTGTAGATGCAGGTTTGCGGTGCCTATTCAATTTAAATCAAAACCAGCTGAGTTTTCTAAGGCTGATGTCAGAGAGATGACTGCCTGTGCTTTCTTCTAGGAGTTTTATAGTTTCAGGTCTCACATTGAGGTCTTTGACCGATTTCGAGTGTATTGTGTGTGGTGTCACGCATGCTCCAATTTCATTCTTTTGCATGTAGTTTTCCCAACACCATTTGTTGAAGAGACTGTCTTTTCCCCTTTGTACATTCTTGCCTTCTCTGTTGTAGGCTGGCCACATAAGTGTAGGTTTATTTCTGGGCTCTCTACTGTGTTCCATTGATCTATGTGTCTGTTTTTGTGCCAGTACCACACTGTTTTGATCCCTACAGCTTTATAGTATATCTTGAAACCTAGGAAAATTGGTTGAGTTTTCATCTTATTCTCTTTTTTTGATTTTTTTTAATGTTTATTTTTGAGAGAGAGAGGGAGGGGGCAGAGAGAGACGGAGACACAGAATGCAGAACAGGCTCCAGGCTCTGATAGTGACCTGAGCCAAAGTGGGACCCTTAACCGACTGAGCCACCCAGGTGCCCTTCATCTTATTCTAAATGCCGTATTTGTCCCCCGATAGCCCAAAGATTTTGTAGTTTTTCTACCAATGCAGGAAGAAAATAAAATTCAATGAATTTATTGAACAAATGCAGGAAGAAAATAAATTAATGTATCAATTTCAAATAAAAGATTTTCCAGGAAATATAACTAAGAAGATATGTCCATTTTCCCCTAGTGTTTGCATTATCATTGAGTTAATAAACTTACAACCAACGACAGAAATGAGGAGATGATGATTTTCCTTTCCTTTGGTTTCAAACTAGTGAAATTGTGTACCAAAGAAGACACAGTATGGATAAATATAGTTCTCTGGTGCTTCCCAAACTGTATTTCACTTAAGTTCATACTTTTGGAGAATAGATCCAATTTCATGAAATCCTTCAATTCTTCTTTTTGAAAGACCGTTCCAGAGACCAGTTTCATAAAATCTTTCATTGTAGAGACCAGAAGTCATCAACTGTATCATCTTTTCTTCATCTTCACCCTTGTAAACAACTGTATTCTCAGGAGGACTTTGGGGGGGAAACAGGTCTTTTTAAAAATCTGGCCAAAACTAAGGACTGTATCCCAGAAAAAACACACGCCATTCAAAACGTTGCATGTATTTCAGAGGAATAAGCCCTCATGTTAGAATAGGGGCACTGAATTAGAGGGTAGGCAGAGGGGGATGGAAATGAAGCAAGGATAGGGGTCAGTCCACAAACTGAGTGGGTATAATTTAATTTACTTTGGAATGGAATAAATACCTGGCCTTTTTGAGTAAGTGTTCTGAAAGTAGGAAGTAATAATTGTATTATTTATAAAAGACAACAGAGTAGTCCTCTTAATTTTTTAGTTGATCAACATCAGCTTTTATCTTGAACGTTATGAATCTCATTTTTTAAAGTTTTTTTCTCATTCGTCTCAAGGAAAGTACTTCTGAAATTTTTCTCCCGGTACTGATGCCCCCATCCAGGGAAGATTCTCACATACCAACTTTTGTAAACATGAATTGATGAGGATGGGAATGGTTGAGTTCAAAGTTTGAACTTGCTCTCTCACACACACATACTAGTGTTCGCCTTTGGGAAGGAGATGTGTGTGTGTGTGTGTGTGTGTGTGTGTTTGCATTGCATAATTACCATATTCAGTATAAACCACTGTGATAGCAGGAGTTGCGTCTTGAGAGAGAGTTGGCTGGTATCAGGAATGTAATGGACGGCATTAAGAAACATTTTGGATATAATTTCTTTCAAAGAACAAACCAGCAACTGCTGGATTAACTTTCCTTTCTTCTGTCCTAGGGCCGAGGAGCGAGCTCTCCCTTCTCCAGCTCGCAGCCCTACTAACCAAGGTTTCATTGAACTGCACCAGACCTCTCATCTGGGGACCCTGCCCCTGCCCTTCCCGCTGCACGTTGGATTTGGGTAGGTAGAGGGCCACCTGGAACTAGTAAAATGGGAAAGTGGGTCATAGGTAGTGTTGGATTTTACGTGGAGCACAGGACTTTGTAACATTTCCAGAGGCCTGAATTGTACACCACTATTTGGAAGAAAGGGTAGGTAAGAGAGATAATGCCAGGACCAGCACTGCTTACTCTGTCCTTTTAACTTGGATCAGGACTGGCCTAACTGATCCTTAGATAGGAATTCAGCAGCCTTGACCTCCCTTATTCTTGAGTGACAGCTGGGTGGTTGGTCACAACCCTGGAATGCCATCGATAGACCTTAATTGGCTGAGTACATTGGTGGAGATCATGGTTTTAATCCAGGCTCTGCTCTTAACTAGGTATGTGATCTTGGGCAAGTTAACAAGTAAATGAAATTCTTCAGACATTAATTTTTTTCTGTGTCATATAGGATCAGTGATTCTCAACTACTAAGGTATAATTCTATGCACTTGAATCACAGAGAGAGTTTATACATACACATACACACAAATACTGGATCAGAGATTCAGTTGAGTATGGATAAATGTAGTTCTCTAGTGCTTCCCAAACTGTATTTCACTTAAGTTCACCCTTTTGGAGAATAGATCCAGTTTCATGAGATCCTTCAATTCTTTTTGAAAGACAGTTCCAGAGGCCAGTTTGGACTGGGTCAGGCCCAGATACCTCTCTTTCTTAAAAGTCTTCCCAACCCCCTACCAGGGAACACTAATGTCCAGTCAAGATTGAGAATCACTGAATTAAATAATCGCCAAGAATTGATTCTAAGATTGGGTTGCCTTAAGATAGAAAGCAGGCCCTTAAAATCCCTTTTATCCACAGCCTGTCCCGGTATTACATACTCTCAGTGGTAACCAAGCCTAAACATGCCTTCCTAAGAAGCAGTCCACATCGGGCGATTTCAGTCTATTGAGGGAAGGTGCTGTGCCTAGGCACTAGGTCAGTGTTCCCACAATGCTTTGCGAGTCCTTAGCACCCGGTACATTCTGATGGACTGAACAAGGTGTAACTCTGCCTATCCAAGATGATTAGCTGTGCCTACAGGTCCCCAGAGACGATTATCTCTCTTCTCTGGATATCCATGCCAGTGTTCAGTAGCCTATTGTAATTTTTTCCTAGAGGTGACTGTGACTGTAGGGGTATGGGAGAAAAGTGTCAGCAAGGGATAAAGATGATGACCTTGATCGTTGCTGAAATGTGAGCTTTCTGTGTCCAAACTGAGATAAAAAAGTGATCCTCACACCTTCTCAGGTAGTTGTAGACTATCAAGTTACCAGAACTGGGGTAGGAAAAAAAGAGCATATTGTTTACCTTAAGCATTTGTGGGACCCAGTCTTGTTGCCATTACATTGGCAGTTCTGTAGGTGTTCACACTTTGCAAATTATTCTTAGAGTTAAAGGAGCAACTCATTAAATTGTAATCCATGAAATTTATTTCTATTTATCCTACTCTTTGTTTCCTCCTCTTGCGCTTCACATCCCAAAACACCTAGAAGAAGAAAAATACAATGTGTACGTGTGACTGTCAGATCAGCGAAAGAGAAATGGACATGAGTTGGCAAAAGATGGAAAGGCATTAAGGAGGAAATATAGAACAGGGTAAGAAGGCCCATAGATTGCAAGGAGCAACACTTAATTTCTTTCTTTTCTCTCTGCTATTGGACTTCTAGTGGCTCCAAGTTTATTCTCAAGCTTTCTAAAACTTAGGCAAATCATTGTGTTTCAACTGCTATGTGTTGGAAAATATGAGCTTATGGCACATGATTCCAGAACGATCCCTGCTGTCTTCCAAACACAGTAGATAGAAGGGTGCCTCCATAGGTGAATTGGCAGCCTGGACATACTTGGTCTAATCCATCACTGGCCAATCCCAAGGCCTGAGTTAATTCAAACTAATGTCTTAGTTGGGGAATATATTTTTTTTTCTGGAGTGGAAAGCTACCAGCACCAGAGTTCTTTACCTTTGTGTTGTAGAAGAACTGCCCTTACCAGGTGTCAAAAATCAAATGCAGACCTCCAGAACCAGCTCGGCCCCCACCTCTCCATCTACCTACAGCTGGTTGCATCACTGCCATTAAAAAGAAAAAAAACAAACAAACTTCTAGTATTAGAGTCATTTTTACATGTTTATTGCTGATCATTATTCTCAAATATTTAGTAATGGGAACATGCTATTTCATTATTTTATAACTTATTCTTTACCTACTTCTCAAGTAGCTTAAGATAGGAGTATATGTGGGCCACCTGACTGGCTCAGTTAGTGGAGCATGTGACTTCTTTTTTTTTTTTTTTTTAATTTTTTTTAACCTTTATTTTTGAGACAGAGAGAGAGAGAGCATGAACAGGGGAGGGTCAGAGAAAGAGGGAGACACAGAATCAGAAACAGGCTCCAGGCTCCGACCTGTCAGCACAGAGCCCGACGCGGGGCTCAAACCCACGGACTGTGAGATCATGACCTGAGCCGAAGTCAGACGCTTAACCGACTGAGCCATCCAGGCGCCCCAGCATGTGACTTCTTGATCTCGAGGTTTATGAGTATATGCCCCATGTTGGGTGTAGAGATTACGTAAAAATAAAATCTTAAGGGGTGCCTGGGTGGCTCAGTCAGTTATGGATCTGACTCTTGATTTTGGCTCAGGCCGTGATCTCAGGGTTTGTGAGATCGAGCCCCATGTGGGGCTCCGAGCTGATGGCACAGGGTCTGCTTGGGATTCTCTCTCTCGCTCTCTCCCTCTCTCTCAAAATAAATAAACATTTAAAAATAAATAAAGGGGCGCCTGGGTGGCGCAGTCGGTTAAGCGTCCGACTTCAGCCAGGTCACGATCTCACGGTCCGTGAGTTCGAGCCCCGCGTCAGGCTCTGGGCTGATGGCTCGGAGCCTGGAGCCTGTTTCCGATTCTGTGTCTCCCTCTCTCTCTGCCCCTCCCCCGTTCATGCTCTGTCTCTCTCTGTTGCAAAAATAAATAAAAAAACGTTGAAAAAAAATTAAAAATAAATAAAATAAAATCTTTAAAAAGATTGGAGTAAATGTACTAGAAAAAGATGGGTTTTGTCCTCATAACTTTAAGTTAAAACTTTAAGTAAAAAATTATTACTAGACTCAAATGCCCAGTTATATGTTTAAGCATTTTTCCTCCCACAAACCTATATTTTTAAATTTTATTTATTGGTTTTGACAGGGAAAGAGAGTGAACACAAGTGGGGAAGAGGCAGAGAGAGAGGGAGAGAGAATCCCAAGCAGGCTCTGCACAGTCAGCTCAGAGCCTGATGCAGGACTCAAACTCATGAACCATGAGATCATGACCTGACCCGAAATCACAAATCGGATGTTTAACCTACTGAGCCACCCAGGTGCCCTACACAAACCTAATTTTTGAAGTTAGCACTGTTAGGGTTGTTCTGGTCTTTAGGATTATCTTTAACTTGCTCTTTAAATCCGTACTCCCTCAAAACAATTAAATGTCGCAAGATAATTAGAAATGATAAAATTTTCTTAACTAGTCCCTGCTTGAACACTTTTAACAACAATCTCCAAAACTAGAAGGGATTTTTATTTCTTCCTTCCTTCCTTGAGTCATTCATTCAACAAATGTCCAATGAATTCCTGTTACATACCTGTCCTCATGTGGCTTTCATTCTCATGAAGGAAAAAGGGAAGACAGACAATGAAGTAAGGTACGGTGTCGGTCAGATGGTGATGAATGCTGTGGGTAAAAATAAAGCTGGGAAGAAGGTAGTGGAGAAGTTGGTGGGGCAGCTTTAAAGATAGGGTAGTTAGGAGAAAAAGCTTCACCTGAGAAAATGATGTTGCTCACAGACCTGAAGGTGGCGAAGGAGAAAGTTCTGAGCTCCCCAGGACAGGACCGTCCTAGCCAGCATCAAGGCCTTGAAGCAGGGATGTGCCTGGCACACAAGATAGCAGGGAGGTCCGAGTGGCCAGAGCAGAGTGACAAGGTGGGGAGTAGAAGGAAATGAAATCACAGAAAGCAGCGGTAGTGGGGCAGGAGCGTGGGAGAATGCTGAAGATCATATGGGATACTTACGGGGTGATCTGAAGGTGCGGTGTTTTACTCTTTAGTGAAACTCACAGCAGCCCTGTGATCTGTTTCTTCTTTATTACACCCGCTGGGTATTCTCCAGCTTTCCTTTCCTCACCAAATCAGCCCCTACCCATTCCTTCCTTCATGATCCCTTTCTCCCCAAGGCTGGCTGTGGAATGGAATTCAGCCTCCCGTTCTCCTTGCTTCTTGCTCAGTACCCTGCAGGTAAGGCTTTTCCTTCCTTTTTAAAGAACGACCTACTAGTTGCTGATGAATAAAAACTGCCAGGTAGTACCAAAACCAACAATCATGAGAGTAATCAATGAATTCATACAAAATATATTGTGGTTTAGACTGTAGACCAGGCAGGAAGTGGTTGCACTGCTGGGAAGCTGAATTTAGCCTGCGTGTTTTGTTGGGCGTGCACATTGTTCTATAAATATTTGTGTTGGCTTTCTAACATTTAAAACTTGATAAAGCTTTGTTAAGATGTAGTTTCAAGTTCTCTTAAAAATTGGATATTCTATTTATATGGAGTTGGAAAATAGGCCAAACTAATCTGTGGGGATTTCACAAGTATCGCAGGGATTGACTAGGAAGGAGTGTGAGGAAAATTTCTGGATGACGAAAAGGTTCTATTCATGGGGAGTATGGGTGGCTCAGTCAGTTAAGTGTCTGATGCTTGGTTTCAGCTCAGGTCATGAGTTCAAGCCCTGCATCGGCTCCTCACTGCAAGTACAGAGCCTGCTTGGGTTTTTTTTTTCTCTCTCTCTCTCTCCTTCTCTCTCTGCCCTTCCTTGCTTATGCACTTTCTGTCTCTCAAAATAAATAAATAAAACTAAAAATGCATATATATTACTGGGGCGCCTGGGTGGCTCAATTGGTTGAGCATCTGACTCTTGGTTTTGGCTCAGGTATGATCTCACAGTTCATGGGTTTGGGCCCCACATCGGACTCTCTGCTGATAGTGCAGAGGCTGATTGGGATTCTCTCTCTCCCTTTCTCTCTCTGCCCCTCCCCTGCTCGTGAGCTTGCTCACTCGCTCGCTCTCTCAAAATAAATAAATTTATATATATATATATATATGTTGTCAAATAAAAAGGTTCTATTCATATTAGTCTGAAGTGCATGGTAGAACTCATTAAGCCATACGGCTCAAACTGTATGTGATTTGAACCTAAATATAAAGAAAATTTTTTACTGGAAGCCAGTCTTCAGCAAGAGCTGAGTAAGGGCTGACCACTTTGGGTCGGCACGTGCTCTCTAGATCGGCACAGCCTCACCTGGTTCGTTTCAGTCATTGCCATGACCTACCTGACCCCTCGTGTGTGATTCCCACAGCAGACTCCTGGCAGTTTTGGTTTCAGCTATCAATGGGGAGCACATCTGTAGGGGGCCTGGTATGTTTAACTGACAGTGGAGAAAATGTGAAGCATGTAATAAAAACAAACCTGATAGCTTATATCAGTCAAGCAACGTATCCACATCCATCTCTCAATTAGTGGTATTTTCAAACCTAGGGTTCTTAGCGGTCTCTGAACATGACTGTCACTTTTCCTTTAAATGCCAAAGGTCTCCTGTGTTTGCAAGATGCCTTTTCTGAGAAGATAACAGAAAGTCCCCTTTACTCCCATTATGAGCACTTAGAACTAGTTTTTATGACATTTGCTACAAAAATAATAGTGTGTACTGTGTACATATGTGTGTACCATGTATCTATGCATTTTATGTTAAAATTTAATAGTGTGTAGTATTTTTCCTAGAAGGTACAGATAAAATTACCCATAATTTCACCATTTAAACATAATCTCTATTTACAGTTTTGTGGTAAATACTTTTAAATCCTTCTCCATATGTCTATGCATTTTATATTAAAAAATGTGTTTGATTGGAGGTGCCTGGGTGGCTCAGTCAGTTACGCATCCAACTCTTGATTTTAGCTTAGGTCATGATCCCAGGGTCGTGGGATCGTGCCCTGCACTGGTCTGAGAATGGAGCCTGCTTAAGATTCTCTCTCCCTCTGTCTCTCCCAAAAAAAAAAAAAAAAAAAAAAAAAATGTCTGATTGATAAAATTTAACACACATCTGCTCATTTTGCAAAATGAAAAAAAAAGGCTGTAAAAGTGTACAAAGAATAGGAAGAACTCTGAAGAGAATGAGATAGATGTTTGGAGGCAGGTGATCGATGAAACAGAACTAAGGATCACTGCTAGAACCACCATGGGAACAAGAGTGACCTTTTGGGAAAGAGCTCAGGGCATGAGATCAATAAGGACAGAGCAGGCAGCAGCAGGGGGCCTTATTGCAGGAGATGAATGGAAATTCTTATGCATTCGTTAAAATGAGCCTGTGCTTCTAATATGAGTTTAGTGTTATAGATAAATCCTTTCTCTTCCTAGCACTTGGAAAGATGGGCCTTAGTCTGCAGGCCAGCTCTTACCTCCTCACCCTAACGTCAGGTGAGCAGTGAGTAAAGCCGACTGTGGTACACAAAGGCTCCTAATCACCATTTTGTTCAGGGGATGGTCCTGTGCTGGAAGCACTGGATATGTGATGGTGGATCAAACCCAGGAAAGTCAATCAAGTCTTTAATTTACAAATATAAACGTAAATGTAAAACTAAGAATAACCTCACATACGAAGGAGCATTAAAAAAAAAAAAAGTTATTAATGCCAGGGGTGAGATCATTCATTTAAAATAGCTTTTTAAAAATCTGAGTACCCTCAGAGTGATTAAAAAGATACTGTTTCCGTATAACAAAAACAGAATTCTTTTAAGAGGGAGCAATCAGAAAACAGACAAAGATCTCAAAAATTTTTTAAATGATTATAAAAAAAAACTTAGAAGGACTAATAGATAAAGCTTAAGAAACCTAATAACACTGTATGTTAACTATACTGGAATTAAAAAAAAAAATGTTTAAGAGGCGCCTGGGTGGCTCAGTTGGTTGAGCGTCCGACTTTGGCTCAGATCATGATCTTGTGGTCTGTGGGTTTGAGCTCCGTGTCGGACTCTGTGCGGACAGCTCAGAGCCTGGAACCTGCTTAGGATTCTGTGTCTTTGTCTCTCTCTCTGACCCTCCAGCGCTCATGCTCTCTCTCTTTCTCAAAAATAAATAAAAAACATTAAAAATTTAAAAGTTTAAGAAACAATGCACAAAATGCACAACCAAATGTCAAAGAATACAGAATACAAATGCTAGAAAAGATGAAAAAACATAGAGGAACAGTGCAGTAAGTACAATATCAGTCTATTGGAGCTCTAGAAAGAAAAAACAAAACAAAACAAAAATGGAGGGAAAGAAATTGACAAATACCAGGAAAAAAATCCTGAGTTGAGGAAAAGTATGAGATAAAAAGGATCCATCAAGTGAATGGAAAAAAATATCTATACAAACATACAATCATAAAATTTCAGGGTCAAGGATATAGAAAGGCTCCTAAAACTTTCTAAAAGGAAACATGAAGTCACTTAAGATTGACATAAAGCTTCTCATCAGTGAACAGGATACTAGAATGTAATGAAGCAATGCCTTTAAAATGAGGGAAAACGATTTTGGACTTAAAGTTCTCTTGCCAAGGAAATTATCAGTTAAGTATGAGGATGATATGAAGACATTTTCAGACATTCAAAGACTCAGGCTTTTTACTTCCAAGTACACTGTCTGAATCAATTACCTAAGGATGTGCTCCATCAAATTGAGAGTAAAAAGTGAGAAGAAGGAAAATGTGGAATAGGAAAGAGTGTAACTCCCTAAGTGCAATTAAAATAAATACTAGGCTGGCCGATGTGTACCAGGCTTAGAAAGAAATTAATACAGATTAGGTCAAGCAGTGAGCTCCAAGAAGAATAACTTTAAGAAGAACTAGGTAATTCCATCTAATAGATAGAACCAGTAATGAACAATTTTCGCATAGTTATAATGGACTTCTAGCAACATGAAGGACTAAGCTGACTCATACAGACCTCCCTTCAGTACAAACACACAAAAATAAAGGGTAAAACACAATTAAATGTTTAAACAGTAAACTTAAAGACTACCAGAAGAATGCATAAAAATGTTTTACTTTTAATTTTTAAAAATTGTTGTAAGTTTACTTATTTATTTTTGAGAGAGGACAAGAGTGTGAGAGCATGCAGGAGAGGGGCAGAGAGAGAGAATCCCAAGGAGGCTCCACATGGAGCTCGATGCAGGGCTCGGACTCACAAACTGTGAGATCATGACCTGAGCCAAAACCAAGAGTCAGACATTTAACTGACTGAGCCACCAGGTGCTCCAGAGAAAAATGTTTTAAAACAGCAGTAAGTGCAGGCTCATACTCAGCACAACCCATCGGAGAGTCTCTGTGGGATATAGACCCCTGGGTGTAGGCATGGGGTTGTGCACTCAAACCTGGAAAGAAGACATGGCTTCAGGCCTAAAGAAGTAGGGAACCACCCTTTCACCCATTTAATATGAGCTCACTATTTTAAAAACCTCCTAACAACCCTAAGGGAGTATCACCAAACAAATGGAAGAATCTGCCTGGTAAACCAGTAGATTCTTCTTCCATTTTTTTTTTTAAATTTTTTTTTCAACGTTTATTTATTTTTGGGACAGAGAGAGACAGAGCATGAATGGGGGAGGGGCAGAGAGAGAGGGAGACACAGAATCAGAAACAGGCTCCAGGCTCTGAGCCATCAGCCCAGAGCCTGACACGGGGCTCGAACTCCCGGACCGCGGGATCGTGACCTGGCTGAAGTCGGACGCTTAACCGACTGCGCCACCCAGGCGCCCCTCTTCTTCCATTTTTACTTAAAGTTCAGAACTTCTTTTAAATTAAAATACCTGTGGCTCAAACCTAAGCACCAGTTGGAATTACTGAGCTTTTTTACTCCAAAGAAGATTCTTGTGAGTATTAAGGATCTTTCAAGTGTCTCAGTTGGAAAATAAATCTTACAGTTTATCAATTTATGGAGTCACAGCAGTTTCGTGCTAGAGAGGATTTGGTTGTTTAATGGAATTGAATAATTTTTCCATGGCAGAGTGGTTTTGATCAGTATTTCTATATCGAATAAAGTAGGATGGGAATAGAGTTCAATAACCAGAGGATGTGGACTCCTAATGGAGCCTAGAGCCTGCCCTTTTCGGTTCTATAACACCTGGTTCTTATTAACCTCTCCAGTTTCATCTTCTGTAACCACTCAGAATACAATTTCTGTGAACATTCTGTGTTAAATTTTTACCTTTCACTTCTCTGTGCAGAATCACCTGCCCTTGCTTTTGCCTTCTACCCATTATTCAAGAGCTGCTTCAAATCCAGTCTCCTCTCTGAAGCCTTCCTTGACCCTACTCTTGCTTTTTATGTGGTTAAAACCACCAGGCTTCATATGCAGCAAATCACAAGTGGGAATGCATGCCTATAGTTAGTATATTTTAGGTAAAATTAGATAAACATTTTGGCATGATTAATCTAACAGTCAATGAGGCAGCATTG
The DNA here is from genome assembly GCF_016509475.1 of Prionailurus bengalensis. Classification (NCBI taxonomy): domain Eukaryota; kingdom Metazoa; phylum Chordata; class Mammalia; order Carnivora; family Felidae; genus Prionailurus; species Prionailurus bengalensis. The sequence continues at coordinate 80,470,250 of NC_057348.1, forward strand.
CGTAAGTGCATGGTTTCTGAAATCAGGAGACCTGAATGAATCCCATCCTGGCTCTTCTTACTTCATCAGAATCCCAAATACATCATCTGAAAAAGGTGGATAATTCTTACCTCATGTGGATGCTGTAATTTTTTAACCTCACAGTCTCAGTGTTAACTGCTATAGTCATGCCCAGCTATTTCTGTGTATAAATAAGAGGCTGACATAAATGTCTACCATTTGTGTTATTTTAAGTCAACTAGTGGTTTTTATATACTCACTTTGTAAGTTACCCAGTACTTAAAATGAGTATTAACATTGTTTAAAGGTGAACGTTTTTTATTACCATCACACACAAACCCACACAGATCAAAGACAAAATCTCACTTGTAATAGCCAAAATTTGGGAGTAGCCAAAGCATCTAATAATAAGGAAGACTGTTAACTAAATCATTGCATGTATTAGAAAATATTATGTAGCCATTAGAAATTATGCTTCTGAAGTTTATTGACCTGGCAAAACGTTTATGATCATCATGTTAAGTATAAAAATTTTAATGCAAAACTATTAAGACCATATCCAGCCATGTAAATGTACATTATACATGTACAAATATATGCATTTATGGTATACATTTAATATGTACTATTCATGAGAAAAATGGAAAATTTCCCAATTTCCACTGTGCTCCTACATTTTATAATAAGGAAAAAAACACAAGATTTATATTGTTCTCATTTCCTAAATGTTGATATTTCCTTGCCGACAATCTCTTGCTCCCATTCCCAGAACTTTGTGTTCCCCTATATGCTCTATCATTTCATATGCTTCTACCCACCTGTAGGAAATTCTTAAAAGGATGTAAAATGCTGCAGAGACATTAGATGACAAGGTTCCTGAGGGCATGTACCATAGCTTATTGATCTCTAAGTGTAGCCAACTTGGATATGACAGCCAAACATGGAGGTAGACCGTAGAATCATAATGAATGAATAGATGGAGACTCAAGGCATTGAGAAATAGAGCCGGTAAAAGGAAATAAGTGTCACATTGATTAAAAAGGTAATAAGTATCTTCTGAATACCTTATTCTAAGTGCTTTATAATTCTTACATTAATCCTTAGTGCATCACTGTTAGGATTGGCTCGACAAATGATACAATATCCATATAATGGCATGTTATGCAGCTGTTCAAATAACAAAATAAAGGGACACCTGGGTGGCTTCGTTGGTTGAGCATCAAACTCTTGATTTCCTTCGTTTCTGCTGAGGTCATGATCCCAGGGTTGTGGGATTGAGTTCTGCGTCAGACTCCACCCTCAAGATTCATTCTCTCCCTCCCTCCCTCTCTCCCTCCCTCCCTCCCTCCCTCTCTCCCTCCCTCCCTCCCTCTCCCCCCTCACCCACACATGCGCTTGTGTTCTCCCTAAAACAAAACAGTGAGGAAGCTATTATAATACTGATATAGAAAGATCACTAAGAGATGTTGTTAGTGGAAAAAGCCAGGTGTGAAACAGCGTTAAGCATGCTACCGATCATGAGAAGACTGTTTTTCATGTCTGCCTGTGTAAGATATTTCTGGAAAGACACAGGAAACTAGACACTGTGGTTGCTTCTGAGCAATGGAAGTGAGACAGCACTTCAGTTTTTTTAATACATGACTTTTTGAGCCATGTGACTAGATTAGTGATTCAATAAGTAAAAATAGAGGAAAATCATTATCCCCATTTACAAATAAGTAACCTAAAATTGAAGGAAATTAGGTACCCTGTCCACAGTAGTCATCATAACAGTCGTACTTGGGGCACCTGGGTGGCTCGTTTGGTTGAGCAACTGACTCTTGATTTTGGCTCAGGTCGTGATCCCTGGGGTTGTGGCATTGCGTTGGACGCTATGCTGAGCATGGAGCCTGCTTAAGATTCTGTCTTTGCCCCTCTGCTCCTCCCCCATGCACGCGCGCATGCTCTCTCTCAGCGTCTCTCAAATAAGATAAAATTATAGTAGTCATACTTATTGAACACTTACTATACGCCAGGCACCATGATAAGTGCTTTAGAAACATTTTCTAATTTATTCCTCTCAGATCTGTATTGAAGTTTTATTCTTTCAATGTTATAGCTGAAGAATCTGAAGGAAACAGAATTTATTTTCCAACCCAGGACACTTTTGGAAGTAATAATTACTCTGGGACAATAAGCATAAGCCAGGACGTATGGTCACTCGACTTAGAGAAGTCAGATAACGTGCCAGATGTTCTATCATAATGGCAGAATCAGAACTGGAACAGTGGTCTGTGTGACTCCACAGCTTGTCCTTCTACCTTCCATTTACAGATAAGCAAATGAAGGCACAGAAAACTTATGTACCTCCCTCCCAAAAAAACACACAGCTAAGTGCCACTTCCAGCCTCCAAACACAGTCCTCTGAATCCAAAGCCTACCAGATGCTGCGTCTCTGGATAGAAATCTAATAATCTCTTGACAGAGGAATTTAAGAGGAGTGGGTAAAAATAAAAGAAGAGGAAAAGGAGGGGCAGAGCCCCAAGCTAAGTACTCTGGCGACTTTGGCCCCCACCACTCAAGTACACCGGAGAGCAGTCAACAAACGTCTGGGAGCCTGCTGCATCCTGGGGTATATGCTACATGTTTCAGAGACAGTGGTCCTGGCCTCACAGAGCTCACAGTCTACATTCAGGACCAGCTTGCATAGATTTTAGGGTCTTTGGCTGTCCTTACATGCTGGCCGCTGCAGTTAGTCAATGATTGTTAAGGAGGAAAAGCAGATATTATATACTGGTCCCAGAAGTATAGAGAAAAGGAAGCAACTTTTTCAAATCGCTTTCAGGAAAAGTCTGATCAAGTCATAAGTGAACATTTTTCTTCTGGACTGTAAGTCACAAAGTCTTTTTTATATGCTATGTCCATTATAGAAAAGTTTATGCCCTGGGAAGTATAGAAATTTTTCATAATAAGTAACATTTATGGGGCGCCTGGGTGGCGCAGTCGGTTAAGCGTCCAACTTCAGCCAGGTCACGATCTCGTGGTCCGTGAGTTCGAGCCCCGTGTCAGGCTCTGGGCTGATGGCTCAGAGCCTGGAGCCTGTTTCCGATTCTGTGTTTCCCTCTCTCTCTGCCCCTCCCCCGTTCATGCTCTGTCTCTCTCTGTCCCAAAAATAAATAAACGTTGAAAAAAAAATTAAAAAAAAAAAAAAAGAATAAGTAACATTTATTTTTGTTGGTTAGTCATGCTGATGCCCATAGAGAAATTATGTTGAAAGATATGGTGAGTTTGGGTATGTGGTTGCACCCTTGGAATGAAAAGGACAACTATAAGCATTAGAACTAATTAGATTATGTCATTAATTATATAGAGTTATGTAAGTTGATTACTTTGAATAGATGGATACCCTGAGACTGTCTCTCTTCTGATGCCTCCAATCCACAGTGAAGAATAGTCATTCACTTTCATACTTAAAGAAAAGCACTACTGAGCTGGTGTGGGGGAGGGGTGGAGTGGGGGGTTATCTTAGTTTCAGACAACTGAATCCATTCTAGCTAAATCCAGAGATTTGATTGGCATTTTGAACAAACTTGCCAAATACAGTTCTCAGAATGTTGTCGCTGGAAATATTATTTAAGGATGAGGACACTAAGACTCAGAGAGGCAAATCGTTTTTCTATATTCATTTAACAAGCATTTTTGAGCCCTAAGTAGCCATCACTGAACGGAAATCAACAGTGTTTGGTTTCTGCTTACAGTCTAGTTTCCCACCAAGTTCACCAATCTCCCTCCATGAGTTCGAAACAATACACATTCCAGAATTGCTAAAGCACAGTCTCTAAAGGACCTAGAAGTCTGTGGTTTCAAGCTCCCTAGGTGATTCAGACATACTTCCAAGTGTGGAAACTCCTGATCTAGTTGGTCCTGTCATAACAGTATTGAATGGCTCAGACGCTCGAAATGCAGAACTAGGGCTGCATGTTGTTATAGTTTGTATTATAAACATCTGTGCCTTTTAAATTTGGTGACGACTTTGAACAGGAAACAAGGTTTGTGTTTTGAGAGAGGTTTTGGAGAGGTTACCCCAACGTGAGTATGGATGGGTCTGTTTTCTCACCTACAAAAGGAAGGAGTTAAATTGGATCATCTTCAAGATTACTTTCAGATCTAGAAATCTATGATGAAAGATGTTCAAAACTATTTTTAAATCCCTTCTTTCACAGTTGTGGAAAATGGGATTTGAACCCCTAGGTCATTTTGCTTTTCTGCAATGAGTATTTTTGTTGGAGGACCTACCAGAAGGTTTGTCCCTTTAGACCATCTTATTTTTTTTTAATTTTTTTAATGTTTATTTATTTTTGACAGAGAGAGAGAGAGACAGAGCATTAGCGGGGGAGGGGTAGAGAGAGAGAAGGAGACACAGAATCAGAAGCAGGCTCCAGGCTCTGAGCTGTCAGCACAGAGCCCGACGTGGGGCTCAAACTCACAGACTGTGAGATCATGACCTGAGCTGAAGTCGGATGCTTAACCGACTGAGCCACCCAGGCACCCTCTTTAGACCACCTTAGAAGTGACTTTTCTCATGTAAGGGTTTGGGTAGTTTTACAGCTTGGTGATTTATATTGCAATCAGCACACTGGAAGCTCATTATCTGTCAGATAAGGGTCTGGTCATTTGATCTCCTCATGCTGGTTCCTTGGTTTCTTTGCCACTCTTCTTCTGATAAGGGGGCTATCGATAGCCTTCATGGCTTTAATTATTTAATCGTTATTGATGAGCATTAAAAGTTCCCCAAAAGGACAGCCTCTCTTTATAATACCCTCTTCTCCTGTCCTCACCATTCCCGGCACTCCTTTCCTTTCCCAGGTAAGAAAAAACTGCCAAACAGATATTGCTAGGAGACCTACACTCTAGCCAGGGTCCTAACACCTCAAAAATACTTGAGAATCCCCTCTTGTCTCTGTCTCTTCCTAACCTACAGAGTGTTACAGTTGCTACATTTAGCAAAGAAAATAAAAGATACCCAGTCAAAGTTGACATAAAAAATAAAAATGTAATGTAAGTATGCTCTATGCAATATTTGGAACATACACTAAAAAAATTTGTTTCTTGCTTGACATTGAAATTTAACTAGATATCTTTTTTTTTAAGTATTTTTTTCAACGTTTATTTATTTTTGGGGCAGAGAGAGAGCATGAACGGGGGAGGGGCAGAGAGAGAGGAAGACACAGAATCAGAAACAGGCTCCAGGCTCTGAGCCATCAGCCCAGAGCCCGACGCGGGGCTCGAACTCACGGACCACGAGATCGTGACCTGGCTGAAGTCGGACGCTTAACCGACTGCGCCACCCAGGCGCCCCGAAATTTAACTAGATATCTTTTACTTGGTAAACCTATAGAGAGTCATACCCTAATGCTTTCCTAAATCCATCTAATGTTTTGAGATCTAACTTCCTTCGAGATTTCCTCCTAATTTAAACCCTGAATGAAATGCTTATAACAAATAAGACTGCATTTGCATGAAGTTTAGCAGGTGTTTCACGGCCTGCCTACACAGAACTCCCTCTTGTTTTGACAATAGAATAGAAAAACCTAAGCAAAATACGTTTCTGTTTTGTAATTTTTTATTGAATATTTCAAAGACACCCATGAGCAAAGACAGTAATAGAATGTCTTGCACACAATTTATGTACACCTTGTTCAGTTTTTTCCTTTTTTGTTTGGGTGTGTGTATGTCTATTGCCATGCCATAAGTTGGTGGTTTTGAACTTCAGCTGTGCATTAGAGTCACCTGGAGAGCTTTTTAAATCCTCAGTCCCTGCCTGCCTCCCAGACCAATTAAATCAGAATGCCTGGTGGTAGAGTCAGATCAGACATCAATAGCCGCCCAGGTGAGTCCAGTGAGCAGTCAGGGCTGAGAACCAATTCCCTAACTGAAAATGGCAAATTCAAGGAAGTATTGTTCCTGCTACATCATGTCCTAATATTTCAAATTCATCTCCAAAATTATTTGGTACACTTTTCAGTAAGTATATTATATTATACCATGTTATATTTATTATGTTATGTTGGATATTAAGGCATAGCATACATTGTATGATAAAGATTACTTCTGAAAACATTTCATCTGGCTTTAATTATATCACTGATTCATTATTAATTATTAATGCATAGTCCTTAAAGTGTATAATTGGCTTTTGTGTCCAAATATTTCTTTGTGGTTTTCTTATGTCTTTTTCATATGTATTTCTCTGTCCCTCTCAGATTTTAAACCAGTGGTTCTTTACTCATTAAAATAATCTAAGGATGCTTTTTTTTTTTTTTTAATGCCTCAGCCCCCTTCCTAGAGGCTCTGCTCTAATTGGTCTTGTATAAAGCCCAGGATTTCTTGTCTGTTTTAAAAGCACCTGAGGAGATTTTGAGTTTAGGCAGAGTTGAAAGCCAATATTTTTTCATATGTCAAATACCCACCTACCCAATCATCTGAGTCTCCTGGGGAGCAATTACACCGTAATTGCCCTGATTGATAAAGTAGAAGGAATTTTGAGATTCCAGGACCAGGAGAAATGAGGCATTAAGGAATGGCCTTCAGAGTAATGGGGGTAAATGAGGAATCCTGTCAGGGATAGCCAAAGGACTTTGGAGAATAAGGATAAGAAGATCTAATATTTTAGAAATATTTTATTTCATCTTCTGTGTTTCAGTGTAAGCCTATTCTGTTTCTCTGAAGTCTCAGAGAAGGCCATCACACATGGGTACAGCAAGGCATGACCACACTCACACATACTGAATGCACATCGTCCAGGCCCCACCCCTGTAAATCCTAACTCAGGAGATTCAGAGGGAGGCCCTGAAATCAGTACTTTCAGCCTTCCCCAGACCCTTGTGGTGAGTGGCTATGTTTGGTCCCACTAAGTGTACATGATGCAACAGCCTTAGACACGATCATCAACAGTTCATCCCATTGACATCTGGGCAAATTGATTTTGGGGAACAGTAAAATCAATGGTAAAACTGGGTTTTTGCAATAGGGAGAAAAAGAGAGCCTGATTCTTATTAGACCTCCCTCAGATCTACCTGGTCTTTTTCTCTTTGAGTGGCTCTATGAAGGAAGATATAACCTTTCTGAAATAGGAGAGAAGATGAGCAAGGAGGAGGTGTACAGAAAAATTAATAATAATAATACATTTTAAAGCAGGCTTCATCTTCTATAATATGAAATAACAGGAAGCATGACCTATATTATCAACAGTCATGAACACCAATCCAAAGATCTTCCTCATTCATCAAACACTGAGCACCTGCTAAGACAGGGACTGAGCTAGACCCTTGATTTTCAAGGTGTGGTCTTGGGAATTACAATCTAGAAGAGACCAATAATTATAATCAGTGGGAGAAAAGTGGAAAATTACACAAAGTAGTGAGTATTGACCCAGTCTTTTTTTTTTTTCAACGTTTTTTTATTTATTTTTGGGACAGAGAGAGGCAGAGCATGAACGGGGGAGGGGCAGAGAGAGAGGGAGACACAGAGTCAGAAACAGGCTCCAGGCTCTGAGCCATCAGCCCAGAGCCCGACGCGGGGCTCGAACTCATGGACCGCGAGATCGTGACCTGGCTGAAGTCGGACGCTTAACCGACTGCGCCACCCAGGCGCCCCAGTATTGACCCAGTCTTAGGGGAAACTTCAGACAAGCAGAGGACAAAACGAGGCTTTTGAAAGCTACAATGATTAGGGTTTAGGGAAAATGGGAAGAGAGTGAGGGGGAGAAAACAGCATTTTCCAGAGTGAATGGAACTCTGCAGGGGCACAAAGGCTTAACGCAGCGCGGTGCGTTGTGTGAATTCCAGATGGTTCTACAAACTGTCCTGTCATGTTCTGGAGGAGTTGGGGCATGTGGAAGGCAGAATGATTGCACTGATCTAGATCAGACTCCACTCATACACATCAGCCCAGTCGTTCTGGGATGTTATGAGTTCCTAGAGTCGCCATAAAAAATTAGATGGCCAACCAGCCTTGCTAGCCTAAAGCAAAAAACATATGATCTTTATTTGTCAGATTCTGCTGCAAAATGCTCTTTCTCCAGACTAATCTGTTCATGTCATCCTTATTGGTACTTGGTTGCATTTGCTGTTAGATTTCCTTTTTATTCTAGACTCTGGAATTTTTAACCTCCTTGGACACAGGCATTTGTTTTTGGATGATATTTTGTGGGTGATCACATGAACCTGAGTTCAGTGTGAATTGTAATTTCAGTTTGGTGAAAAACTTTGCATCACGCAGGAATTGTATTGACCCACGTCAGTAATTGCCCCACTCTCCTGTTGTTATTCACATAGACACCTGACTGTTACCTCATGCCAACTCCCATCTCCTCTGCTGTTAACTTCCTTCAGTTGGAAACATTGGCTTCCGTTGTTTTGTTGTTCACTTAATTTTCCATTATAAGGTGTACAATTGAAATATATAGACAAATACAAAGAATCATGTAACAAACCCCCATTTACATATTGTGAGACTTAATCAAATCTAAATGTTTTGCTCTATTTGCACCAATTCTTTTTACAAACTAAAACATTATAGATACAGTTAAAGTTCTGTCTCTTCTGAGTCTGACTCCCCTTCTCTCCAAAGGAAACACCATCCTGATCTTAGTGTTTATCATTGTCATTCATGGTTTTATACATTTTCTACATACATGTGTCCATAAACAGCATATAGTATTGCTTTATACTTTCTATTTTTTTAATTTTCTTTAATGTTTTTATTTATTTTTTAGACAGAGAAAGACAGAGCATGAACGGGGGAGGGTCAGAGAGAGAGGGAGACATAGAATCCGAAACAGGCTCCAGGCTCTGAGCTGTCAGCACAGAGCCCGATGCAGGGCTCGAGCCACAGACTGTGAGATCATGACCTGAGCTGAGGTCAGACCCTTAACCGACTGAGCCACCCAGGCGCCTCGCTTTATACTTCTTAAAATTTTGTTTATATTATTGTACCCCTGAGGTATCTATCTGTGCCTTGCATTTTTATTGAAAATTAAGTTTTTGAGATTTATTGATGATGACACAAATAGATTTCACTTTTTTTTTTTTAACGTTTATTTATTTTTGAGACAGAGAGAGACAGAGCATGAACAGGGGAGGGGCAGAGAGAGAGGGAGACGCAGAATCTGAAACAGGCTCCAGGCTCTGAGCTGTCAGCCCAGAGCCCGACGCGGGGCTCGAACTCACGGACCGTGAGATCGTGACCTGAGCCGAAGTCGGACGCTTAACCGACCAAGCCACCCCGGCGCCCCTAGATTTCACTTTTTTTTTTTTTTTTAATTTTTTTTTTCCAACGTTTATTTATTTTTTGGGACAGAGAGAGACAGAGCATGAACGGGGGAGGGGCAGAGAGAGAGGGAGACACAGAATCGGAAACAGCCTCCAGGCTCTGAGCCATCAGCCCAGAGCCTGACGCGGGGCTCGAACTCACGGACCGCGAGATCGTGACCTGGCTGAAGTCGGACACTTAACCGACTGCGCCACCCAGGCGCCCCTAGATTTCACTTTTTAAAACTACTTTATAGCATTGAATATATGACTATACCAAAATTTATTTTTTATTGCATACCGGTAGACATTTGCATTTTTTTCCAATTTTTCAATATCATAAAGCTGCAGTGGACATCCTTGCACATGTTTCCATGCACACAAATATATTGGGTTTTTTATATATATATAAATCAACCATCGTAATTGTCTCACACATGACAACATAATCATGTGTGAGTATTATACCATTGCACTGATGTTTTCAACTTGTAACTTTTCACAGGAATTTCCCTCATGGAGATGTATAAGCTTCAGTTCTGAACCATAGGATAATTTAAGGAGTAATCAAATGTGAGTACAGAATTGGAGAGGAGGATAATATGCCTTCAAGAAACTTGGGTTCAATTTAAGGACTGATCTTGCCCCTTTTTCTGTTTCCTTGACATGTAAATGGGTCACTATCCCCCTCATATGGGCTGAGAGCCAACTGAAGTATTTAGCCACTGAATTTAATGCGAGCTTTTGTTAGAAGTACACACATTACCAGTTATTGCCTTGGGAGGAAATAAGTCTCATATGTTTTCATAGTGATTTTAACTTCATTCATTTATTTGCGGTTGCTAGGTATTCATCCATGTGTTAGGTGCTCTGGGTTGTCCAAAGATGAAGTCGTCAAAAGAATTTACAATCCCACGAGGAAGAGATGCTTAGGAACACAATCAGTAGGATTGTGGCATCTGAAATAGACTATTTTCTCCCTTAGTGACACTCAGGAAATGCTTGTCTCCTGCTGTTGATGAATAATTTCAGAGTACTATGGATCATGCTGAAGAAAATGAAATCCTTGCAGCAAGCCAGAGGTACTATGTGGAAAGGCCTATCTTCAGCCATCTGGTCCTCCAGGAAAGACTTCACAAGAAGGACAAGATTTCAGATTCCATCGGGGATAAGCTGAAACAGGCATTCACGTATGTTGTGTTTTAACTTTTTCCTTTATTCTGTCATTATGAGAGAAGCAAGGTCAAATGTATAAAGAAAATCTGGTGCAAGGGAGAAAAAACAAAAAGTGAGCACGCAGGATTTGCAGAACTGTCCACATGGTTCATTCAGGGATAGTATTTGATTGAACCCAGGCTTCATTATGTATTTCACCCTATTTATTAAATTCTGAGTATGCTTGCATCTGTTTAATGGTTTATTTAAACACCCGGCTTTCCCATACTCCAGCACCTTCCACACATCCGCCTTTTGCCTTCGTCTCTCAGGAATGTTCCAGACTCTCTTTTTTTCCACTCTGATTTCTCCATTTGGCAACATCCTGAATCTAAGTCCCAACCTAGGCTGTCAAAGACAGCATCCTATGACTCTTTGTTTTGGAGACGCTTTCACAGCCATGTTGCAGGCCTGGGAACAGTAATACATGTGTGCCTGACATGTGTGCCTCTCAATAGCTCCCAAGCTTCAAAACCAAACCATTCTAGACCCTTGGGACCACACCTCTGTGCTCTGTGTCCATGTTAGCTTCACAGAGACCCTCCGCTCTAAGTATGACCATCAGGAGAGGTTTAAAATGTATACCCTGGAGTCAGACTCTCCAAGTTTTAATCCTAGTCCCAACCACCTACCAGCTGTGTGCTTCAGTTTCCTGCTCTGTAAAATGGGGATAATAATAGGACTTACATCATAGAGTTACTGGGGATTAAAATCCATTAGGATATGCGAAGTGCAAGGCACGTGGCAAGCAGTATATAAGCATAGCTATTGTTAATTCCTTAATGTTCTAAACAAAGAGTGTGGCATCTGATCTAATTTGTTTCACTCAAACTCATGACTCTTGCCACAGTAGCCCCACATTTGCTTCCAGTATCTTCCTAAGCCTGATAATCGGATGCTTTGACCACTAAAGACATTATTATATAAAGTACCGTGCGTGCTGTAAGAGTACATTGTCCTTTGAATGGAATAAATTGCTTCCTTGTCACCAGGAGGACTTGGGGCTGCCAGAGTGAGGGAACTCATCTGTCCATGCTCTTATTCAGTGATGTCTTTGATGATGGACATAGAGTGGGAAAAGGACTGACCGTGGCCCAGAGCATATTCATGTATCAAAATTAATTGAACTACGTAGGGACTAAATGCAAAGCCTTGGTTTTATCCACCTAATCAAGACAACCAGACACAGAATCCACTACTATACTCCAGTGACAAATGGTGTTTTGAGTTTTCCTAATCAAAGATACTAAAGCACTTCAAATACATATTCATAAAGCTCGTAACACATAAATGTCCTTCAGTTTATAAGGAAGGGGGAAACTAAATGGGTGGGCCTGCTGGTCAATGGCTCCACCTTCAAAAATTGACCGAAGCAGTAAGTAATTCCCCTACTTTGATTTACACCAACACAGAAAGTACATTTAGGATGTCATCTATTAAAATAATAGCTTCCAGGGTATCCCCATTATTTCAAAACTAAGTTTCTCTTATTTCTCATGGTAAATTGTAGAGCATTATCATGGAACCAATTCAGATGTTTCCATTAAAAAAAAAAAAAAAAAAGAAAAGGTTGCAAAAAGCTCTTGTTGTTTCTGATCTCCCCCAAGTGGCAAGGTCGTTCTTAGCACCAAATGTGAATTTGTCCTTATTGCGCCAGAATATGAGGAAGGGAAGACACCGTGGTGTGAATTTGGTGGAAATGTTCGTCTTTTTTTTTTTTTTTTTTTTTTTTTTGGTCCTCCCAGATGTACTCCTAAGAAGATACGAAATATCATTTATATGTTCCTGCCCATAACTAAGTGGTTGCCCGCGTACAAATTCAAAGAGTATGTGTTGGGTGACTTGGTCTCAGGCATAAGCACAGGAGTACTTCAGCTTCCTCAAGGTCAGTAGGTATATTTATTTCTTTTTGTTGTTTCCCTTGCTGTCATCTCTTCAAACAATTGTTGACCCGTTTTCTGTTTAATTTCATTATGATTGCAAATTCATACTTTTATCATATCATTCTAAAGGAATTTCTCGGGGGCGCCTGGATGGCTCAGTCAGTTGAGTGTCCAGCTTCACCTCAGGTCATGGTCTCACAGTTTGAGTTAGGCCCTGCGTATCACTGTCACTGCTATCAGTGCAAAGCCCGCTTTGGATCCTCTGTACTCCTTTCTCGCTGTCCCTCCCCACTGCTCATGGTCTCTCTCTCTCAAAAAGGAATAAACATAAAATAAAGGATTTTTTCAGAAATAATTAACCCTTTAAAAGCCCAGAGATAGTAGTTATAGAATAGTAGTATATAGATAGTAGTATATAGAAAGTAGTGATACTACTTTGTAGATCAGGACCTTTCGGAACTGACTGCACATGGCCTACTTCTTGCTAGGTTAATCAGTTATTCATTGAACACGTTGTTGGGGTTTTCTTTTTTAAGGTTCTTGACCTATAAATCCATATTATAATTACAAGGGACTGGGATAGAGTGAGTTCCTCTACGTTTGTGTGATTTTATACGTGATATAAGAATTTCAGAAAATGCTCATTTATTCATCTATTCACATGTTTATCAAGCATCTGCCTGACCCTCCTTTTCCTTATGAACTAACCATTTGATCAGGCAGAAAGACATCAAACAAATAAAAGCACATAAAAATTTGGGGGGTGCCTGAGTGGCTCAGTCATTTGAGTGTCCAACTTTTAATTTCGGCTCAGGTCATGATCCCAGGGTCATGGGATCGAGCCCTGCATCAGCATGGAGCCTGCTTAGGATTTTCTCTCTCTCCCTTTGCTCCTCTCCCTCCTCGTGTTCTTTCTGTCTCTAAAATTAAAATTAAAAAAAATTAAAAGTGCATATAATTTTTTAATTACAAATGATGTTAAACACTCTGAAGGAAAATACAGAGTGCTGGAAGATAATAATAGGGGAACCTAACTTGAGTAGCTAAATCACAAAAAGTTCTTTAAGAGACAGAGAGTTGAGCTGGGTCCTGAAGGATACTTGGGAGGCAGGTAAAGAATGAGAGGAAGTGCATTTGAGGCAGAAGGGATAGTATGTGTGAAGACACTTAGGAAAAGAATGGAGTATTTGAAGAAGCAACTGAAAAGCAGCTTGCTAGGGGTGTGGGGGGCTAGGGGACGGTGGCCAGCGAGGTGAGCAGCGGCAGGTCTACAGATCCTTGTTGGCCACTTTTTGGATTTCACTCTGAGGGCACTGAAAGCTATCACCATGCTTTCACTTGGGGTTTCTTTCTAAGAGATCACTGAGACTGCTTTGGGGGGGGGGGGGTGGATTTGGTTGGTGAGAGGAGCATCAGAAGGAAAGTAGGGAGACCAATAGAGGTGATAGTGACTCATTGTAGGCGAAAGGTGATAAAATCTTGAACAGCTTCTAGGTCAGTTGCCAAGAATCTATTCCCTTCTTCAGTTTCACAAAAATTAATTAGCAAATGATCAATTGGTCAAAAGAAAAAAAATCACTTCCCCTAATGATCATTCAGCTGAATTTTTAATTTTCCAAGTGATTGATTTACCAAATCTTTTAAGCAAAAGCCTTAAACCAGTTTCAGGACATTTTTTCTCATCCATTTAGGCACCAGCACCCCAAAGACAGAGAAGGGGACGGGTTCAAAGGCAGAGGTGGGAGCAGGGAGGGGAACATCCAGGGGCTCAGCAGCATTTGAAACAAGTGAAACTGACCTTTGGTCAATTTGGACAGATAAGGCCACAGGAAGTGATGCAATGAACCCATGTAAACTAATGCTTTGGAGAAATCCTCAGGATTGTGCCAGAAATTTATCTTTGACCTCTTACCCTTCTTCCATTTTGATCTAGGGTGGTGGCTATAAAAATGGAAAGAATTATAAATATATGTGCTATATTTTGTGGTAAAATTCAGCCAGATGGGCTGTTGGATTGATTTGGGGGAGAATAGGGAAACAAGGCATGTCAAGAATTACTTTAAGGTTTCTGGGCTGAAGAGTTAGATTGGATGTGAGGACAGTGAGGAAGAAGGATGGTCAAGAATGTCTGAGATTTCTGGTTCCAGCATCTGAGGGCTGGAGGTGCCAATTGCAGACATAATAAAGGCTGCAGGAGGAATGGATTTGAAGGGTAAGTTTGAACATGTTAAATTTGAAACACTTGGGAGATAGAGACATGGACAGTGCATGTTTACATTTAAAATATGGGCTCAAAAGAGAGGTGTGGGCTCAGATGTCAGTCTGGGGATCTTTGACATATGGGGAACATTTAAACCATGGCAGTGGACAAGGCCACCCAAGAAGAGAATGTGGAACAAAAGAGGAGGGAGCCAAGATCAAGCTTTGTCCAATATTGAAAACCAAATAAAGAAGGAGGAACCAGCAAAAGAGACTGAAAAAGCATCTGGAAAGGAGAAAGGAGAACCAGGAGACTGTGGTATTGCAGAAAGGAATAAATAATTTCAAAACAAGGAATTATCCAGTAGGTCAAACACTAAGAGGTGTAAGTCATCCCACAATCAACTTTGTATGGAAAAGATATTTTTCTGCCCATCACTAGTCAATGAAGATGGATAAATATGAAAAACAAAATGTAGCACAGATAGAAATCTAAGAGATACTAAGTTAATTGCTTGTGGTTGATACATTATTAGTAAAAGGATTTTGTTAAGCATTGAATTAATTGATTCATTAATTTATCTCTAATTTATTTAAAGTCCCTCTGGGAGTGCCCAGATGGCTCAGTCAGTTAAGCATCTGACTGTAGAGCTGGGCTCAGGTCATGATTTCATGGTTCCTGAGATCGAGCCCCATGATGGACTCTGTGCTGACAGATTGGGATTTTGTCTCTCCCTCACCCTCCCTCCCTCCCTGCCTCCCTCCCTCTCTCTGTCTCTCTCTCTCTCTCTCTCTCTCCCCCTCCCCCTCTCCCTCTCCCCCTCTCCCCCTCTCCCCCTCCCTCCTTCCCTCCCTCTCTCTCTCCCAAAATGAATAAACATTAAATAAAGTCCCTCTAAAATTATGGTAAAGGAGAGGGAAATGGTGTAAACTAGCAAGGACAAAGAAAATGGGAGAGGAGACACTGTGGAGCAGGAAAAAAAAAGATGGCTAGTGATGGACAAGGGACAGCGGAATTATCAGTGGAAGAAGCTGGTATTTCGGTGTGTGCCTTGTAGAACGTTGGGAAATTGGCAGCGCTGAGTATTATCTAAGGTGAGAGGCAGATGGCTAGAAGCAAGAGGATGGGTTGAAAGTCTGTATAATAATTAGCACACACATAGAGACCCAGGTGCCCACATCGGCACCATGCTGTGGATGGAAGGGTGAAAACCATGAAAGATGATCAGGGGGAATTAAGTCTACACACTGAGCTGTGCGCTAGTGAGGGCTATTCCTTGCCCTGTGCACCTCAGAAGAGCCTCCAAGATCTTGCAGCCCAAAGTAAATGAGCTGCCCCCAGAGATAGTGACAACTGTGGGTTCCCCAACCAAGATGCCTACGGTTCATCCAATTGCACAGTAAAGCCCATCAATAAATGAACTGGCCAATGCACATGAGGCTTCAAGGAAGAAAACAAACAGAAAGAAGACCATTGGGTACATAATTAGTGGAGAAGGCAAAATAAAACATTTGTTCTGTAACATCCTCAGCAAGGTGTAAAAACAGATCGAATCCATGAGATAAGAACAGGATGTGATTTTAGAAAGGGCCTTCAGAGAACAACAAAGAGCTCATAGAAATTAACAACATAACTAGAATAAAATAGTCCAGAGCTGGAAGATAGAGGAAATCTCCTGGAAATAGAAGTAAACTATGAATACGTGAGCAGTAAGAAAGACAAGAACACCAGGGGATCAGGCCTGGTATTCCATCATCTACTGGCAGTTCCAGAAAGAAGAGGTTAAACATAAGAGACTATCGAAGAGTATTTTCAAAGTTGAAGTACATGAGTTTTCTGACTGAGAGAAACCACCCAGTACCCAGCAGAATAAATAAAAAATAAAATTAGACACACCATAATAAAATATCAGAAGACTGGAATAAATAGAAGATCTCAAAACTTTTTAAAAAGGAAGAAAAGTCACATAATAGTGATATAACAAAGAGGCTGAAAAAACAGAACAGAAAGCCTATAGTTTACATCTGAAGCTGATAAATGAAGAATAACATAGAGTGCCTGGGTGGCTCAGTCGAGCGTCCAACTCTTGGTTTCGGCTCAGGTCATGATCCCAGAGTTGTGGGATCAAGCCCCACATTGGGCTTCATGCTGAGCGTGGAGCCTGCTTGGGACTCTGTTTCTTCTCCCTCTGCCCCTCTCCCTCTCTCACTGTTGCTCTTTCTAAAATTAAAACAAACCACAACAATGCCAACACATGATTTACAGTAAGGTTTCTCAACCCCGCACCATACTGGTAGCAGCCCCCCACCCTCAGTCAGTCATGATAATAAAAAAAAATGTCTCCTGACATTGCCAGATGTCCCTTGGGGGGAAAAATCCTCTCAGTTAAGACCTGCTGATTTAGAGAGATGAGATAAATGGTAGAAAAACAGCTTGGGGCACCTGGGTGGCTCAGGCAGTTAAGCGTCCGACTTTGGCTCAGGTCATCATCTCGCGGTTCGTGAATTCAAGCCCCACGTTGGGCTCTATGCTGACAGCTCAGAGCCTGGAACCTACTTTAGATTCTGTGTGTGCCTCTCTCTGCCCCTCCACCACTCACACTCTGTCTCTCTCTTTCAAAAATAAATGTTTTAAAAAAAAGAAAGGCAAAAAGAAAAACAGCTAAGCAACTTGGAAGCGAGTGCCTCTGGGTAGCAGAACCTGGAGGCAAGACAGAAGAGACTCGACTTTTCTTCAGAGCCATTTAGTACTGCTTGGGTTTTTAAACTATGGACATGTGTTCGTTTGAAATAAAAATTAGAACATAGAAATTTGGTTTTTTAAAAAAGACAACATTAAAATGACCATATTGTTACATGTGGAGGAGGGATGCTTCCCCAACTCTTCTCTTGCTAAAATTTTTTCTCCACAACATGACAATGCATAAAGTGAATTTTCTAGTTGTCCAGGATGTTTGGGTAAGGTCCCTGAGCTGAGAACAAAGGGTGTTTATTGTCTCCACATTCTGAATACCAGACCATCTATGCCAAACTGTGAGTGAATGACACCAAACTGTCTCTTTATTGTGTCACTTCAATAGGATATATGAGGGGACCAGGTATTATGATAATCTATTTGGAATGAGAATTTTCTAGGGAGAGGTGAAAGCACTATCTGTTTCTCCTCCACTGAAAGTCGAGGAAGGAGGGACTGCAAGAGAACCACTCAGAGCACGGGACACATGTCCCCTCGAGTTTTGGGGGGTTGTTGCTAATTATTGCAAGAAAACAAAATCTACAGGTAAAAGGGCATAAACCTCTCATGTAGGCAGAATGGAGAACCGGTGGTCATGGCCTGCACTTCCAAAGTTTCTTGGGGTACAGGTGTCAGGCTTTCCCATTGGATAAGTGGGTGCCCCGGAAGGTCACCTGGCTTGGCTCATTTGGAAGGTACCTGCCCGAGACGACTGCCTACAGAGGAGCATATGGCAGCAGAGAGAACCTGGAAAAGGTGTAAGAACTGGAAGCTGGGAGTTCCTTATTGAAAAGGGATTCCCCCCCCCCCGAAAACACAAAAACACCCCATTAGAGAAGCAGCCAGCATTTGGCCATCAACACAGATTATAGCTACACCGGTCAAGTAAGACTATCTGCCCTCATCTGGATTGGGAAAGAACAAAACAGAAAAGATCCACCCCCTGCCAAAGAGATGATGAGGAAAATTGTCTCAGCCCAGGAGGAGGATTGGGATGGAATGATGGACAGGTGAAGACACATCTGCTTAAGTTAACATGGCTTTCACCTCTTCATCATACACAACGGAGAGAAAAGTGCCTATAGCCCTCTGATTTCTAATGATCTCTCCATTTCTGTTTGGTTTTAATCCCACAGGGTTAGCCTTTGCAATGCTGGCTGCCGTGCCTCCGGTGTTTGGCCTGTACTCTTCATTTTATCCTGTTATCATGTATTGTTTTTTTGGAACCTCCAGACATGTATCCATAGGTAAGAGCTTAGCGTTGCTATTTTAGTACCGTTCTGTTTGGATCTCCGAGCTCTGCAGTGTGCCAAAGAAATAGTGTGTTTGTTACCAGAACCTCTGCTTAATAATAACTTTTGTTACTGCATACTGCCTTAGAAGAATACACTGCCCCCCCTCCAGATTTCTAGAATTAATAGCTTTCTTACGATCTTGGCGTAAAGGAAAAAGGCAGTTTTCTTGTGTAAAAAGAGCAAATTGTTGAAATTTGTGAGATCTTTAGCTCATAATACAATTTGCTTGTATCTGATTTTTCTTTTTGTTTATTAGTGGCATTGCATGTTCCCAACTTCTATGCACATATTGCATTTTCATCCTCTTTTAGGCTCTGGATTGTACATGATTTTTCCCAGTATATTTAGGATAAGATTTATACAGATTTTGTTAAGTGTTGTTGCTGCATGAGGCTGCCACCAGCAACACATACACGATATTTCCAGTGGCTGGTGCCGGGTAAAAAAATAGTCCCCGCACCACCCCGAATTTAGCAGCTTAAAATACTTGTTTCATTATCTTGCACGGTTCCCATAGGTCAAGACTTGGGAAGTGCTCATCTGGGCAGTTCTGGCTCAGGGTCTGTGGTGCAGATTCAGAGTGGAAGCTTCTCTCCACGTGGTTTCCTAATTGAGCTCTCGCACACTCAGGGCCCCAGCACGCGCAACTATTACAGCCGTCAGCTGCATCACTGCATCACCGCATGTTCCCTGGCCTCAGAAGCCACACAGTATCACTTGGCCACATTCTTTTTGCAACTAGCATGTCACAAGTCCATCCAGATTCAAGGAGAGAGGAATTAGCCTACCTCTTAATGGGCAAATGTCCAGGTTCTAGAAGAGTCCATTGGATGGAAGATATCATCGTGGTCATGTTTAGAGAATACGATCTGTACATACACAGCTTACACATAAACCAGGAGCAGAGGCTTAAGGAGAGCAGGGCAGTTTTATGTCAGTGATGAGTTAGTGACGTCACCTGTGTCTCCTTGCGTACCAGCCACAG
This sequence comes from Prionailurus bengalensis, assembly GCF_016509475.1. Classification (NCBI taxonomy): domain Eukaryota; kingdom Metazoa; phylum Chordata; class Mammalia; order Carnivora; family Felidae; genus Prionailurus; species Prionailurus bengalensis. The sequence continues at coordinate 80,489,851 of NC_057348.1, forward strand.
CCATGTGAGGTATGCTCAGCATGATTTCCCTAATGCTTCATCATTTTCAGGTCCATTCGCTGTTATTAGCCTGATGATTGGTGGTGTGGCTGTTCGATTAGTACCAGATGATATAGTTATTCCAGGAGGGGTAAATGCAACCAATGGTACGGAAGCAAGAGATGCCTTGAGAGTGAAAGTCGCCATGTCCGTGACCTTACTTTCAGGAATCATCCAGGTAGTATTCACTGATAGAGAAATGGGCTGTCATTTGTTCATTTGATAGATACCTTTTGAGCCCTTGTGGCTGGTCTACGTGGTGGGCAAGGTCAGCTGGCCAAGGTCCTGAGATCAGGGTTCCAAGCATTCAGGAACACCACTCCCCTGCATGCTTTCCTTAAGGTGGTATATATTAGGAACTAGCAAGCTTCAGTTGCATACTTTAAAGATTCCAAAAAGCAAGGAAAGTTTAAAGCAGGACTGATTAGTAATTAGTAATCTCTTATATGCTTGAAAGGAGCAGGAGGTGACCTTGACCAAACATGCCCCCAGTTCTGAAGAGCAGGGAAAATATGAGTGTGCCCTCTGCTCTATGGGGCTGCAAGCCACTGCAAACCTTCCCTTGTTTTCTACATAACCACTGATTTGTGAACCACTTAACTGCTACAGATGCAAGGTTGCAGTGTTAGAAAATGGTCCAGAAAGAACTTGTGTATGTTTTCTGTTGGTTTTAACTTCCTGATCTATCACATGATTTATTTGTTTCTTTGTCATTAAAAAAAAAAAAAAGTTTTGCCTAGGTGTCTGTAGGTTTGGATTTGTGGCCATATATCTTACGGAGCCCCTGGTCCGTGGGTTTACCACCGCGGCTGCTGTGCACGTCTTCACCTCCATGTTAAAATACCTGTTTGGAGTTAAAACAAAGCGGTACAGTGGGATCTTTTCAGTGGTGTATGTAAGTAAGCTACTTCCTGACTTACTGCTACTTCTTTTTCCCCTCTGTATTTGCCCCTTCTCTTTTGTATCTCTTTTCCTTTCAAGGCTCACTTTTCTTTTTTCCAAGAATTAAAATAAAATGGAAAAGATTTCATTATTCTAAGACTTTTCTGAGAACCCTACAAGGGGAATTAAATCTTAAAGTCCCATTTTATTAATATGTGATACCTCACAAGGAATTTTTTATTAGATCTTTACTTGGTGACTTGCCCCTTCACCTTAATTAGCTGAAGAGACCGCTTTTTCCTAGAACCAAATTGTGTTCTCTTTGGGAACTAACATGATTTAAAGGCATTATGCAAGAACACATCTCTCTGAAACTGCTTACTCTAGCAGGCAAAAAAAATAAATAAATAAATAAGTAAATCTATAAAAGATTTAACTAACACAATTACCCATTTAATCTAATAAAATATATGTAGACCCTTGCACCCAACTCAGAGAAAATATAAATTATTTGCAAGCACATAGGGAACAATGGTGAGAACTGATCATGTTGAAACTGATCACAAACTCTAAAAATTCAATTATTTTTTTCACACAGTGCAATATAATTAGCAACCAATAACTAAATACAGCTTTAAAACCCCCATACATTTGGGAACCAAAAATCCTGCTTCTAAATATTCCCTGAATAAGGAAGAAATTATGAAATATTTAAAACCAAATGACAGTTAAGATACTACATATCAGAAGTTCTGAGATGCTGCTAAAGCTAGTCTTGCCCAGAAGGACCAATGGCCTTTGTGTAGGTATTTCTGTGCCTGTCAACATGCTGAGCACGGCAGTGGGTGAACAGAGATGGCCCTTGCCCTCTTAAAGCCCACAGTCCAAAGAGAAGACGGATAGTAAACCATTAATTGCATCAATATGTAATTAATTACAAATTGTGTTAAGTGTTACGAAAGTTGAATAGGGAGTCCAAGAAAGTCATTTTGAGAAAGTGACGTTTAAATTGATTCCTTGATTGATTAGGAATGGAATCAAGCTTTAAGAACATTCCCTGAATAACTAAAATCTTCATTTCCCACAGTAGCTGATAACATGCTTCCTACTCTGAGATTTCTCTCAATGCCTCATCACAAAAGAAATAGAGCAGATAAGCACTGAGCGTGCCCTAGACATTGACAGGCAAGGTGTGGAGCCTGGACTCAGTGTAACCTACTCTCCCAGAGTCCGAGCATATTGGGATGCTGAGGCTGCAACCCTCGGAGAAAATTAAGTGACTTTTCTAAGTGTCTGGGCTTCTTCCAAACTTCAGCACTCTCTTGCCTTCGAAGTGCACCTGATCCCTCTTTCATCTGCTAACGTGACTTCTTTCTCCCTCTTTCACCTCCAAAAGTCCTTTCTATGTATTTACCTTTGCATTATTTTGCTGATATCAACCCCTAATCCCTTCCGAATGCTCAGGACTCAGCTTAAGGGGTACTTTACTAAGTATGATAATACTACATTAAGCCAGAACCAAATCAAAAAAACACCAACTATAAGATTGTTGGAAGGGCACCTGAGTGGTTCAGGCAGTTGAGCATCCGACTCTTGATTTTGGCCTGGGTTGTGATCCCAAGGTCAGGGGATCGAGCCCTGTGTCAGGCTCCGCACTGAGCATGGAGCCTGCTTAAGATTCTCTCTTTCTCTGCTCCTCTTCCCCACTCGTGCTCTCTCTCTCTCTCTAAAAAATAAAAGCTAAATAAGATTGTTGGATAAGAATTACAACCATAAAGCTGTACGACTGGGTAAAAATGCCTCCTAATTGGTGAGAGAGAGACATTTCAGTCTGAGAACTTTTAACCAGAAATGCGCAATAAGGGGATGGCTGGTGTGAATTCGTGCACTAGTGTCTCTGTCTATTCAGGGGCCATTGCCTGATGTAAACATCCAGTGTTCGCTGTGTTACAGAGTACAGTTGCTGTGTTGCAGAATGTTAAAAACCTCAACGTGTGTTCCCTAGGCGTCGGGCTGATGGTTTTTGGTTTGCTGTTGGGTGGCAAGGAGTTTAATGAGAGATTTAAGGAGAAATTACCGGCACCTATTCCTTTAGAGTTCTTTGCGGTAAGTCAACTTTGGCCACAGGTGCCTAGCCATTTGGGTGAGGGATTGGGACAGGGGAGGAGCAAGGAAATTCTACCTTTTTTTCTCCCAGTTCTGCCAAGAGAAGGTTAGAATTTGTCAAGGGGAACTTTTACAAATACATGGACAACAAAGAAAATCTATTAGAGTATAGACAGGGATGATTTTAAAAATACAGATGAAAGCCATCCCTAAAAATTTTAATATGAATTACCTTGGAGTGATGAGATGATGGGAGATTTTTCTTCCTCAAAATTTTTATTGTCTGCTTATTTTATAATGAACACACATAACTTTAATCACCTGAAAAAATTAAGCTGTTTCTATTTTGAAAAGAGCAAGAGACCAAGGTTCCCATACTTTCTTGGTTCCTGGCACTCCTAGGCCAAAAGAAATACTGAGCAGTTCCATTTATTAAGTAGTTAGGTCCAAACAACTTAATACGTATTTACATCTAACAACTTGGGAACTATTGTAAAAATAATGCGCATGTATTGAAATACTATATATTCTATTACATTCTTAAATGACCACAGTTGTTTATTAATAATGTTACCTTACTGTTGGTTCCCTGCAGCAGCCACCACTGTGAGGGATGGCTGCCCACCCTGGCCAGCCCTAATTCTCAACTGAATGACCCACCCAGAAGGTTCTATAGCAACAGTTCTTCAAGATGAAGAAAATTGCTTTCTGTCCTTCTTTTATTTTTCTGTTGCACTTCAGTAAGGGTTGTATTTTACACACCGATTAAATCTATGTCCTGACCATCCAGGAAGGGCTCATGCACAGAGGCACTGTGACCCTGGCTGTAACTGAGATGGGAGAAGACCACTGCGGGGGGCTGGTGGACACCTCTAACCACAGTTGGTGCTGCCGATGTGGAAACAGGGTCAGCAGAAGGATTGTGGATCCAAACATCCATTTTGTAATGACACCCTGTCAGTATACTACCCTCACATACACTTTTCAGCATCCCTAGTTCATGCCATGTTAGCCAGAAACTCCTTTCAACTACAAAAGGCAAAGCCAGCTCCTGAAACGTTTTATGGCTCTTTCTGTTCACAGTCAACTAGCTGAAGCAAAATAGAAAAGAACTCCAGACCACAAGGAAACTGTAGAGTCCATTTTAATTTTGTGGAGAAGAGCCATTAGGAGAAGTTAGAAATGCTGGAAGCTAACTATAATTCTTTTTAAACTGAAAGCTGAAAGGGGGAATAGATTTTGGCTTGGCTAACAAACTGAAACTCACTTTGGCAGTGGTTGAATTTTCATCTATAAAAGGCACCTTTGGATTTATGTCTGTTTTAGGTGGTGATGGGAACTGGCATTTCAGCTGGGTTTAACTTGCAAGAATCGTACAATGTGGATGTCGTCGGGACACTTCCTCTGGGGTAGGAGAACAGTTTTAAGTAACAGTGTGGCTTGAGTTATCAACAGATCTGTTATTGTTTCTAACTCTTGCTATAGTATTCTTACAATCAAAAATATCTCTTTTTTTTCTACATACCAAATATCTGAAATTTTGGAGTGTTTTCCTTTGTAGTGTGTATGTGGGTTTTTTTTTAATCATGGTAAACACACACACACACACCAGAAAATTTATCACTTTTGTCATTTTGAAGTATATAGTTTAGTATGTTAAGTATATTCACATTGTTGTGAAACAGATATCTCTATCTATATCACATTTTGTTTATTCATTCATCCAACAACGGACATGGGTGTGCAAATATGTCTTCAAGACCCTGCTTGCAGTTCTTTTGTATAAATACCCAGAGATGGGATTGCTGGATCATATGATAGTTCTGTTTTTAACTTTTTGAGGAACTTCCGTGCTATTTTCCATAGTGGTTACACCATTTTACAATCCCACGACAATGAGATGCAGTGTTTTCTTTTGTTTCCTATTGTTTAGCACTTCCTGGTTTTTAAAATCTCTCCTTAGGCGGCATAGGAACTAAGAGCAAAAAGACCTAAATCTAGCCTGACACTTACTAGCTGTGTGACCTTGGGCAAGTCGCGTCTCCTCTCATAGCCCCGGTCTCCTCCAGGTTAGCACAGCAATCAATGCCTGTCTTGAGGGTAACTGTGAAGCTACAGGAGCTAGTGCACATAAAACACCTGGAGCGCACCTGGAAAGTATTTAAGACATGTTAACTGGAAGTTCTGTGGCTCTTTATTTCAACAAATTTTCTAGTTTCAAATGATATATGCTTTGTCATTAATATTCTTTTGTCTAACTCTATATTTAAAAATGTGTACTATTCTTGGGGCGCCTGGGTGGCTCAGTAGGTTGAGCGTCCGATTCTTTGCTTCGGCTCAGGTCATGATCTCGCGGTTCGTGAGATCAAGTCCCATATCGGGCTGTGTGCTAACTGTGCTAATCCTGCTTGGGATTCTGTCTCCCTCTCTTTATTCCTCTGCTGTTCGCTTGTTCTCTCTCTCTGTCCCTCTAAATAAATAAGTAAACACTCAAATTTTTTTTACTATTCTCTTTATATTTGAAGACACTAGAGTAACTATGAGCTTCTCACCTCACTTGGTTCCTCTCTGACATGCTCTGGCTATCTCTGCATCTCTCCGTGTGTCTCTGTCTGTCTCTTGTACTGTCTCTTTCCCTTGCCACCTCGTTTCGAGATGAGCAGAGTCAGATGCCCAGGTGCTGGGCATTGATGAACCTGGCCTTGCCTCTGGTACCATCTAAGAATCTCCTGGGAGGCACAGGGGTAGAGGCTGCTCTTCAAGCCAGAGTTCACCCCCAACACCCAGAAGCAAGTGTTGAAGGAGGTAGCACGCAGTGCACTTCAGAACAATGGATTGCGGTCATGAACATGTCACTTACGATTCCCTGTAAAGGTATAAACCAGTAGTAACACTTGGTTTTCCATTTGGACTTATAACTTATAAAATACTTTCATACCCACCACCTCCGCTGGTGCCCACAATAACACTATTGACATATGTCCCCTCCCCATTTTATAAGGTAAGAAAGTTCACTGATTTAGCATCTGTTTATTGAGTGCCTAGTATGTGCCAGGGACACGGCCATTAAAAACAAAAGTAGCCACACAGCAAAAAAGTGTCTGCCCTCATGGAGCTTATATTATCCAGGGGAACAGGGGAAGGGGATACAGAGAATAAACAGTGAGAAGTGCTGTGAAGACAAGAGAGGCCAGGTAAGGGATGGGAGGGGCTCAGGTGACTGTGTGAGATAGGCTATCAGAGAAGGCAACATTTGAGAGACACTGGTGAGTCCTAGCCTGGACCCAGAATGCTGTCATCCAGTACTCAGTTGTTGGCCGTTTCTGTTACCTCACACCTGGGTCTCTAACATAATTAGTCATGTGATAAACATTAGTCTTCGACTAGATCCAATACATAATTCTATTCAGTAACTAATCAAATAATTTGATTACATGTGAATTCTACCCAAGACATTCCTTTCCCTATTGCATTGTACCCAAAAGTGTTGCTTTTCCTCCATGTGTGAGAGCCATATTTTAAAGGAAGAACAGGTTTTACCTCTTCTAAAACTTGGCCACCCTTTCTGGAACTTCGCCCAAAACCAAGCAGAAAACAAAGAATGCTTCTCTAACTATGTATCTACATATCCTACTACTGTTTCAGTTATCTGTGAGTCTTACTGCTGGATAATAGCTCCGAAACGAAGTCTTAAAACAACATCCGGTTATTTGCTCACAATTCACAACCTAGGTAGGGCAGCTGGGTGGCTCTGCTCGGGGCCTGTCATGCAGCTGCAGATGTCTGAAGGTGTGCCTGGTGCCAGAGGCTCCACGAGGGCTTCACTCACGTTCTGATACCTCAGGTAGAGGGCTGCAGTGGCGGACAGCTGGCTGCCATCTTCTCCCCACGTGGTGACTCCGGCAGGGTAGCCAGAGTCTTTCACATTGTGGCTCAGGGAAACAAGACAGAAAAGCAGGAGGTGCCCAGCTGCTAAACGCACTCATATAGCGTCACTGGAACCACATCCAGTTGGTCGAAACCAATCACAAATCCAGCCCAGATTGACCAGAAGAGAAACAGATTCCTCCTCTACATGGGGGGAGCAGCTCCCACAAGTATGGGAGGAATGGTTGGTGGCCATATTTGAAAGCAAACTACCACATTTATCTATACACACACAGTACAGTGTCCAGTAAGTGACAGTTGACTCTTTTTGCTTTTTTAATGTTTATTTTTGAGAGAGAGAATGAGCAGGGGAGGGGCAGAAAGAGAAGGGGACAGAGGATCCAAAGCAGGCTCCATGCTGACAACAGAGAGTCCGACGTGGGGCTTGAATTCACAAACCATGAGATCATGACCTGAGCTGAAGTTGGACGCTTAACCGACTGAACCACCCAGGCACCCCGACAGTTGACTCTTAAAGATCCCAGCCATGGCAATGTATCCTGTTTCTTGGTTTACTTTCCTTAACTATTCCAGAATATGTTATTTTCTCATATTCTTATTCTGCAATCCCAAATCTGCTACAAGGTCTTCCCTCTTGGCTAATGCTTCTATAGCAAAGTGTAAGGGAAAGACAGTAAGTTTTATAGTCAGAGCTCCTGGGTTTGACTCCCTCCTCCATCTTGGGCAAATTATTTAACATCTGCAAGGATCCATTTCTTTTCACCTATAAATTAGGATAATAATGGCATCTATCTAACAGGATTGTTGTAAGGACAGATAACATAGGTCAAGTATATGGCACATAACATAGGCTTAGTATACATTCGTTTTTTTTTTTTTCCTTCTCTCCCTTCCTTTCCCTCCCAGAACCTGAGACACCACCCCCTTCATCACTAGGATATGACACAATAAGAGAAATAGTTGCAGGGAGGCAGGTTCCCATGGTTTTTGTGGATCCACTTGGTGGATGAGCCATTTGACCTTGGACAAGTTGCTTAGTTTCACTATGCCTCATTTTCTTCATCTGTAAATGGGGAATATAGTGGTGCCTAGCTCACAGGGCTAGCAGAGATAAATAAGCACAGAACTTGGCAGAGAGGCAGCACCTAAAAAAATCATGGCTATTGTAAAAAAAAAAAAATAATAATAATAATATAGTACATGAATTAATTGGTATTTAGACCAATGCCTTGAATTGGATCAGGTGCCTCTGAAAACCTCTGTTGCCCCTCCCCCCATTCCATTCTGGGGAATCCCTATTCTGTTCCTTTACGACAAGGGTTCCAAACTGTAAGAATGGACCACAAAAACTGGGTTCTCCACTGGCCCCTCCAATTACCCAGGACTCCCAGGTGAGTCCCAAGGAGTATAATCTTCTGTTGCTCTTTTTTCATGTTAGAGACTCACCTGAAGGGGGCCTAGAAAGCAGAGTCCTTACTTGAAATAACAAGGGGGAACAGTCTGGATAGTCGTTCTCCTCTCAGATGGCCCTTGTTGAGCACCCTCCCTGAGCTCAGACTTGGGTTCAAATGTCTTGTGCCATCTGAGCACTTTGCTGACCCTCTCTTCCTGTTCCATGTCTTACTTACACCTGCCATACAGGGTGTCATGAGGTATGAGGTTACTCCTTTTCTAAATAAAACGGCATCTGATGTCTCCTGATAACCCATTCAGGTAGAAAGCTGGTACTCTAGGGTTGGGGCCTAAAAAGAACCTGTGTGTGTCAAAGAGGGCTCTCCTTTTTGCCAAAGCAGAGCAAACAAATATCCAAGCATTGATCGCCTCATTTGCAGATGATGCCCTTTTGAAATGCTCCCCTCTAGTTGCATGTTTTTTCCCAGTGGTCACAACGCTCAGGTTAAAGTCAGCTTGACCTTTCAGGCTACTACCTCCAGCCAACCCGGACACCAGCCTCTTCCACCTCGTGTACGTGGATGCCATCGCCATAGCCATTGTTGGATTTTCAGTGACCATCTCAATGGCCAAGACCTTGGCAAATAAACATGGCTACCAGGTGGATGGCAATCAGGTAAAGATCATTAATTCCCTGCAGATACTTCATTGTGGTATAATCATCCTGCTATGCTACATAAGGCAAATGAATTGGATTTATCTATCTTGATAGAAAAACTTCTAGTTTGATGATGTATTTATTCAACACTACATTTTTTTTCATTATTTATGTGCATTAGATCATTAGAACACTGAGGTACAGAGTCCTACCTCATGTTACAGCTAGGGGTCTTGTTAGGAAGATGAAATCTCTGATCGGAGGCTCTCAGTTTGCCACAGTCTGACAGACGTTGGCCCTGTTTTTAAAGCTCACAGCCTGAGAAGCAAATGTTGTTCTAGAACCATTCTACTCTACAGGAAGACTTCTCTTTGTTCATTAAACTTGGAACATATGATTCATCACTCAAACTCCACATTATATTCTTTGCCACCTCCTTTTATAACTATCTACTGACTCACTATATACAGATAAGGTATTTAATCTGAATACCATAAGCCATAATTTTGGCATGACAATGACTATTTTAACACACCATACATTTCTAAGAGAAGATTATATGCTCCGCGTTCACACAAGACACAGTGATCCAACTAGGAAGACAGGACGTATCCCTGAGAGCAGGACTCACTCACTGGTCCTAGGAGGACACTGTGGCATGTGTCAAAGAGCAAGAGATCGAGCATTTAAAAGATGCCAATGGTTCTATACACCAGTAAATTACTCGTAACAAAAATATTTTGTCCCTTGCTGCAGTTTTCTTAAAAACAAACAAACCATTTTTAGTGTAGGAGAGTGTGTTTAGCAAAGAGGGGACTAGGTAGTGACTGCAGCTTTTATCTCTGACAGAACAAGAACTCTGTTTTTCTCCTACCTTAACTTATTCAATAATCCCTATTTTAAACTCATGCCCAACAAACTCTTGTACCTAGAAAAAGAATGAAGAGACAGCTCCTACTGTTGAAAATGTGTATTAAATGGGCCATCATGCCTTTTTTCCTGAAGACTGACTGACCTTGTGTGTGCTTTGTTTCCCCCTGGAAAAGGAGCTCATTGCCCTGGGACTGTGCAATTCCATTGGCTCACTCTTCCAGACTTTCTCAATTTCATGTTCCTTATCTCGAAGCCTTGTTCAAGAGGGGACTGGAGGGAAGACACAGGTGTGTATGCAACTGGCCTCTGAGGACTGGTGATTTGGAGTGGTAAACTTTAAAATTTTTTTTAAGTTTATTTACTTTGAAAGAGAGTGAGAGAGCTGGGCAAGGGTGGAGGGAGGGAGGGAGGGAGGGAGGGAGGGAGGGAGAGAGAGAGAGAGAGAGAGAGAGAGAGAGAGAGAGAGAGAGAGAATTCCAAGCAGACTCCACACTGCCAGCATGCAGCCCACCACGGGGCCCAATCCCAGGAACCATGAGATCATGACCTTAGCCAAAATCCAGAGTTGGACACTTAACCCACTAAGCCACCTAGGCGCCCCTGGGATGATAAACTTTAATCCCTTGATCCTATTCTGAACCCCAGCAAAGCTTCTCTGTCTGAAGATTGATGCTCCAGTGAGCTGTGTAGTGAATCAGAGAAAGGCATGAATGATTGAAGCAAATCCCAGGAACTGAATCTGTAGGAAAGAGGTATATTCTCCAGTTAAATTGAAAATTCTACAACAGCACTAGTTGCTACCAGTAAACCTCAAAGTTCACACATAGGATGTTGTCATGAAAGCCTGGGACTGGGTATGGTCAGGATGCCAGCACCATCCAATAGAACCTTTTGTAGTGACAGAAGTGTCCACTGTTTTGCACCATCCAATATGACAGCCACGAACCACCCGTGGCCCTTGAGCACTTGATATGTGAGAAATGCAACCAAGACCTGAATTTTTTAATTGTACCTCATTTTTATTTTAAAAACGTAATAGCTGCATGTGGTTGGTGGCTACTACATTGGGCAGGAGAGTCTTCATTTGACTGTTGTGGGTCTCGAGTCAGCACCATTATCTCCTTTCCCTCGCCCCTGGCAAGGGCATTTTTACCAGGGTATTTAATCATTTCAGCCTCTGTATAGAAGCTCTAAGAGAGGGGCACCTGGGTGGCTCAGCTGGTTGAGTGTTTTGACTCTTTATTTCGGCTCAGGTCATGATTTCACGGTCATGGGATCCACTGAGTGTGGAGCTTGGGATTCTCTCTCTCTCTCTCTCTCTCTCTCTCTCCCTCCCTCCCTCACTCCCTCCCTTCCTCCCTCCCTCCCTCTGCCCCTCTTTCCTGCTCGTGCTCTCTCTCTTAAAAAAAAAAAGTAAATAAAAAATAAAAGCTATAAGAGAAACCGAACTTCAGAAAGGGAATGGAAGGAATATTGGTGTATGTAATGGTTTTGATGACTTGTTTGAACCCATATTTTCTTGATCTTCCTGCAGTGATTATCAAAACACTAAGATCACCTCTGCCCCACCTCTTACTCATGTCTCCTAAAAGCCCCTTCTGTGTGTCTTCTCTCGTTCAGCTTGCAGGTTGTTTGGCCTCACTAATGATTCTGCTGGTCATATTAGCCACCGGGTTCCTCTTCGAATCATTGCCCCAGGTGTGTAGCTTAGATGTGGGGTGATCTTTTTCCGTGTGTAGGGATTTTTCTATTTTATTTGTTTGCATTTCTGTGACTGTCTCATGGGTTTTTACTGTAACCCTAGCAGGGTGGTGTGAGAAAGGCCAAGGCTGGGGCCAGGATCCTGCTCCACAGTCTACAGTTCTGCCCCACAATCTGGGATCTTGGGAAAGCCATCTCAACATCTCTGGGTGTCCATTTCCTTATCTGCAAAGTGGGGGTTTGGACTGATTAATCTCCAAAGTCCCTTCTCTCTTTGATCTTCTGTGACCTTATACTTCCATTAAAAATCTGAGATGGCCTTCACTCCTAAGACTTTTGTTTGCTGATCTATTTAATCTAGTAGAGATCAGGAATGATACAGAGTGGAGAAAATCATAACCTAGGAAGACCAGGAGTGAACTAATTCCTTGAGTACCAAGTTTAATTCTGAACCTCTTGACCACCATGCAGGTTTGCTACTAGGATATATGCCTGGTTTTCCAAGGCCCATTTTAGCTAACCAAGTCCTGAAAATCCAGGTGTTCATGGCTCCAAACGTACCATCACTGCTGCATGGGAAGTGAGTGGGGAGAGGATGTGGGGAGGGCAGCAGGAGGACAGTGAGGAGCCAGCAAAGGGGGCTCTGTGGACACAAGAAGAGAGGCACGCATCATGTGCTCTGTTTCAGGCTGTGCTGTCGGCCATTGTGATTGTCAACCTGAAAGGAATGTTCATGCAATTCTCAGATCTCCCCTTTTTCTGGAGAACGAGCAAAATAGAACTGGTAAGTAACACAGGTGATTGTTAGGTTAATATGTCATACAACATGTGGATGATGCTGATAAAAATGTGAGAAAGCTACATTAGTGAAGTTATTGTATGTAGTATCAAGTTAGGCAAGGTTAGGTACTATGTGTATGTGTGAGGGGAGAGAGAGACACTTAGGAAATTTTTTACCATGATTCTACATAAATCTTTCTGTCTTTTGTTTAGACCATTTGGCTGACCACTTTTGTTTCCTCCTTGTTCCTGGGATTGGACTATGGTTTGATCACAGCTGTGATCATTGCTCTGCTGACTGTGATTTACAGAACCCAGAGGTGAGTGTACAAATTGGGATGGATGTGGTTGTCCTGCCTGAAATTGTGGTGTTGACTTTAAATATATCCTGTTTGTCGACAGACACCATTAGACTGTAAGTATCTTGATTGTGGAGGTGATGTTCCCGGAGTCCAGTATCAGGTGTATAGGGTGTATTCTCTGCAAGCTTGTTGAGGGAATCCACCCAGAAAAACAGCTAACATTTGTATTATATATTCTGACTCACACAGTATTTGTGCATACCTGCTAAGAACACCAGAGTATTGTAGCAAGACCATGGAGTGTCAAATCAAAGACCTTGAGCCATATTCTGGCTTTGCCAATCCCTCTGACATTGAACAACTCACTCCACTAGGCCTCAATTTCTCATCCACATGACAGTGGAAATAAGCCTCGTACATTGGATATAATAAGGTAATATGAGGTACTCAAATAGTATCTGTCATCATTACAGTACCCAATTTGAGCTACCTTGTCCTATAAAAAGAGGAGGACTCTCCAAAAATAATGTTTAAAATCTATTCAAACCAAACTGAAGAAAAGTTCTAGGCTAATTTGAAATTTTTCATTTTCTCCCCACACCTTCAGCTGACTACCACCCCCATGGGTCAGAGCCTCTTACGGCAGACAAAAGAAAAACTCCTCCCCTACTTAAGAATAAGAGTAGGAAGATAGTTGTGTCTACTCGGTGGATGAGAATTTGAGTTGCACATTCCCTGGCATAGCTTGAACTTTGCACAGTTCACTTTTGCCCCCATCTTTAAATGCCCGAGTCTTTTGACCTAACCCGATGGGGGGGGGGGTGTGTACGGTCTGTGTAGTGTAAGGTATATGTGCTGTGTATGCGTGTGTCGTGTACGTTCAGGGCAGGGTATGAGGGCCTGGATGGCACTGGGATTGTGATACGTATGAACCCTCTGCAAAGGTACCATACAAGGATCAAGTGCCCCCGAGTTCACTAGCAAGTCCCTACATGACATGTAAACATGCCAAACCTCATGGTTGAACCACATACGGGGGCCTCAACACACTGGTATTTTAATACACTTTCTCTCTCTTCAGTCCCAGCTACAAAGTGCTTGGACAGCTTCCTGACACTGACGTGTATATTGATATAGATGCATATGAGGAGGTAGGACATTTTTTCTGTCATTTTAAATGGTTGTAAGTATGTCATGTGATCAGCTGACTATTATTTTTATGTAGGGTGAAAAGTTGGGGGCTGGAAAAGAAGGAAGTGTAGTGGTCAGAGCGAAAAGCTTGCACTTCAGGGCACCTGTTTGACTCAGTCGCTTTGGCATCCGACTCTTGGTTTTGGCTCAGGTGAAGATCTCACAGTTCATGGGACCGAGCCCCCGTCAGGTTCTGCACTGACAGCACAGAGCCTACTGGCGATTCTCTCTCTCCCTCCCTCTCTCTCTCAAAATAAATAAATATGTTTAATGTTATCAAAGAAATATGACAATGTGTATTTTCAAGGCTTTCTTCTCAGAACTCTTTCTCTACGTGGGGTAGTGACAGAATTTTATCTGAACACCGTAAGAGGGCCTTTTGTGACTTTTGTGTTGATTTTCAGGTTGGAGGAGGGAGTAGGTGCAGTTTGACTCTGAAATATTTCCACGTGTTAAATTTGCTCACATTTTCTTTCTCAGGTGAAAGAAATTCCTGGAATAAAAATATTCCAAATCAATGCCCCAATTTATTATGCAAATAGCGACTTATATAGCAATGCTTTAAAAAGAAAGGTGAGTCATGAGAAATGGATTATTTTTGAGGGGACCTGTGGATTGACAGGGGTGTGAGGGACATTCAAATGTCTTCATATGCCTTTTATACTATATCATTCTCTCCCTTTCTCTCTTTATTGTGGTAGAATACCCAGAAAATTTACCATTTTTGGTAAATTTACCATTCAGCACATGGAATTGAGTACATTCACACTGTTGTGTACCCAACACCACCAGTCATTCTTGTTTATCATATACATATACTACCTTCTCAAAAAAAATTTAAGAAAAAGAGTGAAAAAATAATTTTAGGTTTCCTACTCTTCAGATCATGTGGGTTCCTCTGGTCATGGTTAGAACTTGACTCCACACTGCCCAATATACAGAATATCTCCCCGTCAACCCACATAGTCTCTTAAATATAAGAATCTGAGAGTAAGTTTGAAAAATGTTACTTTAAACATTCTCTTCAATACTTTGGCATACTCACTGCTGCATCCTGCTAAATATACACAGGAATAAGGAAAGTTACTCATGCTCCTTTAATGAGAGTGACTCAGTTCACAATGTCTGAGGGAAAGGTAGAGGTGGGGGGATTACTTGGCATAGAAAACAGTCACATGGGGAGATCTGAAGATTAATTGCATTTGGTGGGTTCCTGGGAGCCAAGACATGATTTCGCATATATTGTTCTTCTGTAAAGACTGGAGTGAACCCAGCGCTCATAATGGGAGCAAGAAGAAAGGCCATGAAGAAGTATGCTAAGGAAGTTGGAAATGCAAATATGGCCAATGCAACTGCTGTCAAAGTGGTGAGTGGTCTCTTCATTGTAATTCTCCCTCCTCTTAATCTGCACCACCCCCCACCTTTATTCACGATGGAAGCCTTAACACAGCAGGAAGCCCCTAAAATAGGAAAGCTTAGAAACAATCTAAGTATCCTCTATATTATTAAAGATACGTAATAAAGTCAGCCATGTGAACACTTCTGAAAAAAGTAGGGATATGAGCCCTGGAAAACATTTGTTTAAATTAAGATCACACAGTACCTTAATAAATTATTACCATGGGTGCTTCATATAGATTTATTCAGCTGACAGTAAACAAACAAACAAACAAAACCCACACACCTCAAAGGCTGGATTTTGCTGTTCAAGCCTTATGGTAACTCATGGTCATGCCGAAGTTCCTGGAACTATTTTAGAAGTGGGGAGAAAATGGCTATGATGACAAAGGAGGGTGGATTTCATTGGACAGAAACAAGAGGAGGAAGAGACGAAAAGAAACTGAACTAACACTGAATGTTATATACACATCCTTTTTCTGTCACATTGCAAGGCTGGGATGTGGCAGTCATTTTAGACAAGGTTTGGTAGAGTCAGTAGCTTGACAATATAGGGACTCATTTTCCCCTATAAATGAATGTGAGCTGTTCATAGACTTCTGGTTTGGTGTAACTGTTCACAGGATGCAGAAGTCGATGGAGAAGATGCCACGAAGCCTGAAGAAGAGGATGACGAAGTAAAATACCCCCCAATAGTCATCAAGAGCACATTTCCTGAAGAAATGCAAAGATTTATGCCCCCAGGGGATAACATCCACACCATCATTCTGGATTTTACACAAGTCAATTTTATTGACTCTGTTGGTGTAAAAACTCTGGCCGGGGTAAGCATCATCTTAAATGAGTGGTTTTCGTATCTCTGTTGCCATCAGTAAAATGAGAGTTGAACTAGGGTCCCTTTTCAACTCTTAAAATTCTTCTTTGTTGTTGCTTTTTTCCACTTTTGGTGGTGGAAAATTTCAGAACTATACAAAAGTAAGGAGCATAGTGTAACGAAGCCCCATGTAACTATCACTCAGCTTCGACAGTTCATCAGTTAATGGTCAGTCGTGTTTCATTCAGCCCACACCCGCTTTCCGCTGCTTTTACTTTAAAGCACATCCCAGTCATCAGTCACCTCTTGGTGAATATTTCAGGATACGGCTCTACAGAGGATTCTTCTAAAACTCAGTACCTTTATTCCACCTACATAAAATTTAACAAGAGTTCCTTGAGAGCCCTCATGATCACTGTCCATGTAAAAATTATATACAAAATTAGTTTTAAATGATTAGCTCAAAAATGCATAATTTTTAAAATGCATAATTACTGAGGCCCAGTAGCTCAAGCGAATGAACTAGTGTCTTGTATCAGGAGATACATATTGGTAGAAAGAGACTTGCATCTGGCACGGAGTCAAGAGAAACTAAACTTTATTTCAACATTATTACAGATTGTAAAAGAATATGGAGATGTCGGTATTTATGTGTATTTAGCAGGATGCAGCGGTGAGTACATTTCTAGAATGGGGAGAAGCTTTAACACTTTAGTTTTGTTTCTCTTTTTTTAATAGCATTTCAAAAGTTTGGAAAGATTGGGGCGCCTGGGTGGCTCAGTTGGTTAAGCGACCAACTTCGGCTCAGGTCATGATCTCACGGCTTGTGAGTTCAAGCCCCGTGTCGGGCTCTGTGCTGACAGCTCAGAGCCTGGAGCCTGCTTCAGATTCTGTATCTCCCTTTCTCTCTTTCTCTCTCTCTCTCTCTGCCTCCCTTGCTTGCTCTCTGTCTCTCTCTCAAAAATAAACAATAAAAAAAAAGTTGGGGAAGATTTTCCCTTAATTTTTGTTTTTGGCAAAAATAAAAATTATTCTGAAAATCACTCTAAAGCTAGCTTTGAAATTAGCCACTTCCGGGCACCCCTTTCACTGGGCCATTGTGGCAGGCCTCCTGACCTGGATGTGGAAGGAAGGAGCTTATAAACCACTGTTCTGGGCTGGTACATTTAATGATTATTTAAAGGCTGCCTTAACATAGTTCTATAAAATCATTTAGGTTTTTCCATACAATGCCTGCTATTTTTGCTTTATATTAAATTTTGGTTGAAACCAAAAAGTGCTTGAAAATGAAATCTACATAGACATCGCTTTTCATCTGCCAGATGGGCAAAAAGGAAAAATGTCTGCAAACATGCTCTGTAGGCACCCTGTGGGACAACAAGTGCTCATAGACACTACTGCCGGGAGTGCAAAATGGAACAGCCTCTGTGGAGGGCAGGGCGGCATGATCTTTCCCAACTACAAATGCATTTAACCTTTAACCCAGCACATCCAGCAATGTGCTGCATGTATTCAAAATGACACATGGGGCGCCTGGGTGGCGCAGTCGGTTAAGCGTCCGACTTCAGCCAGGTCACGATCTCGCGGTCCGTGAGTTCGAGCCCCGCGTCAGGCTCTGGGCTGATGGCTCAGAGCCTGGAGCCTGTTTCCGATTCTGTGTCTCCCTCTCTCTCTGCCCCTCCCCCCGTTCATGCTCTGTCTCTCTCTGTCCCAAAATAAATAAATAAACGTTGAAAAAAAAAATTAAAAAAAAAAATGACACATGTATGTGGTTGATCAACTGTGAGCAGTTGTAGAAACTGGTTACTGTCTATAGAATAAAGGACTGGAAAAACCTTAAGCATCAAAGAAAAGGACCAGTTCAATAAACTAGGGTATATCCACATGATAGAGTATCATGTAGTGGTAAAAAAAAAAAAAAAAAAAAAAAGTAAAAAATATCCAGAATAATCTATATATAATGTTAAAAAGATACTTTGGGGTAAGAAAAAGGGGAAAATAAGAATATATATATTTGTATTTACTTGTATCTGCATAAAGAAATACTGAAAGAAAATGCGAGAAAGTAGTTTCCTGCAACTGGGGTGTTGTATCACGGGGACAGGGATTGGAGTGACACTTTTTACTCTATCACTGTAGTATTTAAACTACCTAAGAGTGTTAATTTTTTTAACGTTAGACACCGATACCCAAAGTGTGGGCTAATTTTCCTTTCTTCTTTTATAGCACAAGTTGTGAATGACCTCACTCAAAATCGATTCTTTGAAAATCCTGCCTTGAAGGAGCTGCTGTTCTACAGCATTCATGATGCAGTTTTAGGCAGCCAGCTTCGGGAGGCGCTTGCCGAGCAAGAAGCCACCGCTGCCCCTCCGCAGGAGGACTCAGAACCCAACGCCACTCCAGAAGCTTAGAGGAGGAACCCAGCTGGGATGGGGTACGAGCCTCTGGGAAATTACTCACTTACACATTTTAAGTACTAGACACTAGACTTCCCCCCGCTAAGGGTAAATGCTAGTAGTCAAGGCTTGATTTGGAGGGTGAATGACGCACATAGCAAGATGTATCTTACTTGTGTTTTTTTTTTTTAAATTGAATTATTTCAAAGATAAATTGTCCCTCTTGCCTGCATTTACTGTGCAGTGACATTCCTGTTACCCTTTAGTGTTACCTTTATAAGCCGAGCGTTCCAGAAGTTATTTCCTTTAAGTGCTTTACGTACCAATCATATATGTTTTCACCAGATGGGTAGCATCCTTACTTTGGTACTTGCTGGTGTACAGACTTTCTGTAATCAGAGCTAACTAACAGAAGGGGCACACCCTCAGTTTTCTAGAAGTTCTTTAAAAATAACCTTTTATTACTAAAGAAGCATTATGAGTGCAAAAAAAAGAATAGAAAAAATAAACAAAAGAAAATAAAAACATTATATTGCTACCATTCAAAGATTATCACTAACACCTTAAGGCATATCCTTCCAGATCTTTTTCTGTGCATATATACTTACATTTTTTAACCAGAGTAAGATCATATTCTACATAGTGCTCTGTAAGTCATTTTTTAGTCAACAATCCTTGTTTCCTCATCTGGAATACTTTTACCTCAGATCATATTCAGGTTTCCCCAGTTGTCCTCAAATTTATACTTGGTCTGTCCAGACTAGTATCCATTCTGTGACCTACCACTACAACTGGTCATGTCCCTTCAAGTCCCTTAAGTCTATCTTAATCCAGTACAGTCCCATTTATGACATTGAGTTGTTGAAGAGAGACTGGGGCAGTTGTCCTGTAGAATCCCCATTTTGTTCTTTCAAGGTGTTATATCACTTGTCCCTTTATTTCCTGAATTACCTGTAATCTAAAAGTTTTATCTAAAAGCTTCACGGATTTGAATAAAACATTTTTTTTTTTGCTGGAATATATCCTAGATGAGACACATGCTTTAAATCTCATCACATCAGAAAACACATAATATCTAGTTGACCTACCAATAAATGATGCTGATAGCCTCATCCCCCACTTACGTTTTCTCCATTGTGACTTGTGAGTTTTCTATCTGGTTTTCCTTTGGCATTGAATGAATGCCCAGTTCCCATTAGCCATTCACCCAGGGGTTTTAACAGTGATAATCCTTGCCTAAATCAATAATTTTATTAAAGCTTGAGATTTTTTTTTCCGTTTCTCTCATTTATTAGTTGGTGTTTCTTTGTAAACTACAGCTATCCCTCCTCAACCTGAGCTATTTGGTCATCCTTAAATACAATCCTTTCTTACTGGAAAGGCAGGTTAAATGCTTTATTTTTTCCATTTAATTATCAACTTCAAAGTAAGGAGTTGGTTTAACGGGCAATGACATAGTAGGCTCTTTTACATTTCTCTTTTTTTCGGTGTAATCATAGGCTCGTGTATTTTTACAGTTTTAATGTTCCTCAGTCCATTATAATAATTATTTTTGGTGCTCATTTGTCACTACTGTGACCAGTAGGCGCCCCTAGAACTTCTGTTGCTGCTAATAGTAAAGTAACCTTAAAGACCATGTATTTAAGAAAGCTAATTTCTTGATATAACTTAGTATCTTCCTTGGAAGTCCATAATAGTTATCAGTTAATTCTTATCAGACCCAGGGGGGGTAAGCCTATGAATGAATAAAATGCCTATTTCAGGCACTCTTCATAGTTGTTCAAGTGGGGGGAGAACTTTAAGCCAATTCGTCATCAAAAAGGTCTTGCTCTTGTAGTTCTAAGTACTACCTCACTCCAAATCAAAGCACAAGTATTAGCCAACCTGCCTAAAGCCTCCTCTGCTGAGATTTCCTGCTAACAGTCTGTTTTTCAAGTATGTTTTCTTAGTGACTTCTTTTTAGTTTTCATAAAGAAAACACTGCCAGGAGAAAAGTGGGCAGATCCCAGGAAAGAGTCGTGTTAGCATGGGTCTAACTCCAACCAAACCCTATGGTTTGTTTGCTTTAACTCTCAGATTTTGCAGTGACTTTACTAATTTAAAGTGGACCCCCTCCTTTCTAATCAGTACTTAATGGAGATCTAGAAAGAAATGAGATTTTCACCCAGCTACTTCCTTTGCAATCATCACACGCAAGATCACATACATCTGCATTCTGATACAGACTGCCTTCTGAAGGAGCATGTAGTTGTAGCACCTCAGCTTTAGTGGAAGCTTTTGTAAGAGGGCCTGCACCATTTCCGCCACTAATGCAGAACTTAAAGATTCTAAACAATGTTATAAAATACTTCATTGCATTGACTTTAGCACCCGTCTTCATCAAATGCTTTACATACAGAAAT
Source organism: Prionailurus bengalensis (assembly GCF_016509475.1). Taxonomy (NCBI): domain Eukaryota; kingdom Metazoa; phylum Chordata; class Mammalia; order Carnivora; family Felidae; genus Prionailurus; species Prionailurus bengalensis. The sequence continues at coordinate 80,510,673 of NC_057348.1, forward strand.
TCACATCCTAGCTGTTGATAGATTGAAAGTAGGGTACAAAAAATAGTATTTATCTGTATTTACAGATTTGTATTTAACTTTTCTGTTCCTTAATTTTCAACCTATTTTGAATAGATTTTTACCATGTACATAAAAAGCACTGAAGTCTTAAGGAAAGTTTTTTGTTTGTTGCAGTGAGCCTCTGAGGATGTAAGAATGCATTTCAAAATGTTTTATCTATATGTAAATATGTTGGAATGTTTTACTTAAAATTATTTAATATAGTAGAAAATTTCCTGACCTTTTTTACTTTAAGTTTGCCTCTTTGTTCTTCTTTCTGGAGCTCAATAGCCAGTAGCATGTGCTTCCTATGTGTCTCAAACCCTGGTTCAAATTCAGTCTCACTGCCCTGTCAAAATGAGCATAATCCACAATGATAGATCTAGGGACTTGGTTGGTCTTATTTTATGGCAATATGGGAGAGCCCTGTCTTCAGGAAGGTCCCATATAGAGAAGTTGTCTTTCTAAAATCCTACATGATAGGATAGTGGTTGATTTCTGCCTCATGGATGGATGGAATATGTAAACAATTGTGAACCAGGGCCCAGAAAATTAATTCATGTCATAGATATGGACTCTGTATAATGGCAGCTTATAGTGGGATCCCATTTGCCAGTCCCATCTGCAGTGGGACTCAGAGAAACAAGGATATGAATCCTTTGCAAGCCCTGGGAGTTCACTTTATAGTTTTCAGGTAACCCCTAAAACCCCTATAGTTTTCAGGTAACTCCGTGTGGCTTGATCCTGTATTCTTACCTATTTAACAGAGAAAGGAGGTACCTGCCTCCAAAGGTACATTTTGAGAAAATGAGTCTTCCCTGGTGTGTGCGTGGAGTGGGTAACAAACCCAAAGAATCTGCCCTGGAATGGGTAGGTGTGTTTTTCTGTTTTGGGGGATGTGGGGATGGGGTGGCGTATGCCCTTGCAGAGGCTGAGGGAGAGGGAAGGGAGTATGTAATGTTGTAGGGAAGGCTTGATCTGTTACGTCTGCCCCTTTAAAGATAGTAATCAACTTAAAATTATCAGATCACACAAAACTTCCTTGGTGTGAGCCTGTGCACTTTGAGTGTAAAAAATGCTGTTGGTCCTTTTTAGTGTACCTTTCAGGAATGCTTTTAGGAGTCCATATATTTAGATTTGTGATAATATGGTTTGAGTGTAGATAAAAGTTGGGTTGAGAAGTGACAGAAGTACCTACCTTAATTCTCCAAATAGCCAGCCAAAATGCATGGGAGGGTTTTGAAACCGCTCAAATCCCAACAACAGAATGTTCAAGAGCTTAGCATTGTAGCAGGTAACCTGCCTGCTTATGGACTTGGATTTAATGAAGCCTGAGCATCTCAAAAATTTATCTGCCTTTGAAAAAAAAGGCACACCAGGCTCCTCATTTCACTTTATGTAACAGATGAACCTGAGCTTTGTGGAAATTACATTTTTACAAATCCATCACATTTTTACAGTGTTTTTTAAAAGTATTTTCTAAAGAGCACTACAGCATTTTTCTAGAGTCATCAACTCTTTGTGTTTTATCAGCACTGATTTATGTATGACATACACGTGTGCCCATACACATGCATATACACATGTATATGTACACACACGTATTTTAGGTGGAGGGGGTTACCAACGAGTGTGTATTTTATCTTTTAAAATGGGATACAAAGATGCTAATCTAGATACGGTTGGGCAGAAACACCCACATTTTTCAAATAATTGTCGGTTTGATGTGTGGTCAGTTAGATTTTCAGCATGTAACTGAGATGTCAAGATTCTCCAGAGTCTAGAATATGTTAGGCCTGAGTGAACTCAAGACATCCTCCAGTGTGAGTTATCTCAAATTGGTGCATAGAAGTATGGGGCTACGTGAAAACATGGTAAGACTTCAAACAGCGTGATCTAAATGCTTGTTTCTCAAAATATTACAAAAACATACATCTTCAGTTATTTACCTGAGTATTTTATTATATGCATAACACCTAGAAAGGGTTCATCCTATTTCATACCTCACGAGAGACCAGGGCAGGCTTGGAAAAATTTTTCTGATCAATTTCGCAAAAAAGAAAAATGGAAGACAGAAAAGAATGCTGGTTGGATTTTATGAACGAAGAGCTTTCATTTTTCTCTTTGAAAATGTTCATATTTTAAATACTTCAACTCAATACTCAAAGCATTATGTTGTCGACTTTTTCTTTGAATTAAAATGTATCCAGCTCTTGCTATTTTGCATTACTCATGAACATTGAACTGCAATAAAAACAGTCTTTATGGTGCCTGGGTCTCAGTATTTGGGCGGGGAGGATAACTGTGGTGCAAGACAAGAAGGGATTTGGTGGCGGCTGAACAAGAAAGAATTTTAAAGGGATGTGCTGAGGATCCTAATTCGATTTTATTTTTAGAAATACCTCACTTCACCAGAAGTCTAATAGGAATTTTACTGACATTTTAAACCATTAATTTACAAGATGAAGTATTTCTCTTTATGAAACCAATGGTGTATATATTTTTCTTTCTGCTTTACTGCTTTACTGGCCATTAAAATCACTAATTCTTGATTAACTTGAAATTGAAATCAACTCAAATGGCAAAGCAAAACCTAAGACATCAGATGCTTCTTCCACTTTAAAAAAAGTTTGGCCAAAGTGTTATTATTTATTCGATGTGGTAGGAAAAAAACAACATGTAAACACATGTGGTCCTGTGCCTAGATGGGCTATTGTGATGAGGGGCAGAAGAGCAGGAAGGTGAGGAACACAGGCGACAGAGCCGACACACCTGGATGTTCAATCCCAGCTCCCAGTCAATCAGGTAGGAAAGCTTTGCAGGCATTACATCGACATGCATGAGACCCGCCTCACCACGTGGAGGATACAATCGGCACCCATACGGCCCACAGGCCAGCATATGCCAAGAACATACGTGGTCTAAGCAAGCACTTGAAGAGATGGGACCCTTAAATGGTAGCACTTCAAAAACAGTCAACAGACACTGTAATAAGCATTTTTGCCAAATGACATCAGATATCACCTTTCACTGTACTACAGAAAAAAGACATCTGAAAAAAGCATACAATTTTGAAATGCTTTATTTTTACGTGTTTAATGGTTATTAACAAGTCTATTTAATAAGGTTAGGATTCCAATGAAAAGTGTTTTCGTGAAAGTCTTCAGGGGTCAGTTGTATGTCATATAGCGGGGAGTAGCACTGAATTTGGCATAAGACTTAATGACCTTATTTACAGCCTCCAGGAAATCTTTCTCAGTAGCAATTTTTCGCCGTGCTCTGATAGCAAACATACCAGCTTCTGTGCATACACTTCTAATCTCAGCACCTTTCGAACAAAAAGAAAACAACAGGCTTATTAAAGCAGCCTGAACACACAGACCAGCAAGTACAGTAAGCAAGACCTTTTCACCTACCAGTGCTATTTGGACACAGTCGTGCTAACAGTTCAAATCTGATATCTCTTTCCACACTCATTGAGCGAGCGTGGATCTTAAAAATATGAGTCCGACCCTAAAAATAGGGGAATTAATAAATATTAAAAGGGAAAGACATCACGGAATTTCAAGAATCCCTTCTCTAAAACGAAATGATTTTCTTACCTCTAGATCAGGTAAGCTAAATTCAATCTTTCTGTCCAATCTCCCTGGCCTCATCAGTGCTGGATCCAAAGTGTCAGGTCTGTTAGTGGCCATCAGCACTTTAATGTTACCTCGAGGATCAAAACCGTCCAGTTGGTTGATCAGTTCCAGCATCGTTCTCTGCACTTCGTTGTCTCCTCCAGCACCATCATCAAAACGAGCCCCTGGGAAGACGAAAAATAAGCTCTTTGTGTCCACTCAGGACAGCACTATGCGTAACCCAGAAGTATTACAGATCTCAAGTCAGGTACTCCAGCTCAAGTGAACGTCTCACTTTTAAGCATATTCTGTAAGAACAGCCTAGTTTACAGGAAAACTAAATTAGAAGGTGAATCTTTGAAAAGGACTCCTCATAGGTATTTAAAAGGGGCTCCTTTCAAGTATTTTTTTTTTTATTTTTTTTTTTTTCCAACGTTTATTTATTTTTGGGACAAAGAGAGACAGAGCATGAACGGGGGAGGGGCAGAGAGAGAGAGAGACACAGAATCGGAAACAGGCTCCAGGCTCCGAGCCATCAGCCCAGAGCCTGACGCGGGGCTCGAACTCACGGACCGCGAGATCGTGACCTGGCTGAAGTCGGACGCTTAACCGACTGCGCCACCCAGGCGCCCAAGTATTTTTTAAGTCCTCTTTGAAGAATTTTGTTTTTTAAATCACTCAAGAACACCTCCATTTCTAACACCATATACGTCTGGATAAGGCAACAGAATCCATGCAAACTTTAGCACTCCAATGGTGTCTGACTGTATGTAAGAAACAGTCATACTCTAAGTTTCTCCAAACAGTCCTTAAAAATACAGCTACATCCATAATACAGTAGAACTATACAGCTTACATCACGCTGATTTAGATGTGTTAGAGCACTCTAGATTGTCAATCTCTCATTTCAACCAACATAGCAAAAAAATAAAAAAAAATAAGGCCTCCAAATATATATTTTCCTTTTTAAGTTGTATAAATACATATTGTTGTATTAAGGTATTATGTACACTATATAAAACAAAAAAATTGGAAAACTTTTAAATGAGATTAAAAGTATGAAGAAAAATTCTAGATTTTCTTCCTGCACACTAATACTATTTGATACACAGTCTACTTTGGACACTACCTCTTCAGAGCATCCTGACATCATCATAAGGCTTATTCCAAAAATACTATAAAGGAAACTTCAGAGTCACAACACTAAATCGATACACTGTGGTCACATTATGGCTGGTCCTTGAAGACATTAACCACAGAAGCATCCAAACTCAACAACACTCATCTGTCTAAAAACAAGACTCGGGGTAACCTAACTGCAGTCCCCAAACAGCATTACAGGGTACAACTATATTTTCAAGTCATTTTTGTCACTAAGTTCATTAACTGAACATATGCCAATTCCTCCAGCTATTAAGAATGATTACTCTCTTGGGGCGCCTGGGTGGCTCAGTGGGTTAAGCGTCCGACTTCAACTCAGGTCACGATCTCGCGGTCCGTGAGTTCGAGCCCCGCGTCAGGCTCTGGGCTGATGGCTCGGAGCCTGGAGCCTGCTTCCGATTCTGTGTCTCCCTCTCTCTCTGCCCCTCCCCCCGTTCATGCTCTGTCTCTCTCTGTCTCAAAAATAAATAAACGTTAAAAACAATTAAAAAAAAAAAAAAAGAATGATTACTCTCAAAGACTATTGTAACAGTTCAGGCCTCCAGAAGAGTAGCTTTCAAGGTCTATCTCATTTATGACTTACTTCAAACCAAACACCCATAAAATTAACAAGGTATGAATTATCATTCCCTTTATAAGGCAAGTGAACAGAGTCTCAGAGTTAGAATAACCTGTCCAGATCCCACAGCTAATATTTTATTTCATCAAATCGACGAAGCCAACAAGAACATTCTTTTAGGTATACTTCATGAAAAACCACCACCAATTAAATTATGCCCCAAAGCTTTCTGATCACATTAAGTGAAGCTGTATCCTAAGTTAAGAGTTGTTAAAGTGTGAAAACAAGGGTCATGTGAATGAAATTAGGAAAAGTACAAAGATAAAGACTTGGAGAAATAGCAATGCTCTGTTTCTTTTTTCCTAATAATGTATCTCTACTGGTTATTAGATCTGTAGCTCCGACATGCCAGAGCTCATACAAGAGCTGGAATTAAAATTTTGTACAAGATTAACGTATCAAGAGAACTCTACACATATTACTTTAAAACACTCACGAAACCCAATCCTAAAGTAGTACTCTAAAATACTGCCCATACCTCCAATAGCATCAATTTCATCAAAGAAGATAAGGCAGGCTTTTTTTGTTCTGGCCATTTCAAAGAGCTCCCGAACCATTCGAGCCCCCTAATGAGAAAAATAATTTAATTCAGAGTTGGTTTAAAAAGACTTTTAAGTACAGTAAGAAATTATGCTTCAAACCTTTCAATATTCCTAACAGTGTTCTCAACTATTACTACCAAAAGCTTTTTCAAAAAAAAAAAAAAATGAAATTTGTTACCTATTCCATCAGATTAATCTCATTAGCTTCAAAACAGTATTAATTTCATGATTCTTTACCTATTAAATAGCCAATAACTTCCAGACTTGAAGAGATCAAATTAACAGTTAAATGCACCATTTCAATCAGTTAAAATTGAGGAAATAAAAAATGGCATCTGATTTATCACTTGGCATTTTTGATCACCTTATACCTTAACTAATACAGCTCCTTTACTAATTCTTATTCTAAGTATATGAGTTGTTAATGCTTCAGATGCAATATATACAGCCCTAGACTTCCTCTCTAATGAGAACATATATACACATGTATACGTATGTGTGTGTCACACATATACAGACAACTATGTTCTTTCTCAGTAGAATATGAAACGTTGCCTCTGAAATAAAAGTACACTTTTAAATGCACAATTCACCACGTTTCTGGGGTCTTACACACCAAATCTGTAGAAAAGGTCCCAGTATACTGATTAAAAATTTTAAGCAGTTGTTTAGTTCCAGTGACCACAAGGAAAGGCTGGTGGCTTCTGAACTACTAATTACAAACCATCAATCAAAAAAAATTTCAAGTCTCAGTCCTTCAATGTGGAATTGATGAGGGAGTGCGGGGCAAGCTGAGGGCAAAGTATAGGCTAACAGCAACCCCCACCTCCCGGTGGACTATGTGTAGTAACCCTCGGACACTCCTCGCTACCCAAGAACAAAGGAAAAGGGTTTAAGTGCTTGCCATGGTAATGTGGGAAACGAAAGCAAATGAAAAATTAAATTCCCTTACTGCCTACAGCCCATAGCCAAGTCCTTGAAACCAGCAGAGTGACCTCCCTCTAGGAGCTCAGCTGCCTAGTTGTACTTTGCTAGGAGCAAAAGTAAATCTTGGCTTAACAATATCCCAACCTCAAGGATCCTGTAAGTCTACTTCCTTTATCTCAACTGCCCCAAGATATATAATGGCAATCATACTTCAAGCTTATGGCCCCCGATATACATTTGAAGGGTCTCATGACTGAGGTTTTATTAAACAGTAATAAATGGTATTTCCCTAACAACAGCTAACCTCTCATGGTCTTGGAAACCTTATTTCCAAAATGCCAGAGACTTACTCTATCCCTGACCGCCCCCAACCTGAGGGTATATAATGAGTTACCCATCACAACCCCAGTGCAGCTCTTCCTGCCCACGGGTCTTGTCCCCACCTTTCTGCACCAAAGATGTCTTCAAGAATTCTTTCTTGGTCGTCAGCTCTGGACCCCACGAACCCCGTCACCCCAAAACTTCATCAGAACTGCTATTCCACATTATAAATCTTTCATGGGGCTACATATGTTTTGATCAATTTACTTTACCTCACCAACGTACTTCTGTACAAGTTCAGATCCAATAACTCGAATGAAGCAAGCATCTGTCCTGTTAGCAACTGCCCGAGCACAGAGTGTCTTGCCTGTACCCGGTGGGCCAAAGAGCAGCACACCCTTGGGAGGCTCAATGCCAAGGTTAACAAACCTCTCCGGCTGTGAGGGAGACAGGATTTTTACATTTATTACTCAGGTATGGTAAAAACAAAACTACTTCTATATCATATTTAAATCAAAATTATTGACTCCATAATCAATATACTTAATAAGAATTTTACTTATTCTAAGACATAAGATCTAAACTAGACTCATATCAGTACATAATGCTGAACAGCTTTTAAAGGTATTTCTCCTTAACAATACATTTTTCCCTCTAATTTAAAAAAAAGTACTGTTTTAAAAAACAAAAGAATTATGGTATTTAATATTCTAGTTTTCCATTATCCTCCTCAGCTTAATTTGATTCAATTTCCTCTTGGTATCATTAAAACACATGGTTCCTTCTACAATAACTTATATTTAACACCTTGCTAAAGGTTACACCTCAAACTCCTGTCACTCAAAATAGCAGATCTTTCTGCTTAGAGTAGGCCTGACCACTTGATTTGCTTTCTCTCCTGGGACATACTAATTCACCACACCTCTATCTTCTACCCCCTAAGGAAAATATAAAATTTTTAAAGCTATCTAATGACAGGCAATTTAAGTGCACAGACTCAGCCACTTACATGAAGTAATGGGGTTTCAACTACTTCTCGAAGTTTCTCAATCTGTTCTTTACAGCCACCCACGTCACTGTATGTGACATCAGGTTTTTCCTCCACCTAAGGATGAAAATGTAGAACGTAAAAAGCCACAGGCTTTTGAATGCTAGTTCAAATGTTCTATCCAGTAGAGCAGACCCAATACCCTAAAAGGAAAATCAGACTCCTAACAAGTAAGAATTTTAATAAAAATGGAATACATTGTCCAGTGTCCTAGAACCACTTGCTGTTATTACTTGCTATGATAACCAGTAAAAGAGACAAACCAGAAAAAGAAAGACTGATAAAGACTTTCTCATCTGAAAAACTGCTTAAAACATTTTCGCAGCTCTTCAGTATATGCCCACATATTGACAGGTTTCTAGTCAATATTTCTAGTCAGCCTTTGAGATGGATGCAACTGTATTCAAAGTCATGTCATTCTTTTTCCCTCCCGCATTTTCTTACCTGCATCATGGTAACTGTTGGGTCAATCTTGGGAGGCAGCGGAATGTGAATCTGATACTTATTTCTGTCCACACTAAAGAGATAAAAAAATATCCTCACTCAATACATTCAAAAAATTTACTAAGTTAATTACACGTATCGTATATAACTTCCTTAATCCTAACTATCCTAGAGCAAGTTCTTCCTCTCCTTACACCATGTTACCTTCAACAGACTGGTAAACTCAACTCTAAAATCCTGCACTTCTTTGAGTATGACATTTAAAGCCATTCACAAAAAGCCCCAGTGGGGGTGGGAGAAAGGAGGTGGGTGGGAGGTCAGGAAGCTGATGCAGAAGAAAGGATGTCCAACTGTAGTACTCTACTGCACAGTATCCCTGTATTCCGTGGCACCCAGTCCATTCATTCAAAAGAAAGCCAAGGATGTGAATGTGACATGGTATCTTTAAGGAAAGCAGAGTATAAGTAGAATCTTACCCAACTCTCATCCCTTCTTCAATGTCAGTAGGTGCCACCTGATCACTAAGGTCCACCACAAACTTGGCAAACTGCTTCACGTTGATAATGTACTTTGGGTCCTCCGAATCAGCATTGATGATCTTTGTACACCTAACAGAGTAAAAGGCTTGATTAAAGAACCTAAACCACTAATAATGAATTCAAGTAACTAGATTCTGTCCTGGGCAAGCAGTAAACTGATGAGCAGGTGTAAATGAGAACTGCAGAAATTAGGCCACTATTAAAGATCTTTTTCTATGGAGTATGTGCAACCCCAAGGGTCCACTCCACTTTAGCTAAACTGGAAAATTTTCAAAAGATACACTGCCCTAGAAAAGTAAACCCAAATATTGCAACATTAAGAAGTTCTCTATGGGCGCCTAGGTGGATCAGTCGATTAAGCATCCAACTTCGGCTCAGGTCATGATCTCAGTTTGTGAGTTCGGGCTCTGTGCTGACAGCTCGGAGCCTGGAGCCTGTTTCAGATTCTGTGTCTTCCTTTCTCTCTCTGCCCCTCCCCTGCTCACACTCTATCTTTCTCTCTCAAAAATAAAGTTTAATTAAAACAGTTTTTTTTTAAATTCTCTAATTTTTTTTAAAGTTTATTTATTTATTTTGTGAGAGAGAGAGAGCAAGTGGGGAAGGAATAGAAAGAAAGAGAGAATCTCAAGCAGGCTCCGCACCACCAGTGCAGAGCCGACTGTAGGGCCCGAACTCACAAATCACCTGATCATGACCTGAGCCGAAGTCGGACGCTTAACCGACTGAGCTACCCAGGTGCCCCAAAAAGTTCACTAATTTGATTTTCTTAACTATGTTTGTTTATTTGTAATACTCTTCTATATCTTAAGTTACTCTCCATTTTATTTTCCCATTGGAAAGACAGTCATTTTACATCAAGTTAAGTAATGTGTTTTCATTCTTTCCTGAGTTTATACTTCAAATCCATTTTTATCATTGTTGCTATTTTTAACTTAAATGTATTTTAATTTCTTTTTCTGTGTGACATGGTGAAGGCAAATCTGTAATACCATGTACATAATAATAGCAAGTAGTCTAGGGCGCCTGGGTGGCTCAGTTGGTTGAGTCTGACTCTTGATTTCAGCTCAGGTCATGATCTCAGAGTTGTGAGATTAAGCCGGTATCAGGCTCTGCACTGTACATGGAGCCTGCTTGAGATTCTCTCTCCCTTTTCCCTTACACATGCAGGTGGTCTCTCTCTCCCTCTTCCTCAAAAAATAAATAAATAAATAAATAAATAAGACTCAAAGATAAAGTTAAGAAAATCTCACAAAAGTAGAGCAAAAAGACCAAAAACAAACAAACAAAAACAAAAAAAATGCAGGAGAGAAAGATTAGCATATTAGTGGAGATATCCAGGAGGCCCAGTTTCCAAAGAATAGAAGTCTGAAGTCTGGAACAGAGGACCAAGAACATGGGAAATCAGTAAGCAATAATTTCAAGAAAAACCACCACCATGAAGGCCAGGAGAGCCCAGCACCGTGGATGAAATGGATCAGTACTGAGGCACGTAGTCATGAAAGTTCAGAACCATGAGAACAAGGAGACCCTATGACTTTCAGATGAAAAACAGGTTACATGTACGGGACTGGGAATCAGAGCAGCTTCAGACCAACAATACCAGGAGCTGGAGGACAATGGAATGCTGCCTTCAAAATTCTGAAGAAGGAACTTTATATCAGCCCAAGATCTTTTCAGACATACGTAGTCTCCAAATATGACATCCCAACTGACCTCTTTCAGGAAGCTACCAGAGAACAGAGCCCACCTAATGCGGGTGTAAGTAAACCAAAAAGACAAACTCATGGTACATAAACAACAGGAGAGAGGCAAAGGGAACCTGCAGGGAAAGAGGTCACAGGATGGTTGCGATTTCATAGGTGGAAAGGGCCACCAGTAGTGCACTGAAGCAGGTTGGCAAGTGCTGGGAAAGACTTCTTCAGGAAAATGGACCAGAGAGAATCCTGGTGCAGAGGACACACCCGAGGCATATGTGAGAAAAAACCTGATGGACTTAACACTTCTGAAGATCAATTTAGTTGAGTATTTATATACATAGAAAACCAGGCAAATAAGAAAACGAGATGGTTATGACAAGAAAAATAAAAACTGGTACAAGAAAGAAAAAGCAATCAGTTTATTTACTACTTGCCTCTTTATAAATAGCACTACTTAGCCACAGTTGTGAAATCAATGAATACTGATCTAACCAAATTTTTAATGTAATTAAGGATGTAGGATAGGAAAAGTATCCTATCCTATTGGGATGATGACAGAGGAAACAAAATGAAATCCTCAGGCCAAGAGATGATATCTAAAGCTAAAAAAAATAATCAAGATGTAATCTACAAAACATAAGATTTTGCATTGTCCATAAGAATCATGAAGGTAGAAATCAAAATAACCAGCTAAAAATTTTGAAAAGAGGTGTCTCTAAGGAAGAGGAATTGGGAAAGACAACTATTGTTATACAACTATTTAACTCCTTAAAACCATGATAAAACTGAAAAATAAACCAAAATAAATGGGAAAGACAGAAAAAGGGAGTAAGGGATAAAGGAAAAGAGGAAAGGAAAAATAACCTTTACCATAGTAAAGAGATAAAATGAAAATAAAATTTCCAGTGATTAGAATAAAACACAGAAGAATACAATCTTGAATTGGGCTAAGGCTTCTTGAGCAACATTCAAACCCAAAAGGTATAATGAAAATGTTTACATATTTTATTTGCCTCCTAAAAACTTTAAACATTAGTACAACAAAAGGTAGCAACAAGTTAAAAGTCAAGCGACAGAATGGGAAAAAAATATTTGTAGCATATTAAAGAAAAGATAAATACGTACAATATGTAAAGTGCTCCTAAAAATTCACAAGAAACAAATCAATAGAACAAAATATGAATGGACAGAGAAATACAAATGTTTAATAAGTATAAGAAGCAGCTATCACACCAGTAATCAGCACAATGCAAATTAAGATGAGATATTTTCCCCCACATGGCAAAAGTGTAAAAATTGATTATCACATATCTTATATTGATCAGGCAAACAGGCATTTGCCTCAAAACCTCATGTTAAGGAGTATGAACTGGTCAAATCACCTTTTTCCAGATTTTCAAAACTGTAAATGCCTTTGACCTCATAATTCCACTGCTAATAAGCTATACTAAGAAATAAATGCACACACATAGAGAAATATTTAACATGAACGTTCAATGTAGCACCATGAAGAATAACAGAAATTGTAAACAGACCAACATCTACAGAATATTACATAATTTTTAGAAACCAAGAGAAACCAGAAATAGAGGTACTAAAAAAAAAATCAGGATATGTTTCTTTGCATGCACATATATACATGAAGACATAGGACGACTAAGAGGACCAAACTATTTTCAGTTGTAGCTGAAGAAGGGGCAGTGGGACAGTGAAGACGGGAAGGGAGGTTCTCATGTCTTCATCTGATCTTTCTCTATCATTTGAATCTTTTATATGATTATGTCTTTACCTACTTCTTGAATAATTACTGAAGGCATAAAATTTAATCCCAGATACTTCTGGAGAAAGCTTTATTTATGCAGAATGTGGAATAAAAAACTTTTATGAACTATTGCATTATACCCCAGATTCTAAAAAGTGCTTGAGCATACAGATAATAAATTTCCAAGGAGTGCTATGCATACCTCGCAACCTGCAAAGGCTGTTCACTCTGCAGTGTTTGCTTATCTGCAGCCAAATCCCAGAGTGCTGGTGGGGCCAGGCCAGTATCAGATTCTTTGATACCTACATAAAGAAGGATAACAAGGTTCACTGAAATGTAATGCATCACCTTGAAGCAAGCTTCCACAGCCTCAGCTCCAATGACATTTTGGACTGAATATGTGGCAGTGGGGAGTGTCCTGTGTGTTACAGTCGGCAGCATCCCTGGCCTCTAGCCACTGGATGCCACCAGCACCACCTCCCCTTCAAGTCACGAGAATCAAGAGTATCTCCAGTCACTGCCAAATGTCCTGGGGGAAAGGGATGCTGGGGCAAAATCACCCCAGTTGAAAACCACTGCCCTAAAGTAGTCACAAGCCAAAATCCAACACCATATTTGACAAATACTATGAAACTTCACCACTCAAGTTTCCAACTCATGAGCAGAAAAGTTTCCAACTACTGGGCAATAGCCCACTTACTTAAGCAATACCATGTGAGACCACATTTTTATTCGCTAAGAAATTTTTACTTGTTTTTAGAGTTTACTGAACTTGTCTCTGACCAATAGAAACATTACTTGCTTAAAGGATGATGTTGTTGCTTAACTGCTTAAGCATTATATTTGGTTGTAAAAGGTAGTGAAAGATTACTAAAGGAGATCCAATTTCTTAACAGACAGGAAGGATAGTAATTTTTTTTGTCTATAATTCACGAAGGAATAACATCTGTATTTAAACTCCTTAGATGTAATTAACACATTACTTTTAAAGATAAGAGACCAGAATAATGAAATACACACCAGTAAGCTCATTGATCTTCTTGAGAAGTTGTTGAATGTCATCTTCAACCTGCTTTATCTGCCTAGAGTAAGTGCTCTGACCCTAGGAGATAAAAATCACTGTAATTAGAATATCAAGACATCAACAATTTACGAAACTGCAGACAGAAACTTTTAACAGTTACAATCTCAATAGCTATTATTGTCCCAATGCTTGTGATGTGGAAGTAGAGAGAGCATATCATTTTCAGAAGTATTCCCAAACTAATATTTTTGCCCAAAGACACAATGCACTGTTATGCAAGGTAACAAATGAAAATCATGCCTGAAATTAACCCAATTACAAGCCCTAAGCATTGAAACTTTCTATTTCAGATCTAATTCAGGTACATACATTTTAAATATAGTAAACATTTGTCTAAGTTATTTCAAATATCTTTCAATATAGCACCACACTTAATTACAAATAGTATAAAAAATGTATGTGCTTTGACATGCTAAATATTTGCTCTCTGATCTAATCTGGAGAGAAACTGTGGTATGTAACTTTTTTCAGTGAGGATTACTATAAACTGCCAGACATTCTCTTCTAATTATTTTGGGAGGCTAGTACCAACAATAGTTCTTTCAACATAAAACATCTATACTTGGTAGACATTGAAAACGACTTACGTAAGTTTTCAGCAAGGCAATATCCCCCTCATCCAGAGCTAAAATAAGAGAGAATACACGAGATTCAAAAAGAGGGAAGTAGAGCTAACAATTCTATTCAATTTACATTCAGTAACTGAGTGAGACAAACTATGCAAAGTTGTAATGATATAAATACAACCAACAACTAGTTCCTGGACTCCAGGAACTTTTAACTAATTGGGTGAAGGCAGAATTTTACAAAGTGTATAACACAGCTGCTGAAGAGTCTCAAAGGGATGTGACACAAAAACAGGAAGCCCAAAGAACAGAGTATGAGAATCAAAACGACCTGGGTACTAGCAAAGTCCTAGCAACGTCATGCAATTGCCAGGTAATGTTGGAAAACCCACTTTAAGCATCAGTTTTGTCATCTTTGAGAAACAGAGATAACAATAATTTTACCCTCACAATGTTGCTTTAAAGGTCAGATAAGATATGGATGAAGAAGCACCTAAAACCCTATACACGTTAATCATAATTATATGCAAGGAATAAATCTAGTAATACATTTACAGAATGATGGCATACCCAGAGAAATGCACAGATGAGATATTAGACCTCTGTGACTAAGTTTTCCACCAGGTGCCTGAGTAGCTCTGAGGTCTGCAGTATCCTAAAACACTTTCAAGGCAAACAGTAGAGTGTGGGATGAAATAAAGAGAAAATCTCTTTGGTGGGGGGAAGGTGGAAAAGAAGAAAAAACAGTGCTAGGAGAGGTTGAAGTTGTTTAGGAAGGGAAGAGAGAAAAAGGTAAAAACAACAACAACAACAAAAACACTGCAAGAATATTTTTTAAATAGCCTGTCAGGAACAAAAGAGCATAAAGATGGAACTAAAAGGGGAAGAAATCCTGTGAGCTCCGTGTGCATATCACCTGCACTGTGAGGAGAAGTGTCACGTGGCGGTGTTCTCTACAGAGAGTAATTTCACATTTTCAAAATTACAACTCCACTTCCAACATTCACCCTCCCGCTTGTGTTTGCGTCTGTGGGAAGGTACATGAACGAGGTTATTCACTGCTCTAGAATGGCCACCAGACTGAAAGACACCTATATGTGCATCACTAAGGATTAATTACATGTATTACTACTCACCCAAAAAAGTGGGATACTATGCAGATGCAGAAAGGCAGACAGCACTGACGCCTTACATACAACGATATGAACTTATCCCTAAGACACATTAAAATCCGAAAATGTATATATATACAATGCGCTACATTTTATGTAAAGAACAAACCCTTGATATGCATAGAAAATGTCTAGAAAGATAACGCAAAATGGCAACACTAGTTACCTCGGCGGATCATGCATGCACGCCTGGGGCCAAGGACCACTTTTTCAATGTGTCTTTTTTTATGCATTTAGTGTTTTGAACCATATGAATAAATTACGTAGTCAAAGGAATGTTTTTTTAAAAAAAGAAAATTACTTCCTAGGATCCTGACTACACAGTGACAGCACCAAGCCATCCCACTTGAGGGGGAGGAGGAGCAGAAAGAGGATACAGGTGACCAAGCACCACCAGGCAGGGAAACTTTTCAAGGCCTGCAAGACCAAGCAGGGTGAGTAACTTCATCAGGACCTGAGCTGAATATGAATAAAAATGTCGATCAGCGAGAGATGAATACAGAACTTGGAGTAGCACGAGGGACACAGAAGAGGCAGCCAGGGTAAGCCGGCTGCCGCCCCCGACGAAATCATCGGGGGCACAAAAGGGACACAGGGCCGAGTGGCGAGCGGGACTCCAGCCTCTCCTCCGGGGCCAAGCCTGGCCCTGTTCCGGCCCGGAGCTCCTGCCTATGTCAACTGACCTCGGATGGGCTTGTCGTCCTTCTCATCCTCTTTGGTTTTCCGCTGATCGGCACCGAGGTAATCAGGCATCTTAGGAGCTCCAAAGGCCTCAGCTCTTAGGTGATTACACAGCACCTCTCTCGCTTCCGGTGGTGCCGCTCCTTCCTTTCCTCACCGGAAGTAAGCTGAGCTCTACGGACCCTTTTACTCTGCGCACGAGAACCGGAAGGGAGCCCCGGGAGGCGGGCTCGTGTCCTGCTCCCGGTTCCGTGGTCTAGGAAGAATTCCCTGTGGGAGGGGGACGCGGGTGGTCCCTGGCCCCT
Source organism: Prionailurus bengalensis (assembly GCF_016509475.1). Classification (NCBI taxonomy): domain Eukaryota; kingdom Metazoa; phylum Chordata; class Mammalia; order Carnivora; family Felidae; genus Prionailurus; species Prionailurus bengalensis. The sequence continues at coordinate 80,527,200 of NC_057348.1, forward strand.
CACCATGGGGAGATTCCCTGGGCGACGGCTTTTTAAGACCAACCGTGGCTCAGTCCTGACTTTAAATCCTGATTTAGTCATTCATTTACTGTTCACTCTTGGGTAACTTCGTTACTCTCTCTGCTTTAATTTTTCCTTTGCCTCGCAGCATTGTGGAGGCTTTAAACAACTAGTGTTTTCAAAGTATCTGGCATATTAGATACGCATTAAGTAGTGGCTAGATCTACGAATACAGTGAAGAGATATGGAAGTTGTTCCTTAATTTGATGTTAGCATGGGATGAGGAGATGAAGAGTTTCAATTTTTGAGCCTCCTGCCAAAGAAGAGTGGTGCCTCAGATACAGGGAAGTCCGGGAAAAGAGCAGGTTTTGAAATAAATTCGTTTAGGAGGCAAACAGGAATTGATAAATAACTGTAGAATTTGGAAATGAAAAGTCTGACCCTTCTTTGCGTTAAAGGACTCGGTGCATAGTGGAGAGACAACCTACTGGATGGGGAAAGTATTTGCACGTCGTATATCTGGTAAGGGATTAATATCCTGAGTATGTGAAGAACTACCAATCAACAAGAAAACCCCATTTTATTTTTTCAACGTTTATTTTTAAGAGAGAGAGACAGAGTGTGAGCAGGTGAGGGGCAGAGAGAGAGAGAGAGAGAGAGAGAGAGAGAGAGAATCTGAAGCAGGCTCCAGGCTCTGAGCTGTCAACACAGAGTGATAAGTGGCTCAAACTCACAAACCATGAAATCATTACCCGAGCTCGAAGTGGGAGGCTTAACCGGTTGAGCCACCCAGGCGCCCCAGAAAACAGCCCCATTTTAAAAATAGGGAATGGACTTGAGTAGAAATCTCTCCAAAGAAGATATACAAATGGCCAGCAAGCGTATAAAAAAAGATGCTCAACACCACTAGCCATTTTCATTTCAAAACCATGAAATACTGCCTTAGACCCATTAGAATGGCTATTATCAAAGAGCGGGGGTGAGGAGAAAGAAACTGTTGGTGAGGATGTGAAGAAAAGGAAACCTATACTGTTGGTGGGAATATAAAATGGTGTAACCTCTATGAAAAATAGTATGGCTGTTCCTCAAAAAATTAAAAGTAGAATTACCATATGATCCAGCAAATTCAGTTCTGGATATACTCAGAAGAATGGAAAGCCAGGTCTCAAAAAAATTTATATCCCCGTGGTCATAGCAGCATTAGCCACAATAGCCAAAAGGTGGAAGCAACCCCATTGGCAGACGAATGGATAAGTAAAATGTGCATACAATGGAGTATTATTCAGCCTTAAAAAGGAAAGAAATTCTGATACATTAGAATTGTGAAGACACTATGCTAAGTAATTAGCCTGTCCCCAAAAGGCAAATAGTGTATGATTCCACTTATATGAGGTACCTAAAGTAGTCAAATTCATAAAGACAGAAATTAGAATGGTGATTTCCAGAGACTGAGGAGAGGTAGAAATGGAGGCTTGTTACTTAATGGGTACAGAGTTTCAATTTTGCAAGATTAAGAGTTTTGAAAATGGTATTTCAACAAAACAAACGTATTTAACACTACTGAACTGCACACTGAAAAATGGTTAGTATGTGAATTTCATGTTAAGTGCATTTTATCACAATCAAAAAAAAAAAAACCTATGACCTTAGAGGTCATTGTAAGACCAGATTGGGGGGGAGGGGGCGGAGAATGGATGAGGCAAGTGTGAGAATAAAATTAAGAAAGTGGAGTCAGGTTACTTTGAGCCTTAGAGCCTGTTTTAACAAGTGGTTGCATTAATAAAGAAAGGGGTTGGGAAACCTGGGTGGCCTAGTTGGTGAAGCAACCCACCTGGGCTGAAGTCATGATCTCACAGTTTGTGATTTTGAGCCCTGTATCAGGTGGGCTCTCTCCTGTCAGGGCTCTAGCCCAGAGTCTGCTTTGGATCCTTTGCGTCCCTCCCTCTCTCTACCCCTCCCCTGCTCTCTCTCTCAAAAAAAAAAAAAAAAAAAAAATATATATATATATATATATATATGTGTGTGTATATATATATATATATTTTTTTTTTTTTTTAAGCAAGGGGTCAGGGATAGCTTTAGGGGGAGTTGCTTATCTTAGTTTTTGAAATGTCAGTTGTGAAGTGACAATTTTGTCATGGGGTAGATAACGGGACAAATCAATGGATTTAACTGAAAATGTAATTCATAGAGAATAATTCTCTAACTTCCGGTGCTCTTTCCCAAAGGGTAGCACATCAAGTCTTTTATTTTGTGCAACCTATTCCAGATACTGGGGACGGTGGGGGGGGGGGGGGGAAGCTTAGTGTGGAGGGGATGTGTGTGAATCTTCATCGACTGGTTTTCTTTTGCTAGTTCTTGCTTTTGACTGTAAGAAGGAATCATAATAAGCGTACAGTGGATTTTATTATACATTAAACAATTAAGTTCCAGAGTTCTGTAATTGGTAATATCTTAGAAAAAACAACAACAACAACAACAACAAAACTTCATGCTTTTAGAACAGGGTAAAAAGATTGCCGGCCTTCTAGTAGAAGCTAACACTGAGGAGGTGTTCTTTGCCAAACGTTACAAGGATTAAACGAGACAACGCAGGTAAATTACTGAGTAATATCGCAACAAATACAGGCTGCCATTATTATTTATATAAGTGCAAATATAGGTATATGTACAAAATTCTCTACAGATGTATATAGACTACAATAATTGTTCCCAATATTAATGCATAGATATCTTTTCATTTTTTATTTATATAAGTAGAGCTACTTGAGAAGTTAGTGGTTAGTCTCGGGCAAATAGTGATTTAAAAATAAAAATAGCATAGTAGGAACTGCTTCAGAAAATTATGCTCCACGTATCGCACCTAGGGGAATAAAGTAATCCTTTTCGCCGCGGAACTGAGGAGTCTAGGAACCTTTCTTTTGTGAGTCTTAGTCCCCAGCCGGATCCGAGTCATTAGAGTAACTAGGCTGCCGCACACGTTGGCGCGGTGTGTGCGGGTGGAATTGGCCTCTGCACCGCGAAAGATCCATCCCGGAAGTAGTTGTTGGTCGTCTCCATGCGCCGGTTCCTGGGCGTCGTAGAGCCAAGGCGCGAGGCTCGGACCCAGAGGTAGAGCCGGAGGGGACCCTAAGCGCCCCCGGCCCAGGACGCTAACCGCTGCGCCTGCGGGGCCGGCCCCGGCGCCATCATGCTGCTCCTGCCGAGCGCTGCGGACGGCCAGGGCACCGCCATCACCCACGCTCTGACCTCTGGTACGTGCCCACTCAACCCCGGCTCGTCCCCTCTTAGCCGCCCCTGCCTCCGCCCTCCACCTGCGCGACCCCGAAATCTCTCCCTTCTTGTCCCTGGTGCCTGGCACCCGGACGCGTGGGCCATGACGAGTGACTTTTTGCTCCAGGCAAAAGAAATCCTTCTCCAGACTGGAAGAAGGGAGGGGGCGTCTTCTTTCTGCCCCGACAGTTCTTCCTCCTTTCGCCGCTGCTGACTCATGGATCGGGCGGAGCAGTTCGGGGCCGAACCGTCTAGTAGCCTAAAAAGGTTCTTGTAAGCATCTCCTTGCCTAGGTCAAGAGATTGCCCGCAGCGAGCTCCCACGTGCCTCGCGTCGTACAAAGCCTTGCTGCTGGTGCTCTGTTAAACATCTTTCTCCCTCTCTGTGTTAGTACCTTCTTTGATTTTTAAATGTCAAAGCATAGAGACTGCTCCTCATACTCAAAACCTCAGTATGAAAAGACCTTTGCCGGTGATGCTGCTAAGATTTGTGTAGACAGACTTTGAAAGAGTCATTGAGAGTTGACTGCTTCTGTAGTTTCTTAAATTTATAGCCCAGGACAGTCGTGGGTATGGTAAACTTAGTCTCTAGTTTCAGCCATCCACGTTAATTACCATAGCCACTTATAGAGACAGTTGTTGGATTTTGATCCTATCTCATGGCACGTGTTGTGTTCTGCTTGCGGAAGTCTCTGTGATCTTAAACTAAAAGGAAAGGCTTGAAAGGTGATGTTCTTAAAAGCCATACCCGTACCACACAGCTAGTACTTCTTGAACATAGTGTTTGAATCCTCTCCTGTGTATGGTACAGGAAATCTTAATTTCCCAAACCAACTAAAGCATGAAAAATAAGTTATTTTTAGAAAACTGTGGCCATTAGGTACAATGGGAAACAACATTTGAGGTACTTATTGCTGGACAGGGCAAAGTCTTTTGCTTTTGCGTGGACTATGAAGTTAAAGTGTTCAGGGTTTTTTTCCCCTGACTCAGATGACCTTTTTTGAGTCGTTAATGTACAAATGTGCAGTGATTTATCTTCGTAAAACCTTACTTTGATTCAAGAGGTTGTGATTTTCAAAGTGGTTTCAAATACGGTTTTTCATTCTTCCAAGGAGCCGTAGAAGATAAATATTGTTCCCATATTACAGTTGAAGACATCTCTGACTCATCGCACGTAGTTGCTAATTGTCAGACTTAGACTAAATCCAGAGCTTTTGATATCAGATCCAGAGCTTTTACCCTATAGCATAGCTGTGTTAGTTAAACCTCTTTAGCTGCTTGGAGAATTGTCTTCCAGAATCATTGCTGGTGAGTTCTTAAAATTTTTAAAAGCTGAATTCAAGGTTTTAGTTAAAATATTTTGAGTTCTTTTTGGAACAATTTTTTGATGAGGTTAGTATTTTGGAGACAGTTTATCATTTATTGTTTTATTACAGTTATTAGTCTAACAGTAAAGCAGTTGGCAGCAGTTATCCCTGTTCCTCACCTTCCTCTCATACCTTCAGAAAAGTATTGATTTATTGTTGACGTTGCTGAATGCTTTGTCAGATAACTCAAAGAGGTGGATTGAATACTCTGAATACTAGGAAATGATTATTGCTAACCCTCATGTTAACTGGATTGCAGGCATACCTTGTTTTATGGCATTTTACTTTATTGTGCTTCAGTGATACTGCATTTTTTACAAATTGAAGGTTTATGGTAACCCTGTGTTGAGCAAATCCATCAGCACAATTTCTCCAGCAGTATTTGCTTACTTTGGGTCTCTGTCACATTTTGGTAATACAGCATTTCAGACTTTTTCATTGTTGTTTGTCATGGTGATCTGTGATCAGTGATTATGACTAGCTGACAGCCTGGATGATGGTTACCATTTTTGGGCAATAAAGTATTTTTCAATTAAGGTGTGTCCATTGTTTCTTAGACGTTAGCATAGCGTAAACAGAACTTTTATATGCACTGAGGAACCAAAAAACATATTTGATTCACTTTTTTGCAGTATTTTTGCTTTATTGTGGTGGTCTGGAACCAAACCTGCACTATCTCCCAAGTATCCCTGTACTGCAATTATTTCCTTAGTTGATGGTTTTAAAATTACATTCTGATGCTATCGCTGTTTTGATCTTATTTATTGCCTTGAAATAGATTTATTCCATGCAATACATTGAAGCCTCTCTTAACGCTTTCAATCACAGCCTCAACACTCTGTCAAGTTGAACCTGTGGGAAGATGGTTTGAAGCTTTTGTTAAGAGGAGAAACAGGAATGCTTCTGCCTCTTTTCAGGAACTGGAGGATAAGAAAGAGTTATCAGAGGAATCGGAAGATGAAGAATTGCAGTTAGAAGAGTTTCCCATGTTGAAAACACTTGATCCCAAAGACTGGAAGGTACTTAATATCTGAATCTTTTGTTCAGTCAGATGCTTTGTTAGGCATAGGCAGTTTTCCCACAAGTTTTCTGTCAGTAAACCGTTTTAAGATGCTTCAGCAAGAGAACCATAATTGAGCACCTGTCTGTTGTTAAGCTCTGAGTGAGATGGCCATAGGATACTGTCTCTGCTGGAAAAATCCAGGAAGTTTTCACAGAAAACATAATGTTTGAACTGGCCTTAAAAGAATGAGTAGCAGTTTGTGAAACAGAGAAGGGAACAAAAGGTGATCTGGGCAGAAGGAATAGATCTGCAAAGACACAAAGGAGTAAAGAAGTATACTGCCTCTTCAGGGATTAGTGAAGAGTAGAGTAGGATGCTTGAAGGTTTGGTGGTGAGAATTTAGTCCTGAAACAGTCTAGACCAGATTCTTTTGTAGCGTCCTTTTTATGCCATGCTAAGGAAGGAACTCAGATTTTATTTTCAGGGCAGTAGGAAATCATCAAAAGTTTCTGAGCTAATTTTAGCAAAGTAATTCTCTTGGCAGTACAGAAAATTATTTGAAGAGGGAGAACAGGGCTGGAGGGGAAGTGAATGGTTTGCTATTGTAGGGCAAGTGCAATAATCCAAGCCTGCAGATGCATACTTGAGCTAAATTTGTGGCTGAGCTTTGAGGAAGAGGGGCCACTGGCTTTTTTTTGGAGGTAGACTTGGTAGAGCTTGGTGACCTTGGCTGTGCCGTATAAGAGACGGAGATGTACTCAGAAGACCTCTGAGCATTCCAGGTTGAATGACCTGCCAGTGTCTGATATCAGTCACTAACACTGGGATGCAGGAAAAAGGAAGTTTGTGAGGGAATGTGGTGTTTGTGTTCAAGTTTGGCTATGTCGTAATTGAGGTTCTACTAATATACTGGTGAAGTCTTCTAGTAGATGGTTAGAAATTGGTCTGTGACTCTGAAAGAGAATAGAGCCAACAACTTTTGCAAGTTGTTGGCAAGTCTTAGGTGGTAGTTGAAGCTGTGGGGAATTGAATGACATCAGTCAAAGAGAAGAATATAGACAAATAGGTATCATAAAGCGCTATTAAGTAGAGAACTAGTATAATATTTAAATATATATATACACTATGGAATTAGAGTGCCAGAATTCAAATCTGGCTCTGCCCATTTAGTGTGGTGGGACCTTGGCAAAGTTACTTGAGAAGTCTGTTTCCTACGGTGAGATTGCTAACACCTCAAAGGAGTTTAGTGAGGATTAACGCAATGATGCGTGTAAAACACTTAACTTATCGCTTGACATAGGATAAATAATAGTGGATAATTTCTCTCTCCTCGCTTGTAGGATTAAATAAGATAAAGAGTATGTGTAAAGCACTTAGAAAAGTAAGTGCTGAGAATGTTAGCTGATTCACATATTGTCATTATTGATTTAAAAAAAAAAAAGGACTGAACATTGTGGAGCATGAATATTTAAGGTGTGGGCAGAGGAGTAGAAGCAGCAAAGGATACTAAGAAGGGTGAAAGAAGTAGAAAGAAAACAAAAAGACATTTGTTAGTTCCACAAAGGTTTATTAAACATCAGGCACTAGACTTCCAGAAACTAAGAGAGGAAGAAGTCTCAAGAAGAAAAACACAGTCACCAGTGTCACTGCTTTGGAGGTCATCCCATAACATGAATAATGATAAAAACCTACTGGGTTTGGCAAATGACGCTTAGGAGACCACACTGAAAGCCATTCCAATAAAAAGGTTGGGATGGCAAGCGATTATAGTTGGGTTGTAGGAGACCACAGTGCAAAATAGTCTTTTTCATAGCTGAGTTGTAAAGAAAATAAGAGAAAATAGTAACTTGAGGGAAAAGCAGGGTCAGGAGAAGATAGAACTGGGGATCTTTGAGGTCTACAAGAGAGAAACGAAAGAATGAAGACAGTCTTTGGTATAGAAAAGAATAGATGATATGACAACAGGTAGCAGGGTTCATACATTTTGTTCAGTTGGTTGTTTCCACAAACAGGATCAAGCATCTTCTATGTGTCAGACCCTGTTCTGGGTGCTGAGAAGTCAACTGAACAAGACAGGATCACTGCTCCCACATAGCTTGTATTCTAATGAGACAGGCAATAAGTAAACAACCAAAGATGTGGCCACCAAATGCTGGGCAAAGAAGTAGAACAGGATGATGTGATAGAGTGTCCATATGACTGCTTTAGAGTGAGTAGGTGGGGAAGGCCTGTGCAGTTGACATTTAAGATAAAACCTGACTGACACATAAAGATCTGCAAGAATGCCATTCCAGGCAGAGATCTTGTGTGGGGGCAGAAAGAAGTTCGAAGTGCCAGGAACTGAAGGAGGCAAATAGGTGGTACAGAGTGGATAGGGTGTGTGAGGAGGTAAGGAGCAATAGTCACTGGAAAGCCAGTGGAGAGTTTAAAGCAATGACAATTTTTAAATACTTCAGAGGGAACAAGAAGGAGCAGAGATGGGCAGAGAAGGTTGTCTGTTTTAAATAAGGTGATAACATTTAAGCTGAGGCTGAAGGATGAGAAGACGGCAGCCACATGAAGAAGGGGGAATGTGCCAGGCTGGGGGGAGGAAGAGCTCGGTATCTGCAGTGAACTGCAGCACCAGTCATGTATTTGGAAGTGAGTGATCAAGGTAGAGAGAGACAAGCCAGGAATAGTGAGAAATGGAGGTGCTCAGTGCATCTGGAGCTCAGAAGAGACGTCTGTGCTCCAGTGAACTGGGAAGTCATAAGTGTATTCTAGCCCTGGCACTGAATCGAATCACTTTGAACTGAAATGTAGAGAGAGACAAAAGAAACCCCAGAACTGAGCTTTGCAGGTCATAGAGAAGCCAGTAAAAGTGGCTGAAAAAAGTTACTGGAAGGTGGGAAGAAAACAGAGTGAATGCACGGAAACACTAAAGAAAGATAATATTTTAAGGAATGAGTCGGCTGTGCTGCCACTGGGAGCTGAAGTCAAGTGAGGGCAGATGAGTGGTCTTGGATTTGGTACCTGGAAATTGATACTGAAGAGAGCAGCCTCATTGTGCCGAGGGTGGGAGTGGGTGGAACAGAACCAAACTGGAGTGGTTTGAAAATGAATGCGAAAGGAGGTAAAATGTGTGGACACCTTTTTCAAGAAGTTTAATGTTGACGGACAGCAGAGAGATGGAGAGAGTGGTAACTGGAAAGGGGGTCATGGATGTGTTTTTAAGGATGAGAACTAACAGCATCTTTTTATACAGATGAAGATAATCCACTTGAAGCTTGGGAGATGCCTGAAAGATACTAGTATATGAGGAGACGTAGAGAAGACAGTGCTCAGAACCAAGAGGAGGGGTGGAGTAGATTGTCTCAGAAGGAGAGACTTCTTCAGTTGTGAATGGAGGAAAAGGGGAAAGATGTATGGTTGCAGGTAGGGTAGTACAAAGATTGAGTAGGAATTTGAGTAGGATAATTTACATCTTATAGTTAACTGGGAGGCAGGGCTGTTGATAAGAGGGTGGAGAAGGATCTGTGAGGGTTGAGGAGAGACTAGAGAAATAGTAACCTTAGGGAGTGGAAAGGTAAACCAGTTGGAATGATGGCCAGGCGTAATGAAAAAGCCCATCCACATGAACTTTGTAATCCTGAATTTGAAGGGAAACCAGTCAGCTCTATTTAACTTTTTTCTCCTGTGTTTCATGCCCCCAACTCCCTTTCCCCCACCCTCTCAGTTCTCCAGTACTAGACTCACCTTTTGAGTTCTGTAGGGAACCTTCACTCCAGTTGCTGCTTCAACTTGTCAGTTTGCAAGGATGTTAACGACAGCAGGTACTTCCTCTCCAGAGAAGCCTCATCTCTCAGTTTCTCAAAATTTCCATCCAGCCTACCTTTGCTCTGCACAGCTCCTGGTCCTATCCTTTCATTGCCCTGGCCCAACCCTGTGGGGCTGTGATAGTGCTTCCCTCAGTTCTGAAATCGCTTGATTTAAGGATGGCCATAGGATATTACTAGGTGTTAGGAGAAAAATGGGCTCAGTGGTCATGTAAGTTAAGAAAATGCTGGGTTTTGCAGGTTTCTGCTTGGTTGGTTTTTTTTAATTGCAAGACTTCTCAGAGCCTTTGATTTATATGCATACAAATCATCAAGAAGGCTGTATCACAATCCACATTTCCCAGACTTACATACCACAGAATCCATTATATATAGAATGTCTCCTATTATGGGATTCTCACTTTGGGAAGCACTAAAATGGGTGCCAGCACAAGGGATATCAGCTCCATTTCACGCTTGACTTCCTTTTGTGTCTTTATCAGAACCAAGATCATTATGCAGTACTTGGACTTGGCCATGTAAGATACAAAGCTACACAGAGACAGATCAAAGCAGCTCGTAAGTACCTAGTTCTTTTGAAATAATCCAGTATCTGGTATAGGAAATGTTAATCCTTTTGAAAAGATCTGCATGATCATATTCTGTAGCCATAAATCTAGATTCAACAGCATTTGTCATATGGTCATAACAATGTATAACCCATAGTCTCCTTTACCTTCAGAACCAAAAAGCAATCAATCTCATGCATGGACAGAGGGTGGGTGGGTGTGTTTGTGACCAAGATAAAGAACATTCTTCTAAAAGCAACCTTTTAAAAATTAGTATTTCACTTCCTTTCAGTAATACAGCCAGCTGTATTTAGTGGAAGCTGCCTTGTTAGTTAGGTTTTCTGATATTATTTTGTGGTTTTGGGTTACATTTTTGTTGATCCCACCGGTCTTTTCTGTCCAAAAAATTATCTGATGTTTCACTGTTTTTTTTCATTGACAAGATGAAAAATTTCAGGGAATTGTAGGAGCCTAGTCTTCATGTGCCTTATAAAACACCATCCCGGGGCGCCTGGGTGGCTCAGTTGGTTAGGCGACCGACTTCGGCGCAGGTCATGATCTCATGGTTTGTGGGTTCGAGCCCCGTGTTGTGCTCTGTGCTGACCACTCAGAGCCTGGAGCCTGATTCAGATTCTGTGTCTCCCCCTCTCCCTGCCCCTCCCCTGCTCACGCTCTGTCTCTCTGTCTCTCAATGATAACGTTAAAAAAAAAAATTTAAAAACACCATCCCATAGTGCCCTACACACCATTCGGTTCTCTTGGTTAGTAAAGTTTGATGAAAGAGGTGAAGATGATTAGTTTTCTGTGTTCTATCTTAGGAGAATGTTCTGCCCTCCACTCTAGGGAATGGATATTAAGGTCAGAGGAGGTAAGATGTGGCCATATGGGAAAGGAGTTAGGGAGTCAAGGCCAGTCAAGAGGAGAAAGTATTACACTTGGAGGAAGGTCGCTGAATGAGACCCATCTCAATTTGAAAAATACTAGTTGAGACTAGGTATAGTTGATAAACTTAAAATTTTCCCCATTAATTGTTATGGTTAGGAAAATCACAAGAAACATTTTTAACAAGGTGAAGGAATTTATGAGATTATTTCAGATTTGTTATTTGGTTTCTTAAAGAACTGGCATGGTTTTAGACTAAGCATATGTTAATGCATATGAATAGTCATTGCAGTATACATAAATGCCAGGGAAGTTCATTTGCCATGGAAAAATATTTGCAAAGTCTTGCTATATGAAAGAACAGCATACAAATACCAAATGAGTCTTGATACATATAAATATGTGAAAGAATTAGAAGTGATTTAGAACTGTAAAAATAATTGATATTGTAAGGTGAAGGATTTGTGTTTTTTCTGTAAAGATAAAAAATGTACAACTAACTATGGGCTGTGTGGGTGGCTCAGTTGATTAAGCGTCCGACTTTGGCTCATGTCATGATCTCATGGTTCATGATTTCGAGCCCCACATTGGGCTCTGTGCTGAAAGCTCAGAGCCTGTAGCTTGCTTTGGATTCTGTGTTTCCCTCTCTCTCTCTCCCTCCCCTGCTCACACTCTATCCCAAAAATAAATAAACATTAAAAAAAAGTTTTTTAATGTACAATAAACTGTAAAAGAAACATTCCTTTGTTTCTAAGCCCATTCTTTTTATTGGCATAATAGAAATGAATTTTTGAATACTCTGTAGCCTGAAATTTTGCAACCCCGGTGAACAGATTGTTAACATTAAGTATAATTATAATTCACTCTCTGCCACTGTGTTGAATATTCTCAGTATTTATTCAAAAGGAAACTCATTCTCTTACCTCTGTCATTATAAAATAGACAGCGACTGCTTTACTGCTTTCTGAAATCTAGTCCAAAGGTAAAAATGCAGAGTTAGTGGTTACAAATATTTAATTATTAGGACAGACAAACCCCATAAAAATGTAAGTTTTAATGCATTTGAGATCCTTAGAGTTCTTACATCCTATTACATACACATAAAAGTTTTATTTTTGTTTAATGTATTTTGAATTGCTAAAATGAAAATTAAGTCAGTTAAGGGTCAATAAAGTGAGTCTTTTTTTCCTTCTGTGCATTATCTGAAAAGAATAAATCACTTCAAAAGTTGAACGATGGGTTAAGAGGAAGTATTTGAATACTAAAAGTTGTGTTTCAATTGCTTGCATAATTTTGTTTTGAAGTAAAATTGCCATACTGGCCTATAGGTTTGATATTCTTTGCATGGAAATGGTCTTTGGTGATTTGAATTTTCCAACTCTAATACTTCCGGTTCAAAATATTTCTGACATTTTAAACTGAAGCTGTTCTATATTATGCTTCTTAAAGATTAAAAATCCTATTCGGAGACATTTATAATAAGGCAGTATGAGTGTATAATGAAAACCCTTTTTGCAGTGTACCCTCAAAACATCCCAGAAACTGTCTTCTTCAGTGGGAGAAGTGGGGGTGTATCTTTGAAATTTCAGTAAACAACTGCTGCTTCCAAATTACCCTTGTTTGTATTTTAGACCATGTCATTTGGCCTCCTAGTTTTAAAATTGAGTAACATCTTTTGCTCCCTCCACAAGACAGTATAGGACAATCTTGGGACTCCATACTGCACATGGATTAGGCAGAAAGCTCCATGAAGAAAAAAACTAGTGTAACATAAGAGGAGACTGTCCAACAGAAAATTGAGATATCACCTCTCTTAGACTGTATCATAAGATTCAAAAGGAAACAAGTATCTACTACATGTTGTCAGTAAGATATGAAGACACTGCTTTTGTGTGTGTGTGCGGGGCGGGGGGGGCGGTGTAGGCATTGAAGAAAGAGACTAGGGGAAGATAAGCAGAATTGCCTGGAAACTGAAAACATGAAAGCAGAATTCAGAATTAGAAAGATTGACATACAATTAGACAAACAGTAAAGCAAAGGACAATCTTGAGGAATGTTCCCAAGATTCAGAGGGGAAGAATAAAGAGATGCCTGATTTCTAAAGTCAGAATAAATGTAACAGAAACCGTAATTGCAAATAAAGAAGGAAACTTACCCTTTTTATAAAAAGATACATCTTGGGGTTGAGAGTGTTTGCAGGCATGTGACTTAGGTTTCACTGCTCAGCACATTTCCTTTGAAATTCAAGTATGAGTTAGGCTGTGCTGCACAGAATCCATTTTGCCAGCAAACGTGGAAGAACACTGCAAAACTTGTGGCTTTCACCCTACACCCTGGCTGTGGAAGTAGCCTGTGCTGTTTCCCTAGTGCCCCACAGTTGTGGATCATCACACCTCTGAACTGTCCATTATGATTTGATCATAATTCCTAGCTACATAACTTCCAAGCCCGAGTCTGACTCTTAACAGATTTTGTGAGCTGTCTAATAACTTTTAATAAATTCCTTTTCTGCTTAAACCGGCTAGAAGACAAAATGCCTCTTCTGGAGTATTAGTGGAGAAATTGATAATATACTTAACTATAAAAAAAATCTTGGAGTTCAAAAAAACAAAAATGTATTTGTCAGTTTTTGAAGCCCTGCTGTATATGTAGAAATCACTAAGTTTATTATGCCCAAAGAAAGATTTGTATTAAAGTGTTTATAGCAACCTTACTCACAATATCCAAAAACTGGAAGCCACTCAAATGTTCCCCAAGCAGGAAAATGGATAAGCAAACTGCTGTATATTCATACAGTAAATTAGTACTCAGTAGTTAAAAAAAGAACAGATTACTAAGACATGCAAGAATGGTGATGAATCTCAAAACATTGGTTGAGCAGAAGTCAGATACAAAGATCTACTCTGTGATTCCACTTACATGAAGTTCAAGAACATGCAAAAGTAGTCTATGGTGAAGGAAATTAGGTAGCAGGGCATGAGAGTTGGCTGGAAAAGGGTAAAGGGAATTCTGGGTGGTAGAAATGGTCTGTATTTTCTTTGGTGGTAGTTACAGGGTAGATACAATTGTCAAAACTCATTGAATACTTAAAATCTGAGCATTTTGTCCTATGTAAATTTTATTTTAATTCCATAAAAGATGTGATTTAACAAAACAAAAAAGGTCAGTCACTTGGGAAATCAGATATACTCTTTGGGGCCTAAAGAGGGAAAAATAAAATAGACATTCAATTCAAGGGTTTAAAAGACTAGCACTAAGGAACATGGAGGAAAAAATGGATTTATAAGAAGAAAAAAGAAAAATAAAACCATTACAGAAGATATTTTTAATTGAGACCACTATTAAATAGATTCAAAAATTTTGATAAAGTGAACTTTTCTGAAATTGAGGAAAAAAATTTTAAAAAGTATGAAAGAAATACCTCCTGGACACTAGGGTGGCTCAGTCAGTTGAGCCTCCAACTCTTTCTTGATTTCGGCTTAGGTGATGATCGCAGGGTCGTGGGATCAAACCCTGCGTCAGGCTCCATGCTGAGTGTGGAGCCTGCTTAAGATTCTCTCTCTCCTTCTGCCCTTATCCCCTGCTTGCTCTTTCTCTCTCTAAAAAAAAAAAAAAAGAAAGAAAGAGAGAGGAAGGAAGGGAGACTCCTAAAAAATGTTTTTAGGAGTATCTGGTTGGCTCAGTTAGAAGAGCATACAACTCGATCTCAGGGCCGTGAGTTTGAGGCCCCATATTATGTTGTAGAGATTACTGAAAAAATAAAAACACGTTTTTAGACCCAGGTAATTTTTCAGATGAATTATTCCAAATGTTTAAGGAATTAAAAACTGTCATGATGAATTAAAAACTGTTTTGGGGGGCGCCTGGGTGGCTCAGTCGGTTAAGCGTCCGACTTCGGCTCAGGTTGTGATCTCACGGTCCGTGAGTTCGAGCCCCGCGTCGGGCTCTGTGCTGACAGCTCAGAACCTGGAGCCTGCTTCTGATTCTGTGTCTCCCTCTCTCTCTGACCCTCCCCCATTCATGCTCTGTCTCTCTCTGTCTCAAAAATAAATAAATGTTAAAAAAAAAAAATTTAAAAAAAAACTGTTTTGGAACAGTTAGTTTGTGAAGTTAACGTAATCCTGGTATGAAAACCTGGCATAAAAAGATAATTATGTAGACAGTAAAAAAAATCGTGGTTGCCTGGGGTTGGGAGAGTAGGGATGGATGAATAGGGCAAGCACAGGATTTTTAGGGCAGTGGAAATTCTATAAAATATTGCAGTGATGGATACATGTTATGATACGTTTGTCCAAACCCATAGAATGTACACCACCAGAAGTGAACAGCAATGTAAACTACGAACTTTGGGTGATTATGATGTATCATTGTAGGTTCATCAGTTGTAACAGTTCGTCACCTCTGATGCCTGATGGTGGTAGCAGAGGAGGGGGAGGCTATGCATGTAGAGAGACAGGGCATGTAAGAAGTCTCTGCCATTCTCTCACTGTACTGTAAAGCTAAAACTACTCTAAAAAATTGCCTTAAAAATAATAAATAAAATGTTAATACCTGACAAGGAGAGACTTAATAAAACTACAGACAGATCTCATCCATGAATGTAATATAAAACCAAAAAATGCCAGTTAAAATAATAGCTAATTGAACTCAACAGCACATTAAAAGAATAATACCCATGTAGAGGTAGGATTTCCCTTAGGAATCCAACTTAGGAAATACATTAATATAGTTACATCTATTTATGGTTTAGATAATATGTGATTTCCTCTAGGGAAAATGTATAAAACACAATAACCATTCCTTTTTGATAAATAGAACTTCGCAAAGAAATACAGCTAATTTTCTATTTTGGTAAATATTTCACACCCACAGCTAACAAATTTAACCATGTGGTTTTGGTGATATTACCAGTAAAATCCCTGGGAGAAGCTAACCTGCCTATTATTTTTTTATGCTATTAGGAGTATGGTTTAGTGAGTTAAGATTAAATAAGAGGGCTATTAGAAAGAAGAAAAGAAATATTTATAGATAATACAGGATCTACCTAGAAAACCAAAAGGGGGTTGCGTCAGGTGGCTAGATGTAGGAGAAAGATGCAGAAATAATATAATTTTTTGGATGTTACCATCAAATATACAGAAGGGTATAGTCATTTTAAAGATGATCCCAAGGCAAGAATAGGTAACCAGAAACAAACCCTGGTAAAATTTACCATGATAAAGGAGATATCATACATCACTGGAGAAGGGAAGGATTATTCAGTGTAATTAGGACTTCAAAAACATGAATGGTTTAGATAGTAACTTGAATATGTTAAAATTATAATTAAAAAAAGAATTTAAAAATGTTCTAACTGTAGGGGCGCCTGGGTGGCGCAGTCGGTTAAGTGTCCGACTTCAGCCAGGTCACGATCTCGCGGTCCGTGAGTTCGAGCCCCGTGTCAGGCTCTGGGCTGATGGCTCAGAGCCTGGAGCCTGTTTCCGATTCTGTGTCTCCCTGTCTCTCTGCCCCTCCCCCGTTCATGCTCTGTCTCTCTCTGTCCCAAAAATAAATAAACGTTGGAAAAAAAAAAATGTTCTAACTGTAGAAAATATTAATGAAACTAGAAAATACATTAAAATTGTTGAGAATGAAGTGCCTTCTAAGTTTGTAAGTACTCAGAAAAAAATTATAAAAGAAATGATCAGTAAATATAAATGAAAATGACTGATCTGTATATTGTACATATATAAATTATATGTAAGTATACATATATGTAACATGTACACATGTTCTTTTTATTTATGTAAAACTTCTATTTTGAGGATTCCACCCCCCCCCCATAGGTTCTCATTAGGTTAGTTGGCAGTGAAAGTCTCCCATCTCAAGAAGTAGAAGTTGTACATATACATAAATTGTGTGTGTGTGTGTCATAAACATACACATGTATACATAGGTGTGATTTATATGTATTATATATATCACAGAAACAAGTTATATTAAAAAATAAATATAAATGGAATATAAAAAATGTATATCACAGACACAATGACAACAGTATTTATAGAAAAGCATTTTAGAAGCAAATATAGTAGGCAATCACTTTTGAATTTAAAGCTGAGGTATTACATTAAGAAAATTGAGCTTTGCTGAACAGGAATAGAACAGGAGGGAATTTGGGGGGGGGGTCTCAGGTTTTCATTGTAAAATTTAAAATGTAGAAAACACTTCAGACAAAATTATTTTTAAAGAATTTTATTGATCACTCTTAAAGCATTCTTCTCTATTAATAACTGAGCACTTTCCATTATAAACAGAAGTTATGAGTTTAAGGGAAATGAAAACTTGTTTTAAAACACTCTTTTGTTTCAAATCTATATTTTTTTAAACCTTTATCTGATGTAACACTAAGTAATAGGTAGCTTGTGATGCTCATGGGGGATGTACAGAGAGGAAACTTTCCCCCTGCCAAAAAGACTTTTTAAAACATAAGCGTAGGGGCACCTGGGTGGCTTAGTTGGTTAAGCGTCCGACTTCGGCTCAGGTACTTGATCTCACGGTTTGTGAGTTCGAGCCCCGCGTCGGGCTCTGTGCTGATAGCTCGGACCCTGGAGCCTGCTTTGGATTCTGTGTCTCCCTCTCTCTGCTCCGCCCCTGCTCATGCTCACTCGCTTGCTGTCTCAGAAATAAAGAAACATTAAAAAAATAAAAAGTAAAAAAACAAGTGTAATAACAGCAGTTGGAGAAAGCATTTGCATCAAGCATTGGACAGAAGCCTGATTTGCTGGGGACTTTTGGATGGGTTGAAAGAGTCATGGTTACTTAACCTCTCTTTGCCTCAATTTCCTCTTCCATAAAATGGAGAAAATAATAGCACTTTCTTCATTGGGTTATTAGAAAGATTAACTGATGAATAGTGCTAGTATATATTAAGTGTTCAACAGATGTTAACAGCTAGCCATAACCTAGTAAAGTGAATCAAAGAAGAGAAACCAGAACAACCTCTCCTTCCTCTATAGATGAAGGATGAAAGATAGAACCAAAAATATTGTTGAGCCCAGTAATAATTATAGGTGTAAATAATTAATACCCATTGCTGGCGAGGCTGTGGTGAAATACATGTTCACATAAGAGTATGAAGTAGCCTAACATTTAGAAAGGAACTTGTTCCTACATTTTCACTCACTAATGTCATCTCTGTAAGTACATCCTCAGAAGAAAGAATCCTGAATATGTACAAATACATCTCTACAAAATGATTAAAATTGGCATTACTTATAATAGTGAAACATTGGAAGCAATTTAAATATCCAGCAATAGAGAAATAAATTATGATAAATCTATTTGAAATACTTTACTGAGCAATCATTAAAAATTTTTTGAAGGGGCACCTGGCTGGCTAAGTTGGTAGAACATCTGACTCTTGATCTCAGGGTCGTGAGGTCAAGCCCCATGTTGGGCATGGAGCCCACTTTAAAAAACAAAAATTGGGGCACCTAAGTGGCTCAGTCAGTTAGGTATCCAACTTCAGCTCAGGTCATGATCTCACAGTTCACGGGTTTGAGCTCCGCATCGGGTTCTGTGCTGACAGCTCGGAGCCTGGAGCCTGCTTCGGATTCTGTGACTCCCTTTCTCTCTCTGCCCCTCCCCTGCTCATGCTCTGTCTCTCAAAAAATAAATAAACGTTAAAAAGTTAAAAAAAAAAAATTGTTTTTTTTGAAGTTTGTAACAGAAAATGCAAATATGTAATGTTAATTTGAAAAAATCAGACTGTAAATTGGTATATATGTTACAATTATACCTAGTTTTTTTTAAACATGTTTAAGGAAAAAAGATCTGCGTGAAAATATGTCAGAAATGTTAGCAGTAATTGTCTTTGGGTGTTGGCATTTTGGCCAGTCCTTAAAATAATTCCTTCTTTTTCTATGATTTCCACATGTAACAAGTTTATATTTTACCATAGCATAAAATATTTTAAAATTGATATTATGATTTTACAAATGGCTCTGTGTAGCTCATGTTTTTTTATTTTTTATTTTTTTATTGAAGTATAGTTGACGTACAGCATTATATTAGTTTCAGGTGTACAGCATACACCTGAGTGGTTCAGCATTTATATACATTACAAAATGCTTGCCATAAGTGTACTTACACTCTGTTACCATACAAACTGAATGCAATATTTTGACTCTGTCCCCTGTGCTGTACATTTCATCTCAACGACTTATTTATTTTATAACTGGAAATTTGTACCTCTTAATTCTCTTTACCTATTTCACCAATTACCCAACCTCTGACCCTCCCTTTTAACAATCACCAGTTCACTATACTTATGAGTCTTTGGGTGGGGGAAGGTTTGTTTGTCCCTCTGTTTTGTTTTTTAGAGTCCACATATAAGTGAAACCATATAGTATTTATTTTTGTCTCACTTAGTGTCACTTAGCATGATACCTGGAGGTCTGTCTATGTTGTTGCAAATGGCAAGATCTCATTCTTTGTTACGGCTGAGTGATATTCCATTGTATATATGTTCCACATCTTCTTTATTCAATCATCTATAGATGGACACTTAGGTTGCTTCCATATCTTGCTATTATAAATAATGCTGCAGTAAACATAGGGGCACATATATCTTTTTGAATGAATGTGTTTGTTTTGGTTTGGGTTGTTGTGTTTTGTTTTGTTTTTTCAAATAAATATCCAGAAATGGAATTGCTGGGTCATGTGATATTTCTGTTTTAATTTTTTTAAGAACCTCCATACTATTTTTCGTAGTCGCTAACACCCTATTATATTTATAACCCCAATACCCTATTATATTTATAAGCCCAACTTATAACCCTACCAACAGTGCATGAAGATTCCCTTTTCTCCATATTCTCGCCAAAGCTTAGTTCTTGTCTTTTTGATAGTAGCCATTCTGACTGGTGTGAGCTGGTGTCTCATTGTGGTTTTGATTTGCATTTCCCTGATGATTAGTGATGCTGAGCATCATTTCAAGTGTCTGTTGGCCCTCTGTATATCCTTTTTAGAAAGATGTCTGTTCAGGTCCTCTGCCCATTTTTTAATCAAATTATTTGGATTTTTTGCTATTGAGTTGTATGAGTTCTTTGTGTTTTGAATATTAACCCCTTATCAGACATGTCATTTGCAAATATCTTCTGTTCAGCAGGTTGCCTGTTTGTTTTCTTGGTTGTTTCCTTCACTGAGCAGAAGGATTTTATTTTGGTGTAGGTTACAAGTGTTTATTTTTGCTTTTATTATCCTTGCCTAGGGAGGCACATCCAGAAAAATATTGCTAAGGCCAATGTCCAAGACATTACTCTTAGGTATTTTATGGTTTCACATCTCATACTTCAGTTTTTAATCCGTTTTGAGTTTTTTTTGTGTATGGTGTAAGAAAGTGACCCACTTTTATTCTTTAACATGTAGCTGTTCACTTGTAACACCATTTATTGAAGAGGCTGTCTTTTCCTATTGTGTATGCTTGCCTCCTTTGTCATATGTTAATTGACCATATATATGTGGATTTATCTCTGGGCTCTCTGTTCCATTGATCTATGTGTCTGTTTATGTGCGAGTACCATACTGTTTTCAGTACTATAGCTTTGTAGTATAGTTTGAAATCTGGGATTGTGATGCCTCCAGGTATCTTTAGGATTATTCTAGTTCTGTGAAAAACACCATTGATAGGGATGATAGGGATTGATAGGGATTGCATTGAATCTGCAGATTTCTTTGGGTAGTTATGCACATTTTTAACAATTGTTCTCCCAATCTTTGAGTATGCTGTATTTTTACATTTATTTGTGTCATCTTAAGTTTCTTTCATCAGTGTCTTACATTTTTAAGAGTACAGGTCTTGCAACTCCTTGGTTAAATTTGTTCCTAGGTGTTTCACCTATAGTTGTAAATGAGATTGTTTTATTAATTTTTCTTCCTGCTAGTTATTATATAGACATGCAATTGATTTCTGTGTATTGATTTTTGTATCCTGCAACTTCACTGAATTCATTCATTCTAATTTCTTGGGGGTGGTGTCTTTAGGGTTTTCTATGTATATTATCGTGTCATCTGCAAATAGTGACAGTTTTACTACTTTCTAATTTGAATGGTTTTTATTTCTTTTTCTTGCCCAATTGCTGTGACTAGGACTTCCAGTACAATGTTGAGAGTAAAAGAGGCAAGAAATAGGCATCCTCACCTTGTCCTGATCTTGAGAAAACGCTTTTAGCTTTTCACCATTGAGTATGATGTTAGGTGTGGGTTTGTCATATATGGCCTTTATTAAGTTGAGGTATGTTCTTTCTGTACCTACTTTATTGAGAGTTCTTATCATTAATAGATGTTGAATTTTGTCAAATGTTTTTTCCACATGTATTGAGGTGATCGTATGATTTTTATCCTTCATTGATAATATGGTGTATCATGTTGATTGATTTGCAGTTGTTGAACCATTGTTACATTCCTTGACTAAATCTCACTTGATCATGGTGTATGATCCTCTGAATATATTGCTGTATTTGGTTTCTTAATATTTATTGAAGATTTTTGGCGTCTGTATTCATTAGGGATATTGGTTTGTAATTTTGGTTTTTTTGTAGTGTCTTTGGTTTTGGTATTGGGGTAATGCTGGCCTCATAGAATGAATTTGGAACCATTCCTTCCTCTTCTGTTTTTGACAAAGATAGGTATTAACTCTTTTTCAAGTGTTTGATAGAATTCTCCTCTGAAGCCATCTGATCGTCAACTTTTGTTTGTTAGGGGTTTTTTGGTTACTGATTCAATTTCATTACTAATAATCAGTCTGTTCAGACTTTTTTCTTTTTTCTGATTGAGTCTTGGAAGATTGTATGTTTCTAGGGATTTATCCATTTCTTCCAGGTTATCCAATTTGTTGGCGTATAATTTTTCATTCCTTTGTATTTTTGTGATGTCAGTTGTAGCTTATCCATTTTCATTTCAAGTTTTATTCATTGGGATATTCTTTGTCTTAATGGCCGTAGTAAAGGTTCATCAATTTTATCAAAGAACCATCTCTTAGTTTCATTGATTTTTTTTTCTTTTTTTTTTTTTTTTAAGTCTCGCTATTTCAGTGTTTTCACTCTGATCTTTATTATTTCCTTCCTTCTAGTAACTTGAGGTTTTGTTTGTTCTTTTGCTAGTTCTTTTTCTTTCAGGTATAAGGTTAGATTGTTTGAGTTTGTTTTTTTTTCTTTCTTGAGGTACACCTGTATTGCTGTAAACTTCCCTCTTAGAACTGCTTTTGCCATGTCCCAGAGTTTTTAGACCATTGCATTTTCATTTTTATTTGTCTCAAGGTAATGTTTTGACCCGCTGATTTAGTAGCATGTTGTTTAGCTTCCATATGTTTGCTTTTTCCTGTTTTTTTCTCCTGTGATTCTAGTTTCATAATGTTGTGGTTGTAATAGATGCTTGTATGATTACTATGTTCTTAAATTTATTGAGACTTGTTTTATGGCCTAACATGAAATCTATCCTAGAGAATGTTTCATGTGCACTTGAGAAGAATGTGTATTCTGCTGTTGGATGCAGTGTTCTGTTTGTATCTGTTAAGTACATCTGGTCTAATGTGTTGTCAAAGCCACTGTTTCCTTACTAATTTTCTATTGGATATTCTATCCTTTGATGTAAGTGGGGTGTTAAAGGCTACTATGATTATTGTGTATTACCGTCCATTTCTTTTTTTATAACCATTAATTTTTCTATATATTTAGGTGCTTCTCTGTTAGGTGTATAGATAATTACAATTGGTATAGCCTCTCATGGATTGATCTCTTTATCATTAAGTAATGCTTTGTTTTGTTTCTAGTTACAGCCTATTTTAAAGTCTGTTTCATCTGGTAGAGTATTGCTACTCCAACTTTTTTTTCCTGCTTCCATTTGCATGGACTATCTTTTTCCATCACTTCACTTTTAGTCTGTATATGTCTTTATGACTGAAGTGAGTCTCTTGTAGACATCATGTTCTTACATAGAGGGGTCTTGTTTTATCCATTCAGTCACTCTGTCTTTTTTGGCATATTTAGACCATTTACATTTTAAGCAATTATTTTTTTTTAATGTTTGTTTATTTATTTTGAGAGAGAGAGAGAGAGAGAGAGAGAGAGAGAGAGAGCACGTGCATGAGTGGGTCAGGGCAGAGAGAGAGAACCCCAAGCAGGCTCTGTGCTATTAGCATGGAACCTGATGCAGGGCTCGATCCCACGAAAAGTGAGATCATGACCTGAGCCAAAATCAGGAGTCAGATGCTTAACTGACTGAGGCACCCCCATTTTAAGCAATTATTAATAGGTATGTACTTATTGCCATTTTGCCAATTGCTTGCTGGGTTTTGTTTTGTTTGGGGGTTTTTTTGTAGCTCTTGTCCTTTTTTTTATTCTTCTCATGCTCTTGACCCTCATGATGTGATGACTTTCTTTAGAGCTATGCTTGGATTCCTTTATTTTTTTTGTGCCTATTAAAGTTTTATGGTGTGTGGTTACCATGAAGTTCATATATAACATCAGTCTATATTAAGTTGATAGTTGCTTAAGTTCAAGTACTTTTTACATTTTTTTGTTTTGTGTATCTGTTGACTGATATTTGTAGATAGTTGATTTTACTACTTTTGTCTTTTTACCTCCTTACTAGCATTATAAGTGATTGAACTACTATCTTCACTGTATGTTTGCTTTTACCAGTGAAGTGTTCCTCTCACCATGTTCTTCTCTTATTCTTTTCACTTAAAGACTTCCCTTTAACATTTCTTGTACAGCTGCTTGAGTGGTCATCAAGTCCTTCAACTTTTGTTTGTCTTGCAAACTCTTTCTCTCTCCTTCCATTCTGAATGATAACCTTGCTGGGTACAGTTCTCTTGGTTATAGGTTTTGTTGTTGTTGTTTTCCCCTCAGCAATGTGAATGTGTTACCACTCGCTTCTGGTCTGCAAAATTTCTGCTGAAAAGTCAGCCTTATAGGGTTCCCCTTGTATGTAGCTGTTTGCTTTTTCTCTTACTGCTTTTAAGATTCTCTGTTCATCTTTAATTTTTACCATTTTAATTACTGTGTGTTGGGATGGACCTCCTGGGTTTCATCTTGTTTGGGGCTCCCTTTATGTCCTGGAGCTGGTTTCTATTTCCTTACAGGTTGGGGAAGTTTGCAGCCATTATTTCTTCAAATAAGTTTTCTGCCCCATCTCCCCTTTCCTGTGACCCCTATAATATAGATGTTCTTATACTTGATGTTGTTGCAGAAGTCCTTTAACATATCCTCATTTTTTAAATTCTTTTTTTCTTTTTGCTGTTGAGCTTGGTTGCTTTCCATTACCCTGTCTTCTCGATCACTGATCTGTTCTGCATCCTCTAATCAGGCATTGATTCCCTCGAGCTTGTTTTTCATATTTTCTGTCTCTTTGTTGAAGTACTCACAGTATCATTCACTCTTCCCTCCAATCTTTATGGCTATTACTTGGAGCCTTTAGTCAGGTTGAATGCTTATTTCCATTTTGTTTAGCTCTTTTTCTTGGATTTTGTCTTGATCTTTCATTTGGATCATATTCCTGTCTCATTTTGTCTGACTCTGTGTTTGTGCCTGTGTGTTAGGTAGGTCAGCTCCTTCTGCTCTTGAGAGTAGTGGCTTTATATAAAAGGTGTCCTGTGGTGCCCAGTAGTGCAATTCCCACCTGGTCACCAGAACCAGTCTCTCCAGGAATGATTTCTGTGGGGGTTGTGTGCACTCTCCCGTTGTGACTGGTCCAGCACTACTGTGGGTGTGGTGCATTGACAGGCAAGGCTTCCTCCAACATAGCTGGCTTAAGGGTCAGGCTACAAACTGTGGCAGGTGTGTTGATGAATAGGGCTGCCCCCCTCTTCCGTCCATAGTTGCTTTTGAGAGGCACTAGTTCTAACCAGGGCTGCCCAGCAAGTATGGTGGGATGGCCGCCACGTTGGATGGGCACCTTTGGGTAGGGTGTTTCTGCAGGGAACGTGAGGTGGGACAAGAGTGTTAGCAAGGCAGATGGAGAGTGTCACAACTGGCTCCCACCAGCATCGGGACAGCTAGGCTGAAGGAGGGAAGGAAAATGGCACCTGCCAGCACTTTTCGTTCTGGAGAAAATTCCTACGGAATTTTCTGCTCCTCTGGCACATACTGTATAATTAGTAAATCTCTGTCACATATAAATAACCCAGGCAATTTCAAACTGCTGCCTCTGTGCTGGGTCTTAGAGCAAGTGATACGGCATGTTTGCCCTTTAAAAGCAGAGTCTCAGGATAGCCTTCCAGCTCCTGGAGTGAAGTAAGCCCTGCTGACTTTCAAAGCCAGATGTTAATGGGGGCTTCTCTTCCCTGTGTAGAGGAAGGACCTCAGGGCAAGGGTGCCCAGTGGGGACTTGATCCCTTTACTCCCCAGGGAGGACCTCTGCACCTGTGAATTCCTTCCTGCTTAAGGGTTGCCACCCCAGGGATTTGGTTCCCAGCCGCACCTGTTCCCCTCTTATCAACGTGGCTTTCTCTTTACATCTTTAGCTATGGAAAAGCTGTTCTGTTAGTCTTCAGGTCCTTTTCAGAGTGAGTTGCACTGTGTGCAGTTGCAGCCTTGATGGGTTCGTGGGAGAAGATGAGCTCAGGATCCTCCTACGCCGCCATCTTCCCAAGCTCCTCATCTTTATTTTTAGTTTTGATGCATAAAGTGACAAACTGTCTAAATCTGGCTTGTTTTGTAGATAAAGCAATGGTTTTAAAACATCACCCAGACAAACGGAAAGCAGCTGGTGAACCAATCAAAGAAGGAGATAATGACTACTTCACTTGCATAACTAAAGGTAAGAAAATACCTTAGAGTCAGGAATTTGTAATGGTGGTGATCATTAAGTGCTAGGATTGGATTTCTAGTGTATATACTGTAGTTAATTTAAGTATACCATGACATTTAAAAACACTTTCGGTTATATCTGGTTGTTTCTGATAACCCACCCCAGAGCCTTACTCCCAAAGCAAGGTTCTCTCAACCAGCAGCATCAGCACCTGGCAGCTTATCAGGAATGCGGCAACCAGGTCCCCACCTCAGGTCCGCTGACAGTCCGTGTGTTAATGAGATCTTCTGGGGATTCTTATATGAGAAACTCATCCTGCAGTCATTTCATCCTAAGTGTTCTCTAACAAGAATGCTAAGTTATTTCTCCGTTTCAGATACTTTGTAGGACTAAATTGTCCTCAGATGTTTTGCTAATTTAAATCCAAAAGTTGATTGTATCCTGCTGTGGGACTCAAGACGACGTTTATTGCTGTTTACATAGCCATATCTTCGTTAAGCAAATTAATATAGATTGTTACCATATCTAAGTGTGTGTTGTTAGGTGTGATTTTACATTTTGATGATAGCTTTTTAAAATCGTGTACACCCCTTCCAGACTTACTCTTTTGGGCCTACTCTTATGTAGTGCTCAAGATGCTAGATGCTAAAGGTTCTTTGTTGGGGTTTTTTTTGTTTTTTTTTTTTTGTTTTTTACAATCTTGGACTCTAACAGTTAATTTTCTAGCTATTTCTATTTCCTTGGAGTCATGCATTCTTAAGGGATGAGTATTTAACCACTGTTTTGTCACTTGCCTTCCAGAAGAGGTACTGAAAGAAGTTATGAAGTCAGATTCTATCCAGTAGCACTAGTGGTATCATTACCTGCATTCAATATTTTCCTTCCCACAAACACAC
This sequence comes from Prionailurus bengalensis, assembly GCF_016509475.1. Lineage (NCBI taxonomy): Eukaryota > Metazoa > Chordata > Mammalia > Carnivora > Felidae > Prionailurus > Prionailurus bengalensis. The sequence goes on from NC_057348.1 coordinate 80,553,776, forward strand.
AAAATTTTTAAATATGAAAAATAACCTTTTAAAAAAAATGTTTATTATTGAGAGACAGAGAGACACAGAGTGTGAGCAGGGGAGGGGTAGAGAGAGGGGGAGACACAGAATCCAAAGCAGGCTCCAGGCTCTAAGCTGTCAGCACAGAGCCCGAGGGGCTCAAACTCACGAACTGTGAGATCGTGACCTGAGCCAAAGTTGGTCAGCTAACCGACTGAGCCACCCAGGCACCCCGAAAAATAACTTTTTTTTTTAAAGGAAGGGGATTTTTTTCTCACAGAGAAAAAATGTAGCATCATAGTAATGTGACCTTACCATTTTTTCCTCAGCTTATGAAATGTTATCTGATCCAGTGAAAAGACGGGCATTCAACAGTGTAGATCCTACTTTTGATAACTCAGTTCCTTCTAAAAGTGAAGCAAAGGACAATTTCTTTGAAGTGTTTTCCCCAGTGTTTGAACGGAATTCTAGGTGAGTTAAGGGATCCCCTTGTGATCAGAATGCTATATTGGCCCTCTTCATGTAATCTTCCAGGTTTCTGCATTTTTCCCGATAAAAGTTTTGTTCTCTTTGTCCTTCTTCTGTACAGTATTGAGCCCCTCTGGTGAATGTACTGCTCTCATTTATTTTGCTCTCTGAACAGAAGTTCTGCCTTTTTCTTTTTTTTTAATGTTTATTTTTGAGACAGGAGTGACAGAGCATGAGCAGGGGAGGAGGGGCAGAGAGAGAGGGAGACACAGAGTTAGAAGCAGGCTCCAGGTTCTGAGCTTTTAGTACAGAGCCTGATGCGGGCCTCGAACTCACAAGCTGTGAGATCATGACCTGGGCTAAAGTCAGACACTTAACCAACTGAGCCACCCAGGCACCCCAGAAGTTTTGCCTTTTGATGGTGAAATTCCTTTACACCTCATAGGATATTTTTCTTTTTGATTTCCTTTGTGGGAAAGAACAGTAGCTGACTTTACGTAGTGTGATATTTTACTTAGGTGATAGTAATTTCCCATTCTTTTGCTTCCCTTTTACTGATGGGTACGTACTCTTTCTGGCCCCTTATCATCTGATAAAGCTTTTGTTCTTTTGGAACTGTTTTCTTGGAGCATTTCATTATCATAAAGTTCTCTGACAAAGGATGAGATATCTTTTTTTTTTTCTCTCTTTTGGTGATTTTTTTTTTTTAATGTTTATTTATTTTTGAGAGAGAGAGCACAAGCAGGGGAGGGGCAGAGAGAGAGGGAGACACAGAATCCGAAACAGGCTCGAAGCTCTGAGCTGTCAGCACAGAGCCCAATGCAGGGCTCGAACTCACGAGCTGTGAGGTCATGACCTGAGCTGAAGTCAGACACTGAACCACCCAGGTGCCCCAAGGATGAGATATCTTTAATGTTACTGTATATGTAATTTATTTCATTGAAGTCCGTTTTTAAATGGTGTATATCAATATTCTGTGTTTTTTGGTTTCATCGGCACTGGAGGGTTTCCTTAGAGCACAGTGTGGCTGCATGTTGGAATCACCTGGAGAGGCTAAAAAACTCCTGATGGCTGTGTTCCACTTGGAGAAATTTTAATTTAATTGTGATTTCAGTTTAATTAGCTTGGAATGCCTGTAGTATTTAATAATACTCCCCAGTGATTCTAATGTACAGCCAGGCTTAAGACCCACTTCATCGGCTTAGTGCAACTTAAATATTTTCTCCATCCACTCTCCTCATTTTTTTATAATAGTGTTGAAGGTGGTAAAAACAAAATGGTGTAATACATTTTGTTGTGGAATGGTTTCATAGAGTAGAAAACATGGGTCAGTAACAACCACAGAATCCTTTCCGAGATGATGGATGAGCTGCTTTAGAAGTCCTGACTCTTTGTGGGGATGGTCATGGCAATGAGAAGGTGGGGGAATCTTCCCTCTATATTAACATTTTTAAAAATCTGGGGGGTGCACAGGTGGCTCATTTGGTTGAGTGCTTGACTCTTGATTTTGGCTCAGGTCATGATGCCACAGTCCTGAGTTGGGCTCCCTATTGAGTGTGGAGCCTGCTTAAGATTCTCTCTCCCTCTGCCCCCTCCCCCGCTCACACTCTTACTCTCTAAGAAAAAAAAAATGTGAGCCTGCAGGTTGCTTCTGTGCTGCCTGTTTAGAGGCAGGAGTATGTGAGCTTGGGAAAGGGGGCACTGCCTGTTTTTCCTAGCTAGTATGGCAGCTGCCACAAGCCTGTAATTTGTAGAACTGAAGACAACCTGATGGTGAGAACATCGTTCCATTGTTTTCCCCAACCCCATCTACCCTTGTCCTCTCTCCCTGCTCCTGTATTGTTTGACACCTCACTGCTGATCTTCCAGCCCCATTTCTTAGTCACAGGGGATGTAGAGGATATATAAAAAATGTTTTTTAATAAATTAGTTTGTCTGTTGACCTTTGTACAGATTTTGAATTGTTGTCTTTTATTATTTCAGATGGTCAAATAAAAAAAATGTTCCTAAACTTGGTGATATGAATTCATCATTTGAAGATGTAGATGCATTTTATTCTTTCTGGTAAGTGAATACACTGTTCCTATGATGCTGTCATTTTTTAAAAGGATAAGTATGCAATAAATACTTGATTTTTCATAAATTTATTGAAAAATAGAATCACAGAACAAAAGCACTCTATTCAGAAATAATCATAATAGTTTTCACATACTGCTATAATCTCCTACGTGATATTTAGGCTTCTATGATTTTTAAAATCTGTTTTCTTATCATCACATTTCTAGATATCAAGCATACTATTAAGGAGCCATTTGATTTCAGTAAAAATGAAAATATTTTCATTTGTCTTGCTATTAAAAATACTTGAATACACAAGGAAGGCAGTGCTTTTTTTGTCTCTGATTCACTAATGTTTAATGAACACAATACTCATGGCCAATTTGTATTACATTTGCTATATTTTCTGATTAAGTATCTGGTAAATGAAAACATGAAATTATTGTGAAACAAAAATAACCAAATTTAGCTCTACCAGTTGTAGTTGCTTTTCCCTTCAGAGGATACAAATCAGAGATACAATAGCCACTATGAGGGCTGCCTTAAGGCGTGACAGACTAGGAAAGGAGAAAGTAGGGAGAACTTAAACAAGTTCCAGGCAAGAGAAAAAGCTAATGGAGAGATGGCAGGGAGGTGTGATTTTAGTTTAGGGGTGAGGAGTATACTTTTAGATTTTCATACCAAATCAGTGTCATTTAACAAAGAGGAAGAAGACGACTTGAGCATAGTGTTAGTGCCACCATGTGAGGGGCGCTGTCTGCAAGACAACCTTGCCTTTAATGTTTCTTAGCACTATATGCACCTAACGTAATCTTACAAGGAAGATTTTTTTTATTTGTTAGCTTGATTTTTTTTTTTAATTTCTATTTTAGGTATAATTTTGATTCTTGGAGAGAATTTTCTTATTTAGATGAAGAAGAAAAAGAAAAAGCAGAATGGTATGTATGTAAGTCACTAATAAAGGAAGATGGTTATTTGTGATGATGTAAAAATATACTACATATATTTTTTTGTATAAATTTTCTCTTTGTGTATCATTTTTTGAGTTGAGTGTTTTGAGATCCCATCTCACAGGTTAAACTAGATGGGGCCAAATGGTTAGGGTATGTTAACAAATGACCAACGAATATAATTGTCACAAAAGCTCAATTCAGCAAATTATTTTTCTTCTGTTTGCATAACTGGTTTAATTTTAGTTTTCTTTGTGTGTGTAGGGAAATACCTTCGACATGAATATTCTAAAAAAGTCAACAAAAATTAATACTAAGTAGAATCACCCTTTAATGTTAATATCAGACATTATTTACACATAAATTTATAAAATATTACATTTTCCAGTCATACCATCTATAACCAATACTCTGTTTCCAATATTTTATAGTCGTGATGAGAGGAGATGGATTGAAAAGCAGAACAGAGCAACAAGGGCACAAAGAAAAAAGAAGAAATGAATAGGATAAGAACATTAGTTGGTAAGTATAATTAGTATTTTTAAAAAGGTTCTTTGGGGGCGCCTGCCTGGGTGTCTCAGTCAGTTGATTCTGGGTCAGGTCATGATCCAGGGTCGTGGATCAAGCCCTGTGTCACACTCCGTGCTGAGCATGAAGCCTGCTTAAGAGTCTCTCTTTCCCTCTGACCCTGTTCCCTGCTCACAGGTGTGCACTCTCCCAAAATCAGTCAATTAATTTAAAAGGATCTTTAGTTAAATGTTAGAAATTGAATTAGAAATTGAAAAAATTAACTTTTTTTTCTGGTAGACAATGCATATAGCTGTGATCCAAGGATAAAAAAATTTAAGGAAGAAGAAAAAGCCAAGAAAGAAGCAGAAAAGAAAGCAAAAGCAGAAGCAAAACGGAAGGAGCAAGAAGCTAAAGAAAAAGTAAGGTGACATTTGATGAAGCTAGACTTCAGATTGTTCATAAAATCTTTAATCTTCAGATCTCTTTTAAAAACTATAATCTTGAAGTAGAGAATTAGGTGCAACTGTGCGTAAATCTTGGTAAGTTGGTACCATTGATAATTACAGGGATATTTTTTACCAGCAAATTCTTACTGAGCAAAAACATGTCGTATACATTCCTTTAATACTATGCTTATTTCTAATGTTTCTATTTTATATTTTTAATAAATGTAGAAAGAACTTTACCAGCTGCTTTTCTCAGTTTAACCTTCCATCTTCAATAAATTGACATGTCACATTTTTTCCTAATTTATTAAAAGATTGAATTTGTAAAACAGACATTTAGAAATCCTAATTTTCTTATTAAAATAATTTTATTTTCCATTAAAGCAAAGACAAGCTGAATTGGAAGCTGCTCGGTTAGCTAAAGAGAAAGAAGAGGAGGAAGTTAGACAACAAGCATTATTGGCAAAGAAGGAAAAAGATATCCAGAAAAAAGCCATTAAGAAGGAAAGGCAAAAACTTCGAAACTCATGCAAGGTGCGTCAGACTGTGATTGAACCAACACTAGGTAACAAGTAAATCCAATTGCTAATTAAACTTAAGAATATTTCTTTTTTATATTATGTAAATATAATTAAACTGATGTACACATTTTATCTCATTTAAACATCTCTTAAATCCTTAAAATGCTTTTAAATTCAAGTTTTTTTTTTTTAATTTCATGTGCAACTGTGATCAAGGCTTTTTTTTTTTTAACATAGCCATCATGCTATTTTCAAACCCCCAAAAGACTTGTTTAACATTCTAATAGTCCATATTCATATCTTTTTGATTATCCCAACAATGTCTTTGTATAGTTGGTTTATTCAAATTAGGATCCAAATAAGACCATTTCAAAGGCTTTAGCGTATGTCTCCTATTGTGTCTGTAACAGGTCCCCATATGTTTTAATATATGCCATTCTGAATCTTCAGTTGATAATGTAATTGAAATGACTGTGCCCTGTCAGCAGGCTGTGGAAAAGGTTTAACCAGAATACAAACACAGGTGGTCTTTTCAGGCTTTTGGTTGGTGAGAGGAAAGTCTAAATAGGAAAAAATGAAATGTTTTCCTCAGATTTCACCAAGAAAATTGTTTTGAGAAGGATGCAGTGTATCATGGTGGTAAAGGGTATGGGCTGAGAGCAAGCTGCCTAGCTTTGAAGTCATTCTTCACTTAACACTATGGGCCCTCAGGAGGTTACGTCAACCCCTTTGTGCCTTAGTTTCCTCACCTACACATTAGCTGAATTGGTACCTAGTAATAGTGTTATGATGTTTAAATGAGAACATTCCCATGCAGTATGTAGCATATTTGGCATATAATGAGAAATCAGTAAAAAATTTAAAGAGGCCAATTAGAAAATAGAAAGCTTGAATAGTTCTTCGAGATGATGCATAAACGAGGGTTAAAGTTCTGACGTTACATGACTTTGTTTTTATTGCTCCTTTCCAGGAGTTCATGTATTCATTCGTCATATATCTGGTGAGCGCTTACTATGTGCAAGCAGTCATAATTGATGTAGATCTAATGATCATACAGTCCTTGCCTTCCAGAAATCTGGTTAATGGTGGAGAATGACAAGGGAACAGGCATTTCAAACACTTTATCTTAACTAGGATGAGGAAGGACCAAAAAACAGGTAGTCAAGGGAGGTTTTCTGGATCTAGTAGGATTCATCCAGGTGAAGTAGTATGTGTATGGGGTCAGAGATGAGAGAGGTCAGGGAGCACTGAGAGAAAGCAGAGATCCATGAATTGCGGTTTAATGAAGCAAAGGCCACTGAAGAGATAAAGAGCCAGGTCTTGAAGGATGTTCTGTGTCTTGCTAGTTCGTATCTGCTCCTGAGTTGGTTTCGGTCAGGATGCTGAGGGAAGGCTTGAGGCAGAAACAGTTGGGAGTCTTTTGCTATAATCCAGGTGACAATATTGTGCCTTTCAGAGAGGGTGGGAATAGAATAAGGTGAATGAAACGAGCCAGTATTTGGGAGGCAGGACAGGCTGCTGCCTAGGTGATACTGATTGTGTGCTGGAGGGAGGTAGTGTTAGTACAGGAGTATTTACATGTGTTCCGGTGTCTTGCATGGAACCCTGGATGGATGCTGGTATAATTCAATGAAACAGAAAATAAACGAGGAAAAAGCTGAAAGGAAATGAAGAGTTCAGTTTATAGCCCTTTCCACCTCTGCCAGTTGACTTCAGTTTAGGGCATGTTGAGCGCACTGAGATGCTCAAATGGAAATTCTGAGTGGGTGGTTGGGTGTACAAGTCTGGAATTCTGGGATCACGGTCTTCTCTATCTCAGTGGCACTAGGAGCCGTGTGAGTAGATCACCCAGAGAGAGGGCTGAGAGGGAGGAGGGTGGGGGATGCAAACACCCAAATTTAGGTACTGAAAGAGGAAGAAGAGCCCGAGGAATGACGCAGACAGGTAGGAAGAAAATCAGTAGTGCTTTTTGGATGCTAGGGAAGGGTCAGCAGTAAAAGCATTGGGACCTTAGTGAGAGCCAGACTGCATGCATTAAGGAAGCAAGGAGAAGTAAGGAATGGGAGACATTGGGCATAATCCTTAATCATAATTTTTCTAATATCTCCTGTTCCTTAACACATTACATTATCTTTTTAATTTCACATTTAAAATTTCTAGCAAACGTTACAGTTGAGCACACAGAAGATAGAACAGGCAGCCTAACAAAGAGAACATTGAGTACTCATACAGAATTTGATTCGTAGGTGGTTCCGAGGAATCCTTCTTTTATAACATCCAGAGATCTTCCACACCATCACCTTTTTTCTGTTTTGTTTCTCCGTCGTCTTGGTAAAAGCATTTTTACTGCTAGCTGGTCAGGGGAGATCCCTGGGAGTGTGGTTGTTAATGTTCAGAAGGCCATACGTTCACTTGAGGTATCTCTTGAGAACTTAATGCTCTGCTTATTGTGTTTATGGACATATCGTTCAGTGTCAGTAGATAAAAAATGAAAATGTTTGTGTTTGTGCTTCTAGGCCTGGAATCACTTCTCTGACAATGAGGCAGAGCGGGTTAAAATGATGGAAGAAGTGGAAAAACTTTGTGATCGGCTTGAACTAGCAAGGTATAACCATAGGAGGGCTGTTGCAGTCTTTTCTTGGGCTTTGGATAAAGTTTCATCCCTTTTTTTCCTTTAGCTTACAGTGCTTGAATGAAACACTCACATCATCTACAAAAGAAGTAGGAAAGGCTGCTCTGGAAAAACAGGTAATAGAAGAACGCGTCCCTTCTACCTGTATTTAGCGTTTAGTTCTGCTTACAATATTGCTTTCACCTCAGGATTTCCCCACCTTACATAGAAGTTACTAATAAAGGCAAAGAATCTCATTTCTCTTTGTGTCCCTCAGTATGTGTTACTTCTAGTAAGCGCTTTTGTTATTTTAAATTGGACTTTGTCTGTATAGTTGTTACCATGTATAGTGCTTGATTTGTGTATCTAGCACGTTAATCATTGTTTGACTATTCCTTGAGCATTTTTGTAGGACATTAACATTTAGAACCAAAAGAGATGTTTGTTCTGTCTAGTGTATACCTTTTATGGTACAGATGAGGAAACAGGCCCAGAAATCCAATTTAATGCAGTAAGTATTAGTACCTACAATATACAGCACTATGCCTAAGTAGTTTGGAGAAATGCTTAATGCTGTTGCTGCCACAAAGGAGTTCAGGAAACTACACTGAGGAAAAAAGGCCTGAGGACCAAAAGATGGAGGATCTGCAGTAGGTGCTGTAGGTTAAATAGGAAGTGCCCAGTACAGGGCAGAGTGGTCAGGGAAGGTTCAGTGAAGGGTTTGAGCCAGCCTTGGAAGATGGACAGGGTGAAGATGAAGGTCAGAGGAACGCATGAAAAACCATATCACATGGGGGAGACATGGGAGATGGTTAGAAAAAGTAGAGCCACATTAAGCAGGTTTGTAATACCATGATGCCTGGTTTCCATTACTGCAGAGGTCTGAGTAGCAAAGAGTTAACATACTATTAGTCTGGCGTTTGTAGGCAGGATGTGCCACGTAAGTGTGACTAGTTACAGGACTGGCGCCAGAAGGACTTGGGACTGTGAGGGATGATGGGAGTCACTGGAATCGCTGGCACTGGGGTGAATGGTTCTAAGGGGTGGAAGGAGGGAAATGAGTTACAGATGACCGACCCCAAGAGAGCCATTAACAGAGCAAGAAGGCCACGTAAAGGTTTTCTTTTTTGTCTGTGCATGTTTAAAGGTAGACTGGAAGGAACGTTAAGGGAGGAACTTGAAGATAACAGGCCACTTTCTATGCCTTTACCTCCTTGTAGAGAATAAAGGATACTCTCTTCTGAAAAGAGTGGGGATGAGCTTGAAGAGAGATGTGAAATGGCTTGTGGGTGAAATAACCCAGTGTCCATAGACTCGACAAGTAGTGTCCAAAGCAAACAGAAGTCACACAGTATGAATACAGGGCAGGGCAGGCTATGCTTTGTTCTTGACTCCTCAAGTAGAGCTCTGCAGCCCAGAAGCCGGAGTGAGGCAAAGCCAGAGTGAAAAGCTGATGGTTGGTTTTGGGGTTGGCTCGGGAGGTGTTGTCGGTCATTGTCAGGATAGTGAGATGTGAGAATTGCAGGGAGAGTAGCTAGATGCTTTAAGTCTTTGACTTACCTATGATATTTGTGTAGATAGAAGAAATAAATGAGCAAATCAGAAAAGAGAAAGAGGAAGCTGAGGCTCGAATGCGACAAGCATCTAAGAATGCAGAGAAATCAACTGGTGGGAGTGGAAATGGCAGTAAAAACTGGTCAGAAGATGATCTGCAATTACTAATTAAAGCTGTGAACCTCTTCCCTGCTGGAACAAATTCAAGGTACTGGTTTTAATGAAACTTGTCTTGAGCATGTATACTGGGGCCTGGGGAGAATGCAGACAAGCACCCAGAGAGCACTGGTTAGAGCAGAAACTTCCAGGGAATGCTGGAGTCTAAATTTTGTGCCACAGTAGAAAGTGTGAAAAGCAGGGTGTATTTTGAACCTGCTGGTTTTTTTCAGTTTACACCAACTCACATACGTGTATGGATGCCATACAGTGGACGCTTCACCAATTTTTCAAGAACTTAAAGATCGTGAGACATAAACCGTGACTCTCATGTTGGCTTATTCCATTGTGGCTAGTACTAGGGACTAGGTTTTTGCATTCTGAAGTTTTCTCTTACAGCCTTAATCCTTCTTTCTGGCTTCCCACCTCAAACCAGAACTTACTGCAGAGTCTGAGTTTAGAACTCAAAAGAAGACTTATAGATCCAGCCTCCTTCTTTCTATAGTTGAGGAAACTAAAGCCGTTGGCAGAGAATGATTTATCTCTACGCGTCCAAATGGCAGTATACACAACTGTGTGATTTTCTCTTGGTTTGTACCCAGAATCTGTAAGGTTTTATACAGACTTGAAGCCAAGATTATATACAGTTGGTTTAAACATATGAAAAGCAAAAGGTATAATCCAGGTAATAGTAAGGAGACTACCAGTTTAGAGTGAATTCTGTAGATATTATAGCTAACTTGTATACATTACAAACATAGGGATCATTCTGGCTTTTATTTGGGGGTTTTTCCCTCTTAAATTTATTACATTGGTGTCTCTAGATGGGAGGTTATTGCTAATTACATGAACATCCATTCTTCTTCTGGAGTCAAGAGAACCGCCAAAGATGTTATTGGCAAAGCAAAGAGTCTTCAGAAACTTGGTGAGTTAGTTTTGCAAAATCAATGTTTGCTACCTCAAATGCATTTTTCAAAAATCTGTGCAATTTAATGACTGAATGAGATGACCTGCAATAAGTTTTTTTCATTTCTCAGACCCTCATCAAAAAGATGACATAAACAAAAAGGCATTTGATAAATTTAAAAAAGAACATGGAGTGGTGCCTCAAGCAGACAACGCAACACCTTCGGAACGGTTTGAAGGTAAATTTTGTTTTTCTCTTAAGTAAAAATGCTAGCCCTGTACCCACACTATGTGAAGATAGACAAAATGTAGGGGTCTGTGTTCAGAATAATTAGAAAATAAAATGTTTAGCAGACTAGAAGATGGACAGCAAGCATTTTCAGGACATTCATACAACTGAAAATTACAGTTCTTCCATTTCAGAGGCCATTAGGGAAGGAGCTGGGTTTCTTTTGTTTACCAGATTTTACAAAGCAGTATTAAAGGATGTGGGGACAGCTGACATTTGAATAAGCTCTATGGACTAGGTAATAGTATTTTATCAAGGTTAATTTCCTGATTTGGGAAAATACACTATAATTATGAGAGAAAATGTCCTTGTTTGTAAGGAAAAAGCTAAGAAGTAAAGGGGCATCATGTCTGCAACTTACGTGGTTCAGAATAAATTATGTCTGAGATATATAGAGAAAATGCAGGCATGGTGAATATGTTTACATTTGGGGAATCTGGGTGGCATATACAGGGATTCTTTGTTCTTCTGAAATCATTTCAAAATATTAAAACATATTAGGGTGCTGACATTGTCTTAGGTGTTCTACCTAATTTGATTAACCTGGACCAGTGTTTCAAACTCCAAATTGTGACTCCCTAAGTGGGTCATGAATAGAAAATATCAGAGAGCATTACACCTCTTACATAAGTGTAAACAAAGTTGTGACACTTTTGTTCATGTATATACATTTGGGATGTGACTTGTTTTCTTACGGTGAGTGGCTGACAAAGTTGGAAAAAGTTCTGTTTCACTTCGTGCATTTTTGAGCCACTATCTTGAATATGCTTTCCGGATCACAGTTCCAAATGCATGTTTTGGGATTAACTAATAACTCAATGTGATAACCTACCTCTGTCCTCTAACAGTCCCACTTTTACTATTCTGGTATATTATCCCAAAATTTCAGTTTGAAAATACTAGAAGAGGCTTATCACACTGTGTTATAAAAATCAGAGGTGATTTTTTTTGGGGGGGGGGGGGTCTAGGCCGGGCATTATTTTTTTTTTTTAAGTAACAAAAGCAAGTTACAAAACACTTGGAAGGCACTTCTAAAGGGGTTTATTCTCCTCCTTTTATGCCCTCCATCTTTTTTCCAAGAGAGAAATCCATGGTGTTAAATGTGGGCTTCAGACCAATGAAAGGAAATTCCACTGAGGGCTTCCCTGGAATTTGAAAGCGGACTACATCCAGGTTTTTAACTATTTAACATTTTCCTACAAATGGGATGTGTAATACTTACAATCTTAGATAGACCTATATTTGTTTCTGATACATGTTGAGAGGTCTTGTCAAGCATAAAGGGGTTAGTTTAGTAGAGGTTCTTATTAGCATTGGTTCTGCAAGAAATGTGTTGAAAATGCCACACTGGAACACAGAATCTAATGTCACCTTGCCTCTACACTGAAACTTTGGGCACTTGGCTTAATTTTCCTAGGCTCCTTCTTCCAGTGTAAACTGAAAATGTTTTTCAGGGTCTCATTGGCCTAAAAGTTTAACTGTCAGGCAGCTTCCTTATGATTTATCATTTACACTTGTGTTTTTGAACCAGTCTGGTAAGATTATTATTAGGTTGAAGAGATCAGCATTATAATAGGTATTTCTGATTTACTTTAAAAAAAAAAAAAAGCCTCGAGAGATTTTTGGGGATGTGAGCTAGATCTCCGAGTTTTTTTTCTCTTATTTAATACTTGAGAGGCTTTTGTGTGTGTCATCTCTAAAAATCTGTTCAAAATTACCACAGATCTGAATGGCCACTTACCAAGATACCTGTGCACCAAAAGATTTATCTGGAAAGGTGTTGCAACAGAATTTTCTATCAGGATGAGATTTATCAAATAAAAATTTTTCTTAAACAGGTCCATGCACAGATTTTACCCCTTGGACAACAGAAGAACAGAAACTTCTGGAGCAGGCTTTGAAAACGTACCCAGTAAATACACCTGAAAGATGGGAGAAAATAGCAGAAGCAGTGCCTGGCAGGACAAAGAAGGACTGCATGAAACGATATAAGGTAGTAGATATTTAGTGTTTATAAATTCCGTTACCATCTATTTGTGTGTGTGTGATGTCACCACCACAGTAGTTGTGAGGGTCAGTATTACAAGAAAGCTTTCCAACTCTGGCGGTTAGTAAAATCAGCCTTTTTGGTGGTAATCATAATATACAGATTTACCCAATTTCAATGTTTTACATACTTCCTGCCAATTTCTAACACCTTTCTCCCTTCCTAGGAACTCGTCGAGATGGTAAAAGCAAAGAAAGCTGCCCAAGAGCAAGTGCTGAATGCAAGTAGAGCCAAGAAATGACTTCTGACAATCTTTGTTGTGTGTGCATTTTTATAATAAAACTGAAAATATTGTACAAATTTTCATTCTTAAAATTCTATTTCAAGTGATAATTTCAAAGTGTGCTATCTACCATTCGCTGTGGTGGCCTTACAAAGTCTGATGCAGTATTTCATTCAAATTTTCAAGTATATTTTCTTTCTCGAGGGACTGGTAGCTTAAAACTTGCAGATCTGTTAGCTGTATAAATATATATGGTCTAAATATGTTGATTAGGAGCATTTTAATCATGAAGCCAGCACATGTTACTGCGAATCTGGTTAAAGTCTGGCAGTTGCTCAATGGGACCTAAGGATTAAAAGACAAACAGTTAAAACTGAATAAAAGACAAGTACTTAGGCATTAGGCACCCTGTACTTCAAAGAAAAGGAGCCAGGCTTACCAACAGCAGCAAGAGCTGGACTCTTATCATAAATATATTTGGTGCACACTTCTTGGATTATCTCTGCATTTACAGCCTGAAATAGAGAAGATAACTAGCATTCAGAGCTTTTCATAGTAAAGACACATTCTGTACCTGGAACTTTTTAGAACTAAAGCAGGAATTTAGGACACCTATTTTCAGCTTTGTCACAAGGAACTTTTGTACAAGCCTCACAGTGTCTAAACACTACTTACATCAATTCTTGCTTCAAGCTCAGGGATGGGAATTCTTCTGTTATAGCATAACATTTGCCTGCCAATATCTTCACAGATGGGAGTGGAACCTGTTTACAAGAGGAGGAAACACTTAGGTACTGGAATATTGATCAACCATATGAAAATAGAACTTAGGTCTTTATTCTTACCATCAAGTTGCAACAACATGTTTGTCTTCAGAAGATTTTTGGCTCGTGCAACTTCGCTTTCTGTTACACTTGTGCAGAGTCGCATCCTAAAACCAAATCAAAATGTCAAGTAGTTTGAAAATGACTTTTTGAGTTAATGACTTAAAGACACTATACATATTATTCCACAACATACACATAATTATGATTTCAACTTAGTGAAAAGTTATTAATGATCCCAATAGCTACACAAAAGCTAAAATAATACTGATGCTTTTCACTTTTTTTTTTTAAATGTTTATTTTTGAGACAGCGTGAGCAGGGGATGGGTAGAGAGAGGGAGACACTGAATCCGAAGCAGGCTCCAGGCTCTGAGCTTTCAGCACAGAGCCCCACGCGGGGCTTGAACTCACGAACTGCGAGATCATGACCAGAGTCAAAATTGGAGGCTTAACTGACTGAACCACCCAGCACCCCTGAAATAATACTGATTCTTATCCTGGTATTAATTTTTCTTAACCTTAGTATGATTGCAGATAGAGGTTTGATACAACACAAAGGTAGGCTGACCACATTTTGAGACATGCTACCATCACTTTGAGACTTCACTAATCCTCATACTAGGATCTGATCTGCTAGAAGAGAGAGGTTAGTGGACCACTAGGTTCTCACAAGAATCCAGCTGACTTATACCTACTGATTAACAATTACACCCCATTGAGGAGCTTTAGAGACATACAAGCCATTTAAGAATGGTGGAGGAGAGGAACTTCCTGCTTCAAGGCAGTGGTTCTGAGTAAAACAATACATTTTTCTTTAGCAATGGCAACTTCAGATTTGCATAACACCACCATTCAAACCAGGTAACTTGCAAAACTTTAGGAACTTCTTTCTGAAGTAACCTTCTTAAAGATTAAGAATTTTCTGTAAGTCAACTTCACATGAGACTTAAACATCTGTGATCTTTAAAAACATGGCAACCAGCTAGTTTAATTTTTTTTTTTAATGTTTATTTTTGAGACAGAGGCAGAGCTTGAATGGGAGAGGGTCAGAGAGAGAGGGAGACACAGAATCTGAAACAGGCTCCAGGCTCTGAGCCATCAGCCCAGAGCCCGACGCGGGGCTCGAACTCACAGACTGCGAGATCATGACCTGAGTTGAAGTCAGACACTTAACCGACTGAGCCACCCAGGCGCCCCTATTTAGTCTTCTCTTGACTAAATGCTAGTTATCACCATCAAAACTAGTCAACAGTGTAAAAACATGAATTCTAGGGATGCCTGGGTGCCCTAGTTGGTCACGTGTCCGACTCTTGATTTCAGCACAGGTCATGATCTCATGGTTTGTGAGATAGCCCTGTGTTGGGCTCTGTGCTGACATTGATGCGGAGCCTGCTTGGATTCTTTCCCTCTTTCTGCCTCTCCCCTGCTGGCTCTCACTCTCTCAAATACGTAAACTTAAAAACAGTGTGAATTCTAAACAAAATTTATTTTCTCACCATTCTTTCTGAACAACATGTAGCATATCTGCAATGGTGGCCGGTTCACAAACCATATAGATGCCCCATAATCCTGTATCTGTGTAGGACGTGTTGAAAGACTGGAAGCTATGACAGAGGTTGCCGTGACAGGTGAGCTGGGCCAGCTTACTAGATAGATTCTGTAACGAAAAAAATTGTCCAAGAGAACTGTAGGTATATGTGCCCAAATTACCAGAAAGCAAAATGAGTTCTGTGGCAAATAGTGAATGCCCTGAGAAGCTGTGTCTCCATTTTATCTAGCGGCATCTCAATATGAAGTTAAAATTCAACGAGACTAAGAACAATACTTCTCTCACCAGCCCAGTGTACCCCCAGAGAAATTCACAACGTAAAAGCAATGAATCCTTGTAATTAACATAGCAGCTGCACCAATTCTAAAATAATTCATTCCCGTTACCAACCCAATTTGTAGGGCTCCTCGCTGTGTATGCTTAAAGATTTCAAATTCTACTGCATGTCAAGCCTACGATGTTTATATGAAGTATATTTTGTTGAAATCCTTATGTACAAACATACTTTATATTTTGAAATAATTTCAGACAGAAAAGGTACGAAAACAGTATGAGGAATTCCTTTATCCAAATTCTCTAACAACTGTTATTTTACCATGTTTGCTTTATCCTCCTCTTTAACATATTTTTTCAACTGTTTGAGAGATGTGATGTTTTGTGTACACTTCTAAAACCCAAGGAGATTAACATCAAAACAATTATTAAAACTAGAATATTAACACTGATAATGGTACTATTAGTGAATTCTATCCTTCTTCAAATTTTGCTAATTATCCAACTTACATACTTAGGACACACACAAAAATCTTTCCCAGCCCAGGATGCACTCCAGGATCAGTCTGTATTTTAAAAGTCCATTCACAAGACAGAGTTCTGCCTTGACATTTATTATGGAAAATTATTCTTAAAATCACTTACCATTCCTCCTCCAAAAGAGCGATCCCAGTTGCCAATCAGTGTGTTTGCAACCATGAGACATATTGTATCTGGATGTGCCCAACCAACAGCCTCAACAGCTATTGCAAGATGTGCCAAAGGCATCTTGTCATCCCTCACTCGAATCTAGTTAAAACAAAGAAAGCACAACTCTAGTGAAGACTGCCTGTGTATAGGGGCGCCTGGATGCCTCAGTCATTTAAGCGTTCGACTCTTGGTTTCAGCCCAGGTCATGATCTCAGTTTGGGAGATTGAGCCCCGAGTCAGGCTCTGTGCTGACAGTGCGGAGCCTGCTTGGGATTCCCTCCCCCTCTCTGCCCCTGCCCTGCTAATTATAATTACACCCTCTCTTTCTCAAAATAAACTTCGGGGGGAAAAAAAAAAAAAGACTGCCACTGTGTAACAGGCTTAACAGGAAAGAAACACATCATGCCTCATTACATTGAATAGTCTAATCCAGAAAGATTTCTTGAGTTCTGGAAAGAAAACTTCACCAAAAGATCTGCAATTGAAATACTACAGGGGCACCTGGGTGGCTTAGTCAGTTGAGTGTCTGCTTCTTGACTTTGACTCAGGTGATGATCTCACAGTTTGTGCATTCTGCATCCTCTCTCTCCTCTCTGCCCACCCCCCCACCCCACTTGTGCATGTTTGCTCTCAAACACTTAAAACAAACAAACAAAAACTACATACATAGCCACCAGGTGGTTACCTGGTCAAAAAGGACTGCATTATTTCACTGGCAGAAATCAGGAACATTCTAATTTCTAATCGTGACACAACTGTCTATTTTCTAACAGGGACACAAAGCTTATTTTTGTCCTACCAATGCTACAGTTCTATGCATTTGCCAACATCAGACCACTTTTGATAGATTTCCTTCGAGCACCCTCCCTAATGTGGCAAACTAGGCCTCCGAACGAGACTTATGGCTACAGCTCAAGTAGCAGATTCTCTGCAAGTTCTGGCTCTAACAGCTACTCCCAGAAGTGTACTGTGGGCAGAACTTAATGAAGAATAAACCTGATGTGAAAATCAAAATTTGGGGAGTTTTAAAAATAGAAACACTTTTATAGCTCACAATACATAACTGGGCACAGTGTCAAAGAAAAAGCACAAGAAGACCAAATTATCACATTCCCCTCAAAACCTTGTTTCCTTATTAGGAAAGTAAGTGGTTAAATAATATGGACTATAAGCAAATGAATCCATCCTTTTCCCTTTTTCTATGTTTCAATTTAAGCCTCTGGTTTCTTCCATTTTACTCCTGTTAAAAATAAGCACATTTTGTACACTCATTCATAAATACAACCCAAGAAACCCAAAGGGCTAAATACTAGCTAAGGAGGCTTGCCCTACCTCACTTCCTGTGAATTTGCAGGGAGGCAGAGCTGGTATTTCTCCTTTGTGTGTGGACAAAGAGTCACCAAAATGAAACTTGGCTAACTCAAGCAGTTCATCATGGGAAACTCCTAAATTGAAGGAAAATATTTCATACATCTAGTAGCAGTACAATCTACAGCAGACCAATAACTGCCAAACTTTACAATAAGCTCAAGGTGGTATTATGTGATCAAAGTTACACAAGATCTACTCGCACTCACTGAAAGCCACTTCAGAGTGAGCTGACAGCACACTTGCCCTGCTGTTACAGGCTTGGGGTTGCACAGCTTTCTCAGTCTGTAGAACAATTAACATACCAACAAATTCACAGCTGAGGATAAGAAAACAGCTGGAGAATACATTCTATATAAAATCCTGTTACATTAAGTTACTCAAGGTCCTAGAATGCAAACTAGCAAAAAGCCCCTTTTCAGTAATTTTTTTAAAGTAGAAAAGAATATGAACATGAGCTCTAATTTAAAGAAGGCTGGGTACATAAATATGCTTTGTTCTCTGAGCTCTGCTATCAGAATGCAGCAGTCAAAATTCAAAAGAATTTGATCTAAATTTCTGAATAAATCCAGAGCTATCCAAATACTCACTGCTGGCCATCCAAAACTTAAGGATTACTTAGATTCTAGGGGCACCTGGGTGGCTCAGTTGGTTAAGCATCTGACTTCGGCTCAGATCATAATCTCACAGGTGGTGGGTTTGAGCCCCACCTCAGATGAACACTGCTTCTCTCTCTCTCTCTCTCTGTCCCCCCTCCCCATCATGGGATTCTCTCTTTCCCTCTTCTCTCTCCGCCCCTCACTCACTTGGATCCTCTACCTCGCTCAAAAACAAAAAAACATGTTACTAATCCAAACTCATGACCCAAACAGATTCAGTCAATGAAGGATTCTTAAACACAAGAATAAACTTAGGAAACAAACTTAGACATGTGCAAGTGCTTTTACAAATACTGTCATGTTATTTATATGACATGTAAAATGTAAAAGCACAACTTACACCCATTATTTTCCAAACAAATCTGTGGTATAAAACAAGACCGTGTGTTTTCAGAAGCACTGTCTAGGAGAGCCACCTCGGATACCAATCCAGACAGTAACAAAACAACAGGAAACCCTGGTGGTCCAAGAATGACAACCAGAGAGTGAAAAACCATGAACACGCACACAGTTCTCAGCACCTGGTAACACCAACTTCCACTGCTTTAACAACTTCACCTACTGCCCTCCTGATTAGACATTCCAGATAGCTCCTGCTCCCACACCTTTACTTCTCCTCATGCAGAAGGCAGGGGAGCCAGTAAATTTTTTAATGAAGCTAGGTCTGGTCTTTTTCATTGATTTTAAGATGCCATTGTTTGTAACGCTCATCATAACTTATGTACTAAAAAGACAAAATACTAATTAATACAGGACAAGCCATTAACTCTACTTCAGCAAGGTCGAAATGAGCCTATGAATTACAAAAAAAAAACCAAAACAACCCCGTTGTGTCCATGTGCCAACGACCATGGCAGAGACCTCCCAGTGTGGTCATTGAGGCCTAAGTCTTCCTGTTCTGAGGCAGTTTCAAATGTGGACCCCCAGTCGGCACCATCCATTTTAGAAACACTGTTACACAAGAGAATTTCAGAGTGCACTGACGGCTATTACAAAGGTAATACAATTTAGCTTGAGAGCCTAACGAATAAACTGTTAAAGGTATTTAACCCTCATATTCATTTTCTCCATCATTCCCAAGTAATTAGTTCACAAGTCTAACTAGGGCAACTAGAATTTTAATTTATTGTCATTTCTAAAGACCAAAATTAAATTTACACAAAAGAAAACTCCATCTATCTTTGTTTTGCCCTAAAAAGACAAAGTGAAAACAAAACTGGAAACCAATAAAATGTACTGTTTGCCTAAATTCAGACTGCCACGAAATCCAGCAGAATCTAACGTAAATTTTCTTTCACTGGCTTCAAACATCCCCAAGGAAGCCTTGCCCTGAAGCCACTCAAATAGTGGGATTCCCTTTAAACACTCTCAGCTCCCTGCACAGTTCCCCTTTTCAGTAATTAGAGCTACTGAATGAACAAATCACAGAATGAACAACGTAACATATCCAATTCATGCCTGACCGAGGATGAAGTTGGTTCTCAAGAAATAATTTAAAATCTCAAGAGATTCCCATACTCTAGTACACTATCTTTCAAATGTCATTATCTCCCAGTTTGCTCATGTGCCCTTTCCTTGCAAGTTATGTGTGTACACTCATATCTGTAAGTTTTTCTGTTTTTTTAATAGGTTTTTTTAACCTCCTCTTCTACTGAAGAGAAGAAAGTCTATTTCCAGTGCTCCACATTCCCTTTAAATAGCATACTCAACAATTTGCTCTTTAAATAAAAAACCCCAGGACCTCTCCCAACAGGATCAAACTAGCAAGTGCATCATTCTATGACTGTTTAAAACAGTTACAGAAATTTATTTACTTATTTTTTATTTAATTTAGATTCAAGTTAGTTAACTCAAGTTAGTTTATATATATATATATATATATATATATATATATATATATATACACACACATATATATATATAGTGTAGTATTGGTTTCAGGAGTAGAATTTTGTGATTCATCATTCAGTTACAGAAATGTAAATCGACTAACCTCCAGCAGCAGCAAGTACTATTCTTGGCCCCTTATAATGTGTGGTTATGTAATCCACCAAGTCCTTACGATTTATAGATCTGTAATGGAGAAAGAAAAGCAATATAAAAGGAAACTAAAAAGCACAGATCTTTATATAATATACCTGAAATTAAATTGGACCTTAAAAATACTCTAAGTTAAATGCAGTCAGAAATAGGATACAGACAACAAGTATCAACAAAAGATGAAGAATTTCAACTTTGCTGTATCAAGAACAAAGAGCCGATACCGTCACTTGTTATTTCAGTACTATCCAAGAGCCCAGACACCTGGGAGTTAGATGGGGCCAAAATGTAGCTAACTACAATTTCATTCAGATTATCAGGGAGGAAACATTATGTTTTGAAATATTTCTGAATTTTCAAAACTCATCATTTTTTCTCCAAAAATATCTTGAGAATTATACCTACTTGATGTTTTCAGTTGGACCCAAAATAGTCCGTCCAAGTGCAGTATTTTGATAAGCTGTGGCATGAAGATAATCAAAAACAACTTCCTGTAAATTGGTTTCAACTTCCTGCATCTCCCTAAGGATGACTCCACGTTCACGTTCAATCTCTGCTTCTCCCAATGTACTGTTTTGTATTATATCGGCAAGAATTTCTACAGCTAATTAAAAATAAAACAAGAAGAAACACGAAGAGTCTTAATTTTCAATATTAAGATCTATTAAACTAGCATCAGAAACCATGATACTGACCATCATTCAATTTTGACTAAATGATTAAGCCAGGAAGAAACAAATTTACTCCCACTAAATTTAAAAATGTAAAATATAAACCCCTGTGGTAAAGAACTTGGGGAAAATTCCTAAATTTATCCGAGGTCTCCACAACACTTGTAATGACTCTACCACTTCAAACATGACCCAAGTGTATAGTGTTCTGTATGAAAATTTTAAAAAGTAGAAAATTTTCTGTATAAAAACATCTAGGTAGGTACAGAGGATCCACAGCACCCAAATATTTGCTACCCCAGTCCCCACAGCAATGATGCTGCTATACAAACAAGCCAGTACATGCCATAATCTAACAGAGATGGAAAGTTAACATGTGAAGAAAAGGATAGGTATCCCAAAAAAGATACCTACTGCTATCAAAGGATTAAAAGTGACCCTTGGGAAAAAGTGATTAAGCCCTCAAATTATTTATATAAGAATGATCCAAATTTGCAAAAAAGCCCAAAGTGAACTCAAGGATGCTATATGATGCTATAAAATTACATACTTCTCCAAAAAGGAAAAACCTAACCTATTTGTACAGGGGCAGGGTGCCTGGGTGGCTCAGTCGGTTAAGTGTCCGGCTTTGGCTCAGGTCATGATCTCTCGGTTCATAAGTTCGAGCCCCTTGACGGGTTCTGTGCTGACAGCTCAGAACCTGAAGCCTGCCTCGTATTCTTGCCTCCCTCTCTTTCTGCCCCTCCCCTGCTCACGCTCTCTTTCAAAAATAAACATTAAAAAAAATAGCAATAATTAAAAAAAAAGAATTCATACAGGGGCATCTGGGTGGTTCAGTTGGTCAAGTGTCCAATTCTTGGTTTCAGCTCAGGTCATGATCTCAAAGTTTATAGGTTCAAGCCCCACATCTGGTTCAGTGTTATCAGTGGGGAGCCTACTTGAGAATCTCTCTTTCCCTGTCTCCAACCCTCCCCTTCTCACATGCTCTCAATAGTAAATAAACTTAAAAAAAAAAAAAAAAAAAAAAGAACTAGTACATAGTTGCAATCACAATCTAAATTTTAACAAATATAAAACATGAATAATCTTTAGTTTCTTTTTTTTACTCTACTGCAAACTTTTGTTCCTTGTTTAGATTCGCTTTAAGGGGCCTTGTCTCCTGACCTCCTATAATTACCTGTAGATTGCCCAACATGCTGAAACAGATTGCTAGACCAAAGCAAGCCAGTTGCAGAGATCATGACCAAAGGGAAAAAATATAAAACCAAGTAAAAAACTCTGTCCACATAAGAACCAAAAGCCATGACGGGTGATGAAAAGGCCAAAGATAGATAGAAGGATAAGGAATCCCGTGTGAAGACTCTTGTAATACGGGATTGGTAGTCTAGACAGTATTTGCTCAAGTGGAAGTTCGTATTTCCTGGAGTTTATGTTTTAATTAGAATCTTTCTTTTTAATGTATATTTAATATTATGTGTATTAACGGGTGCCTGGGTGGCTCAGTCAGTTAAGCATCCGACTTCGGCTCAGGTCATAATCTCCCCGTTCATTAGTTCAAGACCTGCATTAGGGTCTGTGCTGACAGCTCAGAGCCTGGAGCCTGCTTCAGACTCTGTGTCTCCCTCTCTCTCTCTGCCCCTCCCCCACTCACACTCATTCACACTCTCTCTCAAAAATAGACATTTAAAAAAAATTTTGTTAATATATTATGTGTATTAGTATTGCAATACATGTATTAGTATTGCAATACATGCAATATATGCAATACATGTATTAGTATTGCAATACATGTATTCAATTTGTAATACAATTGTAATACAGTGGCACCTGGATGGCTCAGTTCGTAAATCACCTGACTCTTGGTTTTGGCCCAGGTTATGATTTCATGGTTCATGAGTTCAAACTCCGAGTCAGGGTCCATGCTGCTGGTACAGAGACTGCTTGGGATTCTCATTCTCATTCTCTCTCACTCTCTCTCTCTCTCTCCCCTCTCTCCCTCCCTCCCCCTCCCCTAGCCATGCTCCAATTCTCTCTCTCAAAATAAATAAACTTAAAAAAAATTTGTAATACACCTATACTGATGTATAATCAAGGGACACCTGGGTGGTTCAGTTGGTTAAATGTCCAACTCTTGATTTCGGCTCAGGTCATGATCCCATGGTTCATGAGTTAGAGCCCTGAGCTTGGGATTCTCTCTCTCTGCCCCTCCCCTACTCATAATCACACATTCTTGCTCTCAAAATAAACTTAAAAAAAAAAAAAAAACTTAAAACAAAATGGGAAGGTATCAATAAACATTTTTCCAAAGATGACAGATGGCCAAAAAGCACAAGAAAAGATTCTCAACATCATTCATCATCAGGGAAACGCCAATCAAAACCACAATGAGAACACCTGACACCTATCGGAATCACTATTAACAAAAAAGACAAAGTAACAAGTACTGACAAGGATATGAAGAAAGGGAAACCTTTGTGTACTGTTGGTGGGACTGTAAATTGGTGCAATTACTTTGTAAAAGTACGGAGGTTCCTTAAAAAAAACTAAAAATAAAAGATACTAGAAGACCCAGCAATTCCACTTCTAGGTATTTATCCAAAGAAAATGAAAACACTAACTCAGAAAGATCTATGCACCCCCATGTTTACTGCAGCATATTATTTATAATAGCCAAGATATGGAAACAACCTCTGTGTCCATCAGTGGAAGAATGGATAAAGAAACTGTGGAATGCAATACTCTGTAATGGACTATTATTCAACCACAAAAAAAGAATGAAATCTTGTCATCTGCTCCAACAAGGATGGACTTACAGGGCATCATGCAAAATGAAGGGAGACAGAAAAAGACAAATACCTCAGACAAAAAGACAAATCTTCTGCATGTGGAATCCAAACAAAACAGAACAAGTTCAAATACAGAGAACACATCAGTGGGTGCCAGATGCAACCAGGAGAAATGTGTGAACTGTTTTCTTAGGTGTTTTTTAATTCTAAGTTGAATTTTTAAAAAATTAATAGAAAGGAAAATAACAAAGAAGTGTACTCCAAAATGAAGAACTAAAATGTGCAAATGCAGTAAAGATAAGAGAGTTTTGTTTAAAAAAAAAAAAAAAAGCCCAGTAGGAATGCCTGGGTGGCTCAGTTGGTTAAGCGTCCAGCTTTGGCTCAGGTCATGATCTCAGGGTTCAGGAGTTCAAACCCCATGTTGGACTCTGTGCTGACAGCTCAGAGCCTGGAGCCTGCTTCAGATTCTGTGTCTCCCTCTCTCTCTACCCCTCCCCCACTCGCACTCTCTCTCCCCTTCAAAAATAAACATTTAAAAAAATAAATAAAAATTTTAAAAAGCCCAGTAGTCCACAGTGATAAAGCGAGAGGGAAAAAAGTAGGCAGCAAACTGGATACAACTAAAAATATTTCCCTACACAGGAATGGCTCTGGAGAAAAACTTTTTTTTTTGAGAGAGAAAAAGCACAAGAAGAAAGGACAGAGGGGGAGGGGGAAAAAAGAGGGAAAGATATAGAGTGAGGTAGAGGGAGAGGGATTTTTAGCCCCTTGTTACTACAGCCAATTAACAACTACAATATACAGAACATCAGAGACTGTCAGAGGGAGGGAGAAGGAGGGGGAGGGAGGGGGAAGGAGGGGGAGGGAGGGAGGGGAGGGAGGGGGAAGGAGGGGGAGGGAGGGAGAGGGAGGGGGAGGGAGGGAGAGGGAGGGGGAGGGGGAGAGGGAGGGGGGAGAGGGGGGAGAGGGGGGGAGAGGGAGGGAGAGGGAGGGAGAGGGAGAGGGAGAGGGAGAGGGAGAGGGAGAGGGAGAGGGGGAGGGAGAGGGGGAGGGAGAGGGGGAGAGAGAGAATGAGAATCCTAAGCGGGCTCCATACCAAGCATGAAGCCCAATATGAGATTCAATCCCATAACACTGAGATCATGACCTGAGCCAAAAACAAGTCAGACATTCAACTGACTAAGCCAGGTTGGCACAAGTCTTGCAGCCTACAACTGTTTGATATCATTTGTCCTATTTGGAGGAAAAAATAGGTACCCACCTCCCCCACATAGTTTGGTTCATTTTTTTCACATTTCTGGGGGTTTCACAACAGACATAATAAAACCAGTACTAGGTTATTTTTGGACTCTTGTGAAAATTACCTATCTGCAATGTACATAATAACAATACCTCTTGGCAAATCTTTAGAGAATGCTTTGGCATAATATACAGTCTGCTCTCTGGAGGTGTAGGCATTGAGATGAGCACCCATGTTTTCAATCTCAAGTTCCAGATCTAACTGGGATCTCTTTTTGGTGCCCTGAAACAGAAAAGAAAATTATGATACCTTCCTTTATCTCTCATCTATTCTAAGGACTTCAGGCAATGAATATGAGGACATTGGCCATGTCAGTTTCATGCAAGGACCAAATCTGATTCCTAAAGTGCATCGTGGTGTATACTTTCAGATGACCCTGACATCAACTCTACAGAACAACGGTCAGTGTTTCAGGTAATTATTCTGGAAAGAAGAAAAGATTAAAATAAATAAATTATACTATACTACTGAAGTAGTTCTCCTTCCCTTAGAATGAGGTATTGTGCTTAATGGCTCTTAAAGAAAATGCTTTTTTATAAAGTCTTACAACTTACCTTGAAAGCCATATGCTCCAAAAAGTGAGCTGTGCCATTATTCTTCTCATTTTCATACCGACTTCCGGCATCAATCCAGAGCCCAACCTGAATACAATCAAGAAAAAATTAAATAAAACATCACTTTCTTTCTTCTGGGGGGACAGAGGTATAGAGGGAGCAGTCTCCTTCCTTTTTTTTTTTTTTTAAACAAATGCTTTCCAGTCTTAGCACTAAAGTTTTCTTGACTTGAGTGGATTGACAACACATTCCTAAGAACTAGGAGATTTAAAAATGTTGATGATCAGTCTACCGGTGAGTGCTAAAATACTACTTGCCAGTTTCATGGAGGACCCAGATTTTTAGCCCCTTGTTACTACAGCCAATTAACAACTATAAAATATAGAAGAACATCAGAGACTGTCAGAAAAATCTAGGTTCAAATCCTGGCTCTGTCATGTATTAGCTGTGTGACTTGAACAAAACCATTTAACTTCTCTGAACTTGACCCTTAATTGTAAAATGGGTGTGCTGGTGCCTACTACAAAGAACTATTTTAAAAATCAAATAGAGGACACCTGGCTGGCTCAGTCAGTGGAGCATCTGACTACTGATCTTGGGGTTGTAAGTTTGAGCCCCACGTTGGATGTAGCAATTACTTTAAAAAAAAAAGTTTAAAAATTAAAGATCACATAAGACAATATATGCAGAAACAGCTGGCACAGAGTAGCCTAGAGAAGGTACTTCTTTCATTATCAAAACTATTAACAACAAACAACACAACTGGCTGCAGGAACCAGATGCAGACCCTTAAACAAAGTACATATAGATCCAGTATGGAAGTATCACTGGAAGAAAGATCCACAAATGAGAGTCACCTGTCAAGGCCACCTGTCAAGGTCAACCACCATCCAACAAAAAGCTTAGATTAAAATAAACATCTGCCCTTTCCTAAGTGCCTAACAATTAAACAGTGGTTGCTGGAATCACTTACGGTGCATGTTGAGAGCCCAGAGTCTTCAGAGGCCACTCTGAGTCCGTTGTCCAAACGTGTTACTCGCGTTTCAGGAACATTCAGAACAACCTGTGTAGCAGCCTGTGTATTTCTCCATCTGTTCCCTCCAAAATATAATGACTGGTTGGGGGTGAAGGAGTGGGAGAGAGGAAGCAAAACATCACTATTCTGATTTTAACTTTTGTTCCAGTGAGAAACACCCCTTTGCTTGGCTTAGGAACTTTCCTTAACCACTCTCCTAAAGCCAGCAACAAGACTGCAAACATGCCTTCGCCTTAGGGAAAACAAGCAGTTATTATCATTACACAGAGAGAAACTGTTTTTACTTCAGTACCTCTCCTAGAAAAGCTTAATATTCATTATAGAGGAAACAGGGGACGGGGGAGACAATGAAGGGAGAGAAAAATGTAAAAATGTGTATACACTATAAAGGAATGAGATTTAGGTTTTCACTGTTCAAGAAAAGCAATACGTTTTGGAAAAGGTAGAAAAAGAGAAGATAGGAAGAAGGGCAGATGCTCAAAATCTACCCTGGCTGAAAGATTTGTTGACTACGGACCATTCGCCTGTCGGCAATTTTTCTTTTCCTTTAAACACGCGTTAAAGTCCCTCCCAAATACCTTGGAGAAAGCTAGAGGTTATCATGAGAAAAATATATACACAGACAAAACTTTCCTTTGGCTACTCCGGGGTTCGCAGGAAGCTGAGGATGAAACTCGGCCTTAGACAAAAACAACTCTCGTCTCACTTTTTAATTTCTCCCCATTTGCAACCACTGTGCTTTTAGTAATCAACACGCACTCTTTACGACTCCTGGGCAACTGCCGGGAAAGGCGCCAGCAACCGGTGTCATCCCACGCTTCACTAGCAGGTCACGCGCGGCGGGTGACCAAGGCCAGCTCATCCCCAGCGGGCATTCAGCATCCCCTGCCCCCTGGTTCCCCACGCGCCGTGGGAGTGTGGGGCGCCGACTCCGCCGCTGGGCCGGGGGCCCGTGACTCAGCTCCGCCGCGCGGGGTCCGGCGGCAAAGGCCGTGTCTCAAGCGACACCCAGACAAGTGGAAAGAAGCTCACCCTCCTGGCAGCGCCTCCAACCAGAAGCCTCTCCGTGAAACCCCAAAGCCGCCGCCGGGCCGCAGGCAACAGCACCCATCTGGCCGCCGCTGCCGCCATCTCGGTTGGGGACCGGGAGGATATGCTTCCGGGGTCGTGACCTGATGTCCCAAAGTAGGTGGGCTCCACCTTGTGGCCAAGATGGAAATGACACTCTTCGAAGCGGTCACGGAAGAAACAAGAGTTGGGCCTTGTGCTGAGCTGTAAGCCCCTAATAACACGAATTAGGGAGTCTGTAGGAGTTCCTGTATTATCAGTTACTTAGATCGCCTACGGAGTGCGAGACACAAATGTGGAGGCGTTAAAGGTAACCTGGTGAGACCTATTATCCCATTGATGGCTGCAATTGATTGGATAAAGTGGAATAGGATCCAGAACTCACTGTCCTTAAGGAAGCATCTATTGGGAGAGACCAGCGTACTGAGAGGAGGGAAGGATGTGCCATTGTTGACCCTTAGTCCCTCTTTTTTTTTTTTTCTCTGTCTATGCTTTTTTTTTTTTTTTAACTTACATCCAAATTACTTAGCATATAGTGCAATACTGATTTCAGGAGTAGATTCCTTAGTGCCCTTACCCATTTAGCCCATCCCCCCTCCCACAACCCCTCCAGTAACCCTCTGTTTGTTCTCCATATTTATGAATTTCTTCTGTTTTGTCCCCCTCTCTGTTTTTATATTATTTTTGTTTCCCTTCCCTTATGTTCATCTGTTTTGTCTCTTAAAATCCTCATATGAGTGAAGTCATATGATTTTTGTCTTTTGCTGACTGACTCATTTCACTTAGCGTAATAGCCTCCAGTTCCATCCACATAGCTGCAAATGGCAAGATTTCAATCTTTTTCATGGCCGAGTAATACTCCATTGCATATATATACTACATCTTTGTCCATTCATCCATCGAGGAACATTTGGTCTCTTCCCATACTTTGGCTATTGTTGATAGTGCTGCTATAAACATGGGGGTGCGTGTGTCCCTTCGAAACAGCACACCTGTATCCCGTGGATAAATGCCTAGTAGTGCAATTGCTGGGTCATAGGGTAGTTCTATTTTTAGTTTTTTGAGGAATCTCCATACTGTTTTCCAGAGTGGCTGCACCAGCTTGCATTCCCACCAACAGTGCAAAAGAGATCCTCTTTCTCCTCATCCTCGTCAACATCTGTTGTTGCCTGAGTTGTTAATGTTAGCCATTCTGACAGGTGTCAGGTGGTATATCATTGTGGTTTTGATTTGTATTTCCCTGATGATGAGTGAAGTTGAGCATTTTTTCATGTGTCGGTTGGCCATCTGGATGTCTTCTTTGGAGAAGTGTCTATTCATGTCTTTTGCCCATTTCTTCACTGGATTATTTGTTTTTTGGGTGTTGAGTTTGATAAGTTCTTTATAGATTT
The DNA here is from genome assembly GCF_016509475.1 of Prionailurus bengalensis. NCBI lineage: Eukaryota > Metazoa > Chordata > Mammalia > Carnivora > Felidae > Prionailurus > Prionailurus bengalensis. Next base: position 80,582,726 of record NC_057348.1, read on the forward strand.
TGGATACTAACCCTTTATCTGATACGTCATTTGCAAATATCTTCTCCCATTCTGTCGGTTGCCTTTTAGTTTTGCTAATTGTTTCCTTCTCTGTGCAGAAGCTTTTTATTTTTGATGAGGTACCAGTAGTTCATTTTTGCTTTTGTTTCCCTTGCCTCTGGAGACGTGTTGAGTAAGAAGTTGCTGTGGCCAAGATCACAGAGGTTTTTGCCTGCTTTCTCCTCGAGGATTTTGATGGCTTCCTGTCTTACATTGAGGTCTTTCATCCATTTTGAGTTTATTTTTGTGTCTGGTGTAAGAAAGTGGCCCAGGTTCTTTCTTCTGCATGTTGCTGTCCAGTTTTCCCAGCACCACTTACTGAAAGACTGTCTTTATTCCATTGGATATTCTTTCCTGCTTTGTCAAAGATTAGTTGGCCATACATTGTGGGTCCATTTCTGGGTTCTCTATTCTGTTCCATTGATCTGAGTGTCTGTTCTTGTGCCAGTACTATACTGTCTTGATGATTTCAGCTTTGTAGTATAGCTTGAAGTGTGGGATTGTGATGCTTCCTGCTTTGGCTTTCTTTTTCAAGATTGCTTTGGCTATTCGGGGTCTTTTCTGGTTCCATACAAATTTTAGGATTATTTGTTCTAGCTCTGTGAAGAATGCTGGTGTTACTTTGATAGGGATTGCATTGAATATGTAGATTGCTTTGGGTAGTATCAACATTTTAACAATATTTGTTCTTCCTATCCAGGAGCATGGAATCTTTTTCCATTTTTTTGTGTCTTCTTCGATTTCTTTCATAAACTTTCTATAGTTTTCAGTGTATAGATTTTTCACCTCTTTGGTTAGATTTATTCCTAGATATTTTATGGGTTTTGGTGCAACTGTAAATGGGATCGATTCCTTGATTTTTCTTTCTGTCACTTCATTGTTCTTAAACACTTCACTGTCTGGTTCATTTCATTCCATAGAGATTGTTCTTGGTGAAGCCACTAATTGCTTAAAGACAGGTGCGTCTCAGACCTTATCTTACAGAATCTTGCAGAATTTGACATGGTAGATCTCTTTGAAATTTTCTTATTGTATCTTAGAGGACTTCCTCCTTTTCCTACTACTTTCCTCTTTACTTTCTTGGACAACTCTTTATTCACAGATCTCTTAATGAGACTAAAAGTAATAAGCACTGTTCTAACTGTGCTATTCTTATGCTCATTTTACATCTGTAAAATGTAGAAATTGTGGTAAAATAACTTGCCTGAGGTCACCATGCTAACAAGAGGCTGTCTGGCTCCAAAGCCTGTGTTCTTTAGAAAAAAGTTTTAGGGGCGCCTGGGTGGCGCAGTCGGTTAAGCGTCCGACTTCAGCCAGGTCACGATCTCGCGGTCTGTGAGTTCGAGCCCCGCGTCAGGCTCTGGGCTGATGGCTCGGAGCCTGGAGCCTGTTTCCAATTCTGTGTCTCCCCCTCTCTCTGCCCCTCCCCCGTTCGTGCTCTGTCTCTCTCTGTCCCCCCCCCAAAAAAAAATAGAAAAAAGTTTTAGTGTTTATTTCAGAGAGAGACATAAAGACAGAGCATGAGCGGTGGTGGCAGGGGTGGGTGTACACACAGAGAGAGAGAGAGAGAGAGAGAGAGAGAGAATCCAAAGCAGGCTCCAGGCTACTGTCAGTACAGAGCCTGACATGGTACTCGAACCCATGAACCACGAGATCATGACCTGAGCTGAAGTCGGATACTTAACCAACTGAGCCACCCAAGTGCCCCCTCGCAAAGCTGGTGTTCTTAAATACCACAATATTTTGTCCGAAAAGTTGGTATTCCCCATGGTTGTGGATGTGGACCCCTTCTACTGCACACTCTCCCTAATGGTTTTACTTCTTCATAAGGACTTCCCTGTCTAGCTACCCGCGACTTTCTCTTGAGCTCCAGGCCTTCTTAACCATTCAATGACTAGAAAACTATAATTGAATATTCTATTGACATTTCAATATCAACTTGTCCAAAATACAATTCACTGTCTTGCCCTAAGTCTTTTCCTGTATATCCAATGCAAAACAGCCAAGGAGACCTCCAATCACCTAGACATCCAAACCAGAAACCTGAATTTCATCATCAGCTCCTCTCTTTTTTCCACCCTCTACATCCAACTGATGTACTCCGATCCTGCATCTTGAATTTGTTCTAGCCCCATTGTCACAGTTTTTCACATTGTTGTCCAATGGATCTTCTTAAAATGCAACTGTTAGCATGACTATCCCATTATGAAAAATCCTCCAGTAACTCCATGGTCAGGATAAAGTGAAGGCTCCTTAGCATGGCAGATAGGACCCTTCAGGATCTGACTCCCACTTATCTCTAGACTCATTTCTGCCATCTACCCTGTTTGCTAGGATTCACAGCTTCAACCCACAGGCTCTATTACATAATAAGGACAACCAAGGTTATTTCTTCATATTTCCAAAACAAACGTGTGGTAACGTTAATAAAGAAATACAAACATGCATGTATATATACAAAAATATTTAGGTATAATCACAGGAAACACCTGGGAAATGTTAGCACATTTTAACTTAAAATTAATTTGGAATGTCAGGGAAAATGACAGAATAAAGGCCTCCAAAGTTTTCCTCTTTTTCTTATAAAAGAAATGAGAAAACTCATTTAAAAAATTGTTGGAAACAACATTTTCAGAACTCTAGAAAGTAAACAAAGGCTTGACGTAATCTGGGGAGCTTTTATTTCATGAAAACAGCTAAACTTCAAGAAGAGTGAGCTTTATAGTATTTTAACTTGTTTTATCCTGACCGCTTCCCCATATCTTCACGGTAATCTTGGAAAGCCACATCCCACAACCACGATGAAAATCAGCAGCCTGGCATGGCAGAATTGGATTCAAGCTCCTTCAAGGCCCCGAACCCAAAGGATTGGAATTATTTGACCTATCCTGTGGTTCCTTGGAGGATCTCACTTGCAAGTTTGTCTTTGTTTGACTTGACTCAGAGCAAAAAGTCTTTTTCTGGGGGTATTGTCAAAAATATCTAGAGGTAGTTGTTTCACTTTGTGGCTGCCTGGAGGTGGTAGATAACAGCAGGGGCAAACAATAGCTAAAACAAAAAGCTTAAAAGGAAAAGCTAAGGCCTGAGATGTCTATAGACGCTTTGAAAAGCTCAGACATATCCCTGGGACCTTTCCAAAGCCATACACATGTGTACAATTGTGTACATACCTGGAGATGTACACCTGCCCAGGAAAGACCTGAAAAGGACATAAACCCTCCTGACCTTGAGGCTCTGTATGAGCAGGAAGTGAAGACTAAGGCATAGATGTCAACCGTCTAGCTAAACATTGATGGTATGCCCCACACAGAGCTCCTCAACAAAGTCAGAGGGTATGCCTGGCTCGTGAGTTTGAGCCCACGTTGGATGCAGAGATTACTAAAATAAATAACCTTTAAAAATAAATAAAAATATAAACAAACAAACACAAAACTGGGAAAGTCATTGTTTCTAGGCTTTTAATGAAGTATCTGTCCAATCATTACCTGACCGTTAAGCTAACCAGGCAGACTTCAGCCGTCACACATGACTTTAAGTAATTCATTCAGAAAACAAAAGCAAAGAGCAAAAACAAAGCCTGGGACGGGAGTAGAATAAGATATTCACAATTGACACTATATTATTTAAAAAGTCCAGTTATCAGGGGTGCCTGGGTGGCTCAGTCGGTTGGGCGTCCAACTTCAGCTCAGGTCATGATCTCCCAGTTGGTGTGTTCGAGCCCACACCAGGCTCTGTGCTGACAGCTCAGAGCCTGGAGCCTGCTTTAAATATTGTGTCTCCTCCTCTCTCTGCCCCTCCCATGCTCATGCTCTGTCTCATTCTGTCTCTCAACAATAAATAAATGTTAAAAAAAAATTTTTAATAAAAAAAAAAAGTCGCGTTATCAACCAAAAACTATAAGGTAAGAAAATATGGTCATACTCAGAGGGAAAAAATCAATAGACAGTGTTCCCACAGCAGGGGGCAGTGGGGGACCTGGGTGGCTCCATTGGTTGAGCATCAGGTCATGATTTCATGGTTCATGGGTTCAAGCCCCTATCAGTCTCTGTGCTGACAGCTCAGAAGCTGGAGGTTGCTTCAGATTCTGTGTCTCCTTCTTTCTCTGCCCTTCACTCACCAAATATAGAATATCAATAAAAAGACAGAAATAATTATTTTTTTAAAAAAATCACAAATCTGGGGGCGCCTGGGTGGCACAGTCGGTTAAGCGTCCGACTTCAGCCAGGTCACGATCTCGCGGTCTGTGCGTTCAAGCCCCGCGTCGGGCTCTGGGCTGATGGCTCAGAGCCTGGAGCCTGTTTCCGATTCTGTGTCTCCCTCTCTCTCTGCCCCTCCCCCATTCATGCTCTGTCTCTCTCTGTCCCAAAAATAAATAAATGTTGAAAAAAAAATTTTTTTAAAAATCACAAATCTGGAATTGAAAAATGCAATAACTGAAATGAAAAAATTCACTAGAGGGGTTCAAAAGCAGACACGAACTGGCAGGAAGAAAGAATCGGAGGACTGAGGATAGGTCAACTGAGATGATCAGTCTGAAGAATTAAAAAAGAATACAGTAAAATGAACACAGCCTCAAAATCCTGTGGATACCCTCAACCATACCAATGTACACATGTCCGCGAGTCCCAGAGACAGACGACAGAGAGAAAGGGGCAGAAAGAACCTTTGAAGAAATCAAAGGTTTGATACTGTTTGATGAAAAACAGTGATCTATGTGTCCAAAGAGCTCAACAAATTCCAAGTAAGATAAGCTCAAAGAGACCCATACCTAGAAAGACAAAGGAAACCTCAAAAGCAGCAAAAGAAAAGCAATTTATCACATATACTTGATCTTCAGTAAGATTAGTAGCTGATTTCCCATCAGAAACCACAGAGGCCAGAAGACAGTGATATAACATACTCAAAGTGCTGAAAGGAAAAGATTGGGCCAAGAATTCTATATCCAGTGAAATGATCTTTCAAAAATAAAGGAAAGCAATCTGAAAATGGAATTAGGAAAATAATTATTTATTTAAGAGAGAGAGAGAGAGAGAGAGAGAGAGAGTGACCACACCCAAGCTGGGGAGAGGGGCAGAAGGAGAGAGAGAGAATCCCAAGCAGGGTCTATGCCCAGAATGGAGTCCAATACAGGACTCCATTTGATCCCACGACCCTGCAACCATGACCTGAGCTGAAATCAAGAGTCAGATAGTCCAAATGAGCTACCCAAGTGCCCCAATAATTCCATTTTTTAAGCAAAACAAGGAATATAATACTTAGGGGAAAAGTTAGCAAAGGAATATAAACTTATACTCTGAAAACTATAGAACATTATTGAAAGAAACTAAAGAGGAGCTATATAAATGAAAAGACATCTTATGTTCATGTATCAGAAGACTTAATATTGTGAAGATGGCAGTATTCCCCCAAGTGGATCTATAGATTCAGTGAGATCCAAATCAGAATCTCAGCTAGATTCTCTGTGTAACTTTACAAGCTGGTCCTCAAATTCATATGAAAATTCAAAGGACCCTGGATAGCCAAAACAACCTTGAAAAAAGAGGAATGAAGTTAAAGGATTCACACACATCCAAGTTTTAAAACATACTACAAAGCAACAGTAATCAAGTAGTGTGGTATTAGCATAATAACAGACAGTGGAATAGAATTAGGAATCTAGAAATAAACCCTCATGTTTACGGGCAATTTATTTTTGACAAGGGTGCCCAAACAACTCAAAAGAAAAACAGTAGTCCTTTCAACAAATAGTGATGAGTCAATTAGACACCCACATGCAGATGAAGTTGGACCTCCTATCTCATACCATATATAAAAATTAACTCAAAATGGATCAAAGATGTAAGTCAAAAAGACAAAACTATAAAACTCTTAGAAGAAAATACAGGTATAAATCTTCATGACCTTAGATTTGGCATTGAATTTTTTTTAATTTTTAATTTTTTTTTACATTTATTTATTTTTGAGAGACAGAGCGCAAGCAGGGGAGGGCCAGAAAGAGAAAGAGACACGGAATTTGAAGCAGCCTCCAGGCTCTGAGCAGTTGGTCAGCAGAGAGCCTGATGGGGGGCTCGAACCCACGAGTCATGAGATCATGACCTGAGCCGAAGTTGGGCACTCGACCGACTGAGCCACCCAGGTGCCCCGGCATTGAATTTTTTAGATATGACACCTACAGTATAAGCAACCAAGGAATAAACATAAATTGGACTTCATCAAGTTAAAAACTTTTGTGCTTCACAGAATCAATGGAGTGAGTGGAGATTCAAGCTCTGAAGCTCTGAAAGTGAGCAGGCTCCAAAGAAGGACCAGGATGTCAAGGGCACCTGCCACCACTGGGAGCTTGGTGTTTGCAATACTCTTAAGCTCTCCAATGGCCACTTCTGCTGCATGTATTTTCTTTACTACCCCTACTCTCCCTCAAAAATCAAAGTCAAAGTCAAAACCCTAAGACCACTTTACCTCCACTAGGATGCTTAAATAAAAGACAATAAAAAGTGTTGGTGAGGATGTGGAGAAATTAGAACCCTCATGCACTGCTGATGGGAATGTAAAATGGTACAGCCACTTTTGAAAACAATCTGGTAGTTCCTCAAAAAGTTAAACATAGAGCTACCATTTAACCCAGCGATTCTACTCCAAGATATATGCCCAAGAGAAATGAAAGCATGTCCACTTGTATACTAATACCCATAGCAGAATGAGTCACCATAGCCGAACAGTGGAAACAACCCACATGTTCTTCCATTAATGAAATATTAAATAAAACTTGGTATGTCCATACAACAGAATATTATTCAGCAGTAAAATGAATGAAGGACTGATCCAGGCTACCACATGGATGAACCTTGAAAACACTATGTTAAGTGAAAGCAGCCATTCCATTTACATGAAATGCCTATAGAGAAACAAAGTACATTAGTGGCTGTCTAGGCTTGGGGTTAATGGGAGGATTGGAGGTTGGCAACTAATGGGCAGGGGGTTTATTTTTTGAGGTGATTAAAATATTCTGGGACTAGTGGTGACTGTGGCACAACTTCATGAATATACTGAAAACCATTCAACTGTATACTTTAAGTGGATGAATTCTATGGCATGTGAAATTCTATCTCAATAAATCCATTACCAAAAATTGGACAACGGATTTGAACAGATATTTTTCCCCAAAAGCAGATATACAAACAGCCAATAAGCACATGAAGATGCTCAATATTATGAGCCATCAGGAAAATGTAAGTCAAAGCTATAATAAGGTACTATTTCACACATGCCAAAATAGCTACAATGAAAAAGACAGTAACAAGTGTTGATGAAGTTATGGAAAAATTGCACCCCTCAACATTGCTGATGGGAATGTAAAGTGGTACAACCACTGAGGAAAACAGTTGATCAGTTCTTCAAAAGGTAAAACATAGAATTACCACTTGACCCAGCAATTCCACTACTAGGTTTATATTAGCTATATATACCCCAGAAATGAAAAAATAGGTCCACACAAAAAATTATACAGAAATGTTCATAATGGCATTATTCATAGTAGCCTAAAAGTGAAAATGATCCAAATGTCCACTAACTGATGAATGGATCAACAAAATGTGGCATACCTGTACAATGGAATATTGTTCAGTGACAAAAAGGAATTAAGTATTGGGGTGCCTGGCTGGGTCAGTCAGTAGAGCATGTGACTCTTTATCTCAGGGCTGTGAGTTCAAGCCCCATGTTGAGCACAGAGCTTACTTTAAACAAATGAAGTGCTGATACATGTTACAATGGGGATGTTTGAAAACTTTACGCTATGAGAGAAGCTAGCCACAAAAGGCCACATATTATATGTTCCATTTATATGAAACATCCAGAACAGGAAATCCAAAGAAACAGAAAGTAGATTAGTGTTTACTAGGGGCTGAGGGCAGGGAGGAATAGGGAATGACTGCTAATAGTTACGGGTTTCATTAGGGGTGATAAACATTTTCTGGAAATAGTGGTGATGGTTGTATGACAGTATACTAAAATCCATTTAATGTTACATTTTAAAAAGATAAATTCTATTGTATATAAATTATATCTCAATTTTTTTAAATACCCCAAATCCCACTATCCAAAAATTATCGCCATTAACATTAGGATAACATTTCAGATACCTTTTTTTTTTTTTAATTTTTTTTTTCAACGTTCATTTATTTTTGGGACAGAGAGAGACAGAGCATGAACAGGGGAGGGGCAGAGAGAGAAGGAGACACAGAATCGGAAACAGGCTCCAGGCTCTGAGCCATCAGCCCAGAGCCTGACGCGGGGCTCGAACTCACGGACCGTGAGATCGTGACCTGGCTGAAGTCGGACGCTTAACCGACTGCGCCACCCATGGGGCCCCTCAGATACCTTTTTAATGTGTATATGTACCTAGAAAGGTAGGATGGATGGATAGATGGAAGAATGGATCAGCACATAGCTATGCTGACCGAATACTCAATCTTTAAGAGAATGGGATAATACAACAAATGCTATATTTATTAACAGTGTCTGGATATCTTCCCTTTGTCCCTACTCCCCATCCTTTCCCACTCTATTCTGTGCTTTAGGGAGCTGCCCTGCAGATAGCTTGATTCCTCCGGTTTTTAGCTGGGTTTAGCCAATGAGAGTCACAGCAGGATACATAAGCCTGGAGAAGCGAGGTAGGTGCCTTCATCTCTCAGCTTCTTCCCTGGGACTTGATGCATCTCTCTGCCAAGGGCATGGCCCCTTATACAGCTATCCTCTGGGTTCTAGTGGCCTCTCCTTCCTCTTCTACCTTCGAGGCTAAGTGGGGACAGATCTCTGCAGTTGCTCGTTCTGGAATGCTGCATTTCCCCTTGTTGATTTCTCTATACCCTGCCCCTACATTTGTAAATAGACCCCTTATTAAACTCTCTTCAAATCACCCCATTTGAATAAGTCAGAAAGTAGACTGATAGCAAGTTTTAAATGTGTGTTAATCAGTATTAGGATAAATGAGCAGTACAATTGGTATTTATTATATTGTATTAGGATGGCAGATGATTTCATAGTATTATTGTCAGTACTTAATTTTACTTTTGAGAGAGTATGTGCCCATGCATACGCATGAACAGGGAAGGGACAGAGAGAGAAGAAGAGAGAATCTCAAGCCCAAGCAGCAATCTCTTCACTGACAGTCCACGGTCCATTGCGGGGCTCAATCTCGTGACTCTGGGATCATGATCTGAGCTGAAATCAAGAGTCGGAGGCTTAAGCACATGAGCCACCCAGGTGCCCCAGTTGTTGCTATTTTGGTTGTTTTGAAACTTTCATCGTGGATGTCCTGTTCCTTTCATTCTTTTATGTGTGAAAATGTCCACTTTTGCCTTTACACTTGAATAATTTATCTGGGTCTAATATTCTTGGGTAACATTTTCATTTTCTCAGAATTTATATACATAGCTCCATTATTTTCTTGAGTTGAATGTTGCCTTGGAGAAGTCTGAGGCTAACCAGATTTTTTACCACCCTTAAATATGGCTTGCTTTGTCTGTTTGAATACCTAAAAAATTATTTTATTCTTGAAGCTTAACAACTGAACTAGAGTATGTCTTAATGTTGAGTAATTTTTGTGTTGAGTGATTTTTATCAAAATTTCAAGAAACACAATATGTTCTTTCAATCTGTGGATTTAGTTCTTCTCTCATTTTGGGAAAATTCTCTTTCAATATACCTGGCATTCCATTCAGTGGGTTCTTTATTCAGGGGTAGAAGTTATCCCTATGCTGAATTACTTCAACCGTCTTCCATATTTGTTGGCATCTCTCTAATTTCCTGAAGCTTTGTCATTTTTTCTTTATCTTTTGTGATTATCTCACACCAGAAACAGACCCACATCCATCTGCCCAACTAATTTTTTGCATAGACACATAAGGAATTCAATGATCAAAAGATAGCCTTCACAAATGGTTCTGGAGCAACTGGATATTCCTAGGCCTAAGCCTCACACCCTCTGTAAAAATTAATTCAAAATGAGTCATAGACTTAAATGTAAAACTATATATTTTTTAGAAAAATGCATAGGATAAAATCTTTGGGATGGAAGGCTAGAGAAAGAGATTATAGCCTTGACACCAGAAGCATAATCCATACAAGAAAAAAGGCATAAACTGAACTTCATCAAAATAAAAACTTTTGCTCTGCAAAAGACACTGCTAGAGGATGGAAAGACAAGATTTAGAGCAAACATTTGCAAGCCATACATGCAACAAACAACTGGTGTCTACAATATATAAATGACTCTCAAAATAGTAAAAACAAACAAAAACAATTAAAAATGGGCAAGAGACATGAACAGATACTTCAATGAATATGAAATACAAATGGCAAAAAAGCACATGAAAAGATCAACATCATTAGCCATGGGAGAAAGGTAAATTAAAATCATGACATATCACTACACATGTAGCAGAAAGGCTGAAGTAAAAACTAGCATAACACTATATGTTGGTGAGGATGCAGAGAAACAAGATTTTTCTCATACATTGTGGATGGAAATGTAAAATTCAAGAGTGGTACAGTCACTATGGAAAATAGCTCAGCAGGTTGTTTTTTTTTTTTTCAAATAAAATTAAATATATGCTTACCCTACAACCCAGCAATTGCAATGTTGGGCATTTATCTCAGGGAGATGAAAACAACCACATGGTTATTAATAGCAGCTTTATTCGTGATAGCCCCAAACTGGAAACAACCTAGATTTCCTTCAACAGATAAATGGTTAAACAATTAAATGGTTAAACAAAAGTACATCCATACTGTGGAATATTACTCAGTACTAAAAAGAAATGAACTCTTAATAAATGTAATGACATGCACAGACGTCAAAAGAATTATGCCAGTCTTAAAAGTTCCATACTATTTTATTCCATTTATATACGTTCTTTTTTAATGTTTATTTATTTTGAGAGACAGCAAGCGTGAGATGGGGGAGGGGCAGAGAGAGAGAGAGGAGAGACTCTCAGTTGGCGGAGAGAGTATCTAAATCAGGCTCAGTGCTGAGGGCGGACTCAGGGTTCGATCTCACAAACCATGAGATCATGACCTGAGCCAAAATCAAGAGTCAGACGCTCAAATGACTGAGCCACCCAGACGCTCCTGATTTCTTACAACTGAATGTGAATCTACAATCATCTCAAAATAAAAGTGTGAATTAAAAAAAAAGTGAAATTATATTTCCAAAAGATTTTTTTTTTATTATGAGAGAGGAACAGTGTGGGAAGAGTACTGCTTTCTGTTTATTGATCATCATGTATCACAGTCACACACATGTGTGCGCACACACATGCACACACACCAGTCACAGATTCTTATACAAATTGAAATGGGAAGAGAAATTCAGAATTGTTCATCTGGCCATAACTAATAAAGTAATAAAAGGAACTGCAAATGAATTGGAGCAAAAAAAAAAAAAAATCTTGGCATGTTTCACGAAGCTTTCCTGATCTGGCCTTTTCTACAATGGCCCCCTGGTGACAAGGGAGCGATTAGTGTGCTATGAGATGTGTAATGTGACAATTTGAGTGGCTCCCTGCATCTGGCTGTGGGGCTGGCAGCCTTCGTGCCCAGTCTGGACTCATTGAAGTGTTTCAGTTTTATTTCTTTTTGTCTCTTGCCTCTTAATGAGGCTGTAGTGAGTGAGAAGTAGGCCCTGAGTTGAATATATAATCGCCATGGGAACTGAGGCCACAATCAGTCCCTGGGAATGTGGCTCATAGCCCCCACATGTCTATTGTCAAAGTCCTTTTCTATGTTCTGAATGTTTCTGAGTTTGAGTGAGCTTGTGTATGTGTGCCTGTGCATGTTATGCTTATAGGTTAGCTGATCTGTCCTTGAGGGCAGAAGCAGAAGAAAATGTAGGGCACTGTACACAAACAACTTTACATCCTTCAAACTTCTGGTTAGTGCTTATTAGCTAGGAATCAATGATAATCAAGTAGAGGAGAAGAAAAGTAGTTTCTGAAAAATCTGAACTCCCACTTACCCCCATGCAGCCCACCATATCTCTAAGTCCAGCAGTTTTGACACTAGCAAGATCTGATTTTCTGTCTTCTTCTCCTTAATTTCCTCTTGACCTAGAGGACCCCAAATTGTGAGGATTTTTCCGCACCCATGGGTCTTTCTAGGATCCTTAAAATCATTAATTTGCCTCTGCATTTTGTTCTTCTCTTTGTCCCCCCCCTCCTGTGCTCCTTGATTCATACCAGATTGATGTATACTGAACGTTTCTGCCCCGGTTTCTATTCATTCCACAAACCTTCCTGAAGACTCTGTGTTTCCCTTAGTGGAGACCAATGGTAACTTCTAGACAAATGTTTTCTCTAGATGTCTCCAGTGGTACCCTTAGGATAGACTTACACTCATTAAATCTTTAAGAGAAGAGTCCAAGGGGTTTGGTAAAGAGGGGAAGAGAAAGGTAGAGTCTAGATTCGAATTTAATGTGGGAAGAGATTCAATAATGATCTCAAAACAAATTTGCAAGAATACCAAATATCAAAATCACCTTGCTCCCAAGATGCTCTTCTTCAGATATTGGTATAAGATTCTTACAAAAGTAGACTGACCCTATTTACATTTACTCGGTTTTCTGGTATCTGAGAAAAGCACAGATTCAGAAGTTTAGGGATGATGATTTCCCAGTTAACTTAGATTTCCAGGAAGAGAATATAGTCATGTCAGTTTGATGACCTATCTACCTGAATCTCCTGTATGCACCCCTCCCTTCTTACCCCTGGCTGATTTCCGCAAATTTGGGTAGAGATCCTGAAGTAGAAATTTAATGATAAAGGTAGTTTTAAAAATTCCTACAAATCCATAAGCTGCAGTTAAACTTAACTGATCTTCTGTAATTGATCTCTTTTTAGTTTCAGTTTGTGGTAGGTGGAATTCTAAGATGACCCCCTAACGACCCGGGTCCCGGTATAATCCCTTCCCCATGGAATCTCATTCCTGTGATTAGGTTTTCTCAAATGGCCTCAGTGAAGGGATCTTTCATGTGGAATTAAGTACCTGGTCAGTTGAGCTTAAGTTCATCAAATAGTCCTGAGAGGACTTTACTTAGTCAGGTGAGCCCTTTAAAAGGGTCTAGAAGTAAGAGATTCTCTGGCAGGCTCTGAAGCAGCAAGCCGCCAGAAGGTCTATAGTCTCAAGGAGATGAAGTCTTCCAACAACTGTGGGGTCTTGGAAGAAGCCCCTGAACCTCACAATGAAACCCCAGCCTTGACTGTGGAGACAGCCTTGTGAGACCCTGGAGTAGAGAGCTCAGGTAAGCCAGCTCAGGTTCCTCACCCACGGAAGCCGAGATAACATATGCATGATGTAAGCACTGCGCTTGTGTGTTTTGCAGCAGTATTAAATGAACATGCCATTTAATCTCCAGAAGTTGGGCTGGCTGCTCAGAGTGGCTGTTTTGTTCTCTTCCATCACTGTCAGGTTTTTTTTCGGTATGCCTTGCCAACTAACGCAAGTAGGAAAAAAAAAAGTACCCTTAACACCAGGCCCTAAGTCTATATTTTGCACATTACAAACAAGAAGAGGGGAAATAGCATAACTAAAAATTCTTACCTCTATCTCCCGTCAAGATATAAAACTTTAGGGACACCTGGGTGGATTAAGCATCCAACTTCAGCTCCGGTCATGATCTCACAGTTTGTGGGTTCGATCCCTGCATTGGGGTCTGTGCTGACAACTCAGAGCCTAGAGCCTACTTCAGATTCTGTCTTCCTCTTTCTCTGACCTCCCTCATTCACACTCTGTCTCTTTCTCTCTCAAAGATAAACATTAAAACACATTAAAAACAAAAGATGTAAAACTTTGCCCATCACAGGCCATTCATTACCAAATTCTGTTGATTCCACCTCCAAAATCTATCCCGAGCCCATCTTTTTCTTTCAGTCCCCATTCCACCCTTCTCTATGCCACCATCACTGCAGCCCAGACAGCTACCATCTGGCCTCCATGTGGGTCCCAGCATCTTCCCTTTCCTTCTTCTACACACTCTCTGCCAGGCCCAAGTGATAATAAAATATGGGCGAGGATTGTGTCCCTTCGCTTCTTAAAACACTTTGGTAGTTTCCTGTTGTCTTTAGGACAAAATCCAAAAGGATCTAGACTCTCCCCCAAGTAATATTGTTCGACTTTTCCTCACAATTCTCCCAGCCCTGTTGATCTTCTTTTCCTTCATGCACACATGGTCGGTGGAACCTGGAATCCCTTATTTGGCTAACTCGTACGCCTCTATTAATTCTTAGCTTAGAAGGGACTTCAGAGAAGCCTCCCCAGACACTCTGTAGCAAGGGCTATTGATGCTCTATTTACATCACCTGCACCCAAGTAGTGCACCCATCCCTTAGCCTCTGCAGGTGTGGCTGCTGCTAACTGCTCACACCTGCCCCCGCTCCAGAGCACTGCATTCAGCCGAGGAGCACCGCCCTGCTAAAAGATGCCTGGGCGGTTATTCTGTCCCCAGAGAGCAACCTTCACTAACCATCAGCTGATGTGGGTAAGACCATTCAGCCCCCTTGCCTGTGAGTGGGACAAATTTGGCCCTGCAGTTAATGCTCCAGAGCTCTCGGGGAGACCAGACTGCGGCTAGAGTTCTCCTGAAACCCCAAATTTCCCAGATTTCCCCCTCTCCCTGTTTCAGTCCCTTACAGGTTTGTCCTGAGCGCACTCCCTCAATGAAGGATTTGTGCAAGCATCCTTTCTTTAGGCTCTGCTTCCAGAGAACCTGCACTAGGACGCCCACAATAGAAATGACCTTCCCCATTACTGCCGCACATAGACCCTCTTTGCCTTCATTGCACGATAGCAATTTTATATTTGTGGGTTTATTTATTGTGTTTCCCTATTAGCCATGAGCTCTGTGAGGGTGGGGACCATGCCTGTTTCATCCACCCTGTATCCCCAGCAGTAGTACTTTGCCCTGTACCATGGTTGGGGGGGGGGGGGCTGCTAATAAGTTGCTGAATGGATGAACAAATGTGTGACTTTGGCGTCTTTCTCTCAAGATAAGCACAGCTGGCAGTGGATGTAATGCTTACATTGTGTCTTGGACCGTGACTTGCAAGTTGTGTGGGGCTCCTTTACATGTTTTTAAGTGGAGGCGTTTGGAAAACCAGTCTCCATTAACTTAGATTCTTCCTCATGTCAAGAATGAGTAGGAGGAGGAAAAAAAGGAGAAAATAGTTTGGTCAAGTGGTGGTGTTTCCTTATTCACCTCGGAGTATTGAGGACACTGAGGTTTGGGGCAAGAGCCACTTGCTCGGGGCACAAAACAAGTGAAAGTCTTAATTATGAACTGAATCCAAGGCTCTAACACCTGTGTTTCTTTCCTCCTACTTATTTCCTTTCCCTCTCAAGCTACTGATTAAATCCTCTTGCACTACACAGAAAAGGTTTGCTCAACTTCTTTGCTTGAGTCAATGTCAAAACTAGGTATAAGCCTTAGAATGTGTTAGTCTTTTGAAATACCATCAGTCCACCTATTTTATTGGAAATCTATGATGTGTTGAACATTGATCTCACCATGACTAAAAAGGAGATTAACTGGAGATTTTGTTTCATTGTTTTTGATTGTTACTGAATGCCGAGTAAGGCAGGGCTCAGGAGCTCCATTAAACTGTTTTGTGTCTGGGACAGTCATCAGTGGCTTTTTATTAATGACAAACTTATTTCCTGCTTTATTTTTCTTTATGTTTTAAGTTTATTTATTTTGAGACAGCAAGAGAACATGAGCTGGGGAGGGGCAGAGAGAGAGGGGAGAGAGAATCCCAAGCAGGCTCCTTGCTGGCATGTAGAGCCCTATGTAGGGCTCCATGTCACGAACTGTGAGATCAGGACCTGAGCAGAGATCAAGAGTTGGATGCTCAACCGACTGAGCCACCCAGATGCCCCTCATTGAAGCACATTCACATACACTATTTCAGTTTCTTCTTGCAACATGCCTGTGTATTAGCGAGATAGTATAAATACCCCCATTTCCTGGATGTGGAATTCAGATTGCTAAGTGTTTGCCCAAGCTCATATAAGTAGTGAGGAAGAGATCTGTGACAAGAAACTAAAGCTGTAACCTTATTTTTTTTCAATGTTTATTGTGAGAGCAAGCATAAGAAGGGGAGGGGCAGAGAGAGAGAGAGAGAGAGAGAGACAGAGAGAGACAGAGAGAGAGAATCCCAAGTAGGCTCCATGCTATCAGTGAACCATGAGATCATGACCTGGGCCAAAATCAAGATCAAATAAATGCTTAACTGATTGAGCTGCTCAGATGTCCCTACAGCTTTAATCTCAGGGATCCTCTACTTCTACGTGGACTGGGTAGAGGGTGGGAGGTTTGCTCTGGGGGCAGATGGTCCTTCCTCCAGCAACTGCTGAGTCGGTCAGGTTTGGTGGCACAGGAGCTGTGGGTTGGATGAGAGCTGTGGTTCTCACCCTGTGCCCCTCAGAAAAGTAGTGTGGTGTTAACAAGGTGAGCTGCCCCTGACATCAATGTGTCTTTGCTGATCCTGATAGTAAGCTATTTGATAGAATGTTCTCCATTTCCAGTTTTCTCCAGGAACTCTCTTCTGAAACCTGTCAAAATGCATGAACCAACAGCAAGCACAGATGATAGTTTAATAGCAAAAAAAAAAAAAAAAAGTTCTTAGGCAATGGTCTCCTGTTGATTTGTATCAAATCCTTGGATCTCCTGCTGGCCCAGATTTATATTCAGCTGATGGGATTAGATGTACGTGTGTTTAAAGGACTACAACTTGATCCTCTCCATCTCCCTCAAACTCCCCCTTAGCCCCAGAGTTTACAGTGACTTTTCATCTTCAGGAGGAAATCCCACCTTGATAGCAGGGGCCACAGGGCTCCCACCACTGTCCCCTCTCCTGTCCCCTCTCCTGTGCCTTCCCACTTCACTTTTTTGGGTCTTCACTTTCTTTAGTCCTGCAGTACATGGATTTGCACAGTCCATGGCACACAGCCCACCTCAGACCTCTGTCTTTGCTTAAACCGTCCCTGCTGCCTCAGTCCTTTCTCTCCAATCTGTGCCCTTCCTTCAAGGTGAAGTTCGGGGCTCAGGCTGGGCTACAGACCCCTCTGGGCTCTGTACACCCTGTGCTGCTACCTACCGTATTATGCTGAGTTAAAAAAAAATTTTTGATGTCAGCAGTGTTTTTCCCTGCTTCCTTTTTATTTTTTTTAAATTTTATTTTAGAGATTGAATACATGAATGCATGGGGGAGAGGGGCAGAGAGAGAGAGAGAGAGAGAATCTTTTTTTTTTAATTTTTACTTTTATTCATTTTTAAATTTATATCCAAATTAGCATATAATGCAACAATGATTTCAGGAGTAGATTCTTAGTGCCCCTCACCCATTTAGCCCATCCCCCCTCCCACAACCCCTCCAGTAACCCTCAGTTTCTTCTCCATATTTTTGAGTCTCTTCTGTTTTGTCCCCCTCCCTGTTTTTATATTATTTTTGTTTCCCTTCCCTTATGTTCATCTGTTTTGTCTCTTAAAGTCCTCATATGAGTGAAGTCATGATTTTTGTCTTTCTCTAATTTCACTTAGCATAACACCCTCCAGTTCCATCCACGTAGTTGCAAATGGCAAGGTTTCATTCTTTTTGCCGAGTAATACTCCATTGTATATATACACCACATCTTCTTTATCCATTCATCCATCGAGGGACATTTGGGCTCTTTCCATACTTTGGCTCTTGTTGATAGTGCTGCTATAAACATGGAGGTGCATGTGTCCCTTCGAAACAACATACCTGTATCCCTTGGATAAATACCTAATAGTGTAATTGCTGGGTCGTGGGGTAGTTCTATTTTTAGTGTTCTGAGGAACCTCCGTACTGTTTTCCACAGTGCCTGCACCAGCTTGCATTCCCACTAAGTTAAAATTTTTAATTTTCATTTGTTTTATTTTTTAATTTGCAATACATACATGTGGTCCAAAATTCTAAAGAAAGTAAATCCTATGCCTCCTCTTTACCCTGTCCCCTGGCCACACCTCTCCCTTCTACAGAGGCCACCTATGGCCTTTGAGAACTTAACCAGTATACGAAAACAAACATATATACTGATCTTCTTTCTCTCTTTCTTCCTCCCTTCTTTCTTGCACAAATCTCAGCATATTATATACAACTTTGAGCTCCTGTTTTTTTTAATACTTATTTATGAATGAACTAATGATTTTACTTTTTAAGTAATCTCTACGCCCAATGTAAGGCTTGAACTTACAACCCTGAGATAAACAGTCTCCTGCTTTAACAACTGAGACAGTCAGGTGCCCCTTCAGCTCCCATGTTTTTTAAACAGCTTAGCTCCGTGATTGTCCTATAGCACTATATAAATATATTCATTTTAAGTGTACAAGTACAGGGGCACCTGAGTGGTTCAGTCCGTTGAATGTCTGACTTGAGAATTTTGGCCCAGGTCATGATATTGGGGTTTGTGGGATCATGCCCCCTTGTCGGGCTCTGTGCTGACTTAAGTAAGGAGCCTGCTTGGGATTCTCTCTGCCTCTCTCTCTGCCTTTCCACCCCCCTCAAAATAAATAAATTTAGGGGTGCCTAGATGGCTCAGTTAGTTAGGCATCTGACTTCGGCTCAGGTCATGATCTCGGGGTTCTTGAATTCAAGCCCTGCGTTAGGCTCTGTGGTGACAGCTCAGAGCCCGGAGCCTGCTTCAGATTCTGTGTCTCCCTCTCTCTGCCCCTCTCTCGCTCACACTCTCTCGCTGTCTCAAAAATAAACACTAAAATAAATTAATTAAATAATAAACTAAAATAAATCTACAACGACAGCGGATTCCACTGAATGGATATCCCACTTATTTAACTCCTCCCTAACTGATGGAAGATTTATTTCTACTTTCGTGCTGTTGCAAACAAGCCTACGGTAGATGACTGCAAGTAAACATCCATTTTTATGTACCATGCTACACAAGCATTATCTCCTTGCCAGTCTGTCCTAGCTTAGGCTCCAGGTTCTTCTGGGACAGGGATTAATACTCTATGCATTTCTGAATTTACCTGCTTTTAGCAGGGCCTAGCACTTGGTAGGCATGCGGTTACAGTTGGTCGGACTGAAGGTACTGTACCAGGAATAAGCTGGTCTACGTATGCTTTGCCACCTGCACAGGTCTAAGGACCACTAGACATGCAGGCCTTTAAGCGTCTGTTGGGTTAGTCTCTTTGTTCTCGTGCTCCCCTCTTCCATTCTCCATCCCTGTCTACCCTGATCTGTTTACCTGGGAGCTGAGACTTAGCAACAGTATCCCCGCCACTGGCTTCCCATGGGGTTCATCCAGCAGGAGGTACTGCCAAGGGGGTAGAGAGTGGGAGAAAGGGAAGATGGAGGTCCTTTCCTGCTCAGCAGCTACGGTTCCAGCAGTGGCTGTGTCTTCCTCCAGAGGCGGGGGAGGGGGGATGGTGGTGGGCTACAGCTCTCTCCATGGCTCCATCTCTCCCAGCACCCACAACTATCTACTGCTCTGTCCCTTCAAGGCCAGGGTAGTAAGAGCCCCACCATGAGCCCCGGGTGCTTCCTCCTCCCTTTTTTGGATCCCTTAACCCTGCCCATATCCCTCTAAATCGTGTTGCCATGACATGATCTTCAGGTACATCCTATGCACGGGAACGCTGTTTTCTGCCAGTACCTTCACCGAGAAAGGGCCCCTTCTGAACTTGAGATTTAACCATTCTAAGCCTTGATGGAGAATTTTCCAACTGCTTTTTGAAATAAAATGAGCTGGCTACACAGGCAGTCAAACCATAACTGATCCCCTAAAGCTTCATAACAATTGTAATAAAGAAGGGTTGAAAAGACAAAAGCAGGCGTGCGCGCGCGCGCACACACACACACACACACCTCCCTTGTTCTGTGATTCCTTGGCCAGCATCAGCATTTGTGATTCAGGCTTGGAATGTTTGATAAAAATATGCACAAGGTTTAAAGAATGTTTCAATGGCTTCTGCCTAGAGGTTCTTTTCACTTATTGAAGCAGCAGATAGGAACTGAAAAAAATAGAGCAAGCAAATAAGACCAGCAAGATTTTGTGTGAATTAAGCAGTCTTCTGCATTATACATTCCTTATAACGTATATAAATAGTGTTTTCAACGTGTGCATTTCTTGAATAGCTGTTCATTAGTGGCTATGAATTGCGTTTTTTATATCTATGGGTTGGCCTCCAACCAATTAAGTTGAAAATAGGGGTTTTTTTCCCCATGATTAATCACTGCCTGAAGAATCTTCAGGGCATTGAGATTGATTCTTTGCACTTGGAGTTGTACGGATATCTGGTTTCAAGCAAAACATAATGGCTGCAGATTGCAGCGTTGCTCGTTAGCAAAGCTCATGCTTTTGAAATGGGTGATTAGGATTTTCCTTCAGGGAGAATCAGGCTGCAAAGTCTTCACACACAGATTTTGCTTGCAGACATTAGCTACCAAGCGTTTGAAGAGACCCACAAAAAGTCGGCCTGTCATTTTGTCTCTGGGCAGCCTGCTTCTAAGCTAGCTGGAACTTTCTCAGGCATAAAAAATTAGTTTGAATGATGCATGAAATCCTTTCCTAACCTGAAAAATAAAGGGATGAGGGGAATGACAAAATGACTCATTTATTTGCTTCAAATAAATGAAAATTCCTTTGGGAAAACAGGCTATGCACGTGTGCATTTGCACATACATAGGAAGTACAGGTGCTTGGTCATCAACTCTATGTAGAGACTTTTCCTTTAAAGCTAGTAGTCACATGGGATTATATTTAATATGTTTGTTTTTAGACTATTTTCTTGTGCTTATCTCACATCAAATCTTACATGTATATTCTTAGTGTTTTCATTTAGAATAGCATTTACATAGCAACAATATAATGCCTTTAATTTTAATCAGATGGGGACACAATTCATGCATTATACTGATATACTCCTTCCTGGTTGACTAGAGACAGGACCTTTTCCTAGAAAAATATGCCAATATTATGGTTTTAAACCTCACCTGGTCACTTGGTCATCTTCTATATTGGTGTTTTGGGGCCCCTAACACTTAAGTATGTTGAGCTTTATCGGGTGCCTATGACCAACTTGCTGCCTATGGTAATATGGGAATATGGTTGTGTTTCTATGGAGAACTAGGCCAGGTTATTGTTACTGTAAAACTGATATTTTTATATGCACAACTAAGAGTTACTCAGTTCATGTGGGAGTTGGCCGTTTCCCACAAAATGTTAGTCCCTACATTAAGGTGGTGAGCAGCTAATTCGATCACAGCCAGTTTTATGGATGTGGAAATTGAGGCTCTGAGAAGATCACATAGCTTGTAAGAAATCAAGATGAGATGCTAAAAAGAACCCAGAGCTCTGACCAAATTCTGTACTTTATGGACCACCCGCATCCTAAGTCTTCACTTTCATGAGCTGTCTAAGGAATTTCTCCAAACAAGCTCAGTCTTGACTGTTATGGTGACGAAGGCATCTCTTTATTTAAAATAATGAAGAAAAACTTGTTTAGGGAGATTCTCCATAAGCTATCTTTCTGCTTCTGCATTAGAAGTTCGGTATAGGGGCGCCTGGGTGGCGCAGTCGGTTAAGCGTCCGACTTCAGCCAGGTCACGACCTCGCGGTCTGCGAGTTCGAGCCCTGCCTCAGGCTCTGGGCTGATGGCTCAGAGCCTGGAGCCTGTTTCCGATTCTGTGTCTCCCTCTCTCTCTGCCCCTCCCCCGTTCATGCTCTGTCTCTCTCTGTCCCAAAAATAAATAAACATTGAAAACAAAAATTAAAAAAAAAAAAAAAAGTTCGGTATAGAGGGGCGCCTGGGTGGCTCAGTCAGTTGAGTGTCTGACTTCAGCTTAGGTCATGATCTCATGGTTCATGAGTTCGAGCCCTGCAACAGGCTCACTGCTTTCAGCACGGAGCCTGCTTCGGATCCTCTGGCCTCCTCTCTTTCTGCCCCTCCCCTGCTTGTTCATATTGTCTCTCTCAAAAATGAATAAACATTCATATATTAAAAAATCAGCATGGAAGTGGGAATAAATAGCCTTTAGTAGCATAGCACAAGTTACTTGACATGCTAGTCCTCAAGAAAAACCAATGTTATTTAAATCACGGACATTTTCAACAACCTCTAAGTGGTCTTTACTAAGTATATGCCCCACTATCTCCCTTCCTTGAATTATGTTAATACAAGAATCTTCTGAGGAAGATAACATTGGCCTCGTTTTACAGATGCATGTAAACCGATGTCACTGGGTAAAGGTAAGAAAACCCAGTCTTTGTGACGAGTCCTCTTAGTGAGGACTTGCAGAAGTCTGAGAGCGGTAGAGGGCAAGAGAAATGTCAAGATAGCAGTCAGGACTCCAGAAGGAAGAAGTAGAATAGTTTTTCTCAATACTGATTAGTACCAGCAGCAAAGCCCCCTGATGGTGAAATGGTCAGTTTGCAGTCTGTGACTTAACTCTGCTGGCTGAATCCAAGCCATCAGGAAGCCCATTAGCATATGGACTATTTGTGGATATGGCTCTAAAACCCCGTAACACCACCATTCCTTGAGGCTCCATCCCACAGAGCTGAAGCCCTCTCTGTGGAATCGGTTTTCTGTTCTTTGTAGAAATAGTAAAAATCAGCTTAGTGCTCACTGTTTACTACTGTTTTTCCCCTTAATGCTGTCGTTAACTTAGCCCGTTAATTACCCAGATTACTTTTTGTAATTTTTTTAGGTTTATTTTTATTTTTGACACACAGAGAGAGAGAGAGAGAGCGAGCTAGGGAGGGGCAGAGAGAGAGGGAGACACAGAATCCGAAGCAGGCTCCAGGCTCTGAGCTGTCAGCACAGAGCCTGATGCGGGGCTTGAACTCACGAACCACGAGATCATGACCTGGGCCAAAGTAACTGACTGAGCCACCTGGACAACTTACTTTAAAAAACAGCAACTAGTAAACTTTCCAGTCACATTTTTGTTTTTAGTCAATCACTTATTTAAAAAAAATTTTTTTTTTACTGTTTATTTTTTGAGAGAGATAGAGAGAGAGAGAGAGGGAGACAGAAGATTGGAAGTGGGCTCCACACTGACAGTGGAAAGCTCAATGTGGGGCTTGAACTCAAGAACTGTGAGATCATAACCTGGGCCAAAGTGAGATGCTCAACCAACTGAGCCACCCAGGTGCCCCTGTTTGTTTTTTGTTGTTGTTGTTGTTGTTAAGTAATCTCTGTACCCAACATGGGACTCAAAGTCCTGACCCTGGGATCAAGAGTCTCATGCTCTACCGACTGAACCAGCCAGGCACCCCTCACTTACCCATTTTTTGGATGTCTACTGTATACCGGGGGCTTTGCTAGATCTCCTTGGGATCCCTTGTTGACATGGAGCCTGTTTTCATGGAGTTCACACTCCAGTCAGGGAGACACATATTCTCAAGTGGCCAAGCACACAAATGTAAAACTGGAATTGTGTCACGTGCTGGGAAGGAGAGGTGGACAGTGCCTTAAGTCCCCGCTGAATGGAAACTTGGCATATTCAGGTGGGTCAGGAAAGTCTCCTCTGAGGAATGGGCCTCTGAGCCCAGGAAGGAGAAGCAGCCTGTGGACTGTGATGTCGGCTAAGGTCATAACATAGGCTGTGTTGGAAGGGAGAAGGACTAGGAGTCCGAGGGAGCCACAGCAGCCAGTATGAGGCTCACAGGGTCTAGTGGGCCAGGTAAGGAGCTTGTCATTGTAAGAGATAGCAGGCCCAAATTTGTGTTTTTTACAAAACACAAATGTATGTTTGTGCTCTATGTATAAAGTGGATGGGAGCATGTCAGAGTGGGTGCTGGTAGACCAGCAAGGTGACTATCACACTAGTCCACAGAAGGGCTAATTGTGTTCAGAAGAGGCTTATTTTAAACTGGGAGTTGGAAAGCTTGTCTCAGGGGTCTCCTACCCCAGCTTGTTCAGGCACTGTTCTCTGTCTTCCTTTATTTCTCTCTTCTCCCAGACTTTTCCCCCAGGTCACTCCCAGCACAATAGATCGAATGCATTAAGGAATAAAGGAATGGACACAAGTTTAGCTATGGTGTCATTCCGCCTACAACAGAACATGTTAAACTGTGGAGCAGCGCCATATGAAAAGAACTAGTACAGGTTACCAGTGTTGATGGCTTTGTATTTAATATTGCTCCTGTTCCATAAACCACCAGATAATACATTTTCTGATGAATTACAAAACCGTTTCTTGAGACGTATCCTGTTAAAATGGTCCTCTGAGTCCTAGGAATATTAGTAGCCCCTCTTTCTCCTTTGTGTGTGTATTGGGTAGGACACATGGTCCAGACAGGTTGCCTGGTTTGAAACTGCTTTTGTTTACCTCACAAGCATCCCTCACAGGGCTGTTAGGAGAATTAAATAGGCTAATAAGCACTAAAGCTCTTAGTATAGAGTCTGGTACGTAAGAAGTGCTCAGTCATTTCTATTTTTTCCTCCAAACATTGTTTCCTATAAACACCTGAGTTCTCTTTAAGCTACAAGTATTAAAGTGTACAAATGTTAGCAGTGCGTATCTCTTTTTTAAAAAAAAAAATTTTTTTTAATGTTTATTTATTTTTGACAGAGACAGAGACAGAGGCAAGTGGGTTAGGAGCAGAGAGAGAGGGAGACACAGAAGCAGAAGCAGGCTCCAGGCTCTGAGCTGTCAGCACAGAGCCCGACGGGGGCTCAAACTCACGAGCTGTGAGATCATGACCTGAGATGAAGTTGGACGCTCAACCGACTGAGCCACCCAGGTGCCCCTAGCAGTGCGTATTTCTTGATGCTGGTATAGATGATTTTATCTGCTTCTTTATGCCTCACTGTATTTTTCTCAGTTTCTAAAGTGAACATGAATTATTTTTATCATAAAATATTTTTTCTCGGGGTGCCTTGATTTTTTTGGCTCAGGTCACGATTCCAGGGTCGTGGGATGAAGTCCCACATTGGGCTCTGTACTGAGTGTGGAGCCTGCTTGGGATTCTCCCTCCCTCCCTCTCTCTTTCTCTCTCTCTCCCCCTCTGCCCCTCTCCCCTGCCTATGCTCTCTTAAAACAACATCAACAACAAAAAACTTTCTTGTCTTCCTTGTAACTTACATTATTGCCAATGGCAGTTAGAAAAGTTAGAGACACCATTCTTTATAACGACACACAGTGCTGGAAGCCTCCCCAGATGCCTTATCAGGAAGAGAGGGTGACCAAATCCAGTGATTTGATGGGTCAGAACCGGGCACACCTCTGGGGCAGTGTTGACAAAACAGCACCAGCCATGCCCGCTTATTACTTTTCAGCTCCTAATATAGTCAACAACCAACTGACAGCTGTGTGGTGTTTTGTTTTGTTTTGTTTCTAAAGAATTTGTGCTATTACAACACTAATCTACCATCTAAACTGAAGCTGTCTTCAGTGAACCGATCAATGTGAAGAGTAGCCACTCTCCAGCTCTTTGATACATGAACATTTGAGATGAACTCAGAGCTCCACAGAAGTGGTAACTTGCCAGCCTCCTAACATCTGCAGGCTCCATACCATTTGCAAGGACAAAAGGTCGAAGGCTAACTAGATCTGACACACTCCACACGAACCCTCAGTTAAAGGCTTTGATACAATAGTTTCCCTGTCCTGGTGTGTCTACCAGTATGAATAGGCCGGAGGAATGAACCGCATTCAGGAGGTGGGCCCGATAACTGGGCTGGGCCATCCATGAGTTGCAAGAACATATGTTGGGTGAAAGGAGGATCTGGAAGGCAGGACACGCTATCCAGGCCAGGTGAAGGAAGGTCGAGCTGCAAGTAAGATGTTGGACTATCCCAAGGCCTGGGAGTCACAACAGGTGGTACTTGCAAATCCAGGCGGTGGGGAGGCTTGTTAGCTGGTGGTAGGACCACATCGTGGGAGCAGCCCGGTGAGCAGTGCTCTTGTCTTTGATCCTCCCTGTGGAGGAGGGGCTGTGGGGGCTGGGAGTCTGACAGGAGGGTTCCCAAGAGACAGACTTGGTACTGGGTAGAGCACCAAAGCTCAGGCCCACAGGAGCAGGGCATAGGTCTACATCACAAAGCAGAAGGGGTGAGGGGGTGTGGGCAGGAAAACTAGCTCCTGGAAAGGGTTGACATCGAGGTCTGGATTGGCATAAACACTGGCCCAGAGTTGAGCCGTTTGGTGGGAAGCAGGGGCTGGAGCAAGTGTGGGGTGGCCTCAGACTTGAGTGAGGGGAGGGATTACATAGTTGGCAACCAGATAGTACCTAATAATCCTAAAAACAGCAACTGCATGCTGAGTACCTACTGTGTGTCAGATACTGCACTGAGATTTTGCACACATTATTACTGACCTCAAAACACTTCTGGGAGGTAGGTGTAATTCTATTTTATAAATGAGGAAATTGGGGCTCAGAGGACACATAATAGCTCAAGGTCACAGCATTAAGAAGAGGCAAGCTGAGGTCTACCTAAGGTCAAACCCACAATCCTTCTACCCCATGAATAAACTTACTGGAGTTGGCTCCAATTTTTTTGCTCTTAGGGGCAACATTATATAAGCAACCTATGACTAATGTTAAAACGGTGACTTTTTTAAACTTTATTTATTTATTTTGAGAGACCAAGAAAACGTAAGCAGGGGAGGGGCAGAGAGAAAGAGGGAGAGAAGAAGAATCCCAAGCAGGCTCTGCACGGTCAGTGAGGAGCCTGATGCAGAGCTCGAACTCACAAACCATGAGATCATGACCTGAGGTGAAATCAAGAGTCAGATACTTAATCAACTGAGACACCCAGGTGCCCCTGTGATTTTTTTTTTTTTTTTTTAATTCCTGGAAAAGTCCAAGCATCAGGCTGGTAGTATCAATAGCCTGTAATTTCATATTGAAGTAACCAGGAATTGTCATTATGCTGAGAAAACATGAACACTTTTTTTTTTTTTTAAGTTTGTATATTTATTTTGAGAGTGAGAATCCAAAGTAGGCTCTGCAGAGCCCGACACGGGGCTTGATCCCACCAACTGTGAGATCGTGACCAAAATCAAGAGTCGATGCTCAATCAGCTGAGCCACCCAGGTGCCCCAGAAAACATGAACACTTCTAGAATGACAGGACCTTGTAGTAGCTTTGACATTCTTGCTGACCATTTTGCTAATTCTGTGGAAACCCTGCAAATTAACGTCAGGTGGTAGCCATTGGAGCCCTTACACAAAATTAGAGTAGTTCAGAAAGAAAGATTAAACCTCAAATGTTAAAGCAAATTGTCAACAGGAACAGGAATCCTGGTGGGAGGGTTTCTGGTCAAAGGCTGCTGAGCTATTGAGACCCTGCCCTACTCCTTCCCACCAAAAAACTAGTCCTATCATTGCCTACTCTAGTCAAACGCACAAAGATGAGCAATGAGCAGTAAAAGGCTCTCTATCAATTATAATTCCGAATTCCAGTAACTGTTTCAGAATTGTAGCACTACCTCATTGCAACTTTATTTCCCCAGCACTAGGGGGAATGAAGCAGGGGGAGGACAGTGAGGCCTCATGGCATTTAAATCACCTGGCCCATACCTGTGGTCTGGCCAAATCAGGTTGATTGACTTCATGCAGGCAGGGGAGACCTCAAAGAAGAGGGGAGAAGGAAGCCTTTTGTAAGGTTTAGCTTCCTTCTGAAGGATTCCAAGGAGTAAGGGAAGCTCACATCCGCTCTGTATTGGGTGCCACTTCTGCGGTGGTTTTAAGAAAAGCAAGAGTATACTATGTGCTCACTCCTACGTGGAACATGGAAACTTAATGGCGGACCATGCGGGAAGGGAAGGGGAAAAAAATAGTTTCAAACAGAGAGGGAGGCAAACCATAAGAGACTCTTGAATGCGGAGAACAAGGTGAGGGTTGATGGGGGAGGGGGGGAGGGGGGAAATGGGTGATGGGCACTGAGGAGGGCAATTGTTGGGAAGACCACTGGGTGTTCTATGTAAGCGATGAATCATGGGAATCTCCTGAAACCAAGAGCATACTGTATATACTGTATGTTGGCTAACTTGATGATAAATTATATATATATGCATATATATATAATATAAAACCTGTTTAAAGTATTAAAAAATACAAAGTCTGATAAAAAATGAAGAATCAGCATGCCTGGAAAAAAAAATATAAAAGCAGGAGTAAACCAGGTGTTGGGTGCTGCCCTGAGGGGAGGTGGTTTAACAATTGGGAATCTCTACTAAGAGATGGGAATAATCAAATGGGATGGGGCATCATTGGAAAGAAAGCAGTAACCATTCAAAGTTGGTGGGGAAGGGTGGGTTGTGGCATTTTACATCTGCTTCAGTGCTTCCTATTGACTTTGCAGCTGTCTTTATCTGTGTTCATCCTCCCAGCCTGATGTACAGCAGGGCCGGGGCACCTGTGGTTCAGTGGGTTAGACGTCCAATTTCAGCTCAGGTCATGATGTCACGGTTCGTGGGTTCGGGCCCCACATCCGGGCTCTGTGCTGACAGCTCAGAGCCTGGCTCAGATTCGGTGTCTCCCTCTTTCTCTGCCCCTCCCCCATCTCTTTATCTCTCTCAAAAATAAACATTAAAAATAGATATCCATTAATGTTTTAAAAAAAATGGGCTGCATTTCTTTTTTCAGTTGGAGCCGATTTTTCATCTTTTAATTCTAGACAGGTTCTTAGTCTTTCAATAGGATGGGAGGAGAACATGAGGAACGTTGAGTGGATCCCTTAGCCCTCCAGCTGGCCCTCCTGCATTCTGTGACCTGGTTTTGGATCTTTGATCATCATTGATGCCTGTGACCTTCAGGTGCTCCCTCTGAGCAGCTGGAGTGTTCTATGTATAACTAATAAATTGCCTCTTCAGCATCGTCCTGACAACAGTGTTCGTGGGCAATAGTTAGAATCCCTGCCCAAAAGCTTGCTGAAGCTGCTCCTGCAGCCTGCTGCCTTTGCACAGAGACCTAATGTATCAGTGTGCTGAGAGCGTCCTTTTTCTCCCCCCACCACTCCCCCTCCTCTTAGTGGTTTTTCTTCCTCTGTATCTCAAGGTGCTGGTGTCTGTCTGTCTCTCTCCCCTCAAAGGATTTTAGTTACGTATTTATTTTTATTTTAATGTTTGTTTTTTGAGAGAGAGAGAGAGAGAGAGAGAGAGAGAGCATGCGAGTGGAGGAGGATCAGAGAAAGGGAGACACAGAATCCGAAGCAGGCTCCAGGCTCTGAGCTGTCCACACAGAGCCTGACGTGGGGCTTGAACTCATGGACTGCGAGATCATGACCTGATTGGATGTTCAACCAACTGAGCCACCCAGGCTCAGTCTCTCCCTTCAAAGGATTTTTTATTTTTATTTTAATATAATTTTAATATAATTTTTAATTTATTTTTCATTTTAATATAATGTATTGTCAAGTTGGCTAACATACAGTGTATACAGTGTGCTCTGGGTTTTGGGGGTAGATTCCCGTGATTCATCACTTAATACAACACCCAGTGCTCATCCCAACAAATGCCTTCCTCAATGCCCATCACCCATTTTCCTCTCTCCCCCACCCTCAACCCATCAACCCTCAGTTTGTTCTCTGTATTTAAGAGTCTCTTATGGTTTGCCTCCCTCTCTGTTTGAAACTATTTTTTCCCCTGCCCTTCCCCCATGGTCTTCTGTTAAATTTCTCAAGTTCCATATATGAGTGAAAACATGATATCTGTCCTTTTCTGACTGACTTATTTTACTTGGCATAATACCTTCCAGTTCCATCCACGTTGCTGCAAATGGCAGGATTTCATTCTCATTGCCAAGTAGTATTCTATTGTATATATAAACCACATCTTCTTTATCCATTCATCAGTTGATGGGCATTTGGGCTCTTTCCATAATTTGTCTATTGTTAAAAGCGCTGCTATAAACATTGGGGGTACATGCGCCCCTATGAATCAGCACGCCTGTGTCCTTTGGATAAACTTCAAAGGATTTTGTAAATTGAACAGCTGACAAACAATATTATACTAGTTTCAGGTGTGCAACAGTGATTCGCTATTTAGATCTGTTACAAAGCGGGACGGTCGCAGTAAGTCTGGTTACCATCTGTTGCCGTATAAAGTGTTACAATATTATTGACTCTTCCCAGTGCTGTGCATTACATCCCCATGATAAACTTTGTCACTTGAATTTATCTGCTGATTCAGGCAACCCTTCCCCCTCAAATTCATACCTGATTCCTATAGAAAGGGTATGGGAGTAAAATAGCTAAACAGCAATTTTAGCAAAACACTTCCAGACTTTGGGGTCTAAGCAACATGTCCTTGGTGCAGGAGCAGAAATCCAGCTTGGGAAAGCAGGCATGAGGGGAGGATTCGCTACATATCTTCCCATGTTTGGGAGCGATTGGGAAATGGAAAGGAAAGAATATTGGTAAGGTGACCACTCTTCATCCATCTCTTCAAAACTATGTCCAATACTTCTGCATTTTTTACCTCCTTTGATTTCCACAGCTATCGTTGCTTCCATTTTCACAAATGAGAAAAATGAGGCTTGGAGAGTGTCAAGAATGTGCTGAAGTGATAGGTGGTCGATCTGGGGATCGTGGCGCAAATCCAGTGCTGTGCTGGTGAGAGGTTTAACTACTGGATCTCTGGAGAAATAGAATCCCTGGTTTGTAGCATTTGCTGATTTCTCTGGTGTCAATGCTCCGATCAGGGTGGACTCCAAGCTACCAACATGATGCTCTTAAATACAGAGTTGAGAAGAGGTGTGTATAACTTGCAAGTTATAGGAGCCAATCCAGTATACCACTTTATTACTCCCGATACACACTCTCCTATCTGCATTCCAGGATCAGACTTAGTCTCCACAGAGCAGAGGATGCTAATGACTAGATATTTAAAACCCAGGTTGTCCTCAGGTGGTGGACTCCCAACCCTAGCTCAGAGGCTCCGAGGTAGCAGGTTGTAAGAGAAGGAGATTCCTACACTCATTGAGGGCTTCCAAGGCTTACTGCACATCAGAATCACTAGAAAACTCGTTAAGGTACAGATTATCGAGAACATAGCATAGAGGTTAAAAGTGCAGACTCTGGAGCCAGGCAGCTTATATTCAGGTCTGGCTCTGCCCCTGACTAGCTGGGTGACCTTGAGCAAATTTCTTAACCTCTCTTTGCCTCAGTTTCTTCACTGATAAATGGTGATGATAACAATATTTACCTCACAGGGTTGTTGAGCAGGTTAAATGAGTATATATTTGTCAAGTGCCTGCAAGAGTGCCCAGAACACAGTAAATGCTACTGTGTAAAGTATTGTTATTATTGCTGACACTTATGCTGGGTGAGGCTCATCTGCCTGTATTTTAAAAATACTTGCCAATGATTTTTATGCAGTCTTGTGGGCTTGTTTATAGACATCAGGGAAACCACTGAAGTCTATTATTCTTGCCCTTGAAGAGTCGAGTAGCTTCTTTTAGGAGCCAAGACTAGGCCAAGAGTGAATCTGACTCTTCTTGCAAATCTGGAACAATCCATAAACCCTAAATTCACTGTGCTTGCCTTCGAAATCCTCTCATAGTCTCTATCCTTCCATAGAAGATCCAGTTTGCAGGATATTATACAGATGGTGTTTACTTAAATAATCCTAATTCGCAATGGATTTCATTGTAACAATGGCACAGAACATGACAGGCTGTGAGTTAATGTGAATTTCCACAAAGCATTCTAATTTCTACTAATGTTTCCCTCAATGTACATTTACATGTACATGGTAAACCTAGATTTCATTTTTGGCCTAGATCCATGCGGGGAGTCCTTGGGGCTCTAACTCTGCTCTCTCCAACTTTAAGAATTAAAACAGGGGCTCCAGGGTGGCTGAGTTAAGCTTTTGACTCTTGATTTCGGCTCAGGTCCTGATCTTGTGGTTCATGAGATCAAGCCCCACGTCAGGCTCTGTGCTAATGGCACAGAGCCTGCTTGGTATTCTCTCCCTCTCTATCTGCTCCTCCCCCACTCATGCACACACTCTTTCTCTAAATAAAAAGTAAACATTTAAAAGCTTTAAAAAAAAAAACCCAGTCATAAGAGGGTTAACCATCAGCCCTTAATGCCAGGAAACTGCACGTAGATAGTATGTAGCGCTATGCACCTAGATGATAAATAGATATTACACGATGGCAGAGCCTCTGCTTTTCCACAATGGAAATTATAGAAATCTTGAATTTTGGAAACAAGGATTACATTTTTTCATTACCCCCAAAGGCTATTGTTAATTGGTGAGTAGTATTTATTAATCAATATAATGTCACATTAGCATTATAAAAAGCATGCAAGAAGATAGTCTAATGATTAGATCCCTCCATCTAACAGAAATGGGCCTGATTCTTGCTTCCACATCTTACTAGCCTTGTGCCTTCAGGAAAGTTAGTCTCTACACGTAAGCTTTCCTCCTCTCTAAGAAGAATGTAATAATGCCTAGTGTCTGAGTTTGTTATGAAGATCAAATGAGAAATAGAATGTACTTAGCATAATATCTGGCACATGGAAAATGTACAAAATTGTACCTTAAAACAGCTGAGCCTGAAATGTGAAATTCTAAACCAGCACAGATATACAGTTAACAAAAAATAGCAAAGGAGGGGCGCCTGGGTGGCTCAGTTGGTTGGGCAGCCGACTCCGGCTCAGGTCATGATCTCGCGGTCTGTGAGTTTGAGCCCCACATCGGGCTCTGTGCTGAGAGCTCTCTGCTTCTGATTCTGTGTCTTCCTCTCTCTGCCCCTTCCCTGCTTGCTCTCTGTCTCTCTCTCAAAAATAAACACTAAAAAAAAATAGCAAAGGAATATACAGAGATGATTACATAGTAAAGAGTGCTGCATGATCAAAGACACATTGTAAATTAACAGCAGTCTCTATGAGAAGTCTAATTCCATGGTTTTTTGAGGTGTGTGGAAATGACAACCTCATTTCCATTTCAAGGAGGTTTTCTGAGTGGGTTTGGCCTTTGTGCTTTGTGCATCAGGAAAATGCACGATCTACCTGGAGCATTCAAGGCGTTGGGGAGGGTATTTTTTAATGTCTAAGAAGGAAAAATGAGTGTGGACAGTTTTGAGTTGTTATCCAGAATGGTCTGTGAGGACAGGGTTGTTAACTAGCTACCATGAAATTCTAAAGTCGGAGCCTCTGCCGAGAGGCACGCAAGGACGCAGAGCTGACAAATCGTGTGTGGCTGCCTGCCATCCGCCCCAGTTAAGAGCTTCTAATCAGCAGACTGCTGTGCAAGGTAGCTCGTACTGTTAACTCCACTCAGAAACTGACTTTGAAGCAAGGTCAAGAGAGATGCCAAATTGCATGTACAATGAGCATCTGAGGATAGCCTTGAATTAAATCATCACACAAATCAGCCTCCTCTTTCTCTCCAGGGCTCTGGATGTCTTGCTGAAACATGAGTTCCCTGTCCTCTTGTACTTTACCTCCATCCCTCTCCACTTCCCACCCCACGCCCAGCCCCAAGAAGGCTCTTCAGAATTCAGGGAATAATCAATTTCTATTTTATCTAGTCCACAGATATAATAGGAGTGTGGGCTGTATGCCAACCACAGAAATAGGTGCTAGAGGTATAAATATGGATCGGAGTATGTGTAAAGGAGTAGCCCACATTCTGGTTTCAGGAGACAGAAATGGAAACAAACAGTCGCACTATAATAACCACTTTCATGGTTCTCCGAAAGCACCAAGGTCAGAGACAACCATTCTGCTTTGGGAAGGTGGGAGATTTTCTCAAAGGTGGTGATTCTTGATTTGAGTGTTGAGGGATAAGCCTGAGGGCTCAGAGTGTGAGGCTGGGAAGACCATTCCCAGCAGAAGTAGTAACGGGTGTGCAAGCTCGTGTGTGTGTGCGTGTGTGTGCACTTGCCTTGGAGAACATGTGGACCAGAAGCCTGGAGAGAGATCGTGATAGCAGGAATGTGTGAATGTGAAGTTCAAAGGTAAGACATGTTTGGCTCCAGCTCTGATTTTTAGATATGAAGGGATCTTTGTGATCATGGTGGCTCAGGGTGGTCAGTGACTTGATCATGGCAGGACCAGAAGCAATCTCTCCCAACACTAGGTCTCTGCTCCTTTCTCTAACCATGTCTCTAGCTCCAGCCAGGCAAATTCTTCCTATAAAGCTCAGAAATTGGGTCTCTCGGGCACCTGGGTGGCTCAGTCAGTTGGGTGTCCCGACTTCGGCTCAGGTCATGATCTCACAGTTAGTGAGTTTGAGCCCCGCGTCAGGCTCTGTGCTGACAGCTCAGAACCTGCTTCAGATTCTGTGTCTCCCTCTTGCTCTGCCCCTTCCCTGCTCATGCTCTGTCTCTCAAAAATAAATATTAAAAAAAAAATTAATTGGGTCTCAGAGTTCAATCTGGAAGTCACAATACAGGGTTTGGATACATGTGTCTACTCATTTGTCAGGTTAGTAGATCATCAATATTTTATAGACATTGTTATCAGACTTTCAGAGACTGTTTAAAGAAGACTGTGTTAGTTTTCCATGGCTGCTGTAACAAATGACCGTAAACTTGGTGGTGTGTACAAATTTATTTTGTTCTAGTTCTGGAGGCCAAAAGCCAAAATCCGTTTCACTGGGCTAAGGTAAAGGTTTCACAGGACTGGTTCCTTCTAGAGTCTGCCTGCATTCCTTGGCTCTGGCTATGTCACTCCTATCTCTGCTGCTGTTGTCATGTTGCTGCCTTCTTTCTTTGAGCTTCTTGCTTCCCTCTTATAAGGGAAGGGCCCTTACAATTATGTTTAGGGCCCACCTAGATAATCTGGCTAACCTCCCAATTTTAGATCCTTAATTGAATCACCTCTATAAAGTCTCTTTTGCCACATAAGGTAGCACTCACAGATTCTGGGGACTTGGAGGCAGATTTTTTAGGGAGAAGAGAGGATTGTTCACTTTATTACAGATAGTATTCTTCATCCCTGAATTGGAAGCATGCAGACAATACATACCTGTCTGCAGCTGGGGACTTGGGAATTTGAGGGGTAGGTGGGAAGGGCTGGGACAAGGAACCCTCATTGGGTTACTGAGTCCATGGAGAATCAGATACCAGAGGGATTGGTCTAATCTTTGTGGGGAAGAAGGCAATAGTTTTTCTCCCTCTGTCCATAATAAATGCCATCCAAGTTGGATGACCCTTGTACTGGAAATACGTTGGGCAATTTAAAAAGGATTAGAAAACTGAAATTCTTGTTTGCTGAGTCACTGATGGCAGAGCCACATGACTGGCTGAGCACTGGGAATAAACTGTTTGAATGTGGAAATACTGAAGGATCAGTTTCTTTTCTTTCCTTCTTTTTTTTTTTTTTTTTTATGCTTTTGAGAGAGAGAGAGAGAGCATGTGCATGGGGAAGGGGCAGAGAGAGGCAGTCAGAAGACCTGAAGTGGGGTCCCCACTGACAGCAGATAGCCCAATGTGGGGCTTGAAATAACAAACCACGAGATCATGACCCGAGCTGAAGTTGGATGCTTAACCAACTGAGCCACCCAGGCACCCCTGAAGGTTCATTGTTTCTGACGCTGGATTGGCACATGCTGTAGTCTAAGAGCATAACTATCCGTAGACGCCGGTCAGGGGTGGAGGGACCCTGCATGTGAGAGCCCACGCTGGCTCCTTTTGCTGCATTTCTCTCCAAGTGTTCCATGGAGACATGTGCTCTTGGAGCCCAATCTCCATCCTTGACCACTCTCCAGGCACCCAGGAATTGGAGTCCTGCCAAAATGGTCTCAAGCCTGCCTTCAGGGTCAGCACCAACCTCTCCTCCATGTCTGTCCTCATGAGGTCAGGCAGCACACTATTGTGTGCACCCCAAAGCCTGGGGGTGGCTCTCTGTTGGTCATGGATGGGACTCAGACACGGGGAAGGGTCCACATGGATAAGCTGCAGGCCATCACAGTACAGGACAAAAGCTTGAAGCCAATGTCCTGAACCAGTTGCCAACTCTCCCCGAGTGTGCTCCCGGCTCTAGCAGAGAGTTCTGAAGAAGCAAAGAACTCTAAAGAACCCGGGCTTCCTCATCCTTATGAAGGTGTATTTTGTTAAGGTAGGAGGATTGAATATCTTTTACTTAACAGTTTGTCAGTCTGATGTATAACCTTTTTTTTTTTTTTTAACGTTTATTTATTTATTTTGAGAGCCAATGTGAGTGAGCTGGGGAGGGGCAGAGACAGAGGGACAGGGAGAGAGAGAATCCCAAGCAGGCTCTGCACTGTCCTTGCAGAGTCCAACGCAGGGAATGAACCCATGCACAACAAGATCGTGACCTGTGCCGAAATCAAGAGTTGTACTCTTAATCCACTGAGCCACCCAGGCACCCCTGATGTGTAACTTTTCAATAATAAGATATGTAGGATGTGTGCCTTGTTAATACTCTTGCCTTGGGCTCTGCACGTGTTAGGGGCAGGGCTGGCCAGACCTATGCTCACTGCTACCAGTAGCAATGTGGAAGTGAGAGGTGTGCCCACGTAGCACAAAGCAGCACAAGGAAAGCACCATGATAGGAAGTAATCATGTGAAGTTCTCTGGGCACTCAAGGGAATGTAAAAAGTTCAATGAATCCCTCAAGTCATTAGGAAAGTATCTATTTCAGGGCCTCAACCTTCAAAAGATAGGGTGTTTAGTTAGCTGGGGTGAGGGAGATAAATAAGATTTAATGCCTCCCGTGTTAACTGTCAGGTTTTGGTGTTTAGATTTTGGAATATGCTTGATTCGTTATTCTGAGTTATAATCTTTTGTTGTAACTGTGTAATTCAGCTCCATGGGAACTAAAAATAATGTTAACAAAAAACCTAAACCAAAAAAATAAGTGATTTTTCATAACCAGTGTGCCCCCATGAAGACTTCACTCAGGGGATCTGGGTGGCTCAGTTGGTTAACTGTCTGACTCTTGATTTTGGCTGGAGTCCTAGTCTCGAGGGTCATAAATTCGAGTCCTGAATCAGGCTCCTTGCTGACAGGTTGGAGTTTGCTTGGGACTCTCTCTCTTCCTCTTTCTTTGCCCCTCCCCTACTCATGTTTCTCTCTCTCTCTCTCTCTTTCTCTCTCTCTCGTTCTCAAAATAAATAAACTTAAAAAATTAAAAAGACTTCAGTCAAATAATATTCTGTGAACCACTTAGGTATGAAGGGATTCTTTTTCACTGAAGAAAACCATAGTGGGTTTCCCAATTTCTTGTTAACTTATCAGGGATTTCTCCCAACCTAATTAACGTGAGGATTAAAAGCTGTTAAAATCAGTTATTCAACACTGATCCCATTTTAAAAGTTAAAACTAGTGTTTTAAATGAAGAACAAATTCAAGTATAAAAGCTCAAAAAAACCTCTGAAATCTAAAATTCTTCTTAAGCACAAAATACATAATGATTGCATAATGATTGCTTTGGTTCCTTTTTTTTTTTTTTTAAGTAATCTCTATGCTCAACATGAGGTTTGAACTCATGGCCCTGAGATTGGGTCACATGCTGTGCCTACTGATTCAGTCAGGCCCACCTCACCTGTTGCTGTTTTTTTTTTTTTAATCTCTAGCTTCATGATTTTTTTATTAAAAAATTTTTTTTAATGTTTATTTACTTGAATTTTTTTTTCAACGTTTTTTATTTATTTTTGGGACAGAGAGAGACAGAGCATGAACGGGGGAGGGGCAGAGAGAGAGGGAGACACAGAATCGGAAACAGGCTCCAGGCTCTGAGCCATCAGCCCAGAGCCTGACGCGGGGCTTGAACTCACGGACCGCGAGATCGTGACCTGGCTGAAGTCGGACGCTTAACCGACTGCGCGACCCAGGCGCCCCTTTTTTTTTTTAAATTTTTTTTTCAACGTTTTTTATTTATTTTTGGGACAGAGAGAGACAGAGCATGAACGGGGGAGGGGCAGAGAGAGAGGGAGACACAGAATCGGAAACAAGCTCCAGGCTATGAGCCATCAGCCCAGAGCCTGAATGTTTATTTACTTAGAGAGAGAGAGAGAGAGAGAGAGACAGAGACAGAGACAGAGGTGTGAGTGGGGGAGGGGCAGAGAGAGGGAGGCACAGAATCCAAAGCAGGCTTCAGGCTCTGAGCTATCAGCACAGAGCCCAACGCAGGGCCAAACTCATGGACTGTGAGATCATGACCTGAGCTGAAGCCAGACGCTTAACTGACTGAGTCACCCAGGTGCCCCTCATGATTTTTTTAAAATGTTTATTTTTGAGAGAGAGAGAGAGAAAGAACAAGTGGGAGAGGGGCAGAGAGAAAGGGAGACACAGAATCTGAAACAGGCTCCAGGCTCCAAGCTGTCAAGGCAGAGCCCAATGTGGGGCTCAAACTCACAAATCATGACCTGAGCTGAAGTTGGAACTTACTGAGCCACCCAGGTGCCCCAAATTTCATGATTAAAAGTAGCATGCTAACTTGTACTATCTCAGCGCTATTCTTGGAGGCACAGAATTTTCCAGGTGGAATAGATCGTAATAATGGTGGCAGACTAACCCCTCTGCTTTTGGAGTTTTCCCCTGTATTTTTTTGTGGTGCTAATCCACAGAAAATGCTCTTTCTCAGAAGAACTTAGTTTACTTGGGGCTTAGATTTTGCATTTTGAAGATCATATGAATCTTTCAGATTAAAAAAAAAAACAACTGGCCAGCTACCAGTAAGAGGGATGTTACTTTCCACACAACTAAAATACCATAATATTTGGGTAGTCTGTTTTCTAGTGGGATAAATGCTAAATCAAATTCAAAGTATGATCTCGTAACTGTAGTGTGTGAACTTAACTTGTAAGAAGGCAAAAAAGCTAAAGTTTTAGTGATTGCTTTGGATCAGCTGCCTTCTCCAGTTGCCACTATCACCCTCTAATTGAGAGACCTGCAGTGGTCTCCAATTTCTATTGTGAATGCCAAACAAAAATCTCATGTGTATTTTATAATGTGCTTCTGTACGGATACATATTCATTATGAAACTCAAGATCAGAAAGCAGAAAAGATGAGATTTAAAAACCTAAGAAGTTCTTTTTTCTTGCATACTCACTGGGCTGGGGCAACCCACTTTGGAAGCTGTTGCTGTAAGTTGACATCATTTGACTCAAAGAATTTCCTCTAGGCTGCTATTTCTGCTTTTAAAAAGAAGAAATGTTTGGAGAATTTTTACTTATCTGTCCCTTCCCTTTAGGTAGAACATAGCCTTGACTCTGCCTTGTTTGTTTGTTTATTTTGACAAAGAGCATGAGCAAGGGAGGGGCAGAGAGAGAATCCCAAGCAGGCTCCATGCTGCCAGGGTGCAGTCCAACGTGGGAATCAATCCCACCAACTGCCAGATCATGACCTGAGCCAAAATCCAAGAGTCAGACGGCTAACCACTGAGCTACCCAGGTTCCCCTTGCCTTTTTTTCTTCTAGACCATCTCAGGTACTAAGAGACTAGGGGCAGAAAAGAAACGTAACATAGAGGTCAGCAAACTTTTTTGGTGAAGGATCAGATAGTAACTATTTTAGGCTTAGTGGGTCCAATGTCTCTGGCACAAGTACTCAGCTCTGCCCTTGTAGTGCAAAAGCAGTTAGACAATATGTAAATGAATGAATGTTGTTGTGGAAAAATAAAACTTTATGGGCACTGCAACTCAAATTTTACATAATTTTCAGATGTCACAAAGTATTTTTCTTAAAAAAAATTTTTTTTATGTTTGTTTTAGAGAGAGATGGGGAGGGAGGGGCAGGGAGAGAGGGACCCACAGAATCTGAAACAGGCTCCAGGCTCCTAGCTGTCAGCACGAAGCCCGATGTGGGGCTCGAACCCATGCACCATGAAATCATGACCTGAGCCAAAGTCAGACGCTTAACTGACTGAGCCACCCAGGCGCCCCCAAATATTTTTCTTTTGATTCCCAACTCCCTCTGCCCACCATGTAACCATTCTTAGCTCACAGGCCATATGAAAATAGGTGCAACCTCAAAGTGTAAAACTGCAGGAAGAAAACAGGACCTTGGACTTGGCAGTAGTTTCTTAGATAGGACACCAAAATCACAGGCAACAAAAGCAAAAAGACAAACGAGACTATCTCAAACTTGTGCATCAATGACAGAGAGTGAAAAGGCAATCTATAGAATGGAAGAAAGTATCTGCAAGTCATACGTCTGATAAGGGGTTAATAATCCAGACTACATGAAGAATCCTATCTCTCAACAATGAAAAATAAAATAATTAAAATCGGGCAAAGGAATTGAATAGATATTTCCCCAAAGAGGGTATACAAATGGCCAAGTATACAAACAAGATGTTTGGCATTCCTAATCATCAGAAAACTGTTAATAAAAACCACAATGAGCTATCACATCAAACCCATTAGGATGGCTACTACCCACCAGAAAATCACAAATGTTGGTGAGGACGTGGAGATATTGGAACCCTCGTGCGGTATTGGTGCGGTTGTAAAATGACGCAGCCACTACAGGAACAGTATGGAGGATCCTCAAAATATTAAAAATAGGACTGCCAGATCATATGGCATTACTGCTTCTGGGTACATATCTAAAAGAATGATAGCAGGGTTTGAAGAGACATTTGAGCATCCATGTTTACAGCATCACTATTCACAGTTACCAAGAGGGCAACCCAAGTGTCCATGAGTGGATGAATGGATAAATAAGATGTGGTAAATAAATACAATGGGATATTATTCAGTCTTAAAAAGGAAGAAAATCCCATCACACACTACAACATGGATGAACCTTGAGGACATTATGCCAAGTGAAATAAGCCAGTCACAAAAAAGATCATTACTGGATGATTCCACTTATGTGAGTTATTTAAATAGTCAAATACACATAAACAGAAAGGAGAATACTGGTTTTCAGGGCCTAGGGATAGGGGGAAAGGGGAGCATTGTTTAATGGGTTTCAGAGTTTCAGATATGCAAGATGAAAAAGTTCCAGAGATCTGTTTGCCCAATAATGTGAATACACTTAACACTACTGAACTATGCCCTTAACATAAAAATTGTTAAGACACTAAATGCTAAGGGTATTTTTTACTGTAATAGAAAAAGAGAAAACCAAGGGCGTCTGGGTGGCTCAGTTGGTTGGACGTCCAACTTCAGCTCAGGTCATGATCTCATGAGTTCCAGCCCCACACCCAGCTCGCTGCTGTCAGTGCAGAGCCCACTTCAGATCTTCTGTCCCCCCCCCCCCCCCCGCCTCTAAAATGTTTTCTTTAAAATATCTTGATACTGTGATTCCTTCTTCATTAAAAAAAAAAGCAAGAGAAAACCTAATGCTATAATATAATGAATGTTGAGAATTTTGCATTCTGAAAAATAGTTTGAATCAAAAAACATCTGGCCTTCGGGCCAAATTTTGCTGACCCTTGGCCTAAACACATTTCAACTCCCCCTATAGGCACCCTGTCCTGTCTTCATGCATTTTTCCTTGAAGCTATGTATGTACGTATGTATATATGTTTATTTTTGAGAGAAAGAGAGCTCGAGCAGGGAAGGGACAGAGAAAGAGGGAGACACAGAATCCAAAGTAGGCTCCAGGTCTGAGCTGTCAGCACAGAGCTCGAGGCAGGGCTCGAACCCACGAACCGTGAGATCACGACCTGAGCTCAAGTAGGACGCTTAAGTGACTGAGCCACCCAGGTGCCCCTCAAAGCTTTTTTAAATAAAATCTTCAAATATTATAATGCAAGTGGCCGTACAGCCTCAGAGTAGGGAGTCTGGGGAGGTAAGATGGGTAGTTTCCAAGAACAAAGAGTTCATGGCAGAGTGTCCATTAGAATTTAGTTACCCAACATCTTTCTTGCTATTTGGAGTTATCTATGGATTCTTTTTTTTTTTTTAATGTTTTGAGAGAGTGCAAGCAGGGGTGGGGCAGAGGGAGGGGGACAGAGGACCCACAGCAGGCTCTGCGTTGACAGCCTGATGTGGAGCTTGAACTCACGAACTGTGAGATCACGGCCTGAGCCAAAGTCAGAGGCTCAACCAATTGAGCCCCCAGGTGCCCTGAGTATCTATGGGTTCTTAATGATCATGAAAACAGTCTTTAGTTTGACTGGAGGTGAACACAGGTGTTAACTGGATTCCACAGGTGCTGCTATAAATATGTACTGAATTAAAGTCTTCTAAGTAACTAGTTCTTTAGTGCTCCGAGCATTTAGGCCTGGAGCAAGGAGTCCCCACTTAAAAAAAAAAAACATTTTTTTTAATGTTTATTTTTGAGAGCAAGAAAGACAAAGTGTAAGCAGGGGAAGGGCAGAGAGAGAAGGAGACACAGAATCCGAAGCAGGCTCCAGACTCTGAGCTGTCAGCACAGAGCCTGACATGGAGCTCAAACTCACAAACCAAAATATCATGACCTGAGCCGAAGTCATGCTCAACCAACTGAGCCACCCAGGAGCCCAAAGGAGGCCTCACTTTAAAGATGAAAGAGCTATTATGCTGAAATTGTTTTATATGTGACTTTTTAAAAGTAAGTAGCACCTAACGTTTTGTGAAGTATTAAAATAATTAGTAGCAGTCTCCAGAAAAGTTGTATTGGCCATTAGCCATGCATAGAGAACTGTTTCCTAATTTTTTTTTACAGCTTTAATTAACATTTAAAAATTAAGTAATTTTTTTGAAGACTTTATTTTCAAGTAATCTCTACAACCAATGAAGGGCTAAAAACTACAACACAGAAATCAAGAGTCGCATGCTCTACTGGCTGAGCCAGCCAGGTGCCTCTAAAAATTAATGTTAAAAATCAAAATTCAACTGAGTAGATTTTAAAGATCTTATTGGCTTTATTCAGCGAATCATGAACTGGGCAGCATCACATCTAGCAGATAGAAAGAACTTCTGAGGGGCTGTACAAAATGAAAGACTTTTATGGGCAGGAGGTGTTGTTAAAATCCGACTTCTGTGCTCTGGAGTTGAAATATAACTCGAAGACAGAGTTTGGGGATAAGGAGCACCAATGGTTTTATTACTTTGCCAGGCAAAGGAGGCTGCTGTAGGCTAATGCCTTCAACACTGCAGACCCGCCTGGGGTAAAAGACCAATGGTTCAAAGTGAAATACAGCATCTAGATGGTTTCCATAGGTATCTGGTATGAGCCTCCAGCCATGCTCATTGTATTCTAGCTAGCATCAAACCAGCACTGGCCACCGGAGCCACTCCTTACTAAGTGTACCTCTAGGTTAGCAAGATGTCAACACCTTTACTGAGTTCCTGGAACAAAGGATTCTACAGAAAAACAAGTGAAGGGGAGGGAGAGAGTTCAAGAATAAGGAAGAGAAAAACACGTACAAAGTCAAGCCTTGCTGAAGCATTTGTGTGACCGTCTTAATTTCCATTCGTCTTTATGTGTCTGTAGGGGTTTCAAAGAAGTTACACAAGGAAAAAGTGGATCGGTGTGTCAAGGTCCCTTTCCTTTAGGTGATGGCAGGTTCTATTAAGGTGGATGATCTTAATAGTGCTGACCAGGTGATTCCTGGTTGGTTTAAGATCCCATTTCTGAGAGGCAAAAAAACGAATTCTCAGTTTGGCTATGTGAAGCTTAGCATGAGTGACTCCATCTGGGGCCTGATGTCTTGTTGTTAACAGTAACAATTTAGAAGACAAATAGTTATCATTATGTGCAAAGTGCCTGACTTCCTAGGGGCGGCATAAGAGGGAAGGACAAATAAAACTCGTTCAGCAAGTCAAGATCTAAAATTAAGCCATGAGTTAAAATGCAGAGGGTGCAGTGTTCATTTTGCCCTATCCTGGGAAGCAGGGCTAACGAGAAATTTTGCCTGGAGTAATATAAATTGTTACACTAATCAGCTTCTTTTCATGGTCTAGAAAAAAATCCAACCATTAAGCTTTAGAAGTTGAGCTGACAGACTGCAACACAATCCATAAAGTTTATGTAGTATTCCAGGAGTTAAGCATTAACACTACTCCTTAATTAATACAGCTTCAATTACCATTTCAATGTTGTGGTAAAAGACTGTTCATTCCTCTTAGATTCCACTGATTTACAGAGAGGTGCTTACCTGTCCTCAAGGAAAAACACCTTGTGAACATTTGTCTCTTCATAGTATCTGTAAGTATATGTAGAGAAGAGTTAGCAAGTGAACGTTTCCAATTGCTTCTTAAGCATGGTAAGCAAATGCAGCACATGAGCCTAGACAGTATCCTAGTTCAGAGGGGGGGGGGGGGAGGGGTTTATAAAGACATTCTTGGGACAATCCTAGAAACTTGAATATGGACTGAATATTGAATGGCATCAAGGAATTGTTTTC
This sequence comes from Prionailurus bengalensis, assembly GCF_016509475.1. Taxonomy (NCBI): domain Eukaryota; kingdom Metazoa; phylum Chordata; class Mammalia; order Carnivora; family Felidae; genus Prionailurus; species Prionailurus bengalensis. The sequence goes on from NC_057348.1 coordinate 80,627,009, forward strand.
TCAGGTGTGCTAATGGTATTCTAATTCTGGAGCAAATGTCCTTACCCTTAGCAGAGGCAGGCTGAAGTATTTAGGGGTGACAAGTTTTGATGTCTGCAACTTATTCAAATGGGTATAACAAAAAGGCATATCTATTTTCTGTATATTTGGACATCTTCATAAAAAAATGTGAGGGGAACAACGAGCTTCTTTTTACGTTCCTTAGCCAGAAGCACTGTGAAGAACCTCGGAGCATAACTTTAACTCACAATTTTGGTTTGTAGCTCTGTTCCTTTCCTTTCGCACCTCAGGTACCAGCTTCTGAGTGCAGTCTGAGCTCCACCCAGGCACAACCAGCTCTAAATCACACTTCAGGCAGTAACATTTGGGAACTGTGCAAGCGCGGTTGAGGGAATAAAAGTCCACACTGACATTATCCGTGTATTCCTAGAGCATTACAGGTCCACTTTCACTTGCAAATAGTAAAGTAATTTGGTTTGCATTTTCCAGCAGTCCTATCTGCATTTGGGCCCTGTGTGGCGTTTCTTCCCCAACATGATGCCACCCCACCCCACCCCTCAAGTCCCGGAGGACCATGGACACAAACAGAAGACTCTGAATGAAGCAATCTTTTTGCCCAATCACCTGCTGTTGAATTGTTTCAACCTGATTTCAACCTCTTTATAAATTACTTCTTGAAACAGCTAATATCATCCTGCAGTTTAAATAGAAAATCCTGGGAGAAACTCAGAATCACAGTTTCATGCTCTTTAGTCATCATCTTGAGAGTGTAAAAAAAAAAAAAAAAAAAAAAAAAAAAAGACAAGAACTGTGTGTACCAGTAGGCTGTGACATCGCTTTAAAAAGTAATGAGCACACCGTGACCAGGCAGTACTGCCATTAATATTCAACACCTCTTGTACACACTTCAAATTAGTTTCTTCACTTCCAGGCTCATGGCACCATCGGTTGTAAGTATGCTGCTACCAAGTGCTTGTCTACTACAATTGCAACGGCTGTGAGATGCCACCTAAATCCCATTTAGTCTCAGCAATTAGGGCCGGTGTCTAGGAACGTGTTCATGCATCTGAAAGTTGGCTATTGATTTAGGGTCAGGGTAACCAATCCTGTATAAAAAAAAAGCTTCTGCAGAGTGTTGGAGAGGTGCGGGCCGGCCGAGGGGGCGCTAAGCGCGGGCCCCGCGGCGCCTCCTTTCCCAAGATGGCCTCGGCACTGGGGTCCACGGGCGCGGCCATCTTGCAAAGGCCAGAGCGGCGGCCCGTAGGGGGCTACCGCTGGCAGAGCTGCCAGATTCGAAGGTCACAACCAGTGAGTGAGCAGCCCACGTGGAGTGAACTTCGCTTCGGCCTGTGGGTACAGCTCGCCCCCGGGATGGCGAGGCGACGAGCGCTGAGGCGCTGCCTGCAGCTGTTGGCGCCCTCGGCGGAGCCGGCGCGCCGGGGCCGAGGGCGGCGGAACCCGGGCGCCGGCCGCCGCGGCCCCTCCCTCCGCGCGGGGGTGCTGCGCCCGGGGGCGCTGTGGCCCGCAGCCCTGGAGCAGCGGCAGCGGCGGCGGCGCGCGCGCCCAGCCGCCCCCTGCGCCAGGTGAGCCCGCCCCCCTGCCGCCTCGAGCTGTAGCTCCCGGAGCTCCGCGCTCCCGCTCGCTCTCCCGCCCGCGTATCTTTTTCGCGGCTCGCTTCCCCCTCGGCCTCTGGGTGGGGCAGCCAGCACACCCCGGCCTGGGGCCGTTTGGACTGCTCGGCGAAGTGGAGCGCGCAGTGGGTGGGATTACCGGTGCCGAGCCCTGCCTCGTCCTGGAGATGCTGTACTTGTGAGCGGCAGGCGTTCGTTTGAATTTCTGCACCTCTAGAGTTGCGGAGCCCGCGTCTCTGAAGCTGCCTGGGTGAAGAGCCACATTATTTTTTTTTTCTCTTGGGAAAGTAGCCGTCTCTGGGACTTGTTTTAGATCCCATCTTCTCTTCAAATCACCAGGTCACATCTTCGCTGATCGAAATACATGTGGGTGTATTTTCTGTGGCTGTATGTAAATGAATGGGTCGACAGCATTCTTAGAGCAACTTATTTCTGCCTCATATAGGGTATTTATCTTTGAAAACTTCATTCCAACAGGTTTCTTTGCTTTTGTCTTGAAAATGAACCACGAATGGAATAGCAGAAGAAAGGAGCAAGGTGGGGTGGGGTGGTGGAAGCTGGTGCTTTCTGAGTTTTGTGTTCTGTGGTTGTTTCTTAAGTTGGGTATTATTGCGGGCGGCCCCCCCCCCCCCCGGGATAGAACTCGCTGGGGCGCTGATAGTTGAGATAAATATGCTTCCTCGGGCTACGATCTGATATCAACCCGGCAACCGAACCTGGAGAATATTAAGAGAATGAGAAAAGTTAACCTTTAAAAAGTCATTTAGTTCTTGTTCTTGCCTTTACTGTTATATGACTCACCTCCTTTACTTGGGCTGAGCATGAAGTGTTTGCTATTTGATAATTCTGAGTAATTTATTGAGAGAGTCACTCCTGAGATACAACTCTCTGAAAATTAAACAGTTTCAATCTCTTTAAAAGTGGATATCTAGCATTTCTATTTCTATTTTGGTGTTTTTGATTTAGCCTCGGACATCAATACCATTTAGGAAGAAATTATGTAATCTTTAAAAGCAAAAGATTACCCATATCCCACAATAGTTTGATGTTGTTGCAAGAAAACATCAGGTCTGTGACGGAAATTAGGGCAAGTGTATTTAAGAGAGATTGACTTCACTTAAGACTGTTTTGGGTTAACTGAAAATATAGTCCCAATTTTCAGAAATTTTTTGTTACATTCTGCAGGCTTTCCTGCTGCAAGAATTTCGGTAAGTCTCCAAAAGAGGAAAGATACTTAATGTATTTCTCATGCCTTGTTTTCACTCACAATTCCAAGTTAAGTTGTACCGATTTCGTATTGCAAAACTTAATTTTTAAAGTAGTGCAAGGATAATTGTATGAAGGACCTTTTAATGTAAGCATTCCATCGTAGGGTTTTGGTTATGTTTTAGTTGATAGAGTCATCCTCATGTTTGAAAACGGTATTATTTATGTTCCTTCGGTGTTTGTGAGTTTGGGAAACTGAGGGGGAACATTTTGTGTCTGTTGGGAAAAATACTATTTGCCTTTGATTTTGGTGTTTCATTCTGCTTTTTCTTTGTAGTGGTAGATGGCTGTGGATGTGGTGGGTTTTTCCATGCCATTCTACTCTTTATGTAAATAAGATATGGCTATAGCTGGGAGGCTGTGTTGATCTGGCATTTTAGATTGAAAAGCACACAAGTAAAAAGTGTTAGCATTGAAGAAGTATTTGGGAGCCATATTCGCACATAAGTAATGGTTAATGAGCGAGCATCTTTATGCTGAAGGCCTGTGAGAGCATGTGTAAAATTGGCATTAAAGAAAAATCCCTCGTGATTTCTAGCATAAGGCCCAAGTAATAAACCATTCTAACTGCTAGAATACTGAAGAATTCTACCTATCTCTGCCTGCCTATCTCTTTATAGTTAGTGCTTTGCTGGACTTGTCTTTTGAATTTACAACTATTTATTGTGTATTTAAATATTTTACTAACAGACTTTTGTGATAGATTATGTATGAACTCCTATGACCCCAGGGTCGGTTTGGTTATGTCAGAAATAGTCTTTTGCCAACTCAGGTGGTTAAATAATGTATTAGAAGTATTATAACTGTGACTTACAAAGCCCTTTCATGTATTTATGTATTTTCAGTTTAACTTAATAGACCTACAGTGTGTGAAATTATTAACGTCGTTCTACAGATGATGCAAACAGGAAACTGAGAGCTGGGAAGTTTTAGTGGTTTCCCAAGGTCCCTTAGCACAGCAGCTCTGGCCTTCTGTAGTAGTATCGACTGCTGCCTCTTGTCAGAAAGGTGTGCTAATGAAGCCAAGGTAGAGTGGTGTTGCTCAGCAAGCTCTGGTCAGCGTCACAGCCACAGATTGTACCCCTACACCTATTGTTTGTGAATGGTCAGTATCACTGGTTAAAGAGGCCCAGGACTGGCTTATAGATGGATCAGCATAAATTCACAAGTGTGATTGAGAAATAACTCCGTATGTACCTGTTACATAAAACAATCCATTTTTTCCCTTGAAGGCAGCAGATTTTCATGTTTATCTTATTTGGGGGTCTCCCCAGATTAAGGAATAGTAACACGTTGACCGAAAGGAAGTGCCCGTACACCTCTATGCTCTTCTGAAATCTCTCTTATTTCTGAAAGTAAAGTTGTCAGAATAAAGAAACACCAAGCTTCCTGATTGTTCCTGACACACCTTACCCTGGTCAGATGCTTGTTTGCTTTGCTTACAAGACTCTGATGCTAGGACATCTGGACAACACGCAGTAATTGGTTTGGAAAGTTTTCTGTAGTTCTTCAAACTACAAAGATGTTTGTTCTCTTTTTAAGTTACTGTGTTCATTCCTTTGGCTTGTTTGGAGAGTTTGTGAAAAGAAGTACTGTGCGTTTATTCAGAATATGGTGCTATTATATGGTTGAAGTAACTAAGGACAGTTGAAAAGTTTCTAGACTCCCTTTTAAAAAAACTTAAGGCCCATTTATCTGTTTATGAGCTAAACTAAGTAAAATATCCTGCATGAGGTGAAGTGTGTCCTTTATCTTTTTATTCTGATCATTGCTCTTCTGATCCAAGTGTTGTTAAATATAATTACGATGAGAGCATGGCTCATAAGTAGTCCAGGTTCTATCACCAGGCAGAGCTGGAGCCTCTGAATGTCATGTAACTCTCCAGCCTGACTCGCTTCACCTGTAAAGTAAAGGGGTTCACACAGTGATGAACTTGAGTCATGGAATGTTCAAGTTAGAAAGGACTGAAGTGTGTACCTCGTGTTTAATTTACAGATTTCCTGTTTCTACTCTTGCAAGAGTTTTTAGCCAATCATGATAACCACAAAGCCAAAACTTCAAAATTAGGCTTCACCATTTCACAGAGATGAGGTACTTTAACATTCTTGGATGGAAGTTGATTCCTCTGTCATTCTTTGCCCGTATAGTATCTCAATTTTATGTGTAGATGAACTGTTCGTTGTATACACATGTTGTATATGTGCTGTTCTCAGCTTGTTTTTTTAACTGGCAAATATGAATGCTGGTAGACATGTTTGAATAAATCACAATGAAGAGTTTGACAGCCTTTTGATGTTGTCAGCAATATTCTCTTGGTTAAGCATGAATATGTAGACCTTTGTAATTCCTTTTTGCTTAGCTGCCTAAATATATTAATATCATATTTTATAATAATGGTCATCTCCAATTTACTATAAACTGCTCACATTTTAGTTTTATTTATTTTTGATAGAGACAGAGCACAAGTAGGGAGGGGCAGAGAGAGAAGGAGACACAGAATCCGAAGCAGGCTCCAGGCTCCGAGCTGTCAGCACAGAGCCCGACGCCAGGCTCGAACTCACAAACCGCGAGATCATGACCTGAGCTGAAGTTGGACGCTTAACTGACTGAGCCACCCAGGCGCCCCAACTGCTCACATTTTAGCAACTCTTATTGAAGACCTAACTATGCATTTATATGGTACCCCGAGGCCGTAGAGTAACTATTCCTCCAGGTTTTCTTGGGACTGAGGAAGTTCAGGATGTAGGACTCTCCATGCTGAAACTGGGAAAGCCCTGGGCACACTAGATACATTGATCCCCATGCCTGAAGGTGTCTTCATGGAACTTGATTAACAATTCTTCTTGGTTGGAAGGGTAAGATGCTAGGTGGTTATATGCTGGATGGACTCAAAGACATCTTTTCAAGGCAAGGAAAAGCTCTTCAAGGCCTCGTGTAGTTTCTGTTTATATGGCTGAAGTATAGAACTATATAAAAAGAATTCATTATTTGTTGTTCTTCACAGTGTAACTTTATATATTTAAAAAATATTTTTTAATGTTTGTTCATTTTGGGGGGGGGAGGGGCAGAGAGAGAGGGAGACACAGAATCCCAAGCAGGCTCCAGGCTCTGAGCTGTCAGCACAGAGCCCGACGTGGGGCTCTAACCCAAAAGCTGTGAGATCATGACCTGAGCCAAAGTCAGACGGTTAACTGACTGAGCCACCCAGGCGCCCACACAGTGTAACTTTAAATGAGAACAGTTCAGTAATTAAATGGGTCACATCATTTGAAATCCTCTCCCTGTAAAATTAAAAGGGCAGTTATATTTATAAGGGAACTTATCAGGGAACGACTAAGTGCTTTTGACTTTGAAAGGGACAGAAAAGGACAATGTTGAAAGCAAAAAAAGGCTAGCCTGTGAGCCTTTAACTGTTAGCTATAGGTTGCTAACTTTGAAACTGGTATCTGTTCTAGATAAATTTATTGGATTTTCCTTGCAGATCCAGCATGATGAGTGGAAAGAGCATGGACTTTGGAATCTGACTCAACTTGGGTTGGATCTCCAGGTCTAGCTGTTAACCAGCTTTTTCACTTTATGCAAACTGTTAAACTCTGTAAACCTTTTGTGACATCACCTTTCACATAAGGATAATATCTGCCCCCTGGGAATGTTGTGAGGATCGTACACGATAACGAATACATTTAAAGTGGCACATAGTAAGTGCACATAGTACAGCGAAAAACAGTAGCGGTCATGTCTGCTGCTCGGGGTACCCACGTTTGGATTAGGAAGGTTGTATTACGAAGGATTGTGTTTTCACAGCTTCCCTGAACTTTGCAGCTATGGTTATTGTCTCAGTTGGGATTCGTTTGGGGAGGCCTAGAGTTGGAAAGTCCAGACTTGTTATGGGGGGCCCCCGAAGTCATTTTAGACCTCTGTGCCATTCCCAGGAATCGCCCTCATATTCATGGCTCACAGTGGCTCCAGCCAGCAAGATGTAGGAAGAATCAAAAAGAATGTCTCCCTTTCCCTTAGGGAGACTCCCAGAGCATCACGTGAGACTTCTTTTTGCTTGAATCACAAAATGTCGTCAATATGGCTGATCCCTAGTTGGAAAGGTGGGAAAGGTAGTCATTTAGGTGGTGCAGAGCTAGTAACCACAAGTGAAACTGAGGCTCTGTTACTGAAGAGAAAGAGGGGGAGGGGACTAGATTTATGGTAGGCATCTTCTAGTCTTTACCGCTAGGTCACAACTTTACCAGCATAGAACTCAAGACCTCAGGAATTCCCTGGGATTTTTCAGTTTTTCTTTCTGTAATTAGTAGTGGGAATGCCCTCTGTTGGCTTTTTGTTTCACTGTCCTTTGGTTACTTTTGCTTCTCCTATAATTTTGATTTTATAATTTTGTTTTCAAAAACAATTAACTCTGTCCTAGTGAAGAGTAATTAGGCAATTAAACTCCGGTTCTTCATTTATTCATTCAATAAATATTGGGCACTCCTTATGTGTAGGCTACTTTGGGTTACAGTAGGCAATGTGAATCACCACTGACTGTGTTTTCTTTTGGTTTGGTCTCCTGGGAGCACAGAGTCAAATTTGTGACCCAACTGGACTGAATACAAGTCTGTGAGCTATCAACCTTTGTCCTTAGCATTGTGGTCTTCCCTGTCCTCGTGCTGTGTGGTCATCTTGGGGATTATGTGCCCCCCCTCCCCCACTTGTAGTGTGGGACAGGGAGGAAGAGTAGGCTTTATTGTTGGCAGTTGCTAGGCTAGCATAAATTCAGGGGTGTCAGAAAGTCCCTTTGGTCCTTCTTAGATGCCTGTCCTACCTCTATGCCAATGACTAATTCAAAGCAGCAGTTCTGAACCCTGCCTATATTGGAATCACCCACAGAGTTTTTAAAAACTATCTGGGGAACTCCCACCTGACATTTTGATTCAGTAGCTTCAAGTATAGTTTAAATTTGTTTTAAATGTTTATTTATATTTAAGAGAGAGAGCACAAGTGGGGGAGGGGCAGAGAGAGAGGGAGACAGAATCCGAAGCAGGCTCCAGGCTCCAAGCTGTCAGCACAGAGCCCAACGTGGGGCTCAAATTCATGAGCTGTGAGATCATGACCAGAGCCAAAGTCAGATGCCCAGCTGACTGAGCCACCCGGGTGCCCCAACTCAGGTATAGTTTAACAGCCTTCATAGGTAATTCTGATGTGTAGCCAGCCTTGAGAATCCCAGGGTGAAGGCTTTGTACTCAGGTGGCTTGGAAATACTTAGGTAACAACGTGGGACTCCTCTCTATCAGTTATACTGGAGATCACATCCTTTCTTAATAACCTGTTTTGACCACCAGAAGGGGACGTGGCAGAGCACTGAGATTAGTCATCACTTGGGTAAGAGATACAAGACGCTGAATTGCTTTGGGGGACATTGAGCCAAAGTTGGCCATGCTTGCTTATTTTACGGGCTCCTCTGGTGGGAAGTCCTTTGAGCCAAAGAATTCTCGTAAATGGGGCTCAAGCTCTGGGGAAGGTGCTGATTGTAGATGTGGCCACTGTTAGTATTATGAGTTTGCACATTTTTCTCCCTGGGGGCAGGAAAGAGAGATAGGAGGGTGAGGGTGGAGAGGATTATTATTTTCAGAGCTAGGACACTATTCAAGGTTTATGAAAAGTCTTCTGGTAAATCCAGAGAGTTGCTGAGGCCATAAGGGGCTATGGGATTGCATAGGAATCCTTTGGAGAACCATGGTTTCATTTTTGTCCTGAGTTGTATGAATTCCAGGAAGACCGGGACTTGTTTTTACTCAAATATAAGAACAAAAACACATTCCAGAGTTTCATTTCAGTTTATTCATGCCATTACTCTCTGCTGTCATATCTTATAAGTGCAGAAATTTAAAAATCGAATATGTATTCCACTAAAGTGCTTAGAATATAATAAGATAGTGGCTTACCATTATTGAGGGCTTATTGTGTGCCAGACACTAGGCTACGGTTTATGTACATTTTGTCCAGTATCACAGTGAATGGGCACCAGACAAGGAAACTGTAAGACTCAGAGATGACAAACTAGGAAGTATTTATTTTAAAATGTTTTAAATTTTTTATGTTCCTTCTCCTAGTAATGTGGTTTTTCCTGGTAACTGATGCATGTATATTTAATTTAAAACTTTTTTTTAATGTTTATTTTTGAGAGAGAGGGAGAGAGAGACAGAGCATGAGCGGAGGAGGGGCAGAGAGAGAGGGAGACACAGAATCCAAAGCAGGCTCCAGGCTCTGAGCTGTCAGCACAGAGCCCGACGCGGGGCTCGAACCCACGAGCTGTGAGATCATGACTGAGCCAAAGTTGGATGCTTAACCGACTGAGCCACCCAGGCACCCCAAGTATATTTTAATTATATCCATTTTTTATGTGCTTTTATAATTTACTACCTACTTCCTAGTATTCTGAAAATATACTGGGTTGAACTTACAGAATTTCAAAGTTCCTTTGAACTTGATTCTATTAGTTGACCTCTCGGGGATGTCATATGATGCCACTTTGAACCTGATGTTATACTGTCAGGAGAAGGGCTGAACAGGGTCTGACCTCAGTAGTGCCCTGGGCCTTGCCTCCTTGTAAAAACCCCCACTAGTGGTTTGGTTTTTGTCATTAACCTTTTTATCTGCATCTTTGGCATCCCTGATCCTGGGGTCACAGAACTTCCTGTGTGAACCACGTGGCATATAGGGAAAAGTATTCCTTACCAGTTGAATTTGGGCCAGTTCTTATGGAAATGCCTTATACTAAAAACTACAGTTTTCGGTGTTCATAGCTGACACTTCTGTAAACCTGTTTCTCCAAAATCTATATGGTTGCTTATGATGTTTTTTCCCCCCCTAAAGGATTCTGAATGCTTGGAGGTCAGAGGCTTGTATTGTCCACCATACCTGGAAAGCTAGAATTTAGACATAGTAGACATTCACACCATGTTTGGTAAATGACTCTGAGAATGATTTAAGTATATAGGCCCTTACAAATTATATCTGAAATCTTATAATAAGGTTGGAAATCTAATGGCTGTTTGATTATCAGATTTGTTGTGAAATCTCTCCTGAAAGATTTTAAGCTCTAAATAATCTCCTGGTCTGCTTGATAAACCCATGAAACTACACTTTCTCCAAGGAGCTAACCTTGCTGTTCTCAGATGAAAAATGCTGTGCTTATTCCTTGTTGACCCAGCCTGGGAAGGTGGCTGCATCTGAGCTAACTTTAGAGGGGAACCTCCTACCAGGGAGGAGAACTTGGGAGGGGCACGTGGCTTGGGAGTAGCCACGCTAGAGGGGACAGCTCTTTTGTGGCTTTGAGCAGGCTCTCTGGTGCAGCCACCGGCTGTTAGAATCAGGGAGGTGGAAGGGGCCTTACAGGTGTGACCCAGGCCTCTCATTTTACAGATGGAGAAAGTGAATCTCAATGATAGTGACTTTTTAAGTGTTAAAGAATTCAGGGGTGCCTGGGTGGCTCGGCCAGTTAAACGTCTGACTGTTGATCTTGGCTCAGGTCATGATCTGGTTCGTGAGTTCGAGCCCTGAGTCGGGGCTCCTCTCTGGTGTCATGGAGCCTGCTTGGGATTTTCTCTCTCCTTCTCTCTGCTCCTCCTCCTCTCTGCTCCTCCTCTGCTCTCTCTCACTTGCTCTCTCAGAATAAATAAACTTTAAAAAAGAAAAAATAAATGTTACACAATTCAGTGCAGTCTCGACTTACTATGGTTTGACTTTTGGTTTTTCAACTTCATGTGATGCAAAAGCCATACATATTCAGTAGAAACCACACTTTGAGTTTTGAACTGTTCCAAGGTAATGTTCATGGTACGATCCTGGCAGTACCCAGGCTCCCAGTCAGGCCTATGATCACAAGGGTGGACAGTCGACACACTTAGAGCCATTTTGTCCTCACACGACCGTTCTGTTTTCACTTTAAGTAGTCAATAAATACATGAGCTGTTCAGCCCTTTATTCCAAAACCGGCTTTGTGTTACATGATGTAGCCCAGCTGTAGACTGACTAAGTGTTCTGAGCACATGCAAGGTAGGCCTGTGATGTTGGGTAGGTTAGGTGTGTTGGATGCATTTTTGATCTGAATTAGTTCCAGCTTCAGGATGGGTTTATCGGGATTCACCCTGTTGTAAGTCAAGAAAGCTCAGTACAGTAAAAGCTGGAACCAGAACTGAAGTCAGAAGTAAAAGAGAGTGCTTTCCCCCTCAGTCCCCTTCCTTTCTATCCAGGAGCTATGAAGACCAGTTTCTCCATTCCTGTTCTTTATGGGTTATACTTTAAAAAACAAAAAGCTTTCTTTTTGCATAATTGATGGAGAGAGAGACAGGAGAGAGGCCACATTTGAAAGAATATTTTTGTTCAAATCTTGGCTTAAGGAACAGTAAATGAGCACTTAAGGTCATATAACAGATTTAGGATATACTTCTTAGTTTCTTAACCATCAAGTTAGTCTTTCCTCCCCACCAGCCCCAACCTTTTCAATTAAGTAATTATATCATACAGGTATTACTGACTATAACAGATGACTGCACTTATTTGCGTTATTTTTAAGAAATTGAAGTGATAACCGTGTCGTTTCATTAAATATACCTCTTTATGCATGCTTTCTCAATTTGCCATAACATGCCGTTTTAGTATGATTATCCTAAGGATTCCAGTTGTGTTACTGTAGGTGGTATTTTAATTTTTTTAATGTTTATTTATTTTTGAAGGAGAGACAGACAGAGTGTGAGCAGGGGAGGGGCGGAGAGAGAGAAGACAGAATCTGAAGCAGGCTCCAGGCTCTGAGCTGTCCGTACAGAGCCCGATGCGGGGCTCTAACTCAACAGCTGTGAGATCGTGACCTGAGACGAAGTCAGACTCCCATCTGACTGAGCCACCCAGGCGCCCCTGTAGGTGGTATTTTAAAATGGGCTTATAGTCTTGGGGTGCCTGGGTGGCTCAGTCTGTTAAGTGTCCAACTTCGGCTCAGGTCATGCTCTCATGGCTCGAGCCCCGCATCAGACTCTCTGCTGTCAGCATGGAGCCTGCTTGGGATCCTCTGTCCCCCTTTATCTCTGCCCCTCCCCCCCCCCCACTCTCTGTCTCTCTTGCTCTCTCTCTCACAAAAATAAACGTTAAAAAAAATAAAATGGGCTTTGGTCTTAAGCTGCCTTGTTTATTGTTTCTAATTCTCACCTTGTTTATTGTTTCTAATTCTAATCAAAACTTTGCTTTCTAATACATTTTTTTTTAAGTTTTTTTTGAGAGAGAGCATGTGAGCAAGCGTCTTTTTCTCTTTTTAAAATATTTATTAGAGGGGTGCCTGGGTGCCTCTGTTGGTTAAGCGTCCCACTCTTTATTTGGCTCAGGTCATGATCTCACAGTTCATGGAATTGAGCCCTGCGTTGGGCTTCGTGCTGACATCGTGGAGCCTACTTGGGGTTCTCTCTCTCCCTCACTCTCTCTCAAAATAAATAAACATTAAAAAACCATTTGCTTTCTTATTTACATATTGGAAAAAATTTCTTGTAGAGGAGACACCTATAGTGTGCATATTTTAGTGACTTAAAATCTTTTAATAGCTTGTGAAATGACTTTTAGTTCAGTATTTTGAATTGTCTCAAATAGCAAAGATTTTCAGAGCCTTTGGTGTTCTGTGATCAAGAACATTTGTTGTCCTTGACTGGTTTTGAAGGGAGAACACGTTCTCTACTTTGTACCCCGGAGAGTCAGGTGTGTTCCACACTCATTCGTCTCAAAATTGTTTGTTCTGAGTCTCGGTGCTTTTGTTAAGGTAGAATTTCTTTGTGAATTACTTGTGTCAAATGACAAAAATAACACAATTTCATAGCAAATTCAGTGTCTTTAAGGGAAGAAAAAAATCCATGGATCTGGGGAGTACAGTGCTTCAGGAGTCGTGGAGCACTCTTTCTGAGACATTTTTTGCAGTAGTCCATTTTATAGGGCACAGAAGAGGTGATGTGGAAATAGTGCGTGATTGGGAAGGAGGTCGGGATTTTCTTACAAGGCTAGCAGGTCCTGTTTTTAGGGTAAGGTAAGCTAGCTAAGCTGAGTTGGAGGATTGTGGCTGATGTGTGTTAGGATTCCCTGATGGGTTTCCTGTAAGTGCAGGCTGACTTGAGTTTAGATTTGTGGGCCAGGCCACCTGGGCAGCCTCCATTCTGTGGATCCTGATGTATGAATTAACTTTATCATTTGTTGAAGTATTGAAGTAACTTTTCTGTCTATAATTAGATGAACACTTTATAAGACAGATTTGAAGTTTTTTTTAAACACAATACTTTATTTTATTTTTTTATTTAAAAAAAATTTTTTTTTCAACGTTTTTTATTTATTTTTGGGACAGAGAGAGACAGAGACAGAGCATGAACGGGGGAGGGGCAGAGAGAGAGGGAGACACAGAATTGGAAACAGGCTCCAGGCTCTGAGCCATCAGCCCAGAGCCCGACGTGGGGCTCCAACTCACGGACCGTGAGATCGTGACCTGGCTGAAGTCGGACGCTTAACCGACTGCGCCACCCAGGCGCCCCAATACTTTGATTATTATAAAGGGTAAGGAAACTTAGACTTTTTATAAAAATACTTTTTTTTTTTTTTTTAAGGTAGTTTCCACGCCCAGCATAGAGCCCGTTTGGGGGCTTGAACGCGCAACCCTGAGATCAAGACCTGAGCTGAGATCAAGGGTTGGATGCCTGACTTAACCATCCAGGTGCCCCCCAAATACTTTTTTTTAACATAAAGTTTTTTTTTTTTTTTTTTTTAAATTTTTTTTTTCAACGTTTTTTATTTATTTTTGGGACAGAGAGAGACAGAGCATGAACGGGGGAGGGGCAGAGAGAGAGGGAGACACAGAATTGGAAACAGGCTCCAGGCTCTGAGCCATCAGCCCAGAGCCTGACGCGGGGCTCGAACTCACGGACCGTGAGATCGTGACCTGGCTGATGTCGGACGCTTAACCGACTGCGCCACCCAGGCGCCCCAACATAAAGTTTTTAAGGAAAGAAAAATTTTAGGACTCTTTTTAAATCTATCTAGAATTCTGAAGTGTTATTTTTCATTTTGAAAAACAATTGGATCAAAAGTTTCTAGTTATCACATGATTTACTTTTCTACTGAATGTAACAATTTGTATTTGGATAGTGGTTGGAGATACTGCTCCATGACGTCATTGCTTCTCATTACTGTCCTTCAAGGGGATATTTAAGAGTTCTCTTTAATAGGTGCTGAAGCCCACGTTTAGAGAGGTTAGGTTACTTTACCTGTGCTAATATCTCTGTAGTTAGTGGTAAAACTGGAGTCCTTTTATACTCCCAACTAATGTTCTTTTCACTTGTGTGAAGGTAAATTATTTGGTGTGATATATAGATTTATCCTATATATACATCTATCTAAATGGACACATGTATGCACATATATATTCTGTTAGTAAAAGTTGTCATAACTTGTTTTAGTGTGCTCCCAGGTATTGTATACTAAGTTATTTGCTTTGCTTTCTTAGCTTTTTAGTGAAACTGGTTGTTAAGTCAACAAAGTGAGTAAAAGAAAGTCATAGAAAACAAACAATGTGGTAATTTCTTTGTTAATGTATGTGGTGCACATACCTCCCACAGAACATTCTCCCTTTCATTAGCCAGTGTACTTCTCACTCTTGGACATATCTACCCTCCCACCAGACTCCGATAGGCATGTGGGGGTTAATACCAGTCTCAAGGGAAGCCTGTATTGCATGTGAAGGATGGAAACAGTTTAATTTAATCTATGGAAGCCCTTTGCAGACATTTCAGTGAATTGAAATAGTTTCATTAGCTATGTTATCTAGCATTGCACTAAAAGGACCCTTTTCTTCACTATAGATAGGACCACAGATATAAAATTGTGAATTTCCTGTTATTTTTAGATATCCGAAAATACAGTTCTGAATGTTTTTCAGATTTAATGTCAGCATCTTTGTTGGTATGTAATGGATAGTCACTCAATTAGTATTTATTAAATGTCACCTTTAGGAATAATGATTTGCAATGTCATGATTTAGGAGTATGTTGAAATCCCAAACGTACATTGTACTAATGTAATTTTTTTCTTCAGTTTTTAAAATGATAATGCATTCACTTCTACGCAGCTGGCAAATCTTAAATGTCAAAGAAAGAAAGGGTAAAACATTTGCTTTTGAAATAGAGAGTTCTTGTTTTTTGAAAGCGTTTTACCCATGTGTGCAGTTATTGAAATAAAATATTTGTACTTGGCACACTTGTCTTCTCTAAATGTCACAGTTCAGATCTCTCTTTGGTTAGAGACATTGGGGTAAGTTCCTCTCCTGTTAAGTAGGCACTTAATCTTCAGAGAAATGTGGAGAATGTAGTTGATAATTACTAGATAGAATTTATGTTGTCCTTTTTGTAACACATTATTCTTTACTATGAAGCCGTGGAGGCCTCTTTTTTTTTTAATATTTATTTTTGAGAGAGAGTAAGAACAGAGTATGAGTGGGGCAGGGACAGAAAGAGGTTGACCCCAGAATCTGAAGTAGGCTCCAGGCTCTGAGCTGTCCACACAGAGCCTGACATGGGGCTTGAACTCATGCACCGCAAGATTGTGACCTTGAGCCGAAGTCGGATGCTCAACCGACTAGCCACCCAGGCTCCCCACAAATTGTTCTTTAAAGAAGAGCATTTATATTTAAAAAAATTTTTTTTAACGTTTATTTATTTATGGGACAGAGAGAGACAGAGCATGAATGGGGGAGGGGCAGAGAGAGAGGGAGACACAGAATCGGAAACAGGCTCCAGGCTCTGAGCCATCAGCCCAGAGCCCGACGCGGGGCTCGAACTCACGGACCGCGAGATCGTGACCTGAGCTGAAGTCGGACGCTCAACCGACTGAGCCACCCAGGCGCCCTGAAGAGCATTTATATTTTATGTTAGTTGTCATAGGGCTTTGTTTAAATTTGCTTCTGGATTCTAGTTTTTTAGTCCAAATTTAGCTATTGGTCACAAAGTTAGCTGTTCACAGAGGAAAGGAGGGTGCACAAATTAATTGTGGTTCTGATTATATTTAATTACCAAGGTTAATGTTTTTGCTCCTCTTCCAGAATTTGTATTTCCATATAAAAACTGGTGTATTTCGGGGCGCCTGGGTGGCGCAGTCGGTTAAGCGTCCGACTTCAGCCAGGTCACTATCTCGCGGTCCGTGAGTTGGAGCCCCGCGTCAGGCTCTGGGCTGATGGCTCAGAGCCTGGATCCTGTTTCCGATTCTGTGTCTCCCTCTCTCTCTGCCCCTCCCCCGTTCATGCTCGGTCTCTCTCTGTCCCCAAAATAAATAAAAAACGTTGAAAAAAAAAATTAAAAAAAAAACAACTGGTGTATTTCATCAATGTCAAGACAGACATTTTATGCACATTTGAACACCACTGATAGCAGGTTATATCATACGATGTGTGACATTATAATTGATATTATTACTTTCTTAGTGGCACATAAAATAACAGTGTACCTTACCATTCATTCATGGTGCCTAAAATTGGATGAAAATTAGCATAATGTAAATAATGCTGATGATGTAAACTTCACCCAGTTTTGAACTCATGAGTTCACACATTTCCTTTCACTTACTGTTGGCCAGAGATCAAGGCTGAATTTTTACTTACATTGTTAAATTTGGAGAGAGATCTATAACCAGAAATAATGAGGAGATTTGCTATGTTTAATTAAGGAAACTCCAGTCTGGATATGTTAAGGGGTTTGTCTGAGTTTGCAAAGCTGAGGGCTAGTGACTGGCAGGGCCGTACGTAGAACCTGCTCATCTTCAGTCCTAGTTTTCCCATCATTTTATCTTTGGTGTTTAGAGATGACCGTTGTGAGATTGTCACCGTCCACTACATAGTGACCAGAAGACAGATTTGATGAGGAGCCTTCTCACGTGACCCAGCTCTCAGGCAGGCTCCATACATCTCCACTGGCCGAGGCTCACTTTGTCACTGGAGCACCTGTTGATAGACCTTGTCACTTTGCATGTTCACTGAATGGACTGCCAGTACTTTTCCTCCAGATGAACAAGTCCAGATTGTGATGGTTCAGGTTTTCTTATCGTTTCACACTCACAGTGCATAGTGTGAAATGGAACAACATAGCACCAACATTTTGTGTTGCTTGAACACTTTCACGGTAGTACATAATCCTGGGGATATATCTCTGAGTACTCAGTATTTTAAAAATCATGCTCAAAGGCCCTGTGATAGCAATAGGTGGCTCCGAGGTAGGAACATGATGCATTTGAGAAAGATTAAGGCTTGTGTTTGAAGTAGGGGAGAGTGTGGGCAGGGCTAGAAACACCTTCATAGACCATCTTCCCGACCTTTGCCCTCATTCTGAGAACCAAGGCAATCTTCTGGAGGTTTTCCTGCTTTGTTTCTTTTATCAGATTTGCTTTTAAAAATATCATTTCTGAAGACTGGATTTTGTGTGCGTTGGGGTGAAGGGCGTGTAGAGAGAGGATGGCTTTTTGCTAGAAAACTATTAACAGAATTGATTGGGGTGAGAACCTGAGTGGATGGGAGGAAAGAAAATGGGGACACATGAAAAGACAACTTTGAGAAAATTTGTTGTTCAGGTTTAAGCAGATCAGTGAACCCATTTTTCACTTTCATTTTACTCCCGGGTCCCTGAAAACCTCTCTGTTCTCTTACCTTCGCTTTTATCACCCCCAAAGCAACCTGGGTCCCAGGGTCATCATTTCCATTTGGTGTCCGTGAGCACTTCTGCTTGGATTCTTTCCTGTTGTCTCAAACCCTTTCTCAAGCTCACTGGGTCATAATTCCACTTTCTCTTATGTACTCCAAACACTAGCTTTCCCCTAATTCCTTTACTCAGTTATTGGTGCTGTCGATTCTGGATCCTGCTCCTTCCCCCCCCCCCCCCCCCCCCGCCTTTTTTTTTTTTTTTTTTTTTTTTTTTTTTTTTTACCTACCCTTCACCCTGCCTTACAAATGGTCTGAAGTTCAGGACCATTCAGAGACTCAGGTCTTTCTGATTCATCCTCTTATCTCTTGGATTTATTTGGTTCTTTCTCTTCTCACTGTCACTGCCTTCTCATCTTTTGAGTGGGCTGCTCTCTACCTTTTGGTGTTTCAGTTAGAAATGGGGATTATCCTACCTACCCTGCAATTTTGCCAGGAGCATTAATTTAAATGAAATGTGCCAAACATGTAACAGCGTGCTTTGCTACTACTGGATTTTCTGGGCTGCCCATTCCTACTCACAAGTTTATCTCCCTGGCTCCAGTGTTTAGCTACAGCCTTTTGTTTTTATCCTGCTGTGGGTTATCTCCTTTTTAAGCTCCTTCAATTTTCTTTTTCCTTCTTTTTTTTTTTTTTTTTTAATTTATTTATTTTGAGAGAGCAAGCAGGGTAGAGGGAGAGAGAGAGGGGAGAGAGAGAATCCCAAGCAGCCTCCACACTGTTAGCTCAGAGCCTGACATGGGCTCAGTCCCACAAATCGTGAGATCATGACCTGAGCCGAAATCAAGAGTCAGATGCTTAACTGACTGAGCCACCCAGGCGCCGCCCCTCCTTCAGTTTTTCTTCATTGCCTACAGTGTAGCCAGACCTCCTTAACGTCTCAGGCCAGGCCCCAGATCTTTTTTTTTTTTTTTTTCAGTATATGAAATTTATTGTCAAATTGGTTTCCATACAACACCCAGTGCTCATCCCAAAAGGTGCCCTCCTCAATACCCATCCCTCACCCTCCCCTCCCTCCCACCCCCCATCAACCCTCAATTTGTTCTCAGTTTTGAAGAGTCTCTTATGCTTTGGCTCTCTCCCACTCTAACCTCTTTTTTTTTTTTTCCTTCCCCTCCCCCATGGGTTTCTGTTAAGTTTCTCATGATCCAGATAAGAGTGAAACCATATGGTATCTGTCTTTCTCTGTATGGCTTATTTCACTTAGCATCACACTCTCCAGTTCCATCCACGTTGCTACAAAGGGCCATATTTCGTTCTTTCTCATTGCCACGTAGTACTCCATTGTGTATATAAACCACAACTTCTTTATCCATTCATCAGTTGATGGACATTTAGGCTCTTTCCATAATTTGGCTATTGTTGAGAGTGCTGCTATAAACATTGGGGTACAAGTGCCCCTATGCATCAGTACTCCTGTATCCCTTGGGTAAATTCCTAGCAGTGCTACTGCTGGGTCATAGGGTAGGTCTATTTTTAATTTTCTGAGGAAGCTCCACACTGTTTTCCAGAGTGGCTGCACCAGTTTGCATTCCCACCAACAGTGCAAGAGGGTTCCTGTTTCTCCACATCCTCTCCAGCATCTATAGTCTCCTGATTTGTTCATTTTGGCCACTCTGACTGGTGTGAGGTGATACCTGAGTGTGGTTTTGATTTGTATTTCCCTGATAAGGAGCGACGCTGAACATCTTTTCATGTGCCTGTTGGCCATCCGGATGGCTTCTTTAGAGAAGTGTCTATTCATGTTTTCTGCCCATTTCTTCACTGGGTTATTTGTTTTTCGGGTGTGGAGTTTGGTGAGCTCTTTATAGATTTTGGATACTAGCCCTTTGTCCGATATGTCATTTGCGAATATCTTTTCCCATTCCGTTGGTTGCCTTTTAGTTTTGTTGGTTGTTTCCTTTGCTGTGCAGAAGCTTTTTATCTTCATAAGGTCCCAGTAGTTCATTTTTGCTTTTAATTCCCTTGCCTTTGGGGATGTGTCGAGTAAGAGATTGCTACGGCTGAGATCAGAGAGGTCTTTTCCTGCTTTCTCCTCTAGGGTTTTGATGGTTTCCTGTCTCACATTCAGGTCCTTTATCCATTTTAAGTTTATTTTTGTGAATGGTGTGAGAAAGTGGTCTAGTTTCAACCTTCTGCATGTTGCCGTCCAGTTCTCCCAGCACCATTTGTTAAAGAGGCTGTCTTTTTTCCATTGGATGTTCTTTCCTGCTTTGTCAAAGATGAGTTGGCCATATGTTTGTGGGTCTAGTTCTAGGGTTTCTATTCTATTCCATTGGTCTATGTGTCTGTTTTTGTGCCAATACCATGCTGTGTTGATGATTACAGCTTTGTAATAGAGGCTAAAGTCTGGGATTGTGATGCCTCCTGCTTTGGTCTTCTTCTTCAAAATTACTTTGGCTATTCGGGGGGCCAGGCCCCAGATCTAATCCCATCCTTCACACCTTTACTGTTGGCTCTCACAAGCCTCCCTTACTTCTTACATCCACATTGGATGGCTGGATGTTGTCCCAAAACCCCGTTTTGGCTTTGCTTTTGTGGTTTTTGAGTCAGAGGGCCCATTTCTCCTTTCTCCTTATCCTCTAATTGTTTAAAACAATGAGCCAAAATGGGGCACTTGGGTGGTTAAGTCAGTTAAGCTTCTGACTTTGGCTCAGGTCATGATCTGAGATCGTGAGTTTGAGCCCCGTGTCGGGCTCTGTGCTGACAGCTCAGAGCCTGGAGCCTGCTTCAGATTCTGTGTCTCCCTCTCCCTTTCTGCCCCTCCCCCACTCATGCTCTGTCGCTGTCTCTCAAAAATAAATAAACATTAAAAATAAAACATTGGGCCAAAAATTTATTACATAGTTGGTAGCAATATTATGTATGTATTTATATGTACATGTATATATACACGTATGTGTAAATGTGTTTATATAAATATGCACATATCTCACAAGCCGATTTTCATCACAAAGGGCAGGTGGCATCAGGTCAGCTCTGCCATCTCTTAGACATACTACCCTGTTGGGGAAATAAAAGTCTCCCAACTTGGTGTGTTTGCATCTGTTAAATGTACTGGGGTTCAAATGGACGGTATTTGCCCTAGTGCTTTGTAAAGTCCTGGGCCTGAACTTAATTATGACCCAGGTAGAGCACTTCTTTGAGAAGAACTGAGATAACTCGCCCAGATTCTTTGCTTTCGGATGGAATTTAAGGAATTTAGGTATATGGCCAGTTAGCAGGATTAGGGAAAAAAGAATTATCATTTGGTGGGTGGCAGTCCTTTATGTACATAATGTCATTTGATCCTTTGAACCCCCATGAGATAAGTAGGTATTTTACAGGTGAGAATATTGAGGACTAGAGAGAGGTGGGTGGTTGCCCCAGATCTAAAGCATGTTAGGCTCTCCTAGCAGTCGGGCTCTGCAGCAGACAGCGGGCGGCTGAGCAACCAACCGTGTGTGCTTCAGCTTTTGTCAGCCCTGGTTTCTTTTCTTAACACCCATTATTGTCCAGGCCAGAGACTATTTTACTGTAGATGGTTTGGGAAAAAGTTTTAGTTCAGCATACGTGTTCATCCTAGTGTTTATGTTCTTTCCCTTTCTCTGCTGGATGGTATTTCTGTGTAAACATCATTGTGGCCATAAAAATATTTGGCTTTCTGTTGTGCTTATTTTCTCAGGGGTTATGAAGTGTATTATGTGTATGCAGTGCATTTAAACTAGACAGAAAGCAAATGTTTATTTAGTGGAATAGGAAAGAAATGAAATTCATGGCATATATGTGCATATTCTTTTTTTTTTTAAGTTTATTTATTTTGAGAGAAAGAGTGTGTGAGTGGGGGAGGAGCAGAGAGGGAGGGAGAGAGAGAGAGAGAGAGAGAGAGAGAGGGAGAGGGAATCCCAAACAGGCTCCACACTGTCAGTGCAGAGCCCAACATGGGGCTCGAACTCATTAACTGTGAGATCATAACCTGAGCCAAAATCAAGAGTTGGAAGCTTAACTGCCTGAGCCACCCAGGTGCCCCAATAAATGCTTATTCTTTAAAAAAAAATTTTTTATGTTTATTTTGAGAGAGAGAACAAGTGAGCAGAGGGAGGGGCAGAGAGAGATGGAGAGAGGGAGGATCACAAGCAGGCTCCGCACGTCAATGCCCAGCCTCACGCGGGGCTCAAACTCATGTGAGGTCATGAGCTCAGCCGAAATCAAGAGCCGGATGCTTAACCGACTGAGCCACTCAGGCGCCCCTAAATGCATATTCTTAATATATTATCACTTCTATGTATCTGGAGTCCTATATAGATCAAAATCAAGGATTTCGCTTCCTTGAGTCTGGGGGCAGTGGTGGTGGTAGTGGGAATAAGGTCAGCTGCAACAGCTAGCATTTGTAGAGCTGTTACCATGTATGTATATGTGTTACATTTGTTATATACATGTTACATGCATGTTTCTAAGGGCTTCGCTTGTATTAGCTTTTTAAAACCTCTCCATAAACCTCAGAGATGGTGGTATTATCTCCATTTTATAAATGAGGAAATCGAAGCACAGAGAGGGTAGGAAACTTACCTAAGGTCACACAGCTAGGATACTTACTACACTGTCTTGGCAGTTCTCAATCTGAGTTAATTCAAATTTGTATCGTTAACCACTTAAATACATGACTGAAATGTTTCTCCATTACTGTTATTGTTTCCTTTCCTGGGGCTTGAACTCAGTGTGCTTTTTTAGGGGCACTGGTAATTATTTTCAAAGTAAAATTATTTTTTTAAAGATTTTTTAAAGATTATTTTCAAAGTAAAAATGACCAGGCCTAGCGGAGTTCTATATAAATCACTGGAATTACTGAGTTATACTCAAGGAACTAAGGCAGTCCTTCTCACTATGTGTTATTAACAATAGTATTTTTAAAATTCAGGTATGAAAATGTTACACATTCAGGAAGGTGCTTTAATTCTGTAAGATATTGAAACGGAAAAATTCGTGTGTTTAAATGCTGGCTGGTGGAGTACTGCTTTCAGTTACAGCAGATATGGAATATCTAAATGGTTTGGCAAGAAAAGATAAAGCAAACATTTTTTCCTATTTAGCAAGCAGTAATTCTGGATTCAGAAGTGGTATTTTGCAGGATGAAAATTTGCGTTGACAGAGACAGAATGTTCTTGTAAATTTGAGAAAATTTTTATTAGCTAAGAAATACTGTGGATGCTGTGTAATGAGTCTTAATGCCTTTATGTTAAAGTCAGTATTCCCTCCGCCCCCCCCCCCCCCCCCCCCCGCTTTTTTGTTTTTTAGCTCTGAAAAGGACATGGATGAAAATGAAAGCAACCAATCTCTGATGACAAGCAGCCAGTATCCTAAAGAAGCAGTAAGAAAACGCCAAAATTCAGCACGGAGCTCTGTAGGAAGTGATTCTTCTAGGTTTTCCAGGAAAAGTTTCAAATTGGATTACAGACTAGAAGAAGATGTAACTAAATCAAAGAAAGGAAAGGATGGCAGATTTGTCAACCCTTGGCCAACTTGGAAAAATCTCTCTGTTCCAAATGTTCTTAGATGGCTGATAATGGAGAAAGATCACAGCAGTGTTCCGTGTTCCAAAGAGGTAGCATTTGGTTTTTCTGGGGGGCTGCATATTTTGGGGGGCTCTTATTATCACTTAATTTTGCTGTGAATTGTATCATGACACTCAAGTTAGTTAATTGAGCTCCTTTTATATGATAAGGCATAGGGCTAAGTTCTGAGAAGAAAAAGTGAATAAGGTGTCCTCAAGTTCATAACTTATCAACAAAGTATGTATATGAATAACCACTCTGATCTGGTGGAAATTGGGGTAGGAATAGAGTGCTTTAGAAGTACAGGATGAATGGATAAATAAGATGTGATATACATACATAACACATACAGTCAGTGGAATACTACTCAGCAGTGGAAAAGAATGAAATCTTGCCATTTGCAACAACGTGGATGGAACTGGAGGGTATTATGCGAAGTGAAATAAGTCAGTCAGCGAAAGACAGGTATCATATGTGCTCACTCATGTGGAATTTGAGAAACTTAACAGAAGACCATGGGAGAAGGGAAGAAAAAAAATAGTTACAAACTGAGAGGGAGGCAAACCATAAGAGATTCTTTTTTTTTTTTTTTTTAATTTTTTTTTTTCAACGTTTTTATTTATTTTTGGGACAGAGAGAGACCGAGCATGAACGGGGGAGGGGCAGAGAGAGAGGGAGACACAGAATCGGAAACAGGCTCCAGGCTCTGAGCCATCAGCCCAGAGCCCGACGCGGGGCTCGAACTCACGGACCGCGAGATCGTGACCTGGCTGAAGTCGGACGCTTAACCGACTGCGCCACCCAGGCGCCCCAAGAGATTCTTAAATACAAAGAACAAACTGAGGGTTGATGGGGGAGGGAAGGGGGGAATGGGCATTGAGGAGGGCACTTGTTGGGATGAGCACTGGGTGTTGTACGTAAGCGATAAGTCAAGAGAATCTACTCCCAAAGCCAAGAGCACACTGTATACTCTGTATGTTAGCCAACTTGACAATTAAAAAAAAAGGACAGGAAAGGAAGCGGTGGATCTGAGCTGGTAGGGCTGGAGATGGCTTCTCAGAGGAGGCAATTTGATATTTGAGCTGGGCCTAAAAAGAAAAAGTATTTTGGCAGTGGTTTTCAGGTGGATGATGGCATGAACAAGGTCATGGAGGTGAGAATGTGCATGGCATGTCCCATCAAGTAGTAACCTGATGTGTGTTTGCCCAGAGTGCTTGGCTTTTCGTCCTTGGACACGGCTGCTAAAACTGTGAAAGGAATCTTCGGATAACCTTTCCAGACCTTAAACAATTGGCAGTAGGTCACGGACCTTTAAATAAATGATATTTACCTAGGGTGAAACTTTGTTTTTTTTTAAGTTTAGTTTCTTATTTTGAGAGAGACAGAGCATTCATGTGCAGGGGAGGGGCAGAGAGAGAGGGGGGAGAAAGAGAATCCCAAGTAGACTCGGTGCTGTCAGCACAGAGCCTGATGCGGGGCTTGAACTCACAAACTGTGAGATCATGACCTGAGCTGAGATCAAGAGTGGGAGGCTTAACCGACTGAGCCACCCAGGTGCCCCTTTAGGATGAAACTAATTAACATTTGGCATACAGTTTATTAGATCAGTGTGATTACATTTGGCAGGGAGTGGGTGGCTCCCAATTGCAGGAGCTGTTTCTTGCCCCCTCTTTTTTCTTCTTTTCTTGCTTCTCTCTACCACCTGTCTCCTTTGGCTTCTCTTTTCTACCAACCTCTGTCCTACAAGGCTTTGGAGGAAGTGGAGAGAGAGAGAGAGAGAGAACTTGATGTTGGGAGTGAGGGACAAGATGAAAAGAGTGGGGGGCATCGTTGAAGGCTTGATCTGCAGTGGGAAAGACAACAGGGGGAGTGGCTGCTTGTGGTGGTGGTGGTAGATCCTTGGGTAAGCGTGTCTTTTTCTTTTTAAGGACATGGGATTTAAAAACGGTATTAACACTTTGATGCTAAGGAATGTTCACAGTATTAATCCTAGTTAACAGAGTTGATTAATATGATTAATGCTTTTCTGACACCTTGTTAGAATGAGGCAGGCAGGGCATTAATAGATAAAACCGTATTACGTGTTTCAGCTTTGAGGCCGGGAGGAACAAGAAGCCCCCCCGCCCCCTTGTTTTTTCCTTCTGAAGAAGCCATATGAAGAGCAACATGGAAGGGTGTTGTGAAGAGGAGGGGTAGGGCAGGGGGCTACCTGTTTGGGGTAAATTTCCTACTGGTTTTGAGCCGTAGCTTCTAAAACTGCAGAGGCAAGCAGTGGTAATTTTAGATTTCTTTCATTTCATATGGGAAGTGAGCGATCACACGAAGGCAGAAATACATCTGTGTGTTCTAAGGATTTGGAGATATTCTAGAAACTGGGTTGAATGAGAACTTGCCAGGCTAGTGGTTCTGAAGCTCTTTTCAACCCTGGCCCCTTTTGAATGTCTGATGAAAGCTGTAGACCTTATGTGGACATAAACACATTGCCTTTTACTGTAATTTCAGTGAGTTCATGGGTTCTCTCAAGCCCTTCCTCATTCATTCACTCATCCATTCATTTAGTTACTACTTATTTTTTTAACTTTTTTTAATGTTTATTTTTGAGAGAGAATGAGAGACTGAGCATAAGTGGGGGAGGGGCAGAGAGAGAGAGGGAGATACAGAATCTGAAGCTGTCAGCACAGAGCCTGACACAGGGCTCAAACCCAGGGACTGTGAGATCATGACCTGAGCCGAAGTTGGATGCTTAACTGACTGGGCCACCTAGGCACCCCTCATTTAGTTACTATTTATTGAGCACCTGCTGTGTGAGCACACAGTTCTAAGCAGTAGAGGGAGATCCTTGAACAAAGCAGAAAGACACTGTGGCATTCTTGGACCTTGGGTTCAGTGGAAAAGAGAAATAGTAAACAAATGGGTAAAATATGTATTAAAATATGACTAGTGCTTTGAAGAATAACAAAGAGAAAGGAATTAGGGTGGAGGTGGGAACTACATTCTTTAATGAAGTGTAAACTTTTTTTTTTTAAAGGCAGAATTCTTTAATTGAAGTATGGTTGACATATAATATTAGTTTGAAATGTGTGACACAGTGATCTGACAGTTATATACATTACTTAGCGCTCACCATGATAAGTGTAGTTACCCTCTGTTACAGTACAAAATTATTACAGAGGGCGCCTGGTGGCTCAGTTGGTTAAGCGTCTGACTTCAGCTCAGCTCATGATCTCACGGTGCCTGAGTTCGAGCCCCACGTCATGCTCTGTGTGGACAGCTCGGAGAGCCTGGAGCCTTCTTCAGATTCTGTGTCTCCCTCTCTCTCTGCCCCTCCTCTGCTCATGCTCTCTCTCTCTCTAAAATAAACATTAAAAAACTTAAAATTATTATGATATTATTGACAGTATTCCCTATGTTGTACTTTTCATTTCTGTGACTTAGTTTATTTTATAACTGGAAGTTTGTACCTCTCAATCCCCTTCACCCATTTCACCCAGTACCCTACACACACCCCTTCCGACAACTGCCAGTTTGTTCTCTGTGTGTAGGAGTCTTTCTTTTTTAAATTTACTTGTTTGTTACCTTTTTTTAGATTCCACATAAGGTAAAATCATACGGTGTTTGTCTTTCTCTGTCTAACTTATTTCACATAACATCGTGCCCTCAAGTTATTCTTTTTACGTTATCATTCTTTTTTATGGAGGAGCGATATTCCATGGTGTATATATAACACATCTTCTTTAACCATTCATCCATTTTTTTAAGCCAGGGTTTATTCTTACTTAAAACTAAGAGTCTTTAAAATACCCAAAGCCAGAAGAATTTCCAGGTTTGAGATGGTATCACAGTCAGGTGATGGCTGCTGCTTCCTCTTTTTCTAAAGCCTCAGAAGGATCCTGGGCATTTTTTCTCGAAAATGTTTCTGGTCTGAAAGCTGATGCCTAGTTTGCTTCATACATCAATCCAGTGAGGAAGAAAAGCACAGTGCCAGTAACAGTCGTCATTGCGAGAGAAACACATCTAGGTTCCCCCTCGTTTCCACATACAGCTAAGAACTAGATCAGATGCATGTTGACTTTTCTTATTTTCATATGTAACTAAAGCTCCATGTCTAATCCCTTTACATTGGCAAAATTACTAACTTTTACCAACTTTTAAATATGATAGTCTTCCACCTTTTCCAGAAAACCACCCCCCAAACATGAAGAATACCTGCTTCCGATGATTGGGTCCATTCAGAATGTAATCAGATTCTGGAAATTGTTTTTGTTAGACATTGAGGGGCTAAAGTTTAGTGAAATAAAACTTCAAATTACTGTTTTGGAAGGAGACAGGATAATATACACATAGGGTTATAATTACTATATATTAGGCAGTTTATATCATTGTAACATATATCATTATAACATATGTTAATATGTTATAATGATATAACCTGTAATTTACAGGTCTAAGTAAAATGAAAATTGGTCATTAACAAAGCAAAGCTAAACCATTTAGTTGGCTAGTCAGAAAATCATTTCTTTAACTTGGACCATTTCTGATACTTGCCTTTTCTGGGCAGCATGCCAGTTCACAGGCTTCACGCCGTTGAGACGCTGTCATTGCTTTGGGTTGTTGGAAAGCTCAGTGACTTTGTCTGGTTATTGTTGATTATAGTTACCAGAGTCCAGGGCGGGGAGGGGGAAGAGACAGTTGGAGAATTTCAAAGAAGGAGGGAGGCAGAACGTCCTGAGGTTCACTGGTTGGGGGAGGCTGTCCTTACCAGTCACTACTATAGAAGTGACTAAGGGACGGTCACATTGGAGTATGAGACAGACATGGAACTGAGAAAATGCATCCTGGACTGGTAGGAAAAGTGGGATACCCGGAGTCCAGAAACCAGGCTCAGGTTTAGGATACCTCACTGAGTACTTGACTTTATTTCTATCACAGATCCTCAAGGCACTTTTTTTTTGCGGGGTGGGGGGGGGGAGGGGCTTGTTTTGTTTTGTTTTTTTGTCCATAAAGTTAGGATAAGACAGTTTAGTCCCTAGGATTTTGAGGTTCACATGACACATGAAAGTACTTTGAAAATATAATACACTCTTTAGATGTAAAATATGGAAGAATAGAGTGGTGCCCTTTGAAAAAAATGAAAAACATCAATTCTATTTCTGCTGTAGTATGCTAACATGTTGCTTTTTTATCTTTATAAAAATTACATGTATACAGAATTTCTAAGAAGTCATGGTGCTGAAAGGCTTATTAGACAAATACCGTTCCTCAAACCAGCCCCTGTAACCTGTCCCCCCTCTCTGGAGGCAACAGCTTACAGACCTTTAAGTTGTTTCCTTGGGAGCTTACCTTCATCTTTTATTTATTTTAACTTTATTGTAGTAAGAACACTTAACACGAGATCTACCCTCTTAACTTTTTTTTGAAAATAGTTATTTTTGAGAGAGAGCGGGGGAGGGGCAGAGAATTTCAAGCAGGCTCTGCACTGTCAGCATAGGGGCCAATGTGGGGCTCAATACTACGAACCGTGAGATCGTGACTTGAGCCAAAATCAAGAGCAGACTCTCAACTGAGCCCCCCCAGACGCCCTACCCTCTTGAATTTTTAAGTGTGCAAAACATTATTGGTGACTGTAGGCACAGTGTTGTAACAAGCAAGTCTCTAGGGCTTATTCATCGTGCTCAACTGAAACTTTAGGCCTGGCAATAGAAACTGCACATTTCCCTCTCGTCCCAGCCTCTGGTAACCATCATTCCACTTTTTGATTCTGTGAATTTAACTACTTAGATATTAACATGTGGAACCAAGCAGTGTTTCTGTGTTCCTTCATGTTTAGTGTCAAATCTAACTCCCTCTGTACGCCTCCCCGTCTCTCTCCCACAGGCCTGCTTGACCTCTTTATACGCTATGGTGACTGTATCACTGTGATGAACCCAGTCATGGACCGTAGCCATGTCTCCTTTCTTAATACGCTCTTTCCCCCCGAGGTTAGCAATGCCTCATTTTTCACCTGCTTAACTTTGTATGTATTTATGACTGATTATTTCCCTCCTTCTCATTCCTTCTCAACAGCTTTCCTGAGGAGAGACTGTAAGCTGGTTTCTTAGCACTGGGTTCTTTCTGGGCTGACAGCCCTCCCGCTTCTCTGCAAGCTTCCATTCTGGAGTCTCCCTTCACCACCATCCTGGACCCCACTGCCTCTTTAGTGCTGGCTCTGTCTCCTGCACCCCACTTGTTCCTCTTTCTTGAACAGGTTCTCATTTTGGTGGAGCACCTTCTTTTTTTTTTTTTTTTTTTTAATGTTTGTTTATTCTGGGGACAGAGAGCTCATGGGCGGGGAAGGGGCAGAGAGGGAGGGAGGCAGAGGGTCCGAAGCAGGCTCCACGCTGACACAGAAGGCCCAGTGCTGGCCTCCAACTGACGAACTGTGAGATCGCAACCTGAGCTGAAGTTGGACACTTAACAAACTGAGCTGCCCAGGCACCCTGGTGGAGCACATTCTTAATCAGTTTCCTGAGAAAAGGGTGCATGGAAAGTCAGGTTTTTGAGAACGTGATTGTCTGAAGTATCTTTATTATAATTTTTTTTTTTTTTTGCCATTTTTAAGTTGTAGTTGACACACAATGTTTATTAGTTCCAGGTGTACAATACAGTGATTTGACAACTCTATATGTTATGCTGTGCTCCCATATCACTGACTGTAATACCTTACATTATACCTTTTGTTCCTGTGATTTATTCCATAACTGGAAGCCTGAATCTCCCTTTCTCCTTTACCCATTTTGCCCATCCTCCCAACCCTCTCCCCTCTGGAAACCATCAGTTTGTTCTCTGTATTTATGGGTCTGTTACTGCTTTTTGTTTGTTTATTCATTTGTTTTTTAGATTCTACATATAAAGAAATCATGTGATAGGTGGCTTTCTCTGACTTACTTAGCATAATACCCTCTGGGTTCATCCGTGTTGTAAATGGCAAGATCTCTTTCTTTTCTAAGGTTGATTAATAATCCATTATATATATATACTTAATATATATATATGTATTACATATATGTACATGCATATATATAAATATAATATGTATTCTACATTTTCGTTGTCTGTTTATCAACACTTAGGTTGCTTCCATTTCTTGGCTATTGTAAATACTGCAGTAAACATAGGGGTGCATATATCTTTACAAATTCATGTTTTCATTTTCTTTGGGTATATACCCAGTAGTGGTGTTACTGGGTTGTATGATATTTCTATTTTTAATTTTTTAAACAACCTCCACACTGTTTTCCACAGTGCATCAATTTACATTGCCACCAACAGTGTATGAGCATTCTCTTTTTTCCAAATCCTTGCCAGTGTTTTTTATTTTTTCTTTCTTTCTTTTTATTTTTATTTTTTAAGTAACCTCTACAGTATGGGGCTCAAACCTACAACCCGGAGATCAAAGGTCACATGCTCCCCTGACTGAGCCAATCAGGCGCCTCTTGTTATTTCTTGTCTTTTTCACTTTAAACGTTCTCATAGATGTGAGGTGATATCTCATTGTGATTTGATTTGTATTTCCGTGACAATTAGTGATGTTGAGCATCTTTTCATGTGTCTGCTGGTATCTGTATGTCTTTGGAAAAATGTCTATTCAGATTCTCAGCCCATTTTTAAATTGGATTATTTTCTTGGTGTTGAGCTGTATTCTTACATATTTTGGATATTAACCCTTTGTCAGATATATCATTTGCAAATATCTCTTCCCATTCAATAGGTTGCCTTTTCATTTTGTTGATGGTTTTCTTCACTGTGGAAAAGCTTTGTTATTTTGGTTTAGTCCCAGTAGTGTATTTTTACTCTTCTTACCCTTGCCTGAGGAGACATATTTAGAAAAATGTTGCTAAGGCAGATGTCCAAGAGATTACTGCCTATATTTTCTTCTAGGAGTTTTATGATTTCAGGTCTCACATTTAGGTCTTTAATCCATTTTGAATTTACTTTTGTGTCTGGTGGAAGAAAGTGGTCCAGTTTCTTTCTTTTCCATGTAGCTGTCCAGTTTTTCCAACACCATTTGTTGAAGAGACTTTCTTTTCTGCATTGTATATTTTTGTCTCCTTGGTCATACATTAATTGACCATATAAGTGTGGGTTTATTTCTTGGCTCTGCTATTCTGTTCTCTTGTTTTGTGTGTCTGTTTAGTGCCAGTGCTATACCGTTGTGAGTGCTGCAGCTTTGTAGTTTATCTTGAAAGCTGTTCCCATATGTGCTGTCAAGGTGGAGGGCAAATGTTAACTGGGGGGCTCACTTGCCTCTCAGACCCAGAACATTCCGGTATTTACCCACTGTTTGGCCAGAGTAGTTAGGGACTGGCTCCTTTAAATTCTAGTTGTCCTTTTCACCCTGTTTCTGTGCCCCATGCTCCCCTCCCTCAGTACCATCCCTCCCTCCCACTGCAGTCCACAGTGAGCAGGGTGGGAGTTCCCTTCATGACTGTGTCTCCCTCTCTCTTTCTGTTTCTGTGTGGTCCCTCTTTCATTGTGCATAAGCTGTTGGGTTGGCCCTCAGTTCTTTGGGAGGAATTGCTCTAAAAATAGGTGTAGATTTGGGATGGCCCTGGAGGAGGTAACCATTCTTGGACCAGAAATGTGTTTCTGTTCTCATTCTTATTGGTAGTATGGGTGTAGAATTTTTGTTTGGAAACCGTTTTCTCTCAGAATTTCAAAGTATTACCTCCATGACATTCTTCGTAGTATTGCTGTAGAGAAGTTCAGTGCCAGTCTTGAACCTTTGTATGCCCTGTATTTCCCCTGTAGAAACTTTGAGGATCATCTCTTTTTTTGAAACTTCTCCCAAGTTGTGTTTTACTTATTGAGCATGCTCGATGCCTCGTGATGTGAACTTTCAGATGGGAAAGTGTGTTTCTTTCAGTTCTAGGAAAAGTTGAGTATTCTTTGAAAATTTCCTTTCCTCATCCTTTTAATTTATGAAACAACTACTAATTAGGTTGTGGATCACCCAGATCAGTCCTCTGTAGTTTTCTTTTTCTTTTTCCTGTATTTCATCATTTTTTTTTTGCATTCTCGCAGATTTCCTGACAATAAATTCATTTTTAAATACTTTAGTATGTGTTTCAGAGTTTTAAGAGGTAGTGACAATGTCAAAATTTGAGATTCTTTAAAAAAAAAAAGAAAATACAAATACCTTATGATCTTAACTATGCATAGAAATAGGACTGTGTCTAAAGATAGCATAATGTTAACAGTGGTTATAATCTCTGCAAATGGATGTATGGATGGCTACTCTTCTTTATATTTTACTGGATTTTCCAAATATTTTATGAAAGGTATTTTCTTTTAAAATCAAGGAGAAGTTTAAAAATATTAAGCCATTCTGATGGATCTAGTACGCCTGCTACACATAGCATGGCAAAAATATAAAACATTACCATTGATAATTGAGGTATTTTGGTAACATCCATCTCTGTTCTGTGTTAACATAATATCGGCAAAATAAATGTGAAAAAGAAAAATAGTTTTTATTTAAATCAGAGTTGCAAAGCAAAACTGTGAATTTCCTCAGTAAAAAGATACTTTCAGTCGGAAGAAAAGGCTTAACTAAATTCTTTAAACGTAATTATTTTTAAAAACATTTTAGCAGATTTGCATCAGATCTCTCATGCGCACACATATTCTTAAAATAATTATATTATTAAGAATATGGGTTTCATTGTTTTAAAGTTAAAGAGAAAAAGTTATGCCATGGAGAAAGCTATGGTTTAATGAAAAGGTAGGGTCTTTAGAGCCAGGAAGACCTCAGTTCCACTCCTGAGTGAGCGTGCATGCGCTTGCTGTGTGCCCTGGGCCACCTTCTTAGTGACCCCTCCCCCTCCGTCTGGGTATCTGTAAAATGGCAGTGACATCTCCTTCATTAGAGTTAGGTGACAGAACCCACCTATGGCATCTGGCAAAGAATAGTGGTTGAATGAATGTTAGGATTTTTCCCTTTCCCAAAGAAAAGTAAATATTAACTAGTATCCTGGTTAATTATGGGCCTAGGGATTTTCCCAGTTGCAGCTTTAAAAAGCAAGGCCAGCCAAGAAAGTCCTAACCTAGTAAAGAAAATGCCAAGCGAGTGCTTGGTTTCTTCAAATAAGAATTTCCCTACCCCCATCTCCGTGCTTTTTTTTTTTTTTTTAACTTTAATAAAATCTTAAATAATAATAATCTCTGTACCCAACATGGGGCTCAAACTTAAAACCCTGAAATCAGTATTCACATGCCCTACCAACTGAGCCAACCAAGTGCCCCTCTAACTGCTTTTTCAAACTCTGATTATCAGGGGGTGCCTGGCTGGCTCATGCCAGGCGGTAGAACATGTGATTCTTGATCTCAGGGTCATGAGTTCAAGCCCCATGTTGGACATGGAGCCTGCTTTAAAAAAATTGTAAAAACACCAACTCTCATTAGGACATAAAAGTTATTTTTTCTTTTTTTTGAATCTCAGTTGTTGACTGATTATTATGGGACATAGTGTTAGAGATCAGATTCTTTAAGGTGCTCTTTTGTGATGGGCTGAGAAACCATATGGCGTGCAGAAACATGGTGTGATTGCTTAATTCAGATGTCTTGTCAGTACTTTGCTTTTTAAAAGAAAAAAACAGCTTAGGTGAGCTATAATTCACATACTGTACAGCTGACCTGTTTTAAATGTACAGTTCAGTGGTTTTCAGTACACTCCGAGTTGTGCAACCATTCCCACATTTAATACATTTTCATTACCCCAAAAAGAAACCTCATGTCCTTACTCAGCAGCTCCTACTTCTCTTACCCTCCTGCATCCCCTGGAAATCACGCATCTATCTTCTGTCTCTACGGACTTGCCTCTTGTGGACATTTCATATAAATAGGATCATACAGTCTGTGGTCTTTGGTGACTGGCTTCTTTCAGCACTTTACCTGTTAATCTTCTGTTTAGAGAGCAAGGTGAGGCGGCCAGAGGTGCTCTGCTAAAGGTTTAGTCAGAAGATACCGTGGCTTTTAAAAGTTAGAGCAAAGGGGCGCCTGAGTGGCTCAGTTGGTTAGGCATTCCACTTCGGCTCAGGTCATGATCTTGTGGTTCGGGAGTTTGAGCCCACATATTGGGCTCTGTGCTGACAGCTCAGAGCCTGGAGCCTGCTCTGGATTGTATGTCTCCCTCTCTCTCTGCCCCTCCCCTGCTTGCACGCACGCTCGCTCTCTCTTCAAAAATAAGCATAAATAATTTTTTTTTTAATTAATAAAAAAAATTTAGAGCAAAAAAGAGGTGCAGCTGTTCTCAGGGAATTTTATTACAGATATTTTGATGCACTATTTAAACATAATGCTGCTTAAGATTTTTTAAATGGTTTTAATAACAATTCAAGTTCCACATTGAAAAAATGCAATTGAATGAGTTTTGACTTGTTTATATATTCATGAAAAGATCACAGGATGATGTACATCCTGTCATCTCCAATAGTTGCCTTGTATCCCTAGTAATCCATCTCTTATCCCTGGGCTGGTACTTGTGGCTTTTTTTTTTTTTAATATGTATTAAATAGAAAATTAGGACTGACTTAGGAGTCCGTGGTGGGAGATAGTATGTGTGGAGGCCAGCGGGCTGACCTTGTGTGACTGTCATCACTATTTGTTTTCTCCTCTGTAAAGTAGCATTAGTTAACAGGAGCTGCCTGCAGTATTATGGTTGGTCCTAAATTAAACATTTTTAATGAAGTAGTTAGTATGGTGACTAACACTCCATAAATGGTAGCTCTTGTTAGTGTTATTTTGTGTTATACTAAAGTACTTGACATATTGGATGATTCATCACCATCACTACTATGTGCCTAGTGTGACGCCTAATACACGGTAGATACTCAGTTTATATTAATTCTCTCCCTTTCCCCTCATTGTTGATAAGTATACCACATGACATTTGTTATTGTTCAGTAGCCCTAACTCCTACCAACTTTGAGAACAGATCTGAAAAATTTCCACTCATTCATCCAACAGATTTTGTCGAGCACATGATGTGTTTGTCCCTGCACTGTGCATTGTGCCCCGTGGATGGTTCCAGGTTGAGTAAGACGTGCGATACATCCTGTATACACCCATCCAGGGTTTGGGCAGAATATCCATGGATGGTGCATGAACAGAGTGGGGTGGAAGTTGAGTGGCTGGAGTGATCGTCCCGGTCTGTGGAGACTTGGTGTTGGCCCCGTGAAGGGTATGTAGTTAAAGGTCTCAAAGGGATCAGAGGGAAGGCATTTTAACCTGAGAAATGGGTTCAGTATTGTGCAGGGCTCCCGAGCTCTATCTGGGAGCAGGAATCAGTCCCAGTGTCGGTGGGACACAGCCCTGCAGGAGTTGGGTGAGACACAGCTGGAGAGGAAGACTGGGGGAGTCCACCGCAGGCTTCCTCCTGGGCCGAGGAGGGGAGTCGTGTTTTGTCAGTCAGTAGAGAGCCTGTAAAGATGTTCCAGAAAGGGAGACAGTTGTATGGTAAGTAGACTATTTTTGAGGTGGCTCTGGTGTATGGATTGAGTTTGACAGTAAGACAGTTTAGTGATCAAGGAAACGGGTAAAAATACAGAGTTGGTGCCTGATTGTTTGTCCAGGTTGTGGTTTCTTTCCCCTTCCGGAATACTTGCAGAGTGTTTACGGTGTGCCAGCTGCTCCTGATGTGGTTGGTCCCCACCACAATGAAGTGTAGGTACAATTATACTCCTTTTTCAGATGGGGAAACTAAGGGTTAGGGTGGCTTAGAGGGTGTTTGCATTGCCCTCCACCTCTGCTGCTCCTTCTCTTCCCCTGTCGGGACCCTTTTCCCATTCAGACCGTCTCTGTGACCTCAGCTTTCCTTCCCTGGCATCTCCCCCCATTCCCTCTCTTGCCTCCACCTCCCTGCGGTCCCCTTTGTTCAGTCTTTATCTGTCATGGCAGCTGTTGTGACCACGCTCCACGTCGTCATTTGCATTCCAGAATGTTTTCTCTAAACATAAATTGGGACAAATCTTTTTTTTTTTTTTTTTTTTTTTTTAAGATGCTTCCTGTCTCTGGCATTCAAGGCTTTTATTGTGTTCTCATCCTTCATAGATTGTCGCCTGTCCCCAAATGCCACTTTTGTTCCTGTTTGGCTCTTTGCCTTTGCTTGGGCATTTTCTCCACCTAAAATGACCTCCTTCCTTTTCTCTGCATCATGAACTTGTCAGTTGGTCAGGAAACTCACACAGATTACTGTGTCGCCTTAGGCGACTGGACTCTATTCCTTTTTATTGGGCTGTAGTGTGTCTTGTATTTTACATAATTATCCAATACCAGACTTGTTAAAACTGATTTGCTGCAACTTACAAAAATCCACGTAGCGGTAAAAAACAGATGAACAGAGAAGAGCAAAAGGACTCTTAGGGTAGAGAAATAAAGCCAAGTATAAAGTTAGTATAGAAACATGTGCTGTCATCCCTTGCACAATGTTGGAAGTAGCTTTTTCCCAACTTCCTGGTGCAAAGAGGGAAGCATGAACTGTTATGAGTTTTCCCAGTGGCCAGATGAATAAGGCCAGTTGCTCTGGTGAAGAGCTTTTCCTAATATTGAGGATTG
Organism: Prionailurus bengalensis; assembly: GCF_016509475.1. Classification (NCBI taxonomy): domain Eukaryota; kingdom Metazoa; phylum Chordata; class Mammalia; order Carnivora; family Felidae; genus Prionailurus; species Prionailurus bengalensis. Next base: position 80,663,776 of record NC_057348.1, read on the forward strand.
AAAGAAATGTTTCTGGGGTGAGTGAGAAGGTGGGGAAGGAGGATGGAGATATACTGAGTCTTAAGTTTAGACCTCTCTCCAGTACATGGCCAGGTTCGTGAGGCGTCTTCCTGTAAATGACCTTGATACAGCAGTAGAGCATAATACTAAAGCACAACTTAGAAAACAGTTTTATAAAAGCCAGGACTGTGACCCTACAACAGAGCTTCTGTAAGGATAAAATGGAGAATAACCAAAGAAGTAATGCTTCTGTTTTGTTCTGGTTACTGTTTTACATCTATTTACCCCCAAAAGCAGTCACCTTCTCATAGGCAGGGACCATGTTCTGCTTTGGTTTGGTCCGAAGGAGAAAACCTTACGGGTGAGGAATGAGGAGAGCCGTCCGTGACTGGGGTTTGCTCAGTGCTCTGCTTCGAGTTCTGTGTGCTCAGATTCATATCTGAGATACAGGGTCTACCAATAAATGGCTGTAAGTTTTCTTTACTCTGTCCAGGAGCCCACCCACCTGTTTCTGACACCATTTTTAGCAGCAAATGCACCAGCCAAGTAAAGGGGCAGAGTGACTGCAGCTAGGCTACAGTTTTGCTTCCAGCACTTACAGAAGAGAGCTTCTAAAATTTTAAATAAATTCAGCAATGCTTGAAGTTGCACATTTAATTTTCCCTTTGTGTACTGCATCTGGGACTAAGACGACCTGATACTGTCATGATTACTGAGTCAGATTTGGAAAGAGGTATGCATTTTCATGCAAAAGGCAAAAATAGCAAATTTATTGAATGAGGTCATTTCTCCCCAAATAGCCCTTCTCTCTATAGTCAGAGTCCAAATATGTTGTGATACCTTTTATCCCCCCCACTAACAGCTGCTTTTCTCCCTTTCTTTCTGTGCATAGGAACTTGATAAAGAGCTTCCAGTGCTGAGGCCGTATTTTATCGATGACCCCGAAGAAGCTGGGGTGCGGGAAGCTGGCCTCAGAGTCACATGGCTGGGACATGCGACAGTCATGGTGGAAATGGACGAGCTCATATTTCTCACAGACCCCGTCTTTAGCTCCCGTGCGTCACCATCGCAGCACATGGGTCCAAAGCGGTTCCGTCGTCCCCCGTGCACCATAGGTGAACTCCCCCCGATAGATGCTGTCCTTATCAGTCACAACCACTATGACCACCTGGACTACAATTCTGTCATTGCTCTGAATGAACGATTTGGTCAGGAGTTGCGATGGTTTGTGCCTTTGGGTCTCCTCGACTGGATGCAGAAGTGCGGCTGTGAGAATGTGATCGAGCTGGACTGGTGGGAGGAGAATTGTGTCCCTGGACACGATAAGGTCACCTTTGTCTTTACGCCTTCCCAGCACTGGTGCAAAAGGACTCTCGTGGATGACAACAAGGTTCTGTGGGGCAGCTGGTCTGTCTTGGGGCCTTGGAGCCGATTTTTTTTTGCAGGAGACACTGGCTATTGCCCTGCCTTTGAAGAGATAGGAAAAAGGTTTGGACCTTTTGACCTTGCAGCTATTCCCATTGGAGCGTATGAACCAAGGTATGTACACTTCCCAGGATGGCAGCCCTGCTATGTAATAAGTGGCTTCAACTCTGAAGTAGTTGAGTTTGTGGTCATTTGTGATCTCCTTTCTGATTTTGCTGGTGGACTTTTGGTGGTGGTGGCTGTTATTGGGGGGTGGTGGGTCAGATTCAATTAAATTTCTTTTGAAAGCGTTTCAATCATGCCATTAAGTAATTACTCAGAATCAGAAATTATATCACCCAGAAAGATGGACCAAGGTTTAAAGAATTGCCGTAACCTAGCTACAAGTTGGCATTCAGTTCTGACTTAAGTTGAACCTACCAGCCAGTAATCAAACCTAGCTCACGTTCTTCACATGGAGGACATGCTACATAACTACCTTTCACTTCACATCTGGTGTGCATCTGTCCCCAGCCTGTAGCCCTCCTGTGTTTGGCAGAGAAAAGGTGAGGAAAGCTAGCAATCAGTCCCTTGCAATGGTGTTACTTCAGTCTGTACTGAAGTTAATGTGGCAGTGACCCCATGGCATGCCCCTCGCCCACAGAGCAGTTTAAAGGTCACACTCGCACTGGAGACCGAGGAGACCCAGCCCTGCCTGTGTTGTTTCATCTTGTCTAAGGAAAAGAGAAGCGACTTCAAAGATTTCAGTTAGATTTCAGCTAACTGGGTGACAGGAACAAGTTAAACACTAAAGTACATGCACAGATACAGAATTGTATGTATGATGGCATTTTATTTCAGCAATCCTACAAGCAGTAAAACACTAGTTCAAAAATGAATTGAGCAAATCCGATGATTAGTTTCCATCTGATTTTGTTACATGTATTTAACTTTTAAGGTTCACTAAAAACCATTTCTTCACTATCTTTATGAATGCTTGCTTCTTTCTCCCTCTTTTTTTTCTAGTTTAAGAGGCTGGACACTTTTACCTTATTTTAAAATATTATGAATCTGTAGTAGTGCTTGAACTACATTTTTTCCACTATAATTCTAATGAAATCTCTCAAAACATCCTGTTTTCAAACCAATTTCATATAGTATTGATCTTTCCTCAGTATATGTTTCTACTGTATTAGAATATCTCATTTGTAATTATGAAAACTCTTCCTGTGTCACAGTATATAAAGATCATATATATGGGATGGTAGAATGTGTACGGATTAACTACACAAATTCACTCACAGAATTCCCTCTTCCTGCTGCACTGTAGCTGTCTTAAGATGGGTGAAAGCCAGGAGGGCAGAATTTGCTCTAAGAGAATTAAAGTGTGGTAGCCTCTACTGTGTAATCCATTGCTCTGGTCAGTACTGACAGGTTTAGAAATAAGGTTACCAACAACTTCAGAGTACTCTCTAAATGTGAAATGATTACGCCAAAACGGCTTTCAGTAGTAGACCTGTAACGTTCATACTTACATTATAGTATGGTCTACGTATTCCATCCAGGTCGGTTAGGAAGTTTTGTGTGTTTTGTTTCGTTTTGCTTTCAAGTAGGCTTCACACCCAGAGGAGAGTCCAATGCAGGGCTTGAATTCACGACTCTGAGATCACAACCTGAACTGATTCAACAGTCAGATGCCTAACTCACTAAGCCAGCCAGGCACACCACCACCCCGTTTTTTTTTTATGTTTTTAAAGTAAGCTCTACACCCAATGTGGGGCTTGAACTCATGACCCTGATGTGAAGAATTGCATGCTGAGCCAGCCAGGTGCCCAGGATGTTTTTATTGTAACTTTGACACCAAAATAAAAACCTTACATTTATTTCAGGTAGACATGAAGGTGGAAAGCAAATCCCTTTGATTTGTTGTAGGAATTACAAAAAAAAAAAAAAAAAAAAAAAAAAATCAACAGAAACACCAAAAACTGTTTTGATCCTGCCCCGAATTCCGAGTGTCAGGAAATAGGGCAGAATAGTACTTCTCTAGTCTGCTGTTGAGGAGAACACAGTGGCTTTGTTCCTAGGCTCCCAGGAGGCCCAGCAGCTCCTAACAGTAAATAACAGCCCTTTAGCTGTTGGAGATGGATAGCTTTTCCATGCTGTGTTGTCTAAAATCCAGAAGCACCTGTGTCAAATCCATGTCCATGAGTCTTAACTGCAGCAGAGCTGGGAGTAGCAGAGCTGAGATCCACATTCCCAGCAGCTGGTCGAGCTGGGAAGGGTCCCCGTGCAGGCCACTGCCTCCTGAGCCCCACTCTTTCACAGGCATTCGGCAGCCTTACACTGTTTCCACACTCTCTTTGTTCAGTCCCCAGCGTGTACCCTGTGCTTGCTCAATCCTACGCCTCACTGTTCAGCTGTAGGATGCTCAAATAAAATCCTTGAATGGTAATTGGGTTTTTTTTGCTCCCAGTTTTTCAATTTTATACCCTAATTTTTGCTTTTTGCTTCATGTATTAAAAACGGTTTCAGCAATTTAGGTTCTTTTGAATTGCACTTTTGGTTTCTAGTCATTTATCCATTATCCAGTTTCTTTGATTCATATCAAGATTGCAAAATACCTTTTTAACGATTAAGACCTACCTTTAGAATAAATCATCAGTAAAATCAAATACACATGAAACAACATCTTACGTTTCAAAGGGGAGTTTTGCTTGAGACTTAGCTGTGGCATCACTAGGTTTGTGCAAGTAAGATTTTTGCTTTTTTTCCAGCAGGAAAGTGGGCTCAAAACAGATGTTTTTGCCTAATGTCTTACTCCTGTGCATAACCTTAAAGGTTGATTAGATGAAGCAGTAATTATAACTTAGTGCACATTTCAAAGGCCAGAATTAATAAATTGCTGTTTTATCAGGTGGTTTATGAAATACCAGCATATAGACCCAGAAGAAGCTGTAAGGATTCACATCGATGTTCAGACAAAGAAATCTGTGGCCATTCACTGGGGAACTTTTGCCTTAGCAAATGAGGTGAGTTTGTGATAAAAGTAACTTTCGTTATGTATTTGACCTGAGAGGATCCTGGGATCAGCACACCTTGCAGTGTGTTCAGAGATCAGACAAGAATGAGAACCTGCACAGTCCTCAAATGAATCAAGGGGTAAACCACATTAGTAAAACCGTATTTATATACAGTGAAAAAAAACAACAACCTCATTACACGCTGTTCTTTTGGAAGCATGGGTTTATATAACTAAAACAGGTATAATCTTGGAAAATAGAAAAATGAATCATGTCTTCCCTCTCAAGGGGGCTTTTGTTACAGCAGAAGATGTAAGCTGTGTACATAACTCTAAAATGTGTTGAAAGGACTGACTGCTTCATGGTGAAATTAAGTGCTCTCAAGAGTCACATGTTTGATTTGGAGGGATCAGGGAGGGCTTTATGGGAGAGGTGACATCTGAATGTGGCTGTGAGAAGGAATTTCAAGAGGACTAAGGGGCAGAGCATAGACTTAGAGGCAGCAAGTGAGGGGAACAGTGAGTGTATGGATGTGATGTGGAGGACAACGGGGGAAGTGAGGCTGGACAGCCTGGAATTTTCAGGAATGTTATTCATCCAGTAAACAGTGAGTGTCTGCTCTGTGCCAGGCACTGGATAAATGGTGGCTTTATTCCTAGACTGATTTTTTTCCTCAGCAAAAAACGTTTTCTCTTTTCTTGGATCTGGGGCCTGTCCTAAGTAAAAATTTAGAAGTGGATGGGCAAGGGGCACCTGGTTAGCTCAGTCGATTAAGCATCCAACTCTTGATTTCGGCTCAGGTCATGATCCCAGGGTTGTGAGATTGAGCCCCACGTTGGGCTCTGTGCTGTGTGGAGGCTGCTTAGGATTCTCTCTCCCATCTTCCCCCCACCCTGCCTTTCTTCCCCGATCTCCGCTTGCAAACACTCTTTCTCAAAAGAAAAAAAAAAGTTGAACTTGGCTTCTCCTACTTTGCTTTGTGTGGCCTCTTCCACATCCCAGGGCCTCTCTGCAGGAACCCTGTGATTTCAGGCTGTTCTAGGCACTCCCTCTGCCTGATTTCTGGCCTGCCGTCTCCCTAAGTTGTATCTTTTTCTGTAGTTACACTGCCTGCCCACCCCTACTGCCCCCAGTTAGGATTCCCGTCCCATGATGCAGCAACCCTGAGCTACGCTAGGGGGAGACGGAATGGAGCAAATAAATGAATGACCACAGGGCCAGGGGAGGATGAAGGGGAACAGGAGTATGTGTGTGTATTTGAAAAGGAAATTGGATACTGCTTCCCAGTGGCATACCATACTATTCGGTGGCAATTTCTTATTCTATGTGTATATAACTGTGTATGTTCATTCCATACCCATAGATATGTATTCCATATATGACATACACAGAGCCTTAGATGAAGTAATAGTATTTTTTCAAACCCATTCAAAAAGAGGAATCACGGATGACTCCCTTTTAACTTAACGGGGAAGATGCTCATGCTCTTTACTGAGATGGGGAAGATAAGGAAAAGGTAGAAAACCTCAGACTTCATTAGTTATTCAGCTTTCAAGAATTATTCCTGTTATAAATCTAACCTCCATCTTTATTTTTTTCAACGTTTATTTATTTTTTGGGGGACAGAGAGAGACAGAGCATGAACAGGGGAGGGGCAGAGAGAGAGGGAGACACAGAATCGGAAACAGGCTCCAGGCTCTGAGCCATCAGCCCAGAGCCTGACGCGGGGCTCGAACTCCGGGACCGCGAGATCGTGACCTGGCTGAAATCGGACGCTCAACCGACTGCGCCACCCAGGCGCCCCCCCATCTTTATTTCTTAATGAAACCTACAACTCCATAAGTCCTAGCAATTTAGAATGTGTTCACATTCTGACATGAGTTGCATAAACCTGACAACTATGAATTTGTTAAATTACAAAGACCACAGAATTTTTGGATGTTTACCCTATGAGTAAACACTTTAAAATGATTTGCATAAAAGTAGTTATAATAGCTGCTTACTATAAGCTGACCAAGGATGTCCTTAACCTGGCAACACTTAAAAAAATTGTGTACATATAGCAACATCTAATTATCTAGGGATTTATGAGTCAATTTCCTACATGATGTTATGTAAGTACTAAAACTTAATGTACTCGTTTTGGTGGAAACATTTCAGGCATTACATAAGATATGCTACCTTTTAACCTATTGGAGATCATAAAACAGTGACCCTTTAAAAGGGAATTAGAGTTGTCTCAGCTGGTTGCCTAGCCCTTAATGGAATCAGAGTGTTGGGTGCTTCTTCCACCACTTAACTCTTACCTCTGATCTGCTGTCTTGCTTGATTCATAGTTGTTGTATGGCTGTGGGGCATTTTTCCCTCCCTTGTGGGACTAAAGTGCTAGCATGAGCCACTTAGAGGGTTTTTTTTTGTTTTATTGAGAGAGTGAGCCAGCATGGAAGGGACAGAGAGGGAGAGAGAGAGTCCTAACCAGACTCAACGCTGTCAGTGCAGAGCCTGACTCGGGGCTCAATCCCACAAACCCTGAGATCATGACCTGAGCTGAAATCAAGTCAGATGCTTAACCGACTGAGCCATCCAAGTGCCCCACAGCTTTTCTAATTGAAATTGAGAAAAAAAGAATCTTTGAATAAAGGAAAAAAATAGGAAACAAGGGGAAATGGGGGAAATGCTACCAGATTTTGTTCTCTGGGTCCCTCTTATACTCTGTAGACTACAGTGTCGATATTTGCCTAGGGATTTGAGGGTGACAACCTTCTAGGAGCCAAAAATCTTTCTCCAGCATTTGCTTACACTCTTACAACCTAAGCTTCCATATTCTTTATTAAAAAAACCTTTTTTTAATGTTATTTTTGAGGGCGTGAGCGAGTGTGAACGGAGGAGGGGCAGAGAGGGAGACACAGAATCTGAAGCAGGCTCCAGGATCTGAGCTGTCAGCACAGACCCTGGCGTGGGGCTCAGAGTCACAGACTGTGAGATTATGACCTCAGCCAGTTGGATGCTTAACCAACTGAGCCACCCAGGTGCTCCCTAAACTTCCACAGTCTTAAAAAATGTTGGTAATATCTAATTCTGTAATACTATCTTTGGCATTGATTCCATTTAGACTGGAATTTCATGTAGTGAAAGGGTCATCAGGTTTCATGCAATCTAGTGATGTTCAATCTAAGTTGGCACCAAATTTGACATTCATGGTATTTGGACAGATAATATATTTCTAATGACTATATTAGAAAATGTGATTGGCTCATTTGCTAATGCTTGAATGAAAACACATTATTTTAAGTAGGCATATGTTGGTTATTTTAGTTTCAACTCTCATTTGAAATAACCCCCCAATATATGCAAGGTTAATCCTTTTCCATTGTTTTCTGTGTGCCCTCTGCCAGCATTACTTAGAGCCTCCAGTGAAACTGAGTGAGGCTCTAGGAAGATACGGACTTAACACTGAAGATTTTTTTGTCTTGAAGCATGGAGAATCCAGATACCTCCATACTGATGATGAAAACTCTGAATGAATGTGAGCACGTGAGCTTTTAGTGAAAAAGGTATCCTCTAAGCTTCTAGGAAAGACTAAGAAATTCATGAATATATTAGGATGTTTTACATTTGGAAACCACTTCTATAAGTTTGTGTTGTATGTTTTGTGTGACGGCTTGCTTGCTACTCCAAATGCCAGTTCTTGTAAAGAAGAGTTCAGAGGTGGGTCATTTAAATACTGAATTGGCAGAGGGGAATTTGAATCCTGTCTCAATGGTAGAAGCATTGAAATGGAATTTTTTTTAAAGGATTATGCTTTAGTGGTAGAATTTGGAAGTTAGGAAAACTGATTTTAAAGTCTTCTTTCTGTTCTTCTGGTGAAGGGCCTTCTACAGGTTAAGTCTATCTACCTAGATGGTTTGAGGCTGCACATCTAAACTTCTAATTCACATTAGAGTAAGTGATGGAATGGACACCTACCTGCTTACAGCATTTCTTGTTCTGTCCACATTAGCTTATATGCCAAATGTTGAATGATTTATTTTTTTAAGTATAAAACCACAGGAGATTGGGCTAAGTTACCATTTTTAAAGACATCATTGTTTCAAAGAGGAATAATATATTCTGTTGCACATCCCCAGTCCCCAAATCAGAAGCTGCCTGAGTTGGGCAGAGGAAGGGAGAGTGTGGTTATGAGGACATGATTGATGACATTTTCTATTTTTAATCTACAAGTCAGACCTGCTGAGCACAAAGATCACTGCAAGGAAATAGTATTTTACAAAGATAAATGCAGATCTTAAAATGTTAACAATTCCTTCTATATTCTTTTCTCTCCACCTACTCACCGCCCCCCCCCCCCCATTTCTTAGCTCCAACCCTCGATGTATCAATAAGATTTATAAATAATTTATGTTTTACATGATTCAGAGGTCTTATATTTTTATATTAAATGACCCATACGCACAATTCTGCTTTTACTAAGCTAGCACGGAATACTAGCAGTTTAAAAGTAGTTCTGGGAATTAGGTGACCTGAGTTTAGTCCCGTAAGGGCCCTGGGATTGCTCTGAACATTCCTCAGAGCCAATGAGGTACATTAGAGGCCCATCCCATCTTCCTGCTCCCCAGTCTCAGTGAAATAAATTTCATTCGCAGAATAATCAAAGTAGGTTTTTTACAGCATATGCTACACGGGCAATATTCTATTTATTTTCACATACACATCTATGCACGCCACCTGTTAGCCACTTAATTGGAATTTCAATCCTGCTTCCACCATGGTTTTCTGTGTATCCTGCCACAAGTCACCTACACTCACTGTGCCTCAGTTTCCTCATGTGCAACAAGAGGATAATTTTGACCTACCTCCAAAAGAATGTGAATAGTGATTTTTTAAAAAGCACTTTGGAAATATAAGGGAGAAAATTATTTCTTAAGACCTCACTGCCTACTAGAGATCTGAAAGCTAAAACTAGGCTCATGCTTTTGGTCGCGTATCGTTCCCATTGCAGATTCAAGCATCTGTACCTAGGACATGAAACACTGAGGATTAACAACTTCATCTCATTTTGTAAATTTGGGGAGTAATAGCCAAAATAAATGTAAATGATCTTCATCAAAATTTAGCATTTTTTATCTTACAAAGATGCAAATCTGTCAGGGGGAAATGTGTATATAATGTGTGTGAATATATGTGATTTGGAGGCACTAAAGCACAAAAAATTTCCCTGTAAGATAACCTTCAGGAAAACAAAAACTGAACCACCATAAACCTTTCACTCTGAAGGAACATTCTAGCAAGCAGATGGGAATGGAGAAGTTAGGTTGATGGTGGATTAGCTTTGGGGCCTGGTGCCCTGACACTGGCTGTGTTCACGCAGTCGCCCTCCTTCTGTTGCACGCTGCATTCAACGCGCATCTCTTGCCTCTGCTCTCTGAAGCAGACCAAGCTCATCTTAATTTGCTCCATGAATGGCCTTAACATCATTTCTGTATTCATGTGCACTGTGTAACCGCGGGGCTCTGAGCACTTTAAATTATGTTCTAGTTCCACTGAATTAGGCCTGCTTCCTCACAAGCTTTAATTTTTATTACCATTCACATTCTTTCTGTGTTGACATTTTGTTAAGTACATCGAGCTTCAGGTCTCCTTGTACGGTCTCGTTCTATTGAGTGATTTCCATTGTCTCACTTAGCTACATTTTGTACGTTTATGTACAAAACAAAACCAAATTTTGAAAAGCCAGATGCACTCTTTAGCCTCTATTCATTCTAACCTCTGCGGTAATACCTTTTACTCGATCTTATTTGATCAGTTTTATTTTGCTCTTTGGCACCCATTCGAACATGTGAGATTTGATTGAGGATTCCTTCTCCTGGGGAACCCCTTGATGTTCCTCCCTGCCTGGAGGGTGGGATCACCCAGTGAGGGGCAATCCTGAGAAAAGCCAAGATATGCCATGATCTGCACCAACCTAGATCCGTTTGTGTATTTTCACATTTCAGACCTAATGCTTTGATCTCCAGGAAATGGGATGATCTAGTCAAACTAAAAACAGAGGAAAGAAGATGCGGGGTTTTAGAATCCAGTGCTGCCAAAGCACATTAAAGCCAAATCCTAGTTTTTATCATGTGCACACTTTGATTTTCACTAACGAAGGCAGATTTTTAAAAAATTCGTTATAAAGAAATGTGCCTTTCAGGGAATTAGTACTTTTATTCATCAGTGATGCAAACCTAAGTAGTGTTCTTAGCATATACACATTACTGCTATAGCCACCTGGGAACTTCCATGTTTTCACCTTAATACTGAATCCTTTTTCTACTATAAAAGTAATTCTTCCAAGTTTGATTTCTATATTGGGATAAGCCTGAAAATACACATTTTTCTGTTTGAGGATCTGTGACTTCCTATGGAAATCCACATATTTACAAATGAACTTAAAGTACTCGTACGGCTTTGCCTTAACTACCTGGAGTAGAAAAACTTCTGCTTGCATACTGGTTTACTTAATACTAAGCATGGTGATGGTTATGAACTTGAACATTATAAAACCTGGCTGAATGGAAATCTATTAAGTTGTTACAATAGCTTATGGAATAAAAATTTACAATATGTGAAAATCTCTAAAATATGGATGAAAATTAATGAATAAAGTACTTTCAAGAGAAAATGTGTATGAACTCTTTTCCTTTTTATTTAAAAAATTATAAAACTTATGCTCATAGTAAAATTCAGACAATTGAAGGGTAAACATAGAAAAGACCTTTCCTCAGTCCCATCTTGGTATCATTCTAGAAAATATTCTCTCTGGATGGAAGCATAAATTGTTCATTTAAAAAACACATGCCTATTTCATGGATGCCTTTCCACATGAGCACATTCAGACTTATTTCTTCTAAGATTAGGTAAGTGACTTAACCAGTTGCCTGTGGATGGACATTTGATTATACAAGGCATCTTCACAGGCTGGTGTACTGAGTGGGAGTGGTAAGGACGGGGAGAGTTTTCACCAACTCAGACTAAACTCTACTGCTGGGAACAGACTTCTGGAAGCATGTGGTATGGCTGGGCTGGGTGGTGGCCTCAAAGGCTCAGGAACTCTACCACGAGAACAAGGTAATTCCTGCGGCAGCCCCGACGAACTAATTAATCACACACTAACGGGGTCTCAACAAGTAACTGCACATCACTTCTAAGGGCAGGTTAGCTTACACGTAAAAAAGAAAACTGTCATGTCACGTAGAGGAAATAATTGAAGTAAACTCCACAAACAGCAAAATAAAAAGACATGCTTTCAGAACAAGCTCTTCATTTGGTATCAATAAAATGGTTCAAAATAAACCAGAAGACCATGGCAAGTTATGTTGTGTTAATGTTGAAATGTTGTGTTAATGAGGAAATTACCATTTAAATTCAGCAGGTGAAAAGAATTTCAGCTCCCTTGGTAAGGAAGATGAAAAATAGGACCAATTAGAATTTTGGTAATACTGTTACCTTTTCCTTCACGTCTGCATCATGGTGATCAACTAAAGCTCTCATTTTCTGGGCACATTCTTCTCCGTATAACAGGAAAAACAGTGAACCTTTAGGGAAAGTAGGCTGCATGGCTGAACAGCCTTCTTTTTTGCAGCAGTTATTTATATTCTGAAATAGCGTAAGAACACGAAGAAGGATCTCCTTTGCCACATGGCCGTCATAAAGGGAAAGAAATGATGAATCCACCTGAAATAGGAAACAATGACTATTATTTTTTAAATTTTTGAAAATATTTTTCATGTATATTTTCCCACTTGAAAACTACACTGAATACATTTTAAAAAATCTTGTCATAGAAAATTATCCCTAAAATCACCTAACATAAATGTAAAATCTTAATGCACCCCTATACTGTATACCAATGGAAAAAAAGAAGCTTCATAGTTTTAGCTGAAAAATTCTGTTTTCTTAGAGTCCTAGATTGTAGTCATTTGGAAAAACGCCCATATCCTTTTTAAGGTCCAAGTTTCCTCACGGGAGCTCATCAACTCCCCAGACATTTGCTGCCCACTGCACACTGTGGGCATGGGCATGGGGCACATGGATGAGGTCACTGTCACAGGTTCCCTCCTTTATAGGAGTTGACGCCTGTTTGCTATCAGTAGTGCCTTCGCTTTCCTCAGAACACTTATCACAGCTTTTAGTGATCTTGTTTTGTTACATATTTTTGTCTCTTCTCACAAGCTCCACGAGGACAGGCACCATGCCACGTGCGCCCACTGGTGTGTCCTGGCACTCAGCCTGGCATCTGGCACATCCTGGGGACTTGGTAGGTGAAGACTAGCGTTTCAGTGGATGTGAAGATACATGCGAACACAAGTAGGTCAAGTATAGGAGACGTGACGACATACTGGTACCCCAAAATGGACAGGCAGAACGATTATAATTTATTATTGTCAGGGAGAACTTTTCCAAAATGATTTTTAAAAGGAAAATATGTTCATTACAGAACATCTGGGAAATTCATATATAGGCAAAAAGAACCAAATTAAAAAAAAATCTGTTAACGTGTTGAGATAAATCTTTCTAGGCCAAATCTATATATTTGTATAACTTACAAAACAAATATGTAAACTGCTTACTTGGGCACCAAGTAGTCCTTCTGCCATGGCTGGATTTTCAGATAAATTCACAAGCAGCTTCAAAACTTGAACCTGAAATAGGAATGATACTGGTTTGTTTCAGACCAGTGAGCATGGATTTTCCCTTCCCGGCAATACTGCCCTCTCACTGCGGTCACATTCTAAAGTCCTGCCCGGGCTTCCGGGTCTGGCTCAAATCCTTTGCCCCACAGAGCCCTCTCTGCGTGCATCTTGTGAGGGCCTCTCTCCTCTTCCACACCTGGCACACTCCGGGAGCACTTCTCACACAGCAGGCTTATTTAAACCTTACTTTTTCAAGTACATCGTCAGGGAAGAGATCCTGAATGTCTCATTGCCTACCCAACCCCCAACCCATGGTAATAAACAACATCTGTTACATAAATGAGCTTTATTATGATTACTGGTAAGTGAAATACGATCTTTGGAACAAAAAAAAGAATCTCTCAAAGCTTGGTTTATTTCTATTTAAAGTATGAAAATCTTGGAGCAGTTCAGTTACCAAGACTAGATAAAAATATGGCCCTTTTCTTTTTTAGTAGGTTACTATGAACCTTTGAGCTTATCTTTTTTTATATGAAAAAATATGTTAAAATCTTTCAAATAGGCAGTGATAAAAATAATCAGCAAACAAATGTTAACTTCTAGCAGACTAGCTAGAATATCGGCATTCCCATCACTTATAACTGGTCAGTATAGACCCCCTGTCTGCAGGGGATACATTCCAAGACCCCCAGCACATGCCTAAAATCATGGACAGTATCAAACCCTATATATACTATGTTTTTTCCTACACATACATACCTAGGATAGTTTAATTTATAAATTAGGCAAAGTAATAGATGATCAATAGTTAATAGAATTCCAGTAATGTGCTATAACAAGTGAATGTGATCTCTCAACATATCATTCGAATTTTAGTGTTTGTGAAGTGAGTACTCTCAGAGTATATTGTTCTGTGTTCATCCTTTTTTAATGTTTATTTTTGAGAGAGAGAGAGAGAAAGAGAGCAAGCGCAAGTGGGGAAGGAGCAGAGGGAGAGGGAGAATCCCACTGACAGTGCAGAGCCTGATGTGGGGCTCGAACTCACGAACCATGAGATCATGACCTGAGCCAAAGTCAAGAGTCGGATGCTTAACTGAACGAGCCACCCAGGTGCCCCTAACCCTTCTTATGAGGTAAGGTGATAAAATGCCTGTGTGACAAAATGAAGTGAGGTGAATGACAGGCATTTTGATTATTTGGCTACTAGTGACATTCTGATGGTAAGTCAGAAGGATCATCCACATCCCAAACGTGGTTGACAGCAGATAACGAACTACGGAAAGTGAAACCACAGATAAGGGGGGACTACTGTAAAAACATCATCAAATACAATTCCTATTTACAAACAACAGTCATATAAAGCTATACTTTGTAAAAGACACTTGAAATTACACAAAGTGAGGAGTGGCGAAGGTGCTCCCCACCAGACCTGGGAGGGAACCTACATCTTTATTTTAGAAGACTTTTTGGGTTTTTTTTTGAGAGCACAAGCCAGGGAGGGGCAGAGCGAGGGGGACAGAGGATCTGAAGTGGGCTCTGCACTGACAACAGCGAGCCAGATGTGGGGCCTGAACTCATGAACCATGAGAGATCAACACCTGAGCCGAAGTCAGAAGCTCAACCAACTGAGCCACCCAGGCGCCCAGGAGACTTTTTTTTTTTTTTTTTTTTTTTAACATAGGCACTCTGTGTTTCTATAGAACATTTTGAAAAAGTGATAGAAAAGCACAAAGGAAAAGGAAATTCACCCATATTTCCGTGACTAGAAACAATCACTATTAAGTTTTGGTATTTTCTTTCTGGTCTTTTTATATACCTATCCTATGTATGCACATATTCCTTTGATCATGTTGTACATACTAATTTGTTAAAGAGGATAAAAGGGTTTGCTTAATTTTATTTACCAACTATTTAAAAAATTTTTAAATGTTTATTTTGAAAGAGAGAGAGAATCCCAAGCAGGCTCCATGCTCAGCGTGGAGCCTGATCCCCCAACTGCAGACGACTGAGGCACCCAGGTGCCCCCACCACTGTGCTTTTATAAAAGACCTACATAATTAGTACCTGTTTCTCTATCCAAAAGGAATCCAAAGAGGATTTTTGCTTTTACAAAAAAAAAGGCAAAAAATGAAAACAGGGTTGGGTGCTTGTTTTGCAGCCAGCATTAGTGGGGGCATCATGCACCCCGGGAGCTCCTCTCAGCATCTCAGCATCAAGCAGCCATAGCTTTGAACTGTGCCTGTGAGCATCTGCGCTTTATCTTGATTTATTTTGTGCATCTGTGAGCAAGATGTGTTCCACGCTATCAGAAAAGTCTGAGAGAGGTTTTTTTCTTGGGTCTGGGACCACTCAAAACTTTTTCCATATAAATTAATGCTAAGTGCTGCTTCGCGTCATGCCATTTTGGCTTACGAAAAGATTTACAGGAATGCCCTACTTTCAGATAGCAGGGGAGACCTGTGTTTGTATTTTGGTTTGAACCATGTTAAGCTCTTTCTCTTATCACATGTGCCCTCTTGTGGTGACTCCATGACATTCCTTTCAAGCCATTAGTTCTTTGCTCTCACTGGAGATTTAACAAACACAGGGTTTATTTATGTTAATCTCCCATTACTTATATTTGGTTAGGAATCACTGCTGTACCCAAAAGATTATTATAGGATGGTCAGATCTCTTATTAAAAATAAGATTTCCAGGGGCGCCTGGGTGGCTCAAGCGGAGCAGCACTCTTGATCTTGGCTCAGGTCATGCCCTGCATTAGGCTCCATGCTGAGAGTGTAGAGCCTGCTTAAGATTCTGTCTCCCCACCCCTCTCCCCCACTCATGTGCTCTCTCTAAAAAATAAATGAAAAAAAAATTAAGTAGAAGATTTCTAAAAATAAGTTTTCATTTTGGTGGTTATTTACTAAGAAAATACCTAAAACGGGTACATTTTCTCACAAGTGGATTATTGTCCATTAGCAGCTCATTTGTAAGTTGGAACTTTGCATTCACTTTTTATGGAAAAATGATGTTATAATTGGGGTCAGGTTCCCAGACAGACCAAAAAAGCAAATTTCTATCCCAGAAATGCTGTACTAGGCAATGGAATGGAAAAACAAAACAAAAATAGAACATACTATTGTGGTGTGAGTCACCTTCTAAAAAAGTCATAAAATATATTAAAACACAGACCATGTCTGAGACAGATCCATACAGCCCCAAGGCCAGACTCGCCTGGCTCGAAACTCAGCGTTTCTCCTGAGGTTTTGGGTAAAGCAGCTGCAGACTGGGAGAGGAGAGATCTGTCCTATATTTGTGATGCTACTGGGAACAGGGAAGGGTTTCCATGGCGCCTCAGAGGCTGGAAGTTACCTTGCTCCCCTGGGGAAAGAGATGTGGATGGGTGCTTGTGTTTTGGAAACTGCGTATGAATGGAGCATACTGCAAAAATACTGCTAATAAGATTATTACATTTAATGTTCAGTGCCTTTGGGTAAATCTTAGACCAGATCCAAATAAGTCTGGCTACTGGCAAAGTGGAAAGTCTGGAACAAATTTTAAAAGGACTGTAGTGAGGCTCTCCTCATCACATTTGATAACCTCAGACATAAGGGTTATGATGATGTTGAATATTTGGGGTATGGCTTCACGTTTAGTCCTTCTAAAATGCTCATGTTTTTCTTTCAACCGTGCCAGAGAACACTGACCAATATAGTAAAATGCTGATGAATGACCAACCCAACTAATCGGAACCTTTGATTAGTCTACCTTCTGTTTTTATGCTGTTTCTCAAAGAATGGCACTTGAGAAAAATGCCCACTAATATGAGGGGTTTACCCAAGTTACTTTCATGGGGTGTTTCCTGAGATCCTACTTAATTCAGGTTAGTCTCTGTTACCTCCTACCATCTACACAACTAGTCAAAATCAAGCACTGAGACATCTATTACTAATTTAAAAGTGGTTTTCAAAAGATTTTTCAGCAGATAATGTCTAAATCAAAAAAAATGTTTCTAACCTCAGGCTAAGCAAAAATTCAATTAACCAGCATTAACTCAGAGACTCATTTTACTCAATTATGTATAATTATACCTGGTGGTGGGGGGAGCCACCCATGTCACCTCAGTAAAAGGCAAACTGGTTTTCAGAAAATCAAACAAATGTCAATCTATGGATAAGTGAAATAACAGATTTTCACAAATTAATTTTAAAATTGAATATTTGGGGATAAACATAATTAACTTTCTTGGGTCCATGAAAAGCCTTTTAATAAACTTTCGATTCCAGGGACGCCTGGGTGGCTCAGTCAGTTAAGTGTCTGACTTCGTCTCAGGTCATGATCTCACAACTCATGGGTTCAAGCCCTGCATCAGGCTCTGTGCTGACAGCTCAGAGCCTGGAGCCTGCTTTGGATTCTGTGTCTCCCTCTCTCTCTACCTCTCTCCCGCTTGCACTCTGTCTCTCTCTCAAAATTAAACAAACATTAAAAAAAATAAAAATAAATAAAAAACTTTCAATCCCAGTCTTAATAAACTTGATGCAATAGTTCCTTGCACTTCAAGTCATAACCGTTTCATTTGTACCTTGGTACTTCCGTTTCCTGTAAGCAACACATGGAACAGGTCTGTAATGTAATTGTGAAGCATGTGCTGGTGGTCGTTTGTAACTGTCATGTTTGTTAACAATCTCAGTCCAGCCAGCTGCACAGCAGAGTCCAGGGGACCAGAGAGGACATCCTTACAAACTTGATTGACGTATACCTAGGGGGAAAGAAGTGAGCATCTTAATTCTCCAAAAGTCTGTCTGTTAAATAGTAACTTTTCTGCCCAGTGGAGCAGGGCAGTTGTTCAAGATGAGACTGGCTCCGCAGAAAAGACATTTCTATCCAGCCCTTGAACTTGGGCAACTTTTTTGATTTTTAAAGCTACCTTTGGGTAGCTTTTTTGCTAATGCCAGGCAATGTGCTAGCATTTTACAAATATACCTGACTTAATCCAGAAGAGGATGGCCATTTTACAGATAAGGACAAGTCCTCAAGAAACTTGGATCCCCAGCCCAATATCAAGCCAGCTGGTAGGGGAGCAATGTCCAATTCCAGAGACCATGCTCTCAACACCAGTGGTCTCTCAATTATTGGGGGCCTCCCAACTCAGTCTACCTTTCTGTGTTAACTGGTCTAGGCACACTAGGACCAAGGAGGAAGACATGTCTGGCCATTTGGCATCAAGGTAAGTATCTTAACAATAGGACCCTATCCTTACGAAGTAAAGAATAGAGGAAACAGTGAAAGAATTTTTCTCTAGGGTTAGTTCTATCAAAAGGAGAGGGAAAACTCTCTTTGACCCAGTTTTCTTATTTACCTAGTTTATGCATACGAATTCCTCCTTCCTGATACTGTTAACTGCCACTGGGAAAACAAAATGCAAACAGTACAGGAGTACTATTTCACACATGACAGAATTGAACCCACCGGTGATGGAAAGTTTTCTGAAACGGTTTTCTATTTCTGGCCAGGATCTTTCCAGCTTGGAAAAACTAGGTCTCACAGATAATTAACTATTCACCTAACTAAAAACTCCACCAGAAGTTCTAACTGCTAAAGAAAAAAAAATTCCTAATATGAAATGCTAAGAAATTACCAATTGTCCCATAAGCCAATTCTAAGTTTTTTAAAAAACCGAAGGTATCCATGGTACCATAGAAACTAGAGTAATGGCAGTAAAGTAAAGAGAGACTAGATTTTTAGTCTTGTTTCAGATCTGATATAAGTCACCTGGCTCTCTTTGGCCAGAATTTCATCACATACCTACCCATCCTTAGAAAAAAAAAAGGGGGGGGGGACATTTCTTTAGCTCTTTATAAATCATATATCTTCATAAGAGGCTGATGTCTTTCAAAGCATTTCCTAAAATGCATTGAGCATTTTTCTTTTTTTTTAATGTTTATTTATTTTTGAGAGAGTGCACAAGCAGGGAAGGGGCAGAGAGAGAGACAAGGAATCTGAAGTAGGCTCCAGGCTCTGAACTATCAGCATAGAGCCTGACCTGGGGCTCAAACTTGTGAACCACAAGATCATGACCTCACCCGAAGTCAGATGCTTAACCAACTGAGCCACCCAGGTGCCCCAATATTATTTTCTCCAAGTCTTTTCACCGGTTCAATTTTAGCAACAAGATCACCAGATGGACCACCTTGGTTATTCCTGGAGCTGCGCCCACCTCCCCTTGCTCCTTTTTCTTGGAATTCCCTCCCTCCCTAACTCTGCTTCTAGAAACCAGACATTCTTCAGAGCCAGGTTGTACTCTACCTTTTACAAAACTTTTGGATGAGATCTTGTCCTTCTATGTGCTCAACAATGTTTTACTTACATTTTTCCTTTAAGTACTTCATGTTCTGCCCTGCATCATGCCTGTTTATGGAGTTGCCTTCTCTCTCCTAGCTTTCTTAAAACAAGAGTTAATTGTGTTCATTTCTAAACTCTGTACCACAAAGTAGGAGCTCAATGAATGCTGAAAAAACAGAAGTTCCTAATTTATTTTATCTTTCTGCTGGTATTACCAGACTCTGACCAGTTTCCTTTACCACACTTGGATTAAAACGAACCCCAGGAGCGCCTGGGTGGCCCAGCTGGTTGAGCATCTGACTTCAGCTCAGGTCATGATCTCACAGCTTGTGAGTTCAAGCCCCACGTCGGGCTCTGGTGCTGACAGCTTGGAGCCTGGAGCCTGCTTCGGATTCTGTGTCTCCCTCTCTCTCTGCCCCTAACGCACTAGCATTCTGTCTCTCAAAAATAAATAAACATTAAAAAAAAACAAACGAACCCCAAACTCAAAAGCATAAGGCACTTCTTACCGCCTGGTTCAGATGCCTCCTTCCTCTGCCTTATTCTCCATAAAAAAATGGGCAGAGGACCTGAATACATATTTTTCCAAAAGATACACATATGGTCAATAGATAAATGAAAAGATGCTCAATATCACTAATCTTCTGGGAAATCACTAATCTTCTGGGAAATACAAATCAAAACCACAGTGAAGTCATATCTCATACCCAGAATGCCTACTGTCAAAAAAAAAAAAAAAAAAGTCTTGGCAAGGATGTGGAGAAAAGGGAATCCTGTGCACTGCTGGTGGGAATGTAAATGGTACAGCCACTATGGAACGCAGTATGGAGAGTCCTCCAAATATTAAATATACAACCACCATACGATCTAGCAATTCCAGTTCTGGGCATTTATCTGAAAACGGCAAAAAGAATAATTTGAAAGACATATGTACCCACTATGTTCACTGCAGCATTATTCTTAACAGCCAAAACACAGAAATAACCTGTGGTGACAGGTGAATGAATAAAGCACATGTCTATATACAATCGAATATTATTCAGCCATAAAAAGGAAGGAAATCCTGCCATTAGCAACCAATGGATAGACCTTAAGAACATTATGCTAAGTGACATGACAGAAAAAGACAAATACTGAAGGGATCTTTTATATGTGGAGTCTAAAAAAGCTGAACTCACAGAATTAGAGTAGCGTGGTGGTTGCCAGGGGCTAAGGGTGAAGGAAATGGGGAGATTTTGGTCAAAAGGCACAAGCTTCTAGGTGTAAGATGAGTAAGTTCTGGGAGCTGATGGATAACAGGGTGACTATACTGTATTATATACTTGAAAGGTGCTGGGAGAGTAGATCTTAAATGTTCTCACCACACACACACACAAAAGGTAATTATGGGAGGTGATGGAGGTCCTAGGTAACACCATAGAAGACTCACACATTTGTGATTTCAGCTAACTTACCTTTATCTTCACTTGATTTTCAACATTCACACTCAGGTTATTCAGTGCATTTAAAGCCTTCTCTTTAATACTGTGGTTGAGATTGTTGATTTTGCTTCCAATGATTGGAATACCACCCAATTCACGAATAATGACCTAAGAGGGGAAAAAACGAGGACCATCACTTCAGTAGGCACCCCCTTCATCAAACTTTTTGCATCTACAAATACAAATAAAAATTAATGACTCTTTGGGAATACCTTTCCTATGCACAATCTGTATTTCTTATTTTACTTATTTATTTATTGTTGAGAGTGAGACAGACAGAGGGTCCAAAGCAGGCTCTGTGCTGAGAGCGGAGAGCCCAGTGCAGGGCTCAAACCCACGAACCGCGAGATCACAACCTGAGCTGAAGTCGGAATCTTAACTGACTGAACCACCCAGGTACCCTTGTAATTCTTATTTAAAAAAAAAATTATTAAATTTTATTAAAATTAAATTTCCATAATTTTATAGGTAAGAAAATAGATTGGAAATAAATTACAATACATAGTTATTTAAAAACTATAGCTTGGAGATATACAATGAAGATTTGCAGAGCTACTTAAATGATCTCAAAGCAATTTACAAATGATTTTCCTCTGAAATTAGTTCTGGGACTTTCCTATTATAGGCAAATTTGGAAAAGTGTTATGCTTTGCTAAACTGTATTCTTTGGAACACAAATCCCTCAAGATATTAATAGATGTTCCATTAAGAAAAAAAAAAGGTTTCATGGTTAAGTTTGAGAAACTCTGTGTATATTAAGTGCAAACATTTCTTTATTGTGAAGCATTCATATATTCATCATGTGCATCAGGAATCTCCAAGAGGGGACCATTCAATATAGCATTTCCACGAACTGTACACAAAATAGAGGGAAGAGTGGGGTCAGAGGAAACACCTATCAACACCTGGAAGACTTGGGAGTTCCACGCAATTTGGGAAATGATAGCCAAATTTCTGAAGAAATAATAATCTGGGGGATTTCTCACCATAAGTTGCAACACTATGCTACTACTATGCGCCTTAGTCCTTCCTCAACATTAAAAGATGCATGAACTGCTTCTATTCTTACAAGAAAAGTAAGCTGAACATTACTCCTTTTGGGCCAAAACATGCCCTTCTATGAGAAAAAGAACAAAAGAGTATCTTGCCATCATCCATTTTTTACCAACAGCCCTAACCCCTACTCTACTGTCCAGAGTGGGCTCAGCACTGGGAGAAAAAGAAACCCCCTGTGCAATCCAGGTTCTTCCCAAAGAACTGTGATTACTAGAAAACAGATTTTTGTTTGTTTGTTTTAACTATCCTACTAAAGTAGATGAAGGCACTGTAATTTACGACCAGGGGCACCAACTTCCATTAGCCAAGAAAACACTCGTTCAAGCAGTGGCTACAGACACACTCTTCGAGCTACAGTTTGTTTCAGAGAGATATGAAACAATGGCATCAGAAACAGCACTATATAGGCATGCTAACAGTTACCATCTGTTGTTTTTGTTTGTGTGGCGCTCCCCCCTGCCCGGGGGGCAGACAGAGCACCTCTTTTCTTCCATTTAGTCTCCGATGGGATGGCTGGGCGAATGTGCTCACACCCACCACATCCATCCCCTGCTGTCTGGCCGTGAGATGCTCACGTGAGTCAAGCCTTGCTACCCATGGCCCAGGGAGCCTTATTAGCACAGCACCTGACCCTGGCTGAGCAATTCCACCTTTCAGGGATGGAGGCTTGGGTGGCCAGTGGCTTTCTTTCCATCCTGTGAAGAAAACTTTTTTGTGGCCAAAGAGGTAAAAAACCAATATACAAAAAGAAGCAGGGATAAGCACAGCCAAAAGATGGAGGGAGGGAGAGCTCTGATAATGCATTCCGGAACCTTAAACGTTTCCACTTGTGCCTGAAGCCAGTGCTATTCTTGGATGTCCAAGTTAACTGAGCTCAGTATTTTCCTTTTTGGTTTAAAATAATTTAAGCTGGGGGCGCCTGGGTGGCTCAGTCATTTGAACGTCCCACTTTGGCTCAGGTCATGATCTCACGGTTCGTGGGTTCGAGCCCCGTGTCAGGCTCTGTGCTAACAACTCGGCCTGGAACCTGCTTCGGATTCTGTGTCTCCCTCTCTCTCTGTCCCTCCCCCACTCATGCTGTCTCAGTCTCTCTCTCTCTCAAAAATAAATAAATATTAAAAAAATTTTTTTAAATAATTTAAGCTGGGTTCTGTCACTCGCAACTGAAAGAATATGAGTAATCAACAAATATTTTTTATATCTCCCTATAAATCTCAAAAGTTTTACAGTAAACCTTATCATGCTGGAAAAAACTTGATTGAAATAGAGTGTAAATTCAACATAGTTTTCATGACAAATTTAATGAAAGGCATTAAAAACCCTTCCAATTTTTTTTTTTTTTTTTTACTTTTTCTCCGTGGGAGTAATAGAAGGTAACATTCAAATTGAGCTAGAGAGACTTAGTGTTACCAAGTCGCTATTGGTAGAAGGTAACATTGGTTAGTGGTTGTTAGCAATCAAGGGCCCACCTGCATCAGAACCACCCCCATGAGACTTACATATAATAGAAGGCATGTACTTCAATGTTAGATGCTTTCACTTTTCAACTACAACAAGGTTGAATTTCAAATTGAAAAAGCCATGCAATACTAAATGTGGTATAGATAACATTTATCTACTAACCAACGTGATGCCTGTGATGAACTTCAAGGGGACCTCAAATCCCAGTAACACTATGTCACTATTAGGATGTGCTTTTCAGGAGCAAACATTATGCTGGAGGGATACATCCCCACACCACGTATATGAGGAAAGTGAGGCTCTGGGATTAAGTACCTTATCAGGGTCACAATTACTGCTAGGGTGTAAGAATGGGAGGTACCCATTCTGAGACTAGATACTTACTTGGTTAGCTGAAAAGGCTGCATTGTTACCCAAAGTGACCAAAGCTCTTTCGATAATTATAGGATCATCAGTGGACTCAAGCAGGTAGAGGAGTTTCTGAAGCTGGTCGACATTTAGTATATCATCGTATGAACCATCAGTTAAATCTTCTGCAGAAGAACAAAGTTATTTAAAACTCTTTAAAATCAATAGGAGATTAAAGGATTTTTATTTTTATTATTTTGAGAAAGAAGAAAGTGAGGGGAGGGAGGGAGGGAGGGAATCTTAAGCAGGCTCCACGCCCAGTGTGGAGCCTGACATGGGGCTCAATCCCACAACCTTGGGATCATGATCCGAGACAAAATCAAGAGTCAGATGCCTAACCGACTGAACCCCCCCCCCCAAGTGCCCCTAGATAATATTTTTAAACAATATTGAATGCATACTCTGATGCCAGGCACAGTTTTAAGCATGTCATCTACTTTATCTCATTTAATGTTCCAGTAACCTTTGGAAGAAGATACCATTATAATTCTCAATTTACAGATGATAAACTGAGGCTTACAGACATTAAGAAATTAGCCAATGGTCACTTGGTATTTCTTTCTTAGTAAGGCACTGCATGCTGAAACATTTTCTATTTCTTTTAAAAATCAGGTACACCTGTCCAATGGAACACTTGCCTAGAGGCATAGATTATTGAAGGAAAAGGGTTTGCATTAAGCAGATGTTTTCTGATCACAATTTTAAGAGTAGCTCAGGTTGGAGACAAAGTTATGGGAGTAAGCCAATCATGCTGCTAGTGCGGCATTTTTGTTTGGTTGGGATTCTAGATGCTAGAATAACAGTTTTGCTGGGGGCAAGGACAAAAGCAAAGCTCTTGTTTTGAGTAGAGCTAGAGCAGCTGAATACTGGATCTGGTCAGTGACTTTTAGAATTTATAGCTCTATCTTAAAAAAAAAAAACCACAACTATATTTACAGAAATTACCACAGGAAGAATAGAAACCATTTTATAACACCATCATTGTGTGTTTGTTCCTGAAAAATGAACCTATGATTACAGGTTAGACAGTAGACATGTCCACAATTCACTGCCAGGGGAGGGGCAGCCTACAATAGTTGCTATATGATGTCATATCTGTGCCTTTAAAAAAATATATTTATTTTGAAAGAGAAAGAGAGGGAGACAGAGGACCCAAAGCAGCCTCTATGCTGATAGGACAGAGCCCGATGCGGGGCTTGAACTCATGAACTATGAGATGACCAGAGCAGAAGTTGGAAGCTTAACTGAGCCACCCAGAAGCCCCTGTGCCTTTTCGTTTTTAAAATATATACCAAATTATTAAAGGTGGTTATCTTTGGGTGTTGGATTTTGAATGACTTGTTTTCTATCCTGTGCTTAGGAATATTTTTTTTCTTTTTTGCAATAAATATGTATCGCTCCTGTAATGAAAATTAAGTACAGTAAAACCTTGGATTGCAAGTAACTTGTTCTGAGAGTGTTCTGCAAGATGAGCAAACATTTCTAATACATTCTAACTTGATAAAAGAGCAATGTCTTGCAATGCAAGCAGTATGTGATGCTGAATGTCACATGATCACAACTGAGCCAATGGTGTTCTCCCTCTCTCACTGCAGGATTGTGGGTGATCATCTCCCATGTTCAGATGCTCAGCCTCAGGCTGCGGTGTTTGGCAGAAATCAGTGAATTTTCAGAACATTGGAAGGTGCTCACAACTGGCACTAGTGTATTTTTTGTCGCTTCAAAGCGCCTGTGGACAGTCCTTCACTTTTCTGTATTAAGAGTAAGCTTAGGAATGCTTGCTTCATTCTAGGTCAGGCTGCCTGCAGATCTAGACCCTGTCCTCTGCTGCCTTACATTGCCGGTTACATTAAATACAGTATATGACGAGAGTTTATTAATACTGTACTATAGTCAACATCCATGCGAGCGTATACAATGGCCCCATGCAGAAAAAGGTCAGAAAAAAGGTGGTAAGGAGATGATTACTTTTGAAGAAGGAAATCTCACACTGAGAAGTATGAATGAGGTGTGCAAGTGGCCAAAATTCAAGAAGTCAAAATTCAAGAGGTGGCCGAGATTTTATAAGAAGTCGATGTCTGCATCTCGTCTGCAGAGGAGGAGGAGGAGAAAGAGGCAGAGGAATCCCTCATTTCAAATGAAATTAGGGAGATATGTCAAATGTGGGAAACTGCAAAATTTTGTAGAAAATCACCACCCAAATAAGGCTGTAGCAGTGTGGGCAATGAATCTGTTTAACGACAATGCAATGTCACATTTCCGCGAAATCCTCAAAAGGAGGCAAAAGCAAGTGTCATTGGCTAGGTTCCTTGTTAAAGTTGCATGAAAAAAAGATTCTACAGAGCCAGTAGACAGCAGTGACTCCGTTAGTGATCGTGAAAGTCATTCTCCACAGTAATCCTCCTCTCATCTCCCTCACACCAGCCACGAAGGTTGTCAAAGGTAAGTGCAGGTTAATTAATTTATTTTTCTTTATATTTTGTATTTTATTATTTTGCATTATATTACAGTATTGTAATCATTTTTATATGAATATTTTTCGGTTGTGGAATGAATCATCTGAGTTTCCATTATTCCTTACGGGCAAATTCTCTTTGATATACAAATGCTTTGGATAAAAGCATGTTTCCAGAACGAATTATGCTCTCAAAACAAGGTTTTATATACTGTATAATGTCACATATATAGAATCTAAAAACAAACAAAAAATGAGTTAATCAATAGAGATTGGGGTTGCTGGGGGCAGGCGAAGGGGGAGTGTAAAATGGATGAAGGTGGTCAGAGTACAAACTGAGTTTAAGATAAATCAGTCTTGGGCATGTAATGTACAGCTTGGTGACTACAGTTAGCAATACTGTATCGTATACTTGAAAGTTGCTAAGAGAGTACATCTTAAAAGTTCTCATCTCAACAAAAAAATCTGTAACTTTCTGAGGTGAGAGATGTTAACTCAACTTACTGTGACTGCTCAGCAATATGTACAAATACATAAATCAAATACATCAAATTGAATGAAATATATATACCATATATTTGATATCAAATACATACATATCAAATCATTATACTGTATACCTATCACTAGTACAAAGTTACATGTGAATTATATCTCAATTAAAACAAAAAAGACCATCTTCTGAAATCTAAGGTTGATGCTAAAAAAATGGGTACTTCTCAAGTCTTCTTCAAAAATAAAGGTGAGTAGCTTCAGGAAGAAGGGGCCATGAGCAACTTATTTTGTAAATTGCTTGACCAAAGGTAATGGTGACTTCGGAAACTGGTAAAATTAAGTTTAAAAGTAACACTATCCACGTTTACCAGGTCAAGAAGGTATCTGAAGTCCAGGCCACCAGACCAATTGCCTATATGGAAATCTCTCAAGGACAACAAATTAGGCTGTAAGTAAAGGTAAATAAAGATCTTTAAAAAAAAATTGTTTTCCTTTGTGCCAAAAGGAAATACACTTTCCCTCTACTCTGTTTTCTTAAGAGTGTTTCCTTGAGCAAAGTGGTAAAGCTGACCCTGGAACAAGGCAGGCGCTAGGAATGCCAATGCCTGAGAAGTTGAAAATCCACGTATAACTTTGGACTCCCCAAAACTTAACTACTAACAACCTGCCATTAACTGGAAGCCTTACCGAAAACAGTCATTTAACATATATTCTGTATGCTCTAGGTCTTATATGCTGTATTCTCATAATAAAATAAAGAAAATCATAAGAAAAATACATTTTCAGAATTGTACATATATTTACTGAAGAAAATCTGCTTGTAAGTAAACCTGCACAGTTCAAACCCTGATTGTTTAAGAGTCAGCTATAACTATAAATCCTCTGTCTCTTTGACATAAATGAACATCTTTTTAAAGGCTAAGTAACCCTCTTGTCAATTTACAATGCAACAAAGTGTTTCTTAGAGGCTTTGGGACTATCTGTTTGAAATGTAAAGATCAAGAAAGATGAAGCCCTGATCTCTGAGTTTAGCCTTGGCACCTGGCTCCCTGCTGTCACCTCCTGTTTATCCTAAAGATACTGAGAAGTCTTATTTTTCCTCTGGATAAAGGCAATTAGCTAACACAAATAGCCACCACAATTACTAGTGAATATATGATGAACTATGTGTAGCAAATGGTGTTGTCAAGTCCGCTTAAGGACATGTTAATCTTGCGAACAGGCAGATAATATGAAATAGATTTTTATCTGCCTGGGTACATAAAAGAGTGAGCACTCTTTTTCAATCCCATTAGCAGGTGGCCTGTGACGACTCAGCAATCTAGTTTAATGCTTATTCAACAATAAAACTCTTTAGTTCTTTTGTCTATTTGTAGAGAGGAATTTCTTAGTTGGTAGTTTTACTTTTAATTATTTCTGTAACAGCGTCCATGACCTGAAATATTCCTCCAGAACATTCAGCAAATCCTCAGAATCCCGAATGCACCAATCAACTTTTGGATGGCAATTTAACCACACACTTGCTCACCAGGAGGGTACCCTCTCATGCAGACAACTGTTTCAACTGATATATACACCTGTGTCTGTACTTCCAGGATCTCTCTGCAACTTTGTGTATGAACCAGTGACATCAAGGTACCTCCCCTCTGAGGCTGGGCCGAATGCAGGCAGAGATAATCCTCAAGGGTTCCTTCTTCCAGGGCAAGTCCAAGCACAATTTCATCATCTACCGCTCCAAGGCCAGCAAAACCCGGGCCACAGTAGGGACAATCCCTTTGGTAACACAGAGTCCGGGAAGCAAGCTTTAACGTGAGGAATAATCGACATGCTTTTGAGAAACCTAATCAACCCTCCGCTGTGACGCCGCACTCAGGCAGGAAAATCGGGGCAACTTTTCATCCCACGATTTTGAACCAAATAGAGGCAAGGGGCGGCTCAGAACCCTACCCGCACCCAGTCAAGCGGACGATCCGCCCTCTGCACCTGTGGTTCTCGACCTTGTACTTCTCACGAATCTCCCTCCCGCTCTCCCTCCTCCAGCTCGGCTCCTTTCTCTGCAAGCACGGGAGAGCCACGAGCGCCAGCAGTCTTCAACCCGCACCCTCGGGATAACACCGAGGCCCCGCCGGCCGTCCCCGGCCACCTGCTGGGCACCCCTGCGGCCTCACCTGCGGAGCGCGAGGGGCGCAGCCTAAGCCCGCGGTCGCCTTGCCGCTGGCCCCGCGTGAGCTTGTAAATGCAGTAGCAGGCGCCGGCCCCGAGGACCAGGCCCGCCGCCACCCAGCCCACGTGCCGGGAGCGGCCCATGCTACAGCTGGGGCTGAGGCGCAGCGCTGGGCCTGGCGCGGGAGGCTCCGAAGCAAGCGGGCCCCGCCGCCACCCCAGCGCCAGCCGAAGGGCGAGAAAGGAAATGGGGCTTGAGCTCCGCCTCCCGGAAACGGCCCTGCTAAAATAGTAAAACCGCCCACTCCGGCCCCCAAGCGTCCAGGCCTCTCGGCAGAGGAGGGGCGGGGGGCAGGGCTATGTGAAGGGCCGCAAGGACTGCGCGTCCCCCAGGGGGCGCACTGGGGTCCGCCGCTGTCCGGAGGCGGGTTTGCCCTCGCTTCGGCCCGGGCCCCGCCCCACCAGGGCCGAAGCCCGCCTCCCTCCCGGCTGCCCCGGGCGGTAGGGGCGTGGAACTTCGGGTGCAGCTCCGGCCCCTCCCCCCCACCTCTCCTGCGGTTGCCGGGGCAACGCCGGGACGCGCTAGCCCTAAGCTCGGGCTCCGCGCCTGTTAGGCGGGGCGCGGAAAGCAGGCGGGGAGTTCAGTGGGGCCTGTGGTCATGGCCTCGCTACGCACTGCCAACTCCCGGCTGAGGAACTACTTCAAAGAGAACTACATTCCTCAGGTCTGCGAGGTACTGGAGCCACGTGGCGGCGGAGTTACCAGAGGGGAGAAACCGAAGATATCCGGAAGGAGCTGGGGTTTAGCCACAGAGGGAGCGGAGGGATTCTGGGGCGGAATGGGCCAGGATGAGGTTAACCTTGAGCAGGCTGGCATCTGGGCTGAAGACACAGATCAGAAAGGAGAGGACAGAGGGAGGTGATGGTGGCTGAAAGGGGGGAATGGGTAACCTAACTCGGGGAGAAAGAGTACAGGGTCCCGGGGCAGAAACCCCAAACTCCAAACTTTAAGGTTTGGGCGCATGGGGCGCGAGAGGGGCCTGAGGACAAGAGAAGTGCGAAAGCATTGCCCTAGAAACAGAAGAGGAACATCCGAAGAGCCATAAAGGAACATGGCTTTATGAAGAGAGAGGGCAATAGTGCCACCTAAGGTGAGGTATAGTGGATTTGGCATACGGTGAGCCTGGGGTTTCAATGGAGTGGTGAAGGCAGAAGATAGAGACCTCTCGACGGAAGGTAGCCGGCCCTTTGTGAGGGGAAAGACCCCACCACCGGGATTGCCTTAAACAGCAAGACTGGTCCCTACCCCCACCATTATAACAGGAAGGGAGGAAGGAGGACAGGAGAGGGGTGGATAGGTTTTGTAGTTTTGGGGGTAGGAAGCCAAGAAAGTTCTCTGGTGACTTCCATTTTCTCTAAAAATATTTGGTAAGATATTTGCTAAGAATTATATGTTTGGGTGGAGTTGGAGGCTGCAGAAGGGGTTTTGAGCAGAAATAAAGTATGTGGAGAATGATGGGGAGAGAGGTCTAGCTAGGGAAGGAAAGAACCAGGCAGTATTGAGAGCCCCGCTTGGGATAATAACTCCTATACAGTTGGGAGTGCAATTTGGTACAGCCTTTTTGGATGGTAATTTAGACATATTGTTGATCAAACATTTCATTTCTAGGGATCCACTCTAGAGGTATACTTTCACATGTACCCAGAAAGCTGTCCAAGGATATTCATTATAGTGAAAATCATAAAGAACTTATATATGAATGAGAGAATGGGCTAGTATATAAAGTATATGTGTACCTTTTCAAAAGAAAAACCCTCCAAGACACATTTAAAAAGAAGGGGGAAAAAATGCAAGTTATCCCAGAAGTGTCTACAGTTGACTCTACTCATATATTTATGTGTCCATATCTATCTACAGTTAAAACAATAACGCATGCATAGAACATATTGCAACACTATTGACAGCAAATGTTTGTTTTAGGAGAGAACCCTAATTTTTTGTTCTATATAGATCTGTATTGTTTTAGTTTTTTTCTGATGAGTTTGATTCATGTTTTTTTTTTTAATTTTTTTTCAACGTTTTATTTATTTTTGGGATAGAGAGAGACAGAGCATGAACGGGGGAGGGGCAGAGAGAGAGGGAGACACAGAATCGGAAACAGGCTCCAGGCTCTGAGCCATCAGCCCAGAGCCCGACGCGGGGCTTGAACTCCCGGACCGCGAGATCGTGACCTGGCTGAAGTCGGACGCTTAACCGACTGCGCCACCCAGGCGCCCCATTCATGTTTTACTTCAATTATATTTAAAAATAATCTGGAGAGCAAGGTACTCATCTTCCCCATTGTGTGATTTTTTCTTAAGCAGCAGTCAGTAAACCACATGTAGATACAGAAATAAGAGTTGATTTCAACCAGGATAGGTGTTTGCCAGGCATGTAGTATGGAAGGGCAGCGGCAAAGGAACTAAGCTTTTCAGAGTGCCTGATGGGCCAAGGAACTGGGTGGGAAATGAGAGTAGGATGTGAGATTGATCTATGGGCAGAAAGTGAAGGTTCCTAAGGAGTGAAGAGGTGTAAAGGGAGTAATTGAGTGAGGGAACTGGAAAAGTAGGAGGTAGGGATCAGGAAGTGGAATATTTGTATTTAAGATTTAGGTCAGAGTGATGACTCAGTCCAGGTTGGCTGTGGAGTAGGTAGCAGAAGTGGACTTGAGTTGAGGGTCAGGGAACATCAGGGAAGTGATAGCCTCTCCTCATCTTGCTCTCCACTTTCCATAACACTCAGAAGCTGCTAGAGTAATCCCTGGCTCCTCCTTTGGGTGAAAGCATCCTTTGCTCACCAGCCTACCAGGTTGCTTTGCTCCCAGAAGAAAGAGGCCCTCAGAAGTGCCCTTGGCCTAAGGTGACATTCTCATGACTCTCAGGAGTCCTTCACTCACTTCTGCTACCATGTTACCAATAGGCGCAAGAGAGCAGTTTTCTGGGGGCTCACACTCCCACCTTAACCTGGTTAACCCACTAACCCCAGGAGACTATCAGGATAAATCTCATTGTGCCTTATATTCCTGCACAGCTATTCATCTAATCCAATTTGCCAGGACTGGCTATTTCCCAAAACCCATCTTCTACAAGCTTTGGAATGTGTATACACCACACACACACACACACACACACACACACACACACACACATATTATCATGGATTCCCTGTGTATTTAACCTCTTCTGAACTTCACCTACCTATCCTAAATAAAACCTGGATATCATTTCCCTGAAAACCCTCGCATGGAGGCTGATTTAAAACAAACAAACAAAACAAAACAAAACAAAACAAAACAACACCCCTGCTTCACTTACTGGGCTACTGATTCTAATTGATGATGGTTTTCATCAGTTTTAGAAAATTGTGGATCATTTCAAACAATGCTTCTACCCAATTCTCTCTACTCCTTCTGGGACTCCAATCATAAATATGTTAGGTTTGGTTTTTTTGTTCTGTTTTGTTTTTTCCCTATTTTTCTCTTTGTACTTGTTTGGATATTTTTCACTGATTGTCTTTAAGTTTATTGATTCCGTTTTATGCTGTGTCCAGTCTACTGTTAAATATATCAAATGAGTTTTTAATTTCAAACAGTGTGTTTTCCAGTTTTAGAATGTCAGTCTTTTTTTATACATTCCTATCAAAATTCTGCATCTTTTCATCCATTTTGTCTACCATTTCCTGCTTTCATTAATATGTTGTTATTTTAAAATCATTGTTAACATGAACAACTTTGAAGTCTCACGGAATGGGGTGATTGTTGAAACTGGGTTATGGGTACACAGGGGTTCATTATACTCTTGTTTACTTTCTCTGTGTTTGAAGTTTTCTATAATAAGAAGTTACAAGAGAGTAATGGCTGGGTGTTTTTTCTCATAATGTATGTAGCTAGGGATGGATGGAATAATAGGTTTCATTTGGCTGTATAGTCATTTTCTATTTGCTGTATCAATTATCCATTGCTATGTAATACAACTATAAAACTTAGTGACTTAAAACAGCAGGAATCATTTTGTTTGCTCAAAAATCTGAATTCTGATAAGGTTTTTCAGTTTTTCTCTGCTCCATGTGGTACCATCTGGGGTGATGGACAGGGGTTAAAGGTCCACTTTTATTTTTTAATTTAATTTAATTTAATTTAATTTAATTTAGTGTGTGTGTGTGTATGTGTGTGTGTGTGTGTGTGTTTGCCACTGTGCAGACTGTCCCCAGCAAGCCCATGGGCATAGAGACTTTCTCTGAGTACCTGCCTCCAAGCCATTATTGCCGTGGGACATGAGACAATGATGGCCCTTGAAGTTATCAAGGCAGTAGATAAGAAGTCATCCCCTGCCAGCAAGGTCCCAAGTCAACGGTATTGAAGCATGTCCTCTAAGATCCACTTTTAAGATGGTTTGCTCACATGCCTGGCCAGCTGGTGCTGGGTGTTGGCTGGGAGTTCAGCTACATCTGTGAGCCGGGAGGCTTGGTTTCTCCATATGGGCCTCTTCATGAGCTGCTTGGACGCCCGCACAGTATGGTGGCTCAGTTCTAAGAGCAAATGTTTCTAAAGAGAACCAGGTATGTTCAATTCAAGTTAGTTAGGTAACTTATTTTTTTTGAGCAACAGATTAGGCTCTTGACACCAGCCAGCCTTTTTTTCTTAGGGGATGGTAAGTGTGATAAGCTAAGGAGGGTACATTAGACCATTCCATCAGCAAATATTTGCTGGGCATCTACCATGTGTTAGTAGAAAATACCTCAGTGGCTTTAGCCACTTGCAGCTGTGAATTTGAAGCTGTTTCTAGCCCAAACTTTTCTCCTGCATTCTCTGTGCATTTGTCTATTTGGGTGTCCTATAAATACATACATTAAAGAAGTAAAAATAAATAGGTGAAGTTAATTTAAAAAATTGTTAATGCTTATTTATTTTTGAGAGAGATTGTGAGTGGAAGAGGTGCAGAGAGAGCTGGGACAGAGGATCTGAAGCAAGCTCTGCCCTGACAGCAGAGAGCCTGATGCAGGGCTCGACCCACAAACTGTGGGATCCTGACCTGTGCTGAAGTCAGACACTCAGCTGACTGAGCTAGCCCCGGTGAAGTTAATTTTAATATATTTTAGAAAAACAATCTGTCCAGAATATCATCATTTCAACATGGACTCAATGTGAAATCACATTATGTCTTAGAATTGGATGTGTATTTTACACTTACGTCCCATCTCAATTTGGACCACCATGTCTGAAGTACTCAATAGCCATGTATAAATAGTAGCTACTATATTGGACAATGCAAGTCTAGAATATATTTACATATTTAATAAATCAAGGCAAATTACCCCTGACCCAGAAGTGATCACTGTGTCTCTAAGAAGTTTGTTCTTTTCAAGAGCACAAAGCTTCTGGAACTTCAGGGAGAGTCTGAGTGGCACAGTGAGGGTAGAGGGGCTATAATGGCCAGTCAGCTTGGTGACTTACAACGATCAGTGGGGTCACACATAGGACAGCTATTCTCACATACACCAAAGGAAATTGATGTCTAGGTTCAAATCTTCAAGAATCACCATAATTAGATTTTATTGTGAAAATGAAAGAAGTGATGAGAGCATTCTATCAACTGAATGTTGGGTCTCCCCAAATTCATCTGTTGAAACCTAATGTTCCATGTGATAGTATTTGGAGGTGGGGACTTTGTCGGTGATTAAGTCATGAGGCAGAGCCCTCATGAGTGGGATCAGTTCCCTTATAACAGAGGCCCCACAGAAATCCCTTGCCCACCTATGATGTGAGGGCGCTATGAGAAGATGGCCATCTATGAACCAGGAATCAGCTCTCACCAGCTCGAATTCTATTACAATTAGAAATAAATTGTAAGTCACCCAATCTATGGTGTTGTATTACAGAAGCCCGAATGGACTAGGAGACTAGGTCATGGACTAACTGTTGAAATGATTTATTTGTTTTAAATCACAAAACGCTCTATACCTGTAGCTGAGAAGGTCTCTAGGGGAGACTGGGGGACATGAATGGAGATTCAACAAGTGGCCTTGCTTCTGTCTTTCTGAATTTATCATTCCTCTGGGGTTCTCTCTTTGGACACTGATATATCTGCCTCCCTAATCCTATCTTAAATGAAGTCTGTCCCAATAAAGGACAAGTAAAGTGTATGCAAAATCAGAGATGGCTAGTGTCTTTGTCTGCTTGGGCTGCCATAACAAAGTACCATTACACTGGGTGGCTTAAACCACAGAACTTTGTTTTCTCACAGTTTTGGAGGCTGAAAGTCTGAGACCAGTGTGCCAGCATGGTGAGGTTCTGGTGATGGCCTTCATCCTGGCCTGCAGGTGGCTGTCTTCTCACTGTGTCTTCACATGGCAGAGACAGAGAGCAAGTTGTCTGGTGTCTCTTTTTATAACAGTGCTAATCCCATCATGAGGACCCAAATCTCACAACCTTATCTGACCCTAATTACCACCCAAAGACCCCATCTCCAAATATCATCACAATGAAGACATGAATTTTGAGGGAACACAATTAGCCCATAGTGGCTAGTAAATGTAAGAAAATTAACCCCACTGACAAAAACAAAATGTAGATGAAATGAATTACTGTTTTCCACCTGTCAAATCACAAATTTTATTATTCTCAGT
The DNA here is from genome assembly GCF_016509475.1 of Prionailurus bengalensis. Lineage (NCBI taxonomy): Eukaryota > Metazoa > Chordata > Mammalia > Carnivora > Felidae > Prionailurus > Prionailurus bengalensis. The sequence continues at coordinate 80,699,379 of NC_057348.1, forward strand.
GTTGGCAAGGTAAAATGGACACTCACATTGGCTGTTAATAAGAGTGTAAATTGATAAGACGTTTTTAGAAAGCAATTTTGAGATATGTATGAAGAGCTTCAAGACGCACCTTCTGATTCTATATTCTTCTAGAAATCTATCCTGAAAAAATAGAGATGAAGATATGTACATTTCATCATTATTAATAAAAATTAATATTATATCCTATAATTTTTAATACTGGGAAAAAGTTAGAAATAACCCAAATGGCCAACCATTTAGAAATTATTAAACATTTATGGTACTACTTTTTTTCTTCTTCTTTTAAAAAAAATTTTTTAATCTTTATTTTTGAGAGAGAGAGAGAGAGAGAGAGAGAGAGACATAGAATCTGAAATCTGAACCAGGCTCCAGGCTCTAGCTGTCAGCACAGAGCCTGATGCAAGGCTCAAACTCACAGATCGTGAGATCATGACCTGAGCCGAAGTCAGACATTTAACCAACAGAGCCACCCAGGCACCCCGGTACTATTTTTTGCAATAGATTATCAACCAACCTCAGTACATGATGGCTTGAGAATTTTGGGGAGACATGGAAAAATGTTCACAACATAATGACCAGCCAAGGAAAAAAAATACAAAAAAAAAAAGAATATACAACAATATATAATCCTGATTTTAATTTGTACAATTATAATTTTAAAATTTAATTTGTTAAAAATATATGCACTGAGGAAAGAAACTAAAATTTTTCTTAGAGGTTATTTCTGGTTGGCAGGATGATGGTTGAGTTTTATTTTCTTCTTTGTATTTTCTCTGAATTTTCCAAATTGCATAGATCACATGTTATTTTTATAGTCAGAAAAAAATATATTCATATATTTTATATATAATAAAATATAAAATATTTTATATACAATAAAATATATAAAATATTTTATATATTTTATATATAATAAAATATAAAATATTTTATATTATATATATATATATAAAATATATTTATATATAAAAAATATATTCATATATTAACTGAAATGCTGGTCTAACTGTAGTAAAAATGCCCCTTTTTTTGCTTTCCCATACTATTAGCAAATAAACTAGAAAGCAATAAAGAAAACACAGGGAGCATAAAAGCGTTTATTACTGGGAAGCGCTGGTTTCTCATTCCAGGTACAGCTGGTTGGCCTGTTGCAGACCTGCGTCTGGTCTCCCTGGATTGAGCGCCCTTTTGCCTCTGGCCACGTACATGAGGTCTCCTGGACACCCCATTTCCTAGATGGGCCGGTCTCTGTCCCAGCTAGCACTGTCATAAAAGCCTCTTCCTCAGATTCGGTTTCCAGATAGCCTTGTGTGTGCCTAATTGCATACTGACAGATTTCCAAAGGTTTGGTTTTGTTTTCTGTTAGCAGAATCCCAGGGTTCTAACGACTCCTGCAAGGAACGCCGTATAGCTGGAGAAAGGGCATCCGGAAGAAGAGAGCTTCCCCTTATACACTCCCCCTACAACATCAAAGAGCAGCTCTGCTTTTATCTGGATATATTTTGGGATTCCCATGAGGTTTTTTTTTTTTTTTTTAAGATTTTTTTTTTCTGACTAAAAAAAAAAAAATGTATTTGAAATCACTGTGACCAATCACCATAGTTCTGTCAGGAAAATGATCTCTTCCTTCATGGTTCATGTTCTCATGTTGCAGCAAGCTCGTCTCTTCTTTCCCTCATGGGCAACCAATATCTAATATGGCTTCCACGCAAACCTACGTGTATTGTTAGTGCAAGAGGTACAAACATCGAGATACAGAATGGCTGTGGGTTTTGTTTTTTTAGACCATGGAGTCAAGTACTTTTTAAACTTTAATTTTAGGTTTGAAGTAAATGAACTAATTGATCAAATACTTGGAAATCTGTGCAATAAGAGATTTACTCGCTATATACTATCTTAAATTCAGGAAAAATATATTTTAGAAATTCCATGTTTTAATTTTTTTTTTAATTTTTTTTTCAACGTTTATTTATTTTTGGGACAGAGAGAGACAGAGCATGAACAGGGGAGGGGCAGAGAGAGAGGGAGACACAGAATCGGAAACAGGCTCCAGGCTCTGAGCCATCAGCCCAGAGCCTGACGCGGGGCTCGAACTCCTGGACCACGAGATGGTGACCTGGCTGAAGTCGGACGCTTAACCGACTGCGCCACCCAGGCGCCCCAGAAATTCCATGTTTTTAAAAAACATCTGCATGTGGACACTCAGAGCCTGCACCTAGATAGAATTGTGGGAAAACTGAGTATTGTCTTCTGATTTCTCACTCACTAGATTCTCTCTCTGAGATAGTTCTTAGAAATACTTCATCTGAAGTATTTATTCTGAAATACTTCATCCCACTACTGTTGGAATCTCCTTCCTTGGAAATATTCCTTACAAAAGACATTTGTATTTTAAAAGGTATTAAGATAGCAATACACAATGAAGCCTTATTATTTTTGAGAGAGCGAGAGAGAGAGAGCACAAGCAGGGAAGGAAAGAAAGGGAGGGAGACACAGAGCCAGAACACAGGTTCTGAGCTGTCAGTACAAAACCCGATGCGGGGCTCGAACCCACAGACCATGAGGTCATGACATGAGCCGATGTCCGATACTCAACTGACTGAGCCACCCAGGGGCCCCAACATTGTCAATAATATTTAGAAATCCATTTCTTCTTCAATTTTCTACTAGGCAGAAGTCAGCATGGTCCCAGGATGGGTGAGATACTATGGGTATAGTGTCTACCAAATTAGTAAACAGCTGTACATAGCAATTGTCTCTGAGAGCAGAAAAGTGCTCTTCAAATTGTTAGCTCAGATTTCGGTTTAACATTTAGTTTGCAAAACTAGATATTCCCAGCAGAGGGCGTATTTAAGTTACAAATCAAAATTTTTTGCAAAGTTTTCTATTTTTTAGAAATAAGTGTTTTTTTATTTTTATGATTTTTATTCATCTTTTATGCTTTATATTTCTTTCATCATAGCTTCCAATTTGTATTTTGAAAATATTGCATTTATTTCTAAATTACATAGATTCTGTTACTGGGGATTTTTTTTTTTGAGTGTATTTATTTCTTTTTAATTTTTTTTTAACGTTTATTTATTTTTGAGACAGAGAGAGACAGAGCATGAACGGGGGAGGGTCAGAGAGAGGGAGACACAGAATCTGAAACAGGCTCCGGGCTCTGAGCTGTCAGCACAGAGCCCGACGCCGGGCTTGAACTCACGGACCGCGAGATCATGACCTGAGCCGAAGTCGGCCGCTTAACGGACTGAGCCACCCAGGCGCCCCAGAGTGTATTTATTTTGAGAGATAGAGACAGAGTGTGAACAGGGGAGGAGCAGAGAGAGAGAGGGAGACACAGAACTCAAAGCAGGCTCCAGGCTCTAAGCTGTCAGCACAGAGCCTGATGCGGGGCTGGAACTCACGAACTGTGAGATCATGACCTGAGCTGAAGTTGGATGCTCAACTGACTGAGCCAGCCAGGCGCCCCTGGGGATTTTTTTTAGGAACTAATTGCTGCAAATATTTACTAGAGATGCAAGAATCAGGAATTATTGAATATGGAGCAAGAGACCGCCAGCCAATGCAGGAGAGAAGGAACTGATACATTAACTCATTTTACTGGACCTTGGGGATAGACGTTGTATCTTCTGAGGGCAGTTGTTTGCTGAGTTCCCTTAGCCCAGTCAGCCAACTCACAGATGCAGTTCCAGAGGCAAATTTGTGGAACACTTAAATAACCAAAAAGTATACAATGATTATTTCTCCAGTAACAGTTTACTTATTTAGGGATTAAACAGCTGGCGACTACATCGCTGTGGGCCAGGCACAATCCAGCAGGTATCAGAATCCATTGTCTTGCTCTCACCTCACGGAGACTGGGTCTCCTCACGTGTCCCACCTGCCTTAAAACCCCTCAAGTTCTAGTGTTGAGGGACATCTTCTCTCGCTGATGTTCCTCCTGAATGGCTGAAGCCAGCTGACCCTTTTAAATAATCTTCAGTATACTTTGAGTTATAGAGTTTCTAAAATAAAAAATTGACACCTTCTATTTAAATCTCAAGAAGACACAAAAACTCTTTTGTTCTCAAATTGTTAACTTAGTAACTTCTGTAGAAACCGATTAAGAGTTCCCCTCCAATGACACAATAGCATGCCAACCCCATTTCTACCATAATGGGATGGCAAGCATTTGTGAGATATCACTTGGAGCTTGTTTGCAAGGGGAGGGAGCTAGAAGTGACTTTGAACAGAGACTTAAACCTTATTCCTAAGAAAAGGGGTTGCTGTAACTGTGTGATTCTGACATTGCATTTTTATTTGTTTTTTATTTTTTTATTTTTTAATGGTTATTTTAGAGAGAGAGGGAGAGAGAGAATAGGGGATGGACAGAGAGAGAGGGAGACAGATTTGAAGCGGGCTCTGCGCTGACAGCAGAGAGCCTGATGTGGGGCTCAGACCCACAAACTGCGAGATTGTGACCTGAGCCAAAGTCTGACGCTCAACCGACTGAGTCACCCAGGCGCCCCTGACATTGCATTTTTAAAAGCAATCTCATCTTGGGGTGCCTGAGTGACTCAGTTGGTTGAATGTCAGTCTCTAGATTTTGGCTCAGGTCATGATCCCAGGGTCGTGGGATCAAGCCCCATGTGGGGGTCCCCACTGGACATGGAGTCTGCTTAAGATTCTTCCTCTCTCTCTCTCTCTCTCTCTCTCTCTCTCTCTCTCTCTCTCTCCCTCTCCTTCTGCCCTTTCCCCACTCATGCACACACATGCTCTTTCTCTTTCTCTAAAAATTAAGTGAAAAATTAAAAATAAATAAATAAATAAATAAAAGCAATCTCATCTAAAACAAATAAGGTGAAAACTATATGTTGATTTTTCTACCATTAATTTAAAAGAAGAATGTCTTTCTAGTTTGCATAAAAATAAAATATTTCAAGGGGAGCATGGGTGGCTCAGTCAGTTTAAGGGTCTGACTCTTGATTTTGGCTCAGGTTATGATCCCAGGGTCGTGGGGTGGAGCCCCATGTGGGGCTATGTGCTGGGTGTAGAGCCTGCTTAAGATTCTTTCTCTCCCTCTCTCTCTCTTTTCTCTCCCCCTCCCTTCCCTGAACATGTTCTCAGCATGCACTCTCTCTCTTTAAAATAAAAAAAAATGAATAAGGGAACAACCAAATGATAAATGAATGAATGAATGAATGAATGAATGAATAAATAAATATTTCCAGATAGATAACGTGAAAAAACCCCTCGAGTTCTGGAGGAAGATATACATGCAAACAATTTTGCGTGAGTGCAATGCTATGGGCCCAGGAGGAGCCCTGAGTTTGTAGTTTAAAAACCTCACTTTATGTACCACCTGGCCCTACTTTGCCTCATCTGTGAAATCCAGAAATAAGAACATACCCTCTAAAAGTCAAGGTCAACTCCCTCTAAAAGTCAAGTGGGATCTTGGGAAGCAAAATGAACTGTGATTCTCTGGATGTTTGGCTGTCTGCGACATTTGGCCATGTGACTGGTCTTGCTGGGGTTTGCTTCTGAATGGCCTCGAGGAATCTAGAGGAGGGAGGAAGACCCTGTCCCAGGTCCCAGTATAAAATTCTGGCTATGTCTGCTTCTCTCTCATCAGAACCCTTTACTCCAGCCAAACTGGTCTCTGCCCCTGAGGTGTTGCTCTTGCCAAGAGAAAGACCCTATTTGCAAACCACCTGCTCAGTACTTGCTACCTGGAAGTTTCTCCCACTGCCCAGGGCCTCACAAGGCTTTTGTAATCACTTTATCTCTGTACTCAGGAAGCAATTGATTTTTGCATTGCTACTTAGGCCCTTAGTATATTTTACTATATTTATCTGCAATATCTGAAAAGCCAAATAAGTCTTGCTCCCTTGAGTATCTAAGTGTCTCATAGATAGTTACTACTTTGCTATTTATATTTAAACTATTGTTCTATCAAGTTCTCTCTCCTAATCCTTTCCCCCAAATGCATTTGTTCTAATCTCTTCCATCAGGCTTGGTATAAAGTCAATCTCTCTGTCATCACACTGGCCTCTGAATGGTACAAGGGAATAGTTTTGAATTTCTTTTCTCTTTGTTCAAGTCTTTGGCTCTACAGGAGGTGATGATTATCAGTGAATGGCTTGTTACCATGATCATCTATGGAGTGTTTATTTTATACTAGAAACTATTCAAAATACTTTTCATATATTAGCTCATTTAATTCTCATGATAGACCTATGATATGTGTACCTTTATGATATGTATAGGGAAGGAAATAAGAACAGAGAAGTAATTGTCAGAGCTTCCCCACTGGGAGATTGCAGATCCAGAATTTACAGCTAGTGGAACCCAAGCACTGCATTATCTTGCTCCTGGAAAGATGGATGGTAGTTGAAAGGAGTAGAAACAATGGTCCTGGATAAACCCATGTTTGTCATCAGTCCCCATACATCTTTCAGAATATTTGAGAAAGACTGGGGACTGAGTTAGAGAGACAGAGCCAAAAGCAAGTGGAAGATTGCACAATTATTTTGTGAAAATACAAGCTTCAGAAAGCCAATTTAGATCTTTTTAAGTCATGGTGTTTTTTGTCCTTGATTGTGTAAGTTTTTACTTAGAAACCTAGCAATAAGAATTGGTAATTAATAATAATTAATGTGTTTTTTGACAGCTAAACATTCATCTTGTGGGAATTTTGCATAATTTTGCCTCTGCAAAACTAATGGTTTTGCAATTTTTATTTTCATTGGGTGGAAAAAAAGCTAGTGATTCACTAATTATGTTTTCTTATTGGCAGATAGCTATACGCTGTTTACATATTAATATATAAAGCCTTGGCCTATTTTACTTTGCCCAGTGGGAAACTGAACAATGAGATATCTTGTGCAAAAAGCGAACATTTGAACTGTGCTAGTTCCATATGCCTTTATTATCATTCCAGAGACTTTTCCTCTCAACTTGATTTGACTTCTGCAAGATAACTTTTCAGGAGAAGTAGTTTCCTAATCTGTGGAACTTAGAAATATAAAGAAGTAATTTCTTGTATTCATTAATCAGATCCCAACTTTCTTAAAAATCACCTCAAGGCACCAATCCTCAGACTTCAGTGTGTAGAGGAATCACCTGGGGAGCTCATCAAAATGCAGCTTCCCAGGCCCCATCTTCAGGGACCAATTCACTCCCCAGGTGATTCCGATGCAGATATCCTCAGGGTGCCAGAATGGAATGCAGGATGTGGTAAGTGGGGAATGGAGAAACTCAGCACTCTGGGGACTCAGGCACAGCAGTGCCAGAAAGCAGATGGGCCTTTCATGGGACTATTCAGGGAGCTGTCTGAAGTCTGGCTTCCAGGTAATAGAAGACTTCCGCCCTTGGGTAACAGAATGCTATTCATATCCATCTTGCAACTGTGGTGAGAATCACTGACCTCCTGTGCAATTATATTCTGTAGGTCTAGGGGAGAAAGAAGTCAGTCAGCAGATGGCTAAGTGCTCACTGTGAACATCTGGGGTGGGGCTCAGTCAGGAGGCAGAGCTGGAGAAGGAGAGACATGTAGGTCTAACCACTTTGCCGTAGTCTTGAGGGCTGGGTTCTCACCCTGCAGCCTGCACACTAAAAGAGGGACGTGGAGCTAATTGCAAAGGGAGAACTATGTTGTGCAGGGTCCAGTCAGGGGAAATTATCCAATTTCTTCCCCCTGGAAGAACACTATGAGAACTGCTAAGAGACTAAGGCAGGACTTCCAGGCCTGGATCTGCTGACACTTGGTCCATGGAGGTGGGAAGATCCCTGCATGACCCAGTGGGTGGAATTACTTTGTTCACAAGTGAGTGAGCAGGAAAAAAGCCAGTGAGAATAGGCCCTCTGTAAAAGAATGGCCTCTCCACCTCCACCCCCAGTCCTGCCCCATGCACACTAGACCCTGCCTGCAGGCAGTGAACCAAAATGGCAAAGAGAAATGTCTAAGGAGGATTCCAGGTGGTTTCTGTGGGATGTGTGCTGTAAACTGTTTTCTCTGCCTCAAATGGAGAAATATTCTCCATTTTGGGAAAACTCAATGCGGAAAGTAAGATGGCAACAGCTTTCTGAGTTCATATATGTACTTTAATTTTTTTTTTTTAATGTTTATTTATTTTGAAGAGAGAGAGAAACAGAGTGCGAGTGCGGGAGGTGCAGAGAGAAAGGGAGACACAGAATCCGAAGCAGGCTGCAGGCTCTGAGCTGTCAGCACAGAACCTGACGTGGGTTCAAACTCACAAACCCAAGATCATGACCTGAGCCGAAGTCGGACGCTTAACCGATTGAGCCACGCAGGCGCCCCTCATATATGTACTTTAAATATCCAGATCCAATAAGCCATTTGTTTCCCACCTTTGTGAACTATGCTACAAGCTTGCTTGCTTTCTTCTTTCTTTCTTTCTTTCTTTCTTTCTTTCTTTCTTTCTTTCTTTCTTTCTTTCTTTCTTTCTCTTTCTTTCCTTCTTTCTTTTTTAAGTTTTATTTATTTAAGTAATCTCTACACCCAACGTGGGGCTTGAACTCACAACTCCAAGATCAAGAGTCACATGCTCTTCCAAATGAGCCAGCCAGGGGCCCCATAAGCTATAATTTTTCAAATATATGTTCTGTAGATGTTGTGAATGATAAAATACAAATTTTTAAAAAAGACTCTTTGAATTTGTAATAGATTTTGAGGGTGGATTTTCTCAATAACTTTTGTGGTTGGGCCTGAGGAGATTTTTGACGTTAAAAAGGAGGACTTCAGGGGCGCCTGGGTGGCGCAGTCGGTTAAGCGTCCGACTTCAGCCAGGTCACGATCTCGCGGTCCGTGAGTTCGAGCCCCGCGTCAGGCTCTGGGCTGATGACTCAGAGCCTGGAGCCTGTTTCCGATTCTGTGTCTCCCTCTCTCTCTGCCCCTCCCCCGTTCATGCTCTGTCTCTCTCTGTCCCAAAAATAAAATAAACGTTGAAAAAAAAAAATTTAAAAAAAAAAAAAAAGGAGGACTTCATACTAAAAAGGGGTAGACACCACTGATCAAAATATCACAACTGTGTCTTCAATTTGACTCCAAAATACCGCCCATCGAATGTAAAACACTGAGCAGCAACTCCATTGTGTCATTTACAATGGATTTTTTTTTAAGTAGTAAAGGTGAAACTTCATTTGTTAGACTTTAACAAAATATGAACACTGGATAAATAAAGGAGTGTCTATAAGGTACACTTACTTAAAAAACTGTCACATTGGGGTGCCTAGGTGGCTCAGTTGGTTGAGCATCTCACTTCAGCTCAGGTCATGATCTCATGGTTTGTAAGTTTGACCCTCACATCTGGCTCTCTACTGGTAGAAAAGAGTCCACTTTGGTCCTCTGTCCCCTTCTCTCTCTACCCCTTCCCACCTCTTACTCTCTTTCTCAAAAATAAATAAAAATATATTTAAAAAAAACTTATCACTTTATTTGATTCTGTAATTGGAGAGAAACCTATTTGTTGCTTAGTAAGAACACGCACATCCAGGGGCGCCTGGGGGGCTTAGTTGATTAAGTGTCCAACTTTGACTTAGGTCATGGTCTCACAGTTTGTTGGTTCGAGCCCCACATCCAGCTCTGTGCTGATGGCTCAGAGCCTGGAGCTTGGTTTAGATTCTGTGTCTCCCCCACCCCTCTTTGCCCCTCCCCCACTAGTGCTCTGTCTCCATCTTTCAAAATAAATAAATGTTAAAAAAAAAAAAAGAAAAGAACATGCACATCCAGAAAGAGTGATTCTGTTTCATTTTCCCTAGGCTCTGTTATGTGGCCTACTTACTACATGTCCTGAGGATCCGCTGAAATATTTACAGAAAATGATCATTACTATAATGGAAAATGGTCTTGAAAGTCTTCTCTGGTGAGTATTGTTTTGCTTTATGGTAGGGAGATATTTTATTCTGAATCTAAAACACTCACTATAGAGTACCAAAAGAAGTCTTCTAATCTCAGGATGGTTAAGGAATCCCTCCATAGGCTTTTTAAAAATGTTTATTTCTTTTTGAGAGAGAGAGAGAGAGAGACAGAGACAGAGAGAGACAGAGAGAGACAGAGAGAGACAGAGTGCGAGTGGGGCAGGGGAAGAGAGAGAGGGAGACACAGAATCCAAAGCAGCTCCAGGCTCTGAGCTGTCAGCACAGAGCCTGACATGGGGCTCGAACCCATAGACCGTAAGATCATGACCTAAGGCCAAGTCAGACACTTAGCTGACTGAGGCACTCAGACGCCCCCTTTCATAGGCTTTTAAGTCTGAAAGACTTCAATAGGAACAATTTCCCCACTGGTTCTTAACTTGAGAAATATAGCCCTCTCTCATCAATAATGTGCTCGTAGGGCAGTTATTTCAAGTTGGGGATGAGGAAAAAGAGGCATTCTCTCTCGGGGGGCACAGCAAAATCTGGAGGAGGGGGTGGTTGACAAAGTCCTGCAGTAGGTTTTGATATACTTCTCCCAAGGGGAGTATATCCCCTCCCTTCAACTCCAACCATAGAATCATGGATTCAAATCACTCATTTAATTATGGAACTAACTACGATGAAATGAAATGTTTGACTGTGTTTTATGATTTTATCAAAGGGATATGTGCATTGATCCATCAATGAGGCCAAAAATTCGGAGGTTGTCTGAAACTTACATGGAACAACTTTTTGGACTGGATGATCAACTGGTCAGTATTAGTAATCAGACATTCTAAAATATACATCCCAAGTTTGGATGGAAGTTCTCAAATAGATTTTAGATTTTATAAGATGTATGAGGTCAAACTGTTTTTGAATTGGGGACACTCAGAGAAGTGAAGGAATATCACCCCCCCAACACCCCGCACACAGCCACATTCATAGTAAACTTCCCAAATTTCCAGAAGTATTTAACAGACATTTATTCTTCCTCTTCTGATAAAATCTTTCCATTATATTTTTCTCATTCCTCTTTCTCCTTCTCCTCTCCTCTTGCATCTTTATAATGATAAAACCAACATTATGGAAAGCTTTAAATGAGGATATTATCCTTCCTTTCTAATCTACTTCCTTCTGTATTCTATCCCTTCTCCATTCTCTTTGCCATCTGCCCAGGGATTATGCTCATAAAGATATGGCCAAACAACGAGAGCTAACTTAAAAGCCAGACCGATTGTTAAAGAAAGGAACAACCAGCTCTAACAGCTGGTTTTGATCCTGTACAGAGGGCAAGGAAGTAATTCAGGACACGGAGACTTTTAGAACAAAGACTGTGTATCTGAGAGAAGCTAAAATAGCAAAAGGCATGTGGGGAGAGAAATGCCAACACAAATTACATGTGTGTGGGGCCTTGTGTGATACCTCCAGATCCCAGGCTGGTGTCTTGGTAAACGCAGGCAGGGCTTGGGAGCTGCTGGTGAACTTGGGCGCCGAAAAGTGAAATCAAAGCCTGGGTCAAGGTGGATGCTGAGAGCCAGGATCAGTCTGAAGCATAATTTGGAAGGCTGGGTGGAGGGTCACACTGGATCCTACTCAGTGGTCTGCATCAGAGAGACAGAAATAGAGGGACAGGATATTTCTGCCAAGACTGGGATGATTCTGAGTACCAATACAATGGGAAGAACCCACATGTCCAATCCTAGCTGATCTGTGTTGTGGTGTCTGGATGTCTTAATGACTTCACTTTATCAGCCATAGAACTTTATCTACTATGAAGTGCAGGTGTCTGCAAACTGTGTTCTCGGAGATGTTTGGGGGCCACCTCAGGAGCTGAGGGGGAGATCCAGGGGGTGGGGATTCAGGGTCTTTCACCCCCACCTTACACTCTAGAACAATTCCACTTTGAATATAATGTCATATGAAAAAAGCTTAAACATCATTGCTAAAAGATACTAAAATTATTAAAAACCACTGACGTAGAGGGGTGAACCTCGTCAATATTTTGAAAGTGATTTTGTAAAATACAATCAGATTATGTTCAATATCTAGCTAGAAGCCTAGAGAGAATCTTTTAAAGAATTGCACAGAATTCTGAGACACCATAGCAACTTTAAACCTAAAGTTTTATTAGAAAAAGAATTCTCAGAGATATTTCATGATGTTGAAAGTGCAAAGGATAAAATACAGGAAGCTCATGCACATTTAGAAAGGAGGATGATAATTCATATGTATAGAAAAGATGTCTGCTTCATTTTATAAAGTAGGGAAAGTAGAAACTAGATGTGATTTCACAAAAGGTAAATCTCTAGATGCCTATGATTGCTTTGTTAGAGGGCTCAGCCAAGATTGAATATGGATTAATTCATTTCTCCTTCACCCTCAGAGGAAAATGAAAAATTATTTTTTTTTACAAAGGATAAGACACTTTAATCCTTAAAGTTTCCAGTATTTTATTTTATTTTATTTTATTTATTTATGTTTTTTAACATTTATTTATTTTTGAGACAGAGAGAGACAGAGCATGAACAGGGGAGGGGCAAAGAGAGAGGGAGACACAGAATCTGAAACAGGCTCCAGGCTCTGAGCTGTCAGCACAGAGCCCGACGCGGGGTTCGAACTCACGGACCGTGAGATCATGACCTGAGCCAAAGTCGGAGGCTCAACTGACTGAGCCACCCAGGCGCCCCAAGTTTCCAGTATTTTAAATTATAATATACTAAATAAATATCAGCTTTGCTTTTTTCCCCCATTTTTCTTTCCTATAGTTTCCTATACAGCTATAATCACTGATGAGAGTTTTTAATGTTTTGACAAAACATTTAAAATATACATATTTTTTAATGTTTATTTATTTTTGAGAGAAAGAGAAACAGAGTGTGAGTGGGGGAGGGGCAGAGATTGAGGGAGACACACAATCTGAAGCAGACTCCAGGCTCTGAGCTGTCAGGACAGAGCCTAATGTGGGATTCGAACCCACAAACTGTGAGATTATAACCTGAGCCCAAATCGGATGCTTAACCGACTGAGCCACCCAGGGGCCTTGATAAAACATTTTAAAGATCACAAACAATTGTAATCTTTCCCATTTTTAAGATTGCTTTCTAGGGGGACCTGGGTGGCTCAGTGATTAAAACAGCCGACTTTGGCTCAAATCATGATTTCCCGTTAGTGAGTTGGAGCCTCTCTCGCATCAGACTCTGAGCTGCTCAGAGTCTGGAGCCTGCTTTGGATTCTGTGTCTCCCTCTCTCTCTAACCCTCCCCTGCTCATGCTCTGTCTCTCTTTCTCTCAAAAATAAATAATAAACATTAAAAAATTAAAAAAAAAGATTGCTTTGTATTGTCTCAGCATGCTTCTGTCTCCACACTGTTTTGCCTATTTATAACAAAGTATTTGTTTCTATTTGTGCAAACAGAGAAAATTGAATACAGGAAACTGTGAGCAAGCCACATTGTTAGAGAAAAAGTAGGAACTCCTCTCATAATAGTAAATAGAAAGACAGTTTAACTATGTGTTCCAAGATGAAAGAATCAACCATTGTCAGGAGGAAACTAACTTCACAGACTTGATTCTCATTTCTTAGGAAATGAAATCTCCAGATGGGTACTGATTACAAGAAGAAAAGACTTCCATAATATTAAAAAAAAATCTTTTTATCATGGAAAATTTTAAACATAACACACAAGGAGAACACCATAATGATTCCTCATCATCCAGCTTAAATGGCAGTCAACATTTTGCCAATCTTGTTAATTATCTCCCCTTGTCCTTTTTTTTGCTGAAGTATTGGAAAGCAAATCCCAGGAGTTATATTATTTTACCAGTAAATACATCAGTGTGCATCTCTAACAAAAAATGACATTTTTAGGGAACATAGCACAGTGCCATTATCTATGTAATGAAATTAGCAGTAATTTCTGAACATCGCATAGTGCAGATTATATTCAGATATATATATTCCATATTCAGTCCATATTCGAGTTTCCCAAATTGTCTCAAAAATACCTTTTTAAACATGACTCTGTCAAATCAAAATCCATATGGAGTTCACATTGCACTTGGGTATCATATATTTAATACTTCTTGTAATAAACTTTCTTATTTCCCATGCCACTCATTTACTGAGGAAAACATCATTTGTCTTGTAAAATGTCCCACATTCTCATTGTTTCCTCTGGCATCATTTCATTTGTTCTGTTTCTTGTATTTCCTTCAAGTTTGTAGTTAGACCCACAAACCTGATATTCAGGTTCTTTTTTTCCCCTTTTTTTCTCTTGGGGACAAGAATAACTACATGGGGAGGTGTGGTTCTTCCTAATGCATCACATGGGGGTGCACCCAGAAGTGTGGCAGACCCACTTTTTATCAATCTTGATTCTTCTAGACATTAACATAATTGCTTATTAGTTTCATCTTACCATACACGCATAATGGTTTTGGAATAACGATACTACAAGATCATTAACAATAAAACTACTGAATGTAGTTTACGAAAAGTATGCAATTCAAAAGAGTTATGCAATTCTTTTTGCCTTTAAGATGTATATATCCTACCAAATATTTTCAGTAAAAATACTTTTTTTGTTACCCCAGATACTTATTTCTTTTGTGCCGATGGCCATCTTTTTTTCTCTTTGATATAATTATGCCTTTCCAATTATGTATAACATTACTTGGCAATAAAAACAATAAACGATACAACAAAATGAGTGTTCAAAGAATCAAAACAATAAAATGAGTGTTCAGAGTATTGCTTCTATTCCTGCCTTTTTCTCCTCCCTATTCCATCCCTGTTTCTAAGTATCCAATGTTAGTAGGTTTTGGTTTATTTATTTAGTTTTTCCATTGTTTCTTTTTGAAAATTATGAGCACATACATTGTATTCTTCTCCCATCAACTTCTTACATTGAAGTAGCAGACTATGTGTCGCTTTTTCTCGCTTAATGTGTCCTAGAGATCACTCCCTTTTAAAATGATCCTATGGCTTTTAAAATGATGGTATCATAGGGAGCACTGTGTAACAAATCCTAAAATCTAAATGAAAGATGTGGACTTAAAAGTCTTACTGATGTAACAAAGTTTAACTATGAAAAGGAGACTTAACCTTATGACCCCAGTGGCTAGGTTTTAACCTTTTGGAAGAGGCCAGCAGATCCTATGCCTCAAACAAGAATCAGCTGGTCGATAACCACACCCTCTACCCTTCCTGGTTTGCAAAAGTATCCTTTTCCTTTTAAAATTTGGTAGATTACTCTTCCCTGAGAAGGCATCAAACTAAGTATTACAGTAACCTGGAAGGAATAGAAGTAATGAAGATATGAACTGGATTCATGTTGTTTACTTTAGGATAAATTTAAGTGTAAGGTAAGTAATAATAGTTAATGATAGAGCGTTTTTGTATGTTTGTCCACTATGTGTGGCATCTGAGAGTTCTAAAGAACATTTTTATAAGTTTAAATTGTTTCAGGGGCGCCTGGGTGGCTCAGTCGGTTAAGTGTCTGACTTCAGCATGGGTCATGATCTCACAGTCCGTGAGTTTGAACCCGGCATCGGGCTCCACACTGACAGCTTGAAGCCTGGAGCCTGCTTTAGATTCTGTGTCTTGCTCTCTCTATGCCCCTCCCCTGCCTGCACTCTGTCTCTCTGTCTCTCTCAAAACTAAAATAAAAACATAAAAAAAAAAATTAAAAAAAATGTTTCAGGGACTTTCTTAAAATTTGTAATAAACATTTACATGTTTAAGGAAAACTGATTTTTCAAAGTTGTATTTATTTAAATGTGTTTATTAACACTTAGAGCCCTAAGGTACAAATATCAATCAGTGTCTGTCTCCAGGCACAAGAGCCCAGTGGGCATTAAAGAATCTTTCAATAATTTGCAGAAGATAAAAATAATAAGAAAATTACTCATCATGAAAAATCCAACACTTTACCCACATCATGGTACTGTTATAGACACTACTCACTTTTGCACTAAAGACATGGTTTCATTTTAGTATTTTTGTTATTACTATTAACTTTTCCAGCCCATGAATAATAAAAATATCAGAACTGGGAGGGATTTGAAGTAATGCCTTCAACGCATATTTATAAACCCTGTTCGGGATGTCATAACAAAATTCTACAGACTGGGTTGTGGTTATCAACAACAGAAGTCTGTTTCTCCCAGTTCTAGAGGCTGGGAAGTCCAAGATGAAGGTGCTGGCAGATTTTGTGTCTACTGAGAACCCAGTTCCTAGTTCATAAACTGCCATCTTCTTGCTGTTACTTCATATGGCAGAAGGGGTTAAGGAACTCCCTGGAGTCTCTTTTATAAAGGCACTAATCCAGGGTGCCTGGGTGGCTCAGTTGGTTAAGCGTCCAACTCTTGATTTCGGGTCAGGTCATGATCTCATGGTTGGTGAGGCTGGCAGTATGGAGCCTGCTTGGGATTCTCTCTCTCTCTCCCTCTCTCTGTCCCTCTCCTGCTCATGTTCTGTCTCTCAAAATAAATGAATAAACTTAAAAAGAAAAAGAAAAATATAAAGGTACTGACCCCATTCATAAAGGCTCTACCCTCAGGAGCTGGTCTCCAAAAGGCCCTACCTCCAAATATTATCACACTGGAGATTAGGTTTCAACATATGAATTTTAGGAGACACAAACATCAATCTATAGCAAATCCCATACTATTTTGTTAGCATTCTACGATGATGCTATGTGGGATATTAAAGAATTCATGACTAAAGTAAAGACATGTACTTTAAAATATGATGAGGGCACCTGGGTGGCTCAGTGGGTTAAGCATCTAACTTCGGCTCAGGTCATGATCTCACAGTTCATGAGTTCCAGCCCCACGTCAGTCTCTGTGCTGACAGCTCAGAGCCTGAAGCCTGCTTTGGATTCTGTGTCTCCCTCCCTCTTTCTGCTCTCCCAACTTGTGCTCTGTCTCTCTCTCTCTCTCAAAAATAAACATTAAAAATTTTTTTAAAAATATGATGACATGTCATGATAATTTAATATATAATTCCTTGATTCTTGGATTAACTGAGCAAAAAATGGAATTGTCTACCAGAAGAAAAATTTTGTTATACTAAAACCCAAAAATTATAATATGAAGTTAATGATTTATCTTTATTTTTTGTTTGGTTCTTATCAGAGTCCTAATATTATATTAAGTATTTCAAATATCACAGAAGTAAAACTTTTTTTTTCCTATTGGCATTATTTGAATGCATTAGTTTTCTCATATATCATAAATAGATAGTATCTAACAAAGTTAAAAATTAATGGGGACCAATTACTACTAACACTAAAGAGCCATAAATTATGTTTGTAAGTTAGCATTCATGGTTTGTAATGGTATTTCTTTTTTTTTTTTTTTTTTTTTTCATTACAAAGTTTTCCAGGTCTCACCAGCCTGGGGTACAAGTTGATAGTAACATTCCATATTTCACTGCCTCTAGTCCCTAGCTCACAATTGCAGGAGGTTGGTTTCCCTCAAAATTCCAACCAGTTCTATCTGGGAATCCCAAAGCTGTCCCGTGTGAATTCAAGAATTCCTCTTAAGGTCTCTGTCTCAAGCCTGTTGGGCTGCCTGAAGGTGAAGCCGTAGTGTGGGTGCTCTTGACCTGAGAGCTCTGAAGTCTAACTGAGGTGGAGCTCTAGTCTTTTTCCACCACAAATCCTTAAAATGCCAAAACAGTGCTCCTTTCTCTGTTGCTCTACTCAGACCATACCTAGAGGTCACACTGTTTGAAAGAGATGCTTTTATAAAGACCTCGAATAAGTCAAGCTTGCACTTTAAGACTCATTCCACAAGCGTTTTACGTGCCAAAATGGTACCACCATGTGCCAAGAACTTAAAACTTCCATGCTCCCACTAGCTTTAGAATGAAATGCTTCTTGATAAAATTTTAAGTGGAGGGATTGCATTATTTCAAAATTTGGCATCATGTAAGATGTTTGTAATATTTTTATCACATTATTTCAGATTTTCAATACTTAAAGTTACACAAAATTGGATGCCACTGTGCTGTGGGTGCCACACGGAAGTGGAGGAAATGCCTTCTCTCATTTTGTCTTGTACAGAAGTGCCTCAGAGGAACAGTTTGTTTGGGTTTTGCCTCCAGTCTCTTCTTCCTTAAAGCTCAGACCTCCAATCCATGGGGCTGTGACAGGAGCTATGCAGCGCCCTGTCCCCACTCCCCACTTCTATCATTCTTCCAGATGATAGAAGAAAACTCCCATCAAAACAAATTCACAACAAAAATATTTGAATTGACTTCTAGAATTTTCTCTGTAAAAATACATTAAAGATACCCAGAAAACTGAATTCATCAGATTTAGCCAGAGACTATGCCTTATTTGCCCTTCATAGTCATTAAATGTTGAAAAATATGTAAAAGGAGAATGAAGAAAAAAGTTTCATATAAAGTTTCATGAAGAGTTTCATATAAACCGAGTCATCAGTGCTAACACATGACCCTAGTTTAGACCCTAGTTAGACCCTAGTTTGAACAAACTAACTATTTAAGATGTTTGAGGGAATAATTCCAGAGATTTGGATATGGAGTGGGTATTAGATGATATTAAGCAATTATTGTTAATTGTCCAAGGTGGGATAATGGAATTGTGGTTGTGAAGAAAATGTGACTATACTTTAGAAATAGACACTAAAATTTTTGGTTTATATACCTTATATACTACAAAGAGAAAAAGCAAGTATGGCAAAATGTTGACAATGTTAAATGTAGACTAGGGGGTGGTAGGTATTTATTCTAATTCTCTGTACATTTGAATTTTTTTACATAAAATATTTTTAAGACTATTTAAAAATTTTTAAATAAAAAATTAAAAATTTTTTAAATAAAATTTTTAAATAAAAAAACATTAACATTTTTTTAAATGTTTATTTATTTTTGAGAGAGAGAGAGAGAGAGAGCAAGCAGGGGAGGGGTAGAGAGAGGGAGACACAGAATCCAAAGCAGGCTCCAGGTTCTTAGCTGTCAGCATAGAGCCTGATGTGGGGCTTGAACTCACAAATCATGAGATCATGACCTGAGCTGAAGTATGACATTTAACTGACTGAACAATCGAAGCGCCCCTTTTAAAAACTATTTTTAAGACTTGAGTTGTATTATGCTATATGCAGTATCTTTTTAAAAAGAGGTCAACATTCTATTTTACTTATTTTATTTTTCTTCCAAGCTATACAAAATGTTTCCTTGAAACTAGTGTGTTAAGTTGAATGTACTTTCATTGAATCATATTGTATTTCATTGGAACTCAGTTTAAAACAGAGAGCCCTTCTGGGCTGATGGCTCAGAGCCTGGAGCCTGTTTCCAATTGTGTCTCCCTCTCTGTCTGCCCCTCCCCCGTTCATGCTCTGTCTCTCTCTGTCCCAAAAATAAATAAATGTTGAAAAAAAAATAAAAAAAAAAAACCAAACAAAAAAAACAGAGAGCCTTAACATGAGGGATAAGACATATTCTCAGTAGTAATAGTGACTCATCACAGGAATAATTCCTATGGAGGTGGGGAGTGAGCATGAGTATTTTACAAAATTTCATAGGAGATTCTAACATTCCACCCTTTAACTTTCAAAACCATCTCTCATGGCAGAATTTTTTCTTTTGTTTCCAGACTCAAAGCTAATCTTATAACTGGACTCTTAGAAATTGTGTGGCGGTCCACCTTTTTTCTCTCCTCCTTCTCTTCTGTTATCACTCGAAAGTCTGTGTGTAGAGGACCTTGTGGGAAATTGGTGGACGTGGTCTGTGAGGGCCTGGAAACAGAGCTCTCACTCTGAGGCCCTCTATACCAATGTCAATTACTTTTTTTCCAGCAACTTCCCCACAGTCATTGCTTGAATCCTTTATTCTCCATTTTTAGAAGCCAGATGGCAGGGAATTGGCAGTTTTCCAAGGAAGTAGGTTAGTCCATATAATATTTGTTGAGCTCCTACTCTGTGCAATCCTATCAGCTGGAATTAAAAAAAAAAGTGAGAGAAAGACTATTTTCTAGTCACTAGCAGCTAACCAAGATATGACAGCTATGGAGAGTAGAAAGCAGTGGGGAAGATGGTGGAGTAGCAGGACCCTGAGCTCACTGAGTCAACAGTTACATGAATTGCAACTGACTTTGAAAGTGACCTGAAGACTGGCAGAACAGATCTTCTACAGCTATTTTCAGAGAGAAGTCTGCAAAAAAGGATAGGAGGGGTAGAGATGTGGTTGGGAACCAAACCCCTGGTGTCACTAACTACAAATGGGAGGGACACCACAAGCACAGAGGAGTGATGGGATCAGACCCCACACTAGGGCATCCCTGGCCCTGGGGACCCACATTGGGAAGGTGAGTCCTTATAGCATCTGGCTTTGAAAATCAGCGGGACTTCACTCTGAGAGCTTGAAAAATCAGCAGGGCTTGGTCTGTCGAGGTGGCTCAGTCACTTAAGTGTCTGACTCTTGATTTCAACTCAGGCTATGATTCACAGTTCATGAGTTTGAGTCCCGCATCACGCTATTTGCTGACAACATGGAACCTGCTTGGGATTCTCTCGCTCCTTCTCTCTCTGCCCTTCCACAGCTCGTGCTCTCTCTCTCTTTCTCAAAATAAATAAACTTAAAAAAAAATCACCAGGGCTTAACTCTCAAAAGCTGGATGGCAATAGCAAGCCAAGCCTCTGCCCTTAAAGAGCCAGGATACTAAGTGACTCTCTGGAGACACAGCACAGAAGCAGCAATTTGAAAAGTGCCTGAGCAGCACCTGGGTGTCTCAGTCAGTTAAGCCTCTGACTTCAAGCCCTGCATCGGGCTCTGTACTGACAGCTCAGAGCCTGGAGCCTGCTTCAGATTCTGTGTCCCGCTCTCTCCCTGCCCCTCCCTTGTTCATGCTCTCTCTCTCTCTCAAGAATAAATAAAACATTAAAAAATAAATGAATTAAAATAAATAAACATTAAAAAAATCTTTCTAATAAAAAATACAAAATAAAAGTGCTTGGGGTATACATGAAGAAGATTTATTGACTAATTTGAGGTCATGTGTTGGAAGAGCAGAGATCTGCAGGAGAGTTCTTTGGGAGAAAAAGCTCTTTTTCTTGTCCTTCCTCAGCCTAGATAGTTGCATGCTTGTGGGAGTCAGTCCTAACACTCACCAGCCAGCCCTGGAATTTCTTTCAGCCCTGCCCCATCCAACTCACCTGCCTTGGCAGGTGTCCCACCACACCTAGCAGGAAGCCCTGGCTAGAACCAGCACCTCTCCAAAGTGACTCCTGCCCTGCAGAGGTGGGGAGATGACCCCACACATGACCCCATCTGCAGTTTGTGCACAGGAAACAAGTCTTGCCCATCAGTGCACCCACAGCTATCACAGCAACTAATTGCAGATAGCCAGGCTGAGGGCCAATCCCACCGACCAGCATGCCCACAGCAATCAAGACTCAGCCACAATAGGAGGACACATGCAGCCCACACAGCAGTCACCCTAGAGCACTTGGTTCTGGTAACCAAGGGGGGACTGAACTACAATGCACCACAGGACCCCATCTACACAACGTCACTACTTTCAAGACCATATAGCCATAGCTGACCTACCTAATACATAGAAACAGACACAGAGAGACAAAATGGGGGGACAGAAGAATAAGTCCTAATTGATAGAATAAGACAGGGATGCCTGGGTGGCTCAGTCGGTTAAGTGTCTGACTCTTGGTTTTGGCTCAGGTCATGATCTCACAGTTCGTGAGTTTAGCCCCACATTGGGCTCCATGCTGTCAGCACGGAGCCTGCCTGAGATTTTCTCTCTCCCTCTCTCTCTGCTCCTCCTCTGCTCTCTCTGTCTCTCAAAATAAATAAACTTAAAAAAAAAAAGAACAAGACAAAACCACAGAAAAAGAGCTAAACAAAATGGAGGTAGACAATATACTTAATAAAGACCAAAGTAATGATCATTAGATACTCATGGATACTCATTAGAGAGAGGAGTGGATAAACTCAATGAGAACTTCAACAGATATAGAAAATATAAAAACTAGCCAGTCAGAGCTGAATTAGGCAATAGTTGAGATGAAAAATACACTAGAGAGAATCAACAGCAGGTTAGGTGATGCAGAAGAATGGATCAGCAACCCAATCAGCTAAATAGCAAAAGAGAAAAGAATAATAAAAATGGGAATAGTTTAAGGGACACCTGTGACATCATCAAATATAGTTACATTTGGATTACAGGGATCTCAGAAGAAAAAGAAGAGAGAGAGAAGGGGGCAGAAAATTTATTTGAATCATAGTTGAAAACTTACCTAACCTGGGGAAGGAAACAGACATCTAGGTCTGGGAGGCAAAGAAAGCCCCAAATAAGATGAACCCAAGGAAGCCCACACCAAGACAAAAAATATATCTTAAAGCAGCAAGAAAAAGCAAACAGTTACATGCCAGAAAAAAGCCCCACAAGGCTATCAGGTGATTTTTCAGCAGAAACTTTGCAAACCAGAAGGGAATAGCATGATATATTCAAAATGCTGAAAAGAAAAAAACCCTACAATCAAGAATACTAATGTTATCATTAATTGAAAGAGAGATATAAGGTACCCAGACAAACAAAAGTTAAAGGAGTTCATCACCACTAAACCAGCTTACAAAAAATGTTAAAAGGAATGCTTTACTTGGAAAGAAAAGACCATACCTAGAATTAAGAAAATTAGGAAGGGAAAAAATTTCACTGGTAAAGGCAAACATACAGTAAAGACAGTAGATTAATCACTTATAAGGCCAATATAGAGGTTAAAACACAAAAGTAGTAAAATCAATTATATCTACAACAATTAGGGGATATACAAAATAAAAAGATATAGACTATAAAATGACATACATAAAACATGAAGGGCAAGTAAAAATTTAGTGCTTTTAAAATGTGTTCAAACTTAAGTGTCCATCTACTTTACATAGACTGCTATATACATAGGATGTTATATATGAACCCCATGGTGACCACAATCCAAAAACCTGTAGTAGATGCAAAAGAAATAAAGAGAAAAGAATCCAAGCATAACACTAAAGAAAGCCATTGAGCCACAAGGAAAGAGAGCAAGAGAAGAGAGGAATAAAGAATAACTATAAAAACAACCAGAAAACAATGAACAAAATGGCAATAAGTACATATCTACTACTAATTACTTTAAATGTAAATGGACTAAATGATCCAATAAAAAAGTGTAGGGTATGGATGGATGGATAAAAAATGGATAAAATGGATAAAACAGAATGGATAAAAAAAAAAACAAAAAACCAAAACAAGACCCATCAATATGCTGCCAACAAGAGAATCACTTTAGACCTAAAGATACATATACACTAAAAGTAAAGGGATGGAAGAAGCTATTCCATGCAAATGGAAGTGGAAAAAAAAAAAGCCAGGATAGCAATATTTATACAGACAAAATGGACTTTAAAACAAAGCCTGCAACATCAAAAAGAAGGGTATCATATAATGATAAAGGGATCAATCCAACAAGAGAATGCAATTGCAAATATCTATGCACACAACATAGGAGCACCTAAATACATAAAGCAAATATTAACAGACATAAAAGGAGGCTGATAGTAATACAATAACAATAGGGGAATTTAACACCACATTTTTATCAATTAACAGAGCATCCAGATAAGAAATAGGAAACAGTGGCTTTAAACAATACATTAGGCCAGATGAACTTAAGAGATATACACAGAACATTCCATCCAAAACCAGCAGAATATTCACTCTTTTCAAATATACACAGAATGTTCCCTAGGATAGATAACATGGTGGGCCATAAGACAAGTGTCAATAAGTTTAAGAAGACTGAAATCATATTAAGCATGTTTTCCAACCACAATGGCATGAAACTAGAAATCCATTACAAGAAAGAAAAACTGGAAAAAATACAAACACACGGAGGCTAAACAATAGACCACTAAACAACCAACAGGGCAAAGAAGAAATCAAACTGGAAATCAAAAAAATTGACAGAAACAAATAAAAATGGAAACAATGGTGCAAAATCTTTGGGACACAGCAAAAGTAGTTTAAGAGAAAAGTTTATATAATGTAGGCCTACCTCAAGAAACAAACAAACAAAATTCAAATAATTTAACCTTATACTGAAAAGAACTAAAAAAAAAAAAAAAAGAACAAACAAACCAAAGTTAGTAGACAGAAGGGAATAATAAAGATTAGAGTGGTAATGAATGAGGTGTGCCCAGATGGCTCAGTCAGTTGAGCATCTGACTCTTGATTTTGGCTTAGCTTATGATCACAGGGTCATGGGATTGAGCCCCACATCAGGGCTCTACACTGAGTGTGAAGTCTGCTTAGGATTCTCTCTCTCCCTCTGCCACCCCCCTCCCCTACTTATGTGTGCTCTCTTTCTCAAAAAAAAAAAAAAAAAAAGAGTGGAAATAAATGACAGATACTAAAAAATAATAGGAAAGATCAATGAAGCCAAGAGCTGGTTCTTTGAAATGATAAACAAAATTGATAAACCTTTAGTCAGACTTATCAAGAAAAAGAGGATGTAAATAAATATTTTTTTAGAAATGAAAGAAGAGAAAGAACAACAAACACAGAAATATAAAAGATTGTAAGGGAATACTATAAAAATTATATGCCAACAAATTGGACAGCCTAGAAGAAATGAGTGAATTCCTAGAAACATACAATCTTCCAAAACTGAATCAGGAAAACAATAGAAATTTTGAACAGACCAATTACTAGTAATAAAATTGAATCAGTAATATAATACCAAAACCAAAACCAAAACCAAACCAAACCAAAACAAAAAATTTCCCAACAAACAAAAGTCCAGGACTAGATGGCTTTACAGGCAAATTCTACCAAACATTTTAAGAAGAGTTAATACCTATCCTTCTTAAACTATTCTAAAGAATAGAAAATGAAGGAATGCTTTAAATTCATTCTGTGAGTCCAGCATTACCCTGATACCAAAACCAGACACAGACGCTACAAAAAGAGAAAATTACAGGCCAATGTCCCTGGTGAACATACATGCAAAAATCCTTAACAGAATATTAGCAAACCAAATACTACATCAAAGGGATCAGTCACCACAATCAAGTGGGATTTATTCCAGGGATGCAATCTTTGCAAATCAATCAAAATGATACACTACATTAACAAGAAGGATTAAAACCCACATGATTATCTCAAGAGACGCAGAAGTATTTGACAAAATACACATCTATGCATGATAAAACTCTCAACAAAGTGAGTATACCGGAAACATACCTCAACATAATAAAGGCCATATATGAAAAACCCCCAGCTAACATCATACTCAATGGTGAAAACTGAAGGCCTTTCTTCTAAGACAAGGCAGAAGACAAGGATGTCCACTTTCCCTACTTTTATTCAACAGAGTACTGGAAGTCCTAGCCATGGCAATCAGACAACAAGAAGAAATAAAAGGCATCCAGATTGGTGAGGAAGGAGTAAAATTGTCATTGTTTGCAGATGACAAGATACTATATACAGAAAACCCCAACATTCCACCAAAAAACTATCAGGACTAATAAATGAATACACCAAAGTTGCAGCATAGAAAATTAATATACAGAAACTTGTTGCATTTTTATACACTAATAACAATGTAGCAGAAAGAAATTTAAAAAAAACACAACTTCACTTACAATTGCATCAAAAGAATACATTACCTAGGAATAAACTTAACCAAGGAGGCGAAAGACCTATACTCTGAAAACTACAAGACACTGATGAAAGAAATTAAAGATGACATACATGGAAGGACATACTACGCTTATGGATTGGAAGACTTAATGTTGTTAAAATATCCATAATACCTAAAGCAA
This sequence comes from Prionailurus bengalensis, assembly GCF_016509475.1. NCBI lineage: Eukaryota > Metazoa > Chordata > Mammalia > Carnivora > Felidae > Prionailurus > Prionailurus bengalensis. The sequence continues at coordinate 80,725,146 of NC_057348.1, forward strand.
TCTACAGATTCAATGCAACCTCTGTTAAAATACAAATAGCATTTTTTACAAAACTAGAATAATACTAAAATTTGTATGGAGCTGCAAAAGACCCTGGATAGCCAAAGCAATCTTGGGAAAGAACAAAGCTAGGGGTATCACAATCTCAAATTGCAAATCAATCAAAAGCAATCTTGGGAAAGAACAAAGCTAGAGGTATCACGATCTCAGATTTTAGGATATACTACAAAGCTATTAAAACCAAAATAGTATGGTACTTGCAAAAAAATAGACACATAGATCAAGGGACTAGGATAGAGATCCCAGAAATAAACCCACACTTACATTGTCAATTAATCTATGGCAAAGTAGGCAGGAATATACAATGGGGAAAAGACAGTCTCTTCAACAAATGGTGTTAGGAAACCAAATACTTACAGCTAAAAGAATGCTACTGAACCACTTTCTCACACCATTCACAAAAATAAACTCAAAATCGATTAAAAACCTTAATGTGAGACTTCAAATCATAAAACTCCTAAGAGAAAACCTAGGCAATAATCTCTCAGACATCAGCCTTAGCAACGTATGTATGGATATGTCTCCTCAAGCAAGAAAAATAAAAGCAAAAATAAATTATTAGGAGTATACCAAAATAAAAAGGTTTTGCACAACAAAGGGAACTAACAACAAGATGAAAAGACCACTACTGAATGGGAGAAGGTATTTGCAAATGATATATCTGATAAGGGCTTAATATCTAAAATATACAAAGAACTTACATAACTCAACACCAAAACCCCACAAATAACCTAATTAAAATGGGCAGAGAACCTGAATAGACATTTTTCTAAACAAGACATATAGATGGCCAGCAGACATTTGAAAAGATGCTCAACATCACTCATTATCAGGGAAATACAAATCAAAACCACAATGAGATCACCTCATCAATCAGAATGGCCAGCTAGGAAAGCAAGAAAGAAAGAGGAAGAAAGAAAGAAAGAAAGAAAGAAAGAAAGAAAGAAAGAAAGAAAGAAAGAAAGAAAACAAGTATTGGTGAGGATGTGAAGAAAAAGGATTCCTTGTGTACTGTTGGTGAGAATGTGAACTGGTACAACTAATATGGAAAACAGTATGAAGTTTCCTCAAAAAATTAAAAATAGAAACCCCATATAACCTATTAATTCCACTTTTGGTATTTGTTTGAAGAAAATTAAAACACAAATTGAAAAAGATATGTGTACCCCTGTGTTTACTGCAGCATTTTTTACAATAGCCAAGATATGAGAGCAACCCAAGTGTCCATCAATAGATAAATGGATAAAGAAAAGGTGGTATACAACGGTATATTATCCAGCCATTAGAAAGAATGAAATCTTACCATTTGCAAAAACATAGATGGTATGATGTTAAGTGAAATAAGTTAGACAGAGAAAGACAGATGCCATATGATTTCACTTACATGTAGACTCTGAAAAACAAATGAACAAACAAAAAAACGGAAACAGACTCATACATACAGAGGACAAACTGATGGTTACCAGAGATGAGGTGGGTGGGAAATACATGAAATGGCAGAGGGGATTAAGAGATACAAAGTTTTAGTTAAAAAATCAGTAAGTCATGGAGAGGAAAAGTATAGCATCGGGAATCTAGTCAATAATATATAAAAAAAAATTGTATGATGACAGATGTTTACTAAACTAGTTGTGGTAGCCATTGAGTAATGTACAGATTTTTAAATCACTTTGTTATATACCCGAAACTAATATAACAGTGTATGTCAACTATATTTCAACAACAATAATAATTAATAAATAAATAATACATAAAAATATTTCAACCCACTCTCCCCCAGAAAGTAGAAAGCAAGTTGCTAAAGCAACAGTGAAAACGTTGAGCAGTGGAAGCAGAATCATGTGACCAAACATATGGGCACAGGTCAGAGGTGCTGCAGTGGAGTAAAGCTGTGCCCAGCCCCGCGTGGGGGATGGGGCATTACTGGGCTTGAGTCTTTGCTGAGGCCAGTACCTCAGAGCGATCTCTTAAAGCTATTTTCCCTGTGGAGAAAACAGGAGGATGCCAACAATGAGGAAAAATCATAGCTATTTTCATTTTATTAGTGTTTTTGTGTGTTTTGTTTTTAGTCAGAACAGTATCTGTGAAATTAAAATAAGAATTCAGGGCAAGAAACTCTTTAAAAAGGAATATGAGGATGACAGACTCTTCCAGCATAGTAAGTCATGAATTAATGAGGACTTCAACTTCTTTCAACAATAGAATAGAAAGAACTAGAAAGAACACTTTTATGCTGGTTTAAAGAGTGGATCATTAGAAAGGAAACCCGGGGCACCTGGGTGGCTCAGTCGGTTGGGCGTCTGACTTCAGCTCAGGTTATGATCTCACAGTCCGTGAGTTTGGCCCCTCGTTGGGCTCTGTGCTGACAGCTCAGAGCCTGGAGCCTGCTTTGGATTCTGTGTCTCCCTCTCTCTCTATCCCTCTCCTGCTCATGCTCTTTCTCTCTCTGTCTCAAAAATAAATAAAAACATTAAAAAAAATTAAAAAAAAAAAGAAAGGAAACTCAAGTTCAAGTCTTACTGACTGAATTATAATTCAATCATGTAATATACTCATTTTTTAATGAATGATGCCATTTATTGTAGATATTTATATATTACTTCCCAGGTTATATCTTCTAAAGAAAAGTTTAATCTTAGTAAATTTAGGGGCTAACAGCAGAACAGAAAGATTGTATTGTAGATGAAATTTGTCTTTTCTTCTGTCACCTCATTCCTTTCCTGGTTTTATCCACCCTGCTGTGATATCCCCAATACTCTTACTTTACTCATCTGAATTCCTTTCCCTTATGAAAATCAGAATTTAGTAAAGAATGATTCCAATGATTAATGTTCCCCCTCCCCACAAGCAAAATTTGTATATAATCTCCATCAAACTGAGGGTTTCCAAATGTCTTTGAACATCAGGCAGAATATTGGCCGGGATGGGGGGTGGGGGGCAAGGGGCCTTTGTTGTATGCCTAAAATAAATCCATGATTGAGGAGAAAAACATTTGTCTTTGAAAAGTGGAATTAAGAATTCTGGGCAGTTTGTATAGATTTGAACCAAGCTTATCTCTATACCAAACAGACGTGGCCACATGTTTATTTATATGGCAAACAAGGTGGCGATAACATGAGAAAAAATAACCCCATTTGCACTTCATAGTAGCCATGTACATATAACAAATGTGTTAATATAATATTATCTTTGCTCATTAAAGAAGATACAGAAAGTACAGATAATTTCAGGAATCCTCACATAGGTGTTCAACACACATGTCAGTCAATGTGTGTTATTGTGAATAGTTGCAAGTAATAAATTTGCATCTTTTTGGTATATTCCGAAATCTTAATTTATATGGTTTTCCTATGCCTGTTTGGTGAGACATTTTGGTAAGCCTTTTATTTTTTCTTTCTTTCTTTTTTTTTTTTTAAAGAAAATTTAATTTTATATTCTTGAGAAGGCAAAATCATTCAGTTTAATAGTGACCTACAACTCTATACTATTATCAATACAGCTGACAATAATAATACCTTAGACTTACTTAAAAATGCTTTAATGTTTTAAAAAATGTTTATTTTTGAGACAGACAGAGCGTGAGGGGGGAGGGGCTGAGAGAGAGGGAGACAGAATCTGAAGGAGGCTCCAGGCACTGAGCTGTCAGCACAGAACCCAATGCGGGGCTCGAACTCATGAACCGTGAGACCATGACCTGAGCCGAAGTTGGAAACTTAAACAACTGAGCCACCCAGGCACCCCTTGAAATGCTTTAAAATAAATACAATATAATGGGAAAATTTTAAGCTGCAATTTTAACTTAAAAAAATAGATAATATGATAACATTCCAAAAAGTGTATATGGTATATAGTTCTTCCAGTCCATTCCTGTCTCCTTACTGCCCAAGGCAACCATTGCTCTCATTTTCTTGTGTAGCTTCTGGAGTTAGCCTTTGGATTCCATTCATTTCTAATATTTGTTTGATTTATTTATTTATTTATTTATTTATTTATTTATTTATTTATTTTAGATGACTCCAGAATTGATGATAAAAGCATGTACTTTTTATACTGGACGTTTAGTAAAGACACACTTTTGGTAAGAACGTGATTTTTACATACTATTTCTTTGTGTTTTTATTTTTTAATACTCTCCATATGAAGAACAACTCATTTTTAGCCAGTTGTTCTGATTTTATCTATTTAATCATGTCTCCACCATTTTGTATTATATATTTAATTTATTTTCACTTGGCTTTTACTTAGTTAAAATATGTTCTTTACTTCTTCATGGTATTACTTTGTTGTGTGTGTGTGTGTGTTTTAATGTTTTATTTTATAGTTGAGAGAGAGAGCATGAGCAGGGGAGGGGCAGAGAGATGGAGACAGAATCTGAAGCAGGCTCCAGGCTCTGAGCTGTTAGCACAGCTAACAGAGCCTGATGTGGGGCTCGAACTCACAGACCGTGAGATCGTGACCTGAGTCAAAGCTGGACGTTCAACTGACTGAGCCACCCAGGTGCTCCTGTGGTGTTTTTTTTTTTTTTAATAAAAACTTCAAAATTGAAAGTATAAGGTCTATAATCCCTTCATTTGAAACCCTTGGAGATATGTTTTGAAATTTATATTCCTTTCCTTAAAATTTTTTACAAAGGTGATTTCTGCACATTGTATATATTATATAACATCTTCAGTGGTGTCTGAGACAGCATGCTGGAACCAAATGTATTCAAACATATTAGTATTTCTACTATGTATATATTATATATGTATGTAATGAAATGTATATACATGAAATGAAATGAAAAAAGACTATGAACAATTATGTGTCAATTCCAGGGAGGTTCTAATGCAAAATTACTTTAGATCAGGTCTAGTTTTGCCTCTAAATAGATTATGGAAAAACTTCCGGATTCCAGATCTTTCTGGGTTTTAGAAATGTAGCAAAGGGAATTGCAAGCTCAAAGGAAATGCAAGGACTAGCTAGAAATAAAACAATAACAATAATTGAACAGTTTCTTTCTATGCTGTGGTTTTTGAGGAGCTAAAGGAGGTGGTATTACTCCTTCTCCCTCTCCATTTATTTAGTAATGTATTGCCATAACATCAAAATACTATTTTTCTATATTTTCTGCCTCTAGCTCTTGGAGAGACATAGCAATACCTCTTACAAATGAAGATGATGAGCTGGCTGAGAAAATAGAAAGAGCAATGAAATATAATAATTTCAGACTTCAAAAATATGCATTTCATCTCTGGCACTCTTATGTAAAAGGTCAAAAAAAACAACTTACAGGTAAATCCTTACATAGTATTGATTTTTTTTTATATTCAGGTATTCAAAGAATCAACACACTTAATGGCTGAGCAGTTTGTACTAGAGAATTTATTATTATGTCTAGAGAGCTGTCATGAAATGTAAAGCCCCTAATTTAAAATATTTAATGAGATTTGTGTCAAAGGGTTTCATCGTAACAGAAAACAGTCATGTTTAAAAGAAACTTCTATATGTATTTGTATGAAATAGGGATCTCCTATCAGCTTTTTTACTAATAGACCCCTGGTATATCACAGTTGGGTACCAAAACTGATTATTTCTTGGTAGAGAGTTTTCCATTCATGACAGGTATTTCATTTGAAATGGGTACATGAGGAAACAAAGAAAATGAATTTTCTTTTCCTTAAATCTTTGATGAGCAGGCAGTGCAAGTACATGATCTTAGGAGCAGGGATAGAGGACTCCAGCCTTTTTTTATTTTTATTTTTTATTTTTTTAATGTTTTTTAATCTATTTTTGAGAGACAGAGAGAGACAGAGAAGGGGAGGGGCAGAGAGAGAGGAAGACACAGAATCCAAAGCAGGTTCCAGGCTGAGCTGTCAGCACAGATCCCAAAGTGTGGCTCAAACCCATGAACTGTGAGATCATGACCTGAGCTGAAATGGGTTGCTTAAAGGGGACTGAGTCACCCAAACACCCCTGGGGACTCCAGCCTTTTGTTCAGATTTTAGCCACTTCACCAAATACTGATTTATCGTTGCTGCAAATTAGAGAATTATTTCCCCTTGATCCATTCCTGTTGGTCTCTCAGTCACAGTGAACCCTCTGAAGGTTTTGACATAAGACTGATGGACTTCTAATTCTGGGAGGAAACAATTGGTCGCAGTGAGGAAGCCACTGCCTTCTGTCAGTGGTATCCGGGGGCCTGCCTTAGTCATCCTTCTTCCTGGCCCCACCCCTGTATTTGAGCTTTGGACCCTTGGTGAAAACATAAAATGGAGCAAATTCTTTAATCATAATGCATTTAACTAAATTAGAATACTATCACATGATTCTATTTCTATGAATAAGTTTGGAAATTCTGGTTTTATAAAGATGTGCTATCACATCTATTACATCTTAATTTATAAGGGCAAAGGTGATGTTTACAGGTTAATAAAGTCTCGGGAGTAGAAATCTACTGCTATCCGTAATAATTAATTTTAGAAGAAATTAAAATCAAACAAAAACTGTCAGATGCCATATTGGTTCATATTGTAAACACTTTGGGTTTTGGGGAAATATCTTTAAATATATACAATAATCTAATAACTTTTCTTTAGATACACTATCGCAGGTACAAAAGATGTTGCACTGTTACAAGCTGACAGCTATCCTAACTAAATGGAGGGATAAAGCAAGACTTAAGTATAAAAAGAGAGAAGATGAGCTGGTACGGTATCTTGGAAACTTAGTATTTTTAGAAATTTAATTTTGGTGTTACATTGATGTGGCTTCAGATAATGATGCTATGTGTGGAAAGTACTAAAATCCTGAATATTACATACTTTTGGTGGGGTCTTTATTCTTGTAATTTAATAATTTAAATTTCACTTCAGCTACCAAGAATATTTTCTAATAAATTCTGTTGTTTCAACTATGAACACTGAGAAAAATCATTTCAACATTTTGTTTAAAGTTACTGATAAAGACTAAGAATTTTGCTCAAGCAAGTGATTAGATGGGTATAGATGTCTAAAATGGAAGAGAAACTATTTGTTGTGATAAAGACTGAATAGTTTTTTTCTAGGTAAGATTAAATTGTTATTTATTCTTTTTCAACATTTAATGTAACAAATTATAATTTTAATATCAAATAATTTTAAAAATTACTAAATTGCTAAAATTAAAGGATCATTCTTAACTGGGACACCTCCTCCCCCCCACCCCCAGCAATTAAAGTAATTAATTTTTAAAAATATTTATTTATTTTTGAGAGAGAGAGAGAAACAGAGTGCGAACGAAGAAGGAAGGAGGGGCAGAGAGAGAGGGAGACACAGAATCTGAAGCAGGCTCCAGGCTCTGAGCTGTCAGTACAGAGCCTGACGCAGGGTTCAAACCCAGGAAGTGAGATCATAACCTGAGCCAAAGTCAGACGCCCACCCGAATGAGCCACCCAGGTGCCCCCAGGCATTAAAACAATTAAAATAGAGGATCCAAGGAAATTCCTCCAAACCTGAAAATATCTCTAGTTTGCTTAAGCTATTAGTAAATTACTATTTAATATTGTTTTAGTAAGCACAGTAACTATTAGGATCAGACAGAAAAATGCTGAAATTTTTTTAGGTATTTTATTCAGTAGGTAATATTTTATCAATAGTCTTTGAAATACAAAGTTGGAATAAATAGGAAAGAGAAAAATAAGAAGTTAAACTCCCTGTTTTGTCATTGCCTGGTGGAGGGCAGGATCAATGCCTCCCACCGCTAACTAGTTCAGATGTTGAGACTGATGATACTACATACGTCCCGAGAGGGCATGAAAAGATTTATTGCTTACATAATCCTTGAAACAGTGCTGGAGCCTGCAAAGGATACTGACATGCATAAAGCATATTCTTGCTCTCTGGAAGTTTATTATCTGCTGGTATTGAACAGGTGTTCTTATAGGATGTCCTCTAGAATTTTGTGGAGTTCATTTTCAATGTTGCCAGTTAAACAGTTATACTTCAGGTTCCACTGTTTTAATCTGCTTGTTCAGTGTTTTTCAACACTGTGTACTAAGCTAGTACTTTGACCTTGGCTCCCCCCATGCCTGATCAGTGATTGTCCAATGGTGCAATAAATAACTGTACGTGACTAGTCTGCTCCTTTCACATCCCTCTAAATCTGAACATCCTTGAGGCAAAATCGTTCTCTTAATCATACACATACATTGAGTATAATGTTTTGCATGTAGTAGTTGACACAATTAATACATATAATAATGTATATTATACATAATATAGTATTATCCTTAATATAGATGTATATTATATAGTTAATTGAGTGTTTAGAGAAAATATTTGCTTCTAGCTATGTGATTTCTTGGCCTAATAATCACTCACTTAGGAGGATGAAGTGAAGGAGGCAGGTATATATAATAATATATATATATATACTATATCATAATATGTAATAATTATATAACTATATATAATATATACTATATAATAATATGTAATAATTATATATTATATATAACTAATAATAATCAAAATTGTGTGTAACATTTGTTTGCCCTTATGGCTTTTTCTTGATTATGCAGTTTTAAGGAATGTATTGAAAGTTAAAATGGGGACTTCTTGTAACAATAAATCAGGCAAGTCCCCAGATGCTTTCTTCTGTCTCTCCTTTCTTTTTTTAAATTTCTGTGCTAACCACCTCCTTTCCATGCCCCAAATATCAGTTCTATCGTTACCAGAACCTCGACTCTGTGGGTTTCAGCTTCCTCATCTGAAGGAGGAGCTGGACCACATCTTCAAGGTTGTTGCCTGTGCCAATGTTGTCTTACAACTAATGGAAATGATGTCTAATGCCTTGGTGGTCCAGAGAATATTAAACATGCTACTGACAAGACAGTTTATATAACAATGATAGTAACAATAAATAGTGCTTAATTGGTGCTATCATGGTATTGAGCACTGTGCTTTTTTAAAAAAAGTTTATTTTGAAGGAGTGAGAGAGCACATGCTCGTATACAAGCCAGGGAAGGGCAGGGTGAGAGGGAGAGAGAATGGGCCCAATCCCATGAACATTTGAAATCATGGCCTGAGCTGAAATTGAGTCAGAAGCTTAACCAACTGAGCCACCCAGGTGCCCCACACTATGCTTGATATATATCATCTCATTTAACCTTTACAACAATTCCATGGAATTTATAAATTATTTTCATGGCAGATATTAAAACATGAACTTCAATTGCTAAAATGGAGAAACAACCTAAAACTCAAAGTAGCTGCTAATGAAGAATCCATTTTTCCTGAACCAAGTCTGTCTAAAGTCTCTCTTGAAGGCAATATTCCTGAATGTGACATTTCACTGTTACCCCAAAGAGCGGTCTCACAGGTTTGTATGAATTCATGTACCGTAACTAGTCATTTTCACAATGCTTATTTAAAGAGTGGTGTTATAAACCTTACATGGATGATGGAGATTTTATTTAAAAGATATACGTGGTTTTTTTACAACTACATTTGGGTTAAGTTAATTTTTTTAGAGGCCATCCTTTTGGATGGCTATAAGATGAATCTAACAGTCAAAAGTGGGGAAAGTAAAGCTGTAGGAAATGTTTTTCTTTCCTTCCTCCTTCAAGTACATGTTGTCATTTAAGGTGGAACAGATTTTAGATACTCCAGTGCTCACTTTTTAATCTCCAATCCCTCCCTAATCTTTTAATCTTAACATTATCCCTCTATTCGGGGATGTAAATGGTCTTGGCTTATTGCAACTTTCAGTTAGTTAAAATATTTATACTATCTTTCTTCCTTAGATTGTGAATTCATAAAAAGAATCATGTAGTTACATCTTACAATTCATTGAATTGATCTCTGAAAAATAAACCATAATTCCAACTACTGGTTATATTCTCTCCTATTTTGATAGAAAAGTAACTTCTATTTTGTGAGGCTACATGATAAGTGGTAGAAGAAGTGTAAAATATCACCTCATTCTGATTTATGGCAGCTTCACATTATAAAATCCCATGTATTAAATATACCCCTCTAAATGCACAGAATCAAGCTCAAGTTATATTTGGGAACAGGTATCTATGTATCTACACCTAATCTTGCATTTTATGTAAAAATTAAAAAAAATTTTTTTTACATTTATTTATTTTTGATAGACAGAAAGAGACAGCACAAGTGGGGGAGGGGCAGAGAAAGAAGGAGACACAGAATCCAAAGCAGGCTCCAGGCTCCGAGCTGTCAGCACAGAGCCCGAAGCAGGGCTCGAACTCACAAACCGCAAGATCATGACCTGAGCTGAAGTCGGACGCTTAACTGACTGAGCCACACAGGCACCCCATTTTTTATTTTATATTATTATTATTATTATTATTAATTTTTTTGCATTTTATATCGAGCATAGAATTAGGATAAGGATAGTTTTGCCCATAATTTCCTCTTTATAAATGGCCTCTGGTTTGTTTTTAAATTGGAATTCCTATAATTTTTTTTACTGGTTTGTAATAGCCCTTTATATATTGGTAATATCAACCCTTTGCCTGGAATATATTAGAGATTTCCACCCCTCCATGCTTGATGTTTGCTTTCAATTTTGTCTGTAGAGTCCTTCAATGTGAAAATTTTAGAGCTTTCTGTAATGAAGTCTGTCATTCTTGCCCTAATTACTTTTCCTTTTGTGCCATATTAATATGTCATTCTTAGCTGTTTTCCTAAGCTATGTCACATTCTTTCTTACAGTTTATACAGCTGTTTTTTGTCTTTGAACTCCTAAGCTGTTCACTGCTAATGTTTCTCTGTTTACTTTATCAGTGGCTGTTCTAGGGTTTACTATATGCCTTTTCAATTTATCACAGATTACACCTTCACAAAATTTTCTACCACTTTATGTACAATGTTAAAACCTAAGAGTAAGCTTTCGTTTTCCTTCTCCTGTGCTTCATGCTAGTATTGCCATACATCATATTCTTAGGTATTTATAAACCGTACAATGCAATTTATTATTTTTACTTTAATAGTCAACTATATTCTCTTTCTCAAAAATAAATAATCTTAAAAAATATTTTTAAAACAGGGGCGCCTGGGTGGCTCCGTCACCCAGTCAGTTGAGCATTTGACTTCAGTTCAGGTCATGATCTCATGGTTTGTGGGTTCAAGAGCCTGGAGCCTGCTTCGATTCTCTATCTCTGTCTCTCTCTCTGCCCTCTCCCACTTGTGTGTGCTCTCTCTCTCTCAAAAATAAACTTAAAATTATTTACAAAATAGTCAATTTTATTTTACTCAGCATTTATTTACTTATTTATGTATTTATTTATTATGACTAAAGGGCAGGGAGACCTGCCCCTAATTTGCTTTATTATTTATTTTCTAGTTAGTTAACATGTAGTGTAATATTGGTTTCACTTACATATAACACCCAGTGCTCATCTAAACAAGTATCCTCCTCAATGCCCATCACCCATTTAACCTATCCCCCACCCACCTCCCTCCATCCACCCTGTTTGTTTTCTATCATTAAGAGTCTCTTGGGGCACCTGAGTGGCTCAGTTGGTTAAGCATCCAACTTCAGCTCAGGTCATGATCTCACTGCTTGTAAGTTTGAGCCCTGCATTGGGCTCTGTGCTGACAGCTTGGAGCCTGGAGCCTGCTTCAGATTCTCACTCTGTCTCTCTGGCCCTCCCTCACTCATGCTCTCTCTCACTCATGCTCTCTCTCTCTCTCTCTCTCAAATATAAAAAAGAAACACTAAAAATTTTTTTAAATGTCTTATGCTTTGCTTCTCTCTTCTTTTTTTTCCCCTCTTCTTATATGTTTATCTCTTTGTTTCCTAAATGCCACACATGAGTGAAATCATAGGGTGTTTATCTTTCTCTGATTTCCTTCATTTAGCATAATACTCTCTAGCTTCATCCACATTGTTGCAAATGGCAACATTTCATTTTCATTTCATATACCACATTTTCTTTATCCATTTGTCACTTGATGGACACTTGAGCTCTTTTCATAGTTTAGCTATTGTTGATATAGAATATATTTATTATTTTGTTGTTTTCTTATTGAAGTATAATTAGTGTACAGTGTTATATTAGTTTCAGGTGTATAATATGATGATTCAATGGTTCTATACATTACTCAGTGCTCATCACAATAAGTGTTCTCTTAACCTGCTTTATTTCACCCACCCCTCCACTCATCTCTCCTCTGGCAGTCATTAGCTTGTTTTTTTTTGTTTTGGTTGTCTTTTTTTTCTTTGTTCATTTGCTTTGTTTCTTAAATTCCATATGATGGAAATCATAATGATATTTGCATTTCTATAACTTATTTCACTTAGCATCATACCCCCTAAGTCTATCCATTTGTTGCAAATGCCAAGATCCATTCTTCTTATGGATGAGTAATATTCCATTGTGTATATATATGTGTATATATGTGTGTGTGTGTGTGTGTGTGTGTGTGTGTGTGTATAACCCAAAGAAGCACACACTACCTCTTCTTTGGGTTTTTTCCCATATCTTGGTTGTTGTAAATAAAGCTAAAATAAACACAGGGATGCATATATCCCTTTGAATTAGTGTTTTAAATTTCTTTGGGTAAATACCCAGTAGTGAAATTACCAGATCATACAGTAATTCTATTTTTAATTTTTTAAGGAACTCCGTACTGTTTTCCACAGTGGCTGTACCAGTTTGCATTCCTACCAACAGTGCATGAGGGTTCCAAGATTTGTTGTTTCTTGTGTTTTTTATTTTAGCCATTCTGACATGTGTGAAGTGATATCTTATTGTGGTTTTGATTTGCATTTCCCTGATGATTAGTGATGCTGAACATCTTCTCATGTGTCTGTTGGCTATCTGGATGTCTTCTTTGGAGAAATGTCTGTTCATGTCTCTGTCCATTTTTAAATCAGATTATTTGTGTTTTTGATGTTGAGTTGTATAAATTCTTATACTTTGGATATTAAGCCCTTATTGGATATGCCATTTGTAAATATCTTCTCCCATTGAATAGGTTGCCTTGCCATTTTATTGATGGTTTCCTTCACTGTGGAAAAAGCTTTTTATTTTAGTATATTCCAATAGTTTAATTTTGTTTTTGTTTCCCTTCTCTGAGGAGACATATCTAGAAAAATGCTTCCTTGGCCAATGTCAAAGAAATTAATGCCTATGTTTTCTTCTAGGAGTTTTATAGTTTCAGGTCTCAAATTTAGCTCTTTAATCCATTTTGAATTTATTTTTGTCTATGGTGTAAGAAAGTGGTCCAGTTTCATTCTTTGGGTATAGCTGTCAGTTTTCCCAATACCATTTGTGGAAGAGACTGTCTTTTGCCCATTGTATACCCTTCTGTCCTTTGTGGTAGATTAATTGACCATATAAGTGTGGATTTTTTTCTGGACTCTGTATTCTGTTTCCTTGATCTATGTGTCTATTTTTGTGCCAGTACCATACTGTTTTATTACTATAGCTATACAATATATCTTGAAATTTAGGATTGTGATATCTCTAAGTTTGTTCTTTTTCAAGTCTGCTTTGGCTATTTGGCACCTTTTGTAGTTCCATACAGATTTTAGGGTTACTTGTTCCAGTTCTGTGAAAAATGCTCTTGGTGTTCTGACAGTGATTGCATTAAATCTTTAGATTGTTTTAGGTAGTATGGACATTTTAACAATATTGATTCTTCCAGTCCATGAGCATGGAATATCTTTCTATTTGTTTGTATAATCATCAACTTCTTTCATCAGTGTTTTATAGTTTTTGGAGTAGAGGTCTTTGACTTTGTTGATTTATTCCTAGGTATTTTATTCTTTTTGATGCAACTGTAAATGGGATTGTTTTTAAAATTTTCTTTCTGGGAGATTCCGGAAGATGGCGGCATAGGAGGACTCTGGGCTCACCGCGCGTCCTGCTGATCACTTAGATTCCACCTACACCTGCCTAAATAACCCAGAAAACCACCAGAGGATTAGCAGAACGGAGTCGCCAGAGCCAAGCGCAGACGAGAGGCCCACGGAAGAGGGTAGGAAGGGCAGCGAGGCGGTGCGCGCTCCACGGACTGGCGGAAGGGAGCCGGGGCGGAGGGGCGGCTCGCCAGCCAAGCAGAGTCCCCGAGTCTGGCTGGCAAAAGCGGAGGGGCCTGACGGACTGTGTTCCGACAGCAAGCGCGACTTAGCGTCTGGGAGGTCATAAGTTAACAGCTCTGCTCGGAAAGCAGGAAGGCTGGAGGACAAAGGGAGGGAGAGCTGCTGAGCCCCCCGGACGACAGAGCTCAGTTTGGTGGGGAACAAAGGCACTCGCCAGCGCCACCTCCCCCGCCCATCCCCCAGCCGAAATCCCAAAGAGAACCAGTTCCTGCCAGGGAACTTGCTCGGTCCGTGCAAACACCCAACTCTGTGCTTCTGCGGAGCCAAACCTCCGGCAGCGGATCTGACTCCCTCCCGCTGCCACAGGGCCCCTCCTGAAGTGGATCACCTAAGGAGAAGCAAGCTAAGCCTGCCCCTCCTGCCCCCGTGCACCTTGCCTACCCACCCCAGCTAATACGCCAGATCCCCAGCATCACAAGCCTGGCAGTGTGCAAGTAGCCCAGACGGCCCACGCCACCCCACAGTGAATCCCGCCCCTAGGAGAGGGGAAGAGAAGGCACACACCAGTCTGACTGTGGCCCCAGCGGTGGGCTGGGGGCAGACATCAGGTCTGACAGCAGCCCCGCCCACCAACTCAAGTTATACACCACAGCACAGGGGAAGTGCCCTGCAGGTCCTCACCACGCCAGGGACTATCCAAAATAACCAAGCGGAAGAATTCCCCTCAGAAGAATCTCCAGGAAATAACAACAGCTAATGAGCTGATCAAAAAGGATTTAAATAATATAACAGAAAGTGAATTTAGAATAATAGTCATAAAATTAATCGCTGGGCTTGAAAACAGTATACAGGACAGCAGAGAATCTCTTGCTACAGAGATCAAGGGACTAAGGAACAGTCATGAGGAGCTGAAAAACGCTTTAAACGAAATGCAAAACAAAATGGAAACCACCATGGCTCGGATTGAAGAGGCAGAGGAGAGAATAGGTGAACTAGAAGATAAAGTTATGGAAAAAGAGGAAGCTGAGAAAAAGAGAGAGAAAAAAATCCAGGAGTATGAGGGGAAAATTAGAGAACTAAGTGATACACTAAAAAGAAATAATATACGCATAATTGGTATCCCAGAGGAGGAAGAGAGAGGGAAAGGTGCTGAAGGGGTACTTGAAGAAATAATAGCTGAGAACTTCCCTGAACTGGGGAAGGAAAAAGGCATTGAAATCCAAGAGGCACAGAGAACTCCCTTCAGACGTAACTTGAATCGATCTTCTGCACGACATATCATAGTGAAACTGGCAAAATACAAGGATAAAGAGAAAATTCTGAAAGCAGCAAGGGGTAAACGTGCCCTCACATATAAAGGGAGACCTATAAGACTCGTGACTGATCTCTCTTTTGAAACTTGGCAGGCCAGAAAGAATTGGCACGAGATTTTCAGGGTGCTAGACAGAAAAAATATGCAGCCAAGAATCCTTTATCCAGCAAGTCTGTCATTTAGAATAGAAGGAGAGATAAAGGTCTTCCCAAACAAACAAAAACTGAAGGAATTTGTCACCACTAAACCAGCCCTACAAGAGATCCTAAGGGGGACCCTGTGAGACAAAGTCCCAGAGACATCACTACAAGCATAAAACATACAGACATCACAATGACTCTAAACCCGTATCTTTCTATAATAACACTGAATGTAAATGGAGTAAATGCACCAACCAAAAGACATAGGGTATCAGAATGGATAAAAAAAACAAGACCCATCTATTTGCTGTCTACAAGAGACTCATTTTAGACCTGAGGACACCTTCAGATTGAGAGTGAGGGGATGGAGAACTATTTATCATGCTACTGGAAGCCAAAAGAAAGCCGGAGTAGCCATACTTATATCAGACAAACTAGACTTTAAATTAAAGGCTGTAACAAGAGATGAAGAAGGACATTATATAATAGTTACAGGGTCTATCCATCAGGAAGAGCTAACAATTATAAATGTCTATGCGCCGAATACCGGAGCCCCCAAATATATGAAACAATTACTCATAAACATAAGCAACCTTATTGAGAAGAATGTGGTAATTGCAGGGGACTTTAACACCCCACTTACAGAAATGCATAGATCATCTAGACACACGGTCAATAAAGAAACAAGGGCCCTGAATGAGACATTGGATCAGATGGACTTGACAGATATATTTAGAACTCTGCTTCCCAAAGCAACAGAATATACTTTCTTCTCGAGTGCACATGGAACATTCTCCAAGATAGATCATATACTGGGTCACAAAACAGCCCTTCATAAGTTTACAAGAATTGAAATTATACCATGCATACTTTCAGACCACAATGCTATGAAGCTTGAAATCAACCACAGAAAAAAGTCTGGAAAACCTCCAAAAGCATGGAGGTTAAAGAACACCCTACTAAAGAATGAATGGGTCAACCAGGCAATTAGAGAAGAAATTAAAAAATATATGGAAACAAACGAAAATGAAAATACAACAATCCAAACGCTTTGGGACGCAGCGAAGGCAGTCCTGAGAGGAAAATACATTGCAATCCAGGCCTATCTCAAGACACAAGAAAAATCCCAAATACAAAATCTAACAGCACACCTAAAGGAACTAGAAGCAGAACAGCAAAGGCAGCCTAAACCCAGCAGAAGAAGAGAAATAATAAACATCAGAGCAGAAATAAACAATATAGAATCTAAAAAAACTGTAGAGCAGATCAACGAAACCAAGAGTTGGTTTTTTGAAAAAATAAACAAAATTGGCAAACCTCTAGCCAGGCTTCTCAAAAAGAAAAGGGAGATGACCCAAATAGATAAAATCATGAATGAAAATGGAATTATTACAACCAATCCCTCAGAGATACAAACAATTATCAGGGAATACTATGAAAACTTATATGCCAACAAATTGGACAACCTGGAAGAAATGGACAAATTCCTGAACACCCACACTCTTCCAAAACTCAATCAGGAGGAAATAGAAAGCTTGAACAGACCCATAACCAGCGAAGAAATTGAATCGGTTATCAAAAATCTCCCAACAAATAAGAGTCCAGGACCAGATGGCTTCCCAGGGGAGTTCTACCAGACGTTTAAAGCAGAGATAATACCTATCCTTCTCAAGCTATTCCAAGAAATAGAAAGGGAAGGAAAACTTCCAGACTCATTCTATGAAGCCAGTATTACTTTGATTCCTAAACCAGACAGGGACCCAGTAAAAAAAGAGAACTACAGGCCAATATCCCTGATGAATATGGATGCAAAAATTCTCAATAAGATACTAGCAAATCGAATTCAACGGCATATAAAAAGAATTATTCACCATGATCAAGTGGGATTCATTCCTGGGATGCAGGGCTGGTTCAACATTCGCAAATCAATCAACGTGATACATCACATTAACAAAAAAAAAGAGAAGAACCATATGATCCTGTCAATCGATGCAGAAAAGGCCTTTGACAAAATCCAGCACCCTTTCTTAATAAAAACCCTTGAGAAAGTCGGGATAGAAGGAACATCATAAAAGCCATTTATGAAAAGCCCACAGCTAACATCATCCTCAACGGGGAAAAACTGAGAGCATTTTCCCTGAGATCAGGAACACGACAGGGATGCCCACTCTCACCACTGTTGTTTAACATAGTGCTGGAAGTTCTAGCATCAGCAATCAGACAACAAAAGGAAATCAAAGGCATCAAAATTGGCAAAGATGAAGTCAAGCTTTCGCTGTTTGCAGATGAGATGATATTATACATGGAAAATCCGATAGACTCCACCAAAAGTCTGCTAGAACTGATACATGAATTCAGCAAAGTTGCAGGATACAAAATCAATGTACAGAAATCAGTTGCATTCTTATACACTAACAATGAAGCAACAGAAAGACAAATAAAGAAACTGATCCCATTCACAATTGCACCAAGAAGCATAAAATACCTAGGAATAAATCTAACCAAAGATGTAAAAGATCTGTATGCTGAAAACTATAGAAAACTTATGAAGGTAATTGAAGATTTAAAGAAATGGAAAGACATTCCCTGCTCATGGATTGGAAGAATAAATATTGTCAAAATGTCAATACTACCCAAAGCTATCTACACATTCAATGCAATCGCAATCAAAATTGCACCAGCATTCTTCTCGAAACTAGAACAAGCAATCCTAAAATTCATACGGAACCACAAAAGGCCCGAATAGCCAAAGGAATTTTGAAGAAGAAGACCAAAGCAGGAGGCATCACAATCCCAGACTTTAGCCTCTACTACAAAGCTGTCATCATCAAGACAGCATGGTATTGGTACAAAAACAGACACATAGACCAATGGAATAGAATAGAAACCCCAGAACTAGACCCACAAACGTATGGCCAACTCATCTTTGACAAAGCAGGAAAGAACATCCAATGGAAAAAAGACAGCCTCTTTAACAAATGGTGCTGGGAGAACTGGACAGCAACATGCAGAAGGTTGAAACTAGACCACTTTCTCACACCATTCACAAAAATAAACTCAAAATGGATAAAGGACCTAAATGTGAGACAGGAAACCATCAAAACCTTAGAGGAGAAAGCAGGAAAAGACCTCTCTGACCTCAGCCGTAGCAATCTCTTACTCGACACATCCCCAAAGGCAAGGGAATTAAAAGCAAAAGTGAATTACTGGGACCTTATGAAGATAAAAAGCTTCTGCACAGCAAAGGAAACAACCAACAAAACTAAAAGGCAACCAACGGAATGGGAAAAGATATTCGCAAATGACATATCGGACAAAGGGCTAGTATCCAAAATCTATAAAGAGCTCACCAAACTCCACACCCGAAAAACAAATAACCCAGTGAAGAAATGGGCAGAAAACATGAATAGACACTTCTCTAAAGAAGACATCCGGATGGCCAACAGGCACATGAAAAGATGTTCAGCGTCGCTCCTTATCAGGGAAATACAAATCAAAACCACACTCAGGTATCACCTCACGCCAGTCAGAGTGGCCAAAATGAACAAATCAGGAGACTATAGATGCTGGAGAGGATGTGGAGAAACGGGAACCCTCTTGCACTGTTGGTGGGAATGCAAATCGGTGCAGCCGCTCTGGAAAGCAGTGTGGAGGTTCCTCAGAAAATTAAAAATAGACCTACCCTATGACCCAGCAATAGCACTGCTAGGAATTTACCCAAGGGATACAGGAGTACTGATGCATAGGGGCACCTGTACCCCAATGTTCATAGCAGCACTCTCAACAATAGCCAAATTATGGAAAGAGCCTAAATGTCCATCAACTGATGAATGGATAAAGAAATTGTGGTTTATATACACAATGGAATACTACGTGGCAATGAGAACAAATGAAATATGGCCTTTTGTAGCAACGTGGATGGAACTGGAGAGTGTGATGCTAAGTGAAATAAGCCATACAGAGAAAGACAGATACCATATGGGTTCACTCATATGTGGATCCTGAGAAACTTAACAGGAACCCATGGGGGAGGGGAAGGAAAAAAAAAAGAGGTTAGAGTGGGAGAGAGCCAAAGCATAAGAGACACTTAAAAACTGAGAACAAACTGAGGGTTGATGGGGGGTGGGAGGGAGGAGAGGGTGGGTGATGGGTATTGAGGAGGGCACCTGTTGGGATGAGCACTGGGTGTTGTATGGAAACCAATTTGACAATAAATTTCATATATTAAATAAATAAATAAATAAATAAATAAATAAATAAAATTTTCTTTCTGCTATTTCATTAATGTATAGAAATTCAGATTTCTGTATATTAATTTTGCATCTTGTGACTTTATTGAATTCATTTACTAGTACTAGTAGTTTTTAGGTGGAATCTTGGGTTTTCTGTATATAGTATCATGTCATGTAGAAGGAAAGAAATAATAAAGATTAGAGAAGAAATAAATGAAAATGAGACTAAAAAAAAAGCAATAGAAAAGATCAATAAAAGTAAGAGCCGGTTCTTTGAAGGGATAAACCTTTCACCAGACTTGTCAAGAAAAGACAGAGGACTAAAATAAAATCAGAAATGAAGGAGGAGAGGTAATGACCAACACCACAGAAGTAAGAGAACATTGTGAAAAATTGTATGTCAACAAATTGGACAACCTAGAAGAAGAGGATAAATTCCTAGGCATATATAACCTTTCAAAACTGAAACAGGAAAAAAAATATAGAAAATTTGGACAGACTGGTTATGAGCAATGAAATAGAATCAGCAATTTAAAACTTCCAATAAACAAAGTCCAGGACCAGATGGCTTCAGAGGTGAATTCTACCTAACATTTAAAAAAGTATTAATGCCCACACTGAGATACCACCTCTTGTGGGTCAGAGTGGCTCAAATGAACAAATAAGAAGAATATAGATGCTGGAGAGGATGTGGAGAAGCAGGAACCGTCTTGCACTGTTGGTGGGAATGCTAACTGGTGCAGCCACTCTGGAAAATGGTGTGGAGGTTCCTCAAAAAATTAAAAATAGATCTACTCTGTGACCCAGCAATACCACTGGTAGGCATATACCCAAGGGATACAGGGGTGCTGATGCAACGGGGCACTTGTACCCCAATGTTTATAGCAGCACTTTCAACAATAGCCAAATTATGGAAAGAGCCTAAATATCCATCAACTGACGAATGGATAAAGAAGATGTGGTTTATATATACAATGGAATACTACTTGGAAATGAGAAAGAATGAAATATGGCCTTTTGTAGCAACGTGGATGAAACTGGAGAGTGTTATGCTAAGTGAAATAAGTCAGGCAGAGAAAGACAGATACCATATGTTTTCACTCATATGTGGATCCTGAGAAACTCAACAGAAGACCAGGGGGGAGGGGGAGGTGGGGGAAAAAAAGTTACAGAGAGGGAAGGAGAAAAACCATAAGAGACTCTTAAATACTGAGAACAAACTGAAGGTTGATGGGGGCTGGGGGAAGGGGAAAGTGGGTGATGGCCATTGAGGAGAGCACCTGTTGGGATGAGCACTGGATGTTGTATGGAAACCAATTTGACAATAAATTTCATATAAATAAATAAATAAATAAATAAATAAATAAATAAATAAATAAATGTTAATGCTTGTTCTCAAACTATTTCAAAAAATACAAGAGAGGTGCCTAGGTGGCTCAGGTGGTTAAACATCCAATTCTTGATTTTGGCTCAGGTTATGATCTCACAGTTTGTGAGACTGAGTCCCATGTTGGACTTCACACTGATAACATTGAACCTGCTTGGGATTCTCTCCCTCTCTCTCTGCCCCTCTCCCGCTCATGCTCTCTTTCTCTCTCTCTCTCAAAATGAATAAATAAACATTAAAACAAAGTAGTAGAGGAAGGAAAGCTTCCAAATTCATCCTACAAGGCCAGCATTACCCTGATAACAAAACCAGACAAAGACACTACAAAAAAAGAAAACTATAGGCCAATATCTCTGATAAATATAGATACAAAAATCCTCAATAAAATATTAGCAAACCAAATCCAACAATACATTAAAAAACATTCTCCATTATCAACTGGAATTTATTCCAGGATGCATGTGTGGTTCAATATTTACAATCAATCAACATGACACATCACATCAACAAAAGAAAGGATAGCGGGCACCTGGGTGGCTCAGTCAGTTAAGCATCCGACTTTGGCTCAGGTCATGATCTCACGGTTTGTGGGTTTGAGCCCCACATTGGGTTCTCTGTTGTCAGGGCAGGGCCTGCTTCACATCCTCTGTCCCCCCTCTCTCTGCCCTTCCCCTGCTCTCTCTCTCTTTTAAAAATGAAAACACATTTAAAACAAAGGATAAAAACCATATGATCATTGCAATAATTGCAGAAAAAGCATTTGACAACAACATCCATTCATGATAAAAACCCTTAACAAAGTCGATTTAGAAGGAATATACCTCAATCTAATAAAGACCATCTATGAAAAGCCCACAGCAAACATCATATTCGATGGTTAGAAACTACGAACTTTTCTTCTAAGCTCAAGAACAAGACGAGGATGTCAATTCTTACCACCTTTATTCAACGTACTACTGGAAGTCCTAGCTACAGCAATCAGACAAAAGAAATAAAAGGCCTCCAGATTGGTAAGGAAGAAGTCAAGTCTTTTCAATACATTTTTTACTTTAATAATCTGAAGCTTACAGAAAAGTTGCCAGTACTATACAAAGAACTCTTTTTCCTAAACAGTTCGAAAGTAAGTTGCTGACATGATACTTCATCACCCCTGACTGCTGTTGGTTTATTTCCTGTAAACAAGATCATTTACTTATAGTCAGTTATCAAAATCCTCAAACCCAATTCAGGTTTCTTCCATTGTCTCATTAATGCAAAAGGATCTACTGTAGCAACTGGTTGCCACATCTCCTTACCCTCCTTACCCTCCGAGGGGTTGCAACTGCTCCTTGGTTTTTCTTTAATTTTCATGACCTTGACATGAAGATTAGGTCGGTTTTATTGTGGAATATCTCTTAATTTGAGCTTGTTTTATGTTTCCTCAAGAATACATTCAGGTTATTCGTTTTCATTAGAAATACCACTGGGGTGCCTGCGTGGCTCAGTTGGTTAAGCATCTGACTTCGGCTCAGGTCATGATCTCACGGTCCGTGAGTTCGAGCCCCATGTCGGGCTCTGTGCTGATAGCTCAGAGCCTGGAGCCTGCTTCAGATTCTGTGTCTCCCTCTCTCTCTGACCCTCCCCCATTCATGCTCTGTCTCTCTCTGTCTCAAAAATAAATAAACATTAAAAAAATTAGAAATACCACAGACATTGTGCTGTGCTCTTCTCATTGTATCATATCAGTGACAGGATTTGGATTTGTCTATGACATTCACTTTGGTCACTTGGTTAAAAAGTGGTGTCTATCAGGGGCGTCTGGGTGGCTTAATTAGTTAAGTGTCTGACTTCCTCTTTGGTCATGATCTCATGGTTCGTGAGTTTGAGCCCCACATCGGGCTCTGCACAGTCAGACATTTATTACTTTCCAAAACTGAATTAGGAAAAAAAATAGAAAATTTGCTTTGGATTCTCTGCCTCTCCCTCTCTCTCTCCCCCTCCCCCACTTGCTCTCTCTCAAAATAAACAAATAAACTTAAAAAAAAAAGTGGTGTCTATCAGGCTTCTCCACTTCAATCACACCCTTTGTGATTGATATGCATTTTGTGGGTAATTACTTTAAAATTATATAAATATTCCTGTTTGTTTATTGATAGCAGTATGGACTCATAGTGCTCTGTTTTAGTCACGGGTTATAATCCATTACTATCCCTATTTATTTTGGTGCTCAAATTGTCCTAGATTCAGACGAATTCAAGTTGCCTTCCATGTCCTTTTGACATATAACCAGCTCCTTCGGTATACTTTCTTACTTTATAACACAGCATGATGTCCCAGGCTCATCTCACACTTTCCCTGCCCCACCTTAGATGAGTTATTTCTCCATGAGTCCCTAAATCCTTCTTAATGGAAATTGTACATAGAAACCAAGATTAGAGCACTACGTGTATTCTTTGCCATTGCTGTGTCACTTCTCCCATGTCTTCTCAGTAGACAGAGTGGGAGACTATAATAGGTACATGCAAATACACATTTATTTCCATGTCAACATACTTCTATATACCCAAACTTATTGCACATGGATACTTCCAGTTTTAATTTTGCACTACAGAGCTCATTCTAGTTCTTCTTCCATATTTGCAATGTCCTTCTCCACCAGTGAGAATCCTTGCCTTCATTATTTTTTATTTTTCTTCTTTTTTAAACTACTTATTTATTTTTGAGAGAGAGAGCATGAGCGAGGGAGGGGCAGAAAGAGAGGAGAACAGAGGATCCGAGGTGGGCACAGAGCCCGACACGGGGCTCGAATTCACAAACCTTGAGATCATGACCTGACGCTCAACCCACTGAGCCACTCAGGAGCCCCCTAGCTTTCATTATTCTTAACATATTTACTTCTTTGATCACTCCCCCTGTGTGTAACCATTCACACAGGTTGCTGCCACCATTACCTCCCTTCTTCATCCTGCTTAGGCTTTGACATCCCTTGCCAGTCCACCTTCTTATGAAGAGGCCCTCCTCACACAGCTTGGGCTCTGACGCCATGTGTCAGTTGCCTTTCTCCCTGTGTAGTTTCCTCACTAACTTTGTCTGGGCTGACACACACTATCCTGAGTGCCTTCCTATGTAGATGCCCTCCTTATCCTACTCAGGTTCTGACAATGCATGTAGGCTGCCCTTTTTAGGGATGCCCTCCTTACACTGCATAGGTCCCGTCACCCCATGCCATCCCTCCACACATAGGCATGCTCCACATTGCACTTGGCCTCCTGTGTTTTACACTAGGTTTTCCTTCCTTGGTTCGCCTTCCTTGACTTACACAGGCTCTGACATCCCACCCTAGCTTCTTCTCATTAGGAACACCATCCCCATCCCTCTTAGACTTCCACATTCTGGGATATCCTTCCACATGGATGGAGGCCCTTCTCACCCTGCTTATTCTCTGACTGTCTGCACTGGGAAGATGTCCCCTCATTGAGCTTCATCTCCCTTGGGCTGCAACATCATAGAGTGAGCCATGCTTCCTCACTTTTGCCTTCCCTTTTCCACTTGGGCTCGAACATTCCACTCTGAGCCATTCTTTCTTAGGAACACCCTCCTTACCCATCTTGGGGTCCCTAACCCTGTGCAAGGATGTCCACTGGGTGGATACTCTCCTTTATATACCCTAGTTCTGATACCCTGCTTTGGGCCAAAAGAGTTCCTCTGCACCCTCACTCTGGCATGGATGTCTACTTTGCTTAGGCAACTTTAATGTTTTCCTGCAGGTCATTGAATTCCTATTCCTATTTTATTTTATTTTATTTTACTTTATTTTATTTTTTATTTTTTATTTTTTAAATGAAATTTATTGTCAAATTGGTTTCCATACAACACCCAGTGCTCATCCCAACAGGTGCCCTCCTCAGTACCCATCACCCACTTTCCCCTAACCCCCACCCCCCATCAACCCTCAGTTTATTCTCAGTATTTAAGAGTCTTTTATGGTTTGCCTCCTTCCTTCTCTGGAACATTTTTTCCCCCTTCTCCTCCCCCCTTCTGTTGAGTTTCTCAGGATCCACATATGAGTGAAAGCATATGGTATCTGTCTTTCTCTGCCTGACTTATTTCACTTAGCATAACACTCTCCAGTTCCATCCACATTGCAACAAATGGCCAGAGTTCATTCTTTCTTATCGTATTCATTTTTTAAATTTAAGTTTCTGTTGTTTAGGCCACCCAGTGTATAATATTTTGCTATAGCAGTCTGAGCAAACTAATACAATTCTTTTCATTTTTCTTATTATAAATCCCCCACTTCGTTGCCCCTCACCTCACTTTCTGTCCTTCTTCAATGAGAAAATATATATGCCATCAGGTAGGATGGCATAATTCCTGACCACGTTCCTCAGTCCTGTTTTCCTGATCTATTTGCCCTTTTTCAAATATACCATGCATACCCACCTTTGTTTCCTTTTCTGTTCTCAGGGGTGTTGCCTATGTCATGTACAGTATTTATTTCAGATGCTTTTCTTTAATTTCTGCCAGAGGTGATGATGCAATCAATATCAGTTTTGAGTCAATGAGGAGTAGTTGACAGAAAGCTGCATAATTAACTTCGAATACAAGACAGTTTCTCAACATAATTTCTGTTGCCTCCTAACCAAGGCACTCAATGGTCCGTCCAAACTGAATCTTTCTTGACATCTAGGACTATGTTTATTCATGTTTCCTGATTTATAAGCATCCAGAAATATTTATCAAGTGAATGAATTTATCATTTAAGAAATTATCATATGCTGGGGCACCTGGGTGGCTCAGTCGGCTGAGCCCGCGACTTCGGCTCAGGTCATGATCTCACGGTCTGAGTTTGAGCCCTGCGTCAGGCCCTGTGCTGACAGCTCAGAGCTGGAGCCAGCTCAGAGCCTGGAGATTTTGTGTCTCCCTCTCTCTCTGCCCCTTCCCTGCTTGTACTCTCTCTCTCTCTCTCTCTCTCTCTCTCAAAAAATAAATAAACATTGAAAAAAATTAAGAAATTATCATATGCTGTCCCAATTCAAGGTTAAGAAAGAAGGTACAGATCTATAATAAAAGCACCAATATTTTCCCCAGGCCATTTCTTTTGTCTGTGAAAGCCAATTCTCCAAACAATTATTGACAAGTAGGCATAAAAGGTAAGCTTTTAATAACTACAGAAATATCGTTGATTGAAACAGAACAGAAAGGAGATCAAATTTTGAAATATCTTTAGGCTCCACATTTTTTCAAGAATGCACCATCTTTTTATGGGCCTCCATATAAACAATTTAAGGCAAGAATAAAAAATGTTAACACTATAGTTTTGGAAGCTTATTGATTGATTCAGACTCTTCAGGAGACCTCCAAGTAGCTATTTTAAACAAGGCATTCAGGTTTAGTAATTATCTAAGCTGTGAGCTAGTACTGTCTTCACCTACCAATATAAGAAAGCATGGCAGATGGTGGGGCTTAAAGAAATAAGGTCTTATTTGTTTCCTATAACAGAGAGTCCGGAGGAAGGCAATCCAGGTGTGGTCTTACACAATGCCAATAAAAATGGAATCTATCATTTCATTCCACAATCCTTAGCATCTTCTTGCTTACTGTCTTATGGTTGCAATATGGCTACTCCACCTCCAACCATATTTTTACTTATCAGGTCTGAAGAAGGAGGAAAATCATAGTGCTAGCAGGGGAAAACGTTGGCTTATTTCTTTTTAGTAGGAAAGCAAAGTTTCCCCAAGACCCCACAGTTAAGACCTTCACTGGTGTATTTTGGGCTAGAACTTTGTCACTAGGCCATGTTTAACTGCAAGATTGCTAGTCAGGAGGGGACGTTGAGTGGGGATTGGGTGAGTTACAACAGATAAGAAGCAAGCAAATCTTTAAGAAGTCAGTATATGATTGCTGCAAAGGAATTCTGGTTTAATGCTCTTCCCTCTCCCAACTCAAAGAGGCCCAAAATGCCAACTGATAGAGAACCACCGCACCCAGTGTCAGCAAACCATCTCATAAAGTGATCCAGGGCCTAACAGAGACTTGTACCTGGAAATTTCAACACTTATGATGAGCTATGAACTTGTATGTTTTCTCATAAAAGTGTTTTGGTTTGATAATACAGTGGTTACAAGTTCAGGCTCAGCTCTCAGGAGAACTGGGCTCCTATCTTTCCTCATCAATTACTAGCAACATGACCCTAGGCAATATCAGCCCTCTTGGCCCTTGATCTCTAAAACTTCCCTGCTGTCATCTCTCCAACTAAATTCTGAATTTATGGAAAAGAGTTCATGTTGGATTAATCGAAGTTTTAGCACAATGGGAGCCATTGCCAGTTTTTGCATTTAACAGGTTACTTTCTGGTATCATGTCATGGGTTGTGATCAGGCTTGCTATCTGTTCTTCCACCCTGATTCCCACCCCTACTCCCATGTGGAATGATGGATAGCCTTTGGGAATCAGAGTTATGAAGTCTGCCAGAGTACTCAAACCATAGCATGATCTAGAAAAAAGAATGTAGAAATTTCTCTGTTGAGCTTTTATGTTTTTCAGGACCTGTGGACCTAAGAAATTAAATGACATCCCCAAAGCCAGACAACTACAAAACTGAGATCAGAATCTGATTTTGCTAATTCTTGTCTAAAATTATAACCTCTATTCTGTTTTTTCTTCTTGGAGAATTCTAAAGAAACGTAATATGTATATTTTACTTATGAGACAAAAAAAGGAATGGAATTTACCATTTACCTCTGTTTAGTTACATTCCCCTTAAAAATATATGAGTAATATTTTTCTTTTCCAAATGACTAAATCTTCATACAACACGAAAGTACGGAATTATTCTTGGTTATTCTCAAATTTTTTCCCAATCAAATAAATTGTCAAGAATGTCTATTAAAAGTGCAAAGGCATTAAATGAGTGAATTTATATAATAGTGGAAAACTGGAAATTAATGATTCTAAGACTCATGTTTTGAACAGGTGGGTTTAAGCTTATTAATGCTACAGATTTGCAAAGCTAATTTTTTACATCATGGTTTAAAACGCCATCTAATTTGGTGACTAATTTGGTCAGCCAATTCTCAGGGACATGAGGAGCAAAGATGTAAAAACATGGAAAGGTAATATGAGTTGGATCTAACTTTATTTAAAGCCTTGGAAAGTGTTGGTTTTTAAAATAAGTTGATATTTGTACAATTTAGCTTGCCTAATGTTTTGAAGGAATAATTGAAAACAGCAATCTGGAATGACATACAATTTGAACTTACTTGGAAAATACACTTATACTGCAGGCCTGCCTTTTAGGTTCAGTTAAATCAACCCATGAAAACAGGTCAGGTTCTGTTTTATAACAATTTTCCTTAGTATCATTTACCCACTGGGAAAGTCTGCATACAGATGGTAGGGATCATATACTATCACTCAAATTCAGATCTAGTGGGAGGGTTGGCTCAGACCATTTTCCATGAAAATATAAGGTTTTTCTTTTTCTCCCCCCCCCCCCTTTTTGGTATGTGTGTAGTTTGGCAAGCAATACAGAGAAAAGCCTTATACTTGATGAATTTGGAAAGTCTAAATAATATATAGTTAGGCAATGCATTTGTCTTAAAATATAAAATTGCTTGATTAGTTTAACAATATAAATGGTGTCTTGGGGCTACCTTTCATTTTAAATAACTATTTTTGTTTGTTTGTAAAAGATAATAGCATGTGGACTTGCAGAGTTTTAAAATCACCTTCAGTGTTATGACTCATCTTCTCACTTGGAAAAAGAAAACACAAAACGTGGATAACTATTAAAACTTGTACCATGTTGCAGGAGACAAAGCAGATGGTTCAGGGCCATTGGATTCAGTTACTTTAGAATTATAAAACAGAATTCTCAATGACTTTTTGAATTCCATGTTTTGATAACCTCAGGGGTCAGTCTGACCTCAATTCACCAAAGCAGAGAGTGATTCCAGGTTTCATACGCATGTACTGTGGGAACTTCAGATAAGAGAAGGTTCCAGAACCTTGCTCTATCAAGGAACTATGTGTGCATTGGCTCAACTTGTGGAGTGGGTGAAAAAGCAGATGGAACAAAACATCTAAAAATTGTTTTAGCATCAGCTTATTTTTGGTGAAAGCCTGCTCTGCCCATAGACCTCGATTTCATTGCTTCAGTCCTAATCAGTAATACTAAGTTAAGCAGTTTTACAAATGATCTTATATAAAGCTTTAATGACAAATTGTAGAAGATGTCACATTAATTTTAGCAGGAACGACCTTTGCAAAATGAAACATCATCCCTAGGATGGAAAACTACAGCACAGAAAGAGGCAGCCACTTGGAAACTGAGTGTGTACTCTGGAATGTGGGTGGCCAATTCTGTCACTAGCTGTGTGACTGTGGGCATGTTGCTTAATCTTTTTATTTCTAAGTTGTCTCTAAGTAATGAGAGGATAATTTAAAAATATCTCCTGCATTTGCTATTATGAGGATTAAGTGAATTAATACATATGAAGCACTTAGAACAATGCCTAGCGTGTATAGTAGTTTCTCTGTGGAAGTTACTATTATTATTATTTTACTTTATTTCAGAGAGAGAGACAGAGAGAGCATGAGCAGGGGAGGGGCAAAGGGAGAGGGAGAGGGAAAGAGAATCTTAGTGCGGAGCCAGACATGGGGCTCGATCTCATGACCCTGGAATCATGACCTGAGCCGAAATCAAGAGTGAGACACTCAACTGACTGAGCCACCCAAGTGCCCAGCAAAGTTACTATTATTGATATGTTGAATGTGGATGTCTGAATGATGAATAAACAACTGAATAGGAAGTACAGAAGACCAGATTCTACATGGTTCTACACGTAGTCAGTAGCGCTGTCAGCCTGCTGACCTCCCACAGGGCATCTAACCTATCTCAGCCTCAGTTTAAAGACTTTGAAAATCTCTAGCAGAGTATGCAGTTTCTTCTGTAAAACGAGAGGATGGGCTAGATAGCGTCTTGGATCGCTTCTAGCTTTAAACATCTATGAATCATGGATGCAAACAAGCATCCCAGTAGAGGAGATATCAGGAGTGAATGCAGAAAATCCTGGAGAGGGCTTTGCCCAGGTTCATGCCTGTGTTCCAAATGCTTCTCCACCCCACTACTAGCCTGATTAGCTCTTTCTCTTACTTTACGTCTCAGCTTAAATGGCGTCCATCAGACAGACCTCTCCTGACAATCCAATCCAAAATTTTTTTTTTAAATGTTTATTTATTTTTGAGACAGAGAGAGACAGAGCATGAATGGGGGAGGGTCAGAGAGAGGGAGACACAGAATCTGAAACAGGCTCCAGGCTCTGAGCTATCAGCACAGAGCCCAACGCGGGGCTGGAACTCACGGACTGCGAGATCATGACCTGAGCTGAAGTCAGCCGCTTAACCGACTGAGCCACACAGGCGCCCCATGTTTTGATTATTTCTTTACCCTGAGCATCTAAGAGATTGTCACAAGCAGGCACTCAATGAAGATTTTATTTTGTTTGTTTAACAACTATATTGGATTCCTACAATGTACGAAGGTTTTGAGGCTTATATTTTCATGTGAAGAAACAGTGAAGAAGTAAACAAGTGTGCAAGAACATGTCACACAGAATGAAATGCTATGAAGAAAAAGAAGTCAGGATAAAGGATGAACACCTTTACCAAAAGAAACACCAAAAGCAGAGGTAGCAAAAGCTGATGGAACTCCATCAAACTAAAAAGCTCTGCACAGTAAAGGAAACCATCAACAACACGAAAAGATTACCCACTGAATGGAAGAAAATATTTGCTAACTATATATCTGATAAGAGGTTAATATCCCAAATACAAAATATCCAAGGGCCAAGTCTCTTGAACAACACCGAGTTTAGGAGCACCAACCCCCATGTACTTGAAATTCCATTAGAACTTTTGATTTCTCTAAAAAACATAACTACTAATAGCCTATTGTTGACCAAAGCCTTACCAATAACATAAAGTCAATTAACACATATTTTGTATGTATTATGTACCATATTATTATAATAAAGTAATCTAGAGAAAAGAAAATATTAAGAAATCATAAGGAAGAGAAAATATATTTATAGCACTGTACTATATTGAAAAAATATCTGCACATAAATGGACCTGCACAGTTCAAACTCATGTTGTTGGAGGGTCAACTGTATATAAGGAACTTATACAACTCAATAGCAAAAATTAAAAAAAAAACAATTAAAAAATGGGCAGAGGATCTGATAGACATTTTTCCAAAGAAGATATAAAGATGGCCAACACATGTGAGAAGATGCTCAATATCACTAATTATCAAGGAAATGCAAATCAAAACTCTAACATCTCACACACTTGTTAGAATGGTTAGTATCAAAAAGACAAGAAATAACAAGTGTTGGAGAAAATGTGGAGAAAAGGAAACCCTTGTGCACTGTTGGTAGCAATGTAAATTGGCACAACTTCTATAGAAAACAGTGTGGAGCTTTCTCAAAGTATTAAAAGTAGAAAAGCCACCTGACCCAGCAATTTTATGTCTGGGTATTTGTCTGAAAGAAACAAAATCACTAACTTGAAAAGATATAGGTACTCCATGTTCATTGCAGCAATATTCACATTAGGCAAGACATGAAAACAACCCAAAGGTCCATCAACAGATGAATGGAAAGAGAAAATATGGTAATATACATACACTAGAATGTTATTCAGTCATTTAAAAGAAGGAAATCATGTCATATGCAACAACATGGATGGACCCTAAGGGGATTATGCTACATGAAAAAAGTCAGAGAAAGACAGAAAAATACTATATAATCTCACTTATATGTGAAATCTAAAACAAAAAGAGAGAGAGAGAGAGAACTGAACTCATGGATACAGAAGACAGATAGGTGGTTTCCAGAGGGTAGGGTCGGGGGTGAGCAAAATGGGTAAAGGTAGTCAAAAAGTAAAAACTTCCAGTTATAAAATAAATGTCATGGGAATATAATGTAGCATAGTGACTATGGTTAATAATGCTGTACTATATATTTGAAAGTTGCTGAGAGAGCAGATCTTAAAAGTTCTCATCACAAGAAAAAAATTGTAACTATATGTGGTGATAGATGTTAACTAGATTTATTGTGGTGATCATTTTGCAATATATACAAAAACTGAATCACTATGCTATATACCTGAAATGAATATAATGTTGTATGTCAATTATATCTCACTTAAAAATAAGAATGACGGGGGTGTACTGCTCTAGTTGTCGGGGGAGGCTTCTCTCTGCAGTGTATTTGTTGAAAGAATTAAAAGAAAAATAACACTAAGAAAATGGGAGAAACATTTCAGCAGTGGTCGAATAAGGTTGGCTTGGCTGGAATGAAGAATTTATGTTGGGGGCAGCAAGATATACAGTTGGAAGGGCTGGGGCTATATTGTTGAAGTCTTTAGTGTCCACTCAGAAGTTGGGCTTAAATAAGTGGGCAATGACATAATGGTAGACTTAGAAAGTGGTTCTCTTTCCCCTTCATCTGTCTCTCCCTCCTCTTCCTACTGCTCTAGTTAGGTCGTGAGGGTTGGGTGAAGTCTGAAGGCAGGAAGGGTTTTCTCTAAGAATGAGCAGTAAGGGGTAACCTGGATGGCTCATTTGGTTAAGTGTCTGACTTTGGCTCAGGTCATCATCTCATGGCTTGTGAGTTTGAGGCCCTTGTGAGTTTGAGCCCCGTGTAAGGGCTCCGCATTGGCAGTGCAGTGCCTGCTTGGGATTCTCCCTCTCTCCTCTCTCTCTGTCCCTCCCCTGCTTGCACTTTTTCTTTCTCTCTCTCTCAAAATAAACAACTAACTTAAAAAAGAGAAAAAGAAGGAGCACTAGGATAGCATTGGTGGGAGTGATACATAGACTCTAAAAGACAAAACAGGGGCACCTGGGTGGCTCAGTCGGTTAAACGTCCGACTTCGGCTCAGGTCATGATCTCACAGTCTGTGGGTTTGAGCCCCGCATCGGGCTCTGTGCTGACAGCTCAGAGCCTGGAGCCTGCTTCCGATTCTGTGTCTCCCTCTCTCTCTGCCCCTCCCCTGCTCATGCTCTGTCTCTCTCTGTCGCAAAAATAAATAAAAACATTAAATAAATGAATAAATAAATAAAAGACAAATGAATAAACAAAGTAAAACAGAAACAGACACATAGATACAGAGAACAATCTAGTGGCTGCCAGAGGGGAGAAGAGGGTGGAGGGATGGGAGAAATAGAGAGAGGGGATTAAAAGGGACAAACTTCCCTTTATAAAATAAGTAAGGCACAGGGATACAATGTACAGCGTAGGGAATAGAGTTAATACTATGTAACCACATTGTATAGTGACAGTCAGTAGCTAGACATATTGTGATGATCACTTCCTCTGTCATGTATATAAATGTTGAAACACTGTGTTGTCACCTGAAACTAATATAACATTGTATATCAACTACGCTTCAATAAAAAAATTTGAAAAAATAAAAACTTGCCAGCGCGCGCACACACACACACACACACACACACACACATGAAAGAGAAGGAAAGGACCCATGTGGGAAGCAAAGTCTTAACACAGTTCTGGGACCAGCAGTACATGGAGTGAAAGAATGAGTGAGGAGGCTGATAGGATCATCACTGAGCCTGACTGATTAGAGGGGTGGGAAGCTCAGAAGTAATAAAGTCAGGAGTAGAGCCAGGTTTTCACTGAGTTTAAATGCATGACTCATAATACCACTCAACACTTTTTCCTGACTCATGCTTCCTGTCTTGCCAAGTGTTTTTCTTTCCATACCATACAATGTTCCATTGAAATGGTGGAGTCTAATTCATTTTAGCAGCTTGCCGTCTGTTTTGGATGGCTTGTGATCTGCACTGAAGCAATTTACTAATTAACTCAAGAGTGTGTGTTTTATGTTCAGAAGACAACTCTCCTCTTATTGCACCACAAGGTAAAATTGGAGAGAACCGCTCCCCCTGCTCTGTCCCTGTGCCTTCCCTGGCCCCATCATCGTCAGTTGGTTTCTCTTTGATGACTTATTCCCTGATGTCTATAAACGTATTCAACTCACTCCTTTAAAAACATGTCTCAATCATCTTTCTCTCTTGAGTTAAAATTCTATTTTCCTCCTTATATGTGTTGTCAAACTTGACTGTACCTCCCACCTGCCCTTTTGAGACACTCAGAAACTGCTTTTAAACAGTCTCCACCTGGGTGTTCCAAAGGCACAAACCAACTTATCATTTCCAAAATAGAACTCATCATTTCTTTCCTCCAACTCTCTCTTTCTTCTGTATTATTTCCAAAGGAATGGCATCATCATCGACTTAATTGGCCTAGGTAGAATTTGGGAATTATCTTCGATTTCTTTCCTTTACACCCAACTGCGTATTCTTTCTGTTTTTTTTTTTTTTTAATGTTTATTTATTTATTTATTTTTTTGAGAGGGAGAGAGAGAGAGAGAGAGATGAGGGGCAAGGTCAGAGAGAGGGAGAGAGAATCCCAAGCAGGCTCCATGCTGTTAGCACACAGACTGACAGGGGGCTCAATTCCATGGTTCATGAGATCATGACCCAAGCTGAAATTGAGATTCGGATGCTCAACCGACTAAGGCACCCAGGCACCCCTCCCTTAAAAAAATTTTTTTTTTAGAGAGTGGGGAGTGGCAGAGGAAGAAAGAGAAATAATACCACGCAAGTTCCAAGCCCAGCAGTGTGGAGCCCAAAGCAGGGCTTGATTTCATGGCCCTAGGATCATGACCTGAGGTGAACTCAACAGATTGAGCCACCCAGGCACACCTCTTTCCCTTTTAAATGTGTAATCTCTCTTATTGTTTCCCCTCCATTCTCTCTGCCTCTCATTTTACCTATCAGTGACATTATTGTCAGAGCCACTTAATTGGGTCTTCTTGGCCTCTACTTTTGACCTTGACCTCCCACCAGGTCAAATGAAAAAAACTTTTTCACTTGCCCACCAGAGCTGTATTTCTAAATTCACATTTATCCATGTTGGTTTCTTGCTTAAAATCTCTCGCTGACTTACCATCGGCTTGAACATGCCCCACAGGGCCCTTCACGTTCTAGGCCTTCATGCCTGTCAGCTTCATTCTCCACCATCCCCCCACAGGAATCCTTGGTTCTAGCCATGCTCAGTTACTCTCATTACCCAAGAGCAAGGCACTCTCTCCAGCCAATAGGCCCTTTTCTATGTAAGCCCCCTTCTCATCTTCTTTGGTTCATTTCTGCTTGGGCACAACTTAGATGTCATCTTTCTCAGAAAGACTACCTTTGCTTTTCTGTCCTCTCCCTTTATCTTGGTTAGTTGCCCATCATATATGTTCCTAGAGCCCTTGAGGCACTACTTTTTATTGTCTGTTATAATTATTTATTTTCTGTTTTTCTCTTGGATGGTAAGTGCCTTGAGGACAGGGATAGTGTCTCACATGTTCTGAATTCTCAACCACCAGATGCTCAGTAAATGTTGGCTGAATGATGGAATGAAAAATGATTTTTTGCCCATTCAGCTCTATCACTACAAGCTTGTTCTCCCTCCAGGAATTCCTTAATCTTCACATCTCATCTTCCTTGCTCTTTCTGTAACATTTGACTACCCTTCTTTCTTGAAATACTCTTTTTTTTTTTTTTTGGCTTCCATGGCATGACATTTCCTGGTTATTGTCTTCTGGGAATTATTTCTTTGTCCTCATGATGGGTTTCTTTTTTTTTTTTTTTTTTTATGAAATTTATTGACAAATTGGTTTCCATGCAACACCCAGTGCTCATCCCAAAAGGTGCCCTCCTCAATACCCATCACCCACCCTCTCCTCCCTCCCACCCCCCATCAACCCTCAGTTTGTTCTCAGTTTTTAACAGTCTCTTATGCTTTGGCTCTCTCCCATTCTAACCTCTTTTTTTTTTTTTCCTTCCCCTCCCCCATGGGTTCCTGTTAAGTTTCTCAGGATCCACATAAGAGTGAAACCATATGGTATCTGTCTTTCTCTGTATGGCTTATTTCACTTAGCATCACACTCTCCAGTTCCATCCACGTTGCTACAAAAGGCCATATTTCATTTTTTCTCATTGCCACGTAATATTCCATTGTGTATATAAACCACAATTTCTTTATCCATTCATCAGTTGATGGACATTTAGGCTCTTTCCATAATTTGGCTATTGTTGAGAGTGCTGCTATGAACATTGGGGTACAAGTGGCCCTATGCATCAGTACTCCTGTATCCCTTGGGTAAATTCCTAGCAGTGCTATTGCTGGGTCATAGGGTAGGTCTATTTTTAATTTTCTGAGGAACCTCCACACTGCTTTCCAGAGCGGCTGCACCAATTTGCATTCCCACCAACAGTGCAAGAGGGTTCCCGTTTCTCCACATCCTCTCCAGCATCTATAGTCTCCTGATTTGTTCATTTTGGCCACTCTGACTGGCGTGAGGTGATACCTGAGTGTGGTTTTGATTTGTATTTCCCTGATAAGGAGTGACGCTGAACATCTTTTCATGTGCCTGTTGGCCATCCGGATGTCTTCTTTAGAGAAGTGTCTATTCATGTTTTCTGCCCATTTCTTCACTGGGTTATTTGTTTTTTGGGTGTGGAGTTTGGTGAGCTCTTTATAGATTTTGGATACTAGCCCTTTGTCCTATATGTCATTTGCGAATATCTTTTCCCATTCCGTTGGTTGCCTTTTAGTTTTGTTGGTTGTTTCCTTTGCTGTGCAGAAGCTTTTTATCTTCATAAGGTCCCAGTAATTCACTTTTGCTTTTAATTCCCTTGCCTTTGGGGATGTGTCGAGTAAGAGATTGCTACGGCTGAGGTCAGAGAGGTCTTTTCCTGCTTTCTCCTCTAAGGTTTTGATGGTTTCCTGTCTCACATTTAGGTCCTTTATCCATTTTGAGTTTATTTTTGTGAATGGTGTGAGAAAGTGGTCTAGTTTCAACCTTCTGCATGTTGCTGTCCAGTTCTCCCAGCACCATTTGTTAAAGAGGCTGTCTTTTTTCCATTGGATGTTCTTTCCTGCTTTGTCAAAGATGAGTTGGCCATACGTTTGTGGGTCTAGTTCTGGGGTTTCTATTCTATTCCATTGGTCTATGTGTCTGTTTTTGTGCCATCATGATGGGTTTCTTGCTCTCCCCCACCCTCTGGCTCTCTGCCAGCACCTCTGAATGTTGACTTTGGCCCTCTCTCCTTTCTCTACACTTTCACTAAATCTTGGCAATCACAGTTGGGCTTTTGACCACCACTCGCTGATGTTGGTATTGATTTGCAATTATGATAGGGACATTTGCAACTTCCTTACCATTTGGGAACTTTAATCTTTAAAAAAATTTTTTTTACATTTTTAATTTATTTTTGATAGACAGAGACAGAGCACAAGTGGGGGAGGAGCAGAGGGAGAGGGAGACACAGAATCCGAAGCAGGCTCCAGGCTCCAAGCTGTCAGCACAGAGCCCGACGCGGGGTTTGAACTCACAAACCCAGAGATCATGACCTGAGCTGAAGTCAGACGCTTAACCGACTGAGCCACCCAGGCGCCCCGGGAACTTTAATCTTTTAAATCTGAATGAAACATGAGGCCAGTTGTACCTCTTGATGTGCGGCAGTGTGGGGTGTGTTGGGAGTCTGAGCTGGTTTGGGGGGAAAAGAAATTTAATTTTAGATCCATTGTATTTGGAATGTTAGTGAGGCGTTAAGTTGGAAGGTCCAAGAAGTATCTGAAGAGTCATAAAGTCATAGAATCCTACATATAGAACAACTATAGAACATTTAGAGTTATGTGGTCCAAACTTTTTCCTAGGACAATAGTCCTCATAGATAAACTTGAGGTTTCAGGGGCAATATCATAACATCTCTTCCTTGTCGGTTTGCAACCAATTGAAAAGTTAATAGATGGAGACCAAAACAGTAATCTGATATAGCTGATAAGAAACTTTGGATTAAGATCATTGACCAAGGTGGCTTACTAGGTACGTTCACCTCTGGATCAGATAAACTCACCATCAGTCACTGCACAGCTGGACAACTGCAGACTTTCCTCAGGTTACTGAGAGCACCCGGGTACAAGCATTCAGGTCGGGGTAGAGTAGAGCAGGAGCTGAGTTGCAGGCCTGATTCTTTCTCCCAAACTCCTTAGTCAGTTTGTCTCTCCTCGTCTCCTGAGGAGGCCTGAGGGTTGGAGAGAGAGGCCTGGGGTGTTACCGAAATGCTTCCAGATGGAAACATGGGGCCAAGGGAATGAAACATCTCCATTAGCAGTAATGTTTATCTTGCCTCTGGCTTAACGCTTTCTGTGTTAGGGAGGCTGTTGACTTTGAGGTTATTCTGTTCCATTTGGAGAAGGATTGAATGATCAGAAAGTTGTTCCTCCCATCAGAGACAGTAGCTTGACCAGTACCTTCTGTCCCTAGGACAGAAATTTCTGCATCCACAAGGAATAAGACCAAATTTGCCAATTGTTTAAACACCACTATAATTTTACTTTGTAGTCCTTTTATGGTTACAAATTTCCAGTTCAGACAATCACTTATTCTTCTATGACTGTTTCTAGTCTCAGCCCTGCCATCCCCACTTCTGAGACTTTCCTTGTTGCCATCTTTTGAGAACTCTCTTTCAGTCTGTTCCTCATAGAGTGGGCCTGTGTTCTCCCACTTTGAAGGGCAGGGGATCTCCCCAGGTATAGGTTGCCTACATCACTTCATACCCTTATACTCACCTTCCTCCTTATCCCAGTCCTGAGGCTTTCCTTCAAGTAACAATGTAAGAGAAACCTACACAAGACATTGAATATTCACTCACATGATTTATTACTTAACCCTGAGTCAAATAAGAATCAGTAGGAGAAGCAGCAGCCCAAAATGTGTCTTGAGCACCTAGGTTCAAGCTAATCCTTCTACATGGAAAGCTCTCTCTCCCAGATGGAGACACCCAGATCATTCAAGGCTCTGCGCCATTTATGGTTTCCTTTGTAGCTTGTGGATAGCCTCATAATGCTGTTTGCTCCTGGGGTCCTTTGGCAAAACAATTGGGAGTGGAGAATACACTGTTCTCAGACCCTTAACCTCATGGGAGCTGATTCCCACTGTGTTCCTGGCTACTGTCACTCTTGTCCTTAAAATAATGTAAATCACCACATTGCTGCCTGTGCCTTTTCGTTTTGTCTTTCTCATTTCCCCACAATATGACTTATCTATTTGGTTTCCCTTGAATTCTCTAATTTATCTTCTATTGCCACTACCTAATCTTGACACCTGCCTGCTTTTCCTGTGCAATGACTTCCTCCTCCAATCACTTAATAGTGCCTAGAGTTGGAAAAAATATTGAAAATGTGACTCAATTTGCACAGCATCCAGTGCAAGTATTACCTTCCTTGAAGTGGACATGTCTGTGGTGCATCTTTGGTCCCACTTTTTCATATCATACTCTCTCATCTTTGGATGAAAATAAACATCATATTTATTTATTCTCCTACATCAGGTCAATTTGCTACCTGTCCTCACTCATTTGGCAGCCAGTAAAATCAATCTCAATCATGAAACTTAACCCTAACCACTCCCCCCCACCCCCACCTGGCCCCTGCTCCTTAGTTGCACAAGAATCTTAGAGGTCTCTTACAGCCCATGTGCCCAAGAAGAGTACTAGACTTGAGCCCACACTGGCCACCATACTTGTGCTTCCTGCCTGAACTAACTCAGTCCCTTAAAGGCAGGAGGCTGCAAAGTTTCTGAGCCAAGTCTGGGCACAGTGATCTTTACTGCGGTGCTCAGTGCAGGTTTCTTAGTGGTCAGTTGTGGTGGCCTTCTAGTGGCCCTGTCACCTCTTAAGAGCATCTGCATGAGAATGTAGCACAGGTGTCTGCGATGTGCCCCAATTCTTCCTCTAAGTCTCAGGAACATACTCAACTGGCAATTCTTTTCACTGATTAAATCCAATTCCTCTGAGGCTAGGTGTCTTGTGGGGCTTCTTTGGCTTCTGGTGGTTGGCAACTTCTGTTTTTGGCTCTGCCGTGTAAATGCCATTAAAGGGCTCAAATATTAGCACACACACCTGCCTTCCCCTTTCTTCTGGCAAAACACAAATTAATATTTCAACAGATTATCTTCCAAGTGCTATGACACGCTTAATGTCTGTTATCGTGTCAGTCCTCTCAATTTAGTGAGTTTGGTATTGCACCTGTTTTACAATGAGGAGAGAGACACTTGGGTTGCAGGAATTCAGTAGTGAAATCAGGAACTGAAAAAAGGTTTGTTTGAATCTATGGCTTATTTTTTTCCCTCTACTACATAATATCCATCCTTGAACTTGTGTTGAACCAAAATGCTGAGGTCTTCTTTATCTGAACTGCTGGCCAGCAACTCAACCTTATGTCACTGCTATTCTCAATCTAGACACAGCAGTTCCTGTTATTCTTGTTCAAGTTGATCTTGTTGATTTTGGTTCTGATTCCAAAAGTCAGCGAGTTAGCTATGTCGTCCAGTCTTGTGGAATTTACTGATTTGATAAACATGATATTTACAGCTTTATCCACATTCAAAAAAATGTTGAACACAAATCCTATCTACACCCCTTTCTTGGGCTCATTCTGCTGCTCTGAGCTGTGACATGCCTCTGTAGGTCTGCTTTTTGTCAGTTAATCTATCTACATTTTCCTCCTTCCCATAAGATCTTGTATTATATGGAAGGTGGGAGTGGTTTGTATGCTGGTGGGAAACTCCATCAGGAGCCAAGGTGGTGTAATTCCTGGGTGGAGTGAAGGGCAAACTGTTTCATAGTTGCTTAGTGTAAGAAATAGTCTTCAGGGGATTTGACTAAAGGGCCACAGTCAGCCCAGGTGGTGAGCATGGAAGGGTTCCAACCTGGTGAGATTCCTGTAGGTGGGCAGAACACAGTGACGAGGGTATAGAAGTT
Source organism: Prionailurus bengalensis (assembly GCF_016509475.1). Classification (NCBI taxonomy): domain Eukaryota; kingdom Metazoa; phylum Chordata; class Mammalia; order Carnivora; family Felidae; genus Prionailurus; species Prionailurus bengalensis. The sequence goes on from NC_057348.1 coordinate 80,766,193, forward strand.
GTCGGCATGTGGTGACACTGGTGATGGGCTGGTGATCAGGGACAAGTGGTCAGGTAGGCACTGAGGGTCTGTATGCAGGCTAAAGGAGAGGGGGAGCCAGTGCAAGCAATGAAGAACCCCAGTTCAGGTGAGGGTTTCCAGAATTAGCAAATAAAAATACAAGGGGCTTAGTTAAATTTGAATTTCAGATAAAGTTCCCTTTTCTTGTTTTAGTATAAGTTTGTCCTATGTGGTACATACTTACACTAAAAATGTATTCATTGTTTATAGAAAATTCAAATTTAATTGGGCATCTTATAATTAAATCCAGGTAGAACTGAAAAATGGTGTGGAGTTAAGTGTCTCCCTCTTTAAACCAGGATAATACTGGACATGTAATGGGATTCTTGTAAGACTTAAAATGAAATGCCCAGCACAGGAGAAAGGCACAATAAATAAAAATTCCCTTTCTTCCTCCATACAACCTTCTTTCCCATCTTACAGCATTAAAACTTTTGTTTAGATAGTTGTAATCAATAAAATGTCACATAAGCCCCCAGAATGAATGAGCTCTTTGAGGGAGAGATTTTTTTTTTAATTTGCTGGTGCCAAAAGGTGAGTCTTGGGGAATACCCATGATGTGAGAAAAGGCAGGGAAGCCAACTGGGGACAGTTATGGTTAATTTTATGTCACCTTGAACAGGCCATGGGGTACCCTGATACTTGGTAAGACATTATTTCTGGTGTATGTCTGTGAGGATGTTTCTGAATGAGATTAACTTTTGAGTTAGTAGACTGAGTAAAGCAGATATCCCCCACCACTGAAGGACTGACTAGAATAAAAAACCGAGTAAGAAAGAATTATCTCTATATTTGACTGCCTTTGAGCTGGGGCATCAGTCTTCTCCTGCAATTGACTCAGACTAGCACTGGAATTTATACCATTCATTGCCTTTCCTGGTTCTCAGGTCCTCAGACTCACACAAGATCTACACCACTGGCTCTCTTGGGACTCCAGCTTGCTTACTGCAGACCTTGGATTTCTCAGTCTCCATAATTGTGGGAGTCAATTTCTTATAGTAAAATATACCACAGAGGGGCACCTGGGTGGCTCAGTCGGTTAAGCGACTAACTTCAGCTCAGGTCATGATCTCGCAGTTCATGAGTTTGAGACCCACGTGGGCTCTGTGCTGACAGCTCGGAGCCTGGAGCCTGCTTTGGATTCTGTGTCTCTGTCTGTCTCTGTCTGTCTCTGCTCTTCTCCTCCCGTGCTCTGTCTCTCTCTCTCTCTCAAAAATAAACATTTAAAAAATTTTTTAAAAAATACACCACACACACACACAGATCTTCCTCAGCTTATGATAGGGCTATGTCCCAATAAACCCATCATAAGTTGAAAATATCATAAGTCAAAAATGCATTTAATACACCTAACCTATAGAACAGCACAGCTTAGCCTAGCCTACCTTAAACATCCTCAGAACACTCACATTAGCCCACAGTTGGTCAAAACCATCCAAAACAAAGCCTATTTTAGTTTATTTTAGTTAATTAATTTATTTATTTTGAGAGAGAGAAAGTGAGAACAAGCAGGGGAGGGGCAGAGAGAGAGGGACAGAGAGAATCTCAAGCAGGTTCCGCTTTGTCAGCCCAGAGCCAGATGTGGGGCTCAATCTCATGAACTGTGAGACTATGACCTGAGCTGAGATCAAGAGTGAGATGGTTAGCAGACTGAGCCACCCAGGTGCCCCCACAAGGCCCCATTTTGTAATAAAGTTTTAAATATATCATGCAATGTATTGAATTCTGTATTGAAAGTGAAAAACAGAATGGTTGTATGGGTACAGAATAAGTGTATTAGTTGTTTACCCTTGTGATTATATGGCTGACTAGGAGTTGTTGGCTTGCATCCAGGATCATACTGCATACTGCTGGCCTGGGGAAAAAGCCCAAATTCAAAATTTGAGTATAGTTTCTACTGAATGCGTATGGCTTTTGACCATTGTAATGCTGAAAAATCTTAAATTGAACCATCTGTCATAAAAATATATCAATATATCTGAATTGATATATCTCCTATTGGTTCTTTTTCTCTAGACTAATAGAGGGACAAATGGAGGGAGCAGAGAACCAGGAGTCAGGGAGAGGGGAGGGACTAGTATGGGTAATTGGCATCCTGGAAACTGGGAGATAAAGAGTTTTCATTAAAAAAGCCAAAACAAACAAAAAACATAACAAGGTCCACAGTAAATGGTTAATGTCATTGTCTTTCTGAGGATAAAAGAAGGTCCTAAAGAAAAGTTTCTGACTAGTTTCTAAAAGGGTAATACTTGTGAAATTGATTTAATGGATATATGCTTGCTATAAATTTCTTTCTTTCTTTAGATGCTTAAATGCTTCGTAATGTTTTATTTCATTTTGATCAGATTTTCCCACACTTATTTGGCTGTGCAATCATTTTTTCCCTACAAAGTATTTTTTAATAATTTAAGGAACATTTATAGAAAGAATTGGTTTATATGTCCCTGGGATCCAATGCTTGTATGCTGGACTATAACCACCATGGCTCAGACCTAAATGGAACTTATTAATTAATCCAAAATAGTATTCTGACTTGTAACGGTATTTGGGAAACACAGTAGAATTGTTTTTAGAATACCATCTTCTAGAGATCATATATCTTTTTTGACAATAAGTTTAAATTAGGGGAACAAAGAAGAAAAATACAGAGTGAAAAACTTAGATATTAATTTAGTATTTTTCTCTTAAGGTCTATATACATGAAAAGAATTTTTAGAATATCTACCATTTATGCATCATAAATACTGAATTAAAAAAATAACTTTGTGGGGCACCTGGGTGGCTCAGTTGGTTAGCAGCCGACTCTTGATTTTGATCTCACAGTTTGTGCGTTTGAGTCCCCGTGTCAGGCTCTGTGCTGACAGCATGGAGCCTGCATAGGATTCTCTCTCTCCCTCTCTTTCTGCCCCTTCCTTCCTTTCCCTCTTTCTCTCTCTCAAAATAAATAAATAAACTTTAGAACCGCCCCCCCCCCCCCCACAAAAAAAACCTTTTATAAAATGTCCTGCTTTGGGTAAGCAGAACAAGATAGTTGCTAAGAATAGTTCAGGTGTTGTATTATTATTTAAAAATTTTAAAGAGTAAGTTAAACAGAACATGCAATTTAGCCATGGAAGCAGATTGTTTGATTGTTAAGTGTTTTACTCTTGGGAGTTCTATTTCTAATGGGATGTGGTTAAATTTTCCTCTAAGTATTTAGAAGTGAAAGTGTTGTTATATTTTTTTGACATTAGATGTTGTGCAAAAAGGAATGGTTAGTTTAAACAAGGAACAAAAAACTTGACCTTGTACTGGTCAAAGTTTCAGTTTTATTTTGGGTGAAGTGAATGACTTCATTATACAACTGAGGTTTACTTTTGAACAAATTTTGTCTTCAAACAGATGGGTGTTTGCAGAATTTTGACATGAGTATCTCTTAGGAGAATTTGTCAGCAAAATTAAGAAAATCATCATTACATACTGTCAACTAGTTTATGATTGGAAAATGTCCAATAATTATGCGCCTTTGGGAAAATGTTCAAAATACAGTTTATATGGTGAAGATTGAATTTTATGCTGAAAGGTGTTTTACCAATAAATAAATTCATTCCATTCTTGGCCGGATGGCAGTTAGGCAGCAACAATCTGCTATTCTAGAATGGTGTGAATTATAGAAATTGTGTAGGGAAATGAATCCTGTATATAGAAAACCAGAGTATGAATTCCAGCTCTGGATAACTGTGTGTTATGGACTCAATGTTTGTACCCCTACCAAATTAATATGTTGAAGCACAGGGGCACCTGCTTGGCTCAGTCAGTTAAGCATCCAACTCTTGATCTCTGCTCAGGTTATGATCTCGTGGTTTGTGAGTTCGAGCCCCATGTCCGGCTCTGCGCTGGCAGCAAGGGGCCTACTTGGGATTCTGTCTCTCTCCCTCTCTGCCCCTCCCCCACACATGTGCACTTTCTTGCTCTCAAAATAAATAAACTTAAAAATTTTTTTAAAAAATATGTTGACGCATTAGCTCTCAATGAGATAGTTTTAGGAATTGGGGCCTTGGGGAGGTAATTAGGTTTAGATGAAGTCATGAGGGTTGGGTCCCCATAGTGGAATTACTGCCCTTGGAAGAAGAGGAAGAGACACCAGAGCTTCCTGTTATCAGCCATGTGAGGACATAGAAAGAAGGCAGCTGTGGAGAGCCAGGAAGATAGCCCTTACTAAGAACCTGTCAGTACCTTGATCTTGGACTTCCTTGTCTTCAGAACTGTAACAAATAAATATCTGTTGTTTAAGTCACCCTGTCTATGGTATTTTGTTGTAGTAGCCCAAGCTGACTGAGACACTGTGTAATCTACGGCATGTAATTTTATCTCTCTGATCTTCCTGATTTGTATAATGCAGATAGAGTTGATACAAGCTATAATGTTTGTGAATAGGCCTACCAATACTAAACATGACTAAAGCAGTACCAAACCAATACTAAACCCTCCCACTGGTATACAATCAATGCTGGAATGGACCCAAGAGGCTTACTCTGACATTTAAAAACACTTATGTCCAAAATGCCTACAGTGACCTAAATTACTAGTGAATGTTTACATACATTTGCATTCTAACAGAACTCTACTTTTTTTTTTTTAGCGTTTATTTATTTTTGAGAGAGACAGAGAGGGAGCGAGTGGGGGAAGGACAGAGAGAGGGAGAGACAGAATCCCAAGCAGGCTCTGCACTGCCAGCGTGGAGCCCGATGCAGGGCTCAAACTCACAAACTGAGAGTTCATGACCTGAGCCAATATCAAGAGCTGGACATTTGATCGACTGAGGCACCCAGGTACCCCCAGAACTCTACTTTTAATCTCTGGGAATTGTGAAAACTGGCCCTTTTGATGCAAATGCAGTGTTGCCAAAAAGATCTTTTGGGGGTTTTCATTTTTTGTCCCTAAATGTGGCTCTATTTGTTCAGATGAAATGAGTGTTTTAGGACACAGGGTGCCCTCAGGACAGGGATGACAAGAAGTGAGTAAGGTTAAGAGTTTGGCTTGCCCCAAGGATTCTTGCAGGTGCCATAGATCTAGCTGAATAAGAATCTGGAAAGCCACCAAGCTGGGCCCACCACAGGCATTCTGGGGATGGGTGTGGTCCACAGCAGGGTTGGCAAACTATGGCCTGAGGGGAGGCTGTTTTTGTATTGACCTTGAACTAAGAATAGTTTTTTACATTTTCAAATATAAAATGTAACAAAAAAACCCACAAAAAACCCAAAACAAAAAAACCCAACAAAAAAACCCACCATTAACTTTTGGTGAACAGTTGCTCAAAGAGTTTATAACCTTGCCCCGAGATCCACAAAGTCTAAAATATTTACTGTTTGGTTCTTTTCAGAAAAAGTTTGCTGACTCTTAGTCTAGAGGGTCACCATAGGTTACTACAGGTTAGTGGGTAACACCGAGGAAGTCAAAGTATTGGTGAAAGCATCCTGGAGCCCAAAGTGTTTTCTCCCTACTCTGATGATCTATTGGGCAGTGACTGGCAGGATGTTGGCTACTTACTTAAGTCAATCCCTCCCCTCTTTCTTGCAAACAGAACCTTGTTTGGTTCAAGAATTCAATCTCCATGAGCTTCGAGGGAGGGTTTTCCCACTCTTGGCCTCATCTATCTATCCAGTTGTATACATTGAAACCCATAATTTCCTACTGGTATCTCAGTTCCAATATAACATTACAAAATTATAGTTTTATTCCTTTCCTTACTTGTAACATCCTTCTCCTAGAGTGAGAACCTAGCTCCCAGTTTGCTAATATTTTTACTTATTTGATATATTTATCTCCTCCCTGTATATACTAACCTCCCATTAGCATGGCCTCCTTTCCCATGCAAATAACCCCCTTAAGCGCTTTTAATTTTTGACATTCCACACAGGCCACCCCCTTATCTCATGAGCAGATGAGCTTCTTATACTACCAAATTCAACCTCCACCGCCTAGTGTGACCACCTGCTTTATCTCCCCTGGGGTCACCACTCATTAACTAGACCACTTTCCCATGCACTTGGGTTCCAACGCCAGTGCCAAACTGGTCTTCTCACATTCTCCTCTTGGGGTTCCCACATTCCACATCATGCCCCTTCTGCCCTGCCCAGCCCAAACCCCTCTCTCCTGCCTCACTTGGATGCCTGCCTCTTTCAATGGAGTATGGATGGACATCAGCACTGGAGAGCCCTCCTAAGTGGAATGCCTCCTCTAGGAGAGGCTATTACCCACGTTCCATGTAGATGCCTACTTTGTTAGCCCTACTTATGGCTTTAGAAAGAGGAAGGGATCAATGTTCTCCTACTCTTCCATCATTCTTTTTTGTTCCTAGCCAGAAGACCAGACCTACCTGAAGGTTGTGATATAGGCTTTGGCACACATTACGTTTAGTGGACCAAAACTGAACTTTTATTTTTTATTATATCTTATTTTCCACCAAGAAGAAAGGATCTTTTCCATTTCTCCAACTTTAAGGCATGGTCTCTCAGTTACACAACTCACTAACAGAGTCCTTGCAGAATGACGTGGCTAGTATGTGCGTAAAAGCATTTTGTAAACTAAGTGCTATCCAGTTGCTAAGAAGATATTGCTGTTATTTGATGGTGCACACTGTCAAATAATTATGTGATGTACAAACTGTGTCAAATTTAGAAGATTTATACTGTAACTTTTTTTTCCTCCTGTGCCAAAAGTGTCTGGATTTATTTTTTGTTTGGTTTCCACTATTCTTACAGCAAGACTCCCACATGAAATGCATTACCATCCAGGCAATCTAACAAATACGTACTATGTATTGGTCTTACTGGGGAACAGATTTAGTCCTCACAAAGTTCTTTCTTTCTTTCTTTCTTTTTCTTTCTTTCTTTCTTTCTTTCTTTCTTTCTTTCTTTCTTTCTTTCTTTTTCTTTCTTTCTTTTTCTTTCTTTCTTTCTTTCTTTCTTTTTCTTTCTTTCTCTCTTTTTCTCTTTCTCTCTTTCTTTCTTTTTTCTTTCTTTCTTTCTTTCTTTCTTTCTTTGAGAGCTGGCTGGCTTGTCTTAGAGGAAATGAATTACAAAATCTTGGAATTTTTGTGCTAGAAGGAAGTTCATCTCTTCCAACAGGCTTCTCCACCCCAAGTCTGTGTCCCTTCAGTAATACACCCCATGTTCTATCATAGTCTGTGAACTGGCACCCTTCCTAGTCAGTCCTCTCCATTTTAGCTCTCCCTTAATCCTTCCCCTGCTCTTGCGTGGAACACATGTGCTGATACCAATCAATCTAACACCAGGGGCTTATAGAATATATTTAGTGCTCACAACAAACACTGTAAATTCTTTTCCTTTGGAACTTGCTTGTTTTGGAGAGCAGAGAATGACAAAATCTTAAAGTCATGGAGTCTTTGTGCAAGCCAGGGACTAGCCTAGAGGTCTTTGCTTACATAAAGCTGAAAACTGTTTGCTGTTGATTTCCTTCCAGGGATCCTAGTTCTATCATTTGAGGTCAAAATGAAAATGTGCTCTTGGTGCTTCAATGTGTGGTCAACATGTCATGGTCACCCCACCCCAAGAGCCATCCCTGGTCTCTTCCAAGAGGGTCAGCGATTCCCATATGAGTCAGGAGGAGTGAGAAGTGGGCAGGAAGTGTGAAAAGTGTGACTCCAGGATGACTCTTCTTCTTTTTTTTTTTTTTCAATATATGAAGTTTATTGTCAAGTTGGTTTCCATACAACACCCAGTGCTCATCCCAAAATGTGCCCTCCTCAACACCCACCACCCACCCTCCCCTCCCTCCCACCCGCCATCAACCCTCAGTTTGTTCTCAGTTTTTAAGAGTCTCTTATGCTTTGGCTCTCTTCCTCTCTAACCTCTTTTTTTTTTTTTTCCTTCCCCTCCCCCATGGGTTCCTGTTAAGTTTCTCAGGATCCACATAAGAGTGAACCCATATGGTATCTGTCTTTCTCTGTATGGCTTATTTCACTTAGCATCACACTCTCCAGTTCCATCCACGTTGCTACAAAGGGCCATATTTCATTCTTTCTCATTGCCACGTAGTACTCCATTGTGTATATAAACCACAATTTCTTTATCCATTCATCAGTTGATGGACATTTAGGCTTTTTCCATAATTTGGCTATTGTTGAGAGTGCTGCTATAAACATTGGGGTACAAGTGCCCCTATGCATCAGTATTCCTGTATCCCTTGGGTAAATTCCTAGCAGTGATATTGCTGGGTCATAGGGTAGGTCTATTTTTAATTTTTTGAGGAACCTCCACACTGTTTTAGGATGACTCTTCTTGTAGCTGCCTTTATATTCCTTAGCTGGGATCAGATACTATCAGGACCTGTTTCAACCCCTTAGGGGCAGCAGCGGGTACTTCATAATTATGTGCAGTTTCAGTGGTATACAGTTTTCTTAAAAGGTCCCCTTTTCTTTTGTATCACCTATTACCGTTTTTTTTTTGTTAGAATGTCTTGCATAGAATAACCATGTAATTATGTATGGAATTGAATTAGGAATACACACGCACTTGCCCTGATGTTCTTCCCAGGTTTCCATGTTGGCGACAGCCCGCGCTCCCTGTGGAATTAGGTTCTAGTTTTTCCAAGCACAAATACATATGAAGGTTTTTAAACTCTCAATATATATTATGTAACAATGACATGACTCCTTAGGAGAAAGTATAGGTTCATGGTAATTGCACTTAAATTCTTTGCAAAAGATTATTCCTCACTGAGATGTGGAACACCTGCCTTATAAATATTTCTGGGAAAAGTTCCATGGAATTAGTGAGTACGATTATCATAGAGTAGGTGCTCAAGAATGAGTATTAAATGCACTTGTGAATAAATTAATGACTCCCTACATTTTGGAAAGGAATTATGTGGTCTTCTTCAAATAGCTCCTTTCTTCTCTACAATATAAGAATGTAGGTATGCCTTTCAGATGAAAGTGCATCTCCACTTATGCAAGGATTTGCAGATAGATGATGGGTACAATCCAATTAGGTGTAGACTTTCTTTTGATTATATATAATATACTGTTAAAATTCATAGCTGAAAATAATTTAATCACATGATGGGAAAAAAGAAACCTTTTAAATGTGACGTTAAAGATTACACAGTGACAATACAATTAGGAGGCTAGTTTTGACTATCTGGCCACAAATCATAAAAGTAACACAAAATTTTCAGTATTGAATAGAACTTGAGAGACTACCTCAACAAAGAACTTCATTTTGCAGATGAAGAAACAGATTCAGAGGAGTTAGGTAACTGTACTGGGTTGAGTAGCATCCCCTCAAAATTCATGTCCAACCAGAAACTCAGAATATAATCTTATTTGGAATTGGATGTAATTAGCTATGATGAGGTCACACTGGATTAGAATGGGTCCCAAATCTAATGACTGACATCTTCATAAGAGAAAGGAGAAGGAGGGGCACCTGGGTGGCTCAGTAGGTTAAGCATCCGACTTTGGCTCAGGTCATGATCTCACGGTCCATGAGTTCGAGCCCCGTGTCGGGCTCTGTGCTGACAGCTCAGAGCCTGGAGCCTGTTTCAGATTCTGTGTCTCCCTCTCTCTCTGCCCCTCCCCTGTTCATGCTCTGTCTCTCTCTGTCTCAAAAATAAATAAACGTTAAAAAAAAAATTTTTTTTTAAAAGAGAAAGGAGAAGGAGATTCAGAAACACAGATTCACATAAGAGGGAAGCCCACGTGATGACAGAGGCAAAGATTGGAGTGATGTAACTATAAGCCAAAGAATGCTGGTAACCACCAGAAGCTAGGGAGAGGCAAGGAAAGATCCTCCCCTTGAGACTCCAAAGGGAGCATGGCTCTGCTGACACTGATTTCACACTTCCAGCCTCCAGAACTATGACAATACATTTCTGTTTTTTTAAGCCACCCAGTTTGTGCTAATTTGTTACAGCAGCCTGAGGAAACTAAGACAGTAACCTTCCAAGGAGTGGTGGTGACTCAGGAATAAAGGCCCAGTGAATAAAGTCTCAGTCCACACTCTGAGCAGCTGTGCTCTTGTGTCCACTGCCTGCATCTTGGGGGTACTTAGAGTTGCTCCCTTTATTGACCTCATGTATTCATGAGTTCTATACAGTTTGCTGTCCTTCGGGCTTTACTTCCCATCCTCGTCCCTCTTTGAAGTTGTTCTTTTTTTTTTTTTTTTTTTCAACGTTTATTTATTTTTGGGCCAGAGAGAGACAGAGCATGAATGGGGGAGGGGCAGAGAGAGAGGGAGACACAGAATCGGAAACAGGCTCCAGGTTCTGAGCCATCAGCCCAGAGCCCGACGCGGGGCTCGAACTCATGGGCCGCGAGATCGTGACCTGGCTGAAGTCGGACGCTTAACCGACTGCGCCACCCAGGCGCCCCTGAAGTTGTTCTTATACAACTCTTGCACAAGTCATCTGTTCTCACATCTCTTATACTCTCAGAAATTTGGTCCTATGCTTCTACTGCCATTCTGTGCTGCTACCTCTCTTTTCTAGGTTGCTTTTACCTCTGGGCATAGGCCCTGTCATGATGCTTCTTCTCTCTTAAAAAACAGTACAAGTGTAGTACATGTATAAAATTGTGTAAGTATAGTTTTCAGGCCATTGGATCTACCATAGTACCTTTCCAATGCTTCCTGACCATTTCAATAACTGACTTAATTGATGGCATATTTTTTCCTTTGTGGTACATACAGACAAAAGGTAAAGTTTTTGCTTTCTTGATAAAGTCCTTTGATGCACAAAGGTATTAAATTTTGATGAAATATAATTTATTTTTTCCTACATCGATCACACTTTTGGTGTGGTATCTTTAAAAAAATTTTTTTTAAGTTTATTTGTTTTGAGAGAGAGAAAACACGAGCAGGGGAGGGGCAGAGAGAGAGGGAGAGAGAGAATCCTAAGCAGGCTCCACACTGTCAGCACAGAGCTCCATGGGGGCTCAAACTCACAAACTGTGAGATGGAACTCTGAGCTGAAACCAAGTGTTGGATGCTTAACCGACTGAGTCACCCAGGCGGCCCAGTTTTTTGTGTCATATCTAAGAATCCTTTGCCAAACCCAAGGTTATAAAGATTTACCCCTATGTTTTCTTCTAAGAGTTTTATAGTTTTTAGCTCTTATATTGAGGTTGTAGATCCATTTTGAGTTTACTTAACATATGGTATGAGATAAGTATCTAAATTCATTGTTTTGTATTTGTATATCCACTTGTCCCAGCATCATTTGTTGAAGAGACTGTCCTTGCCCCATTGAATGATATTGGCATCCTTGTCAAAAATCAATTGGCCATAGATGTATAGGTTTACTTCTGGATCTTCAATTGGATTACATTTGTCTTTGTGTCTATCCTTATTCCAGTACCATGCTATTTTGATTATTGTAGTTTTGTGGTAAGTTTTAAAATTGTTAAGTGTGGGTCCTCCGACGTTATTTTTCTTTTTGAAAACTGTTTAGCTATTTGGGGCCCTTAGCAATTCCATATGAATCTGAATATTGGTTTTTCCATTTCTGAAAAAAAGAACAATTGGCGTTTTCATAGGGTTGCATTGAATCTACAGATCACTTTGGGTTGTATGATATCTTAATATGCTTTAGTAAGCATTACATATTCCTTGGATATTTGATAGAATACTCTCATAAAATACTTTGGTATTTATTTGTTCATGGGCAGACTTCAAATTCTGATTTAATTCCATTTGTTGTTATATGTTATTTGTATTATGTCTTCTAGTCTATGAATATGGGATGTCTTTCTATTTAGTTAGGTCTTCTTTAATTTCTTTTAGTAATGTTTTGTAGTGTTCAGTGTACTAGTCTTTCACCGTGAAAGAATTTAGTGAAATTATTCCATGTATTTTATTCAAAAATGAGGTTATTAAAATATTTTAGGTATGCAAAGAAATATAATGAGCACTTGTGTAATCACTATACAGTTTAAGAAATAAAGTTTAACAAGTACAATTAAAGCCTCACTGCATTGTCTTCCCTTGCTCAGAAGTAACTGCTCTCTTAAATTCAGTGTTTATGTTTCCTTACATAGTGTGGTAGGCAGAATAATAGCCCACAAAGATATCCATGTCCTAATCCTCAGAATCTGTGAATATGTTATCTTTATGGCAAAAAGAGTCTTTGTGGATGTGGTTAAGACTGGAAATGGTGAGTTATCCTTGGGTATCTGGGTGGGTTCGGTATAATCACATAGGTCCTTGTAAGTAAAACAGGGAGACAGGACCTCTTATAAATATGTCTCTCCAAGGGCTAGATAAGCCCCAGTGTCTCTAGCTTTTATGATCTAGAGATATCTTCAAGGTCCTGCCTGGGGCACATATCTCCTTTATATGTAAATTACTAGGGATCTTCCTGGCATCTTGGAAGCTTGATCTAAAGGAGGAGGCCAAACTATAATCATTTGACCTTCTTGGGGAAACAAAAGAAGAGCTACTACCTTTTGGATCAGAGAAATAAACTAGAAAAGTGGAAAAATGGTTATAGATCTAATCCCCATGGTAATGGTAATGGAAATGATAATGGAAAGAAAAACATAGAGGAAGTGAAGGCAAAACATTACCTTTATATCATACAGATTTCTGTGCCTCCAGAGGTTAAAGGTTTTTATAGAAGCATTGAGAAATTCAGGGAAGATTTATTTCCTCACATTGATTTATCAGTAATTGAGATCTTTTATATAACTTTATCATGACTGTGGATTTGTCAATTTCTCCTTGTATCTTGGTGGCTATGTTATCGGAGGCTTACACATTTAGAATTGTTATAAATCTTTAGTGCATAGTTTGAATTATTTCCTTCATTTATGATATAGTGACTCTCTTTGCCAGACAAGCTTTAAAAATCCTCCTGAAATAATCCAACAAGAGGATATAACAATTGTAAATATCTATGTACCCAACATTAAAGCACCTAAATACATAAAGTAAATATTAACTGACATAAAGGAGGAAATTGATGGTAACACAATAATAATAGGGGACATTAACACACCACTTATATCAATGGTTAAATCATCCAGGGAGAAAATCAATACTAAAATAGTGCTTTTGAATGACACATTAGACTAGATGAACTTAACAGATATCTGCAGTACATTCTGTCAAAAACAGCAGAATACACATTGTTTTCAAGTGCACATAGAACATTCTCCAGGATAGATCATGTCTTAGGCCACAAAATAAGTCTTAGTAAATTTAAGAAGATTGAAATCATACCATGCATATTTTCCAACACAAAAGTATGAAACTAGAAATCATTTCCAAGAAAAAAAATTGGAAAATACATAAATACATGGGAATAAACAACATGCTATTAAACAATCAATAGGTCAATAAAGAAATCAAAGAAGAAATTAAAAAAACACATGGAAACAAATTAAAATGAAAACACAATGGTCCAAAATCTTCTGGATGTGGAGAAAGCAGTTCCAAGAGGGAAATGTATAGATATACAAGAAAAATCTCAAATATACAATCGAACTTTATATCTAAAGAAACTAGAAAAAGAACAAACCACAAAGTTAGTGGAAGGAAGGAAATAATAAAGATCAGAACAGAAATAAATAAAACAGAGACTAAAAAACAATAGAAAAGATGAATGAAACCAAGAGCTCATTCTTTCAAAAGATAAACAAAATTGATAAACTGTTAGCCAGACTCATCAAGAAAAAAAAGAGAGAACTGAAATAAATAAAATCAGAAATGAAAGAGGAAAAGTAGTAGCTGACAACACAGAAATACAAAGGTTTAAGAGATTACTAAAAAAAAAATTACATGCCAACAAATTAGACAGCTTAGAAGAAATGGGTAAATTTCTGGAAATATACAATCTTCTAAAACTAAATCAGGAAGAAATAGAGAATTTGAACAGACCAATTACTGGTAACAAAATTGAATCTGGTAACAAAGAAACTCCCAACAAACACAAGTCCAGGACTAGATGTCTTCCTATGTGAATCCTACCAAACATTTAAAGAACAGATAATATCTATTCTCAAACTATTCCAAAAATAGAAGGTGAAGGAAAGCTTTCAATACATTCCACAAAGCCAGCGTTACTCTGATATAAAATCAAAGGAAAAAAAGAGAAAAGAAAACTACAGGCCAATATTCCTGAAGAACATCGATCCAAAAAAAAAAAAAAAAAAAAAGAAACCCCCTCAATATATTAGCAAACCAAATTCAACAACACACTAAAAGGATATTCAACACAATCAAATAGGATTTATTCTGGGGAATAAATAAGGATGGTTTAATATTTGATATCAATGAATGTGTATACCACATCAACAAAATGAAAGAAAAAAATCATATGATCATCTGAATAGATGTAGAAAAAGCATTTGACAAAATTCAACACCTGTTCATGATAAAAAGTCAACAAAGTAGGTTTAGAGGGAAACTACCTCACATAACAAAGGCCATATATAACAAACTCATAGCTAACATCATACTCAATGGTGAAAAACTGGGAGCTTTTCCTCTAAAATTAGGAAAAAGACAAAGATATCCACTCTTACCACTTTTATTCAACATAGTACTGGAAGTCATAGTCGTAGCAATCAGACAAGAAAAAGAAATAAAAGCCATCCAAATTGGTAAGGAAGAAGTTAAGCTGTCACTATTTGCAGATGACATGATACTATACATAGAAAACCCTAAAGACTCCACCAAGAAACTGTTAGAAGTAATAAATGAATAAGTTGCAGGGTACAAAATTAATACACAGAAACCTGTTGTATTTCTATATACTGATAACAAAGTAGCAGAAAAAAAATTAAGCAAACAATTCCATTTACCATTGCACCAAAGAGAATATATTACCTAGGAATAAACTTAACCAAAGAGGTGAAAGACCTGTACTCCAAAAGCTATAAAACACTGATGAAAGAAATTAAAGATGACACAAACAAATGGAAAGACATACCATGCTCATAGAATAGAAAGATTAATATTGTTAAAGTGTCCACACTACTCAAAGCAATCTACAGATTCAATTCAATCTCTATGAAAATATCAATAATACTTTTCACAAAACTAAAACAAATAACCTTAAATTTGTATAGGACTACCAAAGACCCTAAATGGCCAAGGCAATCTTGAGAAAGAAGAATAAAGCTGGAAGTACCACAACTCCAGATTTTAAGATATATGACAGATCTATAATAATCAAAACAGTATGGTACTATCACTAAAACAGACACCTATATCAATAGAACACAAAAGAAAGCCCAGAAATAAATCCGTGCTTATACAGCCAATTAATCTACAACAAAGGAAGCAGAAAATACTATAGGGAGAACACAGTTTGTTGAATAAATGGCTCTGGGAAAACTGGACAGCCACATGCAAAATAATGAAACTGGATTACTTTCTTAAAACATACACAAAAATAAATTCAAAATGGATTAAAGGCCTAGATATGATACCTGAAACCATAAATCTTCTAGAAGAAAACATAGCAGTCATTTCTTGGACATCAGTCCTAGCAACATATTATGGATAGTTCTCCTCAGCCAAGAGAAATAAAAGCAAAAATAAACTACTGGGACTACACTAAAATAAA
Organism: Prionailurus bengalensis; assembly: GCF_016509475.1. Taxonomy (NCBI): domain Eukaryota; kingdom Metazoa; phylum Chordata; class Mammalia; order Carnivora; family Felidae; genus Prionailurus; species Prionailurus bengalensis. Next base: position 80,781,823 of record NC_057348.1, read on the forward strand.
AAAGCTTTTGCACAGCAAAGGAAACCATCAATAATATGACAAGGCAATTTACTGAATGGGAGAAGATATTTGCAAATGATATATCCAATAATAGGTTAGTATCCAAATACAATGACAAAAAAGAATAATCCAATTTAAAAATGGGCAGAGGACCTGACCAAATATTTTTTTCCAAAGGAGACATCCAGATGGCCAAGAGACACATGCAAAGATGCTCCACATCACTAATCATAAGGGAAATACAAAACTGCAATGATATATCATCTATACCAGTCAGAATTGCTAAAATCAAAAAGACAAGAAATAACAAATGTTGGTAAAGATGTGAAGGAAAAGGAACATACTATTGGTAGGAATGTAAATTGATGCAGCCACTGTGGAAAACAGTATGGAGGCTCCTCAAAAATTAAAAATAGAAATACCAAATGATCTAGTAATTTCACTACTGGGTATTTACCAAAAAAAAACTAATTCAAAAATATATATGAACCCCTATGCTTACTGCAGTATTATTTACAATAACCAAGATATGGAATCAACCTCCATGTTACTGATAGATGAAGGGATAAAGAAGATGTGGTATATATAAACAATGGAATATTATTTGGCCATAAAAAAGAATGAGATCTTGCCATGTGGGACAATGTAGATTGACCTAGAGGGTATTATGCTAAGGGAAAGAAGTAATACAGAGAAAGACAAATACCATATAATTTCACTTAAATGTAGAATCTAAACAACAAAACAAACCAAAGGCAGAAACTTGCTCATAAATACAGAACACTGATGGTTGACAGAGGGGAGGGCATGGGAGAATGGGCAAAATGGATGAAGGGGAGTGGGAAGTATCGGCTTCCAGTTACGGAATGAGTAAGTGACAGGAATGAAAGGTACAGAATAGAAAATATAGTCAATGGTATTGTAATAGCGTACATGGTGACAGATGGTAGCTACACTTGTGGTGAGCACAGCATAATGTATAGAGTTGTCAAATTGCCATTGAACACCTGAAACTAATGTATCATTGTGTGTCAACTATACTTCAATCAAAGAAACAAATTAATTTAAAAAAAAAGACCTGAATTCCTGCTCTGTCACATCAGTCTACAAGTCATATAGAGGGGTTCTTACAGTCTTTCACCCCCAGTTTTCTCATTACAATGGGAATAAAAATTATCTGATATTAAAAAAAAATCTATCTAAAATACAACTCTGAACAAGATGAACACAAAATGATGAAAGTTTATAGCTCTGGTAGTATAAGAGGGAAAACATTTAAGCAAAAATATCATTAGGAAGAATATTTGTTTTCTAACTAATGGATTTTTAAAAATTTATTGTTACTAGATATAACTGGATTAATATTTCTCTTCTACTACTATACTATTATCCTCTTTTTTATATGCTTCTTTTCTCCTTTCTTGCCTTTTTTTTGAATTTAAAAAATCTATCCCCTTTTTCCCATTTTCATGCTTTAAAAGATATGCATTCTATTTCTACTATATCAGTGGTTTCTCCGAAATATTTTTAACATGTGAATTTACCTTAATAAAGCCTAAAGTAAATTATGACCCATACTTTCTTTCTCATAATCACTACAATTTAAAACACTTAAACTCTGGTTACTCTCTCTTCAATATTAGAATATTAGTACTATCTAGTGTTTTTATTCCACCTTGTTTTTGTATCCCACATTAGTCATGACCATTACATGCTTTTTAAGGTTAATGGTTTTATTTTCATACTTAGTTTCTTTGCCCATCATTACTATTTCCATCTCACTCCTTTCTTCTGATTCCATTGTCCTTTGGAAGTTCTTTTGTGAAGGGTCTATTGTAGGCAAACTCCATTTTTTTCCCTCATACGTTTTGTAATTTTTATTGAAAGCTCATCTTTGGGGGGGATTAATCTGTAGGAATCCTAAAAGGCATGGTTTGAAGATGTGTCTCTTCATGGAAATGGTATTTATTTCTGCCAAATATCCCAGAGTTACCACCAAGTTGGCGGCTCTTTGCATGTTAATGTATCAAATCCAATTACAAAGGTAATAAACTTAAACTGGACCCCACAAATAATAAAATTCCAATCCACATGATATCTAGTATTTGGTTTTAAATTCTCTGTTTTTTGTTTTTGTTTTTTTTTTAATCCCAGGCTAGGTACCTTAGTTTTTTCCTCACCAAATAGGTAGTTGTTGTTGTTGTTGTTGTTGTTGTTGTTGTTTAATCGTGTCTGTTTAATAATGCTGGATTTCTCTCTTTCTTTTTCCTCTTTCCTGACTCTGTCTATTCCTCTTAATCTCTCTGACTCAGTTAGGACTCCCAGCTTTGTACAAGCTTGGTAACTTTTTCTGTCCCTGCATGACCAGTAAAATCTGAATCTATTTATTATGCAAAGCAGCAACCATCTCCACTGTTCCCTTATGTAGAGCAACTCTACTGAACACCTTCTTATGAGTCTGGGTTTACAAAGACTTTGGGCCTGGATATTTTCCTTACTTTCTTAAAAACCCAGGTATGTTAAAAAAAAATGTTTGTTTTAGAGAGTAGAAAAGTGGTTGTGAGAGGCTATAACTTTCAGCTATAAGATGTATAAAGTCTGAGGATCTGACATAAAACATGGTGATTTTAATTGATAACACTGTGTTGTATAATTGAAATTTGCTAAGAGAGTAAAACTTAAATGTTATCATCAAAAAGAAAAAAGATAAATATGTGAGGTGATGGGTATGTTAATTAACTGTCTGCGGGAGGGGGATCCTTTCACTATGTATATGTACCTCAAATCACCACAATGTGTACTTAAAATATCTTGAACTTTATATGTCAGTTATAGCTCAATGAAGCTGGCATTTAAAAAAATATTTAAAGAAATATTTTTTAAAAGGTTTGTTTTATCATTTACTTATATTTTGTGTCAAGAGGACTTGCAGATTTTCTAGTCTACTGTTTTTCCAGAAGTAGAAGGCAAGATGGGTTTATTGATCTTTCCTAGGATTCTTTTTTTTTTTTTTAATGTTTTTTAAAATTTATTTTTGAGAGAGAGGGAGAGACAGAGCATGAGCAGGGGAGGGGCAGAGAGAGAGAGGGAGACACAGAATCTGAAGCAGGCTCCAGGCTCTGAGCTGTCAGTGCAGAGCCCAGCGTGGGTCTCAAACTCACTAACCATGAGGTCATGACCTGAGCCAAAGTCTGCCGCTTAACCCACTGAGCCACCCTGGATCCACTCGGGTGCCCTTCCTAGGAATTCTTTAACTTTAAGAAGAATCCAGTTGAGTTCAGCAAGCAATCGTTGAATGTCTTCTATGTACCATCTTCTATGTACCATCTATTTAGAAAAATCACTCATTTTGTAGCAGAAAGCCACTGTCATTCAGAAAATAAATCTGCATATCTTCTTCCCTATCCTTCTGTGACTATCAATTGTAAAGATCACATTATATCAAAGGCATCATCAGATAAGTTCCAGTGCTTTAGATAAAATTCCTCTCATCAGATAAAATTCCAGCACTTAAACCCCTGCTACTACAATATGGATTATATTATCATGATTAACAACAGCAACAAAAGGTAAGTGGAAGAGTTATATCCAAATTCACACAGTTTTCAAAATTGTGTATTTCTCTTCTTTGTGTTTAGATTTTCTTCTACCTCAGCTTAAAAGATAAAATAATATGTAGTCACGTTTGTCACTCCTGGATGTTGATGACACAAGCAAGCTCGTTGTGGAATGGTGTAAGTACACACTACCTGAACTATGACTTGATCCTAGTTCTTAAAGGAGAACCGATCCCCATAAAAGCCAACTGTATTAGGGACTACTTTTTCCCCTGCTCCCCCCACAGGTCCACAAACAGTAGGTGCATTTGTTTCTCTTTTGCCCAGGCACAAGGCCAAAGGAAAAGACAGAAAGATAATAATGTTATTTTAAGAGATAGATTATAAGTATTTTCTAATTTGAATGGTAGATATAAATCAAATATTATTTTTAAATTGAAACAAAGCTCCGTTAGATCTGCATTAGACTTAACATTGCCTCACTCAGGATGCTGCAGAGATAAGTTGAGGAAATGCAAGTGAAGTGCTTCCTATAAAGCCTGGCATGTAGGCAGCACTCAATAAATATCAGCCCCTATTATTGGTTTAAAAAACATAACAAAATAGCACAAAATATAGAGTAAAGGGGAAAAAAAACTGACAAGAAATAGGGCTAAAATATACGACATGTAAACAAAACTTGTTTGATATTCTTCGTGTGTTTGCATGCACACAGACACATATACACTCAGGTGTTTTCTAATATAGACTTCTAGGCAGGTACCTCTATACTATCCTTGTCATTGTACTATTTTTATACTATTCTTGTAACCTAGAACATGCTTATGTTTCTTATTCCAATGCGACACTGGGGAGGGGTCTCAGCCAACAACAAAAAATAAGCATAAATTGCCCCTGCTGACTTCTTTCTTTTCCTTGGATGATACTTTAATCTCTGTAATAATTTATGCTGTCAACTAGTGTTATGGTGGCAACATCTTCCCTGTCACCTAATGTCCAGTTAGTAGATGACTTTACCACCCCTCCTTAACTGCTAGTGATCAGAGGACTTATAACATCATGTGCTCAGACCGACCTATGAATAGGTGGCTGGAACCATTCCACATAAATTCTAAACCTTAAAAGAAGAAACTAAGAGGGGCTGACAGGTACCACTCATAAATCAAGTCAACCTCTTGACATTCCATTCTTGGCTTCACTTGGCTTCCACTCTCACCTTGTGCAACAATGGCAAGAAGAAAATGTGCTTCTGTCTCGGCTAACCCATCTTAGCTACCAAATTTAATATTCCTGCCTTAGGTTTATTTTTAGTTTAAGGCAGTGATGCTCAAACTTCAGAATGCATCAGAATTATCTGAAGGGATTGTTAAAACAGATTGCTGGTTGCCAACCCAGAGTCTCTAACTCAGTAGGTCTGGGTGGGGCTTGAGAATTAGTATTTCCAAGTTCAAGGGTGATGCTGATGCTGTTGGTCCCAGGACCATACTTTGAGAATCAATGGTTTAAAGTAATAAATCTCTTTCTTATGTGACAGATTGGGGATGTTACTTTTTTCTTTGGAAAACCTGTAAAGAATTAGGAAAAAAAAAAAAGAATCCAAATGATTGGAAAGAGAAAGAATATATATGACATTAAGATCAGGACAAATCCTGCAGAAGCCTGGCAGAAAAAGCTAGCATTTCTGCCCTGGCAGAAAAAAACTAGCACTTCTCAATAGGTTGAGTCAGAGAAAATCTGAGCACATGTCAGTGAAGAACAAAGCCTGGGTAGGAAGGCTTTATGTTCAGCACATTTCTCTTTCCACAATTCTACGTTTGCCTTCATCTTCTATTCGTTTTGCCTTCATTTTGGAGTGCTCAAATGTGGCACAGCTAAAACAAACATTTTAGCACAAAGAATAGCTGTGTTCAGAAGGCAGTGAGAAATTGGAAGTTCATAAACTTAATCTTGTAGCTGAAAGACATTATTAATACTATGATATCAATGTTATTGTCAACCAGCCCTCGTCACTCAGCACTCACATAAACCTCTGCTCTTCAATTTTACATGCAATCAGCCAGGTACAGTCAGTCCTCTTTCCTTCTCTCCAGACCTCCCTCCTCCAAATTATGAGTTATGAAAAGGCCACTATAAATCTCTCACTCTGAATTGTCTTTTCGATAGTCAAGAACTTAACACATAGTCTGTGCTCATGAATAAAGAAGCAGGCATACATTAATAATGAACCCAGGATGAGTTCATTGACACTGAAGCAGCCTTGGGGCTCACCTGGGGTGATGGGGGGCTATCCAGGTCACTCCAAGACAATCAACTCTGTTGTGGGGTAGATGTGAGACTCTTGTCCTCCCAGCTGTTGACCTGGACTGGACATTTGGAATCTGTTTGCAATTAAACCTGGGAATGACCATGAACAAAAAAAAATGTGTTTGTAATTAAACTCCAGAATGACCATGAAAACAAAGAAATGAAAAAATGAGAGATGTGGTGAAGAAATGTTGCTTGGTGCTTTAAAAATATTAAAAATTTTTACACGCAAAAGATCTTTCTCACTTCTTAACGTCTTTTGTTTATCCTTTTTAGATTGATTTTTCCACAGTAAAAAACATCATCACAGATAAATATATAGTGTCTACTTTGCAAAGGTGGCGTCTAAACGTGCTGCGTTTGAATTTTCGTGGTTGTATTCTCCGCTTGAAAACCTTGAGATCTGTCAGTGAGTATGTTCATTACAACTCTTTGTCTTGCTTTTATGTTTTTTAATTAAACAAATATAAAGAAAAATATAAAACAAAATGGACACTTCAGTTATGGTCTTAGGCCATAAGGATGCCAATTAAAAACATTTAAAATGCTTATAATATAGTCAACTCTTAATGGATTGTATGATCTGGGAGTTGGTCCTTTGTCCATTCTTATTTTTTTAAGTTTATTTATTTTGAGAGAGATGGAGGCAATGTGAGCAGGGTTGGAGCAGAGACAGAGAGAGAGAGAGGGAGAGAGAGAATCTCAAGCAGGCTCCATGCTGCCAGCACAAGAGCCCAACATGGGGCTCGAACTCACAAAATAATGAAATCATAACCTGAACTGAAACCAAGAGTCAGACACTTAACCAACTGAGCCACCCAGGTGCTCCAGTCCTTTGTCCATTCTTACTGACCACTTTTTTTTGGTCTAGCATTTGTCTATCTATGTATCTTCAATTCATCTACTAAAAAAATACAATATAAGAATATATTATCAATTTAAAAATTCTAACAATAGACAGTAAAAAGCAAAAAACCTCCCTGTATCTCCCTCAAACCCATTAACTTACTCAAAGGTATTCAATGGTATTAGTTTTCTGTTCTTTTTTAAAATTTTTAAAAATGTTTTTATTTTATTTTTGAGAGAGACAGAGCCCAAGTGGGGGAGGGGCAGAGAGAGACAGGGCACAGAATCTGAAGCAGGCTCCAGGCTCCCAGCTGCAAGCACAGAGCCCAATGTGGACCCACAAACCACAAGATCATATCCTGAGCTGAAGTTGGGTGCTTAACCAACTGAACCACCCAGGCACCCCTAGTTTTCTGTTTTTCTAAAATACATTTACATATATGTGATTAAAAATACACAATTAAAAATTTTAATATGAAATGGATCATATTGTTTTATATTTTCTTTTATATCCTGAAAATCTTTCCATGTCAGTCTAAATAGAACTACTAAATTATTTTTAAATCGTTAAACTCATTTTCCATACTGTGGATGTAGCATAATTTATTTAACTTTCTTCCTCTTGATGGATATTGAGGTTATTGAGCAGCTGGCTCATTGGTCTAGGGGTATGATTCTCGGTTTGGATATTGAGGTTTTTTCCAGTTTTCTCCCAGCTGCTTTGTACTTTCACTGTGACATGTGTATTTAATTGCCTTAGTCAGTTTGAGTTGTCATAATAAAGTCTCATAGACACCAGAAACTTATTTCCCACAGTTCTGGAAGCTGGATGTCCAAGATCAGGTCTAGAGAGGGCCCTCTTCTAGGTCATAAATGGTTGTCATCTTTTTGTGTCCTCACATGGCAGAGAGGAGGAGAGAGAGATCTCTGGGGTTCCTTGTATAAAGGCACTAATCCTATTCATGAAAGCTCTACCCTAATTATGTCCTGAAGGCCCTACCTCCTAATACCATCACACAGGGGGCTAGGATTTCAACATATGAATTTGGCCAAGGGGCACATTCAGTCCATTGCATTAACATATGTATTTATTTATTTTGAAAGAGAAAGAGTATGTGAGTGGGGGAGGGGCAGACAGAAAGGGAGAGATCATACCCAGCAAACTCTGTGCTAACGGCATGAACCCACAAACCGTGAGTTTATGACCTGAGCTGAAAACCAGAGTCAGACACTCAATGACTAAGCCACTCAGGCACCCCAACCCATTTGTTTTTTAAGGTGCATTTCAGCTTCCTTATATATTTCTGGAAATGAGAGAAAAAACATATTTAGAAAAGTGTACATTCATACTGACTTCAGATAATGAGAAAGAAAGCCATAAACATGTAAATACCAACATGGATGAGTCTAGAGATATATGAGGGAAAGCAAGTTGCAGAATGACATATATAATCTAATACCATTTGCATACAAGTTTTCAATGTGCAAAATAATATATACTTTACCTTTTGAAATAATTTCAATAATACATATTTAAGGAAAATGTAAAAAGCATGCATGGGAAGGAAAACTCCAAATGCAAGATAGTGGTTATCTCTTGAGGTGGACAGAGTTGAATGAAATGGGGAAAAGTTTCACAAAGAGTTTCAAGTGTATCTATAATTTTTATTTATTTATTTATTTATTTTTCAACGTTTATTTATTTTTGGGACAGAGAGAGACAGAGCATGAACGGGGGAGGGGCAGAGAGAGAGGGAGACACAGAATCGGAAACAGGCTCCAGGCTCTGAGCCATCAGCCCAGAGCCTGACGCGGGGCTCGAACTCCCGGACCGCGAGATCATGACCTGGCTGAAGTCGGACGCTTAACCGACTGCACCACCCAGGCGCCCCTATAATTTTTTTTTAAATAGAAAAATAAATAAAATATACCAAATTGGATAATTCTGACTGGTTGCTGATACTGAAAAAAGCTATAGTTTTTATGTTATTGTATTTGATTAATATTAAAGTGTCTTCTTGGTTTTAACAGTTTGTCAGTTGATTCTTTTGGGTTTTACAGGCAGATCATTTATCTCCATTCCTTCCTAGTCTTATATCTTTTATTTCTCCTTTTTTTTTCTCCCAGTAGCAGGGTTATGGAGCCATATTGTCTTATTCTTGACTCCTTTTTTCATATTTTTAATGAGAATAGTGTTATTACTATTATATCTTTTATTTCTGGGATACACTCTTTATAGAGATATAATGCTGTTCCTTTTTTTACAGCAGCCATGTTCTGTTTGTTCCTCATTCAGTCTGGTCATGTCTGCCTTTGGAATTTTAGGAACTATTAATTTCTGATCCACCAATACCATTCCTGTTTTGTTTTCCAGAGATATTACAGATTTTTGAAAAAAAAATCATTTCTCAGAATTTGGGTAGGAGAGGAAAGCTGAAATATGGGCTTAGTCTGCTATCTTGAATGAATTTATTACTTTATTAGTAATAAAGAGTTAACAAAATAATTGTAAGCCTTAATGTGCTAGCCATCCAGTTTATAGCATTATAATAGCCAAATTATGGAAATAATTGTAATAGCAATTACATTGTAGCAAATGCATTGTAATAGCATTACAATAGCCAAATTATGGAAAAACCTAAGTGTCCATCGACTGATGAATGGACAAAGAAGTAGTATGTATACAATGGAATATTACTCAACCATAAAAGAGAATGAAATCTTTCCATTTGCAACGACATGGTCGGAACCAGAGAGTACTATGCTAAGTGAAAGAAGTCACAGAAAGATAAATACCTTATGATTTCACTCGTGGAATTCCAGAAACAAAACAAACAAGCAAAGAAAAAAAAAAAGAAAGAAAGAAAGAGGTACACTAAGAATAGACTCTTAACTATAGAGAACAAACTGATGGTTACCAGAGGGAAGGTAAGTGGAGGGATTGTGTTAAACAGGTGATGGGAATTAAGGAGTGCACTTGTGATGAGCACTGGACATTGCGTGGACTTGTTGAATCACTGTATTATACACCTGAATCTAATATCATGCTGTATGTTAACCAGAATTTAAATAAAACTTAAAAAGTGTGCTAGCCACCCAAACTTACTGTCTCCAGAAAAATGTGGAGACATTTTTACTATTAAATGAATCTCTTTTTTGAAGGAAGAAAATGGACTCAAGATGCAACATTTAAGGTTTTGGTTTGACCTAAGATTTTCATGTTGGCAATGGTGGTTGAACACTGGGGTTTCTGACAAATGGCAGGGCACATATCTCTGGAAGCTTTCATTCCAAGTCTTTTTTTTTTTTTAATCATAAAAGGGTGTTGAGTTTTGTCAAATGCTTTTTCACTGAGATTTTTTTCTTCATTCTATTAATATGCTGTTATCACATTGATTGATTTTTATATGTTGAACCACCTTCACTTTCCTGGGACCAATCTCACTTATTCATGGTGTATAATCCTTTCACCATGCTGCTGTATTTTCTTTGCTAATACTTTGTTGAGGATTTTCACATCTATATTTAAAAGGAATATTGGCCTATAGTTTCCCTTTCTTGTGACGTCTTTGCCTGGCTTTGTTATCGGGGTAACACTGGCTTCGCAGAATGAGTTAGGAGCTATTTTCTCCTTTTCCACATCTTCAAAGAGTTTGAGAAGGATTGGTGTTAATTATTCTTTAAATGTTTGGTGGAATTTGCCACTGAAGCCATCTGGCCCTAGGTTTTTCTTTGTTGGAGGTGTTTTGATTGCTGATTTAATATCCTTATTTGTTATAGATGTATTCAGATTTTATGTTTCTTCCTGAGTCAAGTTTGATAGCTTGTGTGTTCCTAGGAATTTGCCAATTCCATGTAGGTAACCCAATCTGTTGAGGCATAATTGTGGATAGAATTCTCTTATAATCCTTTTTATACCTGTGAAGTAAGCAGTAATGCATCATTTTCATTTGCAATTTTAGAAATTTTCGTCTTCCCTCTTGTTTTTCTTGGTCAGTCTAGCTACAGGTTTGTTAATTTTGTTGATCATTTCAAATAACCAACTTTTAGTTCTTTTTTTGTTGTAGCAAAATATACTTAACATGAAAGTTGTCATTTTAACCATTTTAAGTGTACAGTTCTGTGCCTTCATATTGTTGTGGAACCATCATCACCATCCACCTCCCCAACTTTTCAAGTTTTTTTTTTCAGTTGCAAAACTGAAATTCTGAACCATGAAATATAAACTCCCCATTTCTCCCTACTACCAACCTATGACAAGCACCATTATACTTTATTTCTCTATGGATTTGGCTACCTCATATAAGTAGAATCATACAATATCTGCTCTTTTGAGCCTGGTTTCTTTCACTTAGCATCATGTCTGCAAGTTTCACCCATGTGGAGGCTCATATCTGAATCTCTCTCTTTTTTAAGAGCGAAAAATACTCCATTAGGATAAAGGACCTGAATGTGAGACAGGAAACCATCAAAACCCTAGAGGAGAAAGCAGGGGAAAACCTCTCTGACCTCAGCCGCAGCAGTTTCTTACTTGAGACATCTCCAAAGGAAAGGGAATTAAAAGCAAAATGAATTATCGGAACCTCATGAAGATAAAAAGCTTCTGCACAGCAAAGGAAACAATCAACAAAACTAAAAGGCAACCAACGGAATGGGAAAAGATATTTGCAAATGACATATCGGACAAAGGGCTGGTATCCAAAATCTATAAAGAGCTCACCAAACTCCACACCCAAAAAACAAATAATCCAGTGAAGAAATGGGCAGAAAACATGAATAGACACTTCTCTAAAGAAGACATCCGGATGGCCAACAGGCACATGAAAAGATGCTCAACATCGCTCCTCATCAGGGAAATACAAATCAAAACCACACTCAGATATCACCTCATGCCAGTCAGAGTGGCCAAAATGAACAAAACAGGAGACTATAGATGCTGGCGAGGATGTGGAGAAACGGGAACCCTCTTGCACTGTTGGCGGGAATGCAAACTGGTGCAGCCGCTCTGGAAAGCAGTGTGGAGGTTCCTCAGAAAATTAAAAATAGACCTACCCTATGACCCAGCAATAGCACTGCTAGGAATTTACCCAAGGGATACAGGAGTACTGATGCATAGGGGCACTTGTACCCCAATGTTTATAGCAGCACTCTCAACAATAGCCAAATTATGGAAAGAACCTAAATGTCCATCAACCGATGAATGGATAAAGAAATTGTGGTGTATATACACAATGGAATACTACATGGCAATGAGAAAGAATGAAATATGGCCTCTTGTAGCAACGTGGATGGAACTGGAGAGTGTTATGCTAAGTGAAATAAGTCATATAGAGAAGGACAGATTCCATGTTTTCACTCCTATGTGGATCCTGAGAAACTTAACAGAAGACCATGGGGGAGGAGAAGGAAAAAAAATGGTTAGAGAGGGAGGGAGCCAAAACATAAGAGACTCCTAAAAACTGAGAACGAACTGAGGGTTTATGGGGGGTGGGAGGGAGTGGAGGGCGGGTGATGGGTATTGAGGAAGGCACCTGTTGGGATGAGCACTGGGTGTTGTATGGAAACCAATTTCACAATAAATTTCATATTAAAAAAAAAAGAAAGAAAAATACTCCATTAGATGTTCTTAACCACATTTTGTTTATCTACTCATCCATCAGTAGACACAGGGTCCTTCTGCTTTTTGGCTATTGTGAAATAATGCTGCTATGAACATGATTTTTAAACATCAACTTTGATTTTTATTGATTCTATTGGTTTTCTATTTTCTATTTTATCCCCGCTCCAATCTTTATTATCCTGCTTGCATTGGGTTTTGCTTGCTCTTCTTTTTTAGTGTCTTAAGGTGGAAGGTTAAGCTTATTGATTTGAGGTTTATATTCTTTTAAAATGTTGGCATATATGGCTATAATCTTCCCTGGATTTTTTTTTAACATATTTCCACATAAACACTTTTCCTGATGCCTATGCACAAAGTCCACTGGGAAGTTTGGGATGGTGATGAAATGGGCAACATGAAATTGCAACTTGTGTGGAAAATACAGAGAGGGCCAAAAAATGAAAATTCTATACTGTACAATGGGCATATGTTCATTACATCAGATAACAATATCTTCTATATGTCATATGTATTTCATTTATTGTATCATATATATAGATACGTGGACCTTAGTTTATATTTTATCTGAGGTCTAAGAGAGCCAAAAATATTGTCTTAAGGGTTTTTTTTAAGTTAGTTTATTTGTGAGAGAAAGAGAGAGAGACAAAGAGAGAGAGAGAAAGAGAGAGCGAGAGGGAGAGCAAGTGAGTAGGGGAGGGTCAGAGAGAGAGAATCCCAAGCAGGCTCCGTGCTGTCAGCCCAGAGGCAATGTGAAGCTCGATCTCATGAAAAGTGAGATCATGACCTGAGCTGAAATCAAGAGATGCCTAACTGACTGAGCCACCCTGGGCCCCCTGTCTCAAGTTTTTTGATATTTTGTTGTCTACTTAAAAATATTTAGTATTAAGGGGTGCCTGGGTGGCTCAGTCAGTTAAGCATCTGACTTCAGCTCAGGTCATGATCTCACAGTTTGTGAGTTTGAGCCCCACAACAGGCTCTGTGCTGACAGCTCGAAACCTGGAGCCTGCTTTGGATTCTCTCTCTTTCTCTCTCTCTCTCTCTCTCTCTCTCTCTCTCTCTCTCTCTGTCCCTCCCCAACTTGTGCTCTATCTCTCAAAAATAAATAAATGTAAAAAAAAAAAATTAGAAAAAAATTTAGTATTAAGGCACCTGAGTGGCTCAGTCAGTTAAGTGGCAGACTCTTGATTTTGGCTCAGGTCATGATCTCACTTTTTGTGAGATAAAGCCCCACATTGGGTTCTGTGCTGGCAGTGTGCAGAGCCTGCTTCTGATTCTCCCTGTCTCTCTGCCCCTCCCCAGCTCATGCTTGCTCACTCTCAAAATAAAGAAATAAATTTAAAAAAATTTTTTTTAATTTAGTATTTCTGTAGAAGTGTAATTCTTGGTAAAAATGCCTTTATCATGGAAAAAATTAAACATGAAAGCCTGAGTAGACCTTAATTTTCTAAGGGAGTAATGTAATGCTTATCTCATCTTTGCGATATTTTCAATTTGCTAAGGATTACTTAATAAAATCAGTTTTAATTCCAGCTACCTCGAGTGTATCAAAGATTAAATAAAACCCAATCTCAGAGATGTTTCAGCTTTTCAATTTTTCCCCCCAGCTAAGGTTAGTCTGTTGGTGTGTCTAGAATTACACACATTTTTGGCAAGAAGTTTGACTTTCTGACTGTTACACTGAAGATAAATACTGGCTGATTATTTGAGCTATTTGGCTGAATGGCCACAAGAGTTGTACAAAATCCTGGTCTGCAAAAACTCTATAATAAAATTAGCTTTAAATTGTTATCTTAAAATGTTTAAAAGGCAGATGAAGGCAGGGGAGAAAATGCTTGCTCTAATATTGTGACAATCAAGTGTGCAGAGTATATGCTAAAACACTTTAGCAAATGTTTGGCAAGGGTACACAAGTGATTTTTTTTTTTTAGTGTTTATTTATTTTTGAGACAGAGAGAGACTCAACACTAGCAGGGGAGGGGCAGAGAGAGAGGGAGACACAGAATCTGAAGCAGGCTCCAGGCTCTGAGCAGTCAGCACAGAGCCCGACATGGGGCTTGAACTCATGAACCTGCCAGATCATGACCTGAGCCGAAGTCGGACACTTAACCAACTGAGCCACCCAGGCGCCCCCACAAGTGATTTTTAAGTTCAGCAGTTGTGTTGTTGTGCTGGAGTAAAACAGATATATTAGGGATGAGGAGCCATCCCTAATTTTTCTACACTCACTCAATGACTGCAAGATTAGAGCAGTCCGGAAGAAGCTTTGACTTGTGGATACCCTTGGAGTTGCATGTTTATGCTTCTAGAATTTGTGAGATACAATATTGACATTTTTTTGAACAGGATTATGAAGTAATTTTCCAGTCTGCCTGCCACGTTCGTGTTGTTGTTATTCATTCTAGCATTGATACGGATTTGTTAGTCACATATTACATCTTCCTGTACACACCAATACCCCACACCTCCTGAAGAAAGGAGCCTCGATGTCTCATAGAATTTAGGCAAGTAGATTCTTAGTACTGAATTGCTTCTATTTGCCAGAGCAGGAGAAACAGATTTTCAGAAACAGATGTTAGTTGATATAGGGCATAAAGCTCCAGAGGATGAATGATTAGTAAATGAAAACTCTGAACTGGTTAATGTTAAATATCTTTCCCAAATAACCAGGCAGTAGGTCTGAGCTGACTCAGACTTAGGACTCAAGAGACCTCAGCTTGAAGTGAATCTTACTTACTTCAGAAAAATTAGGGAATTTCAGGATTAGCAGGAAAGTTAAAACAAAACAAAACAAAACTTGAGTATTTATCCAAATACTCAAGTAACATTTGGATAAATAGCCAAGTGACATTTAAACATGTATGTTCAAATATGTAGTTCTCAGGATTATTATATATATATTTTTTCAACGTTTATTTATTTTTGGGACAGAGAGAGACAGAGCATGAACGGGGGAGGGGCAGAGAGAGAGGGAGACACAGAATTGGAAACAGGCTCCAGGCTCTGAGCCATCAGCCCAGAGCCTGACGCGGGGCTCGAACTCACGGACCGCGAGATCGTGACCTGGCTGAAGTCGGACGCTTAACCGACTGCGCCACCCAGGCGCCCCAGGATTATTATATTTTTGACTGCCACAAAATATACTTATTTTTTTTTAAATCTCCTGACCCTCATCATCTATTGAACAGAAGGCAGTTTCAAAGGCAAGTTATTAAACTATCAAGAAATTGGCAGAAGGGGATGTACCTAATTGTTCATTCCATCATTGATCAACTATACTTCCCTGAAAAGTATAAACTCTGATACAGAGAAGGGGCAAATCCTAAGCTTTCAAAAATGTACTTCAATTTCAGTCCCGGGAGATACTAACAACTCTAACTTACTTTTGGATGGTCTGGATCAATTTCTATGCATTGCTAGCGCTTTATTTCCAATTAGACGTGGAGGGTGACACTGTCGATAAAAATCAACCAATCAAATCACCAACTAGCCTCCAAAAACTGAACCAGAGAGTAACATGGGCCCTTTGTCTGAATCGGATTTAATCTCTTTTTTTTTTTCCTCCCAGAACCCTTGTGTCCCTACCACGTGACTTGGTCTCCTACTGAGGTCCCACTCAGGCTTTTTCCACCGTCACATCTTGGCTGTTTCAGGTCTTGTGTCCTTACTTTTCTGAGTGTTCATGAACGTTCACACTCTGGTAACAGATTGAACAGTAAGGTGAAGATTTGCATTGAGACCCAAGTATGCATAAGTCTCTCCCCCTAATTCCAACCACTGGTAAAATGGGCAGAGTGGTTAGAACCTCTTAATCTAGGGTCCTTCCCTGAACCACTAGCTCCAGCAATTCTTCCAGCATCCCGTTCTCTTGGTTTCTGGTATGTACTAAATGACTTGGGCCAAAGACTCTCTCCTGCCAGCTGCCCTCGCTGGTGTTTCTGGACAAAAAGGCTTAACTTTCCTGGTACCTATTCCTCTTCTGGGGTCTGATTCTGCAAGTTCTGATGTGACGCAGCCGTGGCCAACAGTGACTGTGAGAGTGCTCTGCACACCTGCCCGGCAGCCAGGGCTAAGATGGACCTGAATGCTGGCTCTGTCACCCGCTGGCTCTGTGACGTTATCCAAGCTACCTAAACCCCAAGCTTTGGATTCCTCATCTAGAAAAGACAGATAGTATTACCTCCCTCAGAGGGATCTTGTTGAGAATTAGAAATAGAGTATGTGAAGCTTTTAGCACAGTGTATGGCATCTAGTAGGTGCTTATGAAACTATTTGTCATACACTATTTGTATATGAAAGAAACTATTTGTCATATACTATCTTGTATGCTTTGTGCAAGGATCAAATGAGACCAGTTGCTAAACTTTGTAGGAATACCTTGATAGAAGAATGAAAATGTATTCAACTCAGAGTGAAAGGGAAATGTCTATAAAAAGGAAAAAGTTGTTTAAAAATTTTTTTTTAAGTTTATTTATTTTGAGAGAGAGAGAGAGAGAGAGAAAGAGTGGGTCAGGGTCAGGGACAGAGACCGAATCCCAAGCAGCCTCTGCACTGTCCGTGCAGAGCCCACCGTGGGCTCGAACCCATGAACTGTGAGATCACGACCTGAGCTGAGATTAAGAGTTGCTCAACTGACTGGGCCAGCCAGGTATCCCGAAAAAAGTGGTATTGTAAAGGATATGTATATATTTCTTTTCATTTTATTTTTGTAATAGTACAGCTAACTATCAAAACACAAGCTGATGGGGTTTGTCTCCAGGTATTTCCTCTTTTTGTGCTGATCTGCTTCTCTGGGTGAGTGATTTCTAACCTGCAAACTCATATCATGGGGCTTCTCCTGGACACTGCCTCCTTACTCAGTTGCTATTGATATCACTGCCTCCTGTTTGCTTCTACCTCATCCCAAATCCTGACCCTGATTTCTAATTTCATCCTTTGCTTTATGCTTGACATATTAGCTTAGCAGGAAGGGCTCAGGCATTTCCCACTGGCAGGTGGCTCCCCAGTCTGAATTCTTTCAAAAATCAGCACTATTTCCACATTCACTAGTGTTTATACCTCTTCGTTGCTTATGATTCACACCATCTACAACTTCTTCTGAGTCCCATCTTCTGGCCAGTCTCCAATATAATTCTCAGATTCTCTTATTTATTATTTGTGACAATTCTCCTTCAGGTCTAGCTTGACAGTTTTTTGTTTTGTTTTGTTTTGTTTTGTTTTGTTTTTTGCAAGAATCAGTGAAGAGCACTTGAAAATTTGGGTTTGCCAGGATCACATTTTGGAATGCACAGGAATCAGAAATGGAATTTTATTCTATGTATAAGCTGACTTGCTGGAAAAAAAAGTGGGAGGGGGCAGAGGGGAGAGAATGATATTTTATTATTCCTAAGCGCTCATATATTTTCACTTTGATCATCTTTAGGTGTGTACAAGCAGCTCTCACAAGGCATATAAAAATGAACCAAGTTTTTAAAATTTTTATTTTCAAAAGGCAGTAAAAACATATATACAGGATGTTATGAAATTCCAATGCCATCATTAGGACCCAACTCCCGCAGTTTACCAGTGTGGAACCGTCACCAAAGGCCGGTCTGCAAACAGGCAGGCAAGCGGGATGGAAGTATTCCCTTGGTTGCTAGAATTTCTCACAATAAAAATAATAATTAAGGGAACCTTCCTGTAACTGGATAACCCTGCATAAATAGGCAACACAGTTAATCAAAATGTAAACATATGGTTTTCTGACACCGGTATAGCAAATTCAAAACCAGTTGCAACCAAAACAATTCCTAAGTTATCCCACTATAGTGATTCTTACACTTTGCTTCTTGGCTGTGTGATCCCTATGAATCTTCTCCCATTCATCATCTTCCGGATCCTGATCAAATGTCTCAGGGTAGGCTGGTAATTTGTCTTTGGGGCATTCTTCAAAGTAACTGCGAATATATTTTCCCACAAACCACCCTTTGTATTCTTCAGGCATCTTGCATTCCAGGCCGTTATAGTGGACGTTGTAGTGGTGCTTTAACCAGTAGTAGAGGTAGTGGATATTGTAGTCACATCTCCAAGGGTTATCTCTGAGCCACAAGAGTTTCAAAAAATACAAGTCTTCTAATACGCCATAGTCAAAGTTTTGTAGACTGTTGTTTGATAAATCTAACTCTTCTAAATGTGTGAGTCCTAAAAAAGCAGCTAGAAACAGAAAGTAGTTATTAACGCAATGAGTAGCTGGGTTACATGCAACTGTTTGGCGTATTATAAGGACACATATACAAAAATGAGAGACCTAATTCTCCTTGTTGAAAAAAAAATTCCCTCCTCTCCTTTTTCTCAGAGCTCTACTTTAGAAAACTTGTAATTTTAAGTACTTTATCCTCTCTTTGAAATGTATACATATCCTTTAGAAGCCTAACCAGGGATTCTGTCAACTTTATGAGCCAGGAGTGTCTTCCTAAAGGACCTGAGAGCCATCTCTTTGAAATGTAAACTTCAGGGGAGCCAGTTCCCTTATCTCCCAGTTTCTGAGGGAAGGTAGGGGCCTTGCTCCTTAGTCACGAAGATGGAATTTGTTTTCCTCTGGGTAAAGCCAATTAGCTAACATAACTGGCCACCTCAATTACCAGATAGAGTGAAGATGCCCCATGTATGACAAAGAATGCTGTCAAGCCCTCTCACTTGAGGACGAGTTGCTTATCCTGAAAACATGTAAGTATTGCGTTTTCAGCTTTGCAATCGCTTAGAAGATTGCCTGTGATGTGCGTCACATCTTGGTTTAGTGCTTATTCAATAATAAATGTTTTCTTTTTTCCTCAACTACCTTTGTGGAGAGAATTTCCATGTTGGAGGATTTTGGTCTTAATTATATTTTCCTAACGGTAACGTGTCTCAATGCAAAATTCCGGAGTATGTTTTTGCTCACACAAAGCTTTTCCCTTGATTTAATTGACTACAATATTTTATTTCAAAAATCACTTTTATGTTAGCTTTCTAAAAATGGTTTCTGGGCTCATGTGCATTTTTTAAATACTCACTGGAAAGATGCCACCAAAAAAAGGCATGAATTAGGAAAATATTTCAAATGTAAGACATAAGTGCATAAAAAACGAAAAAATGTGTATGGTGATGATCTGACAGTTCCCTGGGACAACAGCAAACTCTGAAAATGCCTAGGAAGAAGCTTTTCCCTTTTTAGGGGGAGGGAATATATTCCTGTAGAGTCTAAAACTAAACAATTTTTATCAACATTTTGAAAAATCTGGTTGTGTTTTGGCAAGCTGTGGTAGCTATCAGTTCTGAATCCATATGTATTTAATTCTGCTGGAGGGTGGGTAATTAGCAAATATCAAATATGTAACACGAAATAAGACAACAAAACTCTTTTTCCCCCTCCAGGAGTAAAAAGGGAATCTAAACATAGATTTTAGTTGATGTGGACTAACCCTAGAATTCACTGGTCAACTTTGATTTCAAACATTTTGCTGCTATTTCAAACATTTTCTCATTACGGTTTTTTGTTTGTCTATTTATTTATTTTTGAGTGAGGGAGGGAAGGAGGAAGAGAGACAGAGAGAGAGAGAGAAAGTCTTAAGTAGGCTCCACGCCCAGCACAGAGCCCAACATGGGGCTCCATCTCATAGCCAAAAGATCATGACCTGAGCTGAAATCAAGAGTTGGATGCTTAACCCAACTGAGCCACCCAGAACCCCTTAATACTGTTTTAAAATACTTAGGGTATATAATGTCCATATTTTGGATTTGGAAAATGTGCTCTAATACCAATATCATGAGCCATTTTCATATCATTTGTTCTCAGACAAAATGCATAATTTCCCCTAAAAAGAATTCTTTCTACTTTGGTGCAAAAGCAATGGCCTGGGTGGGAGTGTTGGGAGAGGGCAGGGAGCTGGGGAGGAGCAAAACGTCAGCCAGTATAATGACAGCTTTGAAGACACTGCATTTTCCCCCCTATTTGCCAACACTCTGTAAGTCAATGATTTCACAATTTACTTTCCTTGAAACAAGTCAGCCCTTTAGACTGAAAGCATGTGAAAACATTCCTAGATTTTATTTTGAAAGTGCTATAGTTTTTACTTAAACCATATGTATTCAGGCATTTGGGAAAGCTGGTTTTCATTTGTTTCTCAAAGGAGATAAATACTTAATAGGGTGTCTTCTTTCTCTCTTTTGCAATAAAGTCTGGCATTTTATGAGATTGTTATTTCATGCTTTTTAAAACCAGTAAATCACCAGGTGGCTCAGTTGGTTAAGTGCCCAACTCTTGATATTGGCTTTGAGTGTGGAACCTGCTTGGGGTTATCTCTCTCCCTCTCACTCTTTCTGCCTTTCCCCTGCTTGCTCCCTCTCAAAATAAATAAACATTAAAAGACCCCAGTAAATCTCATTGCATTTGTATACCTGCTAACATAAGTAGTTAACAGAGTTTACTTTGACACTGTTTCATCTCATAGGTCCTGAAATATAGAAGGTCTTTTATTTTAGAAACTTCTTTAGGCTATTTTGACTTATTGAAGTGTGGAGATTTTTTTGTTGTTGTTCCAGAAGACATACCAAGAAAGTGGCTGGCATATGGCAGGTGCTCAACACATATTTGTTAATGTAGAAAATACCTTCCTGGGACTGAATTGAACAAAGGAGAAAACAAGAATACTATTGCTGGTAACAAGAGTTCACCTTGTGAGTCAGCAAGGAAAACACATTGGGTAAACAAGTTCAGGAGGCTTCAGGAGATCTCAAGGATGGTAAAGGAATCCTTGCAATTATGGGAACTTCATAGTTGATGAGGGAAAAATATCACTCGAAGTAAAACAAACCCACGTTGCATTATTATCTATCTCTACACTGTTTTTTCATTTTACTCTAGTTTTCTTTATACACTGGTTCCATTACAATTAAAATATTGTTGTACCATTACTCACTCCTTTAATAAATTTAACTTAGGCCATTAGAATAACAAACATTTCAGTCTCTTTTAGAGATAACTCTAAAACTCGATTGCACTGATGCTCTGGATACGTGAAAGCCCAGGGACCTGTGACAAGGCATGCTTGTCTTGCAATTCTTTGGTTCTCTTGCAGCAAGAGAGGGTCTCCATCTCCAGATTCTTCACCCTGTGGCCTGGCTTTGTGGAGACTGGCTATCAGTCACTGACCTCCACACTAACATGATGATCACTTCATTTGGGAGAAGGATATCTCTGTTGTATTCTTATTCACTGTGAAATGAAAATGGCTTTTGACCTCATGATTTAGAGACACCCCCAAGTCTATACAGGCTAAGGTATAAGTGTAGCATAATGCTGTTCCTTTGGGAAATTTTTAAATTATGATTTTTTTTTTTGAGAATGCAAGTGTGAACGGGGAACAGACAGAGAGAGGGAGAGAGAATAATCTCAAGCAGTCTCCAAGCTCAGTGCAGAGCCTGATGCAGGGCTCAATCCCACAACCCTGGAATCATGACCTGAGCCAAAATCAAGTGTTGGATGCTCAACCGAATGAGTCACCCAGACACCCCTTAAATTATGATTTCTCAATATTTTAAAAGATGTTACAAATACTAAAATATGCCTTTGAAGCTCCAGAACATTCATTCTCAATTTGTACTTCTACAATGTTAAAATCCTACTGTTCTATTAATGGCATTAAATTATCATTAAGTAAAGCAGACGTAACAACTGAATTGAAAACATTTATAACATTAACATTATATTATTAATAGTATCGATAATCATTTTTATAGACTGGAGTTTTCATATTGAAGCAGCACTATGAAGGCATGTGTGTTATGTATGTTCCAAATGTGATCAATATTGCAGTAATTCTCAGTTCTTTCCAAATCCAGTGTGTTTACTTAACATGCTCATTTTCGCCAGAGGCTTTATTATTAGCAAATGGAGAAGAGATTTGAGGGATGGAAAAGAAAATTAATCTGGATCTGGGATTAGATAAAATACATCTGGATCTGGCTTGAACACATTTTATATGAATTTATGAGCTTGGTACTTAGCAGATTGTTTCAAGTTTACTTTAAACAAATTGGAACTTCATGAATAGCAAAGAAAATGCCAAATCTGAATTTTCCTTTAAAAGTCACTACATGTTTAACATATTATTGACCACATATTCTTATTTTTAAAATCCATTCTACAAAACACTTATTTGGACCAACTGAATAACTGTTGCTTAGTAATATACAGTTATACATCCTTCATAAAGCAACATTTTGGTAAATATTTCTCTGAGTGCCAAACAAATTCTGATTTAAGCATCATGTTTAATTTAAAATTTTCATTATATAGGTTTTTCAAAACTAAATTGTACTTACCATACATGTTGCCATAAAGGGGGAAAAAAAACCCAGGGAATATTCATCACCCATTTAAAGGGCTACTCTGTGGAACTTACCAGGATCTATGAATTCAATGCCATTGCTGCTGAGGTTTAATTTTTTTAGCTCATGAACATCTTCAAACTCCTTGGGTCGAAGCTGGTTGATTTTATTGTATGACAAGTCAAGTTTAACAATGTCTGGAGGGATGTTGTTTGGAACTTTCTTCAGCTCTGGAAAAATTAATAACATTCTGGTTATCGAGGTTTCCTCCCATGCCATCTTCTTAGTTACTGTTCCACCTGTGGTTGAAGGGTCAACTCTTAAAGATAAAGGGGAAAGGGATCATCTAAAGCTAAAGAACATTGGTATGAATGAGACATAGAATGTGCTAACTCCAACAAAGCCTCCTGGACCAGGTGCGTCAGGCTTAGAGGAATGGATATCACTCCTTGCTGAGCTGTTCAGAGAAATGTCCTAGACATGGCGGTGGGGCTCACTCCTGGCTGTTCATTAGAAGCACCTGGGAAGCTTTAGGGGGAAGAAAAGCTAAAAGGAAGTGAAATCAATCAAACCACTCTATGTGTGTCCCTTCCAATCCTTTCCCATCTGCTTAAGGAAGGAATTTTCACTATTAACTGCCGCCCCTGGGTTGTGTTTTCATTTCATTCCTCTCCTTTGATTTTTTCTGCCAACAAAAAGTGCTCAGGTCTCTCTACCCTTAAAAATTTAACAAAAAGCTTTTGACCTTGATCTTATGGCTCCTTTCCCTGGATGCTAAAATTTGAGGAAGCGTAGTCCTGACCTGCTGCCCCCTGCTTCTTGCTCAGCATGTATTCCCTGAATCCTTGTGACTTAGTTTATATTCCAGCACTCCTAGACTCCCAGACACCTCAGGAACAACAACACTATTACTGTTACTACTACTAGAGAAAAAGCCTCTGGAAGAGGAGTCCAGGTTATCTTTCACAGGTTAATAGGAAATCAAGGTTCACCTAATTTGTCTCTATTTACATTTCTCTTTAAATTATGCTTTAAAAAATATAGTGTTATTTTAAAAAATATTTTAATGTTTATTTATTTTGGGGGGATGGGAGAGAGAGACAGAATGTGAGCAGAAGAGGGGCAGAGGAAGAGGGAGACAGAATCCAAAGCAGGTTCCAGGTTTTGAGCTGTCAGCAGAGTCTGACACAGGGCTCGAACCCATAAACCAGGAGATCATGACCTGAGCCAAAGTCGGACACTTAATCGACTGAGCCACTCAGGAGTTCCTAAAAAATATAGTGTTATTTTATATTTTAGTGTAATATTTGCCCTCTTAATCATTAGCAAAATAGTCTAAGGAGGTTTTATTTAATTTTAAGTAGGGCAAGTGAGAACTGTGAAGAGACACAAGCCTGTTTCCACAAAAGAAAACTAGAAGTAATAAAATGTCCAGATTAACTGATAACTGAGAAATAGCATGACCCAAAGGCTTTGTGAATAAAATTTGTTGAATTGGGTACAGAAAATTAGCTTATAAAAGGTGGTATCCATTTATCCATGATAATATTTTTGGAACAGGATAATTGAATTGCTGATAATTTCTTCAAAATACTACAAAAACCCCAAAAAACCCAAAACTCTGGTATTTATGACTTCTTAGCCCATAGTATATTTATTTTAATAAAGATTCAGGTTTATTTTTTCCCCTTTAAAACCCCAAATCCATGGTCTTAAATGGAATGGAATTGGTAAATCCTTCTTTAGTATCTCTATTACTGTTAAATTTGCTTTCTCGTCTCGATGGGATCTTAGTATCTTGGTATCTATGTGCAGGAAGTGTTCTGTATGTTCTAACAAGTATTAAGTGACAAGAACCCTATGGGCTAAGTATGATTATTCTCATTTTACAGATGAGGAAGCTGAGGCACAATTTGCCTGTAGTTATAGTCCTAGGATTTAAATACACATGCTAGCTTCAGAATATATGCTTCTAACCACTCTGCTCCTGGTACTTTTCTGTTTCTTTCATGCTGTTCCATCTGCCTTTGAATCCTCAAGCCTGGCACAGGGTAAAGTTGGAGTGGGGGAGGAACTAAGGTGGAGTCAATACACTGGGTGGCCATGAGACCTTCCTAGCTCTGTATTTAAAATGATGTCTCCTGTTACCAGTTTAGCAGTAACAAATACTCCCTGCTTTTCCTCAGTGGTAAGTTATCACCATCAGATGTAGTATACATTTTACTGATTGTTTTCATTTTTGTCCCCTCCCCACCATAGAAGCTTCATGGTGGAGGCTTAGGACGATGCCTAATATATCCTAAACAAATGATATGTATCAGACAGCTTCTGAAAAGCCACTCCATGTTCTTCTCTACTAATACGTATGCCCTTGTGTAAACACCTCCTTAATATGGCCTGAACCCATGACTTGCTTCCAAAAATAGAAAGCAGCAAATGTCAGTGGATGCCACTTCCACAATCAGGTTACAAGAGATTATGACTTTTATTTTGCCAGCAGATTCTCTTCTGCTCACTTTGATAAAGTAAGCAGAGGCTTACTTTAAGAGATTGGAGAGGCCCACGTGGCAAGGAATGTAGCCTCTGGCAAATAGCCAGCAAAGAACTCAGGTCCTCAGTCCAACCCTTGAGGAACTGAATTCTGCCAATGGCCACATGAGGTTGGA
Organism: Prionailurus bengalensis; assembly: GCF_016509475.1. Classification (NCBI taxonomy): domain Eukaryota; kingdom Metazoa; phylum Chordata; class Mammalia; order Carnivora; family Felidae; genus Prionailurus; species Prionailurus bengalensis. The sequence continues at coordinate 80,807,160 of NC_057348.1, forward strand.
AGAGGAGCCTTTCCCAGTTGAGTCTTCAGATGAGACCACAGACGTGAGTCCTGGTGAACACAGTGATTGCAGCCTTGTGAAGGATCTGCAGCAGAGGACTCAGCTGAGCCATGTCTGGTTTCCTGACCCACAGAAACTGTGAGATAATGAATGTGTGTTGTATCAAGCCACTAAGTATTGGGGTAGTTCATCACAGATAATACATTGTAAATAAGAGCTCATGAAAATTGAGTTTGATGATTTCAGGATACTGAGCACTTTTGTAATAAAAATACTTTTAAAATATGGAGCGATCAGGGCACCTGGGTGGCTCAGTCGATTAAGTGTCCGACTTTAGTTCAGGTCATGATCTCGTGGTCTGAGTTTGAGCCCCGCATTGGGCTCTGTGCTGACAGCTCAGAGCCTGGAGCCTGCTTCGGATTCTGTGTCTCCCTCTCTCTGCCCCTCTCCTGCTCATGCCTCTGTTTCTCTCTTTCTCTCCAAAGTAAATAAATGTTAAAAGAAATTTTTTTTAATAAAAATAAAAAAAATATGGAGTGATCTTATTTTTGTCTTTTGGTAAGGCACTATTCTGTTTGACTTAGAATTATGTCTGCCAATATAATTGAAAGGTGAAAGATATTAAGTCTTGAACTTATAATGTTCCAACAGTGAGGTATTCCTCCCTTTAGGATCATCAAGACCCCAAGTGAAGAGCTATATTCTCTCTGGGGTCCTACATTTAAACAAGTAAATGGAGATCCCAGCAATAATTAAAAACCATGGAGACAACGGAGGACAAATCAAAGAAATAATTTGTGGACATTATAGTGTTTGGAATAATTATTGAAAATGGCTGTGGCATCTTCTTAGCAAGATTTTAAAAGCAGAATAGAGTTTTATTTCAAAATACCCAAGATCCTACCTCTTCTCAGTTCCTCCATTGCTACCACATTGGTCTAAGTCAACATCAGCTCTTGTCTGGATTATCCCCAAAGTGTCCTAAGCCCATGTTAAACTGTCAAAACATAAATACGACCATGTCAATTCCCCAGATGGCTTCTAATCCACCAGATGTTCCCATCTTACTATGAATAAAAGCTCAAGTCCTCATTAAGGTCCCATAAGGCCATTAAAAACTGTAGATCTTCATTGCCACCACAGGCAGTATCTCCTAGGTTTTGGAAAGCAGGCTGTTTATCAGGATTTGCTTGCTGAATCCACATCTGTTGGGTTGGACATGGGGTGGATGACAGAGACCTCCCAAGCAACCACTGTGGGACAAGCTGAAGTGGGTAAACCACAAATAAATGGGTAGAAAAAATAGTTTATGAGAACTCCCTGAAACTCAGTGTAAGCAGTATGACAGGGCCTGTGGATGCTGGAAAGGGACTATGAATTGCAGAACCAACTTTGGCATTGTCAGCAGTAAAAATAGGGTAAAAATAGGATCCACAAGTAAACCAGGATATACAACCCAAAGCCTTTGCTAGTATGGCTTAGAAAAACCATGGAAAAATCTTATTTGTTGTACTGACGAGTAAAAACAATTCTTTAGTTCTTTTATCTTAAACTTGAATGAAAATTGCAAATAGTGATGTAAAATGATGTAAAATGTAAAATGATAAAGATTATAGCCACAAGTCAAATTTGGTCAATGTCCCTATTTCTAGACCAGGCACCACATTGTTATTTGCTGCTACCTAAAATTCTTGGTAAACACTCAAAACATACCTCATCTACTCTATCGTCACCCTTGACAAACCTTACCATTCCCCAACCAAAATTTGCTGAGTCTGAGGAGTGAACTGGGAAAATTTCTCCATGTAATTTCCCATTTAGTGGGCTATCTTTTTTTAATTAATTAATTAATTAATTAGAGAGAGAAAGAGAGAGCACGCACAAGTTGGGAGGGACAGAGAGAGAGAGGGAGAGATAGAATCCCAAGCAGGCTCCACACTGTCAGTGTGGAGTCTGATTTGGAGTTCAAACCCAGGAACTGTGAGATCATGACCTGAGCTGAAATCAAGAGTTGGTCACCCAACTGACTATGCTCCCAGGCGCCCCTTAGTGGGATTGCAATATCTTAGTTGTCAGTAATATCAGAACTACTCTGAAGGCTCGGTGGTAGTAAGCAAAGAGGCATAAATAACCCTGATTTTGCAAATAAAAAATTATTAATCATTGTTAAACTAGCGATGAAATTAACTTCAAAGGCAGCTGAGAGTACCTTACCTGCATAATACCCCCCAGTCCAAATCTCAGAAGTAAAATGAATCCTTAGAAATTGTAAATGATTCTGGTAAACATAAAGCTAAAAATGCAGTTTTCAATTCTTTCATGTTTTTTTGGCAAATACATTTACCTCAATGTGGCATAAACATGCCTTTCAACTAATTTCACATTTATTCCCTTTGGAAGACTACATTTTGTTGGCAAAGTGCCTGTCCCCCAGTGAATAAAGCTATTATTTCTTTTTCGTGCTGTCCAACGTTTAAAGCAAAATTAGTGATTTTTGAGGTCTGTGTGGTCAAACTGGCACATATTAGGTGCCCTATGCACACCATCTGACTCATCATCTGTCAGCTGGGAAAGGCACAACTTCTGAGTTAGGGTAATCTGTATTTGGGTTTTCTGTGTGTGCTCATGTACATGGTATTTCATACAGAGCCTAAGAGGAGAATCAGTAGGGGTGCCTGGGTGGCTCAGTTGCTTGAGTGTCTGACTTCGGCTCAGGTCATGATCTCACGGTGTGTGGGTTTGAGCCCCACGTTGGGCTCTGTGCTGACAGCTCAGAGCCTGAAGCCTGCTTCAGATTCTGTCTCCCTCTCTCTCTGCCCCTCCCCCGCTCTCACTCTGTCTCTCTCTCTCAAAAATAAACATTTTTTAAAAATTAAAAAAAAAAAAAAAGAGAATCAGTACTGGGAGAAAGCACCCAGAAAGCTTTTATACATTTTTCTTGGTTGATGTACCTGGAATCATGAAGGAAGAGATGACATTGCATGGTGGTCAATGGCTTGGGACTGCCTGTGGGACCTTAGAAGGGCAACTTACCTTCTCTACACCTCAGGTTCCTCCTTTGTGAGGGTACTAATAGTGCTCTTTGAAGGCTGAATAGGAAATTACATAATGCATGTAAACCGCTATGTCTTAGGCACACAGAGCAGACAGCTTTTATTCACTAACACCACTGCTGGTTCCACCTTGGACAGCATGTTTTGGGCTTCTTTAGATTCTACATAGTATCTAACATGTAGAGCATAAGCAAAAGTATTACTACTCTTTGGCAGGGAACTAGAGATGAATTGCTGAACATTCTTAGTATTTGACATTTGTTATCTATTTATAGAATGGAAATAGGAAAATTACAGATTAAATACAGATTGTCATACTTGAATTCTAGCCATGATTTTTAATTCTATGTATTTTTATTTTTAAAGGTTGCTTAAATTACTGCCTTTGCAAGAGCAAAGAAGGCAGCACAGTTATTATCATCAGTCTAAAGCACATAGCCCTGTTCCAGGCAGTACCTGAGAGTACAGGGGGTGTCAGAGACAAGACCATGGCTTTTACAAAAAATAAACTATCAACTGATTCATAAATTTATATCAATAATAGTGAAGGCAATTTATATGTATGATATTAAAAGACAAAATTGCCCTTCATTTTGTAATATAAATGGCATATGCTCTCCTTTGTGTAGTTATTAACGTTTGGAGGAACTTGAATTTTCCTTTCATGTATGAGTCAGTATTATTATATATATAGTGTATATTGTTTCCAGTAAATAGGTGTATTTTAACACAAGGGGGATGAGTTTATGGGGCATATCTGGAAGGTCGTGTTTAGATAACAATAAGTTGAGGAAAGAAAACAGAAAATACTTCTGTTTTTATAAGTTGATGTTTGCCAAAAGAAAATGAGACAAAAATATGGGAAAAAAGACAAAGGCAGAAATAGGCTCATTGTGGGGGGGTTGAATGGCCCAAGAGCAGTAAAGCAGTAAAAATGGCAGATATTTCCTAACACGTTATCTATTCTTAAATTACAGTGCAGTCTAGCTGTAGAAGTCTTTGACTTTGTGTCGATGGCATTTTTCTCAGATAATCAATGAACTTAACTGTGCAAACTTAACTTTATCACCTGATGCAACAAGTGCAAATTATCTTTAGCTTGAGGGGAGAGCCTCAGCTTTATCAAGTAATTTTTCTAACCCAAGTCTAGGATTAGTAGCTTTGTGTTAGTTTTTTAAATATGTAATTTAAGTTTTTAAAAAAAAATTTAATGCTTTTTTAGTTTTGAGAGAGAGAGAGAGCATGAGCAGGGGAGGGGCAGAAAGAGGGAGACACAGAATCCGAAGCAGGCTCCAGGCTCCAAACTCTCAGCACAGAGCCTGACACAGGGATCAAACTCATGAATCGTGAGATCATAACCTGAGCTGAAGTCAGAAGCTTAACTGACTGAGCCATCTAGGGGCCCCGGGTCTATTTTTTTTTTAATGCTTATTAAAGAGAGAGAGAGAGAGAGAGAGACAGAGAGACAGAGAGACAGAGAAACCCAAGCAGGCTCCATGCTGTCAGCACAGAGCCTGACCCGGGGATCGAACTCACAAACCTTGAGATCATGACCTGAGCCGAAGTCAGACGCTCTACCGACTGAGCCACCCAGGCACCCCTGTAATTTAAGTTTTTAATCTAAGCATCACAAAGGCATTGCTAATAAGACATGTTCTTCAGCATGAAACACTAAGTAGTCACTGTAACAAGGTCAGGGAAATTTCACCCAATCTGGCTGCAGAGAAACTGCATATACTGACTTTTCTAGAATTCTTTAATCTTTCCATTGGTGAGGCAGCTGTTTGCTTGAATGTGATCAAAGAAGATGGCATGATCAGGCAGACCTACCTTCAAACCTTGGCTTTGCTGCTTACCTGTGAGACCTCAACCAAGTCACTGAACCTCGCTAAGCTTCATTTTTCCCAGCTGTAAATGGGGATAGTGCTACCTTACTGGAAGCTATGCAGAACATGTGTGTGGAGTGCCTGGAGAATAGGTTTTCAATTAATGAACAGTTGCTCTCCAGTTCAGAGGATCCTGGCATGGCATCTCCCTGGTCATGTTCTACTATGGCACCAAATTATACACGTCTCACAGGGTGTTGTAGTAAGCAAAACTTTCCATGTCACATGGCTGTTCTTTGCTCTCACCAGGTGCCACTTATGGAGTCTGGGACAGAGAGGCAAGGCTTGTGCACTTCTTGGCTGATAAATGAACAAATTTTCTCCTGGTTCAGGTTGCCTGCCTCTTCAGTGTCAACACATTCCTGCTTCTGGTTCCCTGGAAAGGAGTCAGGGTCTCTATGTTGCTTTTAACCTTCTCTTTATGTTCTTAAAGAAACAAAACAAAGCAAAACGTCCTAAAATAAGTGGAAGGAATGACATCCTGCTTTAATGTGACCCTGATCCTGTGACATCTAGCTTTAATTGAATATTGTGAATAAGTCATTAATTCATGCCAGAAATGAAACAGACACTGTCCTGTGGCTGGTTATCCTTGGGTAGACTAGCAGTTCCCAGACCACACTTTGAGAATGTCTTCACTAACCTGTCAAGAGCATTACTAAAGTTTTCCACTTTCTTATTTCATGAATTAATCCTGTATGTGCCCCATGCAGCACCACACCAAAACTGTGTGGGATGTAAAACTCAGCAGTGATTTTTCAGGAAGTAGGTAATATTCTGGAAAGCTTTTCTTAGCTTCATACTTCTCAGATTAAATATTTTCAGCTTAGTTCTTTCAATACTTTTAGGTTTTATTTGGGGGAACTTGGGAACAATGAAGATATAGGATGTTAGCAAGCATTTAGCAAGCATTGAGACCAGGGGTGCTTGGGTGGCTCAGTCAGTTGAGTATCTGACTCCTTGATTATGGCTCAGGTTATGATCCCAGGGTCATGGAATCGAGCCCCACATTGGGCTCTGCACTGAGTATGGAGCCTGCTTGGGATTCTCTCTTTCTCGCTCTCAAAACAAACAAAAAACCTTGAGGCCAAATTCTGAGAAGTACAGACGCGCCATTACATCCCACATAGCCTCCCTATCACAGTGTTCTCACCTGTTCCCTTCCACACATGATTTTCCTGGAGGTAATTTCCCCACAGACGCACACTATGTTTTCACTTTAAGTCACATTATATAGATAGCATTTGGACTTGTCTTTATACCCACTGGTCTGCCTAAATTATACCACATTGTGATTTAAGATAAAGGGGATTTTTGACAGCCACAGGTTTTATTAGCAAACAAGAGTAGCGCCCAACTGGCTGCTCTTCCTGAGCATACCTCCTACCCTCCTGTACTGTCCCCCAAAACCCCAACCGTGTTGAGTCCGAACCCTAGAAAAGCTTGCAGTAAATTCCATTGTCACCGGGAAATTTCCACCAGAAATCCCAAGGCACGGTGGAGTGTAGGGAGGGTGATAAGATTCAAAGAGCATTTTTAATCGTCCACGAAAATGAAAAACTAAGAAACTTACAAACCTTTCCGTTTGCAGTCCAGCGTTTGTATGGGAAACACGTAATTGTAGCAAAGAGTCGAGTCCACCTCGGGCTTGATGACTGGGGGTCTCCCTGACACTTGGGGTTTCGGGTCTAATTGTTCCCTTTCTTCTTCATTGCATAACTGTTCAGATTTTATCTGCCGCAGTTTTTTGTTTTTTAGATCTTGTGGCCTTTCGCACTTGGCATAGTTCCCCAAATTCCGGTTTCTTGGAATCTGCAACATTGAAATAAGCGTTTCCATCTCACAAGTACAGTGCCAGGGGTTGTCATAGAGACGCAGGTAGCTCAGGAGAGGCGTATAAATGAACACTTCCTCTGTCAAGACTTTGATTTGGTTGTGCTGCAGGAGGAGAGTAGTAAGTTTATTTAAACCAAAGAAAGCCTCACTCTCAATTTTGGAGATCTCATTCTGCTGCAGATCCAGGCTTTTCAGCCTCTTAAACTTGGAGAACATCTTGTTCTTCAGTATGCGGATCTTGTTCCTTGCTAACAGCATATGCAGCAAATCCTGAGGCCAGTCAGGCAGCACGTAAACTAGTTTTCTTTCTTGACAATCTATGTACTTCTCGTGAAGATACGTGTACACTTCGCAGGGGAGGTCTGGCGCGTAGCGTTTGACGGGGTTGGAGCCTCTCCGGCTCCCACCCGCCCGGCCATGATTCATTCGGCTTCTCGAGCCCCCAGGGCTGGCCTTGCGGAGCTCCGCGGCTTTACAAAAGAAGAGCAGAATTACCACCGTAACCACGCGCATCCTGACATCCAGCTGGCCCCAATTACTTGGGGTGGCAGAGGGAACGATGAAAGTATTCCTTTGAAATGCAAGCTTGGGTAATCTTAACTAATGCAATTCGGAACGATGAGACCCAGCTGAGGTTCGATGCAGTCCCTAGGTTGCAAGAGAAAAACATCTCTGAAGAACCACTGTGAACATTGTGTTATTAACAGATAGTAGCAGCTTTTTAAAAAACATTCATTTTCTTTATATGTATATTTTTATTGCGGCATAAATGACATATAACATTATATTTGTTTCAGGTGTGTGACATAATGACTCAATATTTGTATATATTGTGAAATGATCACCACAATAAGTTTTTTGTTTTTCTCTTAAGCAAAGACATTGCAATTAATAAAGGAACATCCTGAACAGTGGTGAGTGCACCCTCCCACTTGTCTGGTTTAGTGGCCAAGGGTTTGGCCCCTGAGTTTCAATGAAGACTCTCCTGCTTGCTTAACTATATGACGTCAGGCTAGTTATTTAACCTCAACTTCAGAATCTGTAAAATGGGGCTGATGTAGGGTGCCTGGGTGGTTCAGTCAGTTACACCTCTGTTGATTTTGGCTCAGGTCATGATCTCATGGTTCGTGAGTTCGAGCCCCACATCGAGCTTTTCACTGCTGACGGTGTGGAGCTTGGTTGGGATTCTCTCTCTGCCCCTCCCCTGCTCACACTCTCTATCTCAAAATAAATAAATAAACTTAAAAAAAATGGGGCTGAGGATACCTCGTCGTATTGCTAGGAGAATGAAATGGGCTCATGCACGTAAGACACTTCACAGTACCTGGTCCAGGAGAAGTACTCTACTGTTCAGGGCTTAGCGTTATGAAAATTGAAACACGTAATGTATCAGCACATCAGATTCAAGAAATGAAAGGGATACTTCCAACAGCCTTGAGATGGGCAAAAAAAAAAAAGTAGGTCCCCAACAGCGGTTCTCCTGAGCTTGTTTTTTTCTTTCCTGTACTGTCTCCCAATCACCAACCATATTGAATGTGAGATACAGAAATGCTCAAAGTAAACAGCACTGTCCTTGGCAAGTCTTGCACATCTTGGTTCAAATGTCACCTGAGCAAAGCCTTCTATGACCACTCTGTGTCAAGTGGCATCTCTTCCCACTTGCTAGCCACTCTCTCTGTTCTTTTTTTGTTTTGTTTTTCTCCACAGCACTAATCACCACCTGTCAAAGTAGATATTTTACTTCTTGTGTTTACTGTCAGCCTCCCCCAGTGAGGATGTGAACTCCCTAAAGGCAGGGACCTTTGTCTATTTTGTTCACTTGCTGTACTTGTAGCACCTGTAGAGTTTCTGGCATATAACAGGTTCTTTGTTTTTTCTTAATTTTTTAAAATGTTTTATTATATTTTTGAGAGAGAGGGAGAGACAGAGTGTGAGTGGGGGAGGGGAAGGTGCATGGAGAGAGGGAGACACAGAATCCAAAGTAGGTTCCAGGCTCTGAGTTGTCAGCATAGAGCCCAAGCGGGGCTTGAACCCACAAACCATGAGATCATGACCTGAGCCCATGACCTGAGTTAAGTTGGTCACTTAACTGACTGAGCCACCCAGGTGCCCCCACGTAACAGGTTCTTGATAAGTATTTGTTAAATGCATGACTTACTCTCAGGTAAGTATTCTCTAAAAATATTAATATCATAAATTTAGTTATTGCATTGTTTGGGGAATCTATTTTCTTCCTTAACGAGTATTACTGATGACTTCCAAGATCTGTACATTTTAAAGAATTGTTTTCACTTTTAAATTCTGAAAGTGGTTTTGGTTTGCATTTATTACTTAGGACACAGTCCATTCTTGGCAAAGGAAGAAATGTTCAAAATCGATTTATAATTAATAACATTTCTGTTGTTATTATTGTGGGGCTAAGTGGTTATGAGCAGCAGATGTGTTTTCTATTCATTGTAGCAGTGTGGATGCCAGGATGTTTGGAGTTTTCCTGCTCGATGGGGGTCTCCTCCACCTAGAATGACTTTCCCCTCTTTGCCTCAAGTGTTCCTCTCCTTTACTGTTTTGTGTCCTCTCCCCTAGATGCTTGTTTTCTGTCTCAGATTTGGAGTTGTACTTTCTGTCGGTCTAGCCCCAGAGTGCTGATTGTAGAACACTTTGCTACCCAGCTCTTTGTGGACATGTGTCCTCTTCCCTGTGACACCATAAGCTGTACAGTTGCCCCTGGTCCTAGAGCAAATCAGACACTTGGCCTTTCTGGTCCTCCATTTCTCTGCAATTCATTATAAATTGTATGTAGATCTAATCTAAACAAATCCTAAACATTTTATTAATTATTACGCATGCTGAATTATTTACAATATGCATGCTGAGGTAGGAGGGGGATGTGTCCTTGTGCCTATAGCTTCCTTCAAAATGCATAAAAATAAGATGGATTGAAAGATAGACAGAAAGATGGATATGTAGGTGAAGAAGTGATAACGCAAATATCGTGCAATAGAAATAGAATCTTGGTAATGGGTATATTCATTGTACAAATCTTCAAGTCTTTCCACTTTTCTGTGTTTGAAAAATTTTACAATAAAATAATAAAAGAAAACAAAATCCCCAAAATGAGCAAAAAGCCATGCCACAAAATAAGCAGGTTGGTTTTCTTCAAAGCTCTAAGTATATACTGTTTTTCCCAGAGTAGTACTTTTCTTTTTTCCCCTTCCTTCTGTAATCCTCAAGCAATAATAAACATGTATATATATTTTAATTTTAAAGCCAGAAGGAATCGGTTTTCTGGGAAAAGGAACCATATACTTAGAACAAGTTACATGCCAAGATTTTTGTTTGTTTTCTAATGAATACATCACATCGAATGTAGAATGGAAAAATTTTAAGTTTAAACATTTGTACTATGTTGTTTAGTAATGTTTAACTTGTTTGATTTAGGCCTCTGTAGAAATTTGCAAGAGCTGAATGTCTCTGACTGCCCAACACTCACAGTGAGTATATGAAGTTTATTTTACTGTTATTTATATAGATTCAGACTTGCTATATTGGAGTGCCAATACACAGAGATTTTGCCAAAATGCATGCCTGTCTGCTCATTTAGGATCAAATGTGTAAAAAAAGCAAACTATGTTAAACATTGGCAAGAAATGTTATCCCATTTGTATAATGCTATTTATTATTCATCCTGTAGCTATATGCCCAAGGTTGGAGTCTCTGGCAAGTGGAAACTATTCAACAATTACATAAAAATGAACTATATTTATATTTAAGACCATGTGTGTCTGAGACAGAAAAAACTGGTCCCAGTAGAGACAATAGGCTCATTTTAGTGGTCTTCACGGCTATCAGGTGTGTGCCAAAGAAGACAGAAATGAACATGTAACCCAGGGCAGCTCCTTCCTGGCCTTCTTTCCAAGCTTTTCTTTCACTTGCAATCTGTCTTCCACCCTGTGAGCACATACACTTTCTAAAAGGAAGATCTGATTATTTCACTCCCATTTTCCATAATTTATACACACATTCGCCACCTACACTGTTGATAAAGTCAAAGCTCTTTAACAAGCTCTACCTCAAACACCCTCTGTACTCTTGGCTTTGCCTCCTTTTCCAGCCTCATCTTGCTCCAATCCCTGCATTTACATTAAGCTGCAGCAACCATGCACTGCTATGTTTTCTTTGCTGCATGAGCCAAGCTTCTCTTTGCTGTTTCACTTTTGCTCAGCCTGTGCTCTTGGCATGGAATGCCCTTTCGCTTTGTCCTCAGGTGTTGTTATCCTCTTTGTCAGGCTTGAAGGCTTACTTTCGGTACTGCTTGCTTTATCAAGACATCACTGACTCCCAGGGCTGGGTTTGTTGCAGCTCCTCTGGGTCCCTCTAATAAGTAGCCCTAATCACAGTGTTTCTGCCTCCTCCAGTAGCCTACGGGGCCCAAAGCACAGGAGATGTGTCTTATTTTTTGTGGTAGTCATAGCACATAGCACAGATCTTGGCATGGTAAACACTCTATACATTTGTTTAATGAATGGAGTTGTATGGAGACATCTAGCAGGTAATGGACAACATGGCACAGAACTTGAGATTCCATCTTGGGTTGACATGTTCGTATGCTTAGTTAACATCACAAAAGTGAATATGGTCAGCCTAGAGAGAGAAAGAAGGCATGAGAAGACGATTTAGGAGTAAAACTTGGGGGCATTGCTGACTTTTAGAAGTAGACAGAGAAGAAATAGCAAAGAATCTCCAGAAAGAACAGTGGGAGAAGCAGGGTGAAAACAGAGGAGTCTGACTGCGTCATGCTTCATTAAGCAGCAACTCCAGAGTGACATCCACACCCTTGACTCCTCCTTGCTACCTCCCAGCATCATCATTATTGTCCTTTCTTTCAAATTTCTGTTTCATTCGGTGGATATTTTTAGTACCTACTACATTAAAGATGTATTTATTTTTATATATAAAGATATACAGGGAGTTTATACACTATAAAATACAGGTGTTAGAGGGAACTTAAAATGAATCAAGTTTCAGTTCCTGTCCTCAGGGAGCTTCAGTTCAGCACTTGAATAACAGATCACAGTCTTGAAATATGGCTTTGTAATAGGAAAGCCAAAACAATGCCATCCGGATTGAATTTGTGAACATCAAAGTCTTTCCCAGTTTTGGAGTCTAATACTATACAGAGCTGATAATTTTATCCAGCTACATTTTACTATTGTTTTTCGCTTTGAGACATAAACTGGGGAGACAGGTTTACATTTAAGGAGCCATGTAACATCCTTTCAGAAAACTTTATTTCTAAGAAACTTGACTTATGAATATATTACACTCAGAAAGATTTGAGTGCATTGTGGACAAATTCAGAAACCATTTTGCAATAAGGATACTCAGTTTTTGAGTTTATGTACTCAAGTGTTTGGGGATTGAAACTTGAGTTCTTTTAAACACTGAGAATAGGATTCATCTGAAATTTTTTGGATATCCAAGCTCTGCCAGACAGGAAAATCCAGTAAATGGTTTGCCTCCATATCTTAAAGGAAAAATCAGATTCCTCTATGGTGCAGAAGACATACTTTATCTTGCTCTTCCTGGCCCCACATTTTCATCTTTTCTGTGGTTACCTCTCTAAGGGTGGGTGTAGAAACCAGCTTTCTATCCTCTCCTTGTCCAACTCATTTGCATTTTTGCCAGAGACTTTCAACAGGTGTACAATCACTTTGATATTTGATTGGTACCATGAACATTTTTGAAGATAGATTTTGTTTATATTAAAGTACAATGCCGCTCGTTATGGTTATTCTCTCCATACCTCTGGGAAACATGTACGGCATACTTTTTTTTTAAATCAATCCATGTATATCTAAATCACACATTTTAGTTTGGAGTGTCTAGAAAAATCACTGGCAGCTTGAATGCAGTGGCAAGAATACAGTGCCCTTGTACTCATGCCATGTACTTGTACCTTTCCCTACAGCAGAACTACAGCTTTTACAACTGCATGATTTTGTTATTTTAATATCCTTGACTCTGGGAAATAGCTAGGAATACAATGTTAAACACTGATGATCCCACTGAAAATAAGCCTTTGCCATCCTTAGTGGTATTGGAGGTGGCCATACTGAACATGCAGAATTCTTTCCCAAACCACATCCCCTAGTCAAGTGACGATTTACCTCTTCCTGCAATGGCCTATTCTTTCCAGGACTGATGTGCCACAAATATTTAAAATGAGCTGACCTTGTCGGTGTCCCTAGGGAGACTCATCAACCATAATTAAATAAATAAAAACCATGCTGCTACTTACTCATACTAAAGCATTTTATAAGTAGTTACCCATATGGGAAGGAGTTCATTGCAATGAAAGCTTGCAAGTGATCTGGTCTTGTAAATGCCAAGATAGGGCTCATGCTTGAAATCACTATTTGTTTTGCTGTCTCATTCATGTCATAGTGGAATTATACCCTGGTACCCCAGTTTCAGCTCTCTGGGGGAGGGTTTCTTGAATCTTTGAGAGTGTTGCCCACAATACCCTCAACACTGAACTTCACGTTCAACATGTATGTAGCCTATATTTTACTTCAGACCATCTCAAACTTACCATAAATTTGGTGAGAATCTGTTTAGCTGTTTTAATAATTCAGTAATAGAACCACAAAAAATTACACACACACACACACACACACACACACACATTTCTTTACATGTGTAAATATGGAGTCACTTTTAATGAAGTCCAGTTGAGAACATTTACTATTCCTGTCTTTCAGAATGATTTTAGTAAGCTTAAAAATAGATCAGGTTTTAATCACTTTCATGCATCTGAAGAGTCAGGAGCATTTGACACTCTGACACTTAAGCTCAAATTTCCTGTCAGAGTTGAACTTACAAGGGTTCAAATTTTAACGAAGTGTCACTGTGATCAAATGGGACTTGATTTCCAAAGAAGGGGAAGGGGAGAGAGTAATGAAGCTTCAAACAAAACCATCACCTTCTATTTAATTTGACTTACAACCGTTATCAAAGAATTGAAGAGACCAAGCCTTGCATGGTATTTTTGGAGCAGGGAGATAGATAGCAGAGAGATCATGGGGAAATAACAGAGCCTGTTAGACTTTTAAAAAAATTTTTTTAAAATGTTTATTTATTTTTGAGAGAGAGAGAGATTGAGAGACAAACAGAGCACTAGTGGGGAAGGGGCAGAGAGAGAGGGAGACACAGAATCTGAAGCATGCTCCAGGCTCCAAGCTGTCAGCACAGAGCCCCATGCGGAACTTGAACCCATGAACCGTGAGATCATGACCTGAGCCAAAGTTGGATGCTTCACCGACTGAGTCATTCAGGCATCTCCTGTTAGACTTTGATAAGATTCTTCCCTCTGTTTTTATGCAGGATGAATCAATGAGATACATCTCTGAAGGCTGTCCTGGAGTCCTGTACCTCAATCTATCTAACACAATTATCACCAACAGGACCATGAGATTGCTGCCGAGGTAATGTTTGTGTTATAGGTGTTATACTTAAAATAGTGATGCTCCTCCAGGTTCTGGCTTGTTCCAGCACTGCCCACCATCTAACCATCTAGCACCCCACCATCATGGCACCACTAATCTAGTAACAGGACTGCTGGTTTCAAGTCCCCAACCTGGTGCCTATTCTCTCCCTCCTGGGCAGGCCCAGATTAAATAACTGGTCCTCTGCTTGGCCAACATTTCTGTGTCACTCTTACAGCAATGTGCCCAGTAGCTTGATTAGGCTCTGCCAGTCTCTTTCTGGTCCTTCTTCCTGGGCAATGGAGCCTGGCTTCTAAATTCCAGTCCCATGTCTGGACTTTTTGACAACAGAACACCAGTGCCCTCCTTTCTTTGACCTTGAACACTGTGATCCCATATTCCCTGTTGCCATGCTCTGGTTACCTGTTGGGACCTCCACCACCTCCAGGAAATCTGATACGAGTTGTTTTTTGATCTATGGGCTGAATACAAATGTCGCATCTCCTCAGCTAGTGCTTCGTTGGAGGAGAAGGGACAGAAGACTACAAGACATCACCAAAAGTTGACAGGATATTCAAATTTTATGTCATTCAATTATTTATTTTCACCAAGGAAATACTAATCAGGAAGAGAAGATAATCATATTGGGAGACATTCAAAACATTTTTTTCAAACTATTGTGAAAGAATAAATTATTTTTGAGAATATAACTTTTTGAGATTCTTTGAAAAATAACAGCAAAGCATTTGAAAAAGCTAGAGAAAATTCTGGGTGGTTATTTTCCTTATCTTCTGTCTCTGATCATTTTCTAGAAATGTGTAAGCCTAAAAAAAGTGGTAACATATTTTCTGTTTATCCCATTAATTGAGTTTCCACATTTTAGTCAAGTCTGTTTAGTCAAATCTATCAAATTTTTCCTTTGAAATTTCTTCTGATACTTTTTAACTTTTAAATAAAGGTTTTCTTCCTTCCAGGTGTTTGATGTCATTTGTTATTTTTTTCTTGTATGATTTGTTTTTACTTAAATCTATAATCAATCTAGAATTTATTTTGGTAGATAAATGAGGCAACAATGTAATAGGGTTCAGCAAACTATGACTCGTGTGGTCCAAAGCCTGACTTAATGTAGTCCATGAGCTAAGAATATTTTTTACACTTTCAGAGTTGTTAAGGGGTGCCTGGATGGCCCATTCGGTTAAGCTTCTGGCTCTTGGTTTTAATTAAATTTTAATTTTAATTTCTCATTATGTTTTCCAAATGGTCATTTTTGGACTTGGGTACAAGGTACAAGTGTCCTTTTAATGTTTTAATTTGTAAGATTTAATTGATTTCTTTCATTTGTAAGATTTAATATGAAATTACCTCTGAATAAGAATATAGGCAAAGCTTGTAAGATTTAATAAGTATTGTTCTCATTTTGTAAACTGTTGCACATTTGTTTTCATCTTTGACCCAATAATTATTTAGAAGAGAATTTTTGGTTCCAAGTAGTTGAAGTTTCTTTGATTAGGCTTCTGGTTTTAATTTCTAATTTTGTACACTGTGGTCAAGAAATGTGGGCTGAATTATTTCTACCTTTTGGAATTTATTGAGATTTCTTGGTGGACCAGTTTATATAATTAATTTTAGTAAATCATCCATGAATGCTTAAAACAAGAGAGTTTCTTTTAGAGAACAAAATTTCTACGTGTGTGTATATATGTATGAATTCTTGATATTTCACAGTATAATAGTGATACATTGGTTGTCTTTTAGAATCAAGCTTCTTTATTTTGATATTTTTATTTTATATATAAAGATTAATAAGTAGCAGGTTTCAATATAGATTATAGCATTTATTCACATAAAATTACATTCTTTACTCTGGTTGATGTTCCTTTGCCTCAGATTCTTTATCTGCTATTAATATAGTCATCTTTATTTTCTTTTGCTTATGGTTTTTTGGAATAACTTTATGTATCCCTGTATTTTTAATCTTTATGTTGGTGTATTTTAGGTTTGTCTTTTATATGAATCACATAGCTAACATAGTTTACGAGTAATACTTCCTTTCAAAATTGAGTGTATGGTTTTATTTTTATGATCTTGCTTTGTTTTTGATTTTTTATGTTACTGTACTGTATTCATTGTTTCTGCCTTTTGCTATGTAAACTATATTGTTTACTTTTATAATCTTAATGTATTTCAGAGGTATGTGCACATTCTGTTCTGTATTCTAACTAGTGGCTATGTGTATGTTTTTTTTAAAAAACATGCTTTTAATATGCATTTCTTTAGTTATCAAAGTTGTGACGGAACAATGATGTTGGTTAGAGATCTAATACTCTTTCATTCTCCCTTGAACTTGATGCTTCTCTACTTCCACCCCCTTGTCCATAAACACATATTATTTGTGATTTTTAGTAATCATCTAACTTACTTTCAATATTGATTTTTCATGTTTGTGCTCAATATTGTGATCATATTTATGATTATGGAGTCCTACCTCTAAGTTTGCCATTCATTGATGGTCCATTTGTTCCACAATTTCCTTAATCTTTATTTCTGACTTTGATTCATCTCATGATGACTGGACATATAGTTTTAAAACCTCTTTATTGAGAAAGATAAACAAGTGTTAGATTTTTAGCCATTGCTTTCTGAAAATGACTTTCTTTTGTCTTGAAGGGTGAACAACAACTTCTCTTGGTGTATAGCTCTTGAATTATGTCCCTTACTTTATTCTTAAAAACCTACAAATATTGCCACATAATCTTTGGTATTTCAGGTTAAAGAGAAGTGTAAAGCTAGCTTGATTTTTTTTTGTTGTTCCTTTGTTGGAAACCTATTTTTCTGCCAAAATGCTTGCAAGAATTTCCTTTTTACTGAGAAATTAAAAACATTATCCGAGCTTAATTGTATTCTTTCAATTAACTTTTCCTGGAACATAGTAAACCTTTTGAATATTAAAACTTAGATCTTTTCTCAGGCAAGGAAGGCATTTTCCTTTTTAATGCTTCTATTCCATTTGTTCAGGTTTTGTCTTAAGAATCCTGTTTTATTCTCAGATAGAATTTTTATTCCTGTACTTCAAAGCTGTCATCTTCTCTCTCATCATTTTTATCTCTGTATACATTTCCTCAACATACTGCATTCTCCATATCAGTAGTTCTCAAAGTGTGTTCCAAGAATAGCTGGGTTCCAATAAATGTTTAATAACTAGTTTGGGTAGGGGTTAAGGGGATGTTCTGATTTGTAAGATTTACTGATTTCCGTGGTGTAAATACTACCACCATGATCAATTTTAAGCTACCAACATGATGTCACTGAATGTGGAGTTGGAAAGAAATGCTAATAGTTGGCTCTCATGGGCTGGTGCAAACCAGCTCCAGTGATGCTACTGTGGAGGGTCCTGACCCTTTCAGGAATTCTAAAAGGTGCTCTAGTCCTGCAATATAGAATATCACTCAATACTTTTCTTTAGGAATTCCATAGGGAGATGTATATGCATATGTATATATGTACATGTATGAGTGTGTGTGTGTGTATATATATGTATATATATACAGAGAGAGATAACATATATGCTTGTGTGTGTGTGTATATATATATATATATAGAGAGAGAGAGAGAGAGAACATGTATGCTTGTGTGTGTGTGTGTGTGTGTGTGTACAGAAAGAGAATATATTACAAAATCCATTAAATCTCTATGTGAAAAACAGTATTTATGAAGTAGATGATTTGGGATATCATACTTGGAGATAATTTTTTCTCTTAGGAAAATTAAGATAACACTACAACCGTGCATAGTTTCTTAGGAACACCTATTTTGCAAATGAAGCTATACCTTTAGTGGGCAACAGATAAAAAAATAGGTAGGACCCAAAATGAGAATTTTGTTTTGATTTTAACTGTAGTTCTTGTGACTGGGAGAACAATCACGAAAAATATACTTGATATTGATGATTTTTGTCATATAAAAAATGTACACTGACTTTCTTATCTATGATAAAAATACATTTCATTATGATTCCCTATTTTTGTTCTGTTTTTCCATTGTTTCAAATATGTTTGGGAATGCAAAAGTGTTCTTTAAACTATAAATAACCAGAGAAATGTTGTGTGCTGTTGTCATTCTCTCCCCAGTTGCCTTTAGTATTTCTTTCCAAAGAAATCATTTGCCAGAAGAAAAATATAATTTGTTTGCCCTTCTTGACAACATTGATTTGCCAGCTTTTTATTTGAATATTTTTCCTCACTTCTTTGGGGACCTGCTCCATTTTCTGAAGTTGAAAATGAGGGCTGCTCATAGCTCATGCCCATTCCAGGACATTTTTGCTTCTAAATATTTCCTGAATCAAACCCTTTCCATTTACTCCTATTGCCACCACCTAGGTGGCACTCTCAGCGCCTCCTCTGGCCTAGCATCCCTACGGTTCACCCTTGGTCTCTCTTCCCTTCAATCTGTTTTTTTCTTACTCTGTAAGAGGCATCATCCTGAAATGATAGTCTTATCATGTCTTTGACATGCTGAAGGTCTAGACTCTTCCCTTACTGTCCTTTAACATTGATCAAACTTCTCCTGTATAGGTCCTTAACATTATGTGATGAAACCTATCTGCCCTGGTTTTCCAAGGGAAGCCCTTAACTCTGGTCATCTGGATTGCTGCAAGCTTCTCTTTCTCTATAGATGGAATTCCTTTCTCCTGCTCTCTGCTAAGCCATAGCCTTTATACCTTGAGTCATACCATCTACCACAATTCCACATTGATCTCTCCTTTCCCTGAATCCTAACAGCAACATTCATTCACTTTTTTTTTTTTTTTTTTTTTTTTTTTTTACCATGCATTGATCAACTACTGTGTGCGGGACATTCTGGGCATATAGTAGTGAGTAAAGCTATTATGATCTTTGCTCTTTAATGGAATGTCACGTGCTGTAGTGGCATGGTGTTTAATTATTTTTCACATAGTCCCTTCAAATGGCTTGGAAATTTCTTTACACATAGGTGCTCTCAGGTTATATGGTCTTACCCATCTGAGTGGGGCAGAAAGAGTAAGCTGTTTCCTTGACTGTACATCCTCAAGGTCTAGTCTATGAATAAGGTCAAAACACGGCATTTGGATTTCTGCAGGGATCCTATTATGCAAAACTGCCTCTGTGAAACTAAAGAGCCCAGCACTAAATCAAAAGAGACTACCTGCAAATCTTCTCTTGTACAAACTAGACCTTGTCTTGGTGATTTTTTCAGAGAAATCATTGTTTAAATACAGAATTCTACATTCCTTCCAACAGTAATGCCCTCAGGTATTGGTGATCTAATACAGAAGACCTCGATTCTTTAATGGAAAAAAGCCAACAGAAAAAATGTGATCTCTGTAGTTTCTGTAAGAATTGTGATTTTTAAAATTTTTTACAAATATTTTAAATGTTTTATTTATTTTTGAGAGAGAGAGAAGGAGACAGAGGATCCGAAGCAGGCTCCACGCTGTGAGCACAGAACCAGATGTGGGGCTCAAACCCACGAACCGTGAGATCATGACCTGAGCTGAAATCAAGAGTCGGCCACTTAGCTGACTGAGCCACCCATGCACCCCAAGAATTGTTATTTCTTAAAGATTATAGTAGCAGTAGAAAAATAAATCACAAAGAGAAACTCTCCCCCCATTAGAAACAGTTAGTTATCAAATAATTAGGAAAAGATAAACACAGGCTGCAAACACAGCTTCAAAGTGGAATTAGAAATACCAAGTTGTCTCTGGGTTGAGAACATGATGAGCCAGATCTTACTCACGTAAGGGATGTATTTCTTTGCCAAAATTCAGAATAAAAAGTTGCAGTATTGCATAAAATTTGCCAAGTGATTTCACTGTCAACTGATTGTTTTCCCATTCCCAGAAGCTCTGAGTCTGCAGCACTGTAAATCCCTGGAAAGGCCACAGGGCCACTCAAGATTCCTCCTATGCTAGGTTTTCAAACTGATGGTTCCCATGAGGTTCCACTTTGAGGACAGCCACCTAGAGACTTTCAGTCTGGGAGTCATTTAGTCCAATGAACAACTTCTTTTGCCAAATCTGAGGTTCTTAACATGGGGCCAGTGGATCCCCCAAGGAACAAGGATGGAATTCAGAGGTTCAATAAGTTTTTATGGGGGAAAAATCATCCCCGTTTTTGCTAAGCTCTAACTGAAATGTAAGTGAAAAATCAGAATAGCACTAGCAGTTCCTGGGACTCTTTTACCCATAAAAATCTGAAATATTTTCTAACTATAGTTGTTATAGTTATCTCAAAGTATCACTGACATTCATCGCCCCCTCAAAACCATGGGTAGTTATTAGCCCTGCCACTAGATTTGTTATTTAATATTAACATATGATATCATATGTTACATAACAAATATATATATATAATATAAACATGTTAAAAATAAAGAAGCACATATATTATTATTCTACTCATTTGATCCTTAAAAATTTTTGATAATAATATCTTTCAATATAATGAGCTGCTTTTGTAATTTTAAGTATTTTATTCTACGTATTAAAAACATTATGCTGATAAAGGGTCCATAGACCCAGAGGTATCTGTTACACACAAAATGTTAAGAACTCCTCAGTCAATTCCTACTTACAGTATTTGTTAACTGATCACGAGGAGTTAAAAAAATCAAACAACAGCTTTGGACTAGATTTGAATACATTTGAATATGCATGATTTTTGTCAGTAACAGTTACATTATTATAATTAAAGACAGATTAATTGACATAGGGGTTAAAAATGGGTTAAGAACAGTCTGAAAATGTGCAACACACGAAGGGAATAAAAACTACGTCAAAGGCTATCAATCTCACTGGAGTTCAAACGGATTAAATAGGGCTTTAAACCTTGACCAAACTGAGGGTGTAGATGTCATAGGAAATTCCCCCAAACCCTTGGAATCAGTTGTGTGCACCACCTTGTCAGATGAGTACCCATTCCATTATATGAAAGAAGACCCAACAAACTTCATAAGAACAATTAACATGTTATCATTTGAATTAGTAATAACAATACATATTTTTATTTTATTTTTGAAATTTATTTTATTTTTTAAGTTTATTTATTTATTTAGAGAGAGAGAGAGAGAGAGCACAAGTAGGGTAGGGGCAGAGAGAGGAGACAGAATTCCAAGCAGACTCCACACTGTCAGCACAGAGCCCAACACAGGGCTCGAACTCATGAACCATGAGCTGAGATCAAGAGTCAGACGCTTAATCGACTGAGCCACCCAGGCACCCCATATATTTTAAAGCTTCTACCTCCTGATTTTAATCATCAAAAGTCATCCTTAATATATACTCTTACATCTATGTTCTCATAGAATTGTCATACTTCTAAGAGGAAATAGCAGATAGAATTACATCCATGTTACAGATGAGAAAACTGAGGTTCAGGAAAGCTGGACACCGTTGGTCAGGGTTTAGAAAGAAAAGACATCATATTATAATCCCCACTTAACAGATGCAGAAACAATCTCTGAGAGGTTAGGGAAGTTGCAATAAGTGTCAGAGCTGAAATTTGAAACCAGTTTGGTCCGATTCCAAAACTTTGTGTGTTTTCCATTGTGTTGTGCTGTGTGCCTCAGGCTCCCTCCTCCAAATTAGAGAGCTTAAGTGTTGTTAGAAATGACAATCCTCCCTGCACCCTCCACACACCCCAGGAAAGCTGTTCTTGAATCACAAGGGTACCCTTCCAGGGAGAGGAAGATCAAGCATTTTCAAAACTTTGGCATACATCTTCGTTAACTCAAGGGCCCCAGGAGAGGGGACGTGTCCTTGGGATGTTAGTACTGCTTTCTGCTCCATGGCCCTGCCCACAGCCACTGGGGAATCCAGATGGCGTCCCTCTTTGTTCTGTTGAATCTCATGGACACAGCCATTGCCAGAGGGGAATGTGTGTTCTGCATCAAATAAATCACTATGCAATGGGAATCCTTATATCATATAGATGAGTTTTTTCAAACTTTAGTAATCAATCTGATTAATTGTCAATGCTCACATATCTCATTTCCCAATTTTATGTGAAGGTAAATTTCACTTGTCATTTATGGGCTTTTGAGGGACAGAGAGGCATCTTCTTCCACTTTTTTGTTCTTGTTTTCCAACTTGGTGTTAAACTGGTGCGGATCACAAACCGAGAGCATGTTGTTAATTCCATTACAAGACTCGGCAACAGTGGGAGTTCTTGCACTTTTAAAAAATGCCAGGCTTAGGAAGGCTTGGAAAATTGTCCACAGAAGGTCCTCAAACTGTAAGCCCTTGCCGGGTAGTACAGGCTCATCTTAATTACCCTCTTTTTTTTTTTTTTTTTTTTTTCTGGAAGCGATCATTTTGGTCATGGTGGTAATGCCACATTTAATCTGTTTGAACTCCAGTGAGACAGATAGCCTCTGATGTAGTGTTTATTCCCCTCATGTGTTGCCCAACTCATTTGCAGACTGTTCTTTTTAACCCATTTTTAAGCTCTATCAATTAGTCTTTCTTTAACTATAAATATGAAACTGTTACTTATGAAATCATGCATATTCAAATGTCTATTTCAAATCGTTTGCTAATCATGTCCATTTTAAGAGCCTGTTATGTTTAACTTTGCCTCCTTTCTGCCCCCAGTCCTCACTGTCATGTAACAGTTAATCGCCACTTAAATGTTTACAAAGAGTTTGTCCTTCTAGACATTTTGCACATTGTTTTGGTGCTCCAAAGATAAAACCTAAATGCAACAATAATGCAAACTCTGTAACTTTGGTTTTGAACACAAACTAACGTCCAAACAATATGAATGCACAAATCTCCCCCACCCCCAAAGCTTTATCCCAACTAGCTTTCTTAAAAATCGAGGCAAATCTTTATTTTCATCTAAAATGTAATTATGCATTATCTGACATACTACTACAATCTCCTTTACATAACAGGAAGAGAATTAACAATGAAGTCCAACTGTTGAATATCTGCAAGGAGAAAAGATTAATTTAGAGTTTTACTTCTCTTTGTCATAGTGGCTTAAGAAAGATGTGGAAAACGACTCAAGTTTAATCCCCTTCCTTCCTCTCTTTTCTTGTCCTGTCTTTTCAGGCACTTCCACAACTTACAGAATCTCAGCTTGGCTTACTGCAAAAAGTTCACAGACAAAGGATTACGGTACCTGAATTTAGGGGATGGATGCCACAAGCTCATCTATTTGGACCTTTCCGGCTGCACCCAGGTTTGTCTTTCAATCTTCTCTTTCCTGCAGCGGGCAAGGAAGTCCTCCGGAGGACGGGCTACATCCAGCCCTCATGTTATACTAATGCTGTGCACGGACTGCAGCACACTTTTCAGAGGTTTTGAATTACACAGCCACAGCTGCTTAAATTTTCCCCAGGATCGCTACTATAGGCTCTTGGCTTCCTTCCACTGGAATGTCACATCCACACACAGGCCGAGCTCAGGGGATGATGAAACAGACCATTTCTGTGTAGATACTTCAAGCACAATTATAATACCAGAGTTCCAAATGTTGAAAACTGTAGAATTGCTACCAGATACAAACACAGGAGAAACCTTCTTGGGGGAGGATTGGCAAAGAACTTCCTGGAAAGTCAATTAGCTCCCACATGGGCTTTCAAAAAATAAATGGGTATTGGGTCAAATGCTGCGAGTTCTAAATGTAAGAAAGGAAATACAACAAAGGTTGTAATTTCTAAAACTGCATTGTATCCTTGTGCTAAATAACATGGAGATTTGAGATGTACATAGGGAAATACTTTAGTTTGAGGGAACAAGGTAAAGGAAAATTGGGTAGAAAATCGGTGGAGTTGAGGAGGGTAGGTCATGGCACTTTGCGAACAGTTACTGCCTCACTGGTAGTTTCTTCTTGATTTTGGCAGATTTAAGTCATTATTCTTTTAACTTCTTTTCTTTCACCTCTCTAGGTATTTTGTTAATGTATGTTCCTCCTTCTACAGAAATAATACAATTGCACAGATGAGAACTGGCTGAAACCTGGATAGTTACTGTTTATTGAGTTGTTACTATATGCCGGGCACTATATTGAGTGCCTCACATAGATCAGATTCACTACAAATGCTGTGTAGTTGGTATTTATTGTGCCCATTTAGGAATGCAGAGGCTAGGCTCCCAAGGTTGCCCAGCTGGTGAAAGCACAGGGTACTGGGGCAGTTGTAAGCACCTGTTGGTACCTACATAGGCAGGCAGAGTCCCCTGGAGGGCATTTAGGCATACAATGGGCTTCTCCTCCAAGTGCTTAAATGGATAGAACTTAGTCACCGTCACTGGCATCCCATGGTGCCCTGGTACACTAGGCAGTAGGGAGGATGTGGGGGCAAGGAGGGGAGGGCTCTGAGCTAGAGTTGAAACATCTAGAATTTACATTTATTTCTGACCTACTGGTATGTAGCTTGCTAAACATCAACAAGAGACGGACTTACCATTCTCTCCAGCTTCCCTCGACTTCAGACCGGCTTCTTCCTGACTCTAGGTCCCTGACCTCCCTTAGAGCGTTTCTTCTAGAAAACTTGAAACTGGTCATTCTTTCTTTGCTCTCCTTGAGATAGATAGAAACTTCTTTAAAAGCTTCTTGCCAGTGTTACAACCCAGGAACGCCTCCCTCAAGGACCTGGGAGCCATCCTTTGATACATAATCATTAAGGGTAGTGGCACGTGTATCTTCCAGTCTCTCTGGGAGGGTAGGTGTCTACTTTCGATATGGGTGTACGCATCCTATTGATTGCTCTCCCCTCTAAAGATACATCCTCCACTATTTTCCACCAGCTAACCAAGTCCTTAAAAACCCTCCCCACAGTGTGACTTACCTCCTTCTTCTCAGTTTCCACAAGGTAATGGCGACAACATACAGTTCATACACAAACACATGAACACACATGCACATGTCCCTAAGGATAAATATTCTCAGACACAGTAAAGTCAAAATGAGAGGTTTCCAATCAATGTGCCTCTACTCTAGCCAGATATACATGCAGAACTCACAGATACAGTTTATCTACTTTTAAATTTTGAGCCAACATTTTAAATTCTGGAGTTTTCATAAAGAAATCTAGACTCCAAGCTTCTCTTAAAAAACTGGAAAAACTAACGAAATTGGGCCTACATCACCATATGGCAACAAAGGGCTGGAACTGAGTCAGCCTCGTCCCCTTGAAATGGCGTGTGCTGGCTTCTCCTCCACTCGGTAGCATCCACACATGCATACCTACCAATTAACTGCATGGCCTGCCTGTCCTCGGTGGGTATTTAAGTTTGGTCTGAATGTATAAAGAATAGATTTTTTTTCCCCGACTGGCCCTTAATTTGTACATCTCAATCCACAGTGAAGTTAGTATTTCACAGTGCTATGCAAAGCAACGTTAATTTCTTTTGTTCATCTGTCTTTCACTTCCATTTGTTTATTTTATAATTCAACGGAGATTTAACTCCAGGTGTCAGACACTGTTTCAGTCACTGGAAATTGTGCCATTTGAAACCGAGCCCCTTCACGTTCACTGAGAGTAAGAAATGGGCTCATTAGTAAGCACAGATCTCCTACAAGCAGATAGAGCTGCTGCTCTAGCTTCAGAAAGAATGAGGAAAGCTTGGATGTTACTGCTTCCGAGGGATGTGTTAAATTCTGTGGGGAGGTTCTGTCTGCCTCCCCAGCTCTGGGTGTGAGGACAGTTTCACTCTCCCAGGCCTACTTGTATTGACTGGGCGGCACAAAAATGGTTTCAAAGCAGGAAAATCGATGATTCACAAATTTCCCAGGTTCTCTGCTTGGAAACTAAAATCTATTTTCTTTTTACAAGAATTTTGCACTATGAAGTCATGTGTTAGTATATCTGCCAAATAAAAAAGGTCCTAATAAAACAAAAGACTTGAGAATAGAAGCTCACACCTACCTGCTTTTCGCTGGTGTTATCTGTGCCTGCTGCATGCTGGACACGCATGATGAATAAAACAGCATCCCTGTCCTTAAGGAGCTCTGGGTTAACGTAAGTGAAGTCTGTTAAGGGCTAAACTTTAATGCAGTCGTGGCTGCCCCCCAAAAAAGAAAGATGGATTTATACAATACTGTGGAAGTTTTTTAACCATAGTTGTTGGAAAAAATACATAAATGGATAATGGAGAACTGCAAAGAAAAGTGAAAATCGATTACACATGTTTTAGAAATACTCTGAATGCTTTTGGGATTGGATAAACACTATAGGTGCAGTAAGTAATGCGACTGATTTCCTAACAAATACCAGCACTTGCATATACACTTGTGTGTCCTCATCTTTAATGTGACTGAGGGGACGCCGCCTCTGTTCAGTTTCTTCTCAAAAAGTCTCTGCTCACTTGGCCCTAAATCAGGATAAAGCCGTTCCAGTGAGCTCTTACACCATACATTGCAAACTTCTAACAATATACTTGTCACTTTGAATTTTATTTTTTCACTTTTTAAAAACCTTTGCTTTTTTTTCTTTTTACATGTTAAACACAAAAATATGAGAAATGAGCAAAAATTTAAATTATATGAAAATTCACCACCCAGAAATAATAAGGGTAAGGCTTTCTGGTCTTTTTCTATGCACATCTATACTTCTTTTAAACTAAAGTGGATTAGATAGTACACATATCTTTTATTTAATATTCCATAAATATCTTATTTTATTTAACTATATATTATATTATATTATACTATATTGTGTTATATTTATAACCTACCATTTTTAAAAAGTTTTTTTAACGTTTATTTATTTTTGAGACAGAGAGAGACAGAGCATGAATGGGGGAGGGTCAGAGAGAGAGACAGACACAGAATCCGAAACAGTCTTCAGGCTCCGAGCTGTCAGCACAGAGCCCGACGCAGGGCTCGAACTCAGGGACCACAAGATCATGACCCGAGCTGAAGTCAGACGCTCAACCAGCCACCCAGGCACCCCTATAACCTACCATTTTTTGCTATCATCAGTAACCTGTGAGGAAAATTCTCATAGCCATATATTTCCATAAGTCTATGCAACGTTTTGGTATGAATTTTTAGAAGTGAAATGGTCAGAGCATATAGTTATTTTTAAGGCCATCTATGCTCTACAAAGATTGCCAATGTATGAATTGCCAAATGTAAAATAATGTTTGATATCTTCATAAGAATATTATCTAAAAAAAACTTTAGCCAATTTGACATCAAATATGATATTTTATATTTTTAATTTGTATTTCTCTGATCACTTGTAAGGTTAAATCATACCCAGGCACTTAATAAATATTTGTTGAATAACAAGGATTCTTTTTTTTTTTTTTTTAAGTGTTTACTTTTGAGAGAGACAGAGAAAGAATGCATGTGGGTTAGGGGCAGAGAGAGAGGGAGATACAGAATCTGAAGCAGGCTCCAGGCTCTGTGCTGTCAGCACATAGCCCAACGCGGGGCTTGAACTCATGAGCTATGAGATCATGATCTGAGCTGAAGTCAGTCGCTCAACCGACTGAGCCACCCAGGTGCTCCTAATAACAAGGATTCTTTTTTTTTTTTTTTTTTTTTTTTTTCAACGTTTTTTATTTATTTTTGGGACAGAGAGAGACAGAGCATGAACGGGGGAGGGGCAGAGAGAGAGGGAGACACAGAATCAGAAACAGGTTCCAGGCTCTGAGCCATCAGCCCAGAGCCTGACGCGGGGCTCGAACTCACGGACCGTGAGATCGTGACCTGGCTGAAGTCGGACGCTTAACCGACTGCGCCACCCAGGCGCCCCAAGGATTCTTATTCCAACCAGCTGCCATTGTTAAAATATTTTTCAAATTAATTAAAAGTTTTCTTTCAGAGCCTGAGTGCAACATATTCTTTATAGTATTTTCAGAAGAAGAAGAACAAGAAAACCAATCTACATTCATTTAACAAAAAATTCTGGTCGAATCAGTTGAACAAATTTAATACGTCTGCTTCTATATTTACTATTTACTCAGTTATAATATAAAATTTAAGTTTATGCCGTAAAACAATTTTTTAGGGGTACCTGGGTGGTGGCTCAGTCAGTTAGGCGTCTGACCTTGGCTCAGGTCATGATCTCACGGTTTGTGAGTTCAAGCCCCACGCCGGGCTCTCTCCTGTCAGCACAGAGCCTGCTCCAGCTTCTGTGTCTCACTCTCTCTCTGCCCCTCCCCCTCTCACACTCTGTCTCTGTGTCTGTCTCTCTCTCTATCTCAAAAATAAAATAAACATAGGGGCACCTAGGTGGCTCAGTAAGCTGAGCGTCCGATTTTGGCTCAGGTCATGATCTCACGGCGTGTGGGTTCAAGCCCCGCGTCGGGCTCTGTGCTGACAGCTTAGAGCCTGGAGCCTGCTTCCGATTCTGAGTCTCCCTCTCTCTCTCTCTTCCCTCTCCCACTCATGCTGTCTCTCAAAAGTAAACATTAAAAAAATTTTTTTAATAAAATAAACATTAAAAAACAAAAACAAACCCCCCCCAAGTACCACAATATTTTTTAAACTATGCTTAAACACAATTTGGGGAGACTTTTTAGAGACAAAATAGTTTTATTGTGTAAAGAAAAGTACCCTTTTCTATGCTCCTTTATTATCTATGGTCAGGGAGACAACTGGTGGCAACGAATGGGTCCATCTTGTGCTCTCCTCTAAAGAATGGTGTGTGACCTAACTCACAGCAGACATTTATCAGATGTTTATTGAATATTTGGATTGATGTTTAGTTAGATAAATGAAACTGATGAGCTATTGCATGAAACATTGGTAGTTTTCCTCTGCACCTGGTACTTTTCTTCAGGAACCACTCCTCTTGTTTCCTTGTGACTTTGCAGAGCTGTGTCACCCTTGACGCCTTGAGAGCAATGCATGCTAGTCATTGGGAGCATGAGTTCCGGAGCACTTGCTTTTTAATCCTGAATTTATCATTTACTAGTTATGGGACTGTGGCAGGTTACCTGAGAGTTCTCAGCTTCAATATCTATGAAATGGGGAAAGTACTAGGATCTACCTCATAAGTGTGTTGTGTAAGTGAAATGATCTGATACATATAACATGCTTAGAACAGTGGCATCGTAGAGTAAATGCTTAGTAATCATTAGGGTTTTCCTATGGCCACTGGGTCATTTGACCCTGGCCTGGACAATCCTAAGTTCCATCTGCAGTGGCTGTGATTTTTCCAGGAGAGAGGCATGACCCTACCAGAACCATTCAGAACCCTTCTAAGTATTCAACACTGGGAAAAATAAATTCTGTTTTTCCTGAGGTTGCAGGGCCTGGAGAGTGTAAGTCTAGGCTGATTTGTGATTCTCTTAATGTTCATGTACTTATCCTTTGATGAAGACAGCAGATATTTTTTCTTTATAATTTTTTTTAACGTTTATTTATTACTGAGAGACAGAGAGACACAGAGCATGAGCAGGGGAGGGTCCAAGAGATGGAGAGACACAGAATCTTAAGCAGGCTCCAGGCTCCGAGCTGTCAGCACAGAGCCCAACGCAGGGCTCAAACACACAAACCGCGAGATCATGACCTGAGCCGAAGTTGGACACTCAACCAGCTGAGCCACCCAGGCAGATATTTCTGCTCTATACACACGGAAGTTGAATGTCTGGGTTATGAAGTATATGTATGTTTGGTTGTTGTTAATACTGTTAGTTTCCTTAATCGGACGTGTCAATCCTAACGACAGTTTCATGATTTAGAAACCTCACATAGATACGATTTCTCTGAGAAAGCTGATGCCGTGGCTCTCCATACTCACTCCCTGTATTTAGCCACATAATTTATTTTCACAGCAGCACTGTTAGTAAAGTGCACTACAAGAGATGTAGGAGAGGAACATTCAAACCAGGAATGGATTTCTATGCTGATAAGTATTCTTCCCCTCTCAGAAATTAGCCATAACTGTTTAAATCATCTTACGTTCACTTCCACATCAAGTAGATGTCATTAAACTTCCCTCTTTTCAAATATATTTAGCAAGCATTTAGAACCTTGGTGACCACTTTCACTAAGAGAAATGAAGAAGAGGGGTTTAAAAATACTGTTTTCTCTGCAGTACTGTGCAGGGGAGAAAAAGTGCTCAGGAAGAAATATACCCAGAGGTTTTGATTTTATTTCATATTAGATTTACTTTATTTTATTTTACCTATTTTGGAACTCAGGCACCAGGAACAGATTTAATCAGACTCCTCAGTTCATGGCACACTTTCATTGTAAGTCCATAAAAGGCCACTCTCTGATTTTCTTTATTCCCTTTTATCCATATTTCCCACTCCTGTTCTCCCCCCCCCCACACACAAAAAAACCCTCTAACTTGTTTTATGTGGTTTCATGTAAGAATATATTCTTATAAATATACAGGTTTCCTCCATTATATGCATTATCTGAAAGTAGGGCGTTCTTCTGAAAGCTTTCTTTTTTTTTTTTTAAAGCTTATTTATTTATTTTAAGAGAGAGAGTGTGTGTGTGTGTGGGAGGGGCAGAGAGAGAGAAAGAGAGAGAATCCCAACCTGGCTCTGCGCTATCAGCAAAGAGCTTGATGTGGGGTTTGAACTCATAAACCGTGAGATCATGACCTGAGCCAAAACCAAGAGTCAGATGCTTAACCAACTGAGCCACCCAGGTGCCTCACTATAAAACCTTTCTTAAGCAGAAATGGGATAAAGCCATTGAGAAGGGCACCTGTTGGGATGAGCACTGGGTGTTGTATGGAAACCAATTTGACAATAAATTTCATAAAAAAAAAAAAGAAACAAATGGCATAAAGCAAGGAAGCAGTTACCATTAATTTATATGAAAAAATTTTTGAGTGTTTTCAGACCCCCAAAATAATCTCTTAGGCTTTCTGATAACTTAGGGCACATCTTGCTAATGGATGCACAAATTTAATAGAGGTAAAACACAGACACTCTTAGACACAATTGAAACCTATGGCAGCTTGACACGGAGATGCTGACCTTAGTTCACAGGGAAGGTGTCATTCCTACTGTTTAGGGCACCCCCTATCTCTGTAGGAGCTTGATGCAAAATCTTCTTTAGATTTCTTTTGGTTAATGAAAACAGGTACTAATGTAGGTCTCTTGTAAAAGTAAAGCGGCCTGATGTGGACTTACGAAAAGCAGGGGATACCTACATAAGAATGTAAGAATTTTGTGGTTTTGCGTGTATTTGAATTCCCCTAAGTGATATTGTGCTATGTATCTTGCTTTTTTTCTTCTGACAATATTTCTGAAGTTGACTCTCTAAGTCATCTCTTCTTATTTCCAAACCCTTAATCACAGAGGGCCCTAGGGTTCAGTTCTTGGCCCATTTTTCTTCTCAGCCTACAGCTACTCCCTTGGTGATCTCACATAGATCATGGCTGTATATATCACCTACAATAATGAGCATTTATATATATATGTATATATATATATGTATATATATATATATATACATATATATACACACACACACACACATATATGCTCATTATATATATATGCTCATTATATATATATATATATATAGTTTGTTATAAGTATATGTGTGTATGTACATATACATATATAAATGCTCACAAGCATATATACATACATATATATGTAATATATGTATATAAGAGCTTGTTTATACATGTATGCAAACTTATACGTGTATATATGTTATAGGAGTGTACATATGTATATAATATACATTATATGTAATATAAGTAATATATGTACACAGAATTAATATATGTATATATATGATATATATAGACACATATATATGATATATACCTCCAGCACAGACTTCCCTTTCAAATTTTAGACTCATATATATATGTTTTTAAATTTTTTATGTTTATTTAATTTGAGAGAGAGCGAGTGGAGTAGGAGCAGAGAGAGAAGGAGAGACATAGAATCCGAAGCAGGCTCCAGGCTCTGAGCCATCAGCTCAGAGCCTGATGGGGAGCTCAAACTCATGAACCACAAGATCATGACATGAACTGAAATCAAGAGTGGGAAGCTTAACCGACTAAGTCACACAGGTGCCTCTAGACTCATATCATTAAAAATTCTTGCTCTAAAAAATAACTCCTTGCTCCACCTAAACCTTCCCCATGTCACTTAACAACAATTTCATGTTTACAGTTGCTTAGTCCAGAAGGCTTGGAGTCATCTGTTACATATTGAATTGTATTCTCCTCCCACCCCCAAATTCACATATTGAAGTCCCAATCCCTAGAACCTCCTTATTTGGAAATAGGGTTGTTCCAAATGTAATTAGCTAAGATGGAATCATGAAGATTGGCCCTAATCCAGTATGAATGATGTCCTTGATAAAAAGGGGACATTTAGACACAGACACCTGCATACAAGAGAGTGCCATGTTAACATGAAGATAGCCATCTGCAAGCCATGAGGAGAGACCTGGACCATATCCTTCCCTCATATTAAAGGCAGCAACCTCAGAAGGAACCAACCCTGTGGACACCTTGATCTTGAAATTTTAGTCTCCAGAACTGTAGGACAACACATTTCTGTTGTTTAAGCCCCTGAGTTTGTGGTGCTCTGTTAAAGCAGACCCAGCAAACTAGTGTGTTATCTTGGACTCTTCTCTCTCACCCCCACATGCACTCTGTCAGGAAGTCCAGTGACTGTTACTTCAGAACCACCTAGGATCTGACCACTCCTTGCTCCCTCCACAGCTGCCACCCCAGCCCAGGTCACCATCCTCTCTTGCTTGCATTATTGTGATGACCTCCTAATTGGTGTCTCTGCTTTCACTCCTGCCCCCCTGCAAGTCTTCTTTCACCCAGTATCTATTTAAAATTTTTTTAACGTTTATTTATTTTTGAGACAGAGAGAGACAGAGCATGAACGGGGGAGGGACAGAGAGAGAGGGAGACACAGAATCGGAAGCAGGCTCCAGGCTCTGAGCTATCAGCCCAGAGCGCAACACGGGGCTCGAACTCACGGACTGCGAGATCGTGACCTGAGCTGAAGTCGGACACCCAACCGACTGAGCAACCCAGGCGCCCCTCACCCAGTATCTAGAGTGTGGCTTTTCAAACCCAAGTCAATGTCCTTCCTCTTCTCAAATACCTGGCGAGGCATCCTATTCATTCAATAAAAGAAACATCTTGGAAGGACTTTTAAGACCCTATGTAATCTGTCTTCTCCCCCAACTGCCCTTCAGGCATTAATTCCTACTGCTCTCCCACTTACCAAGTCTATTCTAGTCACACTGGTTTCCTTGCTGTTCTTTCAACACATGAGCTCTTGCGTCAGGGTATTTGCTACTGGACACTGGCCATTTTCCTTGCCTGGAATACTCCTTCTGCAGCTATCTGTTTGGCTAACTTCCTCCCCTCCTTTGAGACTTTCTTCACATGCCCCCATGATTAATGAGTAGATAAAAAGGTATCAGCTAAAATGCTCTTAAGATATCTACATCACTCCCTGTTAATTTCAGTACTCTCCAAAAGTTCTTGTTTCTTTGAAAATCTCAAAATTGAATATATAGGTAGGATGAAAAATTTTAATGGAGAAGACAAAGCTTTCCTAGTTTTACATGAGAAAGTCCCTATGAGGAGGGCAGTGATTGCTGGTTATGCTTTCCCTTTATCCTTTGTCTGTTTGTAAGTTCAAGGATTCTCCTGTTGATATTATCTTTGGGTGGCCACTTCTCCTACTAATTTATGTATCCCCAAATGCATGTAGCCATGGGTTATGACACTGTGTAGGAAGCCAAGCACAGAACAACGACAGCTATGCTGGGAAGGAAGGCTAGGGTTATAGCCAATCTCAGGCTGAATCCCAAATGCCCAGAAACCAACAACTCTGAACATAGAGTGAGAGACAGAGCCAGGTGAAGGCCAAGATTCAGATTTGTATTTTCAGATATGAGAGTTAAACAAGAGAATAAGAGAGCTTGCAATAGAAGCTTTTGCCTCTGTGCCTCCCTGTTCTTCACTTCCAGCCTCAGTTGTTTTATTAGGCTCACCTTGTACCCTCTGCCCAAGTCAATGTCCTTCCTCTTCTCAAACACCTGGTGAGGCATCCTACCCACTCATTAAAAGAAAAACCTTGGAAGGAACTTCAAGACCCTATGTAATCTGTCTTCTCCCCCAACTGCCCTTCTGGCATTAATTCCTACTGGTCTGCCACTTACCAAGTCTGTTCCGGGCACACTGGTTTCCTTTCTGTTCTTTCAACACATGAGCTCTTGCCTTGTGGTGTCTGGCACTGGCCATTTTGGCACTGATTATGACGACCTCCTAACTGGTCTTTCTGCTTTCACTTCTGCCTCCTACAAGTCTACTCTCAACCCAGCATCTAGAGTGATCCTCATATTGTCCCTTTCTCCCATTCACCAGATTAGCCTTTATGCATCCTTTGAGGCTTTGTTCAATCACAACCTTCTTTCTCTAGGAAGCTCTCACTGACCCCCTCCTTTTCCCCCAACTCAAGCTAGGTTATGATCCTTCCTGTTTGTTCTTTTATTATTGTACTTTCACTAAGCATTCTCTACATATTCAGTGGTTTGCTTATTTGTCTGCTGTCCTCCCCATCATGGCCTCCTTGATGGCCAGGATGGTGCCTTATTTATCTGTGTATTTGTTATCCTCAGCACATAATACACTAAGTACCTTGCATGTAGTAGGAGTAGGACTTTGATCAACGTTTAATGAACAAGTGAATGAATGAACGAAATAAGTGGCAGCCAATTTCAGGGTGTGGCCAGCCAGATGCTTCAGGTGGAAGCTCAAGAAGTCTGTTAGGAAGCTGAGAAGTTAGCAACTTGCCAGAGCAAAGTCTGATAGTCTTTTCTTGGTAAGGGGGGAATTTCACATTGCTTTAGATTTAGGGGAAGAAAAGAGCTTAGGAAAATATGAAATACTACAGTGAAAGTATTTTTTCATCAATTATTTTTTAGTCACTACACCCAAGTCAACAAAAATGAAAAGGGACAGCATCCCAGAAATGTTCAAATGACTCAACACAATAATAATGGTTTATCAGTAGTTCTTGTACTGTTAAGTCTCTCTGGGACCCATGGATCTTAAAGGTAGGCTGTGCAAACTGCAAACAGGAAGATTCCAAGGTCATTTCAGTTCTCTCTAGGCTACATAAATTACAGACTCCCCTTCTAGAAAGGCAAAGATCATGGAAGGTTTTACTTGTTCACCTCTGGGGATTGTGGTGGAGGTGGGAGAAAGACACAGAGGCACATCCAGGAATGAATGTACTGGCCAAATGGAAGGGAGATTGCATAAGCAAAGTAAGAGTGGAAAGGGATTTCTCTTTCTTTCTCTCTCTCCTGCAGCAGAAGGCAGTGGGATGGTGAAAGGAGCCCCAAGCTGGACTTGGGACACCTGGGATCTAGTCCTTGCTGTGCCACTACCCTCTTGTGCAACTCTGAACGGTTACTTAGCTTTTCTGCCTCAGTTCCTTTATCTGTTGAATGGCTAGTTTGGGCTGGATGATCTCTGAGATTCTTTTCAGCTTGAGAATTTTGTGTTTCTGTGTAGAAGTCTGGTCCTTGGCACAGAGCTGAGAGTGGAGGTACAGATTTGCTAGGTTACCAATAAAGGGCAATTGGAACAATAAGAGTTGTGTGACCAGCTAAACCAGTTATGAATAAGCAGACTGTGTACCAAAATGAATTGTCAACAGTTAATTCAAAATTATGATTCATTTACATTTTCCCTTATGATTCCATTTTCCCTTATTTTGTATTTTAATGGATGGTGATAATAATTGCTATCATTTGTTTGGGTACCGACTTGGTGCTAGGTGTTGAGGTAAGTGTTTTACATTTATTATCTGATTTAATCTTTATACATAACTGTATGAGGTAGGTATCATTACTCCCATTTTAGAGATGTGAAAACTGAAAAATCATGTGCTGGTAAACATTTAACAACTGGCAGGAAGCAGAGAAAGCCCTGATTTGCAATGGTTGCTGACTTCCATGGTGTAAATACTCTCACCATGACCTATTTCAACTTGCCAATGAGAAGTCACTGAAGAAAGAGTTATGTAATGTTATGTAACTGTTATGTAATGCTTTCGCTGTATACATCCAACACACACAAATATCCTCAAGAGCATACGAAATGGTAACATGTAATAACATAATTAGGAATTGATGAGTTGGAATATTCACTACCTTTGTTAATAGAACTTATTTAATTTTAATTTTAAGTTTATATGACTTAATTTTTAATATGACTGTCTTTAACAATAGGCTTGCAGAGTTCCTACAAATTTAACAACTTGCACTTGCAAACTAGTATAAACTGGCCCCACACACTATTGAAAATGGTGCTAAGATAAAGTAACTTGCCTAAGGTCACACAAAAAGTGTCTGGGCCAAAATGATAACCCTGATCCGACTAATCCTGAATACCAGGCTCTATACAACTAGACTATCATTTGTAAAACTGTGAAGTGCTATATACTGCATACAGTAAAAAAGAAAAAAAAAGTTGCACTTTTTTCTATTGGAAAAAAATATTTTGTGGTCTTAAATGTCATTAATATGAAGGGGTTCTAGTGGAAAATCAGTCATGAATCAGAAAAACCACAGTGCAATTTCTGCTTTTCTCAGTCAGGTCTTGTGCCTCAGTTTCCCTGTTAAAGGAATGCTTTATGACCTTTCTGAATTATACTTTGAACTGTGTTGAACAGGAAAATCATTTTACATATCTTGAAGACAGGGCTCATCTAAATTCAAATGGTTGTTACGAGTTTGAATATAACTTTATGTTAGCCATATTGAAAATAAAAAATAAAGAAATATAACAAACATCTACTGTTAACATCCATAGCTTAATGCAATCTCTTTGTAGGCAAAATGTGTAAGGATGTTTATTACATTAAGCAGTAACAAATGAAACATCTGGCAACAATTTTTAGATCTTGAAGAATCAGATGACAAAATGATGAGTCTTAGGGGACTAAGATCATGTTTCGCACTCCTAAAAAATGGTTTGGAAAAAACTTTAGGGCTTTCTGAAAAACCATCCTTCTTTCAGTTTCTTCTCTGCTCCCTCTCTTAGGATGTGACTTACATACAGAATTTCATCAACTCTTCACAAAACTCTACTTGGGTCTTGGGTCCCCAGTGAAGCCTATGGTTACAATGGTAGCTATAAAGCCACCATCTAGCTCAATAGGTCTAGACAAATCAAGTAGCTCTGTGGATCATTGTGTTGTAATAAAAAGTATTATGGTTGTGATTCTCTGGGTTAAAAGGGAGATGAAGCTCCATTTATTGTACAGGAGGAGCTGTGAGCAATTTGGCCGTTGGGTGAGGAAAAGAAGATGGTGTACGCTAAACAAGAATGGTGAAGTGTAAGAAGGGTCAAGCCTACTTCGGCAGGTCACAGCTCACAGTCATTGTGCAGTGAGTGCACGGAGTTGGCATGCATGCCTTCCTGGCATCTGGAGGCTTCACTAATCTTGTATTCTAATTCCCCACTCACGTCGGAAAATGAAACTTTCTTTTTTATGTTTGGCATTTCAATGTTTTTAGATAAATACAGCAATCTTTAACAAATGACCATATTATTACCCTTCCCCCGCCTTAGAACTATTAATTCTCATTTACATTCTACAACAGTTTATCCAACGACGACTTGGTCTACTAATAAACAGTTGTAGTATCATACTCAGTGCCAAGCACTTGTGTGGTACTGTGAAGGGCATGGTGGAGAAAATTCTGTCTGTGTTCCTGGGCAGGAATGGTAAACATGTGTACACATAATTATTATACAAGAGAGAGGATACAAAATTCAAACTTAAGGCTATACTGTTTGGTGCTCTGAGATCCAAGAGGAAGAAACAGTTCTACCTGAAGTGGTCAGGGAGGGCTACCTAGGAGAAGCACATTAGCAAACGTAGAGGAGGGGGTAGCCATGAAGAATATATAGACTGGAAAGTAAAGCATCATCTAAGCAGTTATAACGAGGCCTCTCTTCTTGTCATCACAGAGGACACAATATATGAAAGCCTGTCAAGCCCTTTTAGCACAGACCCTGGGAACTGTTGCTATTTTAGAAGTTTGTGGCACATTTGAATGGAATAAAACAAAGCGTTCCATGTTTTGGGGAAAAATCTTTGTCTTTCTCTCCAACAATTCATTCTACTTGCTAAGCCAGGCTTCTCTGAGGTCACCAGGAGGTCATGAAGGATATATGGATATGACTAAAGTCATTACATTACCCATTAGTCATGGGTTACAGTGTTGTTCAAATGAGAGAAACAGCTGGAAATGGTACAGGAACACAACTTGGGCAATGTCTACCTAAGATGGATATTTCTAGCTGTCATAGAGGCTCTGGCCCTATATACATCTCCTTTCTGTGTTGCTGAGCTAACTGGTTCAGTGTTTTAAAGAAGTGGAAAGTGGGAGCTTAGTAATATGTTATTCTCCCTGAGATAAGTTCCTTCCTTCTTTTTACCACCTTGCAGCAGCAAAGCGGGATGTGAGCTAGTCCTTGGTGCTCAACGCTTTGGTCTTCATTTCGTGTGGCTCACTGACAACTCATTTCCTCCTCAGACAGCTCTGTCCTGTCCTGCTCATGGGTTCAGACCCACCCAGAGGCAGCTGGAGAGGATTTCCTATGATCACCAAAGCTTCTCTGCCCCCATTAGCAGCAGTAGCTGTCTGCTGGGACTTGCGATTATGATGGCATCGGTGTGGCCAGCTCCCCCAATTTCCTAACCAACGGGGGTTTGACAGCAAAGAGCAGGGTAGCAGGGCTCCAGTTGGTATCAAAACTGAAGTCCAAATCACCTCGCAAGGAAACACAGTGAGATTAGATCCCAAGTTTTGTAAGAATATTAAACACACGATACACATGTATCAGCTGTGGCAAAGCCTGGTGTTTTAACATGGTAAAATATTTTTTTTCCCCTTCGAGGGGGATTGTTACTTTCAGGCTTATATTCCCATTATTTCAGTGAAGAGAAAGGACAAGTTAATAGTTGGTTGGCCTAAAAGACTGTGGAGAGAATATTTGAGTCATAAAGTATTAGCCAAGCATCTTTTTGGACATTCTAAAATAAACTGTGTAGAGAACTAAGCATTTCATGCCAGGACAAAACTAAAAAGCTCTTCTTAGAGGTTTCCCCCACCCCTTTTCTGGACACAGTCTTATTGGTTGATAGCACCAAGCGTTTGGCTGTGCTGCAAGGAATCACTCAGCTGTGGCTGATTACTGCTATAATTTTTTCCCTTGTTCAGAAAATCTTGTCATAAATATGTTTCCAAGACAGCAAGAGAGAAAAGGGTTTTTTTTATTTTTTAATTTTTTTTATCTTGTGTTTTAGAGGAAGCCATTATTGGAAATAATAGTGCTAGGGGAATAGACCAGGGCTGAGAGAAAGGGGAGAAATTTAGAAGTGTTGTAAAAAACAACTATTCCCATAAGAGACTCTTAAAAACTGAGAATAAACTGAGAGCTGATGGGGGGTGGGAGGGAGGGGTGGGTGGGTGATGGGCACTGAGGAGGGCACCTGTTGGGATGAGCACTGGGTGTTGTATGGAAACCAATTTGACAATAAATTTCATATTAAAAAAAACCAACTATTCCCATCCCTGGAATTGTGGGTCAGATGGGGAGAGGTGGCCTCTAGCCTTCACTCTGCCATAGATGATGTGACTCAAGACCATTCATTCATTCATTCATTTATTCAGCACTTATGGAGCACTCACTCTGTCTGACACTGTCCAGCACTGGGGACATTGGGGACATGAAGAGCAGATAAAGAACCTGTTCTCAAATCACACTACTTCTCTGAATACTATTTCTTTATGTTTGCAATGTGAGGGATGCACTAGAATGATCTCTCAAGCTCCTCTATCTCTAGGTCACGAATCTGTACTTCTCTGTGGGAACACAATGCACCCAGAAGAACACTAATAAGAAAACTGGTATCTAGTATTTCATGCCGGACATTGTGCTAACTGACCACTTTTACATACACATTACCCCATTTTGTTTTCCCAAGTATCTCCTAAAACAGATGTTATTAATAATTATAATTAATGAACCATTACATTATCAATTACCATTATTATATCAATATTAATTAGAATTATTAATAATATACCCATATGATAATGCTCACTTTACAGATGGGAAGACTAGGTGTCAGAGAGGTTGAGTTGCCTTGTGTTACAAGTGACAAAGAAACAGAGCCGGATTCCAACCCAGCTCTGCTGATTCTAAGCCCAACATTCTTCCCTCCTCTGATCTCCAGATTTTTTTTTTATTATATTTTTTTTCAACGTTTATTTATTTTTGGGACAGAGAGAGACAGAGCATGAACGGGGGAGGGGCAGAGAGAGAGGGAGACACAGAATCGGAAACAGCCTCCAGGCTCCGAGCCATCAGCCCAGAGCCTGATGCGGGGCTCGAACTCACGGACCGCGAGATCGTGACCTGGCTGAAGTCGGACGCTTAACTGACTGCGCCACCCAGGCGCCCCTGATCTCCAGATTTTTAATGTTCATTCATCTCCCCTGGACCTTTCTCTGGGAATACTTATGGAAACTTATTCAAGAATCCATGACAGTACAATACAAAATATCTCACTCTTGCCTTATGGGTCTTCCATTAGCTTTCCCTCCCTCCTTACCTTTTCCTATTCATCCCAGGGGTGACCTTGCCACTTCATCCAAGTCCAGCGCTCCCCCTGATTTCCTTTCACTTTTGTGCTTTACCTTCGACTTGGAATTGTTTTTGGTTTTGTCTGTAGCCAAATTCTGTACTCTTTCCTAGATGTTATTTGTCTTACTCCTAAATTTAATTCATTTAGCCACAGCTAGTTGTCCAACACAATAAGAAGTTAAAAAAGAGTGTAAGATCATCTCCTTGGGGGAATTAAGACACGCAGGTTATAGGAAAGAGTTATGGCTAAAATAAAGAGTTTTAGGCTTATAAGGGAAAGAGAAGGAAAGTAGCTGGAGTCATTGGAACTTGAGACATAGTTAAGGCTTGAATAGATGAAAAGAGAAAGAGGCAAAGGGAAGTACAAGGTCAGACAAAGAACAGAGAGGTCCACTGAGTACTGGAGAAGAAAGATGTCTTTCTGGCTGGAGCAGCTAGGTCTAAAGAACTATATGGCATGTGGGGTGGGACAGTTGAAATGTATGTTATTGTTGAAGAATGTTCATCAGAAGGAACATTGGATTAAGAGTTTGAACATCTGTGTTCTTGTTCTGTCAATTTTTAATCTGGAGAAAACTGATCAAGGAACCTGATACTTTGTTTCCTTATCTCCTGGAGGCTACCTCAGTCTATAAGAGAAGTCCAAGATCCTTATGAT
Source organism: Prionailurus bengalensis (assembly GCF_016509475.1). Classification (NCBI taxonomy): domain Eukaryota; kingdom Metazoa; phylum Chordata; class Mammalia; order Carnivora; family Felidae; genus Prionailurus; species Prionailurus bengalensis. Next base: position 80,848,705 of record NC_057348.1, read on the forward strand.
AGCCTGTCTCTTCTGCTATTCCCACCTCCAGGCATTTTGTAATATGTCATCACATGTGAGGAGTCACTTATGAGCTGTAACTTCCATAACATGGTACAATCACATTCACTCTATGAGAACTCTAACAGGGCTGAAAACACTTTCTCACACAGCTACACAAGTTAAATAATACTCATTCACATGCATTTAAAAATGGAATGTTTCCCCTCCTAATTTAGTTATTTAACTTTAAGAAACTGAAATTCCTTTATTAAGTATTTTGGATCAGAACTTTAAGGGCTTGAGGGTTTCTGTTTTAACTTAGCAATGTGAAGCAACAATAAAATCTTAAAGCTTTCTTTTTAGTTATGCCTCGTTCAGGCACTTAGTGGTGCCAGATAGGGTGGATAATCTCAAAGATGCTGATATGGATAAAAATGTGGCCATGCATTGTGCCTGCGTGGCTCAGTTGGTTGAGCATCTGACTCTTGATTTTGGCTCAGGTCATGATCTCACGGTTTGTGAGTTCAAGCCCCATGTCGGCTCTGCACTGACAGCCCAGAGTCTGCTTGGGATTCTCTCTCTCTGCCCCTCCCTAACGTGTGCACTCTCTTTCTCAAAATAAATAAATAAAAACTTAAAAAAAATAAAAACATGGGAAAATGAAAAATAATGTTGGCAAAGATGTGGAGAAGTGGGAACACTATTAGATTGCTGGTTGGAACGTAAAATGTTGCAATCACTGTAAAAAACATTTTGGTGGTTCCTTAAAACAGTTAAACAGAATTACCATAGGGTCCAGCAATTCCACTCCTACATATATACCCAAAAGAATTGAAAACTGGTACTCAAACAAATAGATGCACATATATGTTCATAGCAGCACTGTTCAAAATATCCAAAAGATGGAAACAGCTCAAATATCCATCAATAGATGGATGGATGAACAAAATGCCGTATATTCATTCAATAGAATATTATTCAGCCATAGAAATGAATAAGGTACTGATACATGCTACACCATGGATGAACCTCAAAAACATTATGCTAAGTGAAAGAGAGAAGACACGAAAGGCCATATACTATATGATTCCACTTCTGTGAAATATTTAGAATAGGTAAATCCACAGAGACAGAACCCAGATTAATGATTGCTGGGGGCTAGGAGAAGGGGAGTATAAGGAGCAACTGCTTAATAGATTCAGTTTCCTTTTAGGGTGATAAAAATATTTTGGAACCATATAGAGGTTGTGGTTGCATAAGATCATGAATGGTTAAGGGCCCATTTAAGTGATTAATTTTACGTTATGTGAATTTTGCCTCAATAAAACAATTAAACAATAAGTTAACTAGACCTATTGTGATGATCATTGCATAATATACATATAAGAAATTAAATAGTAAAGAAATCAAGACTAGATTCTTTACTTCTTATGTCTGTCATATTTTATGGTTCCAATTTTAAAATATAGTAGCAACATCATGACATACCTTTGCTTACGACTTCATTCGGGTTTTATTAGCTGCCATGCTAATGAGTTCTACCATCATTTTCACCTACTTTGTACGATTCAGATTTCAGTCCAAGGCTTCAGGAACATTGCAAACAGCTGCACTGGAATTATGCATCTGACCATCAACGACATGCCAACTCTGACGGACAACTGTATAAAAGTAGGTAGTTGCAAAGTACATTTTCTTCTCAGTCCCAATTAATGCACACATTTTCTAGTGGCCTGAATTGTTGAGAAATATGAATGGGATTTTCAAGTTAGCGGTTTTTAGAGTAAGAAAATCATCTTAAAATTTATACACGCACATACAGTTGAACATTTGAATCCATACATGCCCTAATACACTTTGTTTCACAATTGGAATATTTTTGTTTCAAAGATACTATAGCCTAAGCATAAATGTTGACTTTAGTGCTACATGTCCGACTTCTAAATGTAGTGATTTTTTTGTCAGCATTTCATTTTCTCATGTCTTCCCATACCTTTGTAACATGATTTAATTCTGATTCCTCTGCAGTACTCAAATGTGAATGTACTAAAATACATTGAATAAAAATCCCATTGTCTTTGAAATTAGGAAAATGTAATGGTTAATATGTCTGCTTCTGAAAGTATGGAGAAAAACAAATAACCTCATTACTTTGCTAAGCTTGTTCTATACACTGTGGTAAATTTTATCATCTTTTCTTCTTCTAAAGGCTTTAGTTGAAAGGTGCCCTCGTATTACATCAATAGTTTTCATTGGCGCTCCACATATCTCTGATTGTGCTTTTAAAGCTCTTTCTACGTGTAACCTCAGAAAGATCCGATTTGAAGGTCTGTGATATTAAAAATGGGGTTCAGCATTAATGTTTACTTTTACTCTTGTGGCATTATAAATACAATACTTGTCTTCTGTTTTTTTAAAACAGGAAATAAAAGGATTACTGATGCGTGCTTCAAATTTATAGATAAGAATTATCCAAATATCAGTCACATTTACATGGCAGACTGCAAGAGATTAACAGATAGTAGCCTTAAGTCACTTTCACCTTTGAAGCAACTAACTGTGTTGAATTTGGCAAATTGTATAAGGTAATGAGTCATTCAGTTAAATGTTTAAGAAATACTGATTATTAGAATGTGTGAGACTCTCTCCTCAAGGTGCTCATTGGTTAGTAGAGTAAACATGAAAGGCAGGAGTCCAAGTGCAGGGAAGTACAGAGTTCTGTGGTAACACAATTAAGGGGCACCGACCCCAGGCTGGTTATACGGAAGGGCAAGGAGACTGTCAGGATAATTGGAATCATGGCCCCTTATAAGATTAAATGAATTCAAGGGAACACTTATGGGCTATTTTTCCTAGTGAGGGTTCTCATGGCTAGTTCATTTAACAGGTCTTTTCCCAAATGGAGTTTGTTAGTTGCTTAGGAGGAACCAACCTTACTGAAGGGTTTCTTCTTGAGTACTGGTGAGATTTCTCCTCTGTGTGGATCCCCTACATATGGACAGAAGAAGACAAGTTCTTAACAAAACCCTTTCTTCAGTTGGGCATTGGGCTTCTCCCTTGGTATTCTTATGTGGGCAAGGGTCAAATTCTTGTTGGAACCTCTTCCCTAGTGCATCTCAGGCTTTTGTCTGTGTACATTTTTTATGATCTTATAGGGCCACAGGCTGGCAAAACAGTAGTTGACTAGGAAGTTGGTTAATATTTGGGAGAACATAGGACTACTCAGAGTAATAAGCTAAACTACAAAAATCTTGACCCATGATCCCTATTATTAAAATGGGAAGTCACCATGGGTGAGGGAAGGAACTGGATTTGAAATGGGGAAAAATATGGGGCGCCTGGGTGGCGCAGTCGGTTAAGCGTCCGGCTTCAGCCAGGTCACGATCTCGCGGTTGGCGAGTTCGAGCCCCGCGTCGGGCTCTGGGCTGATGGCTCGGAGCCTGGAGCCTGTTTCCGATTCTGTGTCTCCCTCTCTCTCTGCCCCTCCCCCATTCATGCTCTGTCTCTCTCTGTCCCAAAAATAAATAAACGTTGAAAAAAAAATTTTGAAATGGGGAAAAATGTGGATTAGGAAATCCAGGTGTCTAGTGAATAGCCCAGCAAGGAACTGAGGCCTCCTGCCAACAGCCACGTGAGTGAGCTTGGATAGACCTTCCAGCCTTAGTCAAGCCTTCAAATGACTGAATTCCCAGTGGAATCTTTATTGCAAGCTCATGAAAGACCCTAGGCTAGAACCATACAGCTAGCCTACTCCCAAATTCCCAAGACCCAGAAACTGGGAGAGAATAAATGTTTAAGGCACAAAGTTTGGGCTTATTAGGTACATAGTGATACAGAACACACACACACACACACACACACACACACACACAGAGTATCCTATCTGTATTAATATGTGAAATAAAATTGAGTTTCATCCTCATACTTCACTCAGGCTTCTGCAGGCTAACTACTTCTAAAATAAATGGAAGTTTTCTACTTCTAGCAGTATAGTTAACAAAACATTTCAAAGGACTCTTTGCCACAATTTAGATCCTTGATGAGACATACTTTAAATACACTGCTGAGAGTAAGAGAAAGATCCAATATCCAATATCCTGCTTCTGTATGAATCCTCTCAACGAATGCTCTCTTGGGATTTGTTCCTGTTCTGAGCATAAATGTTTATGTCAATGCCGCCACTGAGAGAATCAGCTCTGACCAAGACTCAAGGTAGGGAAGCAGAACCTGAGACTTCCACAGGGGCTGGACCTGGACCTCTTTAAGGCGGACAAAATGGTCTTAGGTAGGTAGCACCCAGGGTCCTGCAAAGAAGTTAGCTCGAAGCTTCTCTGGAGGAAAGCATTTTCTATTTAGGCCTCCAGGACTCCTATAGATTAAGAATAAAATATAGGTGCTCACGATTAACGATTGTTAGGTGTACGAAGATATGAGTCACCAGAAGCAGCAAAATAAATTTGACCTTCAAATAATTCAGATTATTGGGGTTATCAGAAATAGGATATAAGAAATATGTATAAAATGTTTGAGGAAATTAATGAAATCATAAATATGATCAGGGAAAATATATAATAAAAATAACTAGATTTATTTAAGAAAATAAAACTTTTAGGAATAAAAAATATAGTGCAGTTATTGAAATAAAGAAACTAAATGGATTTACAATCAGTAGGTTAGAACTCACTGAGAAGTACAGAGACAGAAGATAATCTCTTCCATGACAGAAGACTAAAAAAAAAAAAATATGAAAAATATGAAAGAGTGTATCATGGGGTGAAGATATCAGAGTTTCACAGTAGATTTTTAAAACTTCATCTATAAGAGATAAGCCTAAAAACAGTCAATTTGAGAGTCAGAGAATATACATTTTCCTCAACCACACAACCCTCCTTTTCAAAATGGACTGTACATGAAGTTTTAAGACAAATTTCAATGATTTTCAAATTATTGGTATCAACAAATTACATTTTCTCACTACAATGCTATTAAATTAGAAATCACTAGTGGAAAGATAAATTAAAAACATATATAGGATTTAAAAATAAAAATTCCAGGGTATCAGAATCACCTGAGGAGCTGAATAAAACTACACATGCCCAAACCCTACCACAGAGCTACTAAACCTGAATATTTAGGAATGGAACCCAGCTTGTGCTGCTTTTGATGCACAGCCAGGTTTGGGAATAACTACATTAACCAATTAACTTGTACCATTACCTGTATAATCCTTTTCTGTTGATTTTTGATGCCTCCTGGATTATAATAGAAAATTATATATACATATATACATACATATACACATACTTACACATATATACGTACATACACACATATCAGTTGATATAGATAGGTGTGCACAGATTTAAAAAAAATCCTTCTCACAAAGATGTACCTCACAAATTTAAGAAAAAAATAAAATGGTGTTTTTAAAACTGAAAAAAAAAGATAGGTGTGTATATGTATATGTTTTCAGACTACCTTTTCTGTTCCATTCATTTATCCATCCTCTATCTAATCTTGCACAGTATTTTACCTATAAAATGGGGTAAATAACAGTATATACTCAAGATTGTTGTAAGTATCAAATATGTTAACTCATGTAATATGTTTAGAATAGTGTCTGGCATATAATATGCATTCAATAAATGTTATCTGTTATTATTGCTTTATAATATGTTTTAATGTCTAAGGGAATTAGACTTTCCTTATTAAGTTAATTTGATTTAACATATGGATTGTTTTCCTATTTTAAAAGCTTTCATATATATCTGTGGTTATTGCTGTTCTAATTTATTTTTCTTTCTCAAGAATCCTCTTTATCTAAAGATTGAATCCTAGTTCTCTGTTTTCAATCTCATTTATCTCTAATTCTTTATCCTTCTGCATTTCAAAGGAACTTTTCAAATATGCCTTCTACTTATTAATTTAATTTTCTAAAAGGGTCAATTTTGGTTTTGATGACTTAGGTTATTGAATTTTTAGTTTTTACCAGCTGTTTTTCTTTTGTTTGTTAATTTGAGTATAGTTGACATACAATATTACATTAGTTTCAGGTATACAACTTAATAATTTGAAACGTTTATACATTATGCTATGTTCACTATCTATATGAAACTATCATCTGTCCCAATATATCACTATTACAATACCATTAACTGTATTCCTTATGCTGTACCTTTCATTCCTGTGACTGATTTATTCCATAACTGGAAGCCTGTATCTCCTACACCTCTTTACCTGTTCTGCTTATCCTTCTACCCCTCTACCCTCTGGAGACCATGAGTTTATTCCCTGTTTTTATAGGTCTGATTCATCTTTTTGCTTTTTATTCATTTTTAAAAAAGATTTCACTATGATCTGAATCCTATGGTTTTGGAATTTCTCAGTCTGACTTGCTTCACCTAGCATAATACCCTCTAGGTCCATCCATGTTGTCTCAAATGGCATGATCTCATCTTTTTTCATCTAATGATGGACCCTTATATTGCTTCCTTGGCTATTGCTTATATTGCTTATCTTGGCTATTGCCAATAATGCTGCAATAAACATGGGGTAGATATATTTTTTTGAATTAGTGTTTTAATTTTCTTTGGGTAAATATCCAGTAGTGGAATTGATGGATCTTATGGTAGTTCTAGTTTTAATTTTTTGAGGAACCTCCATACTGTTTTCCACAGTAGTTGCACCAATTTACATTCCCACCAACAGTGCACAAATGTTCCCTTTTCTCTACATCCTCACCAATACTCATTATTTCTTGTCTTTTTGATACTAGACATTCTGACTAGTGTGGGGGTGATATCTCATTGTGGTTTTGATTTGCATTTCTCTGATGATTAGTGATTTTGAGCATCTTTTCATGTATCTGTTGGCCAACAGTATGTCTTTTTTGGAAAAGTGTCTATTCAGTTCCTCTGCCCATTTTTTATTCAGACTATTTTTTTTTTGGTGTTGACTTGTATAAGTTCTTTATATATTTTGGATATTAACCCCTTACCAGATATATAATTTGCAAATATCTTCTCCCATTCAGTAAGTTTGCTTTTTTGTTTTGTTGGCTACTTTTGCTGTGCTAAACCTTTTCATTTCAATATAGTCCCCTAGTAGTTTATTTTTGCTTTTGTTTCACTTGCCTTAGAAGAGATATCTAGAAAAACACTGCTATGTTTGCCATCTGTTCTTATCTCAGGTGGCTACCTTTTCATCTCAGATTGTATTTTAGAATATCTTTATTTTGGCTACAGTCAGGTCACCCTTATTAATTCTTACTGCTTCTTTACACTGCTTAATTTGTTCTAATGTTTTTGTATCTTCTTTTTCAAATCATTTTCAGAGATATGCTTTCCTAAGTCTTACAAATCCCATGATGAATTTATTTTCTTGTTAGTAAAAATATCTCTCAATGAATACTCCAGCCCTGGTGTTTGCCAACAGATAAGTTGATCAGTTGTGTTTGCACTGATCCCATCCCCTCCCATTCCCCCATCCACCCACTCACTCACCAGGCCCTTTACTGCATTCCCAGGTGCTGCCACAGTCTCCCTTTCATATTATAGATGGAAGGTGAGTTTATGGGCACAGGAGGCACTTAATGTGGCCCATTCAACTCAAACAGGCCCATTCACCTTCTGCCTGTACTGCTCAGTTTTTTTATAAATCTGATCAAATAGAGGGTATGAAAGATGTCACCAGTCCACATATATTGTTTCCAAGGCTTTTCCCATCTGTACACCCACCTGTAGGGTTGTTGCATGTGAAAGCTACCTCTTAGGATGCAATGTGATATTTCCTGTTGTATTTATTTACTGGAATGCTTTTTAGAAGAAACCGGTGGTCTCCAAATGGAATCATAAATAAAGCTCCCAATGGAAGACAGGGAATGGATGGGCCAAATAGACTTCCAGCCATTTATAAAGCATGGTTCAGGGAGGGGGCAGGGAATGGTAGGGACACAAAGGCATCTCTGATTAGGGATAGACAATGTAGGAAGACTGAGGTCAAGATCTTCTTCTAGGTTTTCTGTACTTCAGAAAAAATCCAAAGGTCACTTGTTGGCTTTCCAGTCCAGCTAACTTGACCTTGTATTTAGTGAAAATTCCTCTAAGATTCTGGCAGTAGCTTGACTGTTAGTCTTGGTTCTACTCTCCTAAGTTTTGGTGTTTTTCTTGTGCAGGAGTTTGCATTGGGACCGCTTAACTCAATCACATTTTAAACCAAGAAAAAGATTTCAAGAACCATCTGTCTTATTAATAATTACAATTATGTCACCTAATTAAATGAAAAATGAACAGAAGAGCATTACAATCATTTATATCTTTTCTATTAGACTAAAAGTGGTATTCTCAAATTTGGTTTTAAAACACTGGCACAATTGGGGCACCTGGGTGGCGCAGTCGGTTAAGCGTCCGACTTCAGCCAGGTCACGATCTCGCGGTCCGGGAGTTCGAGCCCCGCGTCGGGCTCTGGGCTGATGGCTCAGAGCCTGGAGCCTGTTTCCGATTCTGTGTCTCCCTCTCTCTCTGCCCCTCCCCCGTTCATGCTCTGTCTCTCTCTGTCCCAAAAATAAATAAACGTTGAAAAAAAAAAAAAAACACTGGCACAATCAATACCAATATAAGGATATTACCATGTTATTTTAGAATGCATTGAATGTAGTAACTATTACTTAAGTAGTATTCTATATATTTCATATAAAATCATATTTAAAGCTTTTCTTACTCCTTCCTACAGAATTGGTGATATGGGAGTAAAGCAATTTCTTGATGGTCCTGTGAGCATAAGGATAAGAGAGCTAAATTTAAGTAACTGTATCCACCTGGGTGATGCCTCTATTATGAAACTATCAGAATGGTATGATAAAACAATAATATTTTACATCATATATTAGTAATTGTATATTTGCTAATAGGAGAGCTTAGAGATAGACCTTCTGAGCCATTTGGGAAATATCAAGAGGCCAATAAGCTGGTCCAATACTCAGTGAAATAAAAGAAAAGACACTGGAGTCATAGATTAAACTAGTTTTTTGATAATATATGAGTGGTTTCTTATTAATTTCATATTAGAGAAAGTTTCAGATGGAATCATTAATGAAGTTACCACTATCTAGACATGAGTGACTTCTCTGCGCTTTTCAAGGATATTACCTCTGTGTAAACCTTTCCTCCAGGCTTTGGAAATGCTCCAGCATTTCCCAAGAGATGTTCTAGATGGTGGGTTTATTCTTGATTCTCCCTACTTGTCAGAGACCTTGTGTACTTGAAAGGGTCGAGCCCAATTTCTGTGGCAAACTTGTAAGGGATAAATGAGAAACTTAACCTTGCACTTTTAGGGGTCATTCATCATACTTACATGACAATTTTTTGCATGCAAGTGATATTTTTTTTCTCACTAGAAATTACAGTATGAAATGAAACCACAGAAAGACTGTCTTATATAATAACCCACCTCCCTCTCATCCTATTTTGTAATGCCAAATTATTTTCCACTTTTAAACCTACTTCTATTTTTTTAAATTCTTTAATATTTATTTATTTTTGAGAAAGAGAGACAGAGTAAGAGCAGGGAAGGGACAGAGAGAAAGGGAGACACAGAATCTGAAGCAGGCTCCAGGTTCTGAGCTGTCAGCACAGAGCCCAATGCGGGGCTCAAACTCACAAACCGTGAGATCATGACCTGAGCCGAAGTCGGACGCTTAACTGAGTGAGCCACCCAGGTGCTTCTTAAGCCTATTTTGATTTTGAGAAAAAGAAAGTCCTTGTTTCAATACCATTTGCTTTCCTTAGACAGTTTTGATATAAAGAAATGGCTACCAATACTGTGATTAAAAGCTAAAATTAATTCTTCATGCTGCTTTCTTCCAGCTGCCCTAATTTAAACTACTTGAGTTTGAGAAATTGTGAACATTTGACTGACCTAGCAATTGAATATGTTGTAAACATCTTTTCCTTGGTATCAGTAGATCTCTCTGGAACAAACATCTCTAATGAGGTAAAGAAAATTTTCAAAATAGTTCAATGGCTTTTATTGTTTTCAGTAGTATAACAATGGAGAGAACATCAATTATTTTTATTTCCTAAGTTATTAGATTATAAAAGGCCAGTTTAGGAATACTGTTTCTGTAATAGTGATAGATGAAGTTATTTATAAACTAAGGATCTTGTTTCTCTGCTTACAAAATGGAAAATTCAGTATTTTGAGCAAAGTCCTGACAGATTGGAATGTTAAACGACAGATCTGAAATCTGTTTCATTATAGAAATGTGGCAATGTGGATGTAATATATTCCAGTTGGCTTATATATGTTTTTCTGGTGGACTGAACATTCTGTAAAACTATGTGAATGCCTTGAAACCTCACTCTTTAGTTCAAAACTGAAATCTAGAAACGGCCTCATCAAATATACAAAAGAATACATTTTAAGGAACTCATTCCTGCAAGAGGCTGATGCTACTCCTCAGAGTTGAAACTCAGTTCACACTTAAGGTATCTTATCTATCACTGCGGCACTGCCCCACTTACTAATCAAAAGGAAGATAAACTTGGAGAGATTGCCAGTTTCTGAAAGACTTCAATGGGCTGTAGTTAGATAAGAAATGCATTGGCTTCTCTTGAAAATCAGTGCATTGGGAGGGATATAGGAAGACAACAGAGTTGAGGATCTCTACCCCATCTGCTTGCTAAATCCCTGTTCATCCCTCATGCTCATCAAATCACCTAGGAGTCCTTCTCTGAAAAGCCCTACCTTACAGGCAAGTACAGGAACTACTTCTCTATGTGGATCTCTTGCCCCAGTACATCCTTTAACATGACCCATTTCTCTCCATTTCTTACTGCAGTACTGATATCTGTGTTGTGTCCATTCTTCCCCAACATTTAGTGGGCTCTGTTTATTGGTCTATGTTCTTTCCTTTCTTTATCTAAGAGTGGATTTAGATTCAGCCTCCATCCTGCTAGACGGTCTCCTCTCCCCTTCCTTGGTAGTGTCATCTATGTGTGGTACGAGAGTGGGGTAGGGGCAGTTACATGTAGTCAACTCATTTTGGTGGTGGCAAGCCTGATTTTTACAACGTTGTCTTCTGTCCAAGCTGGAATCCACTGGGATGTCCATAGGCTCATTTGGTTTTTGGCTTCCTGTTTAGTTAGATCCCTGATGTGTCATCCTTGGTCAGCTCCAAAGCCCCTTTAGGTCTGCAGGCTCCTTTGTCATGTGTGCCTTCCTCTGGACCCCTCTGGGTCATGCTGGGGCATGGGGACTCTGTGAGGCTGTCTTAGGTCCATTGTCCTAGACATCCCCTGCAGACATTTTCCTGTTCTCACATCTGGGTGTATTTGCCGCAGACCCATGCCTCACCCTTCTCTCACTCTGCTGCAGTGGCTGACTCATGTCCACCAGCTTCCAGTTGGGTTTGGTGCTTGTCAGGCATTTGTGAGCAACTGGAGGGTAAGAAGAGGGAAAAGACCAGAGTTTTCCTCCACCTTTCTTTGCATCATCATCAGCAGCTGCATTTCCTTCATGATCTTCTCCCTCCAGTGAGATCTTCTGTGGTCCCAGCTTCCCTGGGTGACCTTGGCTCCAGCCTCCAATAACACCGTTTCTTCTCATTGGCCTTCCAGCACAGGGGGAGTAGTGGCTTCCTGCTCCTGCTCACATCTCTAGATTGTGTCATTATCCCATTTCACTTCTCAGTTTCTTTACCACATATCTAGCTAGTTCCCTATCACAATTAAATTTCCTCAGTTTTAAAGACAGTTTCTGTTTTCTTCTTTAGATCGTAGCTGACACAACAAGCAGCCCAGAAAAAACTTGGATGCCTTGTTGCTTTTCACAACCCTTCCAGGGAAAGGTGGGATGGGTTCCCATTTGCTTAGATCCCCAAACATATCAGGTTGGGGGTTCCAACCTTCTCTCCAACTGAATAGAGTCCAGGGAGGTCTAGAACAGTGCCCTGTGTGGGGCATCCCCCAGCACTCATTCTTTGCTTCCCTCTAGCTCCCCCTTCCCCTGCTCTTCCCTTCCTCCTCTCCTTTCCTCTCCCTTCCTCTGCCTTGTTCTCTCCCTTGTTCTCTCTCTTTTTAGCTCTTCTTCTTTTCTCTTGACATAGACTATCTAATTTGGGGATGGGAAAAAATGTTCCAACTCCATTACATGGTTTGAAAAATATTATGTCTCAAGTCTTTCATGGTTTATGTAAAGCTTAAAGGCCTGGCATATCTTTTTTCCTCCTGTGTTCTTCTGTGAAAACCTTTCCCTGACACATACAAGTAGAATGCCCAGCTGCTGTTAGAAAGGTCACAAGGTAACAAAAGGTGGAGGATCAAAGCACATTACGAAACACATCACGATATCGTTCCACCACAGCACTCCTTGCAAGCCTGAATGATGAACATTTGTTGAACAAAAGCAGTGAAGCTTGGAAGGTTTATCCTAGTTTTTAGCATTTGGGGAAAACTCAGTTTTTATTTTCAAAGACCATATATTGAAGTTCTATCTGCTGAGGACAAGTAAAAAACTTAAGAATATAGCCTCAAGTCCCATTCACTGTTGTTGTTTTGCTTGTAAGGAAGGTATACAATATGAGAGAGCTGTAAATGGATATCTGTGGGGGAGAATGCTAGTTATATTCTGCTAAAACATTTAAAAAGAAGTCTTCTGAAGGTTGTTGTTTTCTTCCTCTAAATTGGTTAAACTCTGATCTAGAAGGTGAATGATTAAAAAAATAATAAAAATAAAAAATATGATGACTAACTTGAATATAAATTTTAAAAAATAAAAAATAAATAAAAGGCAAATGGTCAACACTGTAGTACTACAACAGCTGTGGTAGCTAATCTCAAATAGTAAAAATAAAATGAGTTAGCCCAGATGTCAGTTTGGGCAGCTAAACACCAGTCTGGATTGTAGGTCTGATGAAGTGCAAATACGACTAGAAACTTAACACTTAGGATTTAAACTCTGGAATGTTACAGATATTCACCAGAGATCAAATGTGACCAATTATACCTTTTGAAAAAAAAAAAAGAAAGCTTCTTACATTTTCTAATAATTCTGTTCACTCTCAATTTTTTTTCAATAATGAGTTTTCAGTTAGAATCGCACCACTCATTTAGTTAACAAATCTTTATTCTGAGTACTTTGTAGTCAGTATTGGGATGCTGGAATGAACAAGACAAACATGGTTCCTCAGGCATGAGACAAGTGGTTATAAACTGTGATGGGTATGGGAGACAACCTCCCTCAGAAAGTCAGAGAAGACCTTTTCTAAGAGATAAAGAAGGGGTATGTGCTGAGCCAAAGAAACAGCCTGAACGAAGACACAGAGGTTTAAAAGTATGGTGGCATCAAGGATATTTGCACATTGGGTATGACTTGACCATGAGGAGAGTGATAAGAGATGATGCCTAGTAGACAGGCAAGGACCAGGTCACGAGGGGCCCAGAAGCCATACTGAGGAATTTGTTCTTTGCCCTTTTGGCAATGGAAAGATATTTAGGACTGTCAATTAGACTGTAACAAGGTCAGACGGACATGTTTTAAAGATGACTGTACCTGCTGGATAGACAAGGGAATAATAGATGAACGAGAGACTAATTATAAAGCAGTAATCCAGTTATGAGTGTCTGCATTAAGGCTAGAGCTAGGGGAGATGACAGTAGGGCTGGAGCAAAATCTGCAGATTTGAGAGACACTGAGGAAAATGAATCATCAGGAAATAGAAATAGACTGAGTATGGGGGTAAAGAAGGAAGGGAGGCAATCAGGGATCATGCCAGATTTTTGGCTTGAGCATCTGTTTAAATAGTGGCATCCCTTACTGAGCTGTGTCCTTTCCACAGTGCAAGGAGCAGGGCTGCTGTTTGGTTTGAGTCACCTGGAAGACAGCTTTAGAGAAATGTAGAGCTCAGGAAATAAGCAGAGAAATCGCTGAAATTCACTCCTTAGAGACAGAAGAGCTTTTTAGGTTTGCAAAGTGTGAAGGCGTGTTGCACTCTGAAAGTCATGGAAACTCGTGAGGAAGTTAATCAGAGAAAGCAAAAGTAGAGATATTTAGAAATTTAGAAATATGCTTAAGTGAGAGAGCTAGCTTAAATGGGGGAAGCAAAGAGGAGAACACAGTTATTTAAAGCTGTATACATTTCTTATAATAATTAGAAAATAGTGAAAAATGTATCATCCAGGAATAAAAGCTGGTATAACAAGTTATCTAGTAAGCGCATTTTAGAGAATGAGGAAATATGTCAATTTTCTTCTTTTAATATAAAGGGGACAGGGTTCACAAGTGAGGGAAATAGCTCACTAATGTGATGGTATCTTAAAGTATCATTAAAAGTCTTTTAATCTCTTATACAGCTTTTCTTAATGTCTCATTAAATGGGATGTTATTCATTCCCTTCCTACCTCAGAGGATTGTTTGAATATGAGGTTATATCTTCATGTATGTGGGGAAAATGTTTTCCTCTAGTTGGGAGAATTATCACTTACTGAAGACCATAGTACCTACAGTTAGGGAAGTTCAATCCATTGCTTAAGTTGCTTTAGTCACTGCCATATTTGCTGTTTAAAGGAGAAATGAGTCAGAGCAATGGTCCAGACAGTGTGCTTAGACAGTGGTTTATTTAAGGCTCTTTCATTTGCCTGATTTTTGAAATTTTTATTTTTTTAAATTAAAAAAAAATTTTTTTTTCAACGTTTATTTTATTTTTGGGACAGAGAGAGACAGAGCATGAACGGGGGAGGGGCAGAGAGAGAGGGAGACACAGAATCGGAAACAGGCTCCAGGCTCTGAGCCATCAGCCCAGAGCCCGACGCGGGGCTCGAACTCCCAGACTGCGAGATCGTGACCTGGCTGAAGTCAGACGCTTAACCGACTGCGCCACCCAGGCGCCCCTATTTTTTTAAATTTTTAAAGAAAGTCTTATTTTTTAAAATTTATTTTGAGAGAAAGAGAGCACGGGGGGGGGGGGGGCAGAGAGAGAGGGAAAAAGAAAATCCCAAGCAGGCTCTTCATTGTTAGCATGGAGCCCGATATGGGGCTCAAACTCATGAACTGTGAGATCATGACCTGAGCTGAAATCAAGAGTGAGACCTTAACTGACTGAGTCACCCAGGGGCCCCTGATTTTTGAAATTTTTAATTATGAGTACCATATCTTGAGTGCCTACCATGTACGCTATTTCCTAGAGTCCCCTTACTAGGATGTGAGATCCAAGAAGACTGAGACTTTGTTTTGCTCACTGCTGCTTTCCCAGAACCTTGGGGGGTAATAGACACTTGATAAATACTCACTGAATGAAGGAACAAATGCTGAGCTCTAGAGTTACCAAATGGGAATAAGATCTTTTCTCTGCAGTCCAATGTGGAAGGTTAAATATGAGTAATTTAAACATGGTGTGGCAGGTGTAGTGTTGGAAGAAGAGAGGAAAGGATCTCTTAACTCAGCCTGCTCGACATGCAAGCATGCAAATGCATGCTTGTTCAAGGAACTTTATGCAGCTTCACACTACTAAAATGTACTGTGAAAAGGAGATGTCACTGAGGAATTCCATCCTAGGCCAAGGAGTTTGGACTTGAACCAATGGATGAGGAGACAACACTTAGCAGGGAAGTCACAGTCATAATAACCTCCCATTTTAGATACATTATTTGTGTTGTTCTCTGGAGGACAGATTGGAGGGGAGAAAGACTAAAGGCAAGGAGTGGAAATAAGATGAATCCATAAAGGGGACTAAAGAAAGAAGGTGAGAAAGGTTGTAAGAGAACCAGGGGAGTGTAACCATGTGTGGAGTATTAAGGGAATATCCAACAGTGTTTAATAAAACACAGAAGGTAAACCAGGAAAGGACCAAAATTTGAAAGAATATTTACTATTAAACTATTAAATATTACTATTAAACTATTAAATATTACTATTGGCCTGTTCTCCCAATATCACCTCATGCCCCTGCTCCCCTCATTTCCTTTCCTCTAGCTCCACTGCCTTTTTTTTCACTCCTCAAACAAGTCAAAACTCTTTCCTACCTCAGGACCTTTATACATGCTGTAACGTCTGCCTGGGATGCTCCTCCTTCTATTTTTCATGTGCCTGGATAGGTAGATGCTGAGAAAATTATCAATGAGGATCATAACAATAGCTAATGCATCTTGGCAAATGGTACCTTTCAAGATTTTTTGAAATAATTTTATAATAAACATTGGTCATATTCTCCATAATTATCAGAAAATCACACTTCCCAGTCCAGATCATTCCAAGGAAATATCAATGGGTTTTATATTACTGATGCATTCTCTCTTTAAGAAAACATAAATGACATGGTGACATTAATGTCTCTAGGTGTTTTTCCTAAATAAGCATTCTCTAGTTCCTAATATTCTGTATCTTATTTCTGTCACATTACAGCATAGTTCTCCAGAGAGGTGTTATCTATTTAGATGGCCTCCCAGTAATAATACCTCTTGAATTATTGGTAGCACACAAATTATTTTCATTGAACTTCAAAAAAAAATTGATTGAATATTGGCATGCACGTTCCATGTTAATTTTAATTGTATATGTTATAAAGTTTAAATTGTATTATGATATAAATACTTCTTATGTCTATCCCTTTGCCTCCTCTCCATCTCTGCTGCCACTGCTGTAGTTCAAGCACTATTTCTCCTTACTAACCTCTCTTGTCTTAAATATCACTGTTTTCAAATCTGTTCTCCACTCGGCTGCAGTGTGATCCTTCAGCATGCAAATTGGAGCCTAATGCTTCCTGGAGCATATTCTGCAGGAGTTCCATACTGCTTACAGTTTAAAGTCTAAACAATTAGTGTAAAGGTCCAAACTCTTCCTGAGATTGTTCCTGCCCACCTCTACCATTTCACTTCCCCCAGATTCCTACTTTTCATCTTTGGCTCCACAGACACAGAGCTGACTCTCCTATAGCTCCTTGAACGTGTCACGCTCCCCTTGCCTTCCCATCTCTGCAAGTTATTCCCTGTGTCTGAAATACCCTCTACCCTTGTCCACCTAGTAAATTCCTGCTTATCCCTCAAGTTTCAACTGTGTGAAGCTCTCCTGGAACTCCTAAGCAGACTTAGGATTTCTCTGTCTTGTTTCTACCATATTTCACAATGGCCCCAGTAAAGCCATTAACTCATTATACTTTAATATTTGTTGCATACTTGTCTCCCTACAACACTGTAAACTTCTTGATGGTAAGGCCTGGATCATCCCATCTTTGGGAAGCCTAGCATAATGCCTAGTTCATAAGAGGCACGTAAAATATTTGATTTGGGAGTCAGGGAGTGAGTGAATGAATGAGTCTCATACCATTTCCTTCCTTTCAACCAAACACTTACGGTTTCTTCAATTTCCACATTTTCTCAGCTATTCTCTGAGCTGGAGTAGGAGTGCTTACAGCTGAATGTCTTCATCTGACGATACACTTTCAAGAGACCACCCATCTGCATGGAACACACACATAAATAAGGCCTGAGGCTCAGTGAAGCAAAACCTCTAAAGCAGGAAACACATGAAATCGCTTGGGATTCGATAAATAGAAAGAATGGGAGTTAAAAGGAAGCAGGGAAACTCAGAGGCAGATGCATTTGCCTTGGATTTTCAAAGGCACATAACAAGAATTCTGCCCTGGTTATACTCTTCCATATGGAGCTGGACCTCTTTTGAGTCCTTTCCAGGCCCATCTCCTAGCTACTGGCTTTATAGGAATCTGTTGCTACCACCAGTAGCAATAGTGGCTTTCCTTACAGAGGTTACAGGCATTTGTCTCCTGTATCTGGCAAAATGCCTACTAGAAAAATTGCAAAAAGAAGTGGACAACTTAAGTTTGTCACTTCCCTCAAGGAGAGTCGTTGGTGCCAGAACTCTCCTCTTGACCTCCATCAGGTAGGAGGCAAGGAGTCTCAAGGCCAGTTGCTCTATTTCTAGGTAACATAGATGCTGATTTTCTTTCTCTCCATAAATATATAGAGGACCTATTTCTGTGTGTTGACCAAAGCCTGTTTTCCTTTAGACCTGTAGGTCAGTAAATTAGATCAGAGTGGTTACTACATTTAAAAATATGATAACAAAATTCATACTAACAATCAAGTAAGTAGAAATAAATAAAAATCATTGAAAAAAAGAAAGTTTTAACTGCATAAAAATTTAACTGCTAACCGTAGTATAAAAGGGAAAATCACTTGTGAGGTTAAAATACATTCTGAAGGACTTTGCACATGATAGTGTTTTCAGTGATTTCAGAAAGAGGATGTGTGCTGACAGCTCAGAGCCTGGAGCCTGCTTGGGATTCTGTGTCTCCCTCTCTCTGCCCCTTCCTGCTTGTGCTCTGTCACTCTCTGTCAAAAATAAACATAAAGAAAGAAAGAAAGAAAGAAAGAAAGAAAGAAAGAAAGAAAGAAAGAAAGAGGATATGGTGGTAATTAAGATAAAACATATTTCCAAGTATAAGTTTTGTCCTTCATTTCTAAAAGAATGTGGTAAGCAATACCAAACACAGCAAATTGTTCAGAAAGGAACATGTGAAATATAAACACTAACTCACATAATTACTAAGGGAAATAGATTCTATCCAAGAATCCTGAGAATATGCCACAACATAGGAGAAAATTGGCTCCATAAAAACAGATAATTTTACAGACTACTCATCCATTCACAGATATTTATTCATTGTCAACTGTGTGTTAAATATTATGTGAGGTACTGGGAGTACTAAATTTACGCCATAGTTCTGGGCTCAAGGTACAGTCTAGTGGCAAAACAATAACAGTAAGAGTAACACTACTTGGTTAAAAGTTACCAAAAGCCTAAGTCCAGAGTGTGGGTTCACATCTCGTCTGGTGCCATCACACTAAGAGACCTTGGGCAAGTTACTTAACTTCTCTGTGCCATTTCCCTCTCTTTATTTTATTTTATTGTCTTAAATGTTTGTTTTTGAGAGAGAGCGAGCAGGGGAGGGTCAGAGAGAAAGAGGATCCGAAGTGGGCTCTGTGCTGACAGCAGAGAGCTGAACGTGGGACTTGAACTCACGGACCATGAGACCATGACCTGAGCCAAAGTCAGATACTTAACCAACAGAGCCACCCAGATGCCCCAATTTCCCTCTCTTTAAAACAGTGTTTAAAATATACTTTCCTCATAGTGTTGTGAGGACTAAATAAGATAATAAATGTAAAGTGCTTAACATAGTGCCTGGCATATGGTAAACAGTCAATACATCTTAGCAATGATTAATTCAAATTATGACATATGAGGTATATTTGTTGTGACGAAGATACATACATCTGGGTACATGTGCTGTATCTTGGCAGCATGGATGAGTTGAAAAGTGAGTGCTTATGTTTCTGTTGTCCATTTATAGAGGAGTCGGGGGACACTTCTCAGCTTCTGAGGTGTAGCTGAAAGCTTCAGTAGATGTTTGCAAGGAAAAGATGGACATTCTTGGTGGAGGAAGAAACAGGTGGGAAGGCATGGAGACATGAAAGAGGGTTTGTATTGGGAGATCCACAGGTGACTTTGTATTGTCCAAGCATGGCCCAAGAAGATAGGGGATGAGGCTGGAGAAAGAGGTAGAGGACAGAACGTGACTGGCTTTGGGTGCTCTGCAAAGAGATTCAGACTCATGCTATATGCAGTGGGAGCCACTGAAGAACTCTGAGTAGAACTCATACAGCGAGAAATGAGGTTTTGATAGTGGTGACAGAAGGGACATGTATGAGAGATATTTAGGAAGTATATAGGTAGGGAGGGCCTGGTGATTGGCTGGATATGGAGAGCAGAGGGGATAGGAGGAGACATAGAAAATTCCCAAGTTTTTACTCGGTCAACTGCAGACATGGTGGTACCAGAACCCAGAAAAAGAACCTCAGAGAGAGATTAGGACTTGTAAATAAGATGCCAAATTCCATTTTAGACATGTTTAATTCCAGTACTAGGACACATCTCTCTACACTACGGGCCCCTTCAATCCTGAGTGATGAAAAGAATACATAGCCATTTGACTTTTGGAATCACCATTTTTGTTTTGTTTTGTTCCTCAATATGTCTGGCAAGAAATCATAGTAACTAGGTATATTCCAATTCAACCATTACTGAAAGCAGAAAATTTACACAAAGATTTTCAACCACCTCCAAGTTCTATCCCCTCTATTACAACTAACATCTCATTTTTATCCTTAAAAAAAAAAAAGGCAGTATAAAAGGAAGCTTTTTATGTCTGCTGTCAGGGACCTTTTTTCCTTTCTAGATTTCTCGTGATCTGAATGCCCAATAGTTACATCAGAGTTCTCAGTTATTCTAGACTCATGGGCACTCACTGCATCTTATATGATAGAATGTGATTTTTAATATCCTGTATTCAAACATCAAATATGCTAAGTTGCACAGGTTATATTTATAGGTTTCCCAGCCAGGGAAATCTAGGACCTATAAAGAGAATCATAAAAGTTGCAAAGTTCAGAGAAAAGAGCAAGGTACTTAGAGAAGTCCATCATGAGCCATTCACCAGACTCCTTCCTGAAGCTAGCAGAAAGAGTAGGAAAAACTGAAGTACTAGTCCTCTGAAAGTAGCAATTCTGAGTTTGAGGTGCTTATGGCACATTAATGTGTCTAATTATCAATCAGGAAAGATCTGTTGCTCAGGAAGGGGATCCGAGCTAGATGTAGAGATGGTTGACATGATGGAAGTCACAGATGAGAGACAGAAGGTGAAAAGAGGTCAAGTTCAAGACTCCACGAAATGGTGGATTTGGAAGGTGAACCCACAAAGGAAACTGAAAATGAACATCCAGAGAGGCAGGTGAGGAAAGAGTTCAGACTGATATCAGGGGAACCAAGTGAGGTGGTATTTCCAAAAGCAAGAGATTGTCAGCAAGGTCAAATTTCACAGGTGGCTCAAGTACTGTGAAAACAGAAGCATCAATTTTTGTAAAATAAAATTGCTCATCTATGTATATACTTGTACATGGCAACATTCACAGCTTAGTATTTTGCTTGAATGTTGGTGCTGTGTGCTGTTTCAGTTTGTCTGGGATAGACAGTAAACTGCCCAGTACTGTTATGGGTCTGTGTAAAGGAATTAAGCATGGTGTTAATGTTTTGTATAATTTTTTGTTGATGTACAAAAAGACTTAATGATGGGCACAGGTGTTGTTTTTTCCAAATTATTGTAAATTATTTTTCACAAACATTGAGGAATTTCACATATTTATTGATTCATTCTTTTCTTTGTTATTTTCTTCTTTCGTTTGATACAGAATTAGCTAAGTCCTACAATATTTAGAGCAGCAATTCTAGGTCTGAGTATAAAACCAAGAATAAGACAAGCAGCTTGCCTTAAAGTTGTTATAAACTTTTCTCCCATCAATTTTTCTCTTCTTTTGAACAGGACATTTTGTTGTTTTGGCAATTTGCTTTCCCATAGGTTGTAGCGATTTTTTTATTGCCATCTGCAATAAAACAACTATGGTAGACTTATACTCATTCATCAAGATTACCTGTTATAACTTCGCAAAAATCGCTAGGAATTAGAACTTTATTGTTATTTGAATTTGCATGTTAAAAAATTCTAGGTGTACCTTAGTGGCTCAATTGGTTAAGTACCCAACTCTTGATATCGACTCAGGTCATGATCTCACAGTTTGTGGGATCGAGCCCCACATTGGGCCCTGTGCTGACAATGTGGAGCCTGCTTGGGATTCTCTCTCACCTGTCTCTCTCTGCCTTCTCCTGCTCGTGCTCTCTTTCTTTCTCTCTCAAATAAATAAACTTAAAAAAATCTAGTAATATCAATAATTTTGTCCTATATCTGCTGCTTTTCATTGCAATTATATTTCACCTTCTATGAATTTTCTGTTGACATTGGGGTATCAATACTTCTGCCAATTTGTATGAACTGTTTATAACAACGTAGTTATTAATCATTTGTCATATTTTCTCCATATCCTTACAACAGCTTATCTCACTACTGTGGGAAAGAGATTAGTTTTAGTATTTTAATTGGAAAGCCCACAAGCTACTGTTTGTAAAAAAAAAAAAAAAGAATCAAAAGTTGAACTATGCAATCTTATGTCATTTTATGTAGATTTTTTCCAAAAAATTATTTCTTTAACCATATGCAAGACAGATTATAAAGTTTATTTATGCTTATTTACTATTCTGGTATGTCTGTATTAAAGTGTTGACAGTTTCCAAACTGAAACATACTATAAATAAGGATGATTTGTAGCTATGTGACTGTTAGATAAATTACATTATATTTTATTCTAATATTACTATTCCTAGACCATCTTTCCAGACTTTTTCTACAAACACAGTGTCTCAGAAAAAAAATCCATGTGCAAGTTTTAAAGAATAAATTTACTTTCAGAACGTTAAGCTTTGTTTAATAAGGTTTCACCCACTTCAATTTCATTTACAAAACATGTTTGTTTTTAAATTGTGACCAAATGTTCAGTCTTACAACAAGGCAAAGTATTGGTGTTTTTGTTTTCCTCAGTGTGTCATCTTTTGCCAACGAGTAACATAATCACACCAACCAAAACAGTAACTTCATTTTGTAAATGTGGTCAACAGGGATTTGGGAAAATTTGAAGATTGTTAAGGTAACACAAAAAATTAACTGCAATAGTTTTTACGTCTAAAATAATCTTATTCAAAACACCTCCTAAAATATTCAGCAAAACTGAAGAGAGAGGGTGTCAGAAAAGCTAGAAATGAGCTAAAAAAATATACAAGAAAGGATAGAATTAGAAAAATCAGCATTTTGCAACTCCTAATGGAAAAAGTGATTTAGGCAAGGATCACCAATTAATCTGAAGTCTAACTTGGCTAAAAGTTTTCTGAGAAACATAGTATTTTTGTGGTCTCAAAGAATTACCCCACAGATTATTTATTAAATCAAAAGTAAAAATACATGCTGTTGAAGAGATCTATAGTTACCACCTACGTCAAGTAAGCAGCATCGCCAACAGTGGGGTGTCTCATATATGTGCCCCTAAAGGGTTGCAACAGCACCTAGGTAGTATTCTTGCAGAAAATTTTTACCTAGAATCTAATCAGTAGGAACAATCAGACAAATCCAGAATGAGAGACATTCTATGTAATGATTGGCCTGAGATCTTTAAAAGTCAAAGGCTTAAAAGACAAAATTTAAAGAAAAAAAAAAGGCAAAAGAGACATGACAACTAAATGCAATGCATGAACTCTGAGTCCTGAATAAAAAACAAATATTGGTTTTCTGTTAAATAGTATGGTATCACTATTAATTTTAAGTATTATAATACTATATGTACTATACTATATATATGGGAAAATGTCTTAAAAATTTTTTTTAATGTTTATTTTTGAGTGAGAGAGAGTAAGCAGCGTAGGGGCAGAGAGAGAGGAAGACACAGAATCCGAAGCAGGCTCCAGGCTCTGTGCTATCAGCACAGAGCCCAACATGGGGCTCAAACTTATGAACTGTGAGATCATGACCTGAGCCAAAGTCGGACGCTTAACTGACTGAGCCACCCAGGTGCCCCTAAAATGTCTTTTTTCCTAGAGAGATACATATAGAATATTCAGAGGTAAAGTATCATGATATCTGAAACTTATTTTCAAATGGTTCAGGTAAATTTATAACATATGTAATATGAAATATATAACAATTGCAAATGTCGGTGCATTCAACATGGAGCACCCAAATACATAAAGCTAAACAGACATAAAGGAAGAAACTGACAGTAATACAATAATAGTAGGGGACTTTATGTCAGTGGATAGATCATCCAGACAGAAAATCAACAAGGAAACAATGGCTGTGAATAAGATGGATTTAACAGATAATACAGAACATTCGACCCCAAAACCGCAGAATACACATTCTTTTCAACTGCACATAGAACATTCTTCAGGATAGATCACATGTTAGGGCACAAAAGAAGTCTCAATAAATTTAAGAAGATTTAATTCACATCAAGCATCTTTTCTGAACACAATGGTATGAAACTAGAAATAAATTACAAGAAAAAAAAAAACTAAAGAGAAAAAAATAACCCACGAACACACGGAGGCTAAACAACATGCTACTAAACAACCAATAGGTCAATGAGGAGGGGAAAATTTAAAATGCATGGAGGCAAATGAAGATGAAAACACAACAGTCCAAAATCTTTGGGATGTAACAAAAGTAGTTCTAAGAGGAAAGTTTGTAGTGATACAGGCTTATCTCAATACAAGAAAAATCTCAAATAAACAATCCACACTTACACCTAAAGGAATTAGGCAAAGAAGAACAACCAAAGCCCAAAGTTAGTAAACAGAAGGAAATAAGAAAGATTAGAGTGGAAATAAATGAAATAGAGACCAAAAAAAAAAAAAAAAAAAGATGAATGAAACCAAGAGCTGGTTCTTTGAAAAGATAAACAAAGTTGGCAAACCTTTAGTCAGGCACATCAAAAAAGAAAGAGAGAGGACTAAAATATTTTCAGCAATGAAAGAGAAGAAATAACAACCAACAACACAGATATAAGAGAATACTCTTGAAAATTATATGCCAACATATTGGTCAACTTAGAAGAAATGGATAAATTCCCCCAAAATTACAGTCTTCCAAAAGCAAATGAGGATGAATTAGAAGTTTTTAACAGACTGGTTATGAGTAATAAAATTGAATTTGTAATAAAAAAAAAACTCCTAACAAATCCATGGTCATGGGTTAGAAGAATTAAAATTTTCAAAATGTCCATATTACCCAAAGCAATGTATAGATTCAGTGCAATCCCTATCAAGATACCAATAGTAGTTTTCAAAGAACTAGAACAAATAATCCTACAATTTGTATGGAACGAACAAAAGACCCCGAATAGCCAAAGCAATCTTGAGAAAGAACGAAGCTGCAGTTATCACACTCCCAGATTTCAAGATATACCACAAAGTTATAGTAAGCAAAAGAGTATGGTTCTGGCACAAAAACAGACACAGTGATTAATAGTAGATAGATAGCCCACAAATAAACTCATGCTTATACGGCCAATTAATTCATGACAAAGAAGGCAAGAATGTACAATGGGGAAAAGACAGTCTTTTCAATAAGTGGTGCTGGGAAAGCTGAACAGCTACAAAAGAAGGCAAAAGAGTGAAATTGGACCACTTCCTTATACCAGATACAAAAATAAACTCAAAATGGATTAAAGACCCAAGTGTGAGACTTGAAACCATAAAACTTCTGAAAGAAAACATAGGCAGTAATTTCTTGGATATCAGCTTTAGAAACATATTTACGAATAGGTTTCCTCAGGTCAGAGAAGCAAAAGCAAAAATAAACTATCGGAACTACACCAAAATAAAAGTTTTTGCAGAGCAAAGGAAACCATGAACAAAACAAAAAGGACACCTAGTGAATGAAAGAAGATAATTGCAAATGATATATCTGATAAGGGGTTAATATCCAAAATATATAAAGAACTTATACAACCCAACACCTAAAAAAAACCAAAAAAATCCAGTGGAAAAATGGGCAGATGTGAATAGACATTTTTCCAAAGAAGACATACAGACGGCTATCAGACACATGAAAAGATACTCAACATTGCTAATCACCAGGGAAGTCCAAATCATCAGGTGAACCAGATGATATCACCAGGGAGATATCATCTCACACCTATCAGAAAAGAAAAGAAATAAGAAGTATTGGCAAGAATGTGGAGAAAAGAGAACTCTTCTGTACTGTTTGTGGGAATGTAAATTGATGCAGCCACTATTGAAAAGTGTGGATGTTCCTCAAAAAATTAAAACTAGGAATACCTATTATCCAGCAATTTTGCTACTGGATATTTACGCAAAGAAAATGAAAACACCAATTTGGAAAGATATATGCAGCCCTATATTTGCTGCAGCATTATTTACAAAAGTCAAGATATGGAAGCAACCCAAGTGTCCATCAGTAGATGAATAGGTAAAGAGGAGGTGTGTGTAGTGTGTGTGTGTGTGTGTGTGTGTGTGTGTGTGTGTGTGTGTTTATATACACAAATATTACTCAGCTATAAAAAACAATGAGCTATTGCCATTTGTGACAACATGGATGGGCCCAGAAGGTCTTATGCTAAGTGAAATAAGTCAGATAAAGACAGACAAATATCATATGATTTCAATTATATGTGGAATTTAAAAAAAGGAACATACAAAAAACATAGACACGAATATAGAGAACAAATTGGTGATTGTCAGAGGGGAAGGAGGTGGGGGGATGGGCAAATTAGGTGAAGGGGATTTAGAGATACAAACTTCCAGTTTAAAAAACTGCATCAAGAAAACTTGTATATATATGTATGTATAGGCAGACTTAAAAATATATACTATGTATATATGTGTATATATAAAAACTATATTCATACAGATATATTAATGAAACTATGTATATTTATACACACACACTCATATTAATTAAGCAAATACAGCAAAATGTTTACAATTGGTGAATTTAGGTAAGGAGCATACAGGTGTTTGACTTAGCTGTATACTAAGTACACACACACATACCATCCCAACATTTGGTAACTAGTTCATTGCTGATGTCTATATACATCAGCTAAACAATTCCAGATGTTAAATTGGGGTGGGGTGGGGAGAATTGTTTTTAAGAATTTGCTCTGAAATGACTTGTGTACATGTAGCTGTTCCTGGCAGTGTTCAGTGTCCCCTCCCACTTCTTCCAGTGACCCCAGACTGAACTACTTCCCAAACAATTCACACAATCCTTATGAAGTCTTTGTTCATGTCATTTCCTCAGCCTGAAAAACTATTCTTATTATTTTGCTTATCAAAATCTTACTTAGTCTTTAAGGCTTAATTCAAATTCCCCTTCCTCCATGAAAATCTTTTCTTTCTTTTTTTTTTTTTCAACGTTTATTTAATTTTGGGACAGAGAGAGACAGAGCATGAACGGGGGAGGGGCAGAGAGAGAGGGAGACACAGAATTGGAAACAGGCTCCAGGCTCTGAGCCATCAGCCCAGAGCCCGACGTGGGGCTCGAACTCACGGACCGCGAGATCGTGACCTGGCTGAAGTCGGACGCTTAACCGACTGCGCCACCCAGGCGCCCCCATGAAAATCTTTTCTAGACAGCAACCTCCCATTCTGTGGTTCCTGTACCTTTCTTGAAACACATGCTCGTTCTTTTTTGCATTATGGCCACTTATGTATCAACTCCTATTCCTTCAAGAGGGAAAGTTTTGTTTTACTCTGTTGCACACAATGAGGCCCAAATTCCTTAGAATGACGTACAAGACTCTTGGGACTTGGTGCCTGCTTTCGAGTGTTATGTCTTGACGCTTCCTTCACTGGACCTGATACCAGAGCTATAATATAAACCAATTACTAGGAATTCTTAAGTTCCTCGATCCAGATCCCTCAGTTCCATGGCCTATGAAGGAGGAAACTGCTCCTTAGGATTTGTGTGAATTCCTGGGACCTTGCACTCACATACCACCTATATATGTATGTATAGGCAGACTTAAAAATATATACTATGTATATGATGTGTGTATATATAAAACTATATTCATACAGATATATTAATGAAACTATGTTTCATTAATAATGAATAATAATAATAATGAATAATAATGAAACTATACCACCTGCAATCTTGGCTACCACAGGAGTAACTTTCCTCTGTGCTTCACTTGATTACAATTTATTCCCTTCCTATACTTTGGGAAAATAAGCCAAAACTTTCCTGCAAAACATTCATGAGTTTGGCTGACTTTTGAAGGACATTAAGGAGGATTTACATTTTCACGGTTACAACTTCCCTGAAAAGTAAGCGTCCACCTGCCCTTTACCCAAGGGAGGCCCTTTTGTTGATTCCTCATTCCTCCTTCTTTTTGTTTTCCCACTCTCCTCTTTCCAACCCCACTAGAAGTAAAGTCCCTAGGACTTTCATCCCAAGCACTTAACAAGTGTTTCAGAGAACACCTAATTTGGAGCATTTATGAACCTCACGGTGCCAAGCAGAACACTTTACCTAGCTGGCTCTGATGTTCTTTAGGTCATTTATCTGAAAACCTTCTGAGTCAAAAAGCGGTTAAAAAATGAATCCTGTTGACTGGAATCGTGTATTTCACTTGTACTGAGAAGCTGTCATCCCATACAAGCACAAGGCAGTTTTCAGCGGAGGCCTTATCTCCTCCAGCTGGCTCAGATTTGCTGCTGCTCAGTTGCAAAGTTGTGTTTACAACAGCAAGACCTTTGGTAACTTGTCCAGCACATTAGATGATGGCATCTCTCGCTCCCTGTCTTGCTAAGAGATTGGCCGTCCAGATCTGAGAAATTTCTGTGTTCATCTTGGACTGAAGGATGCTGTAGGAATATTTCTACTCTGTATTTAGCTATATGGTTATTATGCCAATCAATCTCAGTTTTTACAAACATCTTTATTGAGAAATGATTTAAATACTGTAAAATTCTATGATTCAAAGTGTACGATTTAGTGGTTTTTAACATATTGATGGAGTTATGCAACCATCACCACAGTCTAATTCCAGAACATTTTCATCACCTCAAAAAGTCACCATAAACAGTGACTCCCTAGACTGGACCCACCCTCTACCCCACCCTAGGCAACCACTAATCTACTTTCTGGTTTTATATATTTACCTATTCTGGACTTTTCAAATCAGTGGAATCATATAATATATGGCCTTTAGGGTTTGGTTTCTTCTACTCAGCATAATGTTTTACATGTTTATCTATATGGTCGTATGCATCATACTTTTTTATTGCTAAATAATATTCTGTTATAAGGATATAATACATTTTATTTATCCTTTTACCGGTTGATGGCCATTTGGCTTGTTTCACTGTTTTTCTATTACGAATAATGCTGCTAAGGAACATTCGAGTCCAGTTTTTTGTGTTGACATATATTTTCACTTCTTTTGGGTATATACTGAGGAGTGAATTGCTGGGTCATATAGTAACTTTACGTTTAATATTTCGAAGAAATGCCAGACTATTTTCCAGAGTGACTGGACCATTTTACATTCCCATCAGCAGTGAATAAGGATTTTAATTTCTTCACATCCTCACAAACATTTTTTATTATCTTTTTAAGTATAACCATCATTGCAGGTATGTAGTGATATCTCATTGTGGTTTTGATGTGCATTTACCTAATGGCTAATTATCTTAATTAAATTTTGAGGCCATATATTTTAATGAACAATTATAGTGATGAAACATAGCATTCTATTTTAATATTACCACATAGTGTTTTTGAATAAAGTGGTAAAGAGAATATAGGCTGTCAAATGTCATACTTTGCAGGTGTACTTCGTTTCCAGTTCATCTTAAAAAATTCTAACTCGGCTACATAAAAGTAAAAACAAAAGTGAAAACTCCAGAGATAGTTTCATAGGACAAATTCCCCATAGGATAATAACACATACTTAGCTATTATCAAGTACAGGGCAATGAGACAAACCTTGTATCTCTTACTTATTACTTTTGTTTGAACAAGTTGGTTTCTGCTGGGGGAATATCTAAGCTCCAGTTCTTCTAACATGAATAAAAAAAAATAGCATCCACATCTGGAACTGAGACCACATGTGCTGGCTCCACAGGGTTTAGTAATTTTTTTGTTTTGAAACAAGGAGGCAGAAAACATAATGTGTTCCTACCCAAAGAGTCCACATTTGCAATAAAATTTTAAAAATGAATGGAGTGATTTTATTTTTGGATGATATACAAAACTGTTAAATGAAATTAGAAATTGCAGTTTAAACAGTGGCATCAATTAAGAAGATTTTCTGGGAACACAATCTGGTGCAACCACTCTGGAAAACAGTGTGGAGGTTACTCAAAAAATTAAAAATAGAACTACCCTATGACCCAGCAATTGCACTACTAGGTTATTTATCCAAGGGATACAGGTATGCTGTTTCGAAGGGACACGTGCACCCCCATGTTTATAGCAGCACTATCAACAATAGCCAAAGTATGGAAAGAGCCCAAATGTCCATCGAGGGATGAATGGATAAAGAAGACGTGGTATACACACACACACACACACACACACACACACAATGGAGTATTACTCAGCAATCAAAAAGAATGAAATCTTGTCATTTGCAACTATGTGGATGGAACCCGAGGGTATTATGCTAAGTGAAATTAGTCAGTCAGAGAAAGACAAAAATCATATGACTTCACTCATATGAGGACTTTAAGAGACAAAACAGATGAACATAAGGGAGGGGAAATGAAAATAATATAAAAACATGGAGGAGGACAAAACAGAAGAGACTCTTAAATATGGAGAACAAACAGAGGGTTATGGGAGGGGGTGTGGGAGGGGGGGATGGGCTAAATGCGTAGGGGGCATTAAGGAATCTACTCCTGAAGTCATTGTTTTACAATCTGCTAACTAATTTGGATGTAAATTAAAAAAAATAAAATTAATAAAAAAAGATTATTAAAAGAAAAAAAAGATTTTCAAGCACTTCTTTCCTTGACCTGGATTTCATTTTATTTTTTAAACAAAAGGGCCTAATATGTACATCAGTGAAACAACTGGATATAATATTTGCATAACCCATTTTAAATTATGATCCAAACACTGTATTTAAGCTCAATAAAATGTAAACCAATCCTGTAAATAAAATTTAAAAAGGACAAATCCATATACCATTTCTGGTATTTTCCCTGCCAGTCAGCTCTGGGACCACAGAATGAGAGGAAACTGCTCTTGTCCACCTTTTATAGGAAGCATAATAAACCAGGAAAATGGCATCTAAAAGGCACATTAATCAGTTTCCCCAGTTTAATGGCGAAAGTACTGAGAAATGAAACAGCAGAACCACACATTAAAAAAATTTAAGAACTAAAAAGTGTAATCAATGTTTTTTTAACTAAAAAGAAACAAAGCTTTTAAATCTTTTTTAAAAGTTTATTTATTTATTTATTGAGAGAGAGAGAAACAGAGCACATGAGCGTGGGAGGGGCAGAGAGACAGAGAATCCCAAACAGGTTCCTTGCTGTCAGCACAGAGCCTGATGTAGGGCTCGAACTCATGAACTGTGAAATCATGACCTGAGCCTAAGTCAAGAGCCGGACACTTACTCAACCGACTGAGCACCCAGGCACCCCAAGAAACAAAGCTTTTAAACTGAAGGAGAGAGCTATTTTTGATGAATGATTGTCTGTCTGTAGGCCTTTATATAAAGATCTGTTCCCTCTCCAAGCAATTAAACATAGTAAAATGAGCTAAAGATTTCAGATTTTTAGGCTGGGCACAAGTAAGAATTTACTGACAAATAGATTAAATAGCCACATGAAGTGTCTTCAAAATAATTGACTTAGATAATATTTACCTAAACACAGGTAACAAGGAAATTTCTGGCTTTGGGATTCTGTCACACTTTTTTCCCCTCTTCCTATGCTAGATCCGGGGCAAGAGGAGGAGAAATGAAAGAGTGGCCAATGCCCTCTTTTTATTTTTTAATTTAATGTTAATTTTTATTATTGAAAAAATTTTAATTCCAGTATAGTTAACACGCAGTGTTATATTAGTTTCAGGTGTACAACATAGTGACTCAACGATTTCATTCATTGCTCAGTGTTCATTGTAAGTGCACTCTTCCTCCCCTTCCCCTATTTCACCCATGCCCCACCCACTTCCCCTCTGGTAATCATCAGTTTGTTTTTTATGGTTAAAGAGTCTGTCTCTTTGTCTCTCTTGCTCTCTCTCTCTTTTTTCCTTTGCTCATTTGTTTTGTTTCTTACATTGTACATGAGTGATATCATATAGTATTTATCTTTCTCTGAATTATTTCACTCAGCATAATACTCTACAGATCCATCAACGTTGTTGTAAATGGCAAGATTTCAATATTTTTATGGCTGAATAATATTCCATTCATATGGGTCACATGGTAACTTTATATATACACAATGGAATACTATATACATATATATATATATATATATATATATATATATACACATTCATCTATCAATGGACACTTGGGCTGCTTCCATTATTTGGCTATAGTAAATAATGCCACTATATACATAGGGATGCATGTATTCCTTTTAATTAGCATTTTTGTATTCTTTGGGTAAATGCTCAGTAGTACATTTGCTGGATCATAGTAATTTTAATTTTAACTTTTGGAGGAACCTGCATGCTGTTTTCCACAGTGGCTACATCAGTTTGTATTCCCACAAACATAAGAGGGTTCCTTTTTCTCCACATCCTCACCAACACTTATTTCTTATGTTTTTGATTTTAGTCATTTTGACAGGTGTGAGGTGATATCTCATTGTAATTTTGCTTTGCATTTCCTTGATGACGAGTTATGATGAGCATCTTTTCATGTCTGTTGTCCATCTGGGTATCTTCTTTGGAGAAATGTTTATTCATGTCTTCTGCTCATTTTTTAATTGGATTACTCATTTATTAAGTGTTAAGTTCTTTATATATTTTGGATACGAACCTTTTATCATATATATCATTTGCAAATATCTTCCCCCATTCAGTGAGTTGCCTTTTAGTATTGTTGATTATTTGCTGTGTAGAAGTTTTTTTATTTTGATGTAGTTCCAATAGCTTATTTTTGCTTTTATTTCCCTTGCCTCAGGAGGATTCTATCATACTTTTTATGAAACATTAGAGACAACCTGAAATTTTTATTTAAAATGTTGCCTAATGAAAGTAATTTTACAAGTGTAAAGAAATATAAGACAGAAGCTAAACTATTTTGCATAAAAGGTTGTTATTTTACTAGATATATACTATTTGTACTAAATTATAATCAGAAAATAATCTTTATATTA
Organism: Prionailurus bengalensis; assembly: GCF_016509475.1. Lineage (NCBI taxonomy): Eukaryota > Metazoa > Chordata > Mammalia > Carnivora > Felidae > Prionailurus > Prionailurus bengalensis. The sequence continues at coordinate 80,881,507 of NC_057348.1, forward strand.
TTTATATTTTAGGGTTTGATGACACTTTCCAGACATAAAAAATTAAAGGAACTTTCTCTATCTGAGTGTTACAAAATCACCGATGTTGGAATTCAGGTAAGATAATTAAGGTCTTCTGTTAAAGAATTATGGTTAAAATTTAAGCACAAACTGAACAAACTTTATAGGTCAGAGTAGAAAAAATAAGTGGATTATAAATATCCTGATTGAGACAAGGTAAACTGGACTGTAGACAGGTCTCCATAGCCTAAGGTGACTAAGGGAATTTATTTTCACGTTTTTCGTCTCTACTCTCTCTCTTCCCAGTGTTAGACTCATGGGATAAATAAGGACTAAAAACTTCCATATAGGACAAGGTTTTAACAAAAGGGGTTACAAAACATTTAGATGCCTGTAATCTACTAAGAGAAAAAGCCAAAAGGTTTTTCTAAGGTTAAACAATGATTTACCCTACTACAGTTCATTTAAAAGTTAAACGTACATTTACATAAAACTTTATCCATGAATACGATAAAGTCAGGCTCTTAAAAGGTCTTTGACAAGGTGACAGAACAAAGGTTATTAAAATAAAACAGTTAAATATTAACATTTCTAATACTGGGCTATCTATATATGTATTTAAATATATGAAATTTATTGTCAAATTGGTTTCCATACAACACCCAGTGCTCATCCCAAAATATGCCCTCTTCAATACCCATCACCCACCCTCCCCTCCCTGGGCTATATTTTTTATATGGTGATCAATTACACTGGAAACCTAGCATGGTGATGACATGGACTCTTAACATACACCAATTACTAACTAATTTTTAAAATATTCCATGGGATGAGAAAGTGCTGATTAAAATATGAGACTAGGGGCATCTGGGTGGCTCAGTCAGTTAAGCATCCAACTCTTGGTTTCAGCTCATGATGAGTGGTTCATGAGATCGAGCCCTGCATCTGACACTTTGCTGACAGTTCAGAGCCTGCTTCAGATTCTGTCTCCCTCTCTCTCTGCCCCTCCCCTGCTTGTGCTTTCTCTCTCAAAAATAAATAAGTAAACATTAAAACAAACAAAACAAAATACGAGGCTAAGTATTAGGAAGCCAGAGCTTTTTGCCATTTCTCTTTGACTCTATGGGTTCCAGGCATTTTTATTTTCGGTCCTTGAAACCTGAAAATTACACTATTTTTAGACACTCTTAGACTTTAAATAAAAGCCTTCTTCCATATGCTAACTACATGATCATTCAGATGAGTGGAAAAAAATGTAATTTTTTTTAAAAATTGGCATGTATTTTTTCAGTGATCTAGAAGAGAAAAGATAAAAAAAGGGAATACAGGAGCACGGAAATACAGAATTATTTAATTATTAGTTACATAAGATCAGCCATTCTATTCAAGTTCACAAAAACTTTTTTTTCTCTTTCTCCTGCTTTTGGTGTGTATATGTATGTTGTGGCTGTTAATCAGTTTTACCTTTCTAAGGTTCCCAGTATACTCACACTTCTGGGCATATGACAATCTTTCTCCTCTGTGCCTCCTCCAGCCCAAGTATTAAGTCCCCAAAGAGAGGAGACAAAGAAGGTGAGAAGAGAAAATGACACAGAAACCTATTTCACAACTCCTTATTTGGATTTACAAGAGAGAGGGGAAGGGAGTAAAATAAGGTGATTATATTGAGATATTTACATTATCCACAATTTATCAGGAATTTGCTTTCTTGTTACTTATAAAAGGTAACTATGGGAGATTCTCTTTTTAGCACAAGACATTGAAACTTACATTCAACATCATGATTTAATGAAAAAAATGAGATAAACATTTTTACCCTGGTTAGGTTTTGCAAGAGGCATGAACATAATCAGAATAAAAAATTACCTCATTTTAGTGTTTAACTGGAAACCGCAGCACATGCAGATTAAGTGTCTGGAGTCTCAGATGTACTGACTTAGGATCTGGTTTTAATTACTTCTTCCAGCTTCAGTCTTTTGTCTGAGAACATTAGACATTTAGTGATCATGTTAGACTAAAATTATTTGGTGCTCTTCAAAGGCACACGCATTTTGGAAAAGATGTTTGATGCAGTCATAACTGAGCATTTCTCAGGAAAACTTCTCCTTGAACATTTTATGAATTTAATTAAATAACAAACTGTCAAGTTTGGCAAAATAATTGGTTTAATTGGGATGTTGCAATATAGAGAAAATGGAAGTTGTCTTGTTACTTGGATAGAACCAACGGAACAAATGTAATTATTTACTCTAGTTGCTTTTATTTTTCTCTAGTTGCTTTTTCTACTCCCTTTATCTCATTTATATTTCTCATTCCCTGTTTTTGGAATGAAGTATGCTGTAAATGCATTTTTGTAATGGTCATATATACGACCATATGTAGGTCCTCTGCAGCTAGACAAAATTTTTTTATTATTTCCGTGTTTGTAAGTTGAGGTAGCTGATTAAGAAAGGGCATTGGAAAGGAAAAAATCAAGGTTAGTTATGACTTACCACAAGGGCTTACACATGTATATGCAGGGAAAAGTGTGCGTACATATGTGCTTACATGTAGATATATATGTAAATGTATACCTATGTATAGTATATGTGTGCAAATTAAATGTGTATACGTTTTAGCATATGTTAGATTGCATGTTTACATGCAACTATGTGTATATCTGCATGTCTGGTATATGTGTGTAAATTAAATATGTGTACACATTTTAGTGTATGTTAGATTACACACATATAGAGATGCTGTAAGATTATATATTTCTAGGCTAAGACCAGATAGTTAGTGATCAATATTCAAAGCAAATCATAAAAATTAGTCTGTTAAATAATTATCTTTTTGTTTATATTTTAATTTTAAAAAATATCCATGTAAATTAAAAGGATTTTTTCTTACAAAAGTGTATAGACTAGCTCTCTGATAGCAAAGGCAATGGATATAATATTGGCAACGTGGGCCTAGCTATCCAAAATCCTTATTTTTATCCTGATTCTGCCTCTTACATAGCTACATAATCTTATGCACACAATTCACTTAGCTCCACAACAATTCATTGCTCCCATAGTGGTTATAATTGTGAGGCAGACAGGAACTAGCACCCTAGAACAGGAGTCATCTTTTCGTATAACCTTTCTGTAACATTTTCCTGTAAGGATCAGATAGTTTACATTTTAGGGTTTGTAGGCCATACAGTTTTTGGTCACAACTGCTCAACTTTGCTACTGTAGAGTAAAAAACAGCCATAGACAACACATAAATAAATGACAGTGACTGTGTTCCAATAAAACTTTATGGACAAACTTGAATTTTATATAATTTTCACATGGCATGAGATATTATTCTTCTTTTGATTTTTTTCAACCACTTAAAAATGTAAAGGCCATTCTCAGAGTGAAGGCCATATAAAAAACAGTGACAGACAAGATTTGTCCTGCAAGTAAAAATTTGGCAGTTTGCCAACATCTGCTCTAGAGTCAGACAGAAGTTTACAGTTTTAGTCTGTTAAGATGTGTGACTTTGGACAAGTTAGTTTCCTCCTCTGGGCCTTGGATTCTTCACCTGTAAAAATGGGTGTAATAATAAAACAGTCTCTGTGTTGTGAGGATTAAATGATATAAAACATCTGAGTACTTAGCATGGTTTCTGACAGAATGCATGATGAATATTGCCTATTACTATGATTATTATTTTATTTAATGAAATAGAAACTAATATATACTAGTAAATAAAAAATAAACATATTTGGCATAATAGTTTGATAATTATTTGTTTACCTTAGTTAACCAGAATCAGAAAGCAGGTAATCGTGACAGCCAAACTACTCTAATGCTAAGGAGATAGTTTAAAGTATGTTCTTGGAAGAAACAGCTTATTAGTTTTTACTTCTATGAATGAATCATGTATTTTTCAGAGGCACTTAAATATAAATGACTAAATTTACATATGTAAAAGCATTTAAAAAATCTAGAACACTACATAAATACAATTGCTATTTTCTTGAAAATAGAATAAGAGAACAAACCAGTTAAAAAGAAATTGGATCGCTGTTTTTCACTGGGATTATGATATTAAACATATTTTTTCAATATGCATAAATTTTCTCTTGAGACTTCTTTGACCCATGTTTATTTAGAAATGTGTTGCTCAACTTCTGAATATTTTAGGATTTTCTAGATGTCTGTGTGATTTCTAGTTTATTTACTTTTTTTAAAAAAAAATATTTATTTACTTATTTATTTAGTGATTTCTAGTTTAATTCCATCTTACCCTGAGAGCATATTTTGTGTGATTTCTAATCTTTTTTGTTAAGGTGTTATTATGCAGGAACACTATTTGTGTGGTAGTTAGATGTGTTGTGGGAGGTCTCATTCTATATTTATATGATTAAGTCTCGGTCTTCAAATGGGCCTGTGTCCCAGGACAGTGATCTTTACAAGTGCTTCCAACCCCTCTCCCTGCCTCTGCTACACTGAGGTAAGACAATAAGGTGAGAGGGGCTGGATTTGGGTATTTCCCTGACCCTTTGCTGGATTAGCTCTCATAAAACCCGTGTTGGGTAGATTCTGGTAAAACAGTATCGCTTGAGGTCAAGCTTTTGTTAATGAGAACAGATGTTCTGGAGGTATCTTACAATGATTACTTTCCCTCTCCCCGTGTAGGAAGCATGAGGGCATTTTTCTCTGATCTTCATCCTGAGAAGTTGGTGGGTCTCCTGGATAAGCTCATGAAAGCATGGGGGCTCAGCTAAGGCTGGGCCTCAGAAACTTTTCTCTCAAACTAATCTACTCTCAGTTTCTGGCAGTTAGTCAATAGCCCTTTAAATGTTCCAGCTGATACTGGCTTCAGCCACTGGCTTCTGCTCCTAGTAAGCCCTGATTCTCTGTGTTCACCTGTCTTTCCAGTTTTCAGAGTGTGGTTTGCTTTGTGACCGCAATTATCTGACAGATCTAAGAAGAGTTGTTGATTTTCAGTTCACTCACCTTTTTTCTTCTTTTGAGGATAGAAGTGATAAGTTCCAAACTCTCAGGACAGACTGGAAACTGCAAGTCTGGAACATTGCTTCTGGATTCATGGATGCTGGCTGCATCAATAACAACCAAAAGGGATGATAAATGTAAATTAGGCCTGAATCAGACCTTTAGAGTCCAGGAATGAAGTCAGGAACTGGAGGGCTCAGGAGCCAAGAGCAGAAAGCTATTGGCGAGCTGGGCAGGTGGGCAGCCATCGGTGCTGAGCACTGCCCTTGGCGTCGGGAGCTTGCTCTCTTTGAACTCCCTGCAGTGTGCAGCCTGGTGAGCTAGCTGTGCTCATACAGACAGAGCCTACGGCTGCCCCGAAGTTCAGGTACTTTGGTCGTGTCCATTCATAAAGATTCTTAAGTTTCCTTAGTACAACCCCAGGATTTGCAATCACTGAGTTGGCAAAAACTGAAATGATGATGTTCAACGTAGATGAATAACTCCATGCCTTCATGGAAGAAAATATTCAAATTGTCTCATTCAGATTTATTTTGTGAAAATCTTGCTCAGTGATTGAACTAAGAACATGTGAACTGGATTTTCTATGCAGTGGACACTGAGGTAATCTGTCAGTTTTTTGAAAACAAAAATCATTCTAAAAATTTTTTTAATAAGTCAAGGCCTAGTCAAATAGGTAGGCTTATAAAAAGAAAAATCCAATACCATGTGCTGATTGTTGGCTAATGTTAATTTAGCATGTACTATATGCAAGGCATGTTCTAAGTATTTCCTGTGTATTAATTAAGTACCTTATGAAGTAGGTAATACTTTTAATTCGATTTTATAGATAAGGAAATCGAGGTTCAAAGAGGTTAAGAATTTTGCCCAAAGTCATGAAACAAATAAAGACATGAGCTAGGGTATAATGTCTAATTCCAAAGTGATAATTCTAGCTAATATACTGTAATAAAGAAATCTCCAGAAGGATTCAGTTGTGGTACTTAATTCAGCGTGGAAATGCCAGGGAAAGCTTACCCACTGGAAGATCACTTTAAGAAGAAATGTGGAATTTAGACTGAGGGTAGAGGGGAGAGAGGACAGCTCTCAAGATTTATAGAAAGAATATAAGGTAAGAGGATTTTATTATCGTCCAGGAGAGAGAGTGGCAGGCCTACAAGGACAGTAACAGTGAGACTAGAGAGAAGGGAATGGATTGGAGAACATTTAAGTAGTAAAATCCATGGAACTGTTGAGTTTCAGTAGGCTTGGAAGTGAAGACATGGTTACGGATGACATCCGTCCATCTGACTTGGCTGCCTGGGAGATTTATGGTACCCTCATTTTCAAGCTCTTTCCCATAGCTAAGTCATGTAGCCAGTGCTATGAACTACCAAGTCCTATTTAGTATTTTGACGTTTAGTTTTGCACTTTCTCTTCTTTGTGAGTGATTCTGTCTGTGCTTCCTCTCTAAGCTCTCTTTACCCTTATACTCTTAGGACAGAGTCCCCTTTCCCACTCTCTCAATCCATAGGCTTGTAGTGGCTGCAGGCAGGCTAAGGGAGCTCCGTGGAAATAGGTTTTTACTCTACTTACAGGTAATTCGAAGGTTGTAGTTGTTCTCTGTCTTCTAATAGGGAGAATATGGGTACTGTGTAGTTTTGTTTGTTCCCTCTATAGATTTTATGGTTTGGGGAGGAGGAGAAGATTCAGACTTAGATAAATATCACTGTTCTTCAAACCCAAACATGGTCTCCTCTTACCTTTTATTATGTGTATATATATACATATCTCAAAAGACTCTCTGATAGAGATGGATATCTGTGTTTTAAAGCCCTGCAGCCAGAATGCAGTGGGTGTATTTATAACTACATAAGAAAAATAAGAGGCATGTGGTAATGGTTCAGCCTTATCTATTCTCTAGTGTCTTTTCTGCCTGATTTGTTGCACATGTCCTTCTCAAGCAGTTTACTGACATCTCCCAAATGGCACCACTGATGAATTTTAAAAACCTAGTTGTAGCCTAGGATAATGTCATATTCTCTGATGATCACAAAAATATTTGACAACTTTTGTTTATGGGGTATAAGCAGTGGTAGAGATGCTAGAACATCCACTTCTCTCACTGTTCTCTTACCGTCTTTCTTTTTTGAGACCCTTAATCTTGACCTAAGTGCTTGGACACTTGAGATTACGAGTTCCTTTTGTCTTTTAACCTTTAACATCTTTTATCCATTCTCTTGTTACAAACTTTTGATTTTATTTTTTATTTGACCTTTACTTTGTAACTGATTTATCTTGATTTGTAAATAGAGATGTAGAGAAGAGGGATCAAGGAATAAGGACTGGGAAGGGTGGCTGCATGGGTGAATCAAGAGCCACTCTGTGGCTGGGAGAGCAGCAGACTAAGATCCATTACTATTCAATTGGTTTTCAGCCCAATCCAGGACTGTTCAGCAAGTCAAGGGGTTCTGTAGATGTGAGGCTGCTCCAGGCTGAGTCCAAGTGGGGACCGAGGGTTCAGGGTTCTCTGTCCTGTATCCTGCATTACCTGTGCTAGAGAACTGAAACTCTTATAACTGAGGAGCAAACATGGATACTCATCAAGTCAAAAAGGCCTAGGAGTACCTGCAACATTCAGCAACATTTCTGAGTCCTCCTCTCCAAGAATGGCCCATTGACAGTCTCTTTTGGACATTTCTCTATAAATTGTAAGAAGAACTGGGTTCATGTCTTGACCTAACATCCACGTCGGGTTCATTCTTACCTAGGAGCAAGTGGATTATGTTCCAGAGACTCGTTTCTGATCTCAAACTCTTACTTTGAATCACTAAACTTTCTGACTAGTTATAAAATGTTGCTCATGCAAGATTTTCATCAATCATTCTCATCAGTTGAAAGACTCCACCCCCTTGGTGGTTTAGAGGTTTTAGTGGCCTTTGACATGTACTGACTTATAATGCCAAAGATGGATTAGATGTGTTGGTTCCACATAGCAACAATTTTTTAAAAAACCAGCATTGATTTCTATTTGGTTTCTAAGATTAAATCATTCAAAAACTGTCAAAGAATGAGATTTCAATAACTCCACCTCTTCTCCAGGGATATAGTTATGTTTATGGGTTGTGAGGGAAGCAACAAACAGAGGATCCTTTTCCAAAATGGCTTTACTCTTTGGCCTTTGATACAGTGGAAGCTCTGAAATCTTCTGTGTGGGGAGATAGGACATTCAGACATCTGGACACTGTCTCTTGGCCATACTGCTCATTAAAATTCTTTGCCTCCTCCAATATTCCAGGTTACTATTAGGAAATAAGTGACTAAACTCTCTGTGATGAAGATCCCAGAAGGTCCCAGGTGTAGAATCATTTTACAGGGTTTGGGGAGAGGAAACTATGGAATTCCTGTGGTAGAATTAAGAGGAAGGTATCTGCTACCTTGTGGAAAAAGCAACTCCAACAAAACCTAGAGCAACTAAGATCTTTGTTACAGAAATCTGTGCTTCATAGATATCCATACCAAGAACTGTCTCCTAGAATCTATAATAGAACAACATAACCAACACACCTAAGACACTTGGAATTAACAGAGAGTCACAAGGTCCCAGAAGACACTTAGGCATTATTCTCTCTACCTAAGGCTGTGAGCAAAAGAAATAAGCTCAGTATTCTCTGTTGTTCCTCAACCTAGTGTGTTCCCAATTGTGGAGGCAATTCAATAGAATTAGAAATTTGCAAGACTTCAGAGGATGTGGGATTTGACAGCTTGTTGTTTTCCCACAGTCTGTAAGGTTCCAAAGGATACTGGAGTCATGGGTACCATGTTTCTTTGGCTGATAAATAGCCGAAACTGAGAATACCCAACACCAATCCTGGCTTCTTGCCCTCTCCCACTGGGGAGAACTATTTTTGGACAAGTGAAGCAGATAGACTTGCTAAATGAAAGCACACATCTGTTATTTTCATGTTGAGCATCCACAGAGAAGAACTATAAGAGAATATGTCAAAAGGAAGATAATCCTTTGGAGGACTCTCCCAACATGTAACCTGTCCCTGGAACATGAGTTTATCCTGTGTAAGATGAAACTTGCCAAAAGTTAAATAAAAACTGTCAGATTGTATGAAGGTAAAAAAAAAGGGGGGGGGCACAAAAACAAACATCAAAATTCCACTTTCCCACAAGAGTATGAGTTTATGCTTCTTTTGCTTCTTAAATATAAGTGGCCAATCTGTGTTTGATCTTTCTGTCATATAGCGTGCCTAGGCCTTGCTTACTAAGCCTCACCTGACATGAACTGAGTACCTGTGGCATATCTCACACAAGCTATGATTTTTCCATATTATGACTTCTAATTGTCCTCTCTCTTAGCTTCCAGTTAAATTTAGCACATGACATTTCCTCATCTGAAAGCCTTCAACATATGGAAGATAGTGAGGATGTGCTCTCAGGGGTCTTAAACGGCAGACAATATTGTTCTAAGACCTCTCTGGTTCCACTGCTGAGAGGCAAAAACCAAGATTTGTAAAGGGTGCTGTGTCTGTCAAGTACTTTTGGAGTACATTATCTTCCAATAAGCCTGTGAGATAGGTTAACGGTTGTTTCCATTTGCTTATAGATGAGACAACTTGAGGTTAAGTAACTTTCTGAAGATCACAAACCCAACTTCAGGCCCCTTAAGTTTTCTGCTGAACCAGTAACCTCCCTTGATTACATCATCTCTTAGTTCATTACCCCCCCAAATGGGAGATCAAAGCAGCACCGATGGCTCATGAACTCATTATTTCCTAGAGATCTTTAAATGGAAGAGGTCACAGGAGGACAGTATGACTTAGCCCTCGGAGTGAAAGTTCTGAGTTGCCATTTTCTTGGGAAAGAATGAGAAAGAGAACAAGTGGAGTGGCTGGCTGTGTAAACAGAAACCTATCAATTCTTTCAGGCTGATTAGTATAAGCTTAGATAATTTCCCTGCCTTTCTTATCCCAAAAAACCCCTGGGGAAGTTCCAGGTAACTGGGCCACTGGGCACCCATTTAATTTTACTTATCTTAGAAAAATGGAAAAAGTGTAGGTTATCTTACAGTCCACAAGAGAAATGCCTGATTGACCTTTGAGTAGCCCAATCCGGGCTTATTTTTATTTTGGAGATAGAGTCTAAAACCTGAAACTGTTCTGGAAATTTCTCCCCACAAATTCTAACTCAAGGGTATTTTTTTTGTTATGCTTTTCCAGGTCTTCTTTCCGATATACGTTCTCTTTGAGTGCTTACCCTTTCTGTTGTTTAATTTCCCCACATTTGATCTCTTTTTATGACTACTATTTACCGACTGCTTACTATGTGCCAGCTACTGTTCAGTTGCTGTATTCATATTAACTCACTTAATTCTCCCTACAAATCCATGAAGTAGGTGTCATATTAAGGTACCATGTTATTCTCCTGTTGCAGATGAGATCATTGAGGAATTGAGAGGTAGGGTAATTTATCCAGAGACACAAACTTCTAAGTGGCAGGATATGAACTTAGGCTGGTGGACCCCAGACTCTGTGCTCTTAGCCACCTTCAGAACTGCAGTTATTAAACAGGGTGTGAGGAAGGACTGGACTTAGTGTCCTAAGAGCAATCTATGGGAGCTCATTTTCCTTACTCCTGTGCTAAGCAGCATTTTCCATTCCCTTCGGACACTCTCTCATCTTGAACCTCTTTTGCATGCTAGATGTTGGGGCCGCAAGAGTTAAATTAGACATGGATTCTGCTCTCAAGAAGCTGCAGTGAATGCAGGAGATAAATTATGTAAATAGCTATAATACAAGTAGAAAGTGAGAAAGACAAAAAAGTTAAAAGCTATAGGGATTTGGAAGAGGCATTTCTTCCAGAGGAAGGAACTGGGGAAAAGTTTGTGGAGTTAGCCACATTTGAGCTGGCTTGAACTACAGCTTATCTCCCAAATCACCATATAATTAGGTAACAAATTGCATCATGAAAGCATCTTCGGAAATGCCTGTTTTGGGTTTTGGCCTTTGCCCTTTAAGAATCCCCTCCATATTTACTAAGCATACTAAGAAGTATGCTGAGCCTTGCTCAGCCTGGTTTCCCTGGCAGGGAGAGTGGGAATACAGGAGAGGCATTTTGCTAGCAGTGAGGCGTTGGGCTCTGTAGAATTTAGTTCTGGTGGCAATGCCCAGATTTCCCAGCTCAGTGTGCCCTGGCCACATCTACATCCATCTGCTCTAATGCCTAGTGAAAGCAAGTCTATGTTTGGTAGGATATAGGAGGCCCAACAAACTGAAGTTTTGAATTCAGTTTATAACTTAAAATTGTAGACGTTGTACATTGTAGCCTTTGAAGCAGCCAAAAATAGTCTTCATTACAGAAAATGGTTTTTGACATTACAAGATTTTCCCAAGATTTTTAATTGGGACAAAGAAAAAATGAAGCAAATAGTCCAAAAATGGGTATGCACCACGAGGGGGAGCTTTTTTGAGACCGAGAGCTGCCACCTGTTGAGGTGGCTTAAGTCAGGATTTTGGCAGAAGCACATTATTGTGACAATCAATAAATGTTAGTGGAACTCAGTCTCCTCTACATACCCAGTTTAGGAATGTAGTCAGTAAGTCTTCCCACACTATGACTCAGCTGCGAAGATAGACAGAAGAAATGATTTAAAGACATTTGGAAGTTTTCTTCAAGATTGTTAACCCACAGCAAAACTGGTTGATATGTGGGATGGGAGCCAAACTTGATAACTTTTGTATTTTCTCCCCATTTTCACTGTAAAATATTTCATCTTAGAAGAAGCTTAGTCTGACATTTTCTAAGAAAAGAAAATCAACAGCATTGATAAATATATATGAATCTGTATCACTGGAGCCAGAAAAGCATAAAATAACTTTATCGGTAGGGGAGAAATGGAATTTCATGAGTGGTTATGTTGAAACATGCCTGCAGACTTAACTTACTTATGACTTATATGTGTCTTAAGGAAAATGTGAATTACAAAGAGAGGAGAGGGTCTGACTGACTTCTCAGATCTGCACTGACTTATGCCAAGCATAAAGCCTGAGTCCAGTCTTTATGCCTCAGATTTTCCATGGATGAAAATGCTACCATGAGTGTATCATAGACCTTCTAATATGTTTTTATGTTATTCTTTAATTTTAAAACCTCTGAGAAAGTTCAACTTCAAAGACTATTAGAGGTTTGTTTTTTTTTAAGACTTAAAGCAGAACTGATTCAAGCAGTGCAAGACATTGACAGATGTTACTGAAAGGGTTTTCAGACACTAAGTGCCTTGAATCTCCCTTCAAATTTTGTTTCATCTTTTAATAAATTATTCTTAGTTTAAATATTCCTTCCCGCCTTGAATTTTCTATGGTTCCCTGAACTCTGTCCATTTTCTAAGTAGAAAACAATGTTACCCTACTCCTGTGACATAAGAATTCCTGTATCATTAAAACAGAATTCTTTATATTCTCAAAGATGCTTATAAAGGATGGATCAACCAACTAGTATTTATTGAGAACCTACTGCATCCTAAATATGATGCTTGTGAAAGAGGGTATAAAAAAGCTAGCAGAATTCCACACAATACCTCTGAGAGACTTACTGCATTCTCATTGAAAAAGCTGTTGAATCTCCAAGCTGAGATTTAAGACCAATCATTCCAGTCCTTCAAAGTCAGATTCCCCTTGCACCACCACTGGGCATTCTCTCTATGCTTGATTATCTCCAATGACAGGGACCTCACTATCTAATGACAAGCTGCCCCTTCCAATTTTTGTCATCACTTAGTTGCTAAAGAAGACTGATCTCCATACGAAGTTAGCCACAATACAGGAGTAAATCAAATACTGTAACTGCTGAATCAATTGAAGAAGACAAATTCTGCATGAGGTCAGAGGAAAAAGGAATCACTGTTGGCTATTCTGGTCAGGAAAAGATCATGATTGAGGGTTAAATCACCAATATCTTTTAGTACTATTTTTTACTTCCTATGCTAAACTGCCTCTCATGGAAATTTTGCCTCTTTTATAACTTGCTAAAGAAAATAGTGGACTGACTAGTTCTTTCCAGTCTTCCTTAGGGCTAAAATGATGAGAAACTGGCATAGTCAAGTGGGAGGGAGGCCCACTGGTTGTCTTACCTCTGGAGTCATCCTGATGGCATCAAGTGATCCAACAGCCCAGGTCCTTCCCTCAGTTCTGAAAGGAAAATGACATGTAGTCCAATGGACATCCATTTTTACATACAAATAAGCAACGCCTTATTAGTAAGCCACTAGTTACTAAAATCTAATATTAATGGTAAAGTATCATTTACTGAAGTCTCTAATTTAGTACTTTAAGAATTTGAGCTGTTTTCCAATAAGGAAAAACCTCTAAAGTGACTAAGCACATGTTGATAATTTCTAATTTTTATAATTTGGGGGAGGGACTTTTGTTAAGTACAATATCTGGAATTGGTCATGGTTTCTAATTCCTATTCATCTTAGTATATTTTTACAACTGCAATTTTACTTTTGTGGATCATTTTGTTTTTGTATAACTGCTTGGTTGTAAACTTTTTCCTCATGGATTCTTCTTATCACTCAGTTCTTGTCTTTATTTAACTGAAAAGTGAGAATGAAAATTAATAACTACTAAGGTAAAGGGAAGAATTTCCAATGATTTCCAGGATTTTTCTAGCCCTAGAAATTTCAGATGAACATTTTGGTATCTCAGAACAATGCTAGAGGGTGGATATTATTTTCCCTGATTTAAAAAAGAAGAAACTAAGGCTCAGAAAGATGGAGTTGCTAAGGTCTGCCTGATTCCAAAGACCGTGGTCTTCCCACTACATTACCCCACAGTGTCTGCCATCTAATTCTCCCCTCTAGATTCTTTTCCTCCACTCATTTGGCTGAATATAACTTTAATAATTACTAACCATATGGGTAAAATCTCAGCACTAATGTCAGGAATACCAAATTCCGCTAACAGGAATTTGTATACTACTAAGCTGTTAGGCTGGTGTGTGAGTATCTTTTGTTTAAAAAAAAAATGGATGTAATAGCTTTTTCTTCTTTTTTTTTTTCAACAAGACGTAACACATCTATACTTCAGGGACTGACATGCATACTAAGCAAGCTGCTGTGGGTAAGATGGCTCTAGATGAATAAAGACTAAGAGAAAAAAAAGAAAAAAAAATCTTTGACTTTGAAATTTCTTGCAGGCGTTCTGCAAAGGCTCACTGATCTTAGAACACTTGGATGTCTCTTATTGCTCCCAGCTGTCAAATGAGATTATTAAAGCACTGGCCATTTATTGCGTTTCCCTCACATCTCTCAGCATTGCTGGCTGTCCAAAGGTAAGTGCAGGAGTCAGAGCTCAGATGTGTCCAGTTGAAACACAGACAAGGAACCCAGGCAGGGTAGCAGTCAGGGGTCAGTGTCATCATAGAATTTGTTTTCTTTGCTATGCCTGAGGTATTCATTACATTTTTTTTTCTCTTTCCTCAACTGGGAAATGGCTTTATGACTTCATTTGTGTTAAAGTAGAATTTTCAAAAAGTTAAAAACAATTCCCATTCAAATATAAAAACGTGTCAAGATTTATGAATTCATTAATGAGAGGACCAGCAAAATGGTAAAACCAGTTCATACAGCATTTGATCAAACTTTTTATAGGAACTGAAGAAAAAGAATGTTGGAATATGATTTTTAGGTTAGATCCAAAGTTGGTTAATGTCCTATAAGGTAATAAATCCATAACCTTGGATTTAGAGTTTCTACCAGAAAGAAATAATTTTCATCTCCCCTGGACAAAAATATAACAAGTTATAACATGTAACTTCATCGACTTTAGGCCCTAACCAGTACTAATTATGCCAAACAAAGACATAATTCCTTATAGAATTCCTCTGGTGAGCCTGTTAAAGATGTTCCAGTATGACACTGAAAATACATGTAATCATCTTCATTCTTATTTCTAGTGTTTGATAATTTTTTTGACATCTGTTTATAAAAGAAATATGCACTTATTGTAAAATCTCTGGACTACATATAAAAACAAAAAGGAGAAACTAAAAATCTGTTGTCATACCACCATCCAGACATAACCAGTGTTGGCATTTTATACTTATCTTCTAGAACTGTTTCTATGTACACAGAGATTAGAAATAGTTATAGAAGGTTTGTTTTTGTCTTTTTTTTTTTTAAGAATAGAATCATACTTTCCAAAAGACATTGTAGCCTACTTTCTTTTTCTTTATACACTATGGACATATTTCCATGTCAAGAAATAGAGATCTCTGATTCTGGATTAATACGGTAGATTGAATATACACATATAATTTTGTTCCCTCTTAAAACCTTATAGACCTACAGAAGAACTGTTGGTAGGGAAAACAGAAGAGACAAGATCAAGAAAGTTTTGGAAGCTTGAAACCAGATCAACCAATGGAATTTAGCAGACAGAGGCAGTTTGAATCCTAAGCCAGCAACAGAGAAAACTGTGGGGGAAAAGATTGATTTATACCATGATCTTCAAACTTGGTGGCACTGTTTACCTTTGGAACTGGGTGGAGAGGGTGGCTAAAATAAGGAAGACTGGGTTAAGAGTTCTTGAGAAGTAGACAGATCCTAGATCTCCTCCTCTACCTCACACCTCTGGGCAACTACCCTTCTCTACCTTCACCAAAAGACTGGATACTTATTTCCTAAATTTCCCAGATTTCTCAACCCTGGCATTATTGATATTTTGGATGAGATAATTCTTTTGTAGTGGGGGGTTATTCTGTACATGGCCCTGTAGAATGTTTAACAGCATTCTTTTTTTTAATATGAAATTTATTGTCAAATTGGTTTCCATCCAACACCCAGTGCTCGTCCCAAAAGGTGCCCCTCCTCAGTACCCATCACCCAGCCTCCCCTCCCTCCCATCCACCATCAACCCTCAGTTTGTTCTCTTATGCTTTGGCTCTCTCAACAGCATTCTTATTCTCTACCCACTATATGCCAGTAGCACCAGGTCCCCCCCACCCCCTTATTGTGACAATAAAAAATGTCTTCAGATAATGCCAAATGTCCTCTGGGGGGCAAAATTGCTCTATTATTTGTTCTACCGATAGTAAAATAGTGGCTTGCTGGGCTGGGAGATACCATGCAAATTCAGAGTTTGAGTACAACAGTGAAAACAGGAATTCAGTGACTGAATGCCAAATGCAGAGACACTCAACAGCTATTCCAACATAGCATCCAGAATGTGGCTGCCAGACCTTTCCCTCCAGGCAGGAGACTGAAAGCCTGTTCTCTGGAGACTCTGACTAGCACAAGATGAAAGACAGAAAAATATTGACATTTGGAGGTTTACCAACTAATAATCCATAGAACCATTGAAGCTTTAGGTAGAGAAGGCCGACATCATACACTTAACCCTTCCAATCAGTGTGTAGCCCTTCTGCTATTAATAAATAGCAGACAGCCAAGGATTACCAGACATAATAGAAAAGCCTCTAAAGTGGAAGATAAAGACCAAAACAAATTAATAGGAAAAACTTGGGGGAAACAAAATATGCAGAGGGAAGAAAACTAAAAAGTCTTTTTAAAAAATCCTCAGAAACTATATGACCATTAACAACCTGTTGTCTTCTGTTGTGCACACTGATGGGCTTCTTTTTAGTAAAGCACCACCCGAAATCTCAAGATATCCTGCAATCTAGCTCGTCTAAAAAGTCAGCTTCTATGTGGTTAGTGGATTAACGGAAGGATGCTAGAAACTCCTAATTCCTCCATAGTTAACTGCGCTGTAGTAAGGAGGAGAAGGCAGTTGGGGGAAAGATGTGGTAAATCATGACAAAATTAATCTAGAAAGTTCACAACAAAATTCTTGTTTAATAATGTACTTGTTTAGAACTAGAGAAACCAAATGCCTTATTGGTCAGCATCATCTGGCTCTAGAAGTAGGTCAAGGAACTAAGCATACTTAGCCACGCTGACCATGGACCCTCTGCAGCGTTCTTGTTTTCATTGCACACAGACACGTGGACACATGGGCAACACATGGCTCACTGTGAACTGCCCTGGCCACAAAGCAGATGCAGATGGGGGCTGGGCCTCTTAGTGGCTCTATTAATTAGAGGGGAAAGAAGGAGAATAAGAGAAGTAAAGACTCTGGTGAGAATAGGAATTGGGCAGGGGATTTTTTTGTTTGTTTGTTTTGTTTTTGCTTTTTGGTAAGGAGAAGCTGAGGGAATTTCTTCTATACACTGTGCAGTGGATACTGTCTTGCAGCCTAGAAACTAAGGAGGATGTTACACAAATAAGATATTATAAAACAAATCACCCTATATCAAAGATCTAGTGTGAAAAAAAGGAAAGGGAGTAAATTATTCTAGAACCTCAATGTAAGAGAGAAGAAGGGTTTAGCTTTACTACCACTGTGGGTCAAATAAGTATCTTCATTCAGAAGATGTGGTGACCATAATTTGGGCCAATAGGAATACCCCTCATTGAGAAATCATAAAGCTATGGTCCAGTCTAATATATTCTACCTACATTGGTTTTTTGAATTAAATTCAATTAATTTTTAAATTCCAGTATAGTTGACATACAGTGTTATATTTCCACCTACATTGCTTTTGATGAGCTATAAAACACATTAGTGTCTGGCTCATCATCCTAGACTAGGTTTCTCAAAAGCCCATGGGTCAATCTTGCATGGTCACTTATCCATCTCCTGGAAGGCCAGCTTTTTCTTGCAACCAGCCAACCTCCAAGGTTGGTAAGTGGTACTGTGACCCCACCCTTCCCAGTGCTAAAATGGGAATAATAGAATCTCTGCTCAGTAGGACTGAGATCAGGACTGGGAGCTAAGAATTTACCCAGTCACCTCCACCTCTAGTTCCCAGCCCTATAAGTCCCAACAACATCTGTTCAGTCATTAAACATCTTGAGCTTCTGATCTACAGGAAATGTCAGGCTCCTTTTTCACTCCTTCAGAATCAATAAAACGTAGTGCTCTGAGCTCTACCTGTCCTGGACTTTTCTATCACCTCATTGTCTTGCCTATAATTCTGAGGGCTTTTTCCCCCCAATGACATCAGATCCTCAGAGACCAAGATAGTATGGCAGGAATGTATGGAGGTATTTTTGTGAGAATCAGGCACAATGTTAAACCTTGGTCCTGAACGTGTTCTGAAAACAGGTCATGCTTAGACAATGACAACATCTATTTTCCAAACTTGGAAAGTGTACATTTCAAACTGAAGAGTTTTCTACATAATTTCCTCAACTTTATATTAAGAACAAGAGCCAAGCCTCATGGCATGTGTTTTAGAATGTTCAAACATTTAAAATAAGAAATTAAATCCAGTTGGAAAAAAAATTCCTTTGAGGAAAGTAATCTCACTGATTTCACAGCAAGTCTTAGTACAGCTATGAATTCAAAAGCTAGACCTTGAGTAAATAAAATAATCTAAGAATGAGAGTTGAATTATCTCTGTATAACATCTGGGCAAACTCTCAAGATATTGGAACCCTCAGCAGAATTTCTCAGAGTCAGATTCATGCAGTGTCTGTGGCTTCTGCTCTTTCTTCCCCTGCCTACAAACATCTGTTTCATCTACTTGTCCCCTTCCAGAACCATTTTATTCTACACACAAACCATCAGAGATGTCCAGATCCCTTCTCATGGCAATTTGACCTTGTCTGTGGTTTAACTTCAAGCAATATATATATTTTATAGCTTTGCAACATGTTATATTATTAAACTTAGTTTTCTAAATTGATGATGCCTTAGAGTGGATTTCAAGTTTAAAGCCAAATTCCATTACTGCGGCATTTCATAAATTGTTCATATTGGTGTGATGGGTATTACTAAGGAAATTTTGATGAAGTTACCCATCCAAAATAGAGAAATCTAATATGAAAGTTATAACAGCAAGATCACAAAGTCTATTGCTGCTACCTGAAACATAATTTTAGTGTTCTGGAAATAGTTAAATCACTAACGTGCGTGATAGGCCCATCATGTGACAAGCTGGGAAGGGTTGTGATTCTGTTTGTTATGGACTCAATTTTTGTCTCCCTTCCTCCTGCCCCCCACATTCATATGTTGAAACCCTCATTCTCAGTGTGACAGCATTAGGAAGTAAGGCTTTGGGGAACTAATTAGGCTTAGACTGAGGTCATGAGTGTGGAGCCACCATGATGCAACTACTGTCTTTATAAGAATGGGAAGAAATTAGAGCTGTCTCTCTGCCTTGTGAAGATACAGCATGAAAGTAACCATCTGCAAACCAGGAAGAGGGTCCTCACCAGACCCTCAGTCTGTGGGCAATCTCATCTTAGACTTCTCAGACTCCGTAACTGTGAGAAACAAATGTCTGTTGTTTAAATTACCCAGTCTGTGGTATTTTGTTACAGCAGCCCAAACTGACTAGTTCACTGTTCTTCCCTGGGATGGAGTTCATGGGAATAATCAGTACTTCACTTTGGCTGTGTGTTCAGATTACTGACTCAGCGATAGAGATGTTATCAGCAAAATGCCATTACCTGCACATTTTGGATATTTCTGGTTGTGTCCTGCTTACTGACCAAATGCTCGAGGACCTTCAGATAGGCTGCAAACAACTCCGGATTCTTAAGATGCAATACTGCAGACTTATTTCCATGTAAGTATGAACCTGAAACATGAAAAGCTTTGAGAACTACTTTCTGAGAAAACAGAATACATGACTATGGCATTCATAACACATAGTGGCTCTCAGAGTTACAAAGTTTCATTTTAGTTTTTGCCTAATTGAAGCCAACATTTTGAGTTGAACCAGGGGAAGCTCTCTTCTAAAACTGTCTTTGTAGTTTCATATCCCTTTCCCACTGGCCCTTCTACTTTAAGGACTTCTCCTTCCTTGACCATGCAGGTATTCAAAGCCTTAACTCTGCTCTTATAGAACTGTCACTATTCTTTCTTTACTCATCTCTCAAAATACTTCCAGTCAGTCAGTCTCCCCTACGGGTTAAAAATAATTAGATTAAACCAGTTCACAATTAAGTATAAATTACTAACAGTTAACCCTAAGCCACATCTCTTTCAAAGCTATTTGTCTGATGGTTGTTACTCATTTAGGGATTTCCCTTAGGAGTGAGGTCAGAGTAAAACATTCTGGCTTGACTGCTACAGCCCAAGTGCTGGTTCCCTCAATCTGCAAAATGTTTCCACTGAAATAAAAGTTGGGGAAATGAGCAATATACACAGGTAGAAGTTCTCAGGTGTCTATCCCGTGAGGTTTTTAAAAAAATTTTTTTTTAAGGTTTATTCATTTTTCAGAGACAGAGAGACAGAGCATGAGTGGGAGAGGGGCAGAGAGAGAGGGAGACACAGAATCCGAAACAGGCTCTAGGCTTCGAGCTGTCAGCACAGAGCCCAACGTGGGGCCCAAACTCACGGATGGTGAGATCACGACCTGAGCTGAAGTCGGACGCTTAACCGACTGAGCCACCCAGGCGCCCTATCCCATGAGTTTTCAAATATAAAGCAGTTATTTGCTACATTGTGTAGTTGTTTTCCTATTGACTGAGAGTAAAAACGTGCAAGTCGTTTTAACTGACCTGATGAAGTTACCTGTAAAGTCTTCAAAATGAAAATTCTTGACCAATTCTTGAAGGTCTGGTTCTTTTCTGCAGGCTGGAAAAGTGAATACTAAGAATTAATATTATCAATTATCTAAACACATATATTTCGCAGAGGAACTTGCTTAATTAAGTAGCCCTGGCATGAGCAGAACCATGAGATCTGGTCACTTGAAGCCTGAGGAAGACAATGGTTCCTGATCCAAGGCTGTGTATGTTAAATTAAAACGAAAAAAAGAAAAAAGGACACAAAAATTATTACTTGTAAAATAGGCACTGCCACTGGGACCAGTGGGCCCACAGGGAGGAAGGCAGCCAACTGAAGTGGGGTCAGAAATAAAGAAGCAGGTCTTTGAAAATTTTTGAAGAGGAGTGGAGACCCAACCCTCCCTAATAAGTCTGGAGATGACTGATATGGGTGTGATTAACTTCATTGAAAGAGGCTATCATGAAATACGGTCCTAGGAGTCCCTGCCAGCCTTGTCATATCATTAAACAGTGAACTTTGGGTAGATGGCAATGAATGAATAACATATTACACAAAGGAGTCTGGCTTCTAATCTTTTGATTGCATTTTGATAATCACTATTTTGGGGAGATAATATCACTGAACTTCTAATAAGTGGGATTTTAAGTAAGAATGAAGGAGACTTTCTGGCACAGGTCTCTCTGAACCTAATTATGGTATGGATGTTAAAGTGTGATAAATAATGGTGTTTGGTTAGGGAGACCCAAGATATCTAGTAATATCCTAATGTTGCCTGTGACGGGCTCACTCTCCTCTTGCAAGGTGACTAGGTAAAAAAAATATGTGAAGAAAACCAAACAAGGCAAAGTAAGATTTTACTAGTAGTTAGGCTTAACCACTAAAATTCAATGTGAAACTCTAGTTAACTAGTTGGATCTATGAAAAATTCCTTTACCTAAGCTAGGACAGTGAAGTCATCTTTTGTTTTCTACCACCAAGCCTGGCTGTCCCTACTAGCAAGAATCAGAGAGATGGTCCTAATGCTTAGAAGGGAACTGGCTTGTCTGTCCATCTCATCGTCTAAAAAGGCCAAACTACTTCAGTCTCCTTCATAGCCCCACCCCTGCTAAGCTCCAGCAGGAAAGAGGCCTAGAATGCTCTGATTCTATCTTTGTCTAGCAATAAAGAAGGGCAGTCCCCACAGCAGAGTGGTTTGGAGAGTCCCAGCATTTGGACTAGTAAGGCTCCAAGAGTGCTTGTCTTGACTCCCAACTTCTAGGACAGGGTACTGTTGTTTAGCCAAGGAGCTCCCAAGATACCTGGTCCTGAAAACTTTGATTAGAGAAGTGGTAAGGCCTGGCCACTTGCAGCTGTTTGGAGTCAGCTCTGAGGACTTTAAAGCAGCTTCCTTTTCCACTCAAATCCTTGGTGGAATTGGAAATGCTACACAAAATATGTGGCCCCTTCAAGACTCAAGTTCATGATGTTGTTTAATCCTTTGCTTATCTATGTTCACTCTAAAAAAGCATAGTTGTTTGCTCTTACCAGGGCTAATGTGGCTCCCTCAACTGCAGTGGCTATTTTGTCTGGGTGAAATGGAACATTTGGTAGTTGAAATAGAGGAAATTGTTCATACTTGGGAAGACGTTCAATGACTTTGAATCACAAAGTGTTGAACTTCCACACATTTGATTCCATTTGAACATGAAAATATTGTATGATATGGCTCTTAAAATCCAATTACTGCCATCAGAAGAAACATTTCTACGTACAAATCACCCCATACTCAATGGAATCTAAAAATATTGCACAAGCTTTGCAAATCAAAGACGTCTGTCCCACTGAACTGGGGGAGTAGCAAACTTTTGGTCAATGAGAAAATAAGCTACAGCTCTTTTACAAGAGAGCTTCCAGCATAAGATATGCTATCATTCTACTAAACCCAGAGCCTGAAGGGATCCCAAGAAGTGGTTCCAGAGCATCATGCTGAGATACAATCTAGGCTCCTTTAACTCAAGGAGAAATAAGTAGCAACTATAATCATAAACATGAAAAGAATATCTAGTTGTTTATATTTGAAACAATTGTGTACAACCAACATTTCAACGTATGGCCCTTTGTGGGAAAAACAAGAAAGGCAATACAAAGGAAGAAAAGCATAGTGGGAGAGAGGGAACAAGACCCAAACAATGGTCTCCACAACCCAACAGAGTTTGAACCACAAAGAGGTAAAAGAAACATTAAGTCTATACTTAGCAAAGAATAAAGGGACCTTTCTGACATTTTTGTATCTGGAGTCTAAAACTTTCAACTCTAAAGAGATGAGTAGAGTCTTAGTGGACTAGAGAGCCCAAACGGCAATACAGAGATTTCTCGAAGGCCTCTGTAGCAGTTGCTGGCAGCATGGATTATTACACAGGCACCCTGAGAGATCTCTGTTGCTAGGAAATAAAACCCTTATCAGAGTTCTCTTCCCCAGCTCATGGAAAAATCTTTGGGGAAAGACCTTTGTGACCGGGAGCTGTATTAGTATGAAAAAATATATTGCTCAATAATTATTTTTTGCCATGTATTGTGTTAATCCTATTTTATGTTGACTCTCTCATCTAATCCTCATAAATACCCCATTACTATAAAAATGAATAAGGAAATTGGTTTAAACAGTGTAAATAAGACCCAAGGTCAAACAAATAAAAGGCAGAGCTATACTTTGTACCTAAGCATTACTGTGTTGCTCTTTTGCCTTTAGCGATTCTCAAGCTTTTTTTTTTTTTTTTTTAAATTTTTTTTTCAACGTTTATTTATTTTTGGGACAGAGAGAGACAGAGCATGAACGGGGGAGGGGCAGAGAGAGAGGGAGACACAGAATCGGAAACAGGCTCCAGGCTCTGAGCCATCAGCCCAGAGCCTGACGCGGGGCTCGAACTCCCGGACCGCGAGATCGTGACCTGGCTGAAGTCGGACGCTCAACCGACTGCACCACCCAGGCGCCCCTCTCAAGCTTTTTTTTTTTAAAGTTCAGACATTCAAGGGACTTGATCACTAAGGGGAGACATGTGTCCTATTGTACCCAGTCTACTCACTGATGCATAAATTAGAGAGGCTGCTGATTACCAGCATTCTTTGTGTTGTCTCCAACATTCCCCCCTTTTTTTTGCCTACTCAAGAAACTAGAAGGAAATGTGCGTGAGGGCAAGCAATATTTTTATAAGAATAACCTTGAATCCCCTATAATATATAAAAACCAAAAATCACCTACAAACTTCAGTACCTTATTATTATTAAACATCTAATGTTTCACAACTGTTTGTGGCATAACATTTTGAAAATCATATCCTAAATTAAAAAAAAATTCTTTAATGTTTATTTTTGAGCAAGTGACAGAGTGCAAGCAGGGGAGGGGCAGAGAGAGAAGGAGACACAGAATCCAAAGCAGGCTCTAGGCTTTGAGCTGTTAGCACAGAGCTGGACATGGGGCTCGAGCCCACAAACCACAAGATCATGACCTGAGCCAAAGTTGGACGTTTAACTGACTAAGCCATCCAGGTGCCCCTGAAAATCATGTTCTATATTGATCCAGAGAAACCTGTTTCACCAGGTTAAATGAGTAATGATGACTACCACTGCAGCATACTGGATTCAGTTCCCAAATCATCTCCTACAAGGTCCAAGGACCTGGGACTCACTTAGGTCCAGCCAGAGTGGAAGGTAGTCAAAGGATTCCATATGTACTCTAAGAAATTTAGAGTACACAGTAATTCCTAACTATACATTTTCTTTTCAATATTTCCTAGCTCCCATATATTGACCATACCAGATACCAAACTATTTTAAGAGAGAGACAGAGACAGAGACAGAGACAGAGACAGAGACAGAGTGAGTTCTTTTTGGCAGGAATATTCAGTTTCTAGATTTTCAAGTTCCCTGATACTTTTCAAAAGTGCGTGTGTGCAAACACACAGTAACACAGGATGTGTAAAAAGAGTTCAGAGATATTTGCTGCCAGCCAGCATGCTGGTCTGTTCTCTTGGCCAGGTCCTCAGCCTTAGGAGTCAGTCCATAGGAGGATGCCAAAGGTCTGAGTAAGGTGGTGAGGATAGCTAGTTCATGGGCTAAGGATTTTGTAAAAAAATTTTTTTTAATGTTTATTTATTTTTTGAGAGAGAGAGAGAGACAGAGTGTGAGCAGGGGAGGGGCGGAGAGAGAGAGGGAGACACAGAATCTGAAGCAGGCTCCAGGCTCCGAGCTGTCAGCACAGAGCCCAACAAGGGGCTTGAACTCACAAGCTGTGAGATCATGACCTGAGCCGAAGTCAGATGCTCAACTGACTGAGCCACCCAGGCTCCCCAATACGCTAAGGATTTTCTAAAGAGTGGAGAGGACGTGGATTTCAGAATAGTCTATACTGGCATTCAAATCCTAATAATAATCCCAGATTTGTTCCAGGTCAAATTCAGATTTTCAGTTTTTCCCTAGGACTACTCTTGCTGTGAAAGCATACATGCTTTAAGATAGGCCCTAGAAACACTCTAGACCACAGAAAGCCTTAACCTCCTGACATTTGAGACTAGGGGAAGAAGGGAAGGGAAGGAGGGTTTGAGACCTGATCCTTTGTTCCTCTCTGGTCTATGAGCATCACCTCCAAAGATCAGGGGACCCTTGGATGTTTAAGTCTCAGTGCAGCTGACTACACAAAGAGCGTTGCTTACCACTAAGAGCTAAGGTAAGGGTGGCAGGGAGCCAAGAAATAAGGGGTCGGCACCTCTAACCCTTATGTTGTTCAAGGGTCAACTGTATTTCAACAAGGGAGGACATTTTTCATAAGAACTTTATCTCCTGTGTTTCAGAAAAGGAAGGAAGATCCCTCCCTGCCCCAGCAACAATGCTCTGACCACTACTTGTAACCAATGAGAAACTGCCACAACCTCAAACTCTTGTTCTTTTCCAATAAACTTTTGTTGAAAACAGCCCTCCCCAATTTCCCCCTGAAACCTAATAAAAGCTGACCTTCCCTTTGTCTTTTTGGACTTGGCTATGGTTTACCATAGCATGCTTGTCCCGAATTGCAATTCCTCTGCTATACCCAAATAAGCTGTTTTTTTTTTTTATCTTAAATAAAATTGCTCTTTGCTCTCCTTAAAGTTAACAGCTTAAGGTAAAATTGGGCACTTTCCTCATAGCTAGTGCTCAATATGCAGCTCATTTTGATCTTGTCCCATCACATTGCATTTAATGAGTACTCTTCCCTATGCATTCCCTACTTTTTTTTGTCTATACTGAGGATTCAGTATCCCCAGCTTTCTTGTTATTTTCTCAAACTCCCATTATTTGCCCTAATTATCATCTAGTTTATTGTGGCTTGTAGCTGACTAAGGAACTGTATGACCCAATATTTATATGTTACCAAGTTTAGCGTTAAGAGTATTTATCCTCTTACCAGTTATCTAGAACTCTCAGAAATTACTGCTCTTCTGAGGCCAAAGGTTACATATACTTTGGTCAATTACTTACAAATCTTTTACTCCCCAAACTCATCCTTTTCCTAAAGGTCAAGACCATTGTTGCCTATAGTTGTAGTTGCCTTATCATCAGTAGCATCGAATCATTATCAACAACTGTTAACTACAGTATGTATGTCCAGAACGATGCAGTTTGGCAGGCAGAGGGCAAGTGGGTGTTGGAAATAGCAACCTAAGAATGCTTCAAACCTGCAGAAGATAAGAGACCTAAAGGGCTTCCTTGTTGGGATAAACTGCTGAAAGTGTCTTGTTTTGGCTGTCCTTTAAGATACAAAGAAATGGAATACACCCTTAAATAACTTAATACCTTATTAAACAAAAGGAAAACAATAAAGTTTATAATTATAAACAATTAATGCCATGAATTTATGTATTGGAAAGAAATTAATTCTATGATCAACTATTTATTTATTTTTAATATAACTTATTGTCAAATTGGCTTACATATAGCACCCAGTGCTCATCCCAACAAGTGCCCTCCTCAAAGCCCATCACCCATTTTCCCCTCTATGATCAACCTTTTATAGAAGTTCAGAGGAGGAAGAGATTGGGTTTGGGTCTTTACAAGAGGTTGGATTGGTTTGAAGATTTGAAAGATGCATCAAGTTTAAATGGGCAGAGATGGGGTGAAGGGTAAGTAACAGTGAAGCTCTGTTGCCTAGGGTACTGCTTTACATTTGAAACTGATGGTGCCAATACTTTATGCTTCAGATTCCCTTAACATTTGGGATTATGCTACAGTAAGTACTTAAGGGAAAACAATCTCATGGAAAACACCTTCGTAGACATGTCAATCTCAACTCCACAGAATTGGAAAGGG
This sequence comes from Prionailurus bengalensis, assembly GCF_016509475.1. Taxonomy (NCBI): domain Eukaryota; kingdom Metazoa; phylum Chordata; class Mammalia; order Carnivora; family Felidae; genus Prionailurus; species Prionailurus bengalensis. The sequence continues at coordinate 80,908,364 of NC_057348.1, forward strand.
AGAATAATCTTCAGAAGAAAGTGGGGACAGCTAAAGATAGAACACTATTATTACTGCATAATGAAGTCCTACTTATATAAAGATTATATAAGAAGTTTCAAATGTAGGGCCACACTTTAAAAAAAATTAAAACATCAACAGAATGCAAAACTTCATCTTTGATCATAAAGTTATCATTTTCAAATTTGAGAATAAGTATTTCTCTAAAGAGAAGACACTTGTTTGCCAAGTTTTAGTCCATAGGATTGTTGGCTCAGAAGTAGAAATTAGTATAACTTGCTTTTACTCACACTTGTTCTTTTAAACTTGTGTGGTTTGTTTTTAGGTTTTTTTTGCTTTTAGTATTTTGTTTTGTTTTGTTTTTTGTTTAGTTTTGTTTTATGTGAGTGCAAATATAGAAACCAAAAAGTAATGTGGTAAGAGATGTGAGTGCAAATATAGAAAACAAAAGTAATGTGGTAAGAGATGGAATTAGCAATGCTTTGGTTGTCTCCCTGTTGAGTTTCGTTATAATTATTTTAAGACATCTAAAATTTGGTTCAAATGAAACAGCATTTTAAACAACTGATGTATCTCAGCCTTTTACCAATGTCATTGTCCTGCCTGAACTCCTATAGCCACTGAGCACAAATTTAACTCAAAGCATATGGGTAATACCAGATTCTTTATGTTTTAAGACTTTTGCAAGTAATAACTCAATGTAATATTTGTCAATATGGGCAAAGTGTCCCCTTCATGGGAAACTATCATTACTCATTTCTGATCCTATAGAAGTTGCCAATTACTCAATTTTTTTAAAGCACTGGTCTCATTGTTCTACCCTCAAAAAGACATGTTTTCAAGTTAGATTTGTTTATTTTTCTGATGCTGTAATATTATGATTTATGAGAAACATATTTTGGTCATTTAGATACCAATATATATTTGGTCTTCCTTCATGGTTCCTGGCTCACAGCTCCCAAAACCCTTGGAATTTCCTGGGCAATAAGGGCAATGGGAACATCTTTTGTTATAATATTTGGTCTCATCCTCAGTTCCTGAAATTAGTTCAGAGACATAAAGATGAAAATAGGTGTCATGTTATTGATAACAAACTCCTTTCCACCACAACTGGGTTTGTGTTAATGAGGTGACTTTTGGAAAGCAGCTTAGGATGGAAGCTGGTTGCTAGGGGAACGAACCAACAACAAGCATGGGGGTGCAAATTTCAGACCCATCCCCTGATTTCTTGGGGAGGGAGAGAGGATGGAGATTAAATCAGTCATCAACGGCCAATGATTTCATCAAGCATGCCTACATAATGAAGTCTCCATAAAATCCTAAAAGGGTTTGGAGAGTTTCTGGGTCAGTGAATGTGTGTAGATTTGGGGAGTGTGCACCTGGATAGGACATGGAAGCTCCTCACCCTTTCTCCACACCATGTCCTATATATCTCTTCCATATGGCTACTCCTGAGTTATACCCTTTTATAATAAACCAGTGACCCAGTAACCAACATGGTTCTCTGAGTTCTGTGAGCAACTTTAGCAAATTAATCCAATCCAAGAAAGGGGTATGTTGGAACTTCTGATCTATAGCTGGTCAGTCAGAAGCCCAGATGACAACCTGGACTTGCAACTGGGATCTAAAGTGGAGGGCAGTCTAGTGAGCCTGAGCCTTGAACCCGTGGAATCTGATGCTATCTCTGGGTAGACAGTGTCAGAACTGGGTTGCATTGTAGGGCACCCAGCTGCTGTCTACGAATTGCTCGGTGCTGGGGGTGCCTGGGTGGCTCAGTCGGTTAAGCGTCCAACTTTGGCTCAGGTCATGATCTCTTGGTTTGTGAGTTTGAGCCCCAGGTTGGGCTCTGTGCTGACAGCTCAGAGCCTGGAGCCTGCTTTGGATTCTGTGTCTCCCCATCTCTCGGCCCCTCCCATGCTCACACGCTCTCTCTCTCTCTCTCTCTCTCTCTCTCTCAAAAATAAATAAATGTAAAAAAAAAAAAAAAGAAAGAAAGAAAAAGAATTGCTTGGTGGTGGAAACCCACACTCACCCAATTTAAAATTGGGGTCCAGAACAACCTTTAGATGCCTTCTTTGCTTTCTTCCTTATTTCTTCCTAAGAAAGGAAGAAATGATATTTTAATCATTTTGGTCGCTGACACCTTTTGAGAGTTTGATGAGTCACAAACCCTCTCCTCAGAAAAATGTATATTAGACACAAAACTGCATGAATTTTCAGGGAATTCATGGACCTCCCTGAAGTTCACCCACATATCCAACAGGGATCTGGGGACTCTGGATTATGAGCTCCTGCATGGTGGACCTTTGCAGGTTGGCTGGTTAGGATACTCCCTCATCAAAGAAACTGGAAATAAGAGGCAGAGGACTCAAGAACACTAGAGTGCCCTCAGTGTTCCTACTCCATGACCATGCAGTTTCCTTACCCATTCACTGTATCTGTTAATCTCTGAACTGGCTGAACCAGAGAGCTATGAGCTACTCAAGCTTTGGGATCCTGAATATTCACATAATTACCCATACCCTCCCTCTCGGTAAGGCAAGATAGCTGTGAAATTCATTCAACTTGTGACAGTTCTTTTAACTCCAAATTTGCTCTAGTTTGAAAATTCTACACCAGTAATTACTTCTGCAACTGGCTAATGCTAATCATTGTTATTGCAGGGAGGCAGCAAAGAGAATGTCATCTATAGTTCAGCAGCAGGAATATAACCCTGGTGACCCTCCACTTTGGTTTGGCTATGATTATGAAGGCAAGCCCCTTACAAGACAACATGAGATACCACCACCTAAAAATGTAGAATGGACAGTGACAGAGTCAACACACAGTAGTCAAGATGAAGTAGTATGACCTTCAGCCTCAGGCAAGAAGAACAAAAAAATCTAGAACTTGGTAACTTCATTTGACGCAAGTATTTTCACTAGCTGGATCTCAACAGTGTGAACAATCAGCAAATCATCTCCTGATTTTTGTTCCAAATACAAACATTTCTAAATACATTAGTTCTTCTAATTGGTTTAATTGTGGGTTTTTTTAAAGCCAAATGAAGTATTGCTACACTGTAAATTTTCCACTTAAATTTACCTTAATCAAACTGATAGTTTTGATGAGATTATCAAATCTAAGGTTACAGTCATATAAAACAACCCTGAGAGATGTGATGTTTTTGACAACCATTTAAAAGCTTTTCTTTACAAAAGAAAGCAGAGATAGCCATAGGAGTCAGAGTAGGAGTTTGAGCCAGGGCAATGGCTTTAAGGATCTGTGATGATATATTATAAAAAATATGGGCATACATTTTTAAAGGAAACCAGGCTTTCTTGTTATTTCTAGACATTTAACAATAAGAACTAAATGCCACTTGACCCTGGACCCATCTCAACATTTGACTTAACAGTCAGGGACAAATTAAATAGAAACATGAACTATTTGTGAATAGAAAGGATGTCTCTGCAATGTTTCAGAAAGATCTCTTTTTAATCACATCTGCACTATAGAGGAATTTTAAAATATGCTATGCCAAAAAAGATGCTCTCCCTATTTTATGCTAGGAGAGATATGGGTTATTAATTGTGTACCTCCTCCTTATTACTAATTTTTAATTTTTTTGAGAGGGAGAGAGTGCATGCCCACAGGTGGGGAAGGGACAGAAGGAGAGGGAAGGAGAGACTCTTAAGCAGGCTCCATGCTCAGTGCAAAGCCCAACGCAGGGCTCCATCTCACAACTGTGAGATCCTTACCTGAGCCGAAATCAAGAGTCGGTTGCCCAACCAACTGAGCCACCACATGCCCACTCCTTATTAGTGTTAATAAGCTTTCATCTATGGATTTTTACCACTCTGGTAAAAGATAATAACTACATAATTCAAGTGATCACACGGTGGTATATCATTATTTGATATTATGTGACACTCGATAGAGTCCAGGAGCAAGCACAACTCTGTTCTGACTGCCATGAACAAGCTGTGTTGGTAATACTGGATCAGTCTTTTAACCTATTTCCTCTATTACATACCTTTTTTTCCCCCCAGTGTAGAAAATATAGTGTTATATTGGTTTTGGGTGTACAATATAGTGATTCAACAATTCCTTACATTAGTCAGTGCTCATCATGACAAGCATACTCTTAATTCCCTTCCTCTATTTCACCCATCCCCCCAAGCCACTTGCCCTCTGGTAACCATCAGTTTGTTCTCTCTAGTTAAGAGTCTGTTTTTATGTTCACCTCTTTTTTCCTCTGTTCATTTATTTTGTTTCTTAAATTCTACATATGTGTGAAATCATGTTGTCTTTCTCTGACTTATTTTGTTAAGCATTATGTTCTCTAGATCTATGTTGTTACAAATGGCAAGATTTCATTCTTTTTATGGCTGAATAATATTCCATTGTATATATCTACCACATCTTTTTTTTTTTTAATTCTTTTTAAAGCTCATTTATTTTTGGGAAAGAGAGATGGTGCGATCTGGGGAGAGACAGAGAGAGAGGGAGGGATAGAATCCAAAGCAGGGTCCAGGCTTCAAGCTGTCAGCACAGAGCCTGACACAGGGTTCAAACTCACAAACTGCAAGATCATGATCTGAGCTGAAGTCGGTCGCTTAACTGACTGCGCCACCCAGGCGCCCCTACCACATCTTCTTTATCCATCCATCTATCAATGGACATTTGGGTTGCTTCCATAATTTGGCTATTATAAATAATGCTACAACAAACAAAGGGATGTATATATCCTTTAGAATTAGTGTTTTCATATTCTTTGGGTAGATACCCAGTAGTACGATTACTGGATTGTAGGGTAGTTCTATTTCTAATTTTTTGAGGAAACTCTGCACTGTTTTCCAGTGCCTGCACCAGTTTGTAAGAGAGTTCCCACTAATAGTGCAAGAGAGTTCCTTTTTCTCTATTTCCTTACCACTGCTTGTAGTTTCTTGTGTTTTTGATGTTAGCCATTCTGACAGGTACAAGGTAATATATCTCATTGTGGTTTTGATTTGCTTTTCCCCCATAATGAGTGATGTGGAGCACTTTTCATGTGCCCGTGGCCACCTAGATGTCTTGTTTGGAGAAGTGTCTGTTCATATCTTCTGTCCATTTTTTAATTGAATTATTTGTGTTTTTTCAGTGTTGTGTAAGTTCTTTATGTATTTTGGATACTAACCCTTTATTGGATATGTCATTTACAAATACCTTCTCCCATTTAGTAGGTTGACTTTTAGTTTTGTTGGTATTTCCTTTGTTGTGCAGAGCTTTTTGTTTTGATGAGGTCCCAACAGTTTTTGTTTTTGTTTCCATTGCCTCAGGAGATATATCTAGAAAGGTGCTGTTATTGCCAATATCAAGGAAATTACTGCATGTGCTCTCTTCTAGGATTTTTATGGTTTCAGGTCTCACATTTAGGTCCTTAATCTATTATGAATTTATTTTTGTGTATGGTATAAGAAAGTGGTCCAGTTTCATTCTTTTGCATGCAGCTGTCCAGTTTTCCCAGTACCGTTTGTTGAAGACACTCTTTTTCCCATTTCCCATTGCCTCCTTTGTCAAAGATTGACCATATAATCGTGGGTTTATTTCAGGTCTTTCTATTCTGTTCCACTGATCTGTGTCTGTTTTTGTCCCAGTAACATACTGTTTTGATTATATTACAGCTTCATAATATAATTTGAAATCTGGAATTGTGATACTTCCAGTTTTGTTTCTCTTTTTCAAGATTGCTTTAGCTATTCAGGGTCTTTGGTGGTTCCATACAAATTATAGGATTGTTTGTTCTAGTTCTGTGGAAAATGCTGTTGGTTCTTTATCTCTTAAATGAAGTTAATCACGGTCTCTTTGTACCCCCAAAATTGGAAGCAAGGATTAAACTTAAGGTAAAGAATATGAAAATTATTTTGAAAAGTTTAAAATGGGCTGCACAAAGTATGATTATAATACCTTGTATTACCTAAATGTTTTTAATAATTGTCCCCTTTTTAAGGTTGATTTTGAAAGAGTTTCTGAAATAGGATAGTATCGTTTAGCTTATAGAATGGTTCCTAGAAGTGGACTGCAAGGGAATCAGCTGAGTAGGAAGCTTTCTGAAATGAGCCAAGAGATTTAAGATGACTTAAGAGGGTAATTTTTAAATCTAGAGATTTTTGGCAGCTGCAGAAAAATTTGCTTCTGATCCCTAAGTGTCTGCTCCCTAAGTGTTTCAAGCACACAACTGGAGAGACCTATAAAAGAGGCAACTGCTTTTAAAAGGAATAAAACCTGCATGGGGAAGATCAGAATAAGGAGAAAGACACCCTGTTATATTCTCTAGAAACCAAGTAGGGTGTTTGGTATTTAACTGTCAAAGCTCGCTCTAAAACTCTTTTGAGTAAGATCTTTTAAACAAAACAGGAGGCACATTTGGAAAGACACATTTTATAACCACACAAATGAAAAAAAAAGGGGGGCAGGTGTTAGAAAAAGTGGGCTATAAAGGAGTACCAAGAAGCAGAAGGAACAGGTGGTGAAATCTTCAAGTACTCAGTGCAAAGTACTCAAAATATCCAAAATATTACCTAGGTCTTCAACTCTTAGGCATTTGCCATAGATAGGTGACTGGTCAAGAGAGCAAAATATGGCAGCTTTTCCTTTCTGTTTGGACTTAACTATGTGGTTCATATATGCACAATTCCTTTAAGAATTTTAAGTACAGTTTACTGCTTGTTATGCTCATGACCTTTCCAGCTGTTGACTAATTTCATAAACTTTATTTTTAATCATGAAAATATTTATATAATTGCATGAGGGTGAAAAGAGATTATAAAAAATTGCCTCATTGCCTCACAGTTTCCTCTACTTAATAATCTAACACACACACACACACACACACACACACACATCACATCAAACATACTAACATGAGTACTGTCCCAATTTCTTTAATAAATTTTGATTTCATAAAGATTGAACTAAAAGGAGACTTTGAGATATTCCACAAAGTTCACTTTTTGTTTCATAAATATGAAGTTAAAAATAGACAGGACTCTAAACAAATATTAAGAGACTATTATAAGTCATAATATTTTAAAACGTTTATTATAGGCGCACCTAGGTGGCTCAGTCGTTTAAGTGTCTGACTTCGGCTCAGGTCATGATCTCGCAGTTTGCGAGTTTGAGCCCTGCATCGGGCTCACTACTGTCAGCATGGAACCTGCTTTGGACCCTTTATCCCTCTCTCTTTCTGCCCCTCCCCTGCTTGTGCTGTCTCTCTCAAAATAAATACATAAACTTAAAAAAGAAAGAAAGAAAAGGTTTATTATAAACCATTGTTTAAGAGCTGATTTATCCTAACCATAAAAGACATAATCTGAAAGATAGGTCTATTCAGTCTTATGTAAATTAAATGTCCCAGGAGTATACAGGTAAGCTTGAAAGAAAAAGAATTTATAAAATAACTTTATACAGTACACCATTGTAAAAATAAAAATCAATCTTCATACAGCAGGCTGTAAAACAGTTGAATGTTTCTCCTCTTCCCAATGCATTGTATCTTAGATTATGCAAAAAGAATTAAGAATCAGTAGCAAATGCATCATTTTTATGATGTATTTTATTGACAGCTTACATTTACATTGATGTCATAAGAAATACTAACATGTTACAAGAGAGCTAAAGTGAAGGAAATGCTTCTTTACAAGATAACTGCCGCCCATGACCTATGCTTTTGTATAATCTTCTCTTCTTGGGTATAAATGGAAATTGTAAATATGATGAGCGAGCACTCCCATGATTATGTTACATCACAGAGCAAAACAAAGATTATTCTGGGAAGGCCTGATCTAATCAAGCAAACGCATAAAAGCAGTTTCTCCAGCTGGTTGCAGAAAAGGTCGGATATTCAGTGCACGAGAAGCAAGTGCTGGCTTTAAGATGGAGAGGGCCACATGAGAAGGAATGCAAGTGGCCTCTAGAAGCTTAGAGTGATTACCGATGGACAGCAAGAAAAGAGAGACCTCAGTCATAGTCATAAGGAAATGGATTTTGCCAACAATATGAATAAGCTTGAAAGTAGATTTTTTCCCCCCAGAGGATCTAGATGAGAACTTGAGTCCAGACTTGTGCACCTTGAGGAGAGAGCCTAGCTATGCAGAGCTCTTGACCTACAGAACTGTGAGCTAGTAAGTAAATGCTATTTTAAGTTGGTTACGTTTATGGTAATTTATTGCAGGGCAACAAAAAATGAATACAATAGCTAAGTACAAATTTTGAAAAGGCCTCCACAAGACAATTCACTAGTATTCATTCTAAATTGTTTTCAACATTTATATGAACTGTGGCATTTGCATTTTTGTAGTCTTAGATCTGCTGATCATTGTTAAAAATTATAAATAAAATTCAAACCATTCTTAGTCCTGCAGTTTCAGGGACTGAAACCAGCTTTGACTTCTAAAATTTATAGTGCCTTTTGGGGCATCGGCCTTAATCCATTTTTCATGTTTGCTTGCTTGATTCATGAGCCCTGAAACACAAAATTGCATAAAGTTATATCTTCATTGACAAGAACAATATCCGACTATGACATAGATCCTAACAACACATCTCTGAAACTGAAAAACACTTTGGAACAGCAAAAATCTTAGTAAAGACAGTGTGAGTCGGGAAAGAGTTGCGGTTACCTGGGCTTATTCCCTCCTTTCATTTTCTCAGAACAACTGAAAGGGAAGCTACTCTCTTTTTATCTGTATTTTTTTGTGTGTGCAGGTTTTAAAAAGAGGTTTATTTAAGTACAGTTGATAAAAGACATATGCAATACAGTAAACTTTGGAATATGCAAAAATCTGTGGAGCCATCTCTTAAATCAAAATAATGAATACATCTATCACTCGTAAAAGTTGACTTTTGCTCTTCTGTCATCTTCTTGTCCCTTCTCTGTCACCTCCAGACACTCCCCCATGAAACCCCCATCACTGATCTACCCCCCATCACTGGTCTACTTTGTGTCACTATGGATTAGTTGCATTTTCTAAAATTTTAATAAATGGAATCATACAGTATGCATTTTATTCTCTTTTAAAAATCTAGGCTCTTTCACTCAGCATAATCATTTTGAAGTTCATTCACACTGTGCTAGGGATGAGGTCATTTCCTGACACGTATGAATGCTCATGGGCACCCTGTGCAGATCCCTCCTCTCTGGAATTCTTTCTTCTGAAATCTAGCAGCCCTGGTCTCCCAAGATGCTCAGCTCAGTCTCCACTTCAGGAGTCTGCTGGGCTCTGTGTTACTGCTCCCTGCCCTCAAAGTCATATGCTGTAGCAGTGATACAGCTCACCTGGTTTATTTCTCATCTCTGTTCTTTTAGTTCTAGGTTTTTTTCTCTTTCAATCAAGGTAATGAAGGTGATATACCTCGTCTAAAGCTCCAGTGCAACTCTGAATTTAAGAGACCAATCAAAACTGTACTGAGGAGGACTGGCTGCCCCACATCAACACGCCCTGTTCGCGGTTGACCCACCCAGGAGTCAAAGTGGTTGGAAGCCTTTATGGCTGAAAGGAATGCCAGAAAGTGCGTGAGTGCAGCCGCTGGGGCATTTTATTCTGTTTTCCAGATCCTGGGGTCTGGAGGCCGTGACGTATGCTCTGGGATAGGGACTACCGGTGTGATAAAGGGTTTCTGAATGTCTTCCAACGTTGACAGTTTCTCTTCACAATTCCCAGGAGTGTTTTGGGGCACATCTTTCTGTGAGAGTTTCGAGAAGGAAGGGAGCCGTTGGCTACGCCACTGGGTCAAGTGATTGACACCCGGGTGGGCTGCCTGGGCCACCACAGCTTAGGCCCGAGTGGGGACAGGGCTCAACTGGCAATTGAGAGAAGGACTAAATAAATTAGTTTCGAGAGCATTGGTCATTTTAAAATTAATGACTTTCAGATTCTTCTCTCTGCACATGGTTCAGTTTACTCTCTGTGTGAGTTATGTATATGCTGATTTTCCTAAGAGCAGCTCTAACCAAGAAGTGGAAATTATTTGAAGCAAAGCCTGGGTAAAGTCTTATGGTTGAAGGTTGCTGAGGCCCAGGAAGACTCATTAAGTTACTTGCCCAAGGTCACAGGCTCTTTGTACTAGCCAGTAGCACAACCTTCAGAATTTCAGTCTCCTCCCCACATGAAGAAACACTACCAACTTAGACCCACGGGGAAACTAGAAGAAATTAAGTGATTAAGATATTAAGCTCCTCCAAATCCTCACCCAATTCTCTGATCTTAGGGCCCTGTTTTAGCATGACAAAACATGAAATACTTTAAAATCATTGGCACCATTTCTTATCTCTGAGTTGTAATTTTATAATGCTCTTTTCCAACTTCAGTGATGAAATGTATTAGTAAATAAGTATCACTGAGCTAGTATTATGAGTTGAGGTCTTATTATCCCCATCGCAACAGAAATCCGATTGTGACATTTCCATCTCCAAGCCCTGGTAGCAAGATAAAAAACATCTTAATATCGACCTCATACAGAGTTCTGAAGCCATTTAATATGAAAGTAAGCTTTTTAGTGTTTCAAACTACTGTTTATGTTATAAAACCTCAGTCAATTCAGTTAGGATTGATGGGCCTAAGGAGGTGTTAACGTTCATCCCAAATTACCTTAAAATGGTAGGCCTCTAAGGGAGAGGACTTGCTCAAGCCCTCACTCTCGGCCACCTGCCTCCTAGGGAGGAGGAACTGCTATGGATGTGTGAGAACACACTAGACTGTGTTCTAGGTGTCACTGTGCTATGAAAGATTGTACCATTGAGTTTGGTTCTCCTCTCGTACTTCTCTTGCAAGTTGCCTAAGTGTAAGGGCGATTTCCTATTCTCTCTTCTTTGCCTTCAGAAAGGTATAATATCTACCCATTCTGAACATATACATAAATAGCTCTTTTCAACTCACTTCTATACTCTGGCTTCTAGGTAGTGCTCAACCAAGCCAAATACCAGCCTTAGGGGGCAAAAATCTCTTGCCACCTACCTCTGTGATAACATACCCTTTGGTGCTGACACTTGTTTTGTGTGAAGCTTTTTAGGCTTAGTTTAGGGAAATGTGTATCAGCTGTTTGAGTCAAATCTAACAGAACCCAATAAATAATAATATTGCACTGCCAAAAAAAAAAAAAAACTGTACTGAGGAGAGTTGTGAATACACTGTCTCAATTCCTTATATACATTTTCTTTGCTGAATCCAAACACACCAATCAGGAAACAACTTTTCTTTAGCATAGTTTTTCCCTTGTTAGTACCATATGATATTCCTAGCTGATGAAAAGGTGCTTTACACCATCCAATCTTTTTTTTTTATTTTTATTTTTTTAAATTTTTTTTTTCAATGCTTATTTATTTTTGGGACAGAGAGAGACAGAGCATGAACGGGGGAGGGGCAGAGAGAGAGGGAGACACAGAACCGGAAACAGGCTCCAGGCTCCGAGCCATCAGCCCAGAGCCCGACGCGGGGCTCGAACTCACGGACCGCGAGATCGTGACCTGGCTGAAGTCGGACGCCCAACCGACTGCGCCACCCAGGCGCCCCTACACCACCCAATCTTTGTGTCGAGTGCTTTTCTGATACAAATTCTTCTCTGAATTCTTGCCTCCCCTTTAATCTGAGCCATAATCTTATCTATCAGTGTTTTAGAGTTCATTGCATCTTTCAAGTTCCTCTGGAGTTTTTCCTTCCACTTCTCTTGCTATATTTTTTATTTTTTTTTAAATGTTTGCTTGTTTAGTTTTAAGAGAGGGAGAGAGACAGAGCATGAGCAGGGGAGGGGCAGAGAGAGAGGGAGACACAGAATCTGAAGCAGGCTTCAGGCTCTGAGCTGTTAGCACAGAGCCCAAGGTGGGGCTTGAATCCATGAACTGCAAGATCATGACCTGAGCTGAAGTTGGAACGCTTAACTGACTGAGCCACTAGGCACCCCTTAATGTGTGTGTGGGGGGGGAGGGCAGGGGAGGGAATCCCAAGCAGGCTCCACACTCAGCACACAGTCTGACGCAGGGCTTGGTCCTGGGAACCCATGAGATCATGACCTGAGCTGAAATCAAAGAGTTGGACACTTAACTGACTGAGCCACCCAGGTACCCCTCTCTTCCTAGATTTCAATATCATCATGACTCTACTTCTCATTAAACTGATTAAAATCTCATTCCATTTGGTAAATCCCTGTGTTAGATGTGTTAAAAACAAAACAAAACAAAACAAAACACCACAGGCCCAAATGGTGTCTCTTAGACCAAGTTCCCAAACAGATGCTTAATACATAATCTAATTGCAGTTTCAAACTCCCACAGAAACGTAGTCTTCGCTGGTCAGTCAGGAATTTTTAGTCAGTGGCAACGAGACTCTGCCACATGGGACCTCTTCATTCCCCAGAGAATGATGAGGTTCTTTGCATGGGAAGACCCCCTCCCCCCCCCCCCCCCCCCCCCCCCCAGAAAGGGCCTAGCCTGGAATAATCCTTTTCTTTTGCTAACAACTTTCTTGGTCCCATCCTCCTTCTGGAAAAACCTTCCATTTTGTACAACCCTTCGGTGTGCCCCTCTACTTGCTAGGTGAGGTGCTGCCCAAATCATTAATTGTTTAATAAAGCCAATTAGGTCTTCAAATTTACCTGGCTGAATTTTGTTATTTCACAGAAGCTTCTCTTTTTCCTCCAACTTGTCATTAAGGAGTTCAGCTATGTCAATTTTAATGTTCTTCTTTTCGTGCCTGTGCTGCATTTGGTAGGTCAGGATTTTGAGGTACCTGCACGCAATAGGTTTTCTATAATACATAATTTTTTTCCTAGTAATTCAAATAAATATAGAGGAAAGAATTGGAAATCTTGAACATTGGTTGCTCTAAGTTTATTATTTTCTTACACTCTTTGGCATCAATAGTAAATGATAGTAAGGTTTTCCCAAATACCTAAGATCTTTTCCTTAATATGTTATGTGTCACCTCCCCAATTACGCTTTTCTTGCTTATGGAAAGAGAAGCCAATCTACTCATTTTCTTTTGCAACAGTAGAAGAGGCTACTGTCGGGGAGAAAGGCCTTCCTCTGCCTTATGGTCCTTTTAACTGGACTTAGAATCAAACTGACATGAGACATCTACAGGAGAAAATCAAATTTAGTATGTGTGCATATGGAGAATCCCCACACACATGAAATTCCAAAGACAGTGAGGCAACTTAAAGCTTATATGAGCTAAGGAGAGGGGTGGGGCCTGAAGATACAAAGGGGAGAAGCTCATTAGCAGGAAAGTGAAAGGAGATGCTTTGAAAAACAAAAGTTGCCCCGTTATGCAGGTAAGTTTCTTAGGTAAAGGGGAGTCTCTGTTAATAGCTCTCTTGCTGGCACAGGCTTTCCTTTCCAAAGTAAATTTATGCAGTTGAGGGAGAGGCAGACAGCTTTTACTGCATCTACTGGGTTTTGATTACTTATAACTTGAAATCATCTTTATGCCAAAGTGGCCTTTCCTGGGGCAGCCTGCCCTTAGCCCTCATACTGCACACAGTGCTACTGCTACTAACAAAATGAACACACAGCAATATTAGGCTAGAGACAATACTCAAAAAACAAGACAGTTTATATTTATACAATTCCACTTGGGTTGCTTGAAAATAGCTTTCTCTATCTTGCCTATAAGTAATTTATTGAAAGCTTTTCATACTCTGGCCTGAATCTGTGGAGACTCCATTCTAATTTGTAAAGTTTATAAATTCCTTCCTACAAAAATCTTGCAACACACACTGGAACTTCTGGTTGCAGAAAACTTGTTCCTTATTTAATTCCCCTTGCCAATGATAATCAGTGTTTTATTGGCCAAAAAAAGGGAAATGACTACCCTATCCCTATGTAGTTTGGCTTCCATTAACTAAATGGGGGGAAGAGTTTCTTCGAAGGACGTTTTTAAACTACAGTGTTTGCTCTCTAAATCCACCCTGTCCAAATCTACCCAAATATATGAATCTCCAAGTTCTTTTATTTCCCCCCAAATACTTAGTTGAGAAGCATTAGTCATTATTTAACCCAAAATACACCTGATCTAATCAGCACTCTCTGTGGATAAAGATAGGGCTCTAAGTAGTAATTTGCAGAATTTAATTCTCTTGTTTAAAATTAGGCTTAAAAAGCTTCTTCACTAAGGTGAGCTTCTCCCTTCCCCTCCCCTGTTCCTGACCTCCACCTCCCTTTCCCAACCCTAGGACAGACTTTATTTACATTTGATTCAGAAGGATAATTCTGGTGCTGCCTTATTAGCATATTTAACTTCAATGATTCATAGTTGGAAGATTCCCTCTTTTACATTATAAACACTACTGACCACCTATTATGGGAAGCACCATGCTAAAGTAGTTTACATCTTTATATTCAGAAGATGTACAAAGACATACTAATATGCTCAAAAAGTTTACCAACTGGCTAGGAAAGTAAATCATAAACTTATGAAACAACATGAAAATACTCTGAAATTTTATTATTTTTACTGCATATATTTCACAAATAAAACCTCTAACCATACACAATTCTATAACCAAATATTTCAATGTTGTCAACATTCTACAAGTATTTACAGCCTGCCCTTAACAACAATGCAGCTCCAGGCATCTTAACAAATTATTACCGACAAGAAAATATTTTTGAACTAGTGTTTAAAAAAAATTGTTTTTAAATGCTTATTTGTTTTTAAGAGAGGGAGAGAGACAGAGCACGACCAGGGAAGGAGCAGAGAAGGAGTGAGACACAGAATCCAAAGCAGGCTCTAGGCTCTGACCTGTCAACACAGAGCCCGATGCAGGCTCGAACCCACGAACCAGGAGATCAGGACCTGAGCCAAAGTCGGCTGCTTAACTGACTGAGCCGACTTTGGCTCAGGTCATGATCTGGCCCCATTTTTAAACTAGTTTTAATGGTTTCCATCATTACATTTTCTCTCAATTACCTGGAATAACAAAGTCAACAGACCTCTAGACTTCGAGCAAGTAGACAGTTTTGCCCAAGAAGTATTCTCAAAAAGGCTCATTGTTCTTCAAATTTTTTATGTTTAATCCCATCCACTGTATTCTTCATCTCAGACATTGTAGTTTCCATTTCTAGAAATCCAATTTTGGTCTTTTTTACATCTTCCATGTCTTAACTTTATTCTATATTCTAATATGTGGAATGCAGTTTTGATAACTTCTTATTTTCCTTCTCTGTTAATTCTGACATCCATATCTGTTCTGGGTGGGTTTCAACTGACATTCCCTTTATTATGGGTCATGTTTTCTTGCCTTTTTGCATGTCTGTTAATCTTTGCTTGGATGCTAGACATTGTAAATTTTATTTTTTTCGGTGCTAGATGATTTTGTATTCCTATAAATCTTGAGCTTGGTTCAGAGATGCAGTTACTTGGAAACAGTTTAAGCATTTCATCTCTTGCTTTTATGATTTGTTAGGCAGTTCTGGGGAAATGTTCATTCTAGGGATAATTGTTTCTAACAACTACGTGGTCTACCCAGTGCCCCATGAGTTACGATTTTTTCCAGTCTGGCAGGTGGCACAGGCATTATTCCTGGACCAGTGTGAACACAAGGCCGTCTTTCCTCTGGTACTTCGTCCTATGAACTCTCACTGTCTTGGTCTGTGTGGACCCTCATCATGGTCTCCTCAAATCAGAGAGTCTGCTGGGCTCCACAATGGGTTCCTCTCTCTCTCTCTACTACAGACTGGAGACTTTTTCAAGACAGTATTTGTTTGTTTTGCATCTCTCAGTGATCACTTTCTTTCATTGCTTGATGTATAATGTCTTAGAAACTGTTTATTCATTGATTTTTCTTATTTACAAAATTTTATTATTGTTGTTTTAGATAAAAGGATAAAATGAGTCCGTTTTACTCCACCTCTTGCCTGGAAGCCTTCATTGTTTCTTTCTTCTCTTTCTCCCTCTCCCCATCTACTCCCCCCCCCCCCACCGCCCCATTCCCTTTACTATGCTCTCTAACATCTTATTTTGAAATAATAAAGACTTGCAAGAATCAAGTTGCAAAAATAGTACACAGAGGTCCTATGCACCCATTAACCCAGTTCTCCCAATGGTGACGTAACTATAGTGCATTATCAAAACCAAGTAATTGGTTGGCGAAATACAATTAATTAGACTACAGACCTTACTCAGGTTTCACCATTTTTTGCATGCACTCACTTTTTTACATTTTTGTGTACACTGATATGACATTTTATCACATGTATAGATTTATAACCATCAACATAATCAAGATATAAAACTGTTGTATCACCACAAAATAAGTCTCTTGTGATATCTTTATAGTCTATCCTGTCTCTTCCCTAACCTTTAGCAACCACTTGTCTATTCTCCATTTCTATAATTTTGTCATTCCAAAAATATTATAATAATGGAATCATACAGTGTGTAACATTTTGAGACTGGTTTTTTTCACTCAGCATGCTGCCCTCAAGGTCTATCCAAGTTGTGTGTATCAATAAAAATTCCTTTTTATTGTTGAATTGTATTCATTGCACAGACATACTACAATTTGTATAACAATTTACTGATAGATATTTTCATCATTTCCAATTTTGGGGTATCACAAATAAAGTTATACTTTTTGTGTACAGGTTTTTATGTGAACTCTAAGTTTCATTTCTTCAAGACAAATGCCCAGGAGTATAATTGCTGGATCATATGGTAGTTTCATGTTTAGTTTTTAACAAACTGCCAGACTGAATTTTAGAGTGGATATATCATTTTACACTCTTAACAGCAATGTAAGAGAGATCCAATCTCTCCACATCCTTACCAGCATTTAGTATTAGCAGTATTTTTTATTTTATGTATTCTAAGAGGTAATATCTCATTCTGGTTTTAATTTGCACTTCACTAATGGCTAGTGATACTGAATGTTTTTGTGTTTTTATTTGCCATTGTATATCTTCTATGGTTGCACTGTTTCTTAAATCTTAGGCAATCACACTTTTATGGACACAAATCATTTTTCTTCATTACTGGGAAGAGTACATTCAGGGTAAGATTTGACTGTGATTCAGTATTTCTTAAATGACCAAAATAAATACAAATACAAAAACAAACAAAAATCCCCAGGCATTACAAACAGAATTCACATGCTCTAAGACTGGAACCTGCACTTTGATCTCTAGGTTAGGGGTAAGCAAATTATAGCCCATGGGCCAAATCTGGCCTGAGGCCTGTTTTTATGGCCTAAGAGCTAAGAATGACTTTTACATTTTTAAGGGGTTATATTAAAAATAAAAAGACTATGCAATAGAAACTGTATGTAGCCTGCAAAGTCTAACATATTTACTATCTAGTCTTACACATAAAGTTTTCATATGAAAAGAAACAAAACCTGGTCTTTTTTGGTAAACATTAACAAATAAAGTTCATGTCTAATTATCTGACATTCCCAGAACTTTAACAAAATGATGGGGAAACAAAAACACATTAAAAGCACAATCTGGGGCACCTGGGTGGCTCAGTCGGTTAGGTGTCCTACTCTTGATCTTGGCTCAGGTCATGATCTCATGGCTTGTGAGTTCGAGCCCAAAGCTGGGCTCTGCACTGATGACATGGAGTCTGCCTGGGATTCTGTCTCTGTGCCCCTCACCTGCTTCTGCTCTCTTTAACTCTCAAAATAAATAAATAAACTTTAAAAGCACAAAAAATCTGAAGGCAGTTTTTCTACATTAACTCCCTGTTAAAAGTATTTTTTAAAAATGTTTATTCATTTTTGAGAGAGTCAGAAAGAGAGAGACAGAGAGACAGAGCGTGAGTGGGGGAGGGGCAGAGAGAGGGAGACCCAGAACTCGAAGCAGGTTCCAGGCTCTGAGCTGTCAGCACAGAGCCCAATGTGGGGCTCAAACCCATGAACCATGCCACCATGACCTGAACCAAAGTCGGACATTCGCTTAACTGACTGAGCCACCCAGGTGCCCCCCTGTTAAAGTATTTTTAAGCAGACAGCCATAAGTCTATAGCATTCTTCATTCTCTTACTGAATTTCTTCCATGTCATCCTAAAACACATCTACATGACTGATAAATCCATGTGCTATAAGCTTGGAGAAAACTCAAACTTCAGAGTATTCTAAAAAAAAGAATTATTTCTATGAGTCATAATAAAACACTAGATTTTTTTCCCCCCATTTGGAGGTAAAGCACTGTCTCTAGATCTAAAAGTGGCATTCTGTGGGCTTAGTCCCATTTCAACTTCTTTTCCAACTCATGAATCAGTTTTCCATTATAAATCACAATACCATTCAATGTATAACTCTCTGGCCTGAAAACAAGCTGAGAATTCTATTTTGGCTTGGTGGCCGGATCCCAAATGAATTTATTTTTTACATGCTTTACATTTCTAGTTTTACTAAAATAAAATTAACCCAGTAGTATCACCTTCTATACTAAGCAGATAAGGACACGCATCATTTGGCTGGCAACACGCTTTATCTCTAATACTCTCTAAACATCTAAACCGGGCTTTTAAGATAGAAAGACTTTGTACCACATGCAGTTTTGGGCTCAGAGAATGTTATTATATACCACAGTAAGGTTTTATATCTAAGTTGATGAACCAAGGCTAAAAGCTAATGGAGAAGTCAATTTCTTACAAGAAATATCTTACCTAAGCCATTCACCACCTGTTGAATTTGCTATATATGGGTAGAGCACAAAACTTGGAACCAAGGATCTTAAAAGGATTAAAAAATGCACTCCAAAGAATACATGCTGCACACAGCTTTTAAAGTAGGTAAATGTTTCAGCCTGAGCTTTCTTTTGACCTCAGAATAGCATATAATACTTGTAAGTCATTTTAAGAATTGTGCAATGTACAGTTATTAGTGACAGCAACAGCAAGGGAAATCATGAAGCAGGAAATCAAACAAAATTACAAGGCTGACACATCAAACCCTGTGGGAAGCCTGAGCCCTAGGGACTAATTTTTACTGGCATGCTTCTTGCAGAAATCATGCAGAAGTCATGCTACAGATACAATCCAGACCTCTTAGCAGTGAGGGTATTTCTGTTTCTATGCCTCATAGGCTCTGTAAGGAAGGCCCAGATGAGCTGAGCTCAGCTGCCTATAATAACAACTCACATATAAAACTGCTCATTATTTCCAAAACTGGGTTTCAGATTGGAAATCTCCACAAAAAAAGCAATCTGCCCTGATTTTCTAGGCCTCTTAAATTATTCCATCCATCTGATAAATAAGGTCTGTAGCCTTCTGGGCACCAAACAGTTTTAGAATCAAAATGAAACATGAAAATTTCTGTAAACTCAGTCACTTGTTCATACGGCTGTCTCCAAAAGGGACTGCCCTGTCTCTATGTGAGGTCTCTCTGCACAATTACTCTAATGGATTTAACCTACTATCAGAGACAATCTAGAGATACCTCTGGGGCTTGTAGTAGGTCATGTGGGACTCTACAAAGAAATTCTGCTGATCAGTACCTAGATTCTTGTGTTGTGAGCAGGAAATAAACTTTGTTCTGCAATGTAGGCCTTTCTGGTTTAGGAAGGAGGGGCTAGAGTACAAGACACATAACAAATCACATACAAAAAGAATAGGCTGAGGGGCTTCATAAATACCAATGGGGTAAGCATGTATCTTCTTCATAGCATCCATTTAACTATTTCTGCAAGCAAAATTTGTTGAAGGCTTATTTATTTTTCTGTTGAGTTTAAGAGAGATTACTATGGAGTCCAGGCCACAGAAAGAGCTCTTCCGAATTACTGCAGTAGCCTGCTAGTTAGCTTTTCCTTCATTCACCATTGTCCTTTCCAATCTTTCTCCACTCAACATTTAGTGAACTTTAAAAAAAAATTTTTTTTTTAATGTTTATTTATTTTTGAGAGAGAGAGAGAGAGAGAGAGAGAGAGAGAGAGAGCGCGCTGGGGAGAGGCAGAGAGAGACAGAGGCACAGAATCCGAAGCGGATGCCAGGCTCCGAGCTGTCGGCACAGAGCCTGATGTGGGTCTTGAATCCATGAACTGTGAGATCATGACCTGAGTTGAAGTCAGACGCTTAACTGACAGAGCTACCTAGGCACCCCAACATTCAGTGAACTTTTTTTTAAAGTTTATTTATTTATCTTGAGAGAGAGAGAGAGTCCCAGTGTGGGGCCTAAACTCATGAACTATGTGAGATCATTACCTGAGCCAAAACCAAGAGTTGGACACTTAACCAACTTGAGCCACTCAGGCACCACTCAGTGAACTTTTTTAAAAAAGTTTTTTTAATGTTTATTTTTTTGAGAGACAGACAGCGAGACAGAGAGCAAGCAGGGGAGGGGCAGAGAGAGAGGGAGACACAGAATCTGAAGCAGCTCCAGGCTCCAAGCTGTCAGCACAGAGCCTGACACAGGGCTTGAACCCACGGACCACGAGATCATGACCCAAGCTGAAGTCAGACGCTTAACTGACTGAGCCATCAAGGTGCTCCCCACTCAGCGAACTTTTTAATGCATAGATTTGATTGTGTAAACCCAGATGAAACCTTTTGGCGCCTTTGCATACACTTAGTTTAAAATCCAAATCAGCCCTATATGATCTGACCCCTTCCAAAGTCTCTAGCCTTCTTTTATGCCACATTCCCCCTACTCTCTATATTCTAGCTATATTGTGCTTCTCTCACCTCTTCAAACTCACAATGGTAGTCTAATTTAGATAGGTCACATACATGCTTTCACTGTACCATATACATATCTTTACTACAACATTTATTCCACTTCACTGTGTTCACTGATTTGTCTTGCCTAGTAAAGGATGTAAGCTTCCCAGATGACAGAGAGACCATACTCTATTATCGTTCATTCCTAGTTTCTAGCAGTGCCTGACTCAAAAGTTTGTTGAGTGAATGACTTACCAAATGAAGGAAAACAAAGAAGATAGGAGGAGGAGGAGATAGGCAAGGGAAGGTAACATTTGTTTTAAAATATATTATGCTTGAGGTGGTACTGGTTTAGTGGAATAGAAATGGGCAAGAAAAAAGAGATCAGGTCTGCAGATAGTGATTTTATCCAGTGACAGGACTAGTAAGTGTTCCTAAATAATTTAATGAGGTCTTTTTTAATGGCTAAAGTGTTGAGAATAGGGTTTTAAAACTGAATTAAAATGAAATCTAAATTTCATGATTCTATGAGTAACAATAGAAAATGACAAAGTAACTTTAATTTGTAATTTAAACATTAATATATGTAAAATAATTTGATTATGCTATATCATGCAGAACATTATTAAACAAATTTATATTATTGCTTTAGACTACTGGGGCCAAAAAGGTTAACTCTATTGTCTCCTTATTAAACTCAAGAGATTGGATCATAAGAAGTTGATTCTTACTACATTAAATACAGTTAAATTTTCATCAAACTTTTACTATGTCACTAAGAGTCTGCCCATTAGGCACTGAGTTAGATCTGAGGGTGGGTGTACAGGTCTTATTTTTATTCTTGTTATGCTTTTTGTTAAGATTCTATGATTTTTAACAGATTGTTTAATTTTATGACATAGAAAACAAATAAAGGCATACCTTGCTTTATTGTACTTTGCTTTATTGTGCTTTGTAGATAGACATTGTATTTTTTTACAAATTGAAGGTCTGTGGTAACCCTGCACTGAGCAAGTCTACTGGCCCCTTCACCATTTGCTACTTTGTCATATTTTGGCAATTGTCACAATATTTTAAACTTTTTCATTATTTTTACATTTGTTACGGTGGGTGATCTACGATCAGTGATCTTTGATGTAACTACTGTGACTGCTTTGAAGCACCACAGATGGCACCCATGTAAGACTGCAAACTTAATTGATAAATGTGTATGTTCTGACTACCCCACGGACTGGTCAGTCCCCTGTCTCTCGCTCTCCTCACACCTCCATAGTTGCTGAGACACAACAATATTGTGCCAACAACATCAGTCCAGTTAACAACCCTACACTAGCCTGCAAGTATTCAAGTGAAATGAAGAGTCACACATCTCTCACTTGAAATCAAAAGCTAGAAATGATAAAGCTTAGTGAGGGAGCCTTGTCCAAAGCCAAGATAGGCTGAAAGCCTGGCCTCTTGTGCCAAATGGTTAGCCAGATTGTGAATGCAAAGTAAGGTTCTTGGAGGAAAATTAAAAGTGTGACTCTAGTGAAGACACGAATGATAAGAAAGTGAAACAGCCTTACTGCTGACATGGAGATAGTTTTTGCAGTCTGGATAGAGGATCAAACCAGCCACAATATTCCCTTAAGCCAAAGCCTAATCCAGAGCAGGGTCCTAACACTCTTTAAATCTATGAAGGTTTAGGTGAGAAAGCTGCAAGAAAAAGGTTTGAAGCTAGCAGAGGTTAGTTCATAAGGTTTAAGGAAAGAAGCAGTAACGTAACGTAATGTAACGTAATGTAACGTAACGTAACGTAACGTAACGTAACGTAACATAACAGTGCTCCATAACATAAAAGTGCTAACGTAGAAGCTGCAGCAAATTATCCAGAAGATCTAGCTAAGATCATTAATGAAGGTAGCTACACTAAAAACAACAGATCTTCAATGTATACAAACAGCGCTATATAGGAGGAAAATGCTACTTAGGACTTTTATAGCTAGAGAAGAGAAGTCAATGCCTGGCTTCAAAACTTCAAAGGACAGACTGACCCTCTCGGCACAGGCTAAGGTTGCTGCTGACTTTAAGTTGAAGCCAATGCTCATTTACCATTCTGAAAATCCTAGGGACCTTAAAAATTATGCAAGGGGCGTCTGGGTGGCTCAGTTGATCGAAAGTCTGTCTGACTTTTGGTTTTGGCTCAGGTCATGATCTCGCGGTTTCAGGGTTCGAGCCCCGCATCAGGCTCTGTGGTGGCAGCATGAAGCCTGCTTGGGATTCTCTCTCTCCTGCTCTCTCTGCCCTTCTCTGTCTCTGTCTCTCTCAAATAAATAAATAAAAGTTTTTTAAAAAACCTTAAAAATACTAGGCTAAATCTA
The DNA here is from genome assembly GCF_016509475.1 of Prionailurus bengalensis. Classification (NCBI taxonomy): domain Eukaryota; kingdom Metazoa; phylum Chordata; class Mammalia; order Carnivora; family Felidae; genus Prionailurus; species Prionailurus bengalensis. The sequence goes on from NC_057348.1 coordinate 80,931,336, forward strand.
TTCTTCCTGCACTCAATCAATGGAACAACAAAGCCTGGATGATAGTTTACAACATGATCTGTTTACAACATGACTTACTAAGTACTTTAAGTCCACTGTTGAGGCCTATTTTCAGAAAATAAGATTCCTTCCAAAATATGACTGTTCATTAACAATGCAGTGGTCAGCCACTCAAGAGCTCTGATGGAAAGGTATAATGGGATTAATGTTCTCATGCCTGCTAACACAACCACCATTCTGCAGCTTATGGACCAAAGAGCAACTTCAACTTTCTATTCTTATTATTGAAGAAATACATTTCATAAAGCTATAGCTGTCATAGACAGCGATGCCTCCGATGGATCTGGGCAAAGTCAATTGAAAACCTTTTGAAAAGGATTCATTCTAGATGCCATTAAGAACATTCATGATTCATGGGAAGAGGTTAAAATTTCAACATTAGTAGGAATTTGGAAAAAGTTGATTCCACCCCTCATGGACGGCTTTGAGAGGGTCAAGGCTTCAGTGTAGGAAGTAACTGCAAATGTGGTGGAAAGAGGAAAAGAACTAGAAGTACAGCCTGAGGATGTGACTGAATTGCTGCAATCTCAAGATAAAATTTGAATGTATCAAAAGGTACTTTTTATGGATGAACAAATAAAGTGGTTTTTTGAGATGGATCTATTCCTGGTGAAGACACTGTGAAGACTGTTGGAATGACAACAAAGAATTTAGAATATTTAGAATATTCCATAAACTCAGTTGATAAAGTAGCAGCAGAGGTGGAGAGGATGGATTCTAATTTTGAAAGAAGGTCCACTGTGCGTAAAATGCTATCAAACAGCATTGCATGCTACAGAGATATCATTTTTAAAAGGAAGAATCAATGCTGCAAACTTCCCTGTCATCTTTTAAAGAAATTGCCACAGCCACCTCGACCTTCAACCTTCAGCAACCACTACCCTTACAGTCAGCAGCAGCCATTGACATCAAGGCAAGAAGATTATATGACTCATTGAAAGCTCAAATGATGGTTACCATTTTCCAGCAATAAAACATTTTTTATTAAGGTACCTGCATTGTTTTTTAGACATAACGCTATTGCACACTTAACAGACTGCAGTATAGTATAAACATAGCTTTTATATGCACTGGGAAACCAAAAATATTCATTTGAATTGCTTTTTTGCAGTGGTCTGGAACACAGTATCTCTGAGGTATGCCTGTATTTAAAACTGAAACCATGGGGCGCCTGGGTGGCGCAGTCGGTTAAGCGTCCGACTTCAGCCAGGTCACGGTCTCACGGTCCGTGAGTTCGAGCCCCGCGTCAGGCTCTGGGCTGATGGCTCGGAGCCTGGAGCCTGTTTTCCGATTCTGTGTCTCCCTCTCTCTCTGCCCCTCCCCCGTTCATGCTCTGTCTCTCTCTGTCCCAAAAATAAAATAAACGTTGAAAAAAAAAAAAAAAAGAATTAAAACTGAAACCTGATCTCAGGAAGACACTCCACTGCCACCACTGCCACCACCACCACTGCCACACACATTTTTCCAATGCTGTTCTGGTAAGATTTTAAGGAAAACTTTACCAGCATTAATTCTTTTTTTTTTTTTTTTTTTATCGTTTACATGTATTTATTATGTACATATATACAATAAATATTTTAAAAAGTAGTATCAGCCATCAATGCAGCCAAAGGTAATTTAAGAAAACGTGCAAAAGCCATTCACATTTCTGGGACTAAGAAATTGTTATATTAAAAGAGCAAGTTTACAATGTGCCTAATACCAAACCAAATGTGTGTTTATTCCAAACATATAAAGGTAACCTTAAATCTTGCATTCTATGTATTTAGATGATTTTTCAGGCCAACAGTTAGAAAGCAGCTCTACCAGCAAAAAAAAAAAAAAAAAAAAAAAAAAAAAAAAAAATTAATGGTTAGAAAAAATTTTTTAATTGTGGTAAAAAAATGCATAACATAAAAGTTACCATTTCAATAATTTTTAAGTTTAAAGTTCAGTAGTGTTAAGTATATTCACACTGTTGTGAAACAGATCCTCAGAACTTTTTCTTGCAAAATTCAAACTCTATACTCATGGAAGAAGTCCCCATTTTCCCCTTCCCCTACCTTCTGTTTCTATGAACTTGAGTACTATAGATATCACACATAAGAGGAATCATACAGTATTTGTCTTTTTGTGACCAGTTTATTTTACTTAGCATAATGTCTTCAAGGCTTATGCATGTAGCATGTGACAGGATTTCCTTCCTTTTCAAGGCTAAATAATATTCCATTGTCTATATAAGCCACACTTCACTTAAGCATTCATCTACCAATAGACATTTAGGTTGCTTTCACCTTTTGGCTACTGTGATAGCGCTGCTGTGAATATGAGTGCGCAAATATCTCTTGGAGATAGAAAAATATTTTAAATGGCTTTTATCCAATGACAGGTTAGTGAGTAGTTCAAATTAAATGTCTGCATTGTGCTACCGATAAGCAGTTGGAAGAAAAGAGTGTCAAAACACCAAAATGTGACAGTGTAAAGGAATAAAAGACTAAAACTGCAGTTATGTATACCATATTTCTACTCATGTACAGATGACTATTCACCTTACATAGCAAAACGCAGCACCCTTACCAGTAATTATTACACCATCATCTTTATGAGCTTCAGCCATTTCTTGAACATGGACTTCTGAGTTCACGTCAACCTCTTTCCCTGATAACTCTAAACGAGCTTGAAGAGAAGATGCGACCTTGACAAGAATAGAGCCTGTAATAAATTTAAACGAGTTTATTAATGCAAAGAAATCAAAAGTACCAAGGGCTCTTTGGAAAATGATTGAAAGGGCAGCATTGCTCCTAGAACCCTGTCTTTATTCCTTGGCATATTTTATTTAAACAGCAGTGCCTTTTCCTTACTCCCAAGGCATTCACAGTAATTCTTGTCAAGGGTATGAGTCATTAGAACATTATGAACTCCTTCTGCCAAGAGCTTTATCTTGTCAGCTTACCCAATATATCAGAAAAGTGTAGTGTACTACACATGTAGTTTGTAAACAGTATTTACCATTAATTGAGCATTTGCTGAGAGCAAAACAGCTTAATTAGGTTATCTCTTCTAATCTACATATCAACTTTATAAGTTATTATTGTAATCCCAATTTTACTTGCTCAAGTTCCCAATAGCACTAGTGTCGCAAACTAGATTCACTTCAATGACAACAGGGCCCATGCTCATAACCACTGTGGTATTGCACATACTGCTACCTCATCATATTTTAGGACTTCGGTTTTCACTGATCACTATGACACAACTAGAATCCTAAACTCTTGTGTTTTCAGTTGTAACCTGTGTGTGTATGTTGGGGTGGGGGGTGGGGTGGAATGGGGGAAATAACAATAATAAAAAAGGGAACATTTGAATTTCAACTGACTCATGTTTCTTTTCAATGGATATCAGTCTTTTTGTGTATGAGACAAGACATTCAACTTTATTTCCACTACAATCTTATAGTAATTTAAGCTTTTAAAGGAGGAAGTAAGAAAAAGTACTCTGTTAGCTAAGTAATAATTTTCCAAAACAATTACATCTGTTGGGGTTACAGTGCAAATTCATTAACACACTCCTGCTTCAGAAGTTTTTCTTTCTCTGTTTCTCATAAGTCAAATAAAATAAGTAAGAGACCCCTGCCATAAAGCATTAGGTCCATTTCCTCTGTGGACAAAAGTGATCAGGATGACTTTCATTGTGAATGTTGCAAAGATTCCTTTTAAAATGCACTTATTTATGGGTCACTGTTTGTCTTTTAGTTTGGTTAGCATCAGATTAAGTTTCCCTAATTTCATATCTTCTCAGCATTCCTAACTGAAGCTGGAAAGTCTGAGCTAAAACTGATAAACTCTCATAATCATCTCTCAAAAAGGGGGGAAATAAGGTATATCACTACAACTGGGTTATATTATTTAAAAAACAAATTGCTTTTCAAGATTTAAATGTAAACTACTGACCGGAGATTCCCCATAACAACAGATATGAGGGATTTAAGTTAACAAAAAGTAGATTTTTAAAACCTTTTTCTAGGACTTTTTATCTCTAAACAAATCAAATGTGGTAATTTTATGAACACTTTTTTCTGTTTTTAAATGAAAAAGCGATGTTAAATATGTGAGAGCTTTAAAAATGTTAAGCAAAATAGGGGCGCCTGGGTGGCTCAGTTGGTTAAGCGTCTAACTCTTAGTTTCAGCTCAGGTCATGATCTCACAGTTCATGAGTTAGAGGACCACAATGGGCTCTGAACTGACAGAACAGAGCCTGCTTGGGATTTTTCTTTTCCTCTCTCTCTATCCCTCCCCCGCTTGCTCGTGCTCTCTCTCTCCATCAAAAAATAAATATATGAACATAATTTCTTAAAAAATTAAAATGTTAAGCAATGCAACTAGCTCTATCCTTATCTTTCTCCACATTCTTAAAAACAAAAATCATCACTACCAAAACTCCATTACTGTCTGTGAAAGAATTCTCATGACTTGAAAAATTTTCCAAATCTCCCATCTTTAACACTATATTGTTTAGAAAAGAGAACTCTTGCTATATCTTCAACCTCTTTCACTTCATAAACTATTTTCATGGTTACTGACATCAATCCACACTGGTCGTGGAGCCTACTTAAATAAAGTTTAAGTCAACTCGGGGCTTGAACTCATGACCCTGAGATTGAGACCTGAGCTGTGATCAAGAGTTGGACGCTTAACCAACTAAGCCACCCATGTACCCCTCAATACCATTTTTTAAAATTAAAAGGTGAACTAATACTAATTGTACCATTTACTGAAGACATACTATATTAAGAACAGTGGTTTTATCAAGGACAAATTTTAAATGGAAAAGTAAGTACTGAAATGCAGGTCTGACTCTTAAGCCTATTAAACATGGCCTCTTTGAAAGAATTAATAAGGTCATCATGTTAACTCATAGGAAGAGAAAACAAGCATGCAACATTCTTTTTCGCATGGCAAAATGAAGAACATCTAAGAGACTCAAGGGGTTGGCTCCCAAACCCTATAGCAAGATAGCAGCAGAGTTGGAAAGGATTCTAGATGTCTTTACTAACCATTAAGCAACAGAATCCTGAATAATCTTCCATTACTCTAAAAAGTTACTGTTCCCAAGTGTAATTAAAAGACCTGACAGAAATTTTTGTTTCCAGTTATCTTTAAGCTTCATACCATTTCCAATAGGAAAAAACACGAAGTTATAATCCTAATCAAATTTTGTTACATCATATGCTATTTCAATAGGTTACTGGAATAACATTCCAAATAATTCTCAAGAGTATTTTAAGTGAAGATTAACAATGTTTTTGTTTATTTTATCTTTTTGCCCATCCATATACAAAACAGGAAATAACTTTCATATAAGAGCTACTTATTCAAAACTCTTTTTTTACTCTGTTACTAGTTACATTAAATTAGCAATGGTTTACATTTTTCTCTTTGGGCCTTCATAATAAGAGAATGCATTATATGACTTAAAAAAAAATTTTTTTTAATGTTTTTATTTATTTTTGAGACAGAGAGAGACAGAGCATAAGCAGGGGAGGGGCAGAGAGAGAGGGGGACACAGAATCTGAAGCAGGCTCCAGGCTCTGTGCTGACAGCACAGAGCCCGACGCGGGACTCGAACTCCCGGACCACGATATCATGACCTGAGCTGAAGTCGGACGCTTAACCGACTGAGCCACCCAGGCGCCCCTATATGACTTTTATAGCACTTACAAAATACCCTGAATGGCATTACTGAAGATCTCAGAAATTTAGAGAGAACACAATATTATCCTATTTTAAAGGAAAAAAAATGTGATCTTGCAAAATCAAATCACACCTGTGTGTCAGCAAAAAACCTTCTGTTTCAGGCCTCTGTGTTTGTAGTTTTATTTTGACACTCTGAAAAGAGAGCCTTGTTGCACAAAAAAGTATTAAACCAACATGACCAAAAATATTGCTAACATCAGGAATAACCGGTTTCTGTAAGGAAGTATTTTCCTTGTTATACATATAGCTCTGTTCTGGCCAATATGCAAGATCTTCTAGACTTTATTAAAAAAAATTTTTTTTAAATGTTTAATTACTTTTGAGAGAGACAGAGAGAGAGTGAGAGACAGACAGACAGACAGACAGTGCATGATCAGGGGAGGGGCAGAGAGAGAGGGAGACACAAAATCTGAAGTAGGCTCCAGGCTCTGAGCTGCCTGGGCAGCCAATGCAGGGCTTGACCTCATGAACCACAAGATCATGACCTGAGCCCAAGCTGGATGTTTAACTGACTGAATCACCCAGGCGCCCCTACTTAAAACAATTTTTAAACAGAGCTATGTTTTTCAGGGCAGCTGGGCTCAGTCAGCTAAGCATCTGACTCTTGATTTTGGATCAGGTCATTATCTCAAGGTTCATGAGATCCAGCCCTGCATCAGGCTCCACGCTGATGGTGTAGAGCCTGCTTGGGATTCTCTCTCCCTCTCTCTGCCCCTCTGCTGCTTGTTCTCTCTCTCTCAAAATAAATAAATGAAACTTTAAAACAAAAAACAAAAACAAACAAAAGCAAACAAACAAATAATAAACAGAGCTATGTTTCTGAACTTTCTGTACCCAGGCCACTTCAGCCCCTATGGGCAAGCTATTTCAAGTATCTGAGCCACTTGGCACCATGTACACAAAGACTTGTATTCAGTCTTCACGTGACTAAAAAATGTATTTTTAATGAAATACTTGGATTCTTAGAAAAGTTATTTGTAACAGAAATATATACACAGAGACATGTCATGCTAGTCTTAATACTAAGTCAACAATCACATTAGAGGAACTTCCTGGTGATACCTTTATTTTGGGATCATACTTTGCAAAGATTTCTCTTTCAAGAGAAATCTTCTCTTTCAAGAGAAATTCTTCTCTTCAAGAAGGTCCTCTTACATGAGGGTAGAAAAGCTTCCAAAAGAATGTATGGGAGCATTTTCACTCAAAAGGATATTCTATTTCAGACATAAAACCAAATTGAAAAACCCAAACACTAACAATTCCACAGTAACAGTCAATATACTGTAACATTAAAAAAAATTTTTTTTTTTAATGTTTATCTTTATTTTTGAGACAGAGAGAGAGCATGAGCAGGGGAGAGGCAGAGAGAGAGGGAGACACAGAATCCAAACCAGGCTCCAGGCTCTGAGCTGTCAGCACAGAGCCCGACGTGGGGCTCAAACTTGTCAACTGCGAGATCATGACCTGAGCTGAAGTCAGACGCTCAACCAACTGATCCACCCAGGTGCCCCTATTGTAACATTTTTGTTTGCACTACAAAGGGAATGATAGTATTTATGGCCATCTGTTTCAAATCAGTCTTTATTTTTTTTCTTTTTAGAGATTTTATTTTTAAGCAATTTCTATATCCAATGTAGGGCTAGAACTCACAACCCTGAGATCAAGAGTCGCATGCTCCACTGACTGAGTCAGCCAGTACCCCCTCCAGTCAATCTTTAAATCAAGTTCTATCAGAAGAAATCTTCTTGAGCTCACGATGTCAATACAGATAATCTGACCATCTGTTTCCTAGATGTTACATAAAGCCTTCCGTACACCATATGTCAAAATAAAACATTCCACTTGGCTAACCTTCATGAGATTTTAACTCCACTTTCCCTAGTTGGCTGACGTAAACATCTATTGCACCCAGATGAGTTGAGGCCGTTAGACATCCAGAGGATGAATCTAGGAAAAAAGAAAAAAAAAAAACCATAATCATTCTTATTGTAGTAACTGAAATGAAAAATTTGAAATAAAAGGCTCTGCTTCAGCATTAGGATAAGGCACTAAGAGTCTTGCAAGGTTCTGTATTTTCCTCATAATTATGCCATCTTTCACTTAAGAATGAAAACAGTATCAGAAATCTACAAATCTATACCTAGATAACTAACAAAAAATCCCTATCTATAGTAATCTGCATAACTTATTGATAAACATGTTTATTCTGCAACCTAATATATAGTAAGGACAGTATGCAAGCAGTAGATCCTTGACAGCCAAGACTATTAAGCACCATTGATATATTTAGTTTATTCTCAACTTTCAATATTTACTAAAGAATTTTATCTCATGTACAGACATGTAGAAGTGGTAGCTAAGTTAACAAAAATAAAAACTTCTGATGTTTTCTCCTTTTAACAAATTTGCTAGTGCTAAAAAAGTACTGTAACAGTGAAAGATTACTTTAGATAAGACTTTGTTGCATTTCTTAGGGGGCAGAAATGGAGGAAAAGGGAGTCACTTAAAGAATGGGTGAAGCTTGTTTATATCTAAATATTTCCTTTCAAGTGTTTGGAATTAAACAGATATTATTAAGTCAGGAGAAGAAAATCAGAATTCAGTGGTTCTGAGTTGACACTCAAATTTCTCAGTCGTCATTGACCCTAGTTTTCAAAAAACCAACATTTCAAGTTGAAGAAAAAGCTGATAAAGTTAAAGAAGTAAGTGAAAGATGTTGAAGAGTCAGCACTAAGTAGCTTCTCTTTCCTCTTCAACTATAGCAACTGAACCTTTTAATTTACCTGCCCTGAGAAAGGCCAAAGCATATTTGTTTTAGAAAGGCCTCTTAAAAAGCTTATTTTATCAGGAACTTTTATTAGGAACTTTACTACTTCAAAGTGAAAACAAAATAGGGAGTGTGGTGAAAATAATGCCAAAAATTATATTATATTTTTAATAAAATGTGGAGAAAAAAACATTCATATACTAGACATTTTTCTTTCAAGTTTTAAAGGACCCCAAATAAAGAAAACAACTTGGGAATAAGCTGGTTAAAATCTGACCCCAAGATAATTTATAATAATTATCTGTAATCTATACTGAAAATTGCCCTTTATCAGACCCAATTTATTTAATTTTTAAGTATAAAAAGTAAACATGGATGCTGGGAAATTAAGTCACTAGTGATAAATGACATAGAATAGTTGGGCAAAGAGGAATATCTCTCTCCTCAGTTACCAACAGAAATTCCTTTTTTATAACCTCTTACTGCATCCTAAAAGAAGCCAAGTAAAAATATACTGTGGTTAAAAAAATGTGGACTACACAATGTGTGTATTATCCCAGGTTGAATGAAGTAAAATATTTGAAACATTAGTTTGATTTCTTGCTTTCTCTAGGGGGCTAAAAACACAAGATTTTCATGAGGCTAATAAACAGTACTTTTCACTTCTCCCCCCATCCCAATGGGAAATAAACAAGAACTAAATAATTTTCTCATAAGCCACTGAGTAATTACATCCTCATGTTATCAGTCTTGAGCTCTGATAATGGCCAATTCCTTGGAGACTGTTTAAAAAAAATTAAAACTCAAGATATGTTTTCAAAAGAGAAAGCAAAAGTGATATTTAAAAAGCTATGGAGCAAAACAAACACTAATTTTCTTTTGTTTTCTATAATACACATGACTGGAACTAAAAATTAATTCTCAAGAATCAAATTAAGGCTTTCTCTAAAAATTTCATTTTTGTTTTGGAAATTCACATAATGGGTAAATTCTATAAGTCTTGGAAGAAGCCTTAAGGGAAATATACATTAGAGGGTGGGTGATTAAGAAGTGAACAGAAATCATTAATCCAGGTAATGTTTGCAATAAGTAGACTCTCACAGAGAGTCTTCTATCATCCCAATTTTGGACAAAGATCTTGTTTGATTTGAGTTTTCCCAGAAAATTACAGATACAATCAGGAAAAAATGATGTCAACTACCAGTTAATCACTACATACAACCAAAAAAAAAAAAAAAGCTATTTGTAATATACATTTAGCTAACAGCAAAGAATAATAACTACTTGAAAGGCTAAAATTCCAAATTTTGCCATTTTCTTTCAGATAATGGGAGAATTCTCTCAAAATGGGTCAAACACGTTCAGAAAGATTTTCTGGATTTTTTTTTTATCACTTTACCTTAAGTTTCAACATGTAGATACTAAGGAACAGCAGCACAAAAGGTATTTTTTCATTTCTGCAACTTAATTCCTACACTTCCAAAGATACACTAATTGCATGAACAAGGAACAAATTTCACATATTGGACATAAAGGATTTGCAAAGGCAGAATTTTAAGGTCACTTCATGTAAAGCTTTCTAAATTAGTGCCCTGCTTGTTATTCTGTAGGGAGGGAACATACAGGAGGCTGGGCTTAAAGGAACAGACAAGGCAAACCACCCCACTCCCTGCCTCAAACATGAACATATTTCTTTTTTTAAAGATAAAATTACTAGTACATGGCTTCTGGCAGTGCCTTCCAAAAAAGGCAACACATATAAATTAAAAAGAAAAGGAGGTGTCTGGGTGGCTCAGTCCAATGAGTGTCCAATTCTTGATTTTGGCTCATAAGGCAAAGAAAGTAAAGCGAGGTGAACAACTCTATTATACTTCTATCTTACTGTTATCTATTATCAAGCTTTGCCTTGTCCTGTTGACTCATTTTAAATAGAAGATGATCTGGTGTTCCAGAAAAAAGGAATTTTTTAAAAAAATATGAATGCAAGGAAAACCCTGGTTCTGATATACATAATCAAAACTTTTATATCACTTCAGCTTCTGAGAGAGATCGGTGTTATGGAAACTAGGAAGTACAGGGTTTTGGGAGGTGAGTGATAATGTGTATACAAAATACAAATGACTGATGAGATCACTTAAGAATCTGATCAATTGTGGCGCCTGGGTGGCGTAGTCGGTTGAGCGTCCGACTTCAGCCAGGTCACGATCTCGCGGTCCGTGAGTTCGAGCCCCGCGTCGGGCTCTGGGCTGATGGCTCAGAGCCTGGAGCCTGTTTCTGATTCTGTGTCTCCCTCTCTCTCTGCCCCTCCCCCATTCATGCTCTGTCTCTCTCTGTCCCAAAAATAAATAAACGTTGAAAAAAAAATTAAAAAAAAAAAAATCTGATCAATTATATTGTCTAAACTCCTTTGACCTGAATTACAAATATTCTCTAAATAAAGGAATCATGGGAAAAATACTTCATCTATTATCCTGAAATCAGGATAATACTTAAATAATCTGAAGTCTCCTAATATTCCAACTTTATAATACTATATAACTTTATAATATATGTAGATGTAAGACAACCTATATTACAAAGGACAGGAGTGGATAAATGAATCTATTTGACATAATACAAAATGGCATAATATTAATTCTAAATACACTGTGAAAAGTTAAGTTTCTATATTGAAATTACTAGAAACTCTGCTAAAACGTCATGTAAAGAGGCATAAATAAAAAGTCAAAAGGAAAATTAAAATGCAATTCTGAAATATATCAAATTAATTGATAAAGGCAAAAAGCAAAAAATAGAAAATACAAAATAAAATGGTAGACACATATCCAAAATTATATTAAATGTTAACGGACTATATCCTCCAATTAAAAGACAGTTTGCAAAATGAACTTTAAAAAGTAAGTGCCAACTACACTGTCTATGAAAGAGGATTTTTAAACAGATAGACTGAAAGTAAATGAATAGAAAAATACATACCATGCTAACATTAAGCATAAGAAGGCAAGAGTGCCTTTATTATTACTAATATTAAGCATAAGGAGTGAAGAGTGTTTTCATCATTAGATGAAGAAAATTCAAGACACAGAATATTACCTGAGATAAAGCAGGGCAGTTTGTAATGATAAAAGGGTTAATTCAACATACAGCCATAACAATCATGAATATGAATATCATAAATAACAGAGATTCAAAACCCAAATGTAAAGCTGACAGAATTCATTGAAAAATTTAACAACCCCCTCTCAGCAACTTATAGAACAGCTAAGACTCCCCAGTCTAAGACTCCCCAGAAATGTATTATATCGTATGCTCATTTCAATGGCATGTGATACAAAAATTCACAAGATAGAACCATATGCTGCTGAATGATAAAATAAACTGCAATAAATGTAAAACAACAACAACAACAACACTGAAATCACATAAAGAATTTTCTCTGACCAGAATGGAATTTAGTTAGAAACCAATAAAATAAGAGATCTATAAAAATCTTAAATATACAAAAATTTAAAATTAGACTTCTAAAGATCAAAGAAGAAATCAAAAGCACAATTAAAAATCTTCTAAAGGATGATTTTTAAAATGCAACATTTCACAGAACTAGAACAAATGATCCTAAAATTTGTATGGAACCACAAAAGACCTTGAATAGCCAAAGCAATCTTGAAAAAGAAAAGCAAAGCTTCAGATATCACAATTCCAGCCTTCAAGTTATATTACATAGCTACAGTATCAAAATAGTATGGTACTAATGCAAAAACAGACACATAGATCAATGGAACAGATTAGAAAAACCAGAAATAAACCCATAATTATATGGTCAATTAATCTTTGAAAAAGGAGGAAAGACAGTCTCTTCAATAAATTTCAGTTGGGAAAACTGGACAACTGCATGCAAAAGAATGAAACTAGACCACTTTCTTACACTATACACAAAAATAAATTCAAAATGAATTATAGACCTAAATGTAAGACTTGAAACCATGAAAATCCTAGAAAAGAGCACAGGCATTTATTTCTCTCACATAAGCCATAGCAACATTTTCCTAGATATGTCTCCTGAGGCAAGGGAAATAAAAGCAAAAATAAGCTATTGGGACTACATCAAAATAAAAGCATTCTGTACAGTAAAGGAAATAATCAACAAAACTAAAAGGCAACCTAAACGGGAGAAGATATTTGCAAATGACTTATCTGATAAAGGGTTAGTATCCAAAATATATGAAGAACTTACACGTGTCAACACCAAAAAGCCAAATAATCCAATTAAAAAATGGGCAGGAGACATGAAAAGAAATTTATACAAAGAAGACATCCAGATGGCCAACAGACACTTGAAAGGTGCTCATCATCATTCATCATTGGGGAAATGTAAACCAAAACTACAATGAGATGTAAACCAAAACTACCTCACACCTGTCAGATGGCTAACATCAAAAACACAAGAAACAACAGGTGTTGGTGAAGATGCGGAGAAAAAAGGAACCTTCTTGCACTGTCGGTGGGAATGCAAACTGGTGTGGCCACTGTGGAAACCAGTATGGACATGCCTCAAAAAGTTAAAAATGGAACTACCCTATGATACAGTAATCACACTACTGGGTATCTACCCCCAAAATACAAAAAAATACTAATTTAAAAGGATATATGTACCTTTATGTTTATAGCAGCATTATTTACAATAGCCAAATTATGGAAGCAGCCCAGTGTCCACTGATAGATGAATGGATAAAGAAGATGTGGTGTACATATATAAATAAAGGAATATTACTCAGCCATGAAAAAGAATGAATTCTTGCCATTTGCAACAATAGGGATGGAGCTAGAGTACAATGCTAAGCTAAATAAGTCAGTCAAATGATACTCTATATGGAAAACCCAAAAGATTCCACCAAAATACTGCTAGAATTGATTCCTGAATTCAGCAAAGTTGCAGGACATAAAATCAACACAGAAATCAGTTGCATTCCTATACACCAACAATGAAGCAACAGAAAGAGAAATCAAGGAATCGATCCCATTTACAATTGCACCAAAAACCATAAAATACCTAGGAATAAATCTAACCAAAGAAGTGAAAAATCTATACACTGAAAACTATAGAAAGCTTATGAAAGAAATCAAAGAAGACACAAAAAAATGGAAAAAGATTCCATGCTCCTGGATAGGAAGAACAAATATTGTTAAAATGTCAATACTACCCAAAGCAATCTACATATTCAATGCAATCCCTATCAAAATAACACCAGCATTCTTCACAGAGCTAGAACAAATAATCCTAAAATTTGTATGGAACCAGAAAAGACCCCGAATAGCCAAAGCAATCTTGAAAAAGAAAACCAAAGCAGGAGGCATCACAATCCCAGACTTCAAGCTATACTACAAAGCTGTAACCATCAAGATGGTATGGTACTGGCATAAGAACAGACACTCAGATCAATGGAACAGAATAGAGAACCCAGAAATGGGCCCACAATGTATGGCCAACTAATCTTTGACAAAGCAGGAAAGAATATCCAATGGAATAAAGACAAATAAACTCAAAATGGATAGAAGACCTCAATGTAAGACAGGAAGCCATTAAAATCCTCGAGGAAAAAGCAGGCAAAAACCACTTTGACCTCGCCTGTAGCAACTTCTTACTCAACACATCTCCGGAAGCAGGGGAAACAAAAGCAAAAATGAATTACTGGGACCTCATCAAAACAAAAAGCTTCTGCACAGTGAAGGAAACAATCAACAAAACTAAAAGGCAACCAACAGAATGGGAGAAGATATTTGCAAATGACATATCAGATAAAGAATTAGTATCCAAAATCTATAAAGAACTTCTCAAACTCAACACCCAAAAAACAAATAATCCAGTGAAGAAATGGGCAAAAGACATGAGACACTTCTCCAAAGAAGACATCCAGATGGCCAACTGACACATGAAAAAATGCTCAACATCACTCATCATCAGGGAAATACAAATCAAAACCACAATGAGATACCACCTTACACCTGTCAGAATGGCTAACTTTAACAACTCAAGCAACAACAGATGTTGTCAAGGATGCGGAGAAAGAGGATCTCTTTTGCACTGTTGGTGGGAATGCAATCGGGTGCAGCCACTCTGGAAAAAAGTATGGAGGTTCCTCAAAAAACTAAAAACAGAACTACCCTATGACCCAGCAATTGCACTACTAGGCATTTATCCACGGGATACAGGTGTGCTGTTTCGAAGGGACACATGCACCCCCATGTTTATAGCAGCACTATTAACAATAGCCAAAGTATGGAAAGAGCCCAAATTGTCTCGATGGATGAATGGAAAAAGAAGATGTGTATATATACAATGGAGTATTACTCGGCAACCAAAAAGAATGGAATCTTGCCATTTGCAACTATGTGGATGGAACTGGAGGGTACTATGCTAAGTGAAATGAGTCAGTCAGCGAAAGACAAAAATCATATGTCCTCATTCATATGAGGACTTTAAGAGACAAAACAGATGAACATAAGGGAAGGGAAACAAAAATAATATAAAAACAGGGAGGCGGACAAAACAGAAGAGACTCATAAACATGGAGAACAAACAGAGGGTTACTGGAGGGGTTGTGGGAGGGGGGATGGGCTAAATGGGTAAAGGGCACTAAGGAATCTACTCCTGAAATCATCGTTGCACTATATGCTAACTAATTTGGATGTAAATTAAAAAAAATTAAAAATAAAATTAAAAAAAATAAAAAAATAAAATAAATCAGTCAGAAAAAGACAAATACCATACAATTTCACTCATATGTGGAATTTAAGACGCAAAACAAAGGAGCAAAAAAAAAAAAAAAAAGAGCGAAAGAGACAAACCAAGACACAGACTCTTAATTATAGAGAACATATTGATGGTTACCAAAGAGGAGGTGTGTAGAAGGATGAGAGAAATAGGTGATGGGAATTAAGAAGTGCACTTGTGATGAGCACTAGGTGATGTATGAAATTGTTGTATCAGTATTTTGTACAGCTGAAACTAATATAACACTGTATATTAATTATACCGGAATTAAAATAAAAACTTAATTAAAAACATTAACTCAAGGGTATACATGTACCCTGATGTTTATTGTAGCATTATTTACAAAAGCCAAATTATAGAAGAAAAAAAATGCAACATTGCAAAATGTGGGGAATACACTGCCTTTAACAGACTTATAATTTAAATGCTAATATTAACAAAAATTCTAAAAAAAAAAAAACTGTCTAAAATCACTGACCTAATGTTTTATCTGAGGAAGCTAGAAAAAGAGGAGCAAGGAAACTCCAAGTTAATAAAAGAAAGAACATAATAAATAAAGAGCAGAAATCAATTAATACATCAGAAAACAAACAATAAAGATACTAACAAAGTGAAAAGTCGGTTATTTGAAAATAAAGTCTACCCTCATTAGTCAAGAAAAAGAGAATACATATATCAATATCAGCAATGAAGAGGAAAGAAATACCACTACAGATCCTATAGGCATAAACAGGAATATAAGGGAATACTCTGCACAGCATTACGTGAACAAATTTGACAATGCGATAAAATAGACAAATTCCTTGAAAAGTACCACTTACTGAATGTAAAGTCAGACAAAACATAAAATAGAATAACAAAATATCTATTAACTTATACAGTAATTTCATTCTAGACAAACATGCTGAAGTAATACATTGGAGAAAGAAAGTTTTGTCAACAAATGGTGATGTAACAATAACATCCAGATGGGAAAAAATAAATACGGATTTCCTGACTCAGATTAAACACAAAAATTAGAAATTGATCAAAGGTAAAAGCAAAAATTTGAAAGCTGCTAGAGGAAAACACAGGACAGCTTCATGATTGAAGGCAGCCAAAGATTTCTCAGGACACAGAAATCAATAGCCATAAAAATAATTGGTAAATTAGACTTCATCAAAATGGAAATCTTCTCACCCAAATACACCATTAAGAAAATGAACAGACAGGGGCACCTGGGTGGGTCAGTTGGTTGGTTAAGTGTCCAACTCTTGATTTCGGCTCAGGTCATGTTTTCAGTTGTGAGATTGAGCCCCGTGTCAAGTTGACTATGGAACCTGCTTTAAGATTCTCTCTCTCCCACTCCCTCTGCCCACACTCTCTCAGTCTAAAGAAAGAAAAGAAAAGAAAAGAGAAAAGGAAAAGAGAAAAGAAAAGAAAAGAAAAGAAAAGAAAAGAAAAGAAAAGAAAAGAAAAGAAAAGAAAAGAAAAGAAAAGGAAAGAAAAGAAAACAGAATGACTGACCAGGCAAGCCACAGGCTGAGGGAAAATACAGAAAAACAAGGTTACAAAGGATTGTTCCCAGAATATATAAAGAACTCCTCCAACTCAGTAACAAAAAGACAATCCAACTGAAAAATAAATGAGCAAAAGACCTGAACAAAATTTCACAAAGATATACTAATAAGCAGTAAGCGCATGAAAAGTACTGAACATCATTAGTCATCAGGGAAATGTAAAATAATACCAGAGGGATACCACTGCACACGGGTAAAATTAGAAGACTGACAGGGGCACCTGGGTGCCAAGTGGTTGGGTGGCTGACTCTGGATTTCAGCTCAGGTTATGATCTCACGGTTTGTGAGTTCGAACCCTCTGTTTGGTTCTATGCTGACAGCATGGAGCCTACTTGGGATTCTCTCTCTGCTTTTCTCCTGTATGCACACACAGGCATTCTCTTTCTCTCTCAAACAAATAAATAAACATTAAAAAAAATAAAAGACTGACAAAAATGTTGGTGAGGATGTGGAACAACTAGAATTGTCATATGTTGTAGAAAGGAGTGTAAAAGGGAACTTTGGGGGAAAAGTCTGGAAGTTTATCATACCTACTCAAATCAGTGATTCTATTCCTAGGTATTTACCCAAGAAGGGGAAAAAAAATATATATCATCCATATATGTCTTCATAAAATGACTTGTCTAAGAACGTTCATACCAGTTTTATTTATAAATGCCAAAAATTAGACATAGCCAAGGTATCCAACAACAGGAGAATGGATAAACAAATTAAGTTTTCTGGTTACCTGCTTCCACTTTTGCACCCTCTGGTACATTACAAAACAACAGCTAGGTTGCTCTTTAAAAAAAATTAAATATTACTTGCCTGCTAACACCTGTTGTAGCTGAAATTAAGTCCCAACTCTTGCAATGTCTATAAAGGCCCTATGATCTAGCCCTCATGTACCTTATCTCCCACAACTCTCCACGAGTTCTGCTTCTGTATCTGTATCTTGAAAATGATAGATCCATTCCATTTTCAGGGCTTGCGCTAGCTACTCCTCTATCTGGGGAGCTCTGCATCCAAAATTTTATGAGCCTCTTTCCCATTATTCTGGCTTGAGTTCAAGTGTCCCTTCTTCAGACCCTCCCTGATTACTAACTGAAGTAACGTTGTTTTCCCCATTCTCTATCCTATTACCCTCTCTTATTTATTCATTGCACAATCTGAAGTTATCTTTGGTTATTTGCATGCTTATTGTCTTTCTTCTCAGGCTGAAGGTAAGCATGGAGACTATGTTTTTGTTGACCAATATTATGGTCAGTACCTAAAAGAGTTCCTGAGATACAACAGGCACTCAATAAATACATGTTGACTAGTTACTGCCATACTCAAGGTTGTCTTCAAATGTTAACAGAATCTTGAGAGCAGTAAATAAAGACATAATTTATACCTTTCTTCCAAAGTATTAATATAGATATTGAAAGAAATAAAGGAATTTATGAAATGAACACTTCCTTAATAATTAAGTTTAAAACATAGTGACTTGTTCTATATTATAGATAATAAACTGGAAGAGGAGAAAGAGAGGGATAATTTATTGAATAACTACCATGCATTGCGATGTATTTTATATACTGTTGACCCTTGAACAACATGGGTTTGAACTGTGTGGGGCCACTCAAAAGTGGATTTTTTTCTATAAATATACAGTACAGTACTGTAAATGTATTTTCTCTTCCTAATGATTTTCTTAACATTTTCTTTTCCCTTGCTTACTGTATTGTAAGAATACAATATATAATGTATATAACATACACAATACGTGTTAAATGACAGTTTGTGTTATTGGTAAGGCTTTCAGTCTACAGTAGGCTATTAGTACTACTTTAATTATTATCTCAACAACCTTGTGCTATGTAAATGGCATCCATTTTATGTAAAAAAAAATGCAAACTCAGAGACTTGGTAATTTGAGAAAGTCACACAGCTAATATATGGTAGGACCAAAATTTACCACCAAATCTATTTCTAAAGTCTATACTTTTCCACACTACCAGAGATCAAAATATGATAACTTAACAAATGTAAAACTTTTTTCTTATTGTAAGAGATTCTTCCAAAATAAAACTCAAAGTTTATCAATGATATTTACAAAATAAGAATTCAAGCTTTATTTACCTTCATATATTTGTGGATTTTTAAGAACAACCTAGAGCCATGGACACAATTTATATTTTGATAAAGAAAATTATAAATTATAGTTCTTAACACTGTACTCAGGTCATTTTCTTTGAGTGGACAGAGATTTATCAAAGAAAAAGAAAACATTTCATCCTAAAATCCCTCTAGTACTTAACAGTGAGAAAAAGTTCATATGAAAAATTAACAAGAATTCATAATGTTAATCATTTGTACAGTTTGAAACCATCTTCAGAGATGTAAATTGCTGCTCATTTCATCCTTGCTACTACTATTCTTTTCCAGTATGGAGAAATAACCATTTATTTCCACTTCTAGAGAGAAGGGTTTTTCATTTATGTTTCACATTTCCATCCAAGAATAATACTAGCATGATCATATCATATTGTATTATAAATAGTCCTCAAATTCATATCTGCCTAAAAGGCCTTCTAGTTGGTAATGAAATTCCCTGTGCCTCATTTTGCAACATTCTTCTTCTTTCCCCACTTGCCTTAATGCTACAAATGCCACCCATGTCTAGCATTTTCTCTCCCCAGCTGGCTCAGCTTCTTACCAGCATACCTTTTTGTTCACACTAGAAACTTCCTTTACTATACTTAGGTGTGTCCTCTGATGAAATGGCATGAATAGTTAACAGTAAATCTCAATTTTCCACTGGAACACAGGTAAATCTTTCTGTCTTGTCTTAGTTAAAATGATTTACAACTATCATGAAAGAAGCCTTTATTTTCAACTTAGTCCCTCATTGAACATAAAAGTTATAATCTCTGGAAAATTATTTAAAAAGATATGTACTTTAAGTCAGAAAATCTAGGAGTGATAGTGCAAAGGACTAATGGACATGTTCACTATTAAAATCAGTACAAAGAAAGGAAAAATTTAAACCATCGAAAAGGACAAAGCCAAGAGGCCCTGGGCATTCATCCTGGCAATAAGCCACAGCCTCCCCTCAAAGGTCCTCATTTTCCATCCATACTCCCAACCCTCTAAGGCCTAAAAACAACCACCACTCTTATGCCTTTGCCTATAGGTAAGCAGGTGCTCCTTGGGATAGAGAAAAACTCTATCTAAACTATCTGGAAAGCTGAACTTTTCTCCCACAGGCACAGCATCACATGTAGTGAAGAGGTCTTAAGTACCATTAGCCACTATTAGTTTTGGCCTGGGATTGGAACAATAATTAAAATGACAATTATTTATTGAATTTTTACCATATGTCAGACACCATGCTAAAGTACTTTATATATATGATCTCACTTCTTACAATAACCCTCTACAATAGGTACTTATTATAATTTCTATTTTTTTCAGATGTGCAAATTGAAGCACAGAGAAGTTAGGTAATTAGCCCATGTATAGAAAGTGGTGAAATCAGGAGCACCTGGGTGAATCAGTCAGTTAAGTGTCCCAACTTTTGATTTTGCTCAGGTCATGATCTCATAGTTTCACGAATTCAAGCCCCATAGGGCTCTGCACTGGCAATGCAGAGCTTGCTTGGGATTCTCTCTCTCTCTCTCTGCCCTTTACCCACTCTCCCTGTCTCTGTCTCCCTCAAATAAATAAATACACTTTAAAAAAAGAAAGTGGTGAAATCAGAATTCTAACTTTATTCTTATTGATACCAAATCTATAATTATATAATATATACAGGATGATGAGTCAATGAATTTTCAGAAACAATTTTACATATTCATACATTGGGTCTGCCTATATTTGACTTGCATATCAGGAACATATCAGATTCGTGAGCTAAACTTCAGATTTTATTTATAAAATATCACAAATATAACTATTTTTAAAAGCATGCAAAATTTACCAACTAGCAGCTTAGCACATACCTACTGTGATGTTGCCCATGTTGCTGTGTAATGTTATATTGCCTGTAAAAGAGAGAGAAAAAAAGACAATTTTATATATTAGGGAAAGTCTAAAAATGAACTATTACAATATATGGTTTTCTATAACATGGTTGGATATTCACAATATTATTTAATAACACTGTTATTGTTGTTGGCAATTCTTCTCAGTAGTACAAATCTAATAAGAGAATTAGCTGAAACTCTGAAATAACTACCTTTAGTCATCTATACAAACTCTCTTCCAATATTCCACCTTAATGTTCTCTAGTATAACTACAAAACAAACCACCATACTCTCTGGGAAACGTGGATGAAAAATAATGATACTTCTATAATCCATAAATGAAAAAGTTGCTTAAACATACTATGTATTTTTAACATAAACATTGCTGTATTTATCAGACCACTCAAAGCCAAGTTTTAAGCCAGCTAAAATAACACTGAAATAATCTGTGGAAAAAAGTTATTACTGTTATTTTTCAGGCCATGCTGCCATGTCTGTTAGATTAAAATAGTTTCTGTGCCAAGAGTCAAAGAGTTTGGGGCAGGAATAATGAACACATTGAAGTATGACTAACAAAGAAAAAGGTTTCAGAAGTCTTTTGATGAAAATATATTTTCCAGGAAAAGTATAGGATACTGGAACTGCTCTTCCCAGCCCCCTTTCCCCCAATACCAAAATTCATAGGATTTTTCTTCATATGTGTGTTTATAGACTTATTCCTAGACCCATACGACCTATGTTTACTGTATTGAAAATGCAATCAAGGTTACCTCTTCTGTCAGAATTCCAAAACTACTAAAAGAGTAAAGGAATAAATTTTATCTCACAAATAAACTAGGGTAAATGAACTCATTTATTTAATTTCTTACATCCTGTAAATACCGACATGTATCATCAGCACCTGAGAAAAAGCAAACAAATCACTTGATTCATTTGTCAACAGTCAGATGTATTTTGATTGCAAAAATCAAAGAGTCTTATATTCCTTCATGTGAGGATATGAACAAGGAGTACATTTGTGTAGAAATAAAACTTGGTTTGTGTGGAGAAATTAAGCTCCTAAAATTATTTTCAAGTCTCAGTAAGTTACAAAGTTATAAAGATCCTTTTAAATGTGTTATGTAAATATTATTTCATCGGTGTGTTCTAGACACTCTCTTCCAATTTTCAAACCCAGTAAATGCAGATTCACCATCACATGCAAACAGCGGCCAAAGATCATATGGCTTCTAAGGTGGCTTTCAAAGATCCCTGACTCCTGGTATTCAAGCCCTTATATAATCTCTTCCCTTCATGCATAGGTTGGACCTAATAATTTAACACAGAAAATAAGGCAAAAGTGATGGGATGTTGTTTCCAAGATTAGGTTACAAAGGGATTCTGGTTTCTGTCTTGGTAGCCCTTTTCTGCTCTGACGGAAGCCATCAGCCAACTGCCTAAGAAGCACACTAGGAAGGAATCAATAGAGGCCTCTAATGAACAGGATCTGAACTCAAATCCTGCCAGCAACCACGAGTGAGCTAGGAAGCAGACTGTCCCTTAGTGGAACCTTTGAATGACACCACAGCCCCAACTGACAGCTTCGTAACAACATCATAAGAGGTCTTGAGGCAGAGGATCCAGTTAAGCCACACCAAGATTCCTGACTCATCCAACTGTAAGATAATAAGTGTTTGTTGCTTTCAGCTGCTAAGTTTTGAGGTAATTTGTTACACAGGAAGAGGTAACTAGTACAGATGTTGAAAGCTAAAAGAGGGGTGCTGCCATAATAAATACTTAAAAATGCAGGAGTAGCTTTGGAACTTGGCAGTGAAGCAGAGGCTGGAAGGATTTTCAAGAGCATGTTAGAGAAAGCCTAAATTGCCTTGAACAGACTGTTAGTAGAAAGCTGAGTATGCTTTCCACAAGGACTCAGATGAAGTGAGGAAAATGTATTTAGAAATTGGAAGAAGGAGGGGCGCCTGGGTGGCTCAGTCGGTTGAGCGTCCGGCTTCAGCTCAGGTCATGATCCCAACAGTCTGTGGGTTCGAGCCCCACGTCAGGCTCTGTGCTGACAGCTCAGAGCCTGGAGCCTGCTTCAGATTCTGTATCTCCCTCTCTTTCTGTTTCTCCCTCCCTGACTCATATCTGTCTCTATCTCTCTCAAAAATAAATAAACATTAAAAAAATTTTTTTAAATAAAAAAAAAAAAGAAATTGGAAGAAGGAGGATCCTTGGTAAGTAGTTGTAGAAACTTAGCAATACCATCACCTTCAGTAATGTGCATGCAAAGTAAGAAATGTGCCTTAATGAACTGAGGGATTTAAGATTTCTAAGCAGGTTAAAGTATTGTAAGTGCTACTTTTTTTTTTCCACTTACTGTAAAATGCAAGAGAATAAAGATAAACTAATCTAAAGAAAGGACTGTTAAACAAACAAGACCAGGGCACAAATAGTTTTGAAAATTCTTAGCCACTCCAAACCATAAGAGACTCTTAACTATAGAGAACAAAACTAAGGGTTGCTGGAGGGGAGGTGGGTGGGGATGGGCTAGATGGGTGATGGGCATTAAGAAGGGCACTTGTGATGAGCACTGGATGTTATATGTAAGTGACAAATCACTAAATTCTACTCCTGAAACCAATACTACACTATACATGAACTAACTTGAATTTAAATAAAATCTTGGAAGAATACAACTTCAAAAAAGAAAAAAAAGAAAAAGAAAATTCTTAGCCCCCCCAGATGACAAAAGATGTTAAAGGTGGGAATAGCTTTCAAACAAAGTTTGAATCCAAGAGCATTGGCAGAACATGGCCTAAAAATGAAGCTGAGAGGTGACTGCAAAGACCACAGGAAGATCAACAGTGGTACCTTATAATAATAATAATCATCATCATCATCATCATCATCAATTATACAAATAATCCTTTAAAAAGATTAAAAGTATGTTTCACAGATCCTCTCAATCAACAGTCAATACTTCAGAAAGCTTGAGTGCATTTTACCTCGGTATCTCTGTGGAAGCCCACACTTTGAAGAGATTCTTGGATGTGGCTTTTATCTAAAGGAATAAACCCCAATGTGATTCACAGGAGGCTGACAAAATTTTTGAGAGAATAATAACAGCAAGCACACCGCTACACTGAACTGAAAGGAACAATGACAGTACAAGGTAAAAAGAGACCACTGGACCCCCAAAATTCTGTCAGGCAGCCGACTGAGAAAATCACTCACATGCAAACATACTTCATGAAAAAGGAAGGATGACTCAGGGGAAGGAAAAAAAGCACAGAGGGCAAAGCATGAAATGCTAAATAATTACTCACAGGCCTTGAGATATAAATCAAGGAAACTCCAATATTTGCCCACCCAAATTTTAAAATCACTATGGAGCAGTGACCTCTTTATGCCTCTCATTTTCCTCCTTTTGAACAGTAAGGTCTATACCAATTATCCTATACCTGTCCCATGATTGTATGTTGGGTGTGCAGGTAGGTTGTGGGGAGGGGTGGTAAAGGGGGGGGGTGGCTAGATAACATCTCTTTAGTTCACAGGTCTTCAGATTCAGAGAAACTGTTCTTGATGAATTGTACTTAAGCAACTACACCTGAGGAGTCTCATCAGGTGATGAGACTGATTTTGATGTAGAGATTCTGGACTCTGATGGGGTGCATAATGGGATGAAACTTTTAGGAAACTTGGAAGAAAGAAGGTGTATTTTGCATGTGAGAGGGACATTTGGGGGAGGGGCTGGAAGACAGAGTGGCCATCCAAAGCCTTACAGGATATCTGGGAAGATATACACATGAAAAATTAAAAATCAGTATTTATTAATAATTATAAGTGACAGTCCTAAGTTAACAATATGTATTAGGTGCCACGGCCACTCAGAGGAAAGAGACTAAAATGACCAGGCACAGACAACGAGAATGGTCATATTGGAGATATAACTAGAGCTGAGATTTTTTTTTTTGATTTTTTAACGTTCATTTATTTTTGAGACAGAGAGAGACAGAGCATGAACGGGGGAGGGTCAGAAAGAGAGGGAGACACAGAATCTGAAAACAGGCTCCAGGCTCTGAGCTGTCAGCACAGAGTCCGATGCGGGGCTCGAACTCACAGACCGTGAGATCATGACCTGAGCCGAAGTCGGCCGCTTAACCGACTGAGCCACCCAGGCGCCCTGAGCTGAGATTTTAAACATGGATAAACTTGAATATTCTGAGGAGGAAAATTTTTCTTGGAAGAAGAATAACATAAGCAAAGGTAAAAAAAAAAAAAAAAGTAGAACTACACATGCTATGTTGAAATCATGCAAATCAGTTAAGCACAAGCAATTAGGCAAGTCTATGAGGACGGAGATCATGTCTTTCTTATTTAGCATTACATCCTGAAAGGTTAGTACAGTGCCCACTACATAGTAAACATTATCATTTTTTAAACAAATGTTCAAATTAAGTTTGGAAAAACATGTGAAGAGCAATCTGTAGAAGAGCCATAGAGTGCTAGTCTTCTACTGACTTTATCCTAAATTGATGAAGTCAGTGAAGAATTTCAAGATGGATAACAATAAGAAAACCATGCTTTAGGGAGACTAACCTAGTGTGAGACAGTGAAGACATTCACTCAGAATTCTCTTTATTGCTTCCACCTCCTGAACACTTCAAACATAAGATAAAGTAGACCACTGATTTTTCTGATTATAACTGTTAGTAAAGAACTGTAATAGTTTTATAGCCAGTCCTTTAGCAAGCGAGTCCAGTTGCCCACTCAGGAAGGCAAAAGAGCTTTATTATCTTACGCTAGTCTTCAATTAAAGCTATAAAAATTTGCTATTTTTTTTAACATTTATTTATTTTTGAGAGAGAGAGAAAGAGAGAGAGAGAGAGAGAGATTGTGTGAGCAGGGAGGGGCAGAGAGAAAGGGAGACACCGAAACTGAAGCAGGCTCCAGGTTCTGAGCTGTCAGCACAGAGCCCAACATGGGGCTCGAACTCACGAACCGTGAGATCATGACCTGGGCTGAAGTCAGACATTCAACCGAGCCACCCCGGTGCCCCCCAAAATCTGCTATTTTGTAATGAAAATATGTTCTTTCTCAAAAAGCCTATCATTAGCGCTCATCATGAAACTTAAAGTGACCTCAAAGAAAGTTATGGTTCTTACAGCCATAAAACAGAAGTTTTAGATCAATTAAAGAATGAAGGACTAGTTCATATTATAGTGGGACCTTAGAGTCTCAGACTACGTCTTTCTTGAATGTTAAAGAGTTCTGTGCAATAAAAGCATAATGGAAGGAAAAAACTATGGAAATAAGGAATATTTGTAAATATAAAGAATATTTCAAAATATCTTTATCAATGCTAAGGATTTTAAGTTTATTTTTATTTATTCTGAGAGAGAGAAAGAGAGAGAGCAAGTGGGGGAGGGGCAGAAAGAGAGGGAGAGAGAGAATCCCATGCAGGCTCAGTGCTGTTAGCACAGAGCCCAATGTGGGGCTTGAACTCATGAACCGCGAGACCATAACCTAAGCTGAAGTCATGAGTCGGATGCTTAACTGACTGAGCTACCCAGGTGCCCCATGTCAATACTAAAGGATTTTTAAAGCAATAAATAAAAAATGTATTTTTAACTCATATCAAAATATTTAGGAAACTCTACCCTAAACAGAAATATTCCAAAGTCATGAGAATATACAAAATGTACCTTTTACCTCAAATACTTTGTGGAATTAGGTAGAATATTTAAAAGGTGATAACTAAGTGAGCATCACTAGCACAGTTTTCTATATTTTGGTTCCACCTATTTCATCTCCAACCACTAAAAACAATAAACAAATCAACTACTTTAGAGGGGTGGATCTATGTAAAAGGCTTCTTTGTAATAAAGGAGACACCACATGGTTTGTACTATGGGTGTGTATTCTTCTTTCAAGTTATGTTAACTTCTCCACAAACCCCAGTGTTTGAGAAAATATATTGCTTTTTTCAGCCAGTAATTCTTCATTCTAGTATGGTCAGAAGGAAAAATAAACTATCAATTAGAGATAAACATTAGTTTATTTTTCTTCACTAAAATAAATGTGATTATGGTTTAAAAAGCACATATCCTCAGTTTCCCAAGGGAATTTTACTTTTTTTTTTTTTTTTTTTTTTTTTTTGACAGAGCACGTGCATGCAAGTTGGAAAGGGACAGAGGGAGACGGAGAGAGAGAATCTTAAGCAGCCTCCATACCCAGCATGGAGCCTGATGCGGGCTCAATCCTACAATGTGAGATTGTGACCTGAGCCAAAATCAAGAATCAGATGCTTAAACAACTAAGCCAGCCAGGCCAAACATTTAAAGAATAGTTAATACTTACTCTTCTTAAACTGTTCCAAAAAATAGAAATGGAAGGAAAACTTCCAAACTCATTCTATGAGGCCAGCATTACTTTGATTCCAAAACCAAAGACCCCACAAAAAGGAGAATTATAAGCCAATATCCCTGATGAATATGGATGCAAATATTCTCAACAAGATACCAGTAAATTAAATCCAACAGTACTTTTGAAGATTACTCACCACGATCAAGTGGGGTTTATTCCTGGGCTGCAAAGGGAGTTTAATATTTGCAAATTAAGCAATGTGATACACTAAATTAATACAAGAAAGGATAAGAACTGTATGATCCTCTCAACAGATGCACAAAAAGTATTTGACAAAGTACAGCATCCATTCTTGATAAAAACCATCAACAAAGTGAGCATAGAAGGAACTTGCCTTAACATCATAAAGGCCATAATATGAAAGACCCACAGCTAATATCATACTCAATGAGGAAAAACTGACAGCTTTTCCTCTACAGTCAGGAACAAGACATTCTCATCATTATTTAATGTAGTACCGGAATGTACTAGCCTCAGCAATCAGACAAAAAAGAAATAAGTGATCCCAATTGGCAAGGAAGACGTCAAACCTTCACTATTCACAGGTGACATGATACTCTATGTAGAAAACCTGAAACACTCCACCAAAAAATTGTTAGAACTAATACATGAATTCATTAAAAGTTGCAAGACACAAAATCAACATACAGAAACCTGTTACATTTCGATACACCAATAATGAAGCAGCAGAAAGAGAAATCAAGGAATGGATCCCGTTTACAATTGCACCAAAAACCACAGGATACCTAGGAATTAACCTAACCAAAGAGGTAAAAGATCTGTACTCTGAAAATTAAAGAACACTTACAAAAGAACTTGAAGAGGACACAAAGAAATGAAAAAACATTCCATGCTCATGGATTGGAAGAACAAATATTGTTAAAATGTCTATACTACCCAAAGCAATCTACACATTTAATGCGATCCCTATCAAAATACCACCAGCACTTTTCATAGAGTTAGAACAAATAATCTTAAAATTTGTTTGGAACCACAAAAGACCCTGAATAGCTCAAGCCATCCTGAAAAAGAAAAACAAAGCTGGAGGCATCACAATTCCGGAGTCCAAGTTATATTACAAAGCTGTAGTCATCAAGACAGTATGGTAATGGCACAAAAACAGACACATATCAGTGGAACAGTATAGAAAGTCCAGAAATGGACCGACAACTATATGGTTAACTAATCTTCGACAAAGCAAGAAAGAACATCCAATGGAAAAAAGACAGTCTCTTCAACAAATAGTGTTGGAAAAACTGGACAGCAATATACAGAAGAATGAAAGTGGACTACTTTCTTACACCATACACAAAAATAAATTCAAAATGGATGAAAAACCTTAAATGTGAGAAAGGGAACCATCAAAATCCTAGAGGAGGGGTGCCTGTGTAGAGTATATTTCACTAAGCAAAATAAGTCAGCCAGAGAAAGACAAATCACATATAATTTCACTGATATGTGGAATTTAAGACACAAAACAGATGAACATAGGGGAAGTAAGAAAAAAAAGAGGGAGACAAACCTTAAGAGACTCTTAACTATTGAGAACAAACAGGGTTAGTGGAGAAGAGGTGGGCAAAATATGGGCTAAATGGGTGATGGGTACTGAGGAGGGCACTTGTGATGAGCCCTGGGTGTTATATGTAAGTGATAAATCACTAAATTCTACCCCTGAAACCAGTATTCCATTATATGTGAACTAGAATTTAAATAAAAACTTGAAACAAAAAATAAAATAAAATAAAATAAAATAAAATAAAATAAAATAAAATAAAATAAATAAAAAGCACATAACATCAATAATCCAAACGGAGCAAGCAAATATCCTTAAAGGTTAAATTCTTTTTGTATTTTGAGGAGGTGGGGGGAGGGTGAGAAGTAAGGGAGGCACTTCCCATTTGCAAGCCGCAGTTCTAAATGCTAAGAATATAGAGATGAATAAAACATGATCCTTTCTATTGAGGAATTTACAATTAGGCAAGAATGTACAGATCAATGGAAGGCCAGAGATGAGGAGCAGATGCTTTCAATGAGTACTGAAAAATTACTAAAAGTCAATGAGGTAAAGAAAGGTGGGAAAAGCATTTGAAGACTATCAACAGAATGATCAGTAGGTCTAAGACTCTAATCAAGGACTCAGGAATATAAAACAGGTAAGAATATATTCAGATAAGTAAGAGATTATGTAATTCCGGAAGGCACAGGGTCCAAACAGAAAGTTAGGCCAATCATCCACGCAATCGGAAAGGTTTGAATAAGAGAATGCTATGTTGAATGTGTATTTCTAATAAACAACCATAGGCTACAGTAAGGAGGATGGAGTTGATGAAAGAAAGACTGGAAGCCAAGGTATTGCTGAGTTGAGGCAAGAGATGACAAGAGTCTGAAATAGAACAGTAGAAATTAGAAAGAGATGAGATAGAATGAGGAAATATTTAGCTAATAAAACCCACCTATATTTGGTGATTAATTAGATGATTGGGAGGTGAGAGAGAGAGGAATCTAGGATTACTTCAATCTTTCTAGCTTGGGGAGTTTGGTACATGGTAATATCAGAAACTAAAAATAGAAATAAAGGAGGAAAAACACATTATGGATAAGGTTTGTCAGGGGGAGGGGAAAATAAGAAAAAAAAAGATAGAAATGTTGAGTTTGAGATGCCTGTAAAGATCCAATTAGCTATATCTACCAAGCAGATGGATGTATAAGTCAGAAGTCAGGGCTAGAGATACAGATTTGAATTACCAGAATACAAGAGTAGTTAAGACTCAAAAGCATATAAGATGCCCAAGGAAAAGAAAGAAGCAAAACAACAATAAAACAGCATGAAATCTTGGAGAATACCAAGGGAATGGGAAAAGGAGGAGCTCATAGAAGTTTGAGAAAGATCAATTATAAATATAAGACATGAAAAAGACTGCCAGTGCCCACTAATATTTGTGGCTTTTCTCCTGCCTTAGAACACAGCTAAACTCTCAATCTCAGCCTCTTGCAGTTCGATAAAGTCATTTAAAATATTCTGGCTAGGGAGAAAAGATGAAACAAAACAAAAAAGACCAAAAGACTAGAAAGTACCAGAGAACAGCACCAGAAACTCTGGCAACACAATGGCAATAAGTTCCTATCTTTCAGTACTCACTCTAAATGTCAATGGACTAAATGCTCCAATAAAAAGACATAGGGTAACAGAAAGGATAAGAAAACAATATACACCTAACTGATGTTTACAAGAGAACCATTTTAGACCTAAAGACACCTTCAGATTGAAAGTAAGGGGATGGAGAACCATCTATGATGGTAATGGTTGCCAAAAGAAAGCCAGAGTAGACATACTTATATCAGACAATCTAGATTTTAAAATAAAGACTGTAACAAGAGGTGACGAAGGGCATTATTACATAATTAACAGGTCTATCCACCAAGAAGATCTAGCAATTGTACACACTTATGCCCCCAACATGAAATTACCCAAATATATAAATCAATTAATCACAAACATAAAGAAACTTATTGGTAATAATACCATAATAGTAGGGGATTTCAACACCTCACTTACAGCAATGGACAAATCATCTAAACAGAATATCAACAAGGAAACAATGGCTTTGAATGACACACTGGATCAGATGGACCTAATTGATACATTCAGAACATTTCATCCTATAACAGTGGAATATACATTCTTCTTGAGTGTACACAGAACATTCTCCAGAATAGATTTGTGTGCTTGGACACAAATTAGCCCTCAACAAGTACAAAAAGATTGAGATCATACCGTGCATATCTTCAGACCACAACACCATGAAACTCGAAATCAACCACAAGAAAAAATTTGGAAAGACAGCAAATATTTGAAGACTAAATAACATCCTACTAAAGAATGAATGAGTTAACCAAGAAGTTAAAGAGAAAATTAAAAAGTTCATGGAAGCCAGTTTAAATAACACCACAGCCCAAAACCTCTAGGATGCAGCAAAGGCAGTCATAGGAAAAGTGTATAGTAATCCAGGCCTTTCTAAAGAAGAAAGGTCTCAGATACACAACCTAACCTTACACCTTAAAAGAACTGGAAAAAGAACACAAAATAAAACCCCAAACCAGCAGAAGATGGGAAATAATAAAGATTAGAGCAGAAATCAATGCTATTTAAATTAAAAAAAAAACCAAAACAATAGATCAAATTGATGAAACCAGGAGCTGGCTCTTTGAAAGAATTAACAAAATCGATAAACCCCTAGCCAGTATGATCAAAAGAAAAAAGAAAGGACCCACTAAATAAAATCAAGAATTAAAGAGGAGAGATCACAACCAACACTACAGAAATACAAACAAAAATAAGAGAATACTATGAGCAATTATATGCCAATAAATTGGCCAATTTGGAAGAAATGGACAAATTCCTAGAAACATATTAACTACCAAAACTGAAACAGGAAGAAAGAAAAAATTTGAAGAGACCCATAACCAGTAAAGAAATTGAGTTATTAATAAAAAATTTCCCCAAAAAACAAAAGTCCAGGGTTGGATGGCTTTCCAGGGGAATTGTACCAAACATTTAAAGAAGAGTTAACACCTACTCTTGTGAAGCTGTTCCAAAAAATAGAAGTGGAAGGAAAACATCCAAACTCATTCTATGAGGCCATCATTACCTTGATTCCAAAACTATACAAAGACCCCACTAAAAAGGAGAACTACAGACCAGTTTCTCTGATGAACATGGATGTAAAAATTCTCAACGAGATACTAGCCAACTGGATTAAACAATACGTTAAAAGAATTATTCGCCACAATCAAG
The DNA here is from genome assembly GCF_016509475.1 of Prionailurus bengalensis. NCBI lineage: Eukaryota > Metazoa > Chordata > Mammalia > Carnivora > Felidae > Prionailurus > Prionailurus bengalensis. Next base: position 80,963,419 of record NC_057348.1, read on the forward strand.
TAGGCTTAATACCTGGGATGCAAGTCTGGTTCAATATCCACAAATCCATCAATGTGACACGTCAATAATAAAAGAAAAGATAAGAACCACATGATCCTCTCAATAGATGCAGAGAAAGCATTTGAAAAAACATGGCATCCTTTCTTGATAAAAACTCTCAAGAAAGTAGGGATAGAAAGATCATACCTCAAAAGCATAAAAGCCATAAAGAAGAGACCCACCGCTAATATCATCCTCAACGGGGAAAAACTGAAAGCTTTCCCCCTAAGGTTAGGAACATGATAGGGATGTCCACTCTCGCCACTGTTATTCAACATAATACTGGAAGTCCTAGCCTCAGCAATCAGACAACACAAAGGAATAAAAGGCATCCAAATCAGCAAGGAGGAAGTCAAACTTTCACTCTTCACAGACGACAAGATACTCTACATGGAAAACCTAATAGATTCCACCAAAAAACTGCTAGAAGTGATCCATGAATTCAGCAAAGTGGCAGGATTTAAAATCAATGCACAGAAATTCATTGCATTTCTATACACCAATAATAAAGCAACAGAAAGAGGAATGAAGGAATCAATCCCATTTACAGTTGTACCAAAAACCATAAAATACCTAGGAATAAACCTAACGAAAGAGGTGAAAAATCTATACACTGAAAACTACAGAAAGCTTATGAAAGAAATTGAAGAGGACACACACAAAAAAGGAAAAACATTCCATGCTAATGGATTAGAAGAACAAATATTGTTAAACAATCCTAAAATTTGTATGGAACCAGAAAAAAAACCGAATTGCCAAAGCAATCCTGAAAAAGAAAACCAAAGCTGGAGGCATCACAATCCTGGACTTCAAGATATATTACAAAGATGTGATCATCAGGACAGTATGGCACTGGCAGAAAAACAGACACTTAGATCAATGGAACAAAATAGAGAACCTAGAAATGGACCCACAAACATATGGCCAACTAATCTTTGACAAAGCAGGAAAGAATATCCAATGGAATAAAGACAGTCTCTTCAGCAAATGGTGCTGGGAAAACTGGACAGCAACATGCAGAAGAATGAACCTGGACCACTTACTTACACCATACACAAAAATAAACTCAAAATGGATGAAAGACTTAAAACATAAGACAGGAAGCTATCAAATCCTAGAGGAGAAAGCAGGCAAAAACCTCTGACCTCACCTGTAGCAACTTCTTAACACATTTCCGGAGGAAACAGAAACAAAAGCAAAAATGAACTACTGGAACCTCATCAAGATAAAAAGCTTCTGCACAGTGAAGGAAACAATCAGCAAAACTAAAAGGTAACTGACAGAATGGGAGAAGATAATTGCAAATGACATGTCAGACAAAGGGTTAGTATCTAAAATCTATAAAGAACTTATCAAACTCAACACCTCAAAAACAAAAAAAATCCAGTGAAGAAATGGGCAAAAGACATGAACAGACACTTCTCTAAAGAAGTCATCCATATGGCTAACACGCACATGAAAAAATGTTCAACATTACTGATCATCAGGGAAATACAAATGAAAACCACAATGAGATACCACCTCACACCATTCAGAATGACTAAAATTAACAATTCAGGCAACAACAGATGTTGGCGAGGATGTGAAGAAAGGGAAACTCTTTTGCACTGCTGGTGGGAATGCAAACTGGTGGAGCCACTCTGGAAAACAATATGGAAGTTCCTCAAAAATTTAAAAATAAAACTACCCTATGGCCCAGCAATTGCACTACTAGGTATTTATCCAAAGAATACAAGCGTGCTGTTTCAAAGGGACACATGCACCCCAATGTTTACAGCAGTGCTATCAATAGCCAAGGTATGGAAAGAGCCCAAATGTCCATCGACAGATGAAGGGATAAAGAAGATGTGGTGTACACACACACACACACACACACACACACACACACACACACACAATGGAGTATTACTCGGCAATCAAAAAAAAAATGAAATCTTGCCATTTACAACAACATGGATGGAAATAGAGGGTGTTATGCTAAGCAAAATTAGAGAAAGACAAATATGATATGACTTCACTCATATGTGGAATTTGAGATGCAAAACAAATGAACGTAGGTGAAGGGAAGCAGGAAAAATATAAAAACAGGGAGGGGGACAAAACATAAGAAACTCTTAAATATAGAGAACAAACAGGGTTGCTGGAGGGGTTGTGGGTGGGGAGAAGGCTAAATGGGCAAGGAACATTAAGGAAGACACTTGTCGGGATGAGCACTGGATGTTAATACGTAGGGGACGAATCACTGGATTCTACTCCTGAAATCATTATTGCAGTATATGCTAGCTAAGTTGGATGTAAATTAAACAATAAAAGTAAATAATAAAAATAAATTAATTAAATAAAATGAAATATTCTGGCTAAAAACATATGGCAGAAGCAATATATATACTTTTAGGTTTGGTTTCTGAAATTTTTTGCATGAACCTCTAATCGCTCTTCCTTTCGTGGAAGCTTGGAAACCACACACTGAAGATGGCAGCATCACTTTTACAGAGAGAGTCAAGTCCATCTAAGGAACTGAGTCCAAATACAGCATGTATCACATTGTCTAAATCCCCCCCAAAATTTATGCTGTCTGTACCATAAAGCAAGCAATTCCTTTCTAGTATTTATATTAAAAAGTTTTAAGTGTCCAGAGTCAACATTAACATAACATTGTCATATGTCAAAATGAAAATCAAACCAAAACTTTACAAAAGACTTTAAATAATAAATCCTAGAATTTAAACAAAGCATGTTCATGAACTTCATGAAAAGTTCTATTTTATCCAATAAAAGCTTGTATTTTGAAATTTTGTATTGTTTCTATCTTTCTAAATTCACAAGACAGATTAATAAATTCACCAGTGACTAAAAATCATTTCTTAAAGCAAATTCGGACATTTCTTTATGAAATTCTGAGTGATATCAAAGTTATCAACTGTGCTTGTATAGCTAATGGAACTTTTACTTCTGGGAGTTTCTAAAATCCAAAGTAGTTGAGTAGAGAGAAAATTAGAGAACTAATGCTCAGTAATTTATTTATCTATGTATATTCCCAAAGAACCTAAAATAAGACCCTAAATTACATGGGGAAGCTAAATATTTAAAGTATACTTTTATTCATTGATAACTTATTCCAAGTACTAACATAAGTTAAATATAAAATGCTAAAACAATTGTCATGAGTTTGTCTACATATTTATTTTATTTTTAGTGTTCGTTTATTTATTGAGAGAGAGAGAGAGAGAGAGACCAAGAGCAGGGGAGGGGCAGAGAGACAGGGAGAGAGAGAATCTCAAGCAGGCTCTGTGCTGAGCACAGAGCCCAACACAGGGCTTAATCTCACCAACTGTGTGATCATGACCTGAGCTGAAATTAAGAGTCAGACATCTAACCAACTGAACCACTCAGGTGCCCTGAGTATGCCTACATATTAAACTCTCATTAATTGTTTAAATTATCTTATAAATAAAAACCAACCCCAGCAAACCACCTCAAGGAAGCTTCTGTTTCTCTTTAGAGTCAGGAGATTATATATATTTATATTTTAAAAACATATTTAGTAGAATACTAAATATAAAAATATGTTTATATCTTATACATACATGTAGAGGACTTTTTAAAATAATAAACATTCAAATAGCAGAATATAATAAAACATAATTCACATAATATCTAATGTTTTTGATAATTTAGAAGGAAATCAAGAGAGTAAACTGTCCCAAAATTTTATACCTAAGTACAAACTATCCAACTACTTATTCTCCTAGATTGCTAGTGCCAAGAGAGTAGGGAATATTTGTTGAATCAACGAATAAACTAGTTTCTTTTATATTAGAAGACATACATACCTAATATATATGATTCAACCAACCTTACAAATAGTGAATATCATTAGTCAATTAGCTTACTCATTTTCTTATCTAGAATATATAGTTAACTATACCTAATAATTCCATTTGGAAAACCATTAGGATAGATTTTTCTTCTTCTCTACATCTAGGAGTCAACTTGCAAGGCCAGAAAAGACATATTACTGCTTTCAAAATCCCTTTTCTCATTACTGGGCATCCTCTAAGTACTTAACACTGTGTTGGGTATTGGTTTGCCATCAGGTTATATGAACAGACAGAAAATATATACAAGAAATAAATTTCATGCTCTCTCTTCCTTTATGGAAGCCTTAGAAACCATACACTGAAGAGAGCACTTTTATGGAATAAACTGAATTCCTAAATATCTCCATGAGACTAAGTTGAACCGAAACATTGTACAGAACATCCACATTTTTTCCAGATGTCTTAAGGCATCACAAATGTTACTGAAACTGGAGTTTACGATATAGAACATAGCTGAAACAGTCCATCTGTGTGGTAGTGCTGTTTGTCTAGAGGAAACATCTCCAGAGCATGCCAGGAATCCCTCAGGGCAATGATGGCATTTGGGTTCACCATGGCTATTACACAGATTTGTTTGAACACTGTTTACAAATATCTCCTAGAAGGTCAAGAAACCTGGATTAAATCCTTGCTCTTCCATTAATTAACTTGTAATGGAGAGAAAACAATTAGACATTTCTAAGTTTTGTTTTCATTTGTAAACAGCCAAATGTCCATTCAGTGAAAGGCGCTGGTCCACTTTGGCACTCAATACACGTTTCTTTTCAATTTTCTTTCAAACCATCCACCCACCCACTGACACCAAGACCTCCGAACTAATATTTCTTGGTAAATCTATCAAAAAAGACAACTAGACAGCTACTGACATTGTATTTGTGGTAAAAATGGCTTTTTTATAACATCTGTATGTTGGGTTGCTAAAAATCTAAAAAAAAAAAAAAATCAGTTTAAGCCTTGTTAAAGGAAAAGGAAGCCAAACTAAATAAATCCTAGATAGGCAGGTCTTAGAATGAATCCCAAATTTGTTTTCTGTAAGCCAGACATTTAGAAGTAGCAACACATTTTCCCATAAAAACAAGTTTTAAGATTCCCAAGCCAGCTTGTTTAAATATAGCCAAAATATAATTTGCGTTATATGACCATCCCCATTGAGAAGAAAAAAGAATTCATTGCAATATATACTCAGAATTCCAGCTTGGGATGATCTTCAGAAGATATTCCTCCTTACTGAAATCTTAGTAGCTAGAACATAGGGACTTCCTTTCACTAGTCATGACTCTGATCTTCTCACCAACTAGGATGTAGGCCTAGAACACTGCCTGTTCTTTCATACCCATCCCACCTCCAAACTCCAAACTCCAGTAGCACATTCACATGACAAGGATGTCCTTTAGGACAAGGATGGAAATAAGGGTAGCATGAGAGAGGCAAGAAACGTAGGCTTGTCTGAAAGGTGATTAAAAAGTAGGCAGACACTGGTGTGACTAATAGGAGGGTTTCTTTCTTATTTCTTTCTCTTTTACATACTTACTATCACTGAAAAACCAAAGCAGATTGTGGGCCAAGGACCAGATGGAGGAAAGCAGGATTGTATAACATGTAAGCTTTTCTACAGTGGCAAATGGATCAAATTTTCCCTTCCCTTACTTCTTCTCACTGCTGTACCAGTATTACAAATAAAGAAGATGACATTCAATCCTTTGATTACACCACTAGTTCTTTAAGGATAGGGATCATCTCCTGCCCAACTATGTACCCTTGATGTCTGAAAGTATGGCACACAATAGGTGGTCAATATGTGTACTGAATGAATCAATAAGTATAACTTCAATGAATGCTATGATTTGTCATCCAGAACCCCTTTACACCCGAGGGCTTATTTTCCTAGCTGATGGGAGAACTGCTGGCAGACAGCCCTCGGCTGTCAGCCCTCTTAGGGTATTACCTCAGCTGAAAAGAGCCATCTTGGCCCAAAATCATACTCCTTCCTGGGGCATCTTGCATCTAATGATTGGGGATCTAAAGGTCTAGCTTCCCTCACCTCAACTTGAGACAATTCTGAGGACCACCCCAGCTTTAGAGCTCCCCCTTGGGACTGCTGTGGCTGCATCAGGTCCAACTTTTCCAGTAGAAATTGGGCTTCCTTCCTTTGCACAGCATTGGTTCCAAGACGCCTCCTTAGTAAATGTGCTGCACTCGAATTTCCATCTCAGCGCCTGCTTTCAAGAAACCCAACCTGAGGACAACAGCCCAAGAGAGGATCCAGATCTGACTCAGATTTAAACCACGCAAGGAAAGGTATCTGACTTCATATTAAAGGTCAGTAAATATAAAAGGCTTTACAAAACTTAAGGAACAAATTATTTTATCCTTAGCAATTTGTTTCCATTTCAGCACTTTAAGTAATCAATAATCAAGAGACTTAAGAGTTTTTTTGAGGACTTCCTCAAAAAAAGCGCCTCTGTTTACTCTCATGTAAGCTATTAATGGCAAACTGTACCAAATTCAATTTTATCTAAGTTAAAAGAAAGGAAAAGAAATTAAACATTAATGGATTTAATGTAAATATGGTAAAAAGCACTGCAAAGATCAGTGCTGTTCTAATCACGGGTGTTAGTCAACATCTGACTTGGTATAGAACTGCTTTTCTACTAAAAGCTACTCAATATATTAAGTACAGTACTTTTCACTGCCATTAACAGAAATGCAATACTACATAAAAGTCATTATTAAAAAATGAAGAGTTACAAATTACTAGGACTATTCAAGGCACAGCTGAGCAAAAAATAAATGAAAAAATAAGTAACAAAAGGAAATGCATTAAAAACCAGAATTACTATTACCTTCAAATATAACAGCATAATAGTCAATATCTTGCCAAAATAAAATATAATAGTTTATCAGTCATTTTGTTTTATGTTTGTTTAAAAAGATGATGAGTTTGCCATTAATTATTTAGAAGGCCAGCTTCCTAATGGCAGATCCTTCTTCAACTAAAGAGAAATAAGAGTCACCTCTTAAAAATTTATGTTATATGGAGTCTGAGATGTATTAGGCCTTTGTCATCTTACCATGAACACTTCCTAATGTAATATCCCCAGCAGCAGAAGACAGAAATGATGATTCTGTATAAAGATACTTGGCTTCCAGCAAACCATCTTCAGTAGATATATTAACTGTACTTCCCTGCAGTTTATCTATGGTCACAGTCTATCAAAAGAAAAACTCAAAATCAGTTCATTATAAAACAAAGACTGGTAAAAAGTCAAAATGGTATCCTCAGATTTAAATGGGCAACTAGATAAAAAGATACTACCCAGTACACAATCACTTTATTTACGTTGATTCTCTAGCTCTAATTACAATATTGTGAGCAACAATGTATTCTCTATGGAATGTGGAATAGACCCATTAAATTCCTTCACTTATTTAGATCTTTAATTTCTCTTAATGATGTTTTATATTTTCTTTGTAGAGTTCTTCAGCTTTTGTTAAATTTATTCCTATTTGGTATTTTCTAAGTGTTATTATAAATCTTTTTTTAAACTTCATTTTATCCTAATTGGCTTTTGTATGTGATCTTAAATCCAACAACTTCACTAAACTCACTAATTCTAATAATTTTCCTGATTTTTAAGAAAAATTTTCTACATGCATATTTACATTATCTGCAAGTGATAGTTTCTTTACTTCCTTTCCAATCCTTATATTAATGCATTTTTCCTGCTCTTTCCTGCCTAATTATCTGGCTCAGGCCTCCAACTCAACAGTGAACAAAAGCAAGGAGATAGCAAGCATCCTAAACTTATGTCTCTTCTCAGAGGGAAAACTTACAATATAGCGTCATCATTGAGTAAGATGTTTGCTCTAGATATCCTTTGGATCCTTTGTATCAGATTCCAACTATTTCAAATTTGTTTAAATTATAAATAGGTTTTTAATTTTAGCACATATTTTATCTGATTTTATTGTACTATCATGATTTTCTCCTGTCATCTGTTAATTAGTGAATACACTATCAATTCTACAGTTTTTCCAGTTTACATCTAATAACAAAGTAGCTTTCTATTAAACAAAATGAAAAGAATTTTGTATCTATCCCTAAGCTTCCCTAACAAAATTTAGTATGAATTTATGTTTCAAATATTGAACACAATATAAAATGAAGATATCCAGTAATAATTTCTAATCATCTCTATCAAAGTTCAAACAAATGTTTTATAAGCGTCGAGTGTTAATTATGTCTGAGTGTTAATTACTTTTATGTTGACATAGAAACAGAATCACCAGGAAGGCATGCTACAATTTTGCCTGGCATCAAATTCAAGTATTACACTGGGGTGTTTAAAGAAAGATCGATTTTCAACACATCATCACCACACTAGTGTCATCCACTCCTAATACGTTTTTCAAAAACTGATAAAAAATGAAAATATTATATAAGAAGAATTGAGTTTCAAGAATACTAAAATTTGTAAGTACAAAAAAGAGAAAGAAAAGCACTCAGAGGTTCCACCAGGAAGCAAATTAGAATTACTTCACCCTCTGGATTTGAGATATATAACTTCCTTTTTTAACTTTCAGTAAGTATATAATATGCACCTGATTGCTTCTTATCTACAGTTTCTTTTTTTTTTTTTTTAATTTATTTTTTTGGGGACAGAGAGAGACAGAGCATGAACGGGGGAGGGGCAGAGAGAGAGGGAGACACAGAATCAGAAACAGGCTCCAGGCTCTGAGCCATTAGCCCAGAGCCTGACGCCGGGCTCGAACTCACGGAGCGCGAGATCGTGACCTGGCTGAAGTCGGACACTTAACCGACTGCGCCACCCAGGCGCCCCTCTACAGTTTCTTTTAAGCTAATTATAGATTCATAGGAATTTTCACTTTAAATCTAGTCAAAAAAAGATATTTTACCTACAATTCATTCAAATTTGCGAGAACATAGATATTTCACATTCCTCAGTGTTATAGCATAGGTGTAAAATTCCTGAAAAAAATCTGTCCTTTACCTACAAAGTTTCTTCATGAAAAGCTGCTTTATGCATGGCTTCAAACTCTCCAAGTATTTCCATAAAGCAGACAAGGAGGGACACTCTAGCTTTTTATAGATGGTGAGGCTGGTTTAGGCAATAACAAAAGATAAATACTGAAAGAATATTTGAAACTTAATTAAATTAGCAAAGGAGCACTTTTGATTAGACTCTCCCCACAACCAAATAAAGCCTTTATGAGACTCCTTATGAGTATCTGGAAATGGTCAAGGATTTACTTTGTTCATTAAACTCTAAATATTTTATTTTGTAGAAAACTAGAAAAATGTCCTCCCCTGCTGTACCAAAGCAGATGAAAGCATGTGAAAGTACCACACCTTCCCCACTACAATAATATAGTTATTTTAACCAATCATTCCACAAAATTAACTTCAAAGAAATTCAAAATTCACTGAGGGCCACATATGATGCGCTATATCAGATACAGACTAGAACAATTAAAGATAGGACACCATAGTTTATAGCAAAATGTTGAGGTTCTGATTTATAGTTATTTAATGTTAAGGGAACAAACAGACTCTTTGGATTAAACTGTATAGCTTGCTTATTAACAGAAGCAGCTGTTTAAAGAAAGAACAAAAAGTAGATCCAAAAATTAATACCTTCTTGACAGAGATATTGCTATAAATTAATTTTCTTTTCCATACAAGAAGGAAAGTTTTTCATAAGTTTAGTTACTATAAATCAACATATATAATAAAAATCAAACTTTAAGAAAGTACTGTGGCTTTGTAGCTCAGACTAAGAGAGGTCAAGTGACAACCATGTCATGAATTCATCCAACCATCAGAGGGAATGTATTTCTAGTTTGTCAGTACCAAACTTAGGATACTAAAATTAATGATACTATTTAGAAATAGACACTCCATTTAAAACAACATATTAAAAATACTGTTAAGTGTTTACAGTACTCATTTTATTCTCACAATCTTGTGAATAGGAAAAACAAATAATACCATCTCTATTTTATGAATAATGGAACGAGACTCCGTAAAGTTAACTGGTAGATCTAGGACTAGTCATCTTTCCTGTGTTTTCACTTACCTTTACCATCATCATTATCGTAAATACCATATTAGAGATAACTATGTGCCAGACATTGTTTTAAGTACTTTATCTATACTAACTGATTTAATCCTCATCACAACCCTCTGAGTTAAGTCCATTACTATTATTCCATTTTTTAGAAAACCAAGACACAGAGGTTAAGTAACTTGTCTGAAGTTACAGAGCTTAGTAAGTGGCTGAGCCTGGAATTAAACCCAAGTAGTCTGGTTCTCAATTCTGTTCTCTTAACCAATTCAATATGCTGCCTCTCAAATATCTATAGCACATCTCTGTGGAAGTTATATATTAAGAGTAAATATATAAGCATTTATTTTATATAAAAACCCATAAACTTAGAAATATACTTTAAATATGAACACTATACACAATATAAAGAAAATATCTACATTAACACAACACAAAACTCAATCAGGCAAGAAACAAAATAGTATAATACAAAGTAGGAATAAATGAATATTTAATAAACCATGAAAGTTGGAACAAATAAATAACTAACGAGTGGGAACAGCAGCTAATAATTAAGAAATGATTTTAATTTTTCTTTGATACCTTTATTTGAATATCAGTATGTAATATTCTGGTAACTTAAATCATTTCAATTCACATAAGCCATCATTTAAAGGACAGATTTAAAGGAGCTGCAAAGTTGGGACAATTTCGCTTTTGCACTTCCAAGCCCACAGCAATCCAAGGGGTGAAACTAAATGCCATCTCAAAAAAAGCTGCCACGTAAGGCCAGGCAGTATCTTTCAATACTTTCCTAGTTTAATTTAAAGGATAAATTCAAATGTTTGGGTTTAAACAATGTCCTAAAGGTTCTAAGACACAGGTGATGGAAAATAAAAGTGACAATAGTAGAAACAGTTACTGTTAAAATCTACATTGTTTAATTATGCCAACAATAATTTACCTACAAGATATATTTATAACTTGTCCTCACCAATTATCTCAGAAAAAAGCTGAGTAGAGAATTTAAATTTACAAAGAAAGATTCTCGCAAATTGTGTAAGTGTAAAATAAAAGGTGACCAAGATCTTTCTCAAAGATTTAAAACATTATCCATAATGTTAAGAAAACTGTGATAATTTATATTTCAAAATTACATCTATATTCTTAATAGTAGGCAAAATCACAGAAAGCAACAAAAGTTAACTTAAAAATACAAGCTATTTTAGAACAACCAAAAAATCCCTATAGGTAATAAAAGCTTTTGGAGAACAGTAATGCTAATGGTGCCATCTTGTGGAAAATGCTGAAGAAAGTTGTTTTGAAATTCAACCTTTACTAGTCTAAAGGAAAAGTAAACAGGTCTTAGAAAAATGCTCAAATAAATCTAACACACACACAAAAATTAATCCTGATCATGGCAGTATAACTTAATGATCGATTTTAATCCATGTTCATAAGCATCCCTTTACAACTTGGATTAAACATTTATTATTTAAAGATGTTATTGATTCCAAATAAAGAACTAAAGAACTGTCAAAAGTATTAAGTCACAAGCTAAAATTTAAGTTGTATAATATTTGATCAGTTAAATTTCAAATTTTAATTTACTAATGAACTAAAATGCATTCAAAAGAGGGAATGTTATGCCACAAAGTTTGTAGAACCTACCTACAAGTTGTGTGAGCCAATTGGATACAAAACTGTAATTGCTAAAAAAAAAAAAAAAAAAAAAAAAAAAAAAGTTTTAATCTTACACTTTTATCTGATGCATGAATATTTATATTTCCATAAACTGTTCCCAGACAGATCACTTTGCCTCCTTTTGTTTGAACATGTAATTTTTGACTCTGAAAGACAAATACAAAAATATAGAGGAGAAAATAAATTTGATTGAGACTCATAAAAACATTTCCAACATTTTATACATTTCTTCTTAAATAATAATAAAGCAGAAAAAGGAACCAGTAATAAAACAGAAATGCACTGTTTGGAATAATAACATCAACTAGGAAATAGAGTCAACTGCTATTAAAGGGGTTAAATAAGTCATCTGTACTCATTAGAGAATAAGAAGAGATATTTGCGTGTTCCAGTAACTTCACTGAAGAAGCGTTTGGGAATATAAGACCACCATAACTGGCTAACTAAACATAAATGATGAAGAAGATGATAATAATTACTGTTATTGCTCATCATTATTAATACTTATCATTTTTAATAACAATAGTTATCACTACTTGGCATTTTCTTTGTACCAAATACAATGTTAACTACTTTATATGATCTATGATTTTAATCTTCACAACTCAGAAATAAGTGTTATATTTTTTCCCATTTACAGAGGAAGAAATCCAAGAATCAGAAAGGTACAGGACAGTTAGAAAACAACAAAATATAAATTAACAGAATCAAGCTCTGTATGATTTCAAAACCCACACTCTATGGCTGGAGTCTTTGGAAGAAGGATATAGTCACACTGAGGGCAACAGCCTAAGTTGCCCATGATAAGGCAACAGAAGAATTGAAGGACTTGCCTAGAATGGTAGTTCTCAACTAAACATGATTTTGTCCCCCAGAGAACATTTGACAATGTCCAGAGATACTTTTCATTGTCATAATGTGTGCTATTTGCATTTAGTAGGTAGAGGCCAGGGATGCTTCTAAACATGCTACAGGGCACAGTTCAGCCCATGATAACAGGAAATTATCTGGCCTAAAATATCAATAGTGCCAAAGTTGAGAAACCATTTTCTGTTTTATGCCACAATGGCAGGAGGAAGAAAAGTGACAAAAAAGATATCTTAGTATTACCAAATGAATCAAAAATGCCAAAAGAAAAAAAGAGAGAAATGCAAAGAAACTGAGAGCAGCATAGTAGCTTCTGATTTAAAAAAAATTATATCTGCAGACTCTTGTGATTATTTTGAGTATCTTTATACTTGAACAGTGCCTACAGAAGTCACCATCAATTTTTTTAATGGTAATATACTTTTTATTAAGTTATGAATTTTAATTCCAGTATAGTTAACATATAGTGTTATATTAGTTCCAGATGTATAGTATAGTAATTCAACAATTCAGTACTCATCATGGTAAGTGTAATCTCTATCATCTATTTCCTCTATCCCCCCACTGACCTCCCTTCTGGTAACCATCAGTTTGTTCTCTATAGTTATGAGTCTGTTTCTTTCTTTGTCTCTCTCTCTTTGCTTTTTTGTTTTGTTTTCCTCGGCTTGTTTGTTTCTTAAATTCCACATATGAGTGCAGTCATATGGTATTTGTCTTTCTCTGACTTACTTTGCAGCGTAACACCCTCTAGGTCCATCCATGTTGTCACAAATTGCAGGATCTCACTCTTTTTTATGTCTGAGTAATATTCCTGTGCGTGCATGCGTGTGTGAGCATGTACATGTACATGTGTGTATATGTATACACACACCACATCTTATTTAGTCATGCATGTACTGATGGACACTTGGGTTGCTTCCATATCTTGGCTATTGTAAATAATGTTGCAATCTTTCTAAACTAGTGTTTTTGTTTTCTTTGGGTAAATACCCAGTAATGCAATTACTGGATCATATGATATTTCTATTTTTAATTTTTCAAGGAACCTCCATACTGTTTTTTACAGTGGTGCACCAATGTACATTCCCAAGCACATGAGGGCTTCATTTTTTCCACATCCTCACCACTTGTTATTTCTTATCTTTTTTGATACTAGCCATTCTGACTAGTGTGAGGTGATACCTCATTATGGTTTTGATTTGCATTTCCCTGATAATTAGTGATGTTGAGCACCTTTTCGTTCATCTGTTGGCTATCTATGTGTTTATTTGGAAAAATGTCTATTCAGGTCTACTGCCCATTTTTCCAATGGATTTTCTGGTTTTTAGGTGTTAAGTTGTGCTAAGTTCTCTGTATATTTTGGATATTAACCCCTTATCATATATATCATCACAAATATTTTCTCCCATTCACTAGAACGGTAACAAGGGTGAGAAGCAACTTCTTGAACTTCCTGTCCTGGACAAAACCAAGTTTCTTGTGTCTGATCATGTCAACGTGGGTGAGCCCATCAAGATAATTAGAAGGTGCTTACAGCTGAACACTAATCAAGTCTTCTTCCTGTTAGTGAATGGACACAGCACAGTGAGTGTGTCCACACCGATTTCTCAAGTATATGAAAGTGAGAAGGACAAAAATGGATTCCTGTATATGGTATATGCCTCTTAGGAGACATTTAGAATGAGATTGTCTGTATAAGACTAGAAAAATATGCCTGTTCTAGAATTTTTTAAACCTTTATCAAGGGGGAAAAAAAAAGGGATGTTACCAACTGAGATTGGTCAGTTCATCCAATCACAGATAATCAAACAGTAGTGTTCCTGCATAGGAATTTTAGGAAGTTATTTTCTTACTGCAAGCCAGAAAAACTGAGCTCCAAATGAGCATATTCAGCTTTGGAAAACTACATTATTTAACCTAGGCTGTTTTGTTTTGTTTTGTTTTGTTTTTAATTTTTTTTTCAACGTTTATTTATTTTTGGGACAGAGAGAGACAGAGCATGAACGGGGGAGGGGCAGAGAGAGAGGGAGACACAGAATCGGAAACAGGCTCCAGGCTCTGAGCCATCAGCCCAGAGCCTGATGGGGCTCGAACTCACGGACCACGAGATCGTGACCTGGCTGAAGTCGGACGCTTAACCGACTGCGCCACCCAGGCACCCCTGCCTAGGCTGTTTTGTTTTCAAATTTAGAAGTTCAAAAACAAAATACTTTGCATTCTAAAAAAATATTTTGTTCATAATTTTCTTTGCTGTGTGAAACTTTTTCATTTTGTAATTCTGAGTTTTTTGTTTTTGTTTTGTTTTTTGCTTTTGCTTCCCTTTCCTGAGGAGACATATCCATAAATATATTGCTAGGGCTGATGCCCAAGAGATTACTTCCTATGTTTCCTTCTAGGAGTTTTATGGTTTTAGGTCTCATATTTAGGTCTTTAATCCATTTTGAGTTTGTTTTTGTGTATGATGTAAGAAAGTAGTCCACTTTCATTCTTTTGCCAAGTAGCTGTCCAGTTTTCCCAGCACCATTTATTGAAAAAAAATGTTCTTTCTCCATTGCATATTCTTGTCTTTGTCACCAATTAATTGCCTATATAGGTGTGGGTTTATTTCTGGGCTCACTACCCTGTTCCACTGATCTATGCATCTATTTTTGTGCCACTACCATACTGTTTTGATTACTATAGCTTTGTAGTATATTTTGAAATCTGGGATTGTGACACCTCATTCTTCTTTCTCAAGACTGCTTTGGCTATTCAGGGTCTTTCATGGTTCCATACAAATCTTAGGATTATTTGATCTAGTTCTGTGACAGATGCTATTGGCATTTTGGCAGGGATTGGATTGAATCTGTAGATTGCTTGGGTAGTAAGGATACTTTAACAATATTAATTTTTCCAATCCGTGAGCATGGAATATCTTTCCATATGTTTGTGTCATCTAGCTTCTAATTTTGATTATGAAACTGAAAGTATACGATACTGAGTTTTCAGAAGACAATATTCTAAATGCGCATTCTAAAACTCAAGCACTGATGAGTGAACAATATAAAAGGAACTATGAATATTCTCATCCAATTAGTCATTCAACATGAATATTTCATTGTGTATCTTTTACAATAAGAACCCAAACCATATCATTTTGCTAAAAGGACATATGATAGGATTCCTTAATCTTTTATGACATTTGCACAATTAAATTTATTTGAAATGGTTCACATGTGAACAGATACTAAAGGAAGGTTGTGGGAGATGCAGGAGAGAAGCATCAGAGGAAAAGACCTCAAAAGGGAAGGGCTGGAGAAGGTGCAAGGCCTTAGGACATGTTTACACAGCTGAACACTGCTGAGGCTCATAAGGAACCCTAGAGCCATTAACATTGTCAAAGGCCGGATCCTCCTTCACACCTGACCCTTCCTAGTGATATAGAAACCAGTTAACTCGAAATTCAACCTTGAAAAGCTAAACCATTAGATTGATTAACACACTTGCTTGGCTGACTTTATGCACATAGCCTTTAGCAATTATCCTAATAAAAAGAAGCTTCATTCTGGAGTCAGGGCCTCATTCCCACTAGAGTATGAGGACCTTCACTAACTGCACTTTGTTTGCAGACTCATCTTTTGCAACTCTGGAACAATTGGTGGAGTCGGCAGGATTCAGTGCGGCAAACAGTCTTGGACTACTTCTGTTTACAGTCACAGGGGACCAAAGCAGAGCGGTAGGACAGGGGTAAGTCCCTGCTTTGGGATAGTGAAGTATGGGAAACTCCCAGTCTCAGGATCATGAAGCTCACTCTAACATACTTCGTACTTTATTGCGAAGTTCAGGAATAAAAGTGCAAAGGGGAACTTTTGATGAGCTCTGGTACTTGGTTAAAAAACACTGCTATTGGTTTAATCCTTCTGGAAAAAATCTTTTAAACCTTAAACAATGGAGATTAATTACAAAAACGCTTACCCATGCTCATCAAAATGGAGATATCATTTCTTTAAAAGTTTGGTCTTTTATGCTCTTTGAGATGGCTTTACAGCCTTTACAGTCTGACTCAGAACAAAATATTATTTCATCTAAATTAAAAACTCATCAAGAAGAAGGAGATGAATTGGATTTTACATCTGATAGTTTTGAGGATGAATCTTCTTCCAAAGGAATCAAAGCCATATAGCACCTGAGGAAAATACTTTACCAGAATGGCCTCCGCTGCCACCCACAAGTGATGATTAGAGCCAATTGTCTCTGGCTAGTCTACCTCAGGATAGAGATTTTAAGGAATATTCCCAAGCAGCTGCCAAAACTCCTTTTGTTTCGGGGAACTTCCTGTCTTCTCTGGCCCAACAGAGGCTGCCTAATTCCACTAAAGGAAAACAAAAACAAACCAAACAAATAATACAAAACAAAACAAAAATCGGTATCTGCATCGTCTATCTGAGCTGACAGACTTTAGAACCATGTGAACTCTTTTCTTTGCCCTCTGCGCCTCTGTCTGCCTTCAGGAAGATGTACGCTGTCAAAAGGCAAAGAAAACACTTCCTTAAACTTTAAATTTCCTCACTGGTTCCACAGGAAAAAATTAACAATGATAAACTTTTAAGAAAACACAGATAAAATATTAAGATAGACATGTCTTTTAACTTTATTCTACCAAGGTTGAGATAAATGGAATTTTTAAAATATACTGGTGTAAGGTTAAAATTCCGCTTTTCTCTCTGTTCAAAAAACAGAGTTTTCTTTGACTGTTCTGCTCTTGATAAGACAATGTAAACAAAGGTTTTTTCTTTTCTCTTTGCCAAAAACACCAAAGCTTTAGGTTTCATCTTTATCAAGTCTTTGATTGCTTAGGTAAAACTTTTCAATATTAAAGGAACTAAGTTTTGCTAACAACTATATAATGCTATACATTCGCCTTTAGGATCTTTTATTGACACGTTAATTAAATAAATAAAATTTTAAGATTTATAATAATTTACAATCCTATTTAGGATATGCTTTATAATAACATCCTAAGGTTATAACAAACTTCCCAGGATTTAAATGGTAAATAAAACATATTTAGTATTTAAACTGATTTATATTTGTTGGATTTGTCTTTCAAATTATCAACTTTAAATATAAAACTTTATTCTACTAAGGTTTATTAAAGGTCAAATAAACTCATGTTATCTCTGTTCCAATCTGTTAACAAAAGAATGACTTAAAGTAATGGTTAACTTTGTTTGCCTCATAGTTTTCATGGGTAATTGTTAAGATACCTTTCAAAGTCTTTGGTAACTAAAACATTTAAGTTTTGTTTGCATGATAAATTGAGATAAATTCATTGGATATCTAATGAGATAAAAAGCTAAGACAATAATTACTAAATATGGGCCTTTAGAAAAAGGCACAATAGGCCTTATTTTTGAATGGAATAGTCTTACACTTAAAGGTATTCATATGCATCCTGGTGTTATTGACTATGATTATGAAAATGACATTCAAGTTATGATATCAGCCAATAACCCTTATACTATTCAACCAGGAGATAAAATTGCTCAATTACTTATTCTTCCTTACACAGTGGGCCACAGCAATCCTGTTATCAGAACTGGAGGTTTTGGCAATACTGGAAAGCAATTATATTGGCAAACTTTTTTGAAAGATCCTCGTCCCAAAATACATCTTAAAATTAATAATAAATCTTTTATAGGATTAGTAGACACTGGAGCTGAGGTTACCATCATATCTGAAAAGTTTTGGCCTTCATCTTGGCCTGTTAAGAACATACCTGTAATTTTTACAGGACTTGGCTTCTTGGAATAAAAAGAAGTCAACAG
Organism: Prionailurus bengalensis; assembly: GCF_016509475.1. Lineage (NCBI taxonomy): Eukaryota > Metazoa > Chordata > Mammalia > Carnivora > Felidae > Prionailurus > Prionailurus bengalensis. The sequence continues at coordinate 80,981,785 of NC_057348.1, forward strand.
ATTATGAGATGTGAAGGACCTGAAGATCAGATAGTAACTCTTAAACCCTATGTGGCTAACATTGCCATTAATCTGTGGGGTAGAGATTTACTTCAACAATGGGGTGCATATATTAATATCCCATCTATATCTACTCAAAATAAAAATATAATATGTGCCATGGGATATGACCCACTGAAGGGATTAGATAAAAATCAACAAGACATTAAAACACCCCTCGAGATTTTCCCCAAACACAAAGCCACAAGGCTAGGATATCCAAATTTATCCTAGTGGCCACTGCCAAAGAACAAAAATATGCGCTGCCTTTAAATGGCTTAATGATGAGCCCATATGGATAGAGCAGTGGCCGCTTCCTCAAGAAAAACCGGCAGCTTTAAAATCTTTAGTTTCTGAACAATAAGAAGCGGGACATATTGAACCTTAAATTAGTCTCTGGAAATCTCTGGTTTTTGTCATAAAAAAGAAATCTGGAAAATGGAGAATGCTGACTGATCTCTGAGCCCTAAATAAAATCCTACAACATATGGGGGCTCTACAGCCTGGCCTTCCGAGTACAACCTGCTGCTATCCCTCAAGATTGGAAAATTATAATTATTGATCTTAAGGATTGTTTTTTCTCCATTCCCTTAAACCCTAAAGATTCGGAGAGATTTGCATTCTCCGTTCCTGTAATTAATCATGAGGAGCCCATAAACAGATTTCAATGAAAAGTTTTAACTCAAGGAATGTTAAATAGTCCTACTCTTTGTCAGCTTTTTGTTGCAGAACCTCTCCGATATTTATGATCTCAGTTTCCTCATGCTAAGATCATCCATTACATGGATGACATCCTTTTAGCTTTACCCTAACGACATGATTGGCATGCACTCTTTTTAGCAGCTCAGGCAACCCTCTCAAAATATGGCCTCATTATTTCAGAAGACAAAATTCAATTTGAAGATCCCTTGTTCTATTTAGGTAAAAAATTAGTACAAAATTCAATAATGCCTCAAAATGTTCAAGTTCGTAGAGATACCTTGCATCCTTTGAATGATTTCCAGAAGTTATTAGGAGACATTAACTGGTTACATCCTACTCTAGGTATACCTACTTATCAACTGACTCATCTTTTTGATGTACGTAAAGGGGATTCCAATTTAAATAGCCCTAGAAAATTAACTCCGGAAGCATCCCAAGAATTACAATGGATCGAACAAAAAATTGCTTCCAGTCAGCTTACTCGAATTGACCCCTCACTACCTGTTTCCTTGTTAATTTTACCATCACCTCATTCTCCTATGGGAGTACTTTGGCAGGCTAATGGAATCACAGAATGGATATTTCTTTCCACCAAAGCCTTTAAAAAAGTATCTACATATTTAGACAAAATAGGAATGTTAGTTTTTTTTTTTTTTTTTTTTCAACGTTTATTTATTTTTGGGACAGAGAGACAGAGCATGAACGGGGGAGGGGCAGAGAGAGAGGGAGACACAGAATCGGAAACAGGCTCCAGGCTCCGAGCCATCAGCCAAGAGCCTGACGCGGGGCTCGAACTCACGGACCGCGAGATCGTGACCTGGCTGAAGTCGGACGCTTAACCGACTGCGCCACCCAGGCGCCCCTGGAATGTTAGTTTTTAAGGGTTGGGAGAAACTTAAGGAAATAACAGCCCACGACCCTGAGACAATTATAGTACCTCTGTCTCATGCACAAATATCCATGGCATATCGGCAATGCATTTCATGGCAACTTGGAGTTGCAGATTATATAGGTCACATAGACAACCATTATCCTAAATCCAAATTAACTGAATTTATCAAAACCACCTCCTTTATCATGCCTCGAATTGTACAATCAGTACCTGTAAATGGACCTAATTATTTTACAGATGCCAACAAATCCAGTTATTCTGCATATTATGGTCCTACTTCTAAATATGTAAAATCCCCATATGCTTCAGTACAAAAGGCTGAACTCTTTACTCTTTGCCATATTTTTATTACTTAAGGATGTATCCTCCTCCATCAATATCTTAACGGATTCAGCCTATTCTAAACAAATGATTGAAAATTTGGAAACCATTAATATTTATTCAGATGGCTCAGAATGGTCTTATTTTTTTGAATACAATATTGTCTCCAACACCAATCCCATCCTATATACATTACTCACAAATGATCTCATTCTGGGGGCGCCTGGGTGGCTCGGTCGGTTGAGCGTCCGACTTCGGCTCAGGTCATGATCTCACGGTCTGTGAGTTCGAGCCCCGCATCAGGCTCTGTGCTGACAGCTCAGAGCCTGGAGCCTGTTTCGGATTCTGTGTCTCCCTCTCTCTCTGCCCCTCCCCTGTTCATGCTCTGTCTCTCTCTGTCTCAAAAATAAATAAACATTAAAAAAAAATTAAAAAAAAATACCTTTAAATAAAAAAAATGATCTCATTCTGGCCTCCCTGACCCCTTGACAGAAGGAAATGTTACAGCGGATTCCTTATTGGCAGCTCCTATTATTACAACACAAGATTTTCACAATCTGACTCATCTTAATGCTAAAGGCTTAAGTAAACACTTTTCTATTTCCCTTAAACTAGAGAAATTATCACACACTGCCCCACTTGTGGGCCTATTGTCATTCCTCCATACTCTCAGGGGGTTAATCCCAGAGGTCAACAACCTAATGATTTATGACAAATGGATGTTACTCATGTTCTGCAATTTGGTCGCCTTGCATATGTATGTGTATCAATAGATACATATTCTGGTTTTGTATGGACTACACCTTTGTCAGGAGGAAAAACGGCCTGTGTTATTCAGCACCTTTTAGAAGCATTTGCCACAATGGGACTCCCCCAGAATCTTAAAACTGACAATGGCCCTGCTTATACTTCTCACACTTTTCTTATATTTTGCCAAAACTGGGGGATTTATCATACTACAGGCATTCCTTTACAATCGACAAGATCAAGCTATTATTGAACATACTAATCATACATTAAAAACCATGTCACAAAAACAAAAACTTGGGGATATGACCTTGAATCCAAAGAATCAATTAATGAAAGCATTATTTACACTTAAGTTTTTGGATTTAAGAGGTGAACAAAAGCTCACTGCAGCTGAAAAACATCACACAGTCTCTAATACCAGACCCTTTGTACAACCAATATTTTGGAAAAATGATAATAACCAATGGTGCCCTGGGTATGTTAAATTGTGAGGTCGAGGATTTGCTCTTATATCCACAGATGACGGGGCTATCTGGCTCCCAGCCTGGCAATTAAAACCACAATATGAACAGATGGACGAACAGAAAAAGAGTTGACAATTTTCGACCACTGGACCTGGAGCAAAAGATTACAAAAAAAAAACCAAAACAAAACAAAGCCAAACCTCTGACATGGGGTCAGATGAAGAAGATGACTCTAGAAGCAGAACAGATCCTCCAAAAAACAGGAACACCTAAGCCTCTACTACTCTGTTCATTGCCGTGATGTCGGTTCTTACCCTAATCGTGAGCACTAAAGAGAATCACACATATTGGGCTTATATTCTAAATCCACCTCTTAATAGATTAATTACATGGGATGATCCCTCTTTCCCAGTTTATGTAAATCATTCAGTCTGGTTGCCTGGACCTTATGATAATAGAGGCCCATTTAAACCAGAAGAAGAAGGAAAATAATCCCTGAATATTCTGTAGGTGCAGATGGGCCACCTATATGCTTTGGAACAGGTGAACACTGTGTTACAGTTCATTCACAGGCATGGATAACAAAAATACCCAATGGGACTAATGTCTCTATATTGTGCTTATTACAGGGAGTCTCCATGAGAAGTCAAAGAATTACATAGGATCACCCTCCTAAATTGCCTCGATGTCAATTAAGAAAGATTATAAATCCTGAGGAATGGGTTAATTGGGAGCTCTGTAGAGGAGAGATTAATAGAGTTCTTCTTAATACTTCCAAAGGAAGCATCATGAATTGGGCCTCTGTAGGCTCTGTTTGGACCAAATACTCCAAAAGAGAGCTCCGATGGCGTCGATATCAAGACGACATCATTTCAGATGTAACATCTGAACCCATTGTATGGCATGAAGGAGGGATGGCTCCCCCCAGCCCACGTTTACCTGATGCGCCAGTTCATTCAGAACTTTGGAAAATTAGTACTGGATTATTAGGCATGGCCACTTGGAAAGGCCACTTAATGAATATTTCAAATAAATTCTCCATCTCTTTTAGATTAAATGAGACTCACAAAATCCAAGCATGTGTCAGACTTCCTTCTCTGTTTATATTAGGCATGCCTCATTGGGACCCTGATAACAATCTTCTTACTTGCCATAATTGTTCTTTTGATACTTGTCTTAATTCTACTATTTCTCTTAACCAGGAAAAACAAAGCTTATATAACCTTAAGGCACATAATGGGGTTTGGATGCCTGTAATCATGGATCAGCTTTGGCAACACTCCCCTGAAATGTTACTCATGGATGAAATATTGAAACATATCTTACACTGCAGCCTACGGTTTGTAGCTTTACTGGTAACTGCTGTACTTGGGATTATAGCTATTACAGCAACAGCAGCAACAGCCGGTTTTGTGCTACATCAGACTGTGCAAACCACCCACTTTGTACAAAACTGACATCAAGATTCAGAAAGGCTGTGGAACAGCCAACGGATGATCGATAGCTGAATAGAGAGCCAATTATCTGACTTGCAACAAGCTGTTCTTTTTCTAGGAGATCAATTGATTAGTTTACAACAAGAGATAAAGCTTCAGTGTGATTGGAACATAACCACCTTTTGTGTCACCCCCATGTATATAATCAATCTAAGATATCATGGGACCTGGTGCGTTGACACCTTCTTAATCAAGGCAATACCTCTGCTGATACAGCTCAATTACAAAAGGACATTTATGAAACATTCAAAAATAAACTTGAGATGATTTCTGGTGCTCCTTCTCTATCTGAGATAACTAATAGAATCTCGGAATTGAATCCAATGACTTATATAAAACCCTTAAGCTTTTCTGCGATTGGTATTTTTATATTAATCTTTGTCTTATTACTTTGCATATACCTAGTCTGGAGAAGAGGACAGCAACGAAGCGGAGAATAGGCTCTTTGCAAGAGCCTCTGTCTTTGCTTTCCAGCTTTGCCAAATGAAAGAAAAGGGGGAGATGTGGGAGATGCAGGAGAGAAGCATCAAAGGAAAAGACTTCAAAAGGGAAGGGCTGGAGAAGGTGCAAGGCCTTAGGACATGTTTACACAGCTGAACACTGCTGAGGCTCATAAGGAACGCCTAGAGCCATTAACATTGTCAAAGGCCGGATCCTCCTTCACACCTGACCCTTCCTAGTGATATAGAAACCAGTTAACTCGAAATTCAACCTTGAAAAGCTAAACCATTAGATTGATTAACACACTTGCTTGGCTGACTTTATGCACATAGCCTTTAGCAATTATCCTAATAAAAAGAAGCTTCATTCTGGAGTCAGGGCCTCATTCCCACTAGAGTATGAGGACCTTCACTAACTGCACTTTTGTTTTCAGACTCATCTTTTGTGATCCGGCCATACTTCCTGCAACAGAAGGTATGCAAATAAAAGTGGCTGCAAAAAACAAATGATGTAAAAATTTTTAAATGCATCAAATTAAACATGCTAGTTAGTGTTTATGAATCTAAAAATGAAAATGTTTTGCAATTATGAAGCAAAGGTGACTGACTTCTCTTCAACAAAATTATATGCCGTCAAAGTTCACAAAAGTACTTGACAATGCAAGTGTAAGAAGTAGCAGTAGAAATGAAAAGCTAGCGCCTATCAGAGATGTAGTTGAAATCATTTAGAGCTGAGACCAATCTAATTTTAAGAAAATTAAATAAAAAAGTGTTATTACAGGAAGCTGGATGGCTCAGTCGGTTAAGTGTCTGACTTCAGCTCAGGTCATGATCTCACGGTTCGTGAGTTCGACTCTCGCGTCAGGCTCTGTGCTGACAGCTCAGAGCCTGCAGTCTGCTTCAGATTCTATGTCTCCCTCTCTCTCTGCCCCTCCCGCCCCTCACTCTTTCTCCCTCTCTCTCTCTCTCTCTTAAAAATAAACGTTAAAAAAATTTTTTTTAAAGTGTTATTACAAAACAAGATGAATCCTTTGTTGTTTAGCACAAATACCTACTTAATCCTTAAATAATGAGCTACTTGATACATTAAAAATGTGACTACTATTTTAAGCATATTTTTATTTTTTTAATTTATTTTTATTTTTAATTTATTTTTATTTTTTTAAATTTAAATCCAACTTAGCTAACATAAAGTGTTATAATGATTTCAGGAATAGAATTTATTGATTCATCACTTACATATAACATCCAGTGTTCATCCCAACCAGTGTCCTCCTTAACGCCCATTGCCCATTTAGCCAATCTTCCCACCCAACACGCTTCCAGCAACCTCAGTTTGTTCTCTGTATTTAAGAGTCTCTTATAGTTTGTCTCCCTCTCTGTTTTTATCTTATTTTTTCCTTCCCTTCACCTATGTTCATCTGTTCTGTTTCTTAAATTCCACATAGGAGCGAAATCATATATTTATCTTTCTCTAAGTTATTTCATTAAGCATATTTTTAGTGCTTAAGGCCCTTTCCTTACTCTTTAATAAACAGAATAAAACCATTTGTTAAAACGAAAATTTCTTTAACTTAATAAGATCTCAGAATACTAAGAATGTATTATTAGTTTCACTGTACACTTTAAAATGAAATTTAAAAGAAAAATGAGGATGGGCCACATGGGTGGCTCAGTCTGTTAAGCATCTGACTTCAGCCTTAGGTCACAATCCCACAGTCCCTGAGTTCAAGCCCTGCATCAGGTTCTCTGCTGTGAGCCCAGAGCCCACTTTGGATCCTCTGTCTCCCTCTCTCTCTCTCTCTGCCTCTCCACTGCTCTCGTATGCACACTCGTGCTCTCAAAAGTAAATAAACATTAAAAAAATTTTTTTAATTAAAAAAATAAAGAAAAATGAGGAAAACCTTCAGAGTTGCTACAACCTCTGGACTTTCAGAACAGAACTGATTTCAAGGTAAAATTTCTGCCAGAAATGTCTGAAAGATGAATAAATAATACTTAACATTCTCAACATGATACTCAGAATAATAGCTTTATTTTGATACTGCAGCTCAAAGTTTAAGGTTTTTTAAAACAGTAATATTGAAACACAATTAGAAAAATTTTCATACCTTAACAGACTGTAAGATGCCAGTCCCCTGCTCAGTTTCAATTTTGCAATTATCACACTCAATATTTTGGACTTTTACACAGCCAGACCCTGATGACTTGATATTCAAATCTAGAAATAAAAAAAAAAAAAAAAAAGAAAAAGAAAAAGCAAATTAGTACTATGGCTAATGAGCTCCAAAGCATTTTAGTAACCCCTAGAAATCCAGCTCCTGAGTTATGTTCATAATATTACTGAGCTCTGGAGAGAGCACAGTTGTCAGCACCTAAGGGGTCCCACCACAGCAACAGGACCAGATGTAGTGCCCTTTTCTGCTTGTTTTAAGAAATAAAGCAGTGATTTCTGTTGACCTGTATCACCTAAAGAGAAAGTAAGTAATATAGGAGACAAGTCAGGGAGGTCATCAGAGACTCTAGTTATTATAGACATTCCTGGGAAAGATCATAGAAGCCTCTTCCCCACTGAGACAACACATACACACAGACACACACACAGAGGTTCGAATAAGAATATAGCAAGTTAAAAAGTCATTATGAGGGGCGCCTGGGTGGATTAGTTTGTTAAGCATCCGACTTTGGCTCAGGTCCTGATCTCATAGTTTGTGGGTGGGTTTGAGCCCCACATCGGGCTCTGTGCTGACAGCTCAGAGCCTGGAGCTTGTTTCGGCTTCTGTGACTCCCTCTCTCCGTCCCTCCCCTGCTCACGCTCTGTCTCTGTCTCTCAGAAAATAAATAAATGTTAAAGAAAAAAAAATTTTTAAGTCATTATGGTAAACTGAATATGCCAGTTAGCCTCTTCTCATATTCATGAAGATTTAAAGATTTGTTCTGAAATCTCCTATAAATTAAAAGCATGTACAGGAATAGTATGTATCTGTGTTTGTTGCCCCACACACAAACTACTGGGGCTTAATATCACAATTTTAATAGTTATGGCATAAAAAATTTTCTACAGTTTTGTATATAGCAGTCTCTATAAAGGTTTAATAAACAGCAATACTAGAATAATCTAAATTATACAAACCAACAGTTTTACCCCATCTTTACATGGAAACAAATGTAACCAAGAAACGTTTACCCAGTTAAGTAGTGTTGCAACATAGCCTTCATCCAAGGCAGTGTTGATACACATGGAGAGAAAGAAACATACTCTAAATACACTCTACCCACCCCGCCCCCCACTAGGTAGGTAGAGAAGTTAAGGCCAGACACTGAGTGGTAACAACGCTACTCTTATCTACTCACAGAAACAGGTATAAACAAACTGGAGGAACAAGTAAGTATGAAGAAAACTGAATTATGTTGATTTAAGGAGCTCGTGTATAGACATGTAGAAAATGGTAAATTGGAAATGGGATTCTGGCTCTAAAAAGAGGAATCTACCAAAAAAAATGAGGTTAAGGATCATCAATATGAATGGTTTCACTTTTATCTGCGCTACCATAAAAATTTTGCTTAACTCTATTTCGATACTTAGTCCATTTTTTATTATGATAATATAACGGGAAATCTTTCTCCCCAACCCAGAGGGTTCTATTTTGAGGTTAGGGTCTCTTATTCATCTAGACTAGTTTAAAGAAGTTGAGAAGCAGTAAAGCATAGTGGTTGAGCAGGCTGCAGTCAATTCCCATTCCAGCTCCACCACTTTATATCTGAGAGATAGCTGATCTATCCCCATGAGAACAGAAGTTTCACGAAGGCATGGATGTTTTCTATTTTGTCACCCACAATAAACACTTGATGAAACTTGCTATCTCTCCCACTTCCTTAGGTGAAACAGTGCCAATAACAGTATCTACTCTATAGCGCAATTGTAAGGGTTAGAAAAGACTATCTTAGAAGTGTTAGCTGCTGTCATGATCATCATTAGTATCATCCTTCAGTCAGGAAGGAGAGCCTGGGGAGACTTCCCTAGCACAATGTGTCCACACTGGCTTGCATTTGAGAAATATCATGGAGCCCAAATACTCAGAAACATTGCAGGCATTATCAACTGAAGTTTCCCAGGCAGTTTTACTGTGTGTGCGTGCGTGCGTGCGTGTGTGTGTGCGTGCGTGCGTGTGTGTGTATGTGTTTTCAAAGACTGCTACTCATGGAAAATTTACAATGGAGACGTATCAGTAAAAGGTTGGGTGCCTATTTCAAAGCGAACACTTGGTCCAGGTTAGATATGGAACATCCTATAGACAGAGCTGTTTTGGAACAGACCCCAGGCTGTGAGCACTGAATGGATTGTCAAGAAACTACAACCCTGAAAAATTAACCACTTTGCTACTGACAAAGTGCAGTGACAGAAAAATTAGGAACTAAGTGCCAAAGGAGAATATAAGGGTTCCACAAATAATATTTGACTTAGATTATTCCATATGAGGTTTCCAATGTCTTTAACTGCGAACCTGATGTCTAACTTTCACCAGGAAACCCACAGTAGAACAAGAAAAAACAAACAAAAAGAAAAAGGGGGAGCAGGTTCCGAGGGCGGACAATAAATTAGGTTGGAAAGTCAAAGGAACCAATGAAAAGTGCACGTCTGCCCAATTTCAGAAAGTCGCCGGCTTGCCCTGGGACCCAAACCCGTTTTCACTTCACTTCACTTGCCAAACTTCAGGGGCGCGTTCACCTCCACGGACGCCTGGGGGTCGATGGTGTCAGACACGATGGTTACCTCCTTCAGCGCCTCGTCGTATTTCACCTGCAGGCCGGCCAGGCCCCGCGCCCCGCCTTCCGCTGATCTCACCGCGACCAGCACGCGGTCACCGTCGGGGTAGGTGAGGGGGTCCAGGGGCCTCACGGCCAAATGGCACGGAAGCCGCGCCCGCAGCCGACCGAATGGGCTCACTAGCAGCGCCCACTCCTTCAGAGCCTGGCGCGCAAGGCCTGGCCGAGAGACTGTGGGTTCGGACCCAGGCTGGCGCTGGCCCCCACCTGAGCCGTACTCCCGGGCCGAACCAGCCCGACACGCCCAGCTAACCGCAGCTCTGCCGGCCCCAACTCGGAGCTGGCTGAGCCGGAGGCGGCCCAACCCCCAGCCCGAGCAGGGGGCGAACATGGCGCGCCCCTCTCGTGCTCCCTCTAATCCCCTCAACCACACGCCGGTCTCGCCACCAGCCAGTCAACCTGACGACTACGCCTACTCAAGTCAAAGGGGGTCGTTTGAGAGGATTTGTTGAAGCAACAGCAAGACTGACCACTTTCTCTGGCAATTTAAACCTCAATAGCACACGCCTCACCGGCAAGTTGAAATTTCAAAGCTCTAAGTATCTACTCTGACTTGGACTCCTCGCCTGCGCCCTCCCCTTTCGCAAAGGTGCATGGGATAGGTAGTTTCAAAGGGGACGATAGGTCCGAAGGGCTTTGAGCAGCTTAGAAACTACATATCCCAGGAGGCAATGCGCAGGGTAGAAAGGGTAGTAAGACCACGTGTTAGACCCGCCTCCGAAGGCGTGCGCTGCTGGCCTGAAGCCCATTAGCCATTGGAGGAATAGGGAAAAAAAAAAAAAAATCTACTTGGGAATCCAACTGGCCAATGGAAAGCGCGGAAGAAACAAGGTGGGCAGGACTGCGTGGTTTCCTTGGATACCCGGGACGCGACTACTTTGATAGAGGGTGGAGCTCTGGAGTGAGACCCTGGAGGCCCTAACCCACGGAGAAATATAGGAACTAAATAAGGATCAGGACCAAGTTAAGGGGTAAGAAACTGCGCTTTTAAAAAGTGAGAACTAGATGCAAACTAAAGTACCCTCGGTGGGTGGTTAGATACAAACTTCACTAAACTAGTGGGGGTTACCCTGAGATGGAGAATCCCTGGGCAAGAGGGTAAAGAGCCAGATTGGTGTTTTTTGATGAACTCCCTCTTTTGATAACAAATTTAGGAATAGCATTAGAGCCCTGCCTTCTTCCTGATCCTAAGTGATCTTAAGCCAGTCATTGAACGTCTCTGGGTTTTAATTGCTTGTCCTTAAAACGAGGTCAATAATACTTTCCTTGTCTTTCCTCAGAGTTTTTGTAAGGATCAAATGATATAAATGGATGTGAACATGAGGCACAGGCTACAAAATTGCCGTGTAAATTACTGTATTTTTATTTTAGGGATAGCACTGATTCTTAGTAACAAAGAAATATCTGAGAGATCGGGACTTGTGTTGACAGCAGCATTGATCTCTTTGACTACAAATGCTCCTACAAAGAAAAATCAGTCAGCATAGTGCAATGAGAAGAGCATGGGACTATTTCCTGGCTCTGTCACCTGGCTCTTTATCTGCGTCTCCTGGATCTCTTTCTTCAGCTTTAAGATGAAGAAGGATTGTACTAAATGACTCTGTAAGGCATTTTTATCTTCTATAATTCTGTGGGCAATTATAAAAATGGAAAAAAAAAAACCCACGAGATTTATTTCCTGCTTGCCGACATATCTCTCCCTTTCTGTGCCCCTTCCTCCTCCTACCAGTTATTCCCTAAGTTCTTTAGTAAAGACAAACTTCAAGCAATGATGTTTAATAAAATGCAAGGGCTGAAACCAAATGTCTTAGAAAACTGAAGCCCTTGGCCAAGTGCAAATTACTGGGAGGTATAGTGATAGACTAGCTAAGTCCTAATGAACTTGGCTAAAGTCCTCATGGTCCCAGGTCACAGGGTTCTCTGCCAGCCATTACCTTTTTAAAAATTCAGTGTTTTCTTAGGTTATCATTTGCTCTTTTCTGTCCTCCTAGTTCTTTCTCCCTCCTTATTCTCCCTCCTACTGAAGACTTATGATAGATGCTTAGCTTTTAGGTTCACCAAGTTCCTGCTATATACTAGTTCTGTCCTCGGCTTTGTGTTTCATTTGGTCATAATTATTCAAACTGCTCTTCAAACTGTCTTTTTAATGAAAACCCACAGGGATAACTTTGAAAATCAATTTGAAAAAGGCATTGGTTTAAGCAAGTTAAGAATGCACTCACATCTGTTGTGCACATGCCAAATATTTTTAGATTAACTAGGAATACCTACCAGATTATTTTGTTTCTATGGTAATATTTCCTTGTGAGAACAGCCAAGTTAATGGAATTGGCAAATGAACCATAGTTGTCCATGTGGCAAAATCATTGTTTGATTATTTTCAAATAAAGCTAAAGAAAAGTGACTGAAAAACTGCTTTTCTGATTATAGGAGTGATCTCATGTGATCTCACAGTTTGTGACTTTGAGGCCTACATTGGGCTCTGTGCTGACACCTGAGAGCTGGGTACCTGCTTCAGATTCTGTGTCTCCCTCTCTCTCTTCCCCTCTCCCACTCACATTCTGTCTCTCTCTCAAAAATAAACATTAAAAAAAATTTTTTTAATGTGTATACATGACCTGGAAATTATACTTCTGGGGATTTAATGTAAGCATAAAACTATGGATGTTCAAAAAACTTACGTTCAAAGAATTTTGTTTTATAGAGTTACTTATGATAATGAAGAAGTGAAGCAATTTAAATGTCCAGAAATAGTCGTAGTTACATAAATCAGTATATATCTGGAATATTCTGCAACAATTTAAAATTATATTCTGAAGAATATTCAATGATATAGGAAAACTTCCATAATATAATTGGAAAGGAAAAACCTCCAGTTCTCTTTCTGTGTGTTTCTCCATTACTCTCACACTACTACCACACTCACAACACTTCTGCTGATACTCTGGGTGTTCTGCAGTTTAACTCAATTCTAACACCATCTACCTGTAAATAGTGTCAGATCCCACAGGTTAAGGGCTCAGTTCCACAAGACTGCTCTCACCTACTTGATATGCCAATTACATGTAGTGGTCCCTGGGTTACCCACAACTTCTGTCTGATTTGGCTACAAATCAGAGGTTCCCACAACCCCTTCTCAGTTTTTATTATTATTTTTAAATGTTTATTATTGAGAGAGAGAGGGCAAGCAGGGGAGGAGCAGAGAGAGAGGGAGACAGAGAATCTGAAGCAGGCTCCACGCTGTCAGAACAAAGCCCAATGTGGGGCTCAAACTGACAAACTGTGAGATCATGACCTGAGCCAAAGTCAGATGCTCAACTGACTGAGCCACCCAGGCACCCCAACCCCCTTCTCAGTTTTGATGAACTTGCTAGAGTGGTTCTTAGAACTCAGGAAAACATGTTTACCAGTTTATTAAAAGATATAATGAAGGATACAGATGAACAGCCTGATGAAGAGATACATAGGGTGAGGTCTGGGAGGGTCCCTAGAACAGGAGTTTCTGTCTCCCTGGGGTTGGGGTGTGTCTCCTTCCTTGTGTGGATTTGTCTGCCTACATGGAAGATCTACATACCCCATACTATTGGGATTTTTATGGAGGCTTCATCAAGTAGGCATGATCAATCATTAATCCCATTTTCAGCCCTTCTTTCTTCTTAGGAGAATGGAGGCAGGGCTGAAAATTCCAAACTTCTAATCATGGTTTGTGCTCTCCAAACCCTCATCCAGGAGCCATCCAGAAGCCCACCCAAAGTCACCTCATTAGAATGAAAGGTAATTACACCCAGAAATTACAAGGGTTTCAGGAGCCCTGTGCCAGGAACCAAGGAGAGATCAATATATATTTTTTCTATTATCTCACAGTAATATTAAGTGAAAAGAGTAGAATGCCAAATTGTATGTTTAGTATGATCTCAATTCTATAATGATAATAATAGTAATTTTAAAATAAAATTGTATTTAAAATATATTCCATTGAAACAATTCCAACTTGATAACAATGGTTATCTCTAAGTAGTGAGATAATTAATTTTTCATTTTTTGTGTATAAACATATATTACATCTATAATTTTAAAATATTAAAAGCATTTCTTAAAATACATTGTTTCCTAAGACTAACTCAAATAATGAAATAGGTGGAGAATTTCTTACTATCTAAATTTAAGTGCCCATTAAGATTTTATTTAATAATTGTTAATAGATGGACAGCAGAGGGCATGAGAGAGTTTTCAGAAAAATGTAACTTAAAGAATTCTGGAATTCTTCAGTGAGGGAAGCCCTAGGAATTTGCTAACTTTCTCCATTATAAACTTTTAAAATAAATATATCTTATGGCTTTTATTCTTCTTATGAAATCTTAATAAATCAATAATATAAACTAATAACTGACAGTACTAAGAAGTATTTAATGAACACATAGGTAGCCTCATTTGAAATCTACATGTTATTTCCATGCAGATGATGTACTGGAAAAAGTTTGTTATTTCATGCAGTCAAATTCCCCCACTTTAAACACCTTGAGAATTTGCCTATGTTACAAATATTCTCGAGTACTTTGTATGCTAAAACAATATGTATTTGTGTGTATATGTGTTTGTGTGTCTAAGATAATATTTTATTGCAACCAAAGTTTACTCATAATAGAAAAATTTTTAAAGCTAACTTAGGCAAGAGTTCTTGTATGTGCTAACACTTAACGCCATTTCTACAAGATAGCAATAGTGTTTCAACCATTCACACAGTGGTAGCACTGAGTAGAAATATCAGTTACATTTTATATATTTTGAGACAATGCTGTTAGTTATGTATGGGTTCAAGATTCATATTGCTTCCTGATAAATTTTCTTTTTTGTCATTAAGTAATGACCCTCTTTATCTCTAGTATTGCTTTCTGTCTTTTTAAAGTTTATTTTTATTTATTTTGAGAGAAAGATAGAGAGCAAGCAGGGGAGAGGCAGAGAGAGGGAGACAGAATCCCAAGCAGGCTCTGCACCCTCAGCACAGAGCCCCATGTGGGGCTTAAACTCACAAACCATGACATCATGACCTGAGCCAAAGTCAAGGGTCAGATGCTCAACTGACTGAGCCACTCAGGCGCCCCACTTTCTGTCTTGATACATATTTTTACCTAAAAATATTTTAATTCTTTTACTTCAAACCTGTGACCTTATAATTGGGGCTTGTGTCTTATAAACAGAATACAGCAGGATATTTTAAAACCAATTTGAGAATCTGTCTCAATAGTAAATTAATCCACTTACATTTTTTGTAATTACTCTTTCATTTGTATGTATTCTTACCATCTTATTTTGTGTTTTCTATTAATCTTTCTTTTTTGCTTTTTTCAGGGTGGGGTCCTCTTTTTTCTCTATTCATTTAGTCTATATATTTTTCTTTATTCACCTGTTTCCTCTAATCAATCAATACCTTCATCCTCCTTTTGAACAATGGAATTCTTTAACATCAGTTTTTTTCTTTTCCATCTTTCATGTCATATTGCCTTGTATATTTTAGTTTCACTTTGTTTTTTGAGGCCACACAAGTAGTTGTTATTGTTTTTTATATTTTGTGCTTGTTTGAATTTAGCAACATTTACCAATTTATTTGCTCACTTCTTTCCTTCTAGATTTAGTTTTGTTTTTACTGAAGTATATATTTTTTTTAAATTTTTTTTCAACGTTTTTTATTTTATTTTTGGGACAGAGAGAGACAGAGCATGAACGGGGGAGGGGCAGAGAGAGAGGGAGACACAGAATCGGAAACAGGCTCCAGGCTCTGAGCCATCAGCCCAGAGCCTGACGCGGGGCTCGAACTCCCGGACCGCGAGATCGTGACCTGGCTGAAGTCGGACGCTTAACCGACTGCGCCACCCAGGCGCCCCTGAAGTATATTTTTATATTTATTCAATGGATCTCTGAGTAATTTCTTCAGACTTTGTCTGAAAATGTCTTTATTTTGCCCTTTTAAATAATAGGTTAGTTGACAGTTACCGTTTCTCAGTACTTTGAAGAAGTACAGTTTTTGCTAATGACAAGTCTTCTATCTGTCTAACTTAGTTCTTTTGTAGAGACAAAAGAACTTGGTTGCTTTTAGAATTTTTTTTTCTTTGTTTAGATGGTCTACAGTTTTAGCACTTTGTGTAAGTTCATTTCTTTTGTTTGCTTTTCTTGGTTTTATTCTTATTTTTTTAAATTTTTTTTAAACGTTTATTTATTTTTGAGACAGAAAGAGACAGAGCATGAATGGGGGAGGGTCAGAGAGAGAGAGGGAGACACAGAATCTGAAACAGGCTCCAGGTTCCGAGCTGTCAGCACAGAGCCCAACGCGGGGCTTGAACTCACGAACCGTGAGATCATGACCTGTGCCGAAGTCGGACGCTTAACCGACTGAGCCACCCAGGCGCCCCTGCTTTTCTTGGTTTTAAAGAAAAACAGTAAAATTCATTTTTTAGGTGGACAGCTCTATTAATTCTGGCAAATGTATACTGTGACATAACCACCATGACAATCAAGATGTAGAACTTTTCCATCATTGCCAAAAGCTCCCTCATGCCACTTTATAGTCACTCTTTCTCCCCCAACACCCAGTCCGTGGCAAACACTGATCTATCCTTATACTTTTGCCTTTGCCAGAAACTCATATAAATGGAATCATATAATACATAGCCTTTTGACTTAATATAATGTATTTGAGATTCACCCATGTTGTTGAATGTAGCAGTAGTTTATTCTTTTTTATTTCTGAGTTGAATTCCATTGTATGAACAGTATGAAAACAATCTGTTTCCAGTTTGGGGCATTTCCCATTTGGGGTAAATATTAATAAAGCCAATATAAACATTTGTGTACAGCTTTTTAATAGATGTATATCCTCATTTCCTTTGAATAAGTGCATATGAATGAATGGCTGGGTCATTTGATAAATGTATGTTTAGCTTTATAAGAAATAAGTAAACTTTTCCAAAGAAGCTATACAGTTTTGTATATTAGCAGTACGTGAGAGTTCCAGTTGCTCCACGTCCTCACCAACATTTGGTATTGCCACTTTTTTTAAAACAGTCTAATAAGTGTGTAATTATATCCCATTGTGATTTTTATTTGCATTTCCCCAATTACTAATGAAGTGAGCATATTTTCACATTCTTATTTGCCATTTGTATATCTTCTTAGGTTAAGTATGTGTTCGAATCTTTTGCCCGTTTTTAAAATTGGTCTGTTTGATTTCCTGTTATTGAGTGATGAGATTTCTTTGTATTTCTCAATACCAGTCTTTTATCAGATACATTGTTTGCATATATTTTCTTCCTATCTGTGACTTGTTTTCAGTTTCCCAATACCATCTTCTGAAGAGCAGATCTCCTAGATTGTGAAAAATTCCAAAATATCTATTTTTACCTTTATGATTTATAAAAATCTTGGGGGAAAAAAACTTTCTCCAAACCAAGGTTGTGAACATTTTCTCTTATGTTTTCTTCTGAACATTTTTTATTGTAGATTTTACATTTAGGTATGTACCTCATTTCAGTTTACTTTTTGTAAATGATGCAGGGTATGGTTTGAGGTGTGTGCATTCTTCTACATAAGGATGTCCAGTTGTTCCAGCATAATTTGTTGAAAAATATGATCATCTCAATGCATTAACAAAAATTAGCCAAATTCATTACCCATTTCTGTTAAAAACTCTCCATGAACTTGGAGTAGGTGGAAACTTCCTCCACCTCACAGGCAGCTATGAAAACTTACACTTGATACCATACTTAACTATAAAAGACTGAATGCTTTCCCTGTTAAGATGTGGAACAAAGAGAGAATGTTCACTCTCACTATTTTTGTTCTGCATTGTACTGGAGATCCTACATTGTGGAATAAGGCAATACAAAGAAATAAAAGGAATCTACATTGGAAATGAAGAAGTAAAATTGTGTTTATTTGCAGAAAGCACAATCACGTCAGTAGAAAGTTCCAAGGTATATTATGCAGAGCTACTGAATTAATAAAAATGTTTCACAAGGTTATAAGGCACAAGGTCAATGACAAAACCAGTTGTATTTCTAAGGACTAACAATGGCATTTGGAAATTGAAATTTAAAAACAATACAATAGCATACAAAATGTGAAATACTTAGGGATACATTTAACAAAACATATACAAGACCTATCTTCTGAAAGCCATAAGACATTGCTGAAGAAACTGAAGATGATCTAAATTAGTGGGGAGAATGTTTGAGGAACAATAAGACTCAACATTAAGATGGCATATCACCCCACACTAATGTATTGATTCACTGCTCAGTCAAAATTGCAGTAGGCTTTTTAAAAAAAATAGAAATTGACAAGTCGCTTCTAAAATATATATGGGAGGGACACCAGGGTGGCTCAGTCAGTTAAACATCCGACTTTGGCTCAGGTCATGATCTCACAGCTCGTGAGTTCAAGCCCTGTATGGGGCTCTGTGCTGACAGCTCAGAGCCTGGAGCCTGCTTTTAATTCAGTGTCTCCCTCTCTCTCTGCCCCTCCCCCACTCACACTCTGCCTCTCTCTCTTTCTCTCAAAATTAAAATAAACATTAAAAAAATTTATATATGGGAACAAAAGTACATAGTATAGTTAAAACATTTTTGAAAAAAGAACTAAGTTTGAGGACATATTCTACCTCCTTTTAAGACTTACTACAGAGCTATGATAATTAATACAATGTTGTATTGGTGTAAGAATAGACATAATGGGACAAAAGAGAGAACATAGAAATAGACTGATTTAATTTTTGAGAAATATGCCATGATAATTCAATGGCAAAGATACTTTTCCTAACAAATGGTGTTGGAACAACTGGATATCCATATGCCCCTCCTCTCCAAAAGAATATCAACCCTTCACACCACACACAAAAACTTGAAATAGACAAAAAATGCAAGTAGACGAGCTAAACCTCTCAAAGATCCAGAAGAAAATATAGGGGAAAATCTTGTGATATTGAGTTTGGCAAAGATTTTATTTTTAACTTCCTATTCCAATGTAAGGTAGAAAAATTGGCTTGGTAAATATTCTTCTAACCCTATAATGAATATAAGAACCTTTGCTTTTACAGGAAGGAAAGAAATTGAGTAAGGGATGCTGCCCAAGGGGAGGAAGACTGAAGTGGAGTTCCGCCCAGGGCCAGGGGAAGCCTGAGAACAGGAAGTACTTATGCAATGAAAAGGAGGCCCTGAAATTTCTAGACATGGGAGAAGGAACTTTGCCTACTTATGGTCTAAAGCTGGGCCTGCCCTAAGAGTTGACACATATTCTTTCAAGGACTTTAAAGGTTTTTTTTTTTTGCTCCCCTTCGCCCCCCACCACCCCCACCCTGCTGCAATACTCAGTATCCTACATAGTCCTTCTTTTCCTACATTAAAACATCTCATAGTGGGATTTGAAGGTTAGGCTTACCAGGACTCTTACACCAAATCTTAAGAAGTATTCTGGGACAAATTCATGCTAGAGAAGACGCAGATCACCTTGTCCAACCTATGGATTCCTAAACTATTTGATCCAGTCCTAGGCTGACCTCTGTTTATTTGATCCCCATCAAAATCATTTAAGGCACATTACACATGAAAGCAGAAGAACCCAACAGTGGTGGGAGGGAGCTAACATGTATTGAGGAAAGCACAAACCATGATTAGAAGTTTGGAATTTTCAGCCCTGCCTCCATTCTCCTAAGAAGAAAGAAGGGCTGAAAATGGAATTAATGACTGATCATGCTGGGTCTGGGCTGAGATTTTGTTCCATTTAATCTTCACAACAACCCTTAAATCATCTTGCAGTAAAGGAAATATCCACTTAGAGGATGAATATCTTGCCCAAGCTCACACAGGAAAGGGAAGAATGAAATTCAACCGTGAATTGATGAACTTCAGGCTATTCATTTCCATTACTCCATGTTGTCATCCTGGTAGACTAAGTTAAAGCCACTAATCCCAGTCTTTGATGAAATAACAGGAGGAGAAGGAAGAGGAGGAGGAGGAGAGGAGGACAAGAAGGAAGGGAGGAGCCAGGGCTGCTGCAGATGGGAAGCAGGGATAGCCCATACTAAATGAAGTTCTTTGCTAAGGAGAAAGACCCATCTAGATCCACAGTTCCTACAGACTAGGGTATGGGGGAGAGGAAAGGGGTAAATTAAAAGAGCAGGTTTGCAAGGCAATGGCCTAATTAGATAGGACATATTGACTGGTATTGTTATGAATGTGCTTTCAGATATGCTTCTAAAAATTCAAACAAAGGTGGAAGTAGATTTGAAAAACATGGACATTTTTATAGCAAAAGTAAGGAACGGCCTGCAATGTGAAGATTCTATATCACACACAAATGTAGAATCTCTGCTTCACAGACCTTCTGAAACACTGTCAACTTCAGACCTACTTAAACATTCTAAACCTCCCACAGGATTTGGAGCTCAGTTTCTACTCACTACCAAATTATTTGGAAACCATTAAGGGAACTGTGGGGGCCTCTCAGGCATCTTTGAATTTCTGAAGCCTGACTGGACTTGCAGAATGACTATAAATTATTGCAGATATAAGACCAGTGTTTCTTGCCACACTTTGCAGAGGTGAAAGCTTTCCTTTGGTTTGTAACTATAGCAACAAGTTCTATAGCTCATTGTTTTGCACAGCTCAGTCTTACCACCTCATGGACTGCCTAGCAATCACTGCCCTACAAGAACTAAGTTGTCTTTAATTGACTTACCTTATATTGGCCTGCTGTTTGCTAAAGGGGTTTTAGCTTATACCTTTACAGGGACAGAAGTCAAATTGCATTAGCCAGTCTGATCCTTGATCCTGTTTTACATTACTGGAGGCCAAGAGGAAAGGGCTTTACCAAGACCATGGCAAGAGGCCTATATGGTATAACAGAAAAGGGTAAGGGATTTGGAGCCAGCAGACATGAGTTTGAATAAATACTGCCATTTATGGCTGTGTGATCTTGGGCATATCACTTATATTCTGTGACCTTCAGTTTCCTCTTCTATAAAATGAAGATAATAATAGTTACGAACATGGTTGTCATAAGAATAAAGTGAAATAATGGGGCGCCTGGGTGGCGCAGTCGGTTAAGCGTCCGACTTCAGCCAGGTCACGATCTCGCGGTCCGTGAGTTCGAGCCCCGCGTCGGGCTCTTGGCTGATGGCTCAGAGCCTGGAGCCTGTTTCCGATTCTGTGTCTCCCTCTCTCTCTGCCCCTCCCCCGTTCATGCTCTGTCTTTCTCTGTCCCAAAAATAAATAAACGTTGAAAAAAAATTAAAAAAAAAAAAGAATAAAGTGAAATAATATGAAGGAAAGCTTTGCTTAAACCATCAAGAGCTATATAAATGCTGTTATTAGTAAGTGCACAGGTGAGTGACCACCCAGCAGCAGTGCCCGCATGCTGGTGAGGGCAACCAGGAGCATATGATAGGGACAAGAATCATGTCTGTTTCTCTGACAGTCTCCACATGGATGGTGCTTCCCATCCTGACCCACTCAGAAATGAGTACTATGGAGCTCATCTTGACTGTGTGGGTTTCTGAGAAAAAGAAGAGAAAATGTAAGAAGTTTTAAAAAGAGGGTGAATAACTTTCCTTGGGTCTGTGTTTGGTGTTGGAAGATTCAAAGGAAGGCAAAAGGACTAATGAGTTGGGAGAAGGCCTAGCGCTCTCAGCTTCCTTAACCTATAACAGAGTCTTTGGTTCTCTGTGCTCATGGGCAGTGAACAGGTTCCTCACTGGTTACACATGCATATAATTTAAGATTTAACTATCTAATGCTGTGAACATGTACTTTAAAGCCTCAATAGGGGCTCCTGAGTGGCTCAGTCAGTTGAGCGTCCCACTTTGGCTCAGGTCATGATTTCGCTGTTGTGAGTTTGAGCCCCGCATTGGGCTCTGCGCTGACAGTTCAGAGCCTGGAGCCTGCTTCGGATTCTGTGTGTCTCTCTCTCTCCACCCCTCCCCCTACTCACATTCTTTTTCTTTCTCTCTCTCTCAAAAATAAATAAACATTAAAAAATCTTAAAGCCTCAATATGCTCTTGGAGCTTCCTCTCAAGAGTTTTCTTTTATGTGTATATATGTTTTTAACCTACTTTGTTGCTTTGACACTTCAGTTGTGAGGTAGATTTTATCTGTACATACTGATCTGCAGTGGTTTCATTTTTTTCTGTGCCAGATTGGGGTTTTTTGCAGTTTTTTTTTCTTTTCCTTTTTTTAGGAACAGAAAGAAGTTGTGGTTTGATTTGTTGGGCCTTTGAATGACAAAGCTTTTCTACCCCCCTTTTTAAAAACATGATCTGAAATCTGTGTATCTTTAAAAAATGTTTCAAGTTGCATCTTGTCTTTCTCTAATAATAATGTGCATTGTATAATTGTACATGAATAAAAGAGCTAGACGTGAATACGTGCAATAATTTTATCTGTTGCGTTTAGGACTCCCAAGCTGGTGGTGTCCTGTGGTGATGTTGTTGTTGGATTAAATGGATCTGAGTGAACTGGAGGACACATATGGACCGGCTGCCCTATGTTCTGAGCCTGTCATATGTGGACCAGTGGCCTCTCACAAAGGGCCTTCAGTGTTGACTTTTAGCCTTATCTCTAAAAGGGAATATGCATACAATCACAGAGAAACACTGATACAGCTTTAAATATACCACAATTTTTGTAACCCCATTTTACCATGTCTATGTTTTTAAATAAGTATAGTAAACTGAAACAAGCAAATAAAATAGGCATCCCAGACATCTCCCTTCCTCCAACAGGTATGGCTCTAATTCACTGCAGAAAATGTCCTGTAACTCACCTCTAGCAATGCCCTGCTGGGGAAAGGAGCATGTGATCCTGTTTCCAGGGTGGACAGAAGAACTAAATTATGAAAAAGAATGCTCAGGTTCAGTGTAGGACCATATCGTTTTGGACTTTGCATTATATCCTGCTATTCTAAAATGAGAAAATCTTGTGCTGGTTCAGTGGTAAATAATATCAAACGCCAGTGTGGTTTCCTGCTGTATCTTTCTAGAAGTAAGCATTGCCCTTTTACCTTCAAAAACACACATCCTTGGTGTATCCTACCCCATTCCCTTGTGCATGCAATGTTTTTTGGCATGTGCTCCTTGTAACTGTCAAGAAAACTTTCCTTAAGAGTTCAAAATCAAAACACAAAATGACGATCACTTCTTTAGCTTTAGAGAAGAGGAAGCAGTGCTGTGTCTTACAAAACAAGGCATATCCTGCAATATTCATTACTTAATTACTCTTTGTGAAGCTTCCTATTTTGGCTTTATCTTTTAACCCTGAGACAAAGTGTGAATTATACAGGAGCTCAGTGTTCACTAGTCTTTTGCTTTTCTGTGTCAAAGATCAGTACCTGTCTTCTCCCTTCTAGAAAGACCCACAAAACCACGTCCTCTCCTCCTCCTCAGACTCCTACAGCATAGCATGGTATTGCCTCGGCTTGGGTTCTCAGCATCTAACCTTCCAATCAGGCTTCCTTCCTGCACCATTTTGTCATTTTTCAGGAAATGGCGCCTGCTGGAAATGTGCAGCACATGGTTACCTTGCTTCTGCAGTCCATGCTTGCATAGCATCTGTTTCAGTTATATTTATTTTTACATTTATCTCTGATTCTCTGATTATTTTCTATCTTGCTCACCAGTCGCTGAGTGCCCCTGAGGCTAGACACCTGGTCTGGTTAAAGCTCACCAATGAATCTATCCCCTGCCCATAGCAAAGGGAGCTAACTCATAGCCACTAAATTGTCTCCTTGCCTTCAAATTCACACCCTTTTTAAAACATTCCTCTTATTGTAGGGGCGCCTGGGTGGCTCAGTCAGTTAAGCTTCTGACTTCGGCTCAGGTCATGATCTCACCATTCGTGAGTTTGAGCCTCACCTCGGGCTCTGTGCCGACAGCTTGCGGCCTGGAGCCTGCTTCAGACTCCGTGTCTCCCTCCTCTCTCCCCCTCTCCCACTTGCACTCTGTCTCCCTCTCTCTCAAAAATAAATAAACATTAAAAAATTAAAAAAAAAACATTCCTCTTATTGTCACCAACATCTTTACAAACTCAGATAACTCCTCGATGCAAAAAAAAAATGTAATGGTTTTCCAACAACTATAGATTAAAATCTAAATTTCAGGCTTCAAGTTGCCTTTAAAGCCATATCTACCTTCCTACCAACATTGCTTTTTCTTTAGGCTTATTTTACCTTCCCTTGTATGATACAGAGCTAGCTACTCCCTTCTCTCTGTTTTGTAAATTACTTGCCTTTTTGTAAATTCTTGATCTTCATAAAAGAACTCAGTAAATATTTGCTTAATTGACTTATGTATTAGGGAGATATACGTCTCTAGAATTACTATACTGGATAGCTACGTTCCTCATACACCAGGAATTTAAGATGTTTTATAAATGTTCTCTTGGTTATATCTTGTAGACTGAGAATGTATTTTATTCTATTGTTTTATTTATGGCTGTCAATCATATTGCCAACAACATGGTAATATTAATGTAATGGGCTTTGCAATCCTACATTAATGAATCCTTGAATATTTGTTTTCTCCGTTAAACTTTGCTATCTACTTAAGCCCTTTCCAACCTGTTATTTAATTAGATTAATTAGTGTTTTAGGTTTAAATTCATATGAGACTTTTGTATTTGTCTCTGTTGTGTTTTCTTACTTCCCTACTCACTCTCCCTTTTCTTTTCTAAAGGTCAAAGTTTGTCTGATAATGTGTATCAGAACTCTGTTATAGTGTCTTTCAGTTGCTTCCCTCTGTTTAATGTTTTACCTGCTTTAAGATATTTGGAATGTTTTCAAGATAATAGAGACTGAAAACTTCAGGAGACTGAGAAATCTGTACAAATTCAGCATAGTGCCCTTCTCTTGTTGCCTAGGTAAGCTTTACCATATTTAAAGTGCAGTGGCTTTGAGAAGATTGCCTGAAATTAAGTTCAAATATATAATGTTTATTTTTGACAGAGAGAAAGAGAGTGCACGAG
The DNA here is from genome assembly GCF_016509475.1 of Prionailurus bengalensis. Classification (NCBI taxonomy): domain Eukaryota; kingdom Metazoa; phylum Chordata; class Mammalia; order Carnivora; family Felidae; genus Prionailurus; species Prionailurus bengalensis. The sequence continues at coordinate 81,006,722 of NC_057348.1, forward strand.
CTGGGGAGGGGCAGAAAGAGAGGGAGATAAAGGGTCTGAAGTGGGCTCTGTGCTGAAAGTGGAGAACCCAAGGTGGGGCTTGACCTCATGAACCATGAGATAATGATCTGAGCTGAAGTAGACACTTAATTGACTGAGCCACCCAGGCACCCCTGAAATTAAGTTTTTTTTTTTTTAACTTTTTTAATGTTCATTTTTGAGAGATAGAGACAGAGTGCAAGGGTGGGAGGGGCAGAGAGAGAGAGAGACAGAGACACAGAATCTGAAGCAGGCCCCAGGCTCTGAGCTGTCAGCACAGAGCCCACTGCGGGGCTGGAATTCAGAATGGCGAGATCATGACCTATACTGAAGTCAGACACTTAACCGACTAGCCGGATGCTTAACTGACTGAACCACCCAGGCAACCCTGAAATTAAGTTTTTAAAGTCAATGCCATCTTGATTATGAAAGTTCCAAGAGCTTTTAAATATATATTTTAAACAAATATATGTACTACACTGTGCAAAAAAAAACTATGATAGCAGAAAACTGGAAACATCCCCTGTTTTTATAATGTGGGAATGATTTGAATAGCTATGGCACATCTTTGCAAAGTGTGCTGGGCAGCTCTGCAGTGGCCTGAGGGCTGTCTCTGCATGTTGTTATGGAGTTCTTTGGCTATATTATTAAGTCTAAGGGTCTAGGTTTTGCTTCAAAATAATATGGAGAGTGGAGGGGTAAGTGGAAGGGTTTGGATAAAATAAAAATTGCTCAGGATTCAATATGTATTGAAGCTGATTGATGGGCACTTGAGGATTCATTATACTGTTTTTGGTTTGAAATATTGTTACTTTCATTTTTATTTGAAATAAAGCTAAAATTCACAGGTATGGTCTAATTCTCTGAAGGAAATACTTGTCTGGGATAGTCATTAACATTTTTCATCTGTGAAATGATTGAACGTACATATTTTTACTTATAAACATAAACTCATCTAGATTATATAATCAAACCTTTTCAGCTCCTTGAAGATTTAAACAATAAACTGTAATTAATTGCCGAAATCAAAGCATTGTGATGCCTCAATAACAACAGGTTCTTTTAAAACACTGCTTTATGGCACTGAAAAAAAGTATGTGTGTATTAAAGGGCCCTGAACTTGGTTTAATGCTCTAGTGTCACCACCTTAATATCCTTAATTTTATTCTTGAGCTTCTGTTTTGTAAGTGAAGCCTGATGGGACAGTTGAGCACACAAGTAGCAGCAGAGATAGTCAAGGTGGTGGGGAATCGGCCCAAGCTGTGGCCATAGCAGGCAGTTCAGGTATTGAGCAATTAGCCTGTTGTGCAGGTGCACAGGTGTGTGCCTCAGGCAGTGTGGACCACCACAGTGTGTTGGCATTTATTTCCCCAAAACTAATTTGAATTAACTTTTTGTTATATTTTAAGAGTGGAAGTTACAGGTATTTACCCAATCAATGAATAGTGATTGAGTGCCAACTCAAATAAAATTAAGTCTCTGCTCTCATGGAACTTACATTCTATTCATATCATTTTTCTCCAAGTAATGCAACAATAGCCTGCTTTTAAAAATTAGAATTATTGGGGCGCCTGGGTGGCTCAGTTGGTTAAGCGTCCGACTTCGGCTCAGGTCACAATCTCACAGTTCGTGGGTTCGAGCCCCGCGTCGGGCTCTGTACTGACAGCTCAGAGACTGGAGCTTGTTTCGGATTCTGTGTCTCCCTCTCTCTCTGCCCCTCCCCTGTTCACACTCTGTCTCTGTATCAAAAATAAATAAACATTAAAAAAAATTAGAATTATTGATCTGAGATGCACCTGGGTAGCCAGAGCCTGGAGCCTGTTTCGGATTCTATGTCTCCCTCTCTCTATGCCCCTCCCCTGCTCACACTCTCTTTCTCTCTCTCTCAAAATAAATAAACACTTTTTTAATTAAAAAAAAAGAATTCTTGATTTGAATGTAGCAATGGAGTGTATCTTTACAACAAAATAGTCTTTATAATAATTTATCCATAGCCGACTTTCCTGACCTATAATTTCATTGGAGGCTAGCTTACTCCAGTTGACTTTTGCTTGCTTTTATTATTTTCCGCCCATTTTACTTTATAAGCGATGACACCCCGAAATAGCTGAAAATGGAATGATTTATTTTAGAATTGTGAAAAATGGAAGACAGTACCACAGACACAGAACCAGAAGAGGAAGAGGAAAAAGATGAAAAGGATCAAGAGAACCCCGTTTATGCCATAGCACCCACAATTAACATCCAAGATGAACGGTTGGTTGATTTATCTACAACTCCAGCTTTCATTTGTCTGCACGAGGTATGTTTCTCTTTACGTATTACTATACTAAGACCTGAATCATTATCTACTTAAAATTCAGGTGAAGCTAATATTATTATCAAAATGGTTTATTACAGTCACCTGTAGGCAATATGTATCGTTTGAAGCACTTGAAAATAAAATAATCCCCACCCTCTCTTCCAAAGTCTTATCCTACAATCATCGATGAACACGGTGGTGTAGGTTCTGACATTTTTATAGCATAATAAATATTTGCATATATGCGCTCAGTTAAGTACATTCCATAGGCTTGTAAATGAAATAAAAGGGGAAATTTCTTTCATTATTGAATACACTACATTTACTTCCATAAAATGAACATAAAAGATCTTGACATCCAATGATAGAAAAATACGCATTTACCTAACTAAATGTAGCTAGAGCAGTAGGGCATTAAAATCCACTCTTTCCTATTAGCAGAGAAGCAAAAAGGGAAATAGGATTTTTGTCTGATTTTTGTCTGATTTTCTAACAAAAAAAACCCAAGATGAACATTTAGGAAATGCCTATATACAAGGAGAGGGTTTGTTTTTTTTTTTTTAAATAGTAACTGACTATATATGCAACTGTTACCTTGTCATGCTTGAGAACTCTACTTTAGAAAGTATTTTACAGAACATCTGAATTCTGGACATTAACCTTATGTGGATATAACTGAATAAAACATCTAAGTAAGTTGATAGTCGTAATAGAAATAAGCTTAGAAAGTCTTAGAACAAAATCAGAATTTATTCAAAACCAAGAAGCAAAACTAAATCCCACCCAAATATTTTGTAGGTGTAAATATTTCAAACAATAGCTGCCACCACTGTTGAGATTTTATTTTATATATACAAATGTCCTATCAGGAACACACAATGTCAACTTGTCTCATTATTGGTGGTATTAATTTGATCACTTGGTTAAGGTGGTGACTTCCATCAGTTTTCTCCTCAGTAAAGGTGTTGTTTTTCTGTTTGAAATTAGTAAGTACCTATGGGGAGATACTCTGAGTCTATTTAAGTATCCTACTCCTCCTAAAATCTTCACCTACTAGTTATATATTTCTTGATGATACTTGCCCAAATCAGTTATTATTATGATAGTTGCCAAATGATGATTGTCTACCTCCGTTATTCCTTCTACATTTATTAGTTGGCTTCCAACTGTAAGGAAGAACCTTCTCTTCTTTCTATCTACCTTTTCCCCATCTATCTCTATCTCTCTATCCATCTATCTATCTTTCTAGACCTATGAGTTCTTTTTCTTTTCAGTGGGTTATAATCCATTACTATCATTATTCATTTTGACACTTCAATTGTCCTAGATTTGGCCAGTATACACCTCTTCAAGAAGGCTCACTTGTCCTTTTGACATAACCCTATGATGCTTTGTGTAGTTCTTTACTTTCTGTTATAAGAATATGTTCCAGGCTCATCTTGCATTTTCTTTGCTCTAACCCTGGAATCAGCCATTTCTCAAAGATCCCTGGTTCCTTTTAGTGGAGAAAGATATATTTGCAAACTAAGATCTCAATGCTGGGTATGTCCATTGCTACTGGTCTGTCACTGCTTCTAAGTCCTCTCAGCAGACAGAGCTAGGCAATGGATGCATGAATATATTTATCTACAAACATATCTATTTCTATATCTATATTTACATATTTAAAACCATGAATCCACACCTCTAGTCTCAATATTTTTAAGTGACCAGGGTTCTCTGTTTCTGCTAAAATCCATCATATGTCCAACTTTTTGCAATAGAATGTATACTTTTATACCACTACCCTTAATAATTCTATCAAATAAAATATAAGGCTAAACTAGAGTTTATTTCTACCAAAAGTTATGCTAATAATAAAAATTATGGTCAAGTTTTTTAAGGCACAGATAAATAATCATGAAAGATTTCTTTTGTACAGTCAAAGGAGAACTCAGGACAACCTCTCCTGCATGTTAGTCTGCAATATAACAATTAAATATCTCAATCTCTCAGCATACATGTATGCATAAATTATAGTTCTTAAACATTGGATATGACCAACTCCTGATAAGGTGAATACCTTACATTATAATGTCAAAGAACTGTCTTACCTACCCTTTTGAGTGGTGAAAAATTATATCAGTAATTAAATCAGTAATTTCATTGCATGACAACTGTTCCTCAAGCCAGCACAATCTTGCAGAATGGTTATTGGTTTCAAACAACTTTATTTCCATAAGAAGCACCACTAAAACTGTTCCTCTTGGCATCTATACCTTTATTTGCTAATCATTTCAACACTCCTCTAAGATTTATGAGGCTCAACAAAATTTTTAACCTACTTTATATAAGCTTCCCTCCTTGGGTTATCTAAACAGAAGCCTTCTCTGCAGAATAGCAAGAGTTCAGATTGCAACTGAAAGAAAGCAGGCAGAAATTCACTTCCAAAGGTCCAGATGCTTGGCATCACATTGAAAGAACCAGAAGCTGCTTACAGTATTTATTGTTATTAATGCTAGTCACACAACTGGTCCACACTACTGAAATACACAGGGGTCATCATCTCGGTTAACATTGCCTGCAGAATACATTCAGGATGGTTTTCATGGCACTGAGTGATATGGGCCCAAACTACTTGTGCAATCTAATAACTCACTTAGACTCTCATGATCTTCTGTTTATGCTGCACTCCTTCATAGGGACTCTCCCACATTCAGATGCCTAGGAAACTGGCACATATTCACAAAGCATGATGTAAGGTTACGGCTGTCCAGAAATATGCCTAGTCACATTATCTCTTGAAAGATTGTGCCATTCAAACGAAAAGAAATCAAATCAAATACTTGCATAGGCTGTACTTTGCAACCCCTGTGTCTGTTCCTACCTTTTAGGACCTTCTAGCTTAATGCCCATGTCCTTGGAGAAACTTTGCCAGCATTTTCTACAAACTCTCAACTATTACAGCATTTATAGGCTACACCTGTCATGTGTTACTAGGTCTTTAACATATTTATTGAATATCTTCTCATCATGTAATATTTTGCATGGAAAATTTAGAATTCTCCACTGACATTGTGATTGTATTAATCAATAAGACCTAACAGGGCAGGAACTACACTGTGTAAATTCAGATTTTGGGATGAAGATTCCAAGTGGCGCTTGGGAATTAAGCCACATGATTTCTGTCAGTAGACTGTGCGGGTTAATGCTAGACATCTGCTTCCCGACTCTGCCATCGCTGCCTATGTATGAGGCCTGACACGCCACAGACTTTCCTTGTCTTATCGAAAATTTGATGCTGCTCTATTTTACTTTTATTTTAAACATTTTTGTTATCCAAAAATATTTTTGTTATCATATACCATACATACAGTGATGCTCACAAATATTCAGTGTACAGCTTGGTTGAATGTTTACATAGTCCTATAACCAATGTGTTCAGAACCAAATTCATCATTCTTCGCCCAATCCTAATTCTCCTCCTGTATTCTCTTTGTCAGTTTGAGAGTTAAATACCTCTCTCAATATCTCTTGGATTTATCTGTTCTTCATTCTTTCCATGTTCCCACTCAGATCAAGATCAATGTTTCCTGCAACTGGGGGCAGGGGGTGTCCCTTGAGCCTCTTGCCAGTCACTCTAGATGCCATAGGCATTCACAGGCATAAAGCATATCAAAGGTTACTATTCTGTAGAAGCTTAATTGGGGGGGGAGTTGAAATATTAAATATCAACAAAAAGCAACATATCATTGTGAAACTGGAAGGTGCAATTAGAGTTACTAGAATTGAATGGAAGGAATAATCATTGTGGGAATGAGGTGATCTGGAAAAAGCTTTTTGGAGGAGTAGGACATGAGAGGGGACATTTCTGCCATATCCATGGTGTTCACTATGAACCCACTTTTCTGTCCGTAGGCTTTGCCCACACCCATACGTGCACGTACTGGGAATATCTTTCCCAGATGACCCCAAGGCACCTTGAGCTAAACATGCTCAGAACTAAAGTCATTATTCTTCTCCCAAACCTAGTTTTCTTCCTGTATTCTATCAATTGGTTCTCTTAAACATCTATTAAATTTGTCTCTGTTCCATTCCTGCCATATCACCAATTAGAATGGCATTTCAGTGATCATGATAAGATGTAAGGAGACACTGAATCAAGGCAGGGGCAGTGGGGAAAAGGACAGAATATATATAGGAGAGATATTAAGGAAGTAGAAAATGCTGGACTTAGTGTCTAAATAGATGGGGGGAGTGGAGTGAGAAAGAAGAAAAAGTCTGAACTGATGCTTGGATTTCCGATTTAGGAAAGTGACTGGAATATGACATTCTAAGTGACAGAGAATTCAGAAGAAACAGGCCTGAAAGGAATGTCCAATATGTGGGTCATGAACTTCCCAGGGAAGTTCTTGGGCTGGATATCTAGACATAACAGGTTCTCAATAGTATTCAGCTTGCCTTCTGAAAAAATTGCACATTACTTTTTATGTATATTTAATGGCACCTTTTACCATGGCCATCGTTTAATTCCCTAGTCACATTTTCAAAAGATACTTTCTCATTTGTTATACATTTTGTTCTCCTAAGACTCGTAACAGATTAAATAATCCTAGGAATTTTTAATAAAAAAGTTTCGAGTAGTTACTGAAAACATTGGTGATTTTCTGATGCTACCAAAGCTTCCTTCATTTTCTAGGCTTGACCCCCTATCGGTACTAAGGAGTTTCCTGAGATAATCTTAATGAAATTTAAAATTTTTTCACGAGTGAAAATGATCCCTATTTCTTTCATACATGAATTAATCAAGTAACTGCTTACAAAGATGAAAACATAAGATCCCCACACTCAAGGAACTTAGTCAACATAGTTTTAAGTGTGTAATTTAATTCTCATAGGGATTCTATAAGGAGTAGGAATTTTAAGATATTATTTTTATGTTAAAGTTCTAAAAATGTTGACACTTGCTGGGTTGCACAACCAGACAGATGCAGAACCACAGAAGGAACGCTATCTCCTGTGTCCTACCTTAGCGCACATCTCATCTGATGACATTCTTCACTTGACATTCATACATTTAAACACTACTCTTTTAGGATTTTACAAATTGACTTTTCAAGTAAACTGTATATTAAAAGAAAAAATAAAGATAAATATTTAATGTTCTATTTAAATATTTCTCCTTAGCTTCCTTCTCCTTTTCTTAGTTATCACACTTTATTAATAGCTGTACACAGAGGATATGCATTAAAAAAAAACTACTAATTTTTTTTTTTAATCTTTCTACAAGTCTTGTTATTGTTGGCCTGTGTTCACTTTTCCTTTAGATATCCAGGCAGCCTTGCAAGAATAATTTTTCAAGATCTTTTTTTGGCTGTCAAGAAACTTTAAACAGACTGATAATTTATTAAATAATACAGATAGGTTCATGTTTCCCATAAAGTTTTTGGTTTTTTTTTTAGTCTGACAGTCAGGTGGAAATTTTAAAATCTTTCCAGTATGGAAAAAGACTTTGGGAGGTGCCTGGAATGCACTTAACATTTGGGATATTGACATGGCTGATACCTATTTACAAAGATTAAAGGTTTATATGAGGATCGTAAGAATACAAGCCATATTCCACTTTGCAAAGTAGATTAACACCCTTAAATTCAATCAGCAAAATCGTACACTGCAGGAGTCCAGGGACACAGAAAAGAAAGTTCCATGTTAGGGGATCCTTATACTTGGCACTTTTATTAATTTTTTTATTAAATTTTTTTAATGTGTACTTTACTTTTGAGAGAGAGAGACAGAGTGTGAGCGGATGAGGGGCAGAGAGAGAGGGAGACACAGAATCAGAAGCAGACTCCAGACTCTAAGCTGTCAGCATAGAGACCGACGCAGGGCTCGAACCCACCAACTGCAAAATCATGACCTGAGCTGAAGTCGGACGTTTAACCAACCAAGCCACCCAGGTGCCCCATCCTCGGCACTTTTAAAAATGAAAAACATGAAGATTGATTCTGGCCAGGAATCTGAGGTATTGTTGGAAAACTCTGCCATCTGAACAGGCTGTGATCAGTAGCAAGTGAGAGTCAGAAAAGAGTTGAAAATCAGGGACAAAAACAATTGGTAGCTCCTCTGCCTCCTTTTGGAGATTATTTTCCTTTACTCATTCTGAAAATCTTTATTGAGCATGGAGCACAGGATAGACTTAGGGCTGGGAACCAGAGGAAAATGCCACAGCGGCCTTGCCCCAAGCAGCTCATCTGACCCTTCATCTGTGTGGTTAATTGTCCTTAATTTCCCTTTCTCTTTTTTGATTCTTTTACAGACATAATGAGGACCTAGCTTGTGTATGTGTGCCTGCTTGTGTTTATTTTTCATTATATGTTTAATAAAATTTGAATTACCTCTATTTTTCTTTAATTCTTTAGCTAAACTGTTGTAGCAAAGCGATTAAATATTAGAAATAATAATCTATATTCAGATGCTTGTTTTTTTAGTTGTCACTGCAAATGGATGTTGCTTTCTATTTTTTTAATATATTTATGTATTTTTGAGAGAGAGAGAGAGAGAGAGAGAGAGAGAGCGCACAAGCAAGGGAGGGACAGGGAGAGAGGGAGACACAGAATCTGAAGCAGGCTCCAGGCTCTGAGCTGTCAGCACAGAGCCCGATGCGGGGCTCGAACTCATGAACCGTGAGGTCATGACCTGAGCCAAAGTCAGACACTTAACTGACTGAGCCACCCAGGTGCCCCAGATGTTGCTTTTTAAAATAAGGATTAGGAAGAAATACTTAATGGTATAGTTTTCTCCTTTGAGAAAGGTCTTGAGAGATAAAGTAAGTTGGCTTTTGAAAGCTTGTGGCTCTCAGTAGAGAATGTGCATCTTGTGAAACAGTACCTTCAGAAACCCAAGAACTATATGAATATACATTTGACTTTGAACAACATGGGGATCAGGGGTGCCAATCCTCCTGCACAGTTGAAAATCTACATATAGCTTGGCTCCCCCCAAATTTAACTACTAATAGCCTACTGCTGGCCTTACTAATGACATAGTTGATGAACACATATTTTGCATTATATGTATTATACACTGTATTCTTACAATAAAGTAAGTTAGAGAAAAAGAATGTTATTAAGAAAATCATAAGGAAGAGAAAATACATTACAAGCACCTTACTGTGTTTATTGAAAAACTCCATGTGTAAGTGGACCCACGCAGTTCAAACTGATATTACAGCATGTGACAGGATTTCTTTCCATTTTAAGACTCAATAATATTCCATTGTATGTATATACCACATTTTGTGTATCCATTCATCTGTCTATGGACACTTGGGTGATTTCCACCTCTTGGCTATTGTGAATAATGTTGCTATCAACAGGTGTACAAATATCTCTTCAAGATCCTCGCTTTCAATTCTTTTGAAGATATACCTACAAGTAGGATTGCCAGATCACAAATCCTGTGTTTTCTGATCTTGTTATCATTGCTAAAGTGCTCTCCATAGAGGCTGTAATAATTTATATTTCCAGAAACAATAAATGAATGTGTCTTTACTCACACCAGCACTGTGTGCTATCTAACTTTTTGACCTTTGTCACTCTGGGGCTGTCCCTAGTTATTTGGTACTTGGCATGGGGCAGGGATAGGAGTGTGGGGGTGTAGTGATAAGGGAAAGTGTATAGTGGCCTGAATGTGAGAACCTAACAAGGAGCCAGTTGAGAGTGTGGACTCTGGATTGGCTGGTTTGCATTTGAAAGTATACCTCTGGAAGGAGGATTCCTCTCAAAGCGGGGAGGGGGACAATAAGGGAGGCAGGAGGCCAAGGCAAGGTGACTCAGGCATATTATCAGGTTGTCTAGAACAAGGTGTATCCGGCCAACATAGTCACATAGTGCAAATGTCAAAGCGGCAACTCTACAGAAGCTAGAAGCATGGATACTACAAAGACCCATTTGTACTTCTTTTTTTGTGAATTCTATTCACATTTTCTTTCCATTTTTCTGTTGTGTAGTTTTTTTTTTCTTATAGATTCATAGAAACTCTTTATACACTTAGAAAACAGGCCTTTGTGTGTAATATGCATTGCTAAAGTCTTTCAGTTTGTTGGGTTTCTTTTGAGTTAGCTTAAGGTGGTTTTTCTTTATGTGGAAATTTATTTATTTGGGCGGGAATTTATTTCTTAATGTGCTTTTCTTTTACAGCTTCAGATTCCATGTCATACTTTAAGAAGACCTTTGTTACTCTGAGATGATAAATTTGTTTCCTGTATTTTCTCCTAGCATGTTGATAGTTTGAGTCATCATATTTTAACCTTTGTTCCATCGGGCATTTATGGTGCCGTAAGGGCAAACAGAAAGGAGATGCCAGCAGCACGCTTAGAATCTAATGCCATGTCCAATGTCTTCTGAGGCAAAAGTTCTTTACATATCCCCAGCCCATCCATACCCAGCAGACGCAAACAGGTACACCAGGGTGCATCAGAGATACGAAACCAGGAGGTATAAGAATTACCTGACATCAAACCTCAGATTAAATGAATAGAGACTAGGGGCATGTGGGTGGCTCAGTTGGTTAAGTGTCTGCCTTCGGCTCAGGTCATGATCTCATGGTTCCTGAGTTTGAGCCCTGCATCGGGCTAGTTGCTGTCAGTGCAGAGCCTACTTCGGATGCTCTGCCTCCCTCTCTTTCTCTGCCCCTTCCCTGCTGGTTCTCTCTCTCTCTCTCAAAAATAAATAAAAAACATTTTTTAAAAAATTAAAAAAAAGAGCGACTATGCCATCTGAAAAGACTATGTCTAAGAATCAATAGGCTCAAAATATCTTAAATCTTAATGGCTTGGAAAAGAAAATCTCTGATCGGTGAGGGTGGGGGAATGGTTCCATAAAAATGGGTCTTTGTTCTAGCCGTGCATGTCCTAGCCATGCAACCTTGAGCAATTCAATCTGGTTCTCTGAGTCTCATTTTACACTAATAGTACATTTCTCAGCATATTAGCCTTCAGGGGTACCTCAGTGTCTACCCTGGTGGTAGACAGTTTTTTAAGCTGCTTCTGTCACTCGTTTCTAGTGGAAACCTTACACAGAAGCACACTATGTAAAGCAGATTTGGATGTAGGGATGCAGAGGGGAAGGATGCAGAGGGGAAGGTCCCTTTCACATCTCCTGTCACCACCGGCATCACTGGGGAAACCCCATGCTCTGTACAGATAGTTTGTGAGCTGAATAAAACTGAGCTCTCTCCCACCTTAAAATCCATCTCAACACAGCCTAAAGGAAACACAGATCTGCCTCCAGAAAGCCTTGGAAAGCACTCTGATTGTACGGAACGCTCCTTGGAGAAGAGAGGAGAGAGTTCCACGGCATGTCATGCAGCAAAACCTCCTAAAATTCCTCGTCACAGCACATGCCTCTCCCACACGCCTCTAAGCCCCTTTTTAAAAACTTCCCTAGAAATTGTTTCCCTACCCGCAAGCTGGTTTTTTTTTCCCTCCCTATCTCCACCCATCTTCTCCTTGATATCTTTGGTCATTTCATTATTTTGTAAAACAGTCTTCAGGGTTCCTTCCAATTTTCCTTCTCACCCCGTATCCCATTATCACCTCACAAACTCAGGCACAGAACTGAGCAATCAGGAGGTGGCAGGGGAGATAGTAGGTACTGTACTTAAATTTGAATTTTTCCTTCCCTTAGATTTTCTTGCCTAAGATTAAGTGTCACCTCCTTGACCATACAGGAAAATTCCTTTACAGTCTCCACCATTCCTTTCTTCTTTTTGTTACTGTCCCCGGTCACAGAGCCCATGCTCCAGACAAGTTAGACACATGATTGTTTTCTGAACTAGCTCGTGATTTTCCAGCCTGCTGATCGATGCCTTTGCTCATCCCATACCCAGCCCAGAAGTGGTCTCCTTCACATTTCTGGGCTTCATTGTTCTCATCTTTCAAGGAAAGCTCAGATCCTATCTTTTTCTTCAAGCATCCCTCTTCCTGACAAAGTGTCATCACTTTTGCTTCTGTCAGTTCCCTGGATAGTGCCTGTACCTTATCCCACTTACCATTTTCTTTCCTGTGTTTTAAACTAGTAGCCTTAGGAACATTGAAAGCAGGAAGCCTATGCTGTTTGTCTTGATATTCCTAGCAAACTCTTAATTAGCTTACCATCTTGTGTGTAGCCAAGTCATTTTCAAAGAATGAATATACATAGTAACTAGTTAGAGCCTTCTACTAAAAAAACCCCCACAAAACACACACAACACACACACACACACACACACACACACACACACACACACACTACTGAATCACTATTTTACAAAGCAAACTTAAAGAGGAAATGTCTTCCAACTTTCTGAATGCATTTAACCACATCGAGTCTACCTAAAACTTCAGAGATTTAAATGTCTAAAGTTAGAAATACCATGCCAGGTTAGAATCGTCATGCATCTATATGAATTTTATTTTTGCGGGCTGAGCCCCCAAACAGATATGTAGTGGGGAGGCAATGATTTTCAAATATTTTTTTGAAAACAAACCTGTCCTTGGGGCGCCTGGGTGGCGCAGTCGGTTAAGCGTCCGACTTCAGCCAGGTCACGATCTCGCGGTCCGGGAGTTCGAGCCCTGCGTCAGGCTCTGGGCTGATGGCTCGGAGTCTGGAGCCTGTTTCCGATTCTGTGTCTCCCTGTCTCTCTGCCCCTCCCCCGTTCATGCTCTGTCTCTCTCTGTCCCAAAAATAAATAAAAACGTTGAAAAAAAAGAAAAAAAAAGAAAAAAGGAAACAAACCTGTCCTTTAAGTGAAATTTAAGGTGGACTCCCAAGATATGAAATTAAATCAGAACTATTTACTAGGCGAGCAGTGTTTCCTACATCACACACTCTCCTGGCTTCTTCCTACCCTTGCTTTTTTTGGCATTCATGAACTATGTCTGCAGAACCTTAGGGACACAGTTTGAGAAGCTCTACTCTAGTTGTTCAACATGTTAAACACCAACTCCGTATTCATCATACAAATGTCAGTCTTCCTGTCCATCTTGCATAGCTACCCATGCTATGAGAGCCTCTGTAGATTTGCAATCGTTGACTTGATCAGATAAAGAGAAAATTTTTACTTGAATATAGAACAGAAATAGAAAGTCACCATCACACCATTCATTCGTAAGTGATGTTTACATTTTTAAAGAATTATTTTATGTAACAAATGAAAATAAGAACTTTGGCATTTACATGAGAGATCTTTTGGCTTCCAAAGAACTTACAAAGTGATTTGTACTTAAGCAGAATGTTTTCATCAGTGAATTCTGCCATGTAACCATGGAAGTAAAACAGTGTTTGGAGAGCATAGAATATTTGTTTGGCCTTTTCTGTCAGAGTTGTTATAAATTCTGACTTCGCTGCAGGAAGAAAATAAATTTTAACTGCTAGGTTAAGTAGGGACATTAACACCCTTGAAAATGTATTAATTTTTAAAATATCTCCTGTCACCAGAATATTATGTAATTGTGTTGTTAAGATACAAAAAAAAAAACATGCCTCACTTTAAATTGAGATTTAATTGGAATCATTTTCCACTTGAAAAATTCACATAGAAAGTCAGAGCAGGGGTGATACTGAAATTTACTTATGAGTGTACTTTACCGTGGAATCACCATAGGTAATTTGTCATGGAAAATTAGCCCATTTCATGAGAAATATACCAAGAAAGCCAGGAAAGCTGAAAATGGGTAATGGTCTACAGATGATCAACAAGTTTTAGGGAACAGAGGTTGGTTTAATTGTTGGGCTTTTTTTTCAGGGAAGACTTTAGTTAAGTGTAAAACATTACCTCCCTATTGCAACATTACTCACAGCAGAGAAACCATTGGAAATGCTCCAAGGAAAGTGTCCAGCACAAGACTGGCACTCGGCGTGTGACAGCTGCTTATCATTATTAGAATTCAGAAGGAAGAATCTCTAAACAAAAATTTAAAAAGGTTACTTAATTAACTGGTAAAAATTTGATACTACAGTTACTGAATGGGAAATAAATGTAAGCAAACAGTTTCGTGGACCCGTCTTTGGATAAACTTGTACATGAGCACAAACTATTTGCTTCTTGCAGGAAATGAGAAAGCCAATTTCCAGAGATAGAAACTGAACGAGTTTTCAAATTCTGCATGATTCCCAAATAAGATGAACCTTTGCATAAGGCCTTTTGTAAGAGAGAAGCAATTTGTCTTAAATGGCATCATCCTTAATTACTTGAGAAAACTTTGAATGCTAGAGATTAGACTCAGATTTTGAGAGTTTATATAATTATTATTTAGAAAAAGTCTCATTCAAAATACTTTGATAAACATATAGCATCATGCTATACACATAGTAGGCAAATAATAAATATTTCTATTAAAATAATAAACATAAATGTAATATCAAGTATTTTAAGAGGCTAAGACAAAAAGGCTACTTATTTTTAAATATGATTTTTTTGGAAGAATTTATATTCTGAGAGGTATAGTGTGGGTTTCCTTCTGAAAATCGCTGATAAAATAATGCAGATCTTTTTGAGATACCTTGTGATGTCTAGGAAGATGCTGATCACAAGTTAGCTAGATCATAGTTTTCGTTTTGGTTTACCCCTGGGACGTTAGGTGAGCAAAAGTGCAGAGGCAGAATTGAATATGGACATGGGAACAGCAGGCTGCTGACCTGACAGCAGTTGTCAAGGAGTAAAAGGAGCAAAGGAGAAGGAGCCAGGCTATGGGCTTGTGGAGGAAAAGAGAGACAGGAAAGAAATATTCCAGTTCAAGGAATAACAGCAGCATGAATCCACAGAATTTGTTACAGGGGATTTAAAGAAAACTATCTGAAGTTCTTTTATGTCAGTCTATTTTATTTTTTTAAGTTTATTTATTTATTTTGAGAGAGCTCAAGCGAGAGCAGGGGAGGGGAAGAGAAAGAGGGAGAGAGAAAGAATCCCAAGCAGGCTCTGTACTGTCAGTGCAGAGCCTGATGTGAGGCTCAAACTGATGAACCGTGAGATCATGACCTGAGCTGAAATCAAGAGTCAGATGCTTAACTGAATGAGCCACCCAGGCGTCCCAATGTCAGTCTGTTTTAAATAGCATTGTTCAGGGGTGCCTGGCTGGCTCAGTCATTTAAGCGTCCGACTTCAGTTCAGGTCATGATCTCACGGTTTGTGGGTTCGAGCCCCGTGTCAGGCTCTGTGCTGACTGCTCAGAGCCTGCAGCCTGCTTCAGATTCTGTCTCTGGCTCTCTCTGCCCCTCCCCGACTTGTGCTCTGTCTCTCTGTCTCTAAAATAAACATTAAAAAAAATTAAAATAAATAAATAAATAAATAGCATTGTTCAAAATATGGTAGCTATTGGCTCATGGTGATTTTTTTTTTGTATTGACTTTTGACTCTATGAGCTGCATATCTATTTTATTTCAGTGGGCAGGTTTCCTTGCGTATTATAGCATGTGTCACAAATAGCATACATAAGCCTGCATGTGTATCATACATGTTCATCAGTGTGGGTATGTGTGCAAACACACACAAGGGGAACCTACCCATATACAGAGGACTACACCCATTTCCAGCTTGACCCAACATTAAGTAAAAATTGCCTGTCAGATTCATTTATAGCCATTCTAGTGTTAACACTTTGAAAGCCATTAGAAATAGAAGATTTTGGTTATTGCTAACTGGGATAACTTTTGGAAAATGTTTTTGAAAGAAACAAGCCTTGAGATCATTAATGTCTCTAAAATAAAGAGTAAGGATACCTGGGTGGCTCAGTCAGTTAAGTGTCTGACTTTGGCTCAGGTCATGATCTCACGATTCATGGGCTTCGAGCCCTGCATCAGGCTCTGTGCTGACAGCTCAGAGCCTGGAGCCTGCTTTGGATTCTGTGTCTCCTCTCTTTTTGCCCCTCCTCTGCTCATGCTCTGCCCCTCTCTCTCTCAAAAGTAAACAATGAAAAAACAATTTTTAAATAAAGAGTAAAACCAGTCTCTGCTTAACTAAAGGTTTATAATCACAGCAAACTAGTACCCTAATGATTTTAAATGACCATACATGATTACTCAGAGTTCAGCATTACACTGTTAACAAAGAACACTTTTGGTCTGTGGCCTAGCTCATAATTCTCTTGCTATATATATATATATATATATACACACACACACATAAACACACCGTATCCTACATCACAGCACTCCAACTTCACAAGGTGCTGTGTCCCAGAAGATGCAGTATCTGAGATTTCAATAGGTGACCCTCCTCCCTTCTCTGTGAAGTGACAGCCTAAGTCACAAGCAATGATTTATAGAATACCATTTACAGAATACAGTATTCGCTTATAAGACATGCAGTAATTTGGGGCATATGGGTAGCTCAGTCAGTTAAGCGTTTGACTCTTGATTCCAGCTCAGGTTATGATCTCACAGTTTGTGACTTTGAGCCCCTTGTCAGGCTCTGTGCTGACAGTGCAGAGCCTGCTTGGCACTCTCTCTCTTCCAATCTCTCTGTCCCTCCCTTGCTCTCTCTCTCTCTCTCTCAAAATAAATAAATAATAAACATTAAAAAAAAGACATCTGGTTTCTCAACAAAATACTGTTGCTGACAGAAGCAAGAAAAAGCACATCTAAATCTAAAATAATCTAGAGAAAGTTGTGATTCCGGTGGGAATAAATCTCTGCCCTCTCCATAAGGCAGCAGCCCTGTGACCTCTGAAAATGACCTAGTTCTAGGGTGGGCAGGGTGGGGGGAATGCAGCTGTGCTGGTTCCTCCTTATCTCCAACTTTTCTTCTGTGAAAGTCTTTGCTCCATGTACACTTACTAGGTTATCTCATTGAGGCCCATGATTGCCTTACCATCTACATTCTCGTATTTCTAAATATAGACCTGCATTTCTGAACCCTAGATGTCTTCTCCGTACATCATGCTCTCAAAATGCCATCCGCTGGGATGGATTATCGATCTCTGAGCTTAGAATGTTCAAAACTGCTGATTGCCACCCCTCACCCCATGCCAGCTACCAGACACGCTCTCCCTGCAGCCTTCCCCACCTCAGTGAACAGCAGCTCCGTCCCTCACAGTTGCTCAGGCCAAAGTCCTGTCATTTTCTGTGATCCCTCTGATCTTTTCACCATCCACCCCCCCACCCCCTCTCACCGCCCCCCCACCCCCGCCCCCACCAATCTCTGGTCAGCAAATTCTGTCAGCTTTGCCTGCAGGACTTACTTCCCTGCAACCACCATGGTGCACATCTCTCTCCAAGATCATTGCCAACACTGTCAGATGACTGTGATTCAGTCATATTCTCCACTTAACAACCAGAGTGGCCCTTTTCAAAGTGGGTGAGATCATGTACCTCCACTAGTCAAAACCCTTAGGGCTTTTACCTATGTGGAGGAAAAGGCAGAATTCTTACCATGACTTTTAAGGTCTAGATGGTCTGGCAGCTGCCACGCCACCCCAGCTCCCCAGCTCCTCTGATCTCATCTTCCAACCCCCCTCTGTCTTAGACTGTCTGCTTTTCCTACACTGGCCTCCTGGCGGACCCTAAAACAGGCCAAGCACCTTTGCACCTGATGCTCCTTTGGCCTGGATATCTTCTCCCAGCTATCTGTCTGGCTCATTCTCTTATATCTTTAAGACTGTTCAAATGTCACCTCTTCAGGGAGGTCTCCCCAGACTGCCTATGTAAAATAGAATCCTTCCTCTCATACTCCTTATATCCCTTATCCTGTTTAATTTTTATGGCATTTTAATATATTGTTTATTTATTCATCTCCTCTGATAAGATATAAACTCCCTGACTACAGGGTTTTTGGTAACTGATGTATCTCTGACTTCCTAAAACACATGGTATACACTCAGTAAATGCTTTTTTTTTTTTTAACGTTTATTTATTTTGAGATAGAGAGAGACGGAGCACGAATGGGGGAGGGGCAGAAAGAGAGGGAGAGAGGGAGACACAGAGCCGGAAGCAGGCTCCAGGCTCTGAGCCATCAGCCCAGAGCCCGACGCGGGGCTCGAACTCACGGACCGTGGGATCGTGACCTGAGCTGAAGTCAGATGCTTAACTGACTGAGCCACCCAGGCGCCCCAGTAAATGCTTTTTTGAATGAATTACACCTGAATCCACTCCAACATTTCTATCTCCACAAGGCTTTACGTTCCAAGACATTTCTGGCTTCTTTTTTTAGTTAGCGTGAGCTGCTGTCGAAACTAGGTTTTCGTTAACTAATCAAAGGAACTATTAGAAGCAAACACCTCTGCTCAAGCTAGCCCACAGAATCCAGAACTTCTGGTAAATATACCCATATCAATAGATCTGGTCTCATTTGAAATTCTGTTTTTTGCTTCCTCAGTCTAGCAACCTCAAAATCTGTCCCCACATGTATTCCCCAGCTTTCTGCTGATAAAAATTCACAAATTTGTATAAAGGCTTCTCCACAAATTTGACATCATAATTTACATGAGAGCATGCCCTGGTTACAGGTCTGGAGAGGCTGAGGAGTGGGATGAAGGAGCCTCATGGAGAATAAGATCTCTCCCTCAGAAGAGAAAGCAACACTCTTGCAACAGGATGAGCCTCCTCAGTGTGGGGAGAGGGGCCACTTCAAGGAGCAAAGGTGGCTCATTCACATTTGGGAATTCAGGGGAGTGAGTTCTCCAAGTATACCCAATTTCCCTCATTTCTATTCTCACTTCCAACTCTTCCCAATCAGTAAACAAAAGAAACCTGGCATAAATACGATTCAGTAGACATTGCATTTTGGCAAGACACAGGATGAAATTAGTTGGGATTCAGCCAACTCTCTTGTCACCTCTGGGGAGAGGGAGGAGATTGGAATTAAAGGTGGTCTAGAAAGGGGTCTTTAGTCTCATGGTAATTTTTTTAAATTAAACCATTCATGAATTTGGTATGATTAAAATTAATTTCAAAATTATAATATGGTATAAGAAGTATGAAAAAAACACTTTTTTTTCTTTAGGAACACGGGTAGAACAATCACGGTCTGTTCTGGTACTGCCATGCGTGGTATGGACCCAGAGGCACGGTCCCAGAACCCCTTCTAAATTAGAGGTTTGCCAGTGTACGTATGTACCCAGTCTATAGTATATCTGATTCTCTCTTGCCAAATTTCCCCCTGGCTTCAACCACTTCTCACCTGTGTTCACAATCTCCCAAATCCTCAGATTTGACAGTATCTGCTCCTTCCCCAGTTATAATTCCAGCTTCCTCAGACTACAGCTCTCTTTGGTAACATATTTATGAACCACTTTGAATAACAACACTGTCACAAATTGGCTTTACATCCTAGCCAAACAGATTGATTTCAAGGTAGAACCCAGACAATTGTTGAATAATGTACATATAATAAGGAATATATAGGATGGTACAGGACCGAAGAAGAAGGGTACCAACCCCCTCCTAATGTTACCAGAACAGAATGCCCAAAAGAGATAACTATTTAGGAGAAGGGAGAGGAGGATGGGGAGAAGGTGATACATATATATGTTCTAGGTGCTTCGTATGTTATCCTCTCAATAACTCTATTGGGCAGATTCTACTGTTATCCATTTAAAAATTTTGTTTATTAAATGTTTTTATTTATTTTTGAGAGAGAGAGAGAGAGAGAGAGAGAGAGAGAACAGTGGGGGAGGGGCAGAGAGAGAGGGAGATGCAGAATCTGAAGCAGGCTCCAGGCTCCAAGCTGTCAGCACAGAACTCAACACAGGGCTCGAACTCACCAACTGGGAGATCATGACCTGAACCGAGGTCAGATGCTTAACAACGGACTGAGCCACACAGGTGCCCCTACTGTTATCATTTTATAACTGAAAGAACCAAAGGACTGTGAGATTAAGTGACTGTGTTTGTGATCCCACAACTTGCAGATGGTAGAGCTGAAATTCAAACCTAACAAGTCCAGCTTCTGAGTCCCTGCTCTAGATCACGAGCAGTAAGAAGACAAAACTCTGGTAGAGGATGGCCTTCTATCTAGACCAAGGGAACAGTATACACAGAATAATGAAAACTTCAGGGAATGTGGGGATTGTGCAAGAACAGGGGGTTTATTTGCTGGATTTATCATATAGGAAATGAGCAGTTGTTGGAAGGTTTTAAGCAGGGCAATAATATGATAACAACTGTATTTTTAAATAGTCTCTCTGACAGTGAAATGGAGGGTGGGTTGGAATAGATGGAAACTGGATGCATAGGTTACTCTGAGAAAGCATTTGCATTATCCAAAGGAGTTGATGAGGGCTGAGCCAGCAGGAATGTTAATGATGGAAAAAGATGGAGCTAAATGCTGCAAAACAAAACGGAAACTTTTGTATTTCAAAGGTGTCAACAGTATGCTGGAGGGAAGTGAGATAATGGTCTTCCTGTTAATGAAATAGAACTCATTAAAGTCTTCAAAAAGAGTCAAAGGTAAAGTCTAGTTAGGTGAACATTATGCAACTTTTCAGACAAGAGTAAATATATAAATATTATTTTACTAACAATATTTAATGTTTCCATATTGCAGAAATAAATAGATGTGAAGATTAAATCTTTTATTTTATAGGGTGGTTAAAAGACATGAGACATAAACTTATTTATACATAAGAGAAAAGAAGAACTCTAAATAAAAGCTTATCATGATGACATTACCCATAACTTTTACTTTTAAAACCTTTCCCTGGGTAGCCACTCAAAAATAAGGACCAGCAAATTTTGTTACTAGAGTATCTTTTATACTTTGTATATTTAAGCTCTTTATTGGACAGATGTGTCATTCATTCATTTGAAGCGTTACTGCCTATAGGAAAAATCTGATTTTTCTTCTTAGCAATGAGTGGATCAGTTTCACTTGGAATATCTTTTTTTTTTAAGGACTTCTATTTTCACTTTATATTCTTTTTTTTTTTTAAGGTTTATGTATTTTTGAGAGAGAGAGAGAGAGAGAGCACAAGCAGGGGAGGGGCAGAGACAGAAAGGGAGACACAGAATCCAAAGCAGGTTCCAGGCTCTGAGCTGTCAGCACAAAGCCCGACACAGGGCTTGAACTCACGGACCAGGAGATCATGACCTGAGCGGAAGTCGGAGGCTCAACCAACTGAGCCACCGAGGTGCCCCTCAGTTGGAATTTCTAAGGACTAGTTTTAGTCAACATTTTCAAAGAATGATAAAGTTTAGAAATAAAGTCTTATTAAGATAACAAATATTAGCCTTTAAAATGGAACCAATTTGTTAATAATCAATCCACATTTGTGAACATTAGCACATATTAGTGAATAAATATGTTAAAGCAAAACGCTCTTTCAGATATAATCTATTTCCATCAACATGTTAAAGATTAGCAAAGTATAAAATATATTTTATAAATGACATGAAATGATAAAGTATAAAATATATTTTATAAATGACATGAAATGATTTCAAGAAGGAATTTCTATGTCACAGAATTTTTTATTGGAAAAGTGTCATAAAAGTATAATAGAAAATAAAATTTGATCCTTGGAAATAAGTGGAAAGATAAAAGGCAGCTTTTGAGTATTTACATGGATTAATGGATTATTTGGCAAATCTTCTGAAATGATAATCTCATTCCCATTATATCAGTGGATACTCACTTTATGAGCTATTTTTCTTTAGAACTGTATTTTGCGCAGAGTCCGTATATTTTCCTTTTTTCAGTGTGAGAAATAGAAGTTTGAGAGGATCAGATCCTGCTTCATGAGTCCATTTTTGATCATGGGAATTGACTTAAACTTATGCATATATCAACAATTACAGATAGTAAATGAAAATTCTCTTATGTGAAATAAATACATTGTATAAAATAAAAATCTTAATTTTTTTTAAAAAACAAAAAAGAATAAAAGTGTAAATCAGTTACATTTACATCTGTTATACTATTGAGTAGATATGAAGCTTTTGAAATGTACGATGATATTTTGTATTTTGGCTGTCACAATTCTCTTTGCATTTCTCTTGCCTTAATACTTTAATAGTATTCATAATAACTTAATTTTCATCATGTGTACCTGAAAACTTTGTATGTCATATATTTTTAAGAGTATCTTGCTTCTTTTTGGTTAGAATTTTCTATAAAGGGCAATATTTGAAAAAGTTACTTTGTTTCCTAAAGCTACTATCCTTCTTAATTATTTTCAAATTATGAGTAAAGTTGCATCTTTTTGAGTATATTTTGAGTTACTGTGGTAGAAACAAACTAGAAATTGAAGACTGAATACATTTCTATGACTCACATACAGTATAGTGTATTGTTTCAAATTTTATTCTAGAGTATATTTTAAATGTTCAACAGAATACCACTGTTCTCTCTGAAATGATCCCTTTTTTACTATGATTAAATTTAACACACTATTTTTTTAATAATCTTTAAAAAATGGTCTGCACTCCAGAATTAGTGAGTTATAAAAGCTTCATATATTTTAGTTTGGTTAAAAAAAATAAACACCTGTATTTAAATTTTCTGATAAAAATATAAGCAATACACCAGTTAGGGTTGAGACATACATAATATTTGAACTACTATTCTATATATATCAAAATACATATGTCTTATAAAACTTAGCTTTATATGAAGTGAATCACTTAATGAAAATATTGCTTTGGATATAAATGCTTTGGCCCTCAGAGTAATCTAGTCTATAAATAAATGCTTCATTCCCACCCACACCTACCCTTCCAAAAGAAAGCCTACCAGTAGTCATGCACAGTAATGAGCAATGTTAAATTAAAAACTGTTGTGCGATCAAAGCAAAGGAAGCTAATTTTTATAGTAAAGCAGTTTTAACCATCCAACACCTAAAGAGTTATCAACTGTGAATTAATAACCTTTAAATCATGGTCTTTAAGGTTGAATTAATTTTCTGAATGCTTTTAGGAGTGACATTATGCTACCACCAAAATATTTTAAATGACAAATATTTTACATTTCACAAATAGTACATGAACAGGTTTAATTACATATATTTCCCTTTGCCTGGGAGCTAAAATGCTGTAGGGTCTTCCTGACCCAAAAGAAATGCCATAAATTGAGAAGGTTTATCTCGGAATGAGGATTTAAAGTATTTAGAGACATAAATAGCCAATAACTGACTATAGCCTGAAAAAAAGGTATTTAAGTCACAATCAAAATACAGATTATTTGTGTAAAAATCCAGCCTGCTAAATAAACAATGATTTCATAATTATAGCAAGTAACATAAGTAAATAGAAAATCTTTCAATTAATAGAAATTAAGGGAATCATAAATCTAATGTGTAATTCTCAACACTCCTAATTGCTTTGCAAATATTCATCTGGATAACAGTATAACAGCAACAAAAGACGCCTATAAAATGTGTGCTTTTTCCGCTTTATTTCAAATGCTGTGTAGCATAAGAACCTATTCCTAGAGATAAATTTTTAGTCATAGTAAAGGAGTATAAAACATATTCCAAAGTGCTCAAGGAATTAATTGCCGTATTAGGTAATAAATACCCAGAGGAATGAGTTTAGTGATTTATGGCTTAAAGTGCTTGGGTCTCATCATCATTTTAGCCTCTTTGAAGGAGGACTTGTAGCCACCAGGGTGTGCCTCAGTTATACCAGGCCAGGTGCCCCAGAAAATCCCATTACGGACACCTCTATATTTTTGGTGATAATATTTGCCATTTAAGTTTGCAGAAAGACATGCATCAAACCACCAGCCTGAACTGTAATAGAGCCCACAGTTCCCAGAGGGATACCGATCATTGTCTCTATCTGGGGTGGTGAAATACTTCAGATCATGGTTGTAATGTTTACTGAAATGTAAGGCATCTCCAGCTGTGCCGTTATAATTACCGATGTGCAAACGGTATTTGAGAAACTCGTTGGCCACGTAAAATTGATCATACAAGGCATAGAGTTTGACACCATTAAAGTCTTCAAGATCAATTCTTAGAATCATTTCTTTACTTTTGGTCAAAAGATGAATTTTATCGTTCCCCAGCCAAAATTCTCTTCTGAGGTTCCCAAAGCCTACTTTGTAGTCTTGCCATGTTCTGGTGAAGTTGGTACTTCCATCGAGACGTGCCTGCAGCACTGTCCAGCCTCCCCCCATGGTCTCCATGTCACAATAAACTTCGAAGCTACTGTTTTTGGGATCCGGTGTGACTCTGTAGGTCTCACTGCTTCTTTTGCCTATTGTGTAGTAGTCAGAGCAATCTTTATATATTAGATGTTGAACTGAAGGGGGAAGAAGAGAAAGACATTGGATTTTGTTACTAAAAATGATGCATATGAAGAATTCTTTATATGTACAAAAGCAGTTTGATAATTTAGTCAGTGGTGTTCATGAAACCTTGCTCTGCAAAACTTACTTGAACCTGTTTAGCAAATGTTTATTAAAGCCTCAGAATAAGAACTTGGTGCTATAAAGCAGACAAGGCTCTCCAACATACTCTTGGTTGGTAATAATAGTAACAATGTTCACAAAAAACAACAACGAAGTCAATAAAATAGTTTTGGTAATTTAGTAATACTTAGTGAGTGCTACTTATGTGTTCTAGGCATTCTGCCAAAGACTTGATAACATTTTCACACTTAGTCTGCACGTTGACCTTATGATGTAGGTATTATTTCCAATCTGCAGGTGAGGATACTTAGTTAGGGTCAAAGAGAACCAGTGGCTTGGTCAACTTCACAGAAGCATTAAGTGGTAGAGCCAAGACATGTACTGAGACCTGGCTGGCTGTAAAGCTTGTTCTTGTAACTACTGCATTCCTTGATCCTAAAGGTCAGATGCTTCCAACCCTTCTAGAACTGCATTCCATGTTTACAGAAGAAGCAGAGTTTCTATTTCCTTTCACCTAACGGGGCTGATATCCTCTTCTGCCAGAAAGTTTTACAGGATATGTTCCAAATTATGTATTAAAATTCTAATGTACAGACTTGATCATAAATTCATATTTATTTTACTTTCTTGACAACTAAATTAAGAAGCTCAAGTAAAAAAGATTTTTTTCAATAATATACCAATATCCTTTTTTTAATGCTTCCACACATACGTTTGCAAACACTTTTCTCTTTCCAGTATTTTATTTAAATTCAAGTTAGTTAATGTATAGTGTAGTTTGGTTTCTGCAGAATTTAGTGAGTCATCACTTACACACAACACCCAGTGCTCATCACAACATGTATCCTCCTTAATGCCCAGCACTCATTTAGCCCATCTCCCCACCTCTCCTCCAGCAACCCTCAGTTTGTTCTCTGCAGTTAAGAGAGAACTTATGGTTTGCCTCCCTCTCTCTTTTTGCCTTATATTTTTCCTTCCCTTCCCCTATGTTCATCTGTTTGTTGCTTAAATTCTACATATAAGTGAGATCATATGGTATTTGTCTTTATTTGACTAACTTATTTCACTTAGCATCATACTCTCTATACCAACATTCTTATTCTGAATTTATTATCTGGAACGTATTTAGCCAGTGTTTCACATGTTTGGTTTCTAGAAAAGAACAACAGGTGGTTATGTTCAGGATGGTTCTGTAGGAATCAAATACAGGTATTTACTCTTAGATAATTTTTATAAGGATTTGGGCCAGATAAAGTAAGTTACTACTCAAATCAAAACAAAATCTGTTCATGTGTATTTAGAACTCAAAGTATTTCAACATTTCCCCTAAACTCTTAGTATAAAAATAGACGGTAGAATTTTGTTCATATCATTACAAGCTGCCATGCAGCAGCAAATCTAGTGTGCACCCAGGGATGTCACCTGAGATGTGAACTTCTGCCTTGCCATTCAGGGTATGTTCAGATACGGGCTGGCAGGAGTATTAGCAACAGTGGTTCTTGAAAGCCCCACCTTCAGATCCCTAGCAGATTCCTTGGGGATGGAGCACACATGAGGTGCTTGTTCCAAATGAATGTGATCTCCATCCAGGCACCATATCCCTTCAACCTTACATGCATGGTAAGTGGAGGTCCTAATGCAGAGATGGCTTTCCAAAGTGTAACAAGACCATCAGCAGCAGTGAATCAGGTGGAAAGCCAGCACTTGGAGGAACCAGTGCCACAGCTACAAGTTTGTGGGCACAGTAGGTAACTAAGTTTGTGGTCTTCTGTCATGCCAAAACTCTCCCCTTAAAATGTTTTTGTGCCACTTAAACCAAAAAGTTTTGCACACACAAGAAGCCATATAGCTGCTTTTATTCCATTTATAAAATCTGTTTTCACTAGATATTTGGGATTATGATTGGCAGATAAGTTAAAATCTTGCAAAGATTTCCTGTGGCCACATGAGAGGAGCAGTCAGCCAACCACAGGAAACTGACTTCCAATGAACAAAGCACAGCTGGAAATACTGCCTTATCTGTGTTGTCTTCAAACACTTCAATGAGGAGATAGATAAGTGAAATGCAGTAAAATATTAAGAAATAATATCTCTCTACTTTGGCTTGTGTGTAGCTCTGGCATTAACAAACAAGAGCTTTGAAATTGAAAGTGCTTTCTAATGGATACAGAATTATGATTTTTGTAATTAAGTCTTGTTTCTGTGGTCACATTTGCAAAGATATTAGTTTTTCCTGTACTACCTTGATGAATAAAAGGCTTAATTTCTTTCATCTGTCCTTTGTCTAACTTCTTTGCAAAAGTTAATGATTATAGATCCTGTCTAGCTATATAATATTCATGAACAGATGGTAAGAAGACATTATACATACCTGGACGTGACTGTATTTCTTCTTGATTGGGACACTTAGATGAACACTTGCCATCCAAACTATTGACTACAAATGTTAGATTTGCCACTTTGCTGTCAACATAATTTTCTATGTTGTTCATATTTACAAGGTTGAGCTTCTCCAGGCGACCCTGAAGCACATCGATCTCCTCCTTTGCATTCTTTAGGTCAGAGGACAGCTTGTTAACCTCACTCTCTAATTCTCGAACTCTGTTGTCATCGGCTTCTCCTAGCGCTCCTGGGCTAGGTAACAGCCGTCCATTTCTGCCCGGGTCTCGGCTGTCGTCAGCTTGCAGTTTGCAGTCTTGGCAAGATTTCTTGAGGCTATTTACCATTTCCTTGAGGTTCTGGACTTCCTTGAACACCTCCTCAATCCTGACGAACTGCTTCGGGAGCTGAATGGTCAGTGGCGGCAGGCTCACCTGGTAGGGGCATTCGCTCCCCTCCTCGCATTTCCCTCTGCTTTCTAGTCTCACCGGGCAGGCATCCTTGGCCATTTCATCTTTAACTTCCTCCGTTTCATTGTTCGCCACAACCAAAACGCCGTAAGCCGCAAGGACAGCCGAGCTCAGCCCCCACCAGTTGGCTAGCTTCATCGTTGCTCGGAGGCGGTGGTGGCCCTCACCCCAGCAGGGACGCGTGCGGGCCGGCGCTGTTTTAATAGCCGCAGCTGCCTGCCTGAGTCAGGTTTTCTGTGTTCTCAGAAAAGGGCGGGAGCGCTTGCATCACCAGTTTCAGAATCACAGAGGAAGAGGAGACTGTCCTCTTTACACGCAGCTTGCCAAAACCTGTTACTTATTCTCAAAATAATACGCATCAGAATTACTGTGGTTGCCTGGGTGTACAGATTCCTCAAGTTTCACTTTTACCATTTAGTTTATGAAGCACTAGAAAAATCTTGGATTTCAAAATAATTATGCTTGAAATAAATTGTACTTAACGCCCCTGGAAAAACTAGCTTTTAAAGATAAAAAAAATTAATGTGCTAGTTACCCAGACTGAAGAACAGAAAGTTTACAAAAATGGAAATGGTCTTTTTTTCCTTTGTAGAATGGGGTGAGTCATCGGGGATTCTGTATATTCTTCATGTTGGAGTTTCAGGTGAAATGCTAAGCACTTAAATTTTTTTGTTAATATGGCAAAAAGTGCAGCTTTCAGACTCATGCCATGCACTTTTGTTTCATCTATTTGAAAAACAGAAGAAAACTGGTAGAAAGGGGTTACTATCTATTCCTTTGGCCATAGCCTAGCCTAGCGTAGTAGAAATGTCTACATGACTTTCCTTGGTTTAAACCTTTTATCAATTTTCAACCTTTTCTCCTCAGAGGCTGAGAGGCAGGAAGGAGGGAATAGTTCCAATGGGAGAAACCACCTCCTTTTTAGATGTTTTGCATATTGGCATCTCATATAAGGTTTCTTACTTTAAAAAGGATATTTTTTGCTTTAAAAATAATTTCAAAAATAACTGACATGGATAAAAATCTAGATTCTTTATTGTGTTTTAAGGTACTCTGTAATCTATCTCATAGTTATTTCCTTAATTTGATTTCCTATGACTTTTCTATATATCCCCTTCATTCCAGCCAGATACCCTAGTCACCCTAACTCTTTATGTTCTCTAAGTGTGTCAGGCTCACTTTACACTTTGGCGATTGTGTTTATTCCTGAATACTTGGAAGACATGGATTCTAGCCCTGGATCTACCTGCTCTTGAATATACAGATCATTAACTTCACTGAGATTTGGTTCCTGTGCTGTGCTGTGATATTTGGCCAAATATCTCCTTCACATCCTCCTTCTAATTAATCTCTTAATTTCATTTTTCTCTCCTCGCCCGCTTTTAAGCTCTGACACTCCCATGTTGTGAGGGGAGAAATAAATGAATGAATAATTTTAAACGAAAGAGAATAATGATAATATAGATAATATAGAAAATGTTTTATAAATTAGAAATATATAGGAATAATATTTAGTTTAAGGTACATTATTTTTTATAAATGCCCTTATCTGGTTAGGGATACAATCGATATATTTAGCCAATTACTTATTAAGGATCTTCTATATATTCAGTGCTCTACTAGATTGTATATAAAATGCATGCCATGGCCTCATCCATTCAATCATTTATTCATTCATCCACCACCCACCCATTCATCCAACTATTCATTCATCCCTCCATCCATCCCTCCCTCCATCCCTTGCTCCATCCATTCATCCCTCCATCCATCCCTCCATCCTTCCCTCCATCCCTCCATCATATTAACTGAGCATCCTCTACATGCAAGACACCATTTGAGGCACTTAGACTATGCTAGTGATCAAATCAAACAAAAATTCCTTTTTCCTTCTTAGGCAGGGGTGTTGAGGAGCTTGTATTTTCTTCATGTTGGACTTTGAAGTAAATCATAAGCACTTTTAAAAGTTTTTGGGAGGCCTGAACGGCCCAGTTGGTTAAGCGTCCAACTCTTGATTTCTGCTCAGGTCATGATCTCATGCTTCGTAAGATCAAGCCCCACATTGGGCTCTGCACTGACAGCATGGAGCTTGCTTGAGATTGTCTCTCTCCCTCTCTCTCTACCCCTCCCCTGCTCACACACTTGCATGTTCTCTCTCTCTCTCTTTCTCTCAGAATAAATAAACTTTCAAAAAAAAGTTTCTGAATCTAATAAAAGTGCAGCTTTCTGACTCTTGCAGTGGGCTTTTGTTTCATCTGTTTGAATTGGAGATTTGCTTTTCAAGCATCGCTGCTGATTCTTGGGCCCTGCGCCCCACCCCCACCCCAGCCAAGCGCCAGTGGCACATTCCACCTAAAAAGCTTGGACCTTCTGTGGGAACTGGCTCCTTCAGGACCCGTAAAAAAATTCCCCAGATAGAGGTACTGATTTACTGATCAGTTCTCATTGACACTGGCAGGTGATCCTCTGTGTTCTCAGTTTAAAACATCACTGGTCACTACTGCAGGAAGACACTAGGTGACTACAACATGACAGAGGTTCAACCTGCCTAGTGAGTCTATAACCCATGGGGCCAGAGAGTATGTGCTACAATTATGCGAGAATGTTCACTATCTCGCTGCCTCCTCCCATCTCTGCAGTTACTAAGTGCACTTGCAGATGAGCAAAGAAAGGACTCAAAGCCTGTTTTATAGTTTTTAAGAACCTGGAGCTTACTCCAAAGTTCATGTGTTTTCTCCTATGCCACACTGTCATGTAGGGGGAAAGGATAACACTGGGAGGTACATTAGTACCACGTTGTGGGAACCTGGTGCTTCATCACTGCTTAGATCAATGGGGAGCCACTGAAGGTTTCTGAGCAAGGGAATACTGTAATGAGTTAAGTACTTTAGAGAAATTAATCTATCAGTGAAATACTCGATGCACTGGAAAGGGAAAGTTTAGGCAAGGAGAGCAGTTTAGAGGCCATTTTTATAGTTCAAGCCATTGTTTCCCAAAGTGTGTTTTCTGGAACGTGAATAACTAGATGTTGATGAATGTAATATGAAAATAGAGCCCCAGGACAAGCGGTTCTGAGAAATATCAGTCATACACTAAAGTGTATTATGGCTGGTCAAGAGAAAAGTGATGTATGCTGCATTTGTCAAATGTTAGTTAACAGTAGGAACCTTACCCCCCACCCCAGGTCCATTCTTAGGGATGAATCTTCGACTAGAAACCAGTAGGAAATGGGAGTTCTAGATGAGAGGTATTAGTGTGATGGCAGGAGGGGTGGTCAAGGCATTGCAGACATTATTTCCAAGCAGTGATAGAAGCCATGAGAGCTTATAACTGATCAGAAGTTGGGGGGGGGGGGGGAGAAGGAGAACTATGAAATACGACTCTGGTTGAAGTTAAGTAATGTGGCAATGACAACTGGAAGGGAGCAGTAGATTGGGGAGAGTGTAGAAGTATTACTTCTGTTTGGAATACATTGACAAGCCATTAATTAGAGATATCTACCCAACAGTTGGACATCTAGGTATGAAATCATCACAGAATAAATGTGGGTATCAGTTTGAAACCACAGATACCAAAAGGATGGTCAAAGAAACAGGACAGGAACCAGAAGAGTGCAGTGTCGTGAAGACCAGCAGAGAGGCTTTCAAGAAGGCAGCTAGCTATCAGATAATCAAAAGCTTGAAAAACTTTTGTCCAATCCTATGGAATTCCCACCATCTGACCTTGACCTTTTGCCTCCTCCCTTTTGCTGGAAAGTCTTCCTGGATTTTCTCATGCCCAGTCTTCCCCAACTCGAATATCACCTCTCATTCTCCACAGCAGCATCAGAATCTTCCCTCCAACCCCACATCTGTCCTCAACCCAGAACTGACAGATGATGCCCATTTAGAGATTTGTTTTTCAAATCTAAACAAATTATTTAGCACCGACATATGGTGGGGTTTCTATTCAGACTTCTTTAGTGTTGTCTTATTCAAAGTATATTCAAGGGAGGATCGGCATTTACTGTATTTGGATCAGATTTCAAAAGTAAATTTCCATTTCCTATAATACTTTTTTTTTTTTTACGGGAACACTTTGATTCTCATCTAAAGGAATATAATGACAATCATTATTTATAGCATTGAGATATTTTCACTGATACTACATGTATTAACATATTTGTAGTTTCTTATGTATTAAATTCAAGAGCCTTTGATTATTCTTTAGGGAATACATGTTTTTATGATAAGAAATGTTTAAACATTCACTTTTGAAAGTACTTGATTTGAAATGTCAACAGTAAATAATGTTTATTTTAATATTCTTTTGGGGTCTTAGTCCTTGTTCATTATAAATTTCACAGAACTTTCAAACAAAGCCCTGATTTCAGCAACCCATAGAGAGATCAAGAATTGCCTGATTTTGGTTAAATCTAGAATAAGAGTTGATAGTTTCTTTGGTCTGTCTTGCAAGTACCTCACTAGCATAGATGCAGACTAGAAATCCCTCTAGTACGGACCTACCATGAAAGATCCATTATGTGAATTCTTAAGGGTTCTGGTTCAAAAGAAATATAAGGCATAAACAAACAAGGGTCCACTCTTTAGAAGACTACCGAATATATACAGTTATCTGATGTGCTAATGGCCCAGATCTTCAGTGGGGTATTCAGGGCTCCTCAGGCTAGAATTTTATGAAACTATAATATTCCATGGAAGTCTTGAGATATCCATCAGTTGTCATCTATCAACAGTATCTCTTTTTACCATATACCACCCACCAAGCCAGGGATCATAAAGGATTGAAGAGATCCATGGGGCATGACATCTACTTTTGCTGTCATCTAATTTCCAGACACTTAGGAAACTTCATATAACCAATGATGGAGAAACAAAATGTATTTATTTTTATTTCTATATTGAAAATACATCTTGTTTCTTTTCATATTCCTGAAACAAAACAAACAATAAAAGCATAGTAAAGAAATCATGAAAATCAAATTATGTCTCCCTCCTCCCCAAGTTGTGACTTTCTGCATCTTCTCTTTGTCTCCCATTATTTCTGGTAGTTATGTCCTACAAAGTCACTGTTCCCAGGGGACATACTAGGTTAGGTTTCTGTGAACCTCTAGTCATAGTACTTTTGTCAAGCCATCAATACGTAACCTTTTTTTAAACATGTTTCTGTTTAAAAACATCTTCTTTCATATTGTTGATTCATTAACATGGAACTCATGACCAACAGAACTATAATTCACACCTGAAGGAATCTTATCTAACACATGTATTTTCTCCGTAAGACATATCACAACTTTCTTGCACTTAAGAACACTAGGCAGCACTTCAGCACTAAGCTTAGGAGCACAAAAGTGTGAAAAAACATGACACTTAGGGGTGGGTGCCTGGGTGGCTCACTTAAGCATCCAACTTCGGCTCAGGTCATGATCTCGCCATCTGTGAGTTCGAGCCCCACATCGGGCTCTGGGCTGACAGCTCAGAGCCTGGAGCCTGCTTTGGATTCTGTGTGTGTGTGTGTGTGTGTGTGTGTGTGTGTGTGTGTCTCTGTCTGTCTCAAAAAATAAACATTAAAAAAATTAAAAAATGAAAACAAGAAACAAAACAAAAGGTGACACTTAGACCACCGAAAGGGTTCTGTTTACATCATGAGAGCTGAAGCAAGACAGCAGAGCTTCACCATTCTAGGGATGTCTGCAAATGATCCCCAAAACCCGCATGTATTATCTGGGGGTTACAAACAAATTTTAATGAGTAGGTGAATTTGCAAATACACTATCCATGAATAATGAGGACTGACTGTATATTGCTACAAAATCCAGAGCTTTAAATCCTTGGAAATGTCTGTACATTCATTCTAAGCTGAGAACGTTAATTTGGTATTACCTGTTTCAGGTATTACCTTGCTCCCCTTGGGTTATTGTTTTTTGTCTTTATTTGGCATTTAAAAATAATATTTAAATTTTTATATAACATATTACATGTATAAACATACATCACATGTATGTGTTGTGTTATATATATATATATCATGTTATTAGATAATGTATATAAATATAAGTTGAATCATAAAATTTAGCTTAAAGATTTATTTTATTTAGTTTTTAATGTTTTTATTTGTTTTTGAGAGAGAGAGACACCACAAACAGGGGAGGGGCAGAGAGAGACAGAGACACAGAATTCGAAGCAGGCTCCAGGTTCTGAGCCATCAGCACAGAGCCTGATGTGGGGCACGAACTCATGAGTTGCGAGATTGTGACCTGAGCTCAAGACAGGTGCTTAACTGGCTAAGCCACCTAGGCGCCCCAAGGATTTAGTTTAATATTTTAGTTCATTCATCAGAATAGTGTGCATCTTAAATAATTAAATCATTATGGAAAAATGAAGATATTAAACTAATTCCACACTAACTGAATAATTTCATGCTGAATACATACATGTCTTTTAAATGTCTACCTTTACTCTGAGACTCATTTTTGAAAGAACTCAAGTTTATCTTATGAAATATATGACAACACATGAACTCTCTCAATAAAGGTTAACTTAAAGGTGTCTTGTATGGTGCTGGTAAGTAAAGAAAATTTATGAAATGGATTAAAGGTTGTATATAGCACATATTGAAACACACTGACAGTTCATCCAAGTCCTTTGGAAATCTTTTTATGCATTTACAATATAGCATTCTGAGGTACAGCATTATGTTATTTGTTTATTTCTTTTTCTGCTTCTAGTTTGATAATATCTGATTTGAGTCATTTCCTGTTCTTTTCAGTGAAAATCTTTCAGGGTAGAAGAAACTACTTCTAGATCA
The DNA here is from genome assembly GCF_016509475.1 of Prionailurus bengalensis. NCBI lineage: Eukaryota > Metazoa > Chordata > Mammalia > Carnivora > Felidae > Prionailurus > Prionailurus bengalensis. The sequence goes on from NC_057348.1 coordinate 81,040,997, forward strand.
TTATCAACAGATGTAAAATTGCTTGTCCCTTATTTTGTTTAAGTATCCACTATTATTTATCACAGCTTTCCTTTGCTTGTGTATTTAACACAAAGTTGTTTTGACTATGTTTGTATGTACAAAAGATAGGCATGTGTTTTGACAACTGATACAAAGTTTAGCTGCAACAATTGCTTATACACAAAAAGATGAAAAAACAGGCATAAAAGTTGTCAGTCACATATAAATTTAAACTAAATATTCATTCGTTACTGTGATCATCTCAAAAATAGCATGTCATGATACAGTGAAAAGAACCTGAGGATGGTAGTTATGGAACTCCTGTTCTTAGGGAGGAAACTTCTGCTTTCTTGCCACTTAAGTGGGCTTTCATTTCCAAGTCTGTAATATGAGAAAGTCAAGTTAGGGATCACTAAGGCCCTTTTCAGCTGTAATAGTTTGTGATTCTAAATGTTGTTCATCAGAAGCCATATAATAGGAAAGCAAATTATTAAAATATAAACCTAAGTACAGAGCATCCTTTAATTAAATCACTAATTACGATGGAAAACTATGAAGATCTGTTTCGTTTTAGCTATTCATCCGATGAATACTTATTTTGCATTTATGGAACCATGCTCTCTACTGGGCCCTAGGGATAAGGGTGAAAAAACAGACACTTCCTTACTTGGTGGAGCTTTAACCTGAAGAATATGTTCCAAGCCAGAGCCAGCCTTGGACAGAGGCAATGTGTTTGGCCTTAGAACATACTTGCCTTTTCTGAATCCTGCCCCCGCCCCAATCCCTCTCACTATGCCATAGCACTGGCCTCTCCTTTTGCTACTCCTGAGATGGCCATTTTTCAAGTCATTTTTTCCAAATTAGACCACAAAGGTTGTATAGTGTCTGTAAATAACCACTGCTACCTTGGATATATGCTGTCTAGGTAGAGAAAAGAGCTTCCTGTTTGTCCCCTTTATTAGGCTTATTTCTTTGCTTCTTAACCCATCTCCCTAACTACCACCACTCCAAAATCTTCTGTGTACCAAGCAGAAAAAGTGTTTAGAACAAAGGGGGTTTTAGAAAGAAAACCATACCCCATACAAATAGCACATGTAGCTTCCCTAGGTCTAAAACTTATTTAATGACTGTAGGGTTTATCAATTCAATAAATTATAAATTCTGCAGAATGCACAGAATAGATATAACCATAGCACTGAAAATATAAAAGCACAAGAGGTAAATATATTAAAACTTTCTGCTTTTTACATTTGCTCCTCTCCTATTTTTTCCCCTCCTTTTTATATCTTTGCTTCTGTAGTGTGAAGCAGTGGGGGTAAGAAGGGGGAAACAGCATATGGATTGGGGGATTTGACTTTTCTCCTTTCTAGGGCAGGCACCAGAAGAGGAGCCTGGCCTGACTCGGAGAATCTTGGCCAAGTTTAAGTTGCTCTTCCTCCCTGCTCCACAAATAGCTAACATCTGCTGCTTATTATGTGCTCATCTTCTATAATTTTCCCCTCTAATTCCCACCCAAACATAGAAGACAGAAATACAGTGTCGTGGAATAAAGTGGAGCTCTGAGAGATGGAGGTGGTGGGATAAAGATGACAGAGACAAAGAAACAGAAAAAAAGACTAGAGGGGGGGATGAAGAGAGAGAAATTGCATCATGGTGGGATCTTTTGTTTAATGTATCACAATATTTCGTTCAATGAAGATTATTAAATCCACATGTAAAGCTAATTTTACAGGATTTTCCTTTCTGGAGTGGATACTGAGAGAACAAATAGGATACGGTTGGAATCAGAGCATTAGGGCCTCATGATTGAGCACCTCCTCCATCATTTTGACAGTGGCCAGGCGTGTCAGTAGTTGCTCCAGATTACATTGTTATGATGCCCATCCGCAAAGTTAAATAAACTTTTAAGACATACGAGTTCCAAACAGCTTAACCTAACAAACAGTGTGAGCTTTTAGTCAGCATATCCAACTTCCAAATGTTTAAAGGAGTTTTGTTGTGGAAGCGTTTGCTTTCATAACAACTTAATTCCTTGTAATTTCTTGAGTTTTTCCTATTTTGGAACACCTGTACTACAGCAAATAGCAAAATAGCATTGTCAGGGGGAAGGCGCATATACTAAATATATATCCCAGCAATTGATATAGAATATTTAGAACAAATAGTGTTTAGTGTTTACTAGAGGAACTTTAATATTAAACTGCTGTTGCAAGCTTTTCACCGTGTCACAAAACCTCAGGAAATGACGTTTCATGTTATCAAGACCAACGCCTTCATTTTACAGATGAGTGAACAGGTCTAGGAAAAGCTAAATGATCTGTCCAAACCTGACCAAGGCTGCTCACGTCTTCCAATTTCCCAACTAGCTATTCCAGCAAATTCTGGATTGATGTGTATAGTGCTCTTAATTTGTCATTAGATTATAGAAAAATGCCACCAAAATATAGTTTACCCATATTAAAACTTTCCTAGTACAATGCTGCTGGGATTTTAGAAAGCAATACGGTTTCTTCAGGTCTTTCAAAAGAATTGGGAATTCCCATATGTGCTATTCACATGCCTTGCTGGGCATGAAAATGATTCAGACAATTTCTCCAACATATACAAATCTGTATCCATAATTTTTTTCCCACTTGTCTTTCTGTCTATGCTTGTTTGTATTGTCTGGCTTTAGAGTATAAATTCTTAAGATAATTATTTTTTGAAAACATCTTGTGCCCCGATCAAAGCGAATGAAATCTTGCCATTTGCAATAATGTGGATGGAACTGGAGTGTATTATGCTGAGCGAAATAAGTCAGGCAGAGAAAGACAAATAGCATACGATTTCACTCATATGTAGAATTTAAGAAACAAAACAGATGAACATAGGGAAGGGAAGGAAACGTAAGATAAAAACAGAGAGGGAGGCAAACCATAAGAGACTCTTAAATACAGAGAACAAACCGAGGGTTGCTGGAAGGCTGGTGGGTGGGAGAATGGGCTAAATGGGTGATACACATTAAGGAGGGCACTTGTGATAAGCACTAGGTGTTAAACGTAAGTGATGAATCACTAAATTCTACTCCTGAAACCATTATTGCACTATATATTAAGTAACTTGGATGTAAGTAAAATAAAAGAAAAAGAAAAAAAACAACCACAAAAAAACCATCTTGTGCCCGACCCTGCCCAGAGCTGCATTCTAGAAGGCATGTGACCAGTTTTTTTTAAATCCCTTTTCTGAAAACTTTTTTTCTGATTACAAATAAAACACTTGCTTACTGTAAAAAAGATTAGAAAATATAGAAATGCATATGAAAATTATAATCCTACTTCTTTATTACCATGGTAAAATAACCATAACACTAAATGCACCAGTTGAACCATTTTTAAATGTACATTCGGTGGTATTAAGTACATTCACTGTTGTGCAACCATCCACCTCCAGAGCTTTTTCATCACCCCATACTGAAATTCCGTACCCATTACACAGTAAATCCTCACTCCTCGCTGTCCCACTCCTGGTAATCACTGTCCTACTTTCTGTCTCCATGGACGTGACTGTTCGAGGTATCTCAAGTAAGTGGAGTCATACAATATTTGTACTTTTGTACCTGGCTTATTTCACTTAGGATAATGTCTACAAGGTCCGTTCATGTTGTAGCGTGTATCAGAAAGAATATCATTTCTTTTTAAGGCTGAATGATATTCCATTGTACATGTATATCACATTTTGTTTACTGCTCTGTTGATGGACATTTGAGTTGTTTCCACCTTTTGGCTTTAATGAATCATGAGGCTACAAAAATGGGTGTACAGATATCTGTTCAATACTAGCCATCTGAATGAGAGTGAAGTGATATCTCACTGATTTTGATTTGTATTTCCTAGTGATTAGTGATGTTGAGCATCTTTTTTTTTTTTAATTTTTTTTTTCAACGTTTATTTATTTTTGGGACAGAGAGAGACAGAGCATGAACGGGGGAGGGGCAGAGAGAGGGAGACACAGAATCGGAAACAGGCTCCAGGCTCCGAGCCATCAGCCCAGAGCCTGACGCGGGGCTCGAACCCACAGACCGCGAGATCGTGACCTGGCTGAAGTCGGACGCTTAACCGACTGCGCCACCCAGGCGCCCCGATGTTGAGCATCTTTTAATGTGCCTATTGCCATTTATATTCTTTGGAGAAAGGAATTTTCAGGTCCTTTATTCATTTTTGAATTGGGCTGTTTGGGTTTTTTGTTGTTAAGTGTAATAATACTTCTGTTAACATTTTGGACTATTTCAAATAATTTTTCTGAATGTGTAATTTTATAAAAAAAATAGACCATCTTCTACGTAGTTTTTAATCTTTTAAAATTTTGAACCGTAATACACCTATGTTAAAGTGTCTAAAATATAAGGGTATAAGTTAAATCAAATACTCAACCACTACCCAGGTCAAAAAATAAAATGTTGCCAGCTCCCAGAAATTCCCTTTATAGCCTATCACTCTACCTGTAGTAGCTACTGTGACTTTTATAATCCTTTTTAATTGTTCATAGTTTTATCACTTAAGCATGAATCCCTGAACACCATACTTTTTATTTTACCTATATTTTAAATTTGATGTAAATAGAATCGTACAAAATGTATTTTTGTGTTTGACTTCTTTCACTCTGTTATATTTGTGAGAACTATTCATATTTTTGCATGTATTTTTCTATTGTATTTTTATGCCAATATTACTTATCCATTATATTGCCTATGGAAACTGGGGGTGTTTCCAATTTTCATCAATTGCTAATAATGGTAGTTGAACGTTCTTGTATGTTTCTTATGCATACACCTGAATGGGCACTTACCAAGAAACAGAATTGCTTTGAGAAAGGGATTGTTAGGCAATTTTTCATGTAATTATCAGTCATTTGGTCTTATATTTAGTGACATATTTTTATGATCACTAGTCATTTTGTGGTGGTTTTCTTTTTGACCTCTAAAACTTTTTTTTATATATAAAGTTGTGTTATTGGCCCTTTGTATATCAAGTGTTTGCACACTGTTTTCAAGTTTGACACTTGATTTTTAAGTGTGTATGTAGATATGTGGAAGTCTTTAGATGTTGTGTGCTTATATTAGTTGTTTCCCTGTGATTCCTTCACAACACTACAATCATATAAAATATCCATGTGTATTTTGTTCTTATTTTTATAGTTTCATTTTTTGTTTTGATTTTAAAACTTTAGAATATATTTTTAAGTAAAATATGAGATAGGGGCCTGGCTTTATTCTTTCCCCAAATGTTTAATTTTGTTCTTTCAATACACTGTGTTGATGAATTCCATCTTTTCCTTGCAGTGACTTGAACTTGTATATTAAGTTATGCATAAACAAGCTATTTTCTGGTTACAATGATAAAGCAGTACTCTATTCTGGTGCTACTGTCATACTGTTTAAATCTCATAGGTTTATAATACATCTTCAGTCTGAAAGGGAGATTTCACACTTAACAGTCTTCCTTTTATAAAATTTATTGTTTCAACTGTACTTTATAATCATCTTTTATGTTCTAAAATTCTATTGATTAATTCAGAGGTAAATGGCCTCTTTTAAAGTATTTTTGTCATCCTAGGACATTTGTTCAAATCTGCTTTTACATTTCCCTATGTATTAGTAGTTTTCTATATATAGATTTTCACATTCTTAATGATTATTTCCAGATTTTTTATCTTTCCCATTGCTATTACAAATGGGATCGTTTCTTCAATATGTTTTCAAGCTTCTTATTAAGAAAGCTATATTTTGGGTGTGCTCAGTCAGTTGAGCATCCGACTTTGGCTCAGGTCACAAGCTCACAGTTCGTGAGTTCGAGCCCAGTGTCGGGCTCTGTGCTGACAGTTCAGAGCCTGGAGCCTGTTTCAGATTCTGTGTCTCCCTCTCTCACTCTGCCCCTCCTCCGCTTGCACTTTATCTCTCTCAAAAAAATTTTTTTTAATTTAAAAAAGAAAGCTATATTTTTTAAAATTTGTTTTATAAATGGTCACCTAATTTCACTATAACATTATTTTGTATTTTTCATGTAGGCATTTCTATCAGATGTAAGTAATGATCATTTGTTTCTTCTTTCTCACATATACACACATCATTTTCTTGTCTAAATGCCTTGGCACACATTTTCTGAATCATATTCAATGACCATGCTTTTATCAGGTACGCTTCCTTACCTTATTTCTGACTTTAATGGGAATGCCTCCAGTGTTCTATAATTAAATGTGATGCTGGCTATTTGTTTGAAATTTGCATTTTTAAAGATAATAAATTATCACTAGTTATTATTAGGCCTGTCAGTGTTGTGTCTGATTCTAGCCAACATGGCAGGAGGCAGAGCAGCAGAGTGAAAAGAGGAAGGACTTTGGAGTCACAGGAAATGTGAACCCTCGTTTCTCTCCTTAGAGCATAGCCTCTCTGCGACATACCTCTCTCATAGGATTATTAGAAGAATTAAATGAGAGAGCATATTCAAGTCCCCCAGTACATTTTTCTGGCATATATCATTATGCATATGTTAACTCTTAAACTGAAACCTCATCTAAGCACTATGGTTTAGACTGTTCACATTTTCCCATAAGTTTGTGTGTAAGACTAATATTCTATTCATGTCTGCAATAACCCATTTATAAATCCATGATAGTTTGCAATGCACTGATAATTACACCATCTGTTTTTCAATGCTCAGGATAAGGATACCCTCAATGAAAACCTTTGATGTGATACTAATTATTGCTAACACTCTCTTGTCTTCTGTGGAATAAGGTGTTGTCTCTAATGAGAAATTCAGAACCATATTCAAAGTATCAAAATGTGGATTTTATTCCTTTATGCTTTCTTTTTAAACTAGTTGACATAGTCTATTCTAATTCTTTGGCATGTTCTTTTCATCACCTCTATGGCTGTCAAGTATTCATTCTCTGAGGATAGATTTGGGTTTCAAGGAGAGTGAAAGGTCCTCTTAGCTCACTGTAGAGCTAAGTTTGGTGTTTAAGACAGGAAATCAAGCCAATTGATAGGGATTTTGTTTCAAAGCAAAGTTGTGTATTCTGATGATTAAGTATAATAATGATTATTATAATATATAATTATATATAGACACAACATAAAGTTCTTGGATTAAGTTGATAGCCTTTAAAGTATTTTAGGTCAACACTCACTTGTATATCTAAACTCTGGTACTTTTGGTTATCAAGAAATATATAACCCTTTAGTGAAAATTTTCAAACCTATACAAAAATAAAGAAAATCATACAATGAACCCGAATGCCCATAACCTAGCTTCAATTTATGGCCAATCTTGAGTCAGCCCCCACTCATTTCTTACACCACCCAATTCCAGATTATTGTGAAGCAAATCCCTAAATTATCCAAGAATTTTATTTATAAACATTTCCATATGTATCTCTAAAAGGCAAGAACTCCCTTAAACTGTAGCCACAATGCCATCATTATTCTCCCCCAACTAACAAAAATTCCTTAATATCATCAGATATCCAGTCAGTATTCATATTTCTCTAATTGTCCTATATGATTTTATGATTACATAGTAATGCACCAACATAGTTACGTTTGATCGATTTATTTTGTTTTCAATTTTTAGAATTGCTTTTCAATTTAATTTTATAGTTAAGGTACTGTTCTACACCATCTCCCCAAAACAAAGTATATTCAAAGAATTCTAACTTTTATCCCCAGGCCCTCCACCCTGATCCCTGTCTCTTCCTATAATATAGTTCTATTTCAAGGTTTATCTTTCCTTTATATTTGCATATATCTGTTTTTATTCATAACATAGCTTCTGGAATTTAGGAAGATCTGTGCTTTTGTTATAATGTTATCTTTATATTCATATTATTATATCATACCCTTTTCCCTCTTTTTAAAAAAATGTTTTATTTATTTTTGAGAGAGAGTGTGTGTGAGTGGAGGAGGGGCAGAGAGAGAGGGAGCCAGAGGATCCAAAGTGGACTCTGAACTGAAACAGCAGCAAGCCCAATACAGGGCTCGAACTCAGGAATGGTGAGATCATGACCTAAGCCCAAGTCGGACGCTCAACCGACTGAGCCACCCAGGTGCCCCTCCCTCTTTCTTATAATTAGTTTTGACTACTGTCTCTTGGTTTCCCACTATAAGTGATATCAAAATTAACTAGTATGTCTTCTTCCCCCCATCCCTCCTCACAGCATCAATTTGACACAGTACCCTCTCATGGATATCATCCACCTCTGCATGGTATTTCATATCTGCCAATCTATATTACCTTAAGTTCTCTAAATGTTTCACATTGTCTCCATGCCATCAGCAAGGCTATGCTACTCATTTCTGAGTTTCCTTAATTCACAAAAATGACTGACAGAATAGGACTGTGGCCAAATCCCTGGAAAGCTTCTCACCAGCTGTGACCTTGGTCAAGTTTCTCAACCACCTCGAGTTTTGTTGCTGTTGTTGTTGTTAAAATAAAAGCTTTATTTTTTTAAATAAATTTTTAAAAATATATTTGTTAAAATTTGGATTATAATACTTATTTCATGAGGTAATTGTGAGGACTAAATGAGATAATATACATAAAACACATAACATATAGCAATCTTTCAAGAAATAAATAAATAAATGTATGTTAAGCATTATTTTTTTAAAGTTTTTATGTAAATTTCAGTTAGTTACCATACATGTAAAATTGGTTTCAGGTGTACAAAAGAGTGATTCAACACTTCCATACAATACCCGGTTCTCATCACAACAAGTGCACTCTTTAATCCCCATCACTGGTGTACATTGGTGATATAGTGGTGAGCATAGCTGCCTTCCCATCACCTATTTAACCCATCCATCTCCACCCAACGCTCTCTGGTAACCATCAGTTTGTTCTCTATAGTTAAGGGTCCGTTTCTTGGTTTGCCTCTTTTTTCCCCCTTTACTAGTTTGTTTTGTTTCTTAAATTCCACATATGAGTGAAATCACAGGGTATTTCTCTTTCTCTTCCTCTGTCTCATTCATTTCGGTTAGCGTACTACTCTTTAGCTGCATCCACATCATTGCAAATGGCAAGATATCATTCTTTTTGATGGGTGAGTGATATTCCACACAAGCATCTTTATCCATTCATCAGTCCATGGGCATTTGGGTTCTTTCCATAATTGGGCTATTGTTGATAATGCTGCTATGAACATTGGGATGCATGTACCCCTTGAATTAGCATTTTTGTATCCTTTGGATAAATACCTAGTAGTTCAATTGCTGGATCACAGAGTAGTTCTATTTTGAACTTTTTGAGGAACATTCATACTGTTTTCCACAGTGGCTGCACCAGTTTGCATTCCCACCAACAGTGCATGAGGGTTCCTTCCTCTCTGCATCCTCACCAACACCTGTTGTTTCCTGTGTTGTTAATTTTCTCCATTCTGACAGATGTGAGGTGATATCCCATTGTAATTTTGATTTTCATTTCCCTGATGCTGAGTGATGTTGAGCATATTTTCATGTGCCTGTTAGCCATCTGTATGTCTTCTTTTGAAAAATGTCTATTCATGTCTTTTGCCCATTTTTTAACTGGATTATTTGATTTTTGGGGTGTTAAGTTTGGTAAATTCTTTATAGATTTTGGATATTGACTCATTATCAGATATGTCACTTACAAATATCTTCTCCCATTCCATCAATTGCCTTTTAGTTTTGTTGATTTTTTTCCTTCACTGTGCAGAAACTTTTTATGAAGTCACGATAGTTTATTTTTGCTTTTGTTTCCCAAGTATTACTTTCAATAAGAGATAAAAGAAGAATGATTAATTTGTACTTTGTGTATTAATTCACTTGGTAAATATTTATTGAATCAATTCATTTCAGGAATTGCTCATTTATTTAGTAAATATTTATTGAAAGACTACTATCTGCTAAGCAGTCACATGTATTATTTCTTTCACTTACTCAAGTATTTGTGAGTTCCACATGGGGCAGACCTTGGAGATATAGTGATGGGAGAAATGGACCTGGTCCCTACCTTAATGGAACTTCCAGTCTTCCATCCTACCACAAGTCATAAATTATGCTATTTCTGAATAAATTCTTTTTGTCCTTATAAATCCCCTCTTGGAATCCCTAGTGTGCTGGTGCCTGACTTGCCTGGAAATAATTTTCTCATTTGACTGCATTACTGGATGTTCACTTCCTATTTGGCCCAAACTTCCACTAAAATGATAACTATTGGAGTAAGTTGTTTGGAATTTATTATCTGCACTTCCCTTACAAATTATAATTTTTTTTATCAAGTCCTAAAGTACAGGACCAAAGGGATAATTAACTGCAAGGATAATATTTGTAGATTTTTAAAAAGTCCTCTATGTTAATTAAAAAGTAAATAACAACAACAATAAACAACAACAACAACAACAACAATAATAACAAAAGACTTTCCTGAATAAGAAAGCAAAATCTTGGGGAAAAAAAAAAGAGGCTTTTTTTCTCTTTACCCTTTCTGCTGCTTCTTGACTTTCCACAGGGATAGCAGTCATTTTGTGACTATGAAGACAAGGAGGCAGGCACAGAGAAGCCTGGTTCCTTGATGAAGGTAACCTCAGCTAGCCTGAGGTAGCTGTACCAATCCTGGGTCTTATTATGAACTGAATGAATGAATGAAATAAAAAAATACAAGTCCTTTATGTTAACTGAATGTTTCCTGTTTTTTGGCCCCAACAAAATTTACTGACTGATACATTTTTTCATAGTGTCTTCATAATCTTTTTAGCTTATTTTTGTCCTATGGTGTTTTATTGAAATGAAAACACATTTCAACATCCAAATAATAAACTATTTCATTTTAAGTGAATTTTAAATATCTCAATTAGTTAAAAAATTGTCAGATTCAAGTTTATTTGATAAAATTATCAGGAGTTGAAATGGAAAAACAGCAAAAAAAAAATCTCAAATTTTAAAGTGTTAAGTACTAAATCTCAGATAATGCAGTCAGACACCCTTGTGCTCTGGTAGTTACACGGATAGGCAAAAGAGACAGATACAACCCCAAGGAATATGACATTCCAAAAAGTTTGTGCAAGAGTTTTATAAATAGAGCCATTCTCTTAATCAATTGACTATTTTCTACCTTGAGATATAGACAGGTAGATAGATAGATCTCATATAAATATGTAACATAAAATATGTACAGAGCCCCAATCTCAAATGCCTATAAGGTCCATAAAAGTAACATAAATGATTGGAACAGCCTAGGTATTAGTACATGGGCCATGCATTGCATGGGTGGGGCAAACTGTTCTTTTTTAAAAAGGGCAGCCTCTTTTAGTATCTCTGAAAGTCAGCCTGTGCTAAATGCCAATTGATTGTTGCAATATTGGAATATGAATCCAGTGTCATCAAATCTAGTAATTTTTTGAGAAGCTGAAAATTCCATTCTTATATAAAATCTACCAATTTTTAAATGTTGCCAACTAATTCTCTAATTTCATTTTTAAATTGTGCATACTAAAAACATCTGCAGAGTGTATTTATACTATTGGCTACTAGTTTGCTCTTGTGAAATATGCTGTTATGATATGGATTAAGGTCTATCTGATATATATTTAAAGAGTAGGTAGTGTCTTACCTTCTTTTCCTGATATAGAAATCTGTAGAAATGAAAAAAAAAATCTGTAGAAACGGTTGCATATCCTTAAACTGTTACAAGCTATCAGAAATAATTGGAAATGTGGCATTTCCATGAAATGAGGCTATTTGTGTTTGCCAGAAGGCACATTAAAATATTTTGTAATAGTTGACTTAGTGAACTGGAAACAGCTGTGTTTGGCAAAATGTTTGTTACAATCTATTTTTCAACTTTTTTGTTTTTCATTTCTTTTTACTTTTCTTTGCTTGGTATCAAAATTGGTATCAAGTGAAGAAAGTTAAAGTTATACTTGGTGGTATTATATGGTTTTCTTTCCTTTGTCCAAAATGAAGACAAGCTAACAAACTGTCTCTGAATATCTTAAAAACCAGATTTCTTGGAAAACTATGTTAATTTCTGAATATTCCACCCTTTTCTGAGGAAATTCCAGGATAATTTGTTATATAATTGCCATGGGTAATAGCTATCCATCTGTTACCATTCAATTACAGTATTTCAGAAAATTTATAAGGTGACTAAGTGGTTCACATTAGTACATAAACTAAGAAGATTCTTAGGATCTAACCTTATGTTTAAATGTAACACTTTATGATATCCATTTAGTTATTAAAAAATTCTATTATCTTGCCCTTTAAAGAGTTTTTGTTAGGATTCAAATATTCATGTATTAGATTTTCTGCTTTATTTATGCATTTGAATCTCTCTTAAATTTGGCCCACTAATCTACTGAAGTTATTAATATCAACTATGGGCAGAGTGATCCATCCTCAGAGATAGAGCATGTTGAATTTAAGACTTGTCCTAGGTGGCAAGCTGTCAGGAGAAAATGTGTGACAAATGTTCTCTTCAAAGGTGCTCACTATTCCATTCCAACCTGTACACACGAAGGGTATGCCACATACAGTCAATCAATCCATAAATCTCCCACAGTCAATACCAGGTTTATGTCATCTTACCTTTACACACATGTGCACACACGCACACACGCACACACACACACACACACACACACAAACACCTTTCAGGCTGCTGGTATTCCTTCTAGACTTACTTCTTTATATTCTTGTGGTGATGCCCTTGATGATCATTTTAGCCCAATTCACACAGGTATGTGGAGAGGGAAAGTTATATACTGAAATTTCCTTTTGTGGTATGTTCAACCCTTCAGGTCACACCCCCACTCCGCTAGATACTGATAGGTTCTTCAGACATGTACTATACAAGGTTCTTGGGGCACTGGAATGATCCCGGCCTTCAGAGAGAGAGCTTTTCATCTGGTGGACAGACATGTGAGCAAGACTTCAACGCTGACAAGATATGTATTCTAATTGAGGAATGTGTGAGATATAATGGCCTCACTTATTAAATATTTTTGTGCACTTCAGTGTCAGTTTATTCTAGATGCTCAGGATACATCAAGTGAACAAGGGGGTCAAAGATATTCTGCCCTAACTTAAACATTTGTACAACATGTAAAAAGGCTGACACCAGAGTAATGAGGATTGGCCCCTATTTTCATGGTTAATAATTTTAGTGGACAAAATTGAATGGCTTCTGTACAGTAGCAACAAACAATTTAAAATTATATTGCGGAGAGTTGCGGCAAGATGGCGGCTTAGGAGGACGCTGGGCTCACCGCACGTCCTGCTGATCACTTAGAGTCCATCTACACCTGCCTAAATAACCCAGAAAACCGCCAGAGGATTAGCAGAACGGAGTCGCCGGAGCCAAACGCAGACGAGAGGCCCACGGAAGAGGGTAGGAAGGGCGGCGAGGCGGTGCGTGCTCCACGGACTGGCGGGAGGGAGCCGGGGCGGAGGGGCGGCTCGCCGGCCAAGCAGAGTCCCCGAGTCTGGCTGGCAAAAGCGGAGGGGCCTGACGGACTGTGTTCCCACAACAAGCGCGACTTAGCGTCTGGGAGGTCATAAGTTAACAGCTCTGCTCGGAAAGCGGGAAGGCTGGAGGACAAAGGGAGGGAGAGCTGCTGAGCCCCCTGACAACAGAGCTCAGTTTGGTGGGGAACAAAGGTGCTCGCCAGCGCCATCTCCCCCGCCCATCCCCCAGCCGAAATCCCAAAGGGAGCCGGTTCCTGCCACGGAACTTGCTCGCTCCGCGCAAACACCCAACTCTGCGCTTCTGCGGAGCCAAACCTCCGGCAGCGGATCTGACTTCCTCCCGCTGCCACAGGGCCCCTCCTGAAGTGGATCACCTAAGGAGAAGCGATCTAAGCCTGCCCCTCCTGCCCCCGAGCACCTTGCCTACCCACCCCAGCTAATACGCCAGATCCCCAGCATCACAAGCCTGGCAGGGTGCAAGTAGCCCAGACGAGCCACACCACCCCACAGTGAATCCCACCCCAGGAGAGGGGAAGAGAAGGCACACACCAGTCTGACTGTGGCCCCAGCGGTGGGCTGGGGGCAGACATCAGGTCTGACTGCGGCCCCGCCCACCAACTCCAGGTATACACCACAGCACAGGGGAAGTGCCCTGCAGGTCCTCACCACGCCAGGGACTATCCAAAATGACCAAGCGGAAGAATTCCCCTCAGAAGAATCTCCAAAAAATAACAACAGCTAATGAGCTGATCAAAAAGGACTTAAATAACATAACAGAAAGTGAATTTAGAATAATAGTCATAAAATTAATCGCTGGGCTTGAAAACAGTATACAGGACAGCAGAGAATCTCTTGCTACAGAGATCAAGGGACTAAGGAACAGTCACGAGGAGCTGAAAAACGCTTTAAATGAAATGCATAATAAAATGGAAACCACCACAGCTCGGCTTGAAGAGGCAGAGGAGAGAATAGGTGAACTAGAAGATAAAGTTATGGAAAAAGAGGAAGCTGAGAAAAAGAGAGATAAAAAAATCCAGGAGTATGAGGGGAAAATTAGAGAACTAAGTGATACACTAAAAAGAAATAATATACGCATAATTGGTATCCCAGAGGAGGAAGAGAGAGGGAAAGGTGCTGAAGGGGTACTTGAAGAAATAATAGCTGAGAACTTCCCTGAACTGGGGAAGGAAAAAGGCATTGAAATCCAAGAGGCACAGAGAACTCCCTTCAGACGTAACTTGAATCGATCTTCTGCACGACATATCATAGTGAAACTGGCAAAATACAAGGATAAAGAGAAAATTCTGAAAGCAGCGAGGGGTAAACGTGCCCTCACATATAAAGGGAGACCTATAAGACTCGTGACTGATCTCTCTTTTGAAACTTGGCAGGCCAGAAAGGCATGGCAGGAGATCTTCAATGTGATGAACAGTAAAAATATGCAGCCGAGAATCCTCTATCCAGCAAGTCTGTCATTTAGAATAGAAGGAGAGATAAAGGTCTTCCCAAACAAACAAAAACTGAAGGAATTTGTCACCACTAAACCAGCCCTACAAGAGATCCTAAGGGGGACTCTGTGAGACAAAGTCCCGGAGACATCACTATAAGCATAAAACATACAGACATCACAATGACTCTAAACCCGTATCTTTCTATAATAACACTGAATGTAAATGGATTAAATGCGCCAACCAAAAGACATAGGGTATCAGAATGGATAAAAAAACAAGACCCATCTATTTGCTGTCTACAAGAGACTCATTTTAGACCTGAGGACACCTTTAGATTGAGAGTGAGGGGATGGAGAACTATTTATCATGCGACTGGAAGCCAAAAGAAAGCTGGAGTAGCCATACTTATATCAGACAAACTAGACTTTAAAACAAAGGCTGTAACAAGAGATGAAGAAGGACATTATATAATAGTTACAGGGTCTATCCATCAGGAAGAGCTAACAATTATAAATGTCTATGCGCCGAATACCGGAGCCCCCAAATATATAAAACAATTACTCATAAACACAAGCAACCTTATTGATAAGAATGTGGTAATTGCAGGGGACTTTAATACACCACTTACAGAAATGGATAGATCATCTAGACACACGGTCAATAAAGAAACAAGGGCCCTGAATGAGACATTGGATCATATGGACTTGACAGATATATTTAGAACTCTGCATCCCAAAGCAACAGAATATACTTTCTTCTCGAGTGCACATGGAACATTCTCCAAGATAGATCATATACTGGGTCACAAAACAGCCCTTCATAAGTTTACAAGAATTGAAATTATACCATGCTTACTTTCAGACCACAATGCTATGAAGCTTGAAATCAACCAGATTTGGAAAACCTCCAAAAGCATGGAGGTTAAAGAACACCCTACTAACGAATGAGTGGGTCAACCAGACAATTAGAGAAGAAATTAAAAAATATATGGAAACAAACGAAAATGAAAATACAACAATCCAAACGCTTTGGGACGCAGCAAAGGCAGTCCTGAGAGGAAAATACATTGCAATCCAGGCCTATCTCAAGAAACAAGAAAAATCCCAAATACAAAATCTAACAGCACACCTAAAGGAACTAGAAGCAGAACAGCAAAGGCAGCCTAAGCCCAGCAGAAGAAGAGAAATAATAAAGATCAGAGCAGAAATAAACAATATAGAAACTAAAAAAACTGTAGAGCAGATCAACGAAACCAAGAGTTGGTTTTTTGAAAAAATAAACAAAATTGACAAACCTCTAGCCAGGCTTCTCAAAAAGAAAAGGGAGATGACCCAAATAGATAAAATCATGAATGAAAATGGAATGATTACAACCAATCCCTCAGAGATACAAACAATTATCAGGGAATACTATGAAAAATTATATGCCAACAAATTGGACAACCTGGAAGAAATGGACAAATTCCTGAACACCCACACTCTTCCAAA
Source organism: Prionailurus bengalensis (assembly GCF_016509475.1). Taxonomy (NCBI): domain Eukaryota; kingdom Metazoa; phylum Chordata; class Mammalia; order Carnivora; family Felidae; genus Prionailurus; species Prionailurus bengalensis. Next base: position 81,057,397 of record NC_057348.1, read on the forward strand.
ACTCAATCAGGAGGAAATAGAAAGCTTGAACAGACCCATAACCAGTGAAGAAATTGAATCCGTTATCAAAAATCTCCCAAAAAATAAGAGTCCAGGACCAGATGGCTTCCCAGGGGAGTTCTACCAGACGTTTAAAGCAGAGATAATACCTATCCTTCTCAAGCTATTCCAAGAAATAGAAAGGGAAGGAAAACTTCCAGACTCATTCTATGAAGCCAGTATTACTTTGATTCCTAAACCAGACAGAGACCCAGTAAAAAAAAGAGAACTACAGGCCAATATCCCTGATGAATATGGATGCAAAAATTCTCAATAAGATACTAGCAAATCGAAGTTCAACAGCATATAAAAAGAATTATTCACCATGATCAAGTGGGATTCATTCCTGGGATGCAGGGCTGGTTCAACATTCGCAAATCAATCAACGTGATACATCACATTAACAAAAAAAAAGAGAAGAACCATATGATCCTGTCAATCGATGCAGAAAAGGCCTTCGACAAAATCCAGCACCCTTTCTTAATAAAAACCCTTGAGAAAGTTGGGATAGAAGGAACATACTTAAGGATCATAAAAGCCATTTATGAAAAGCCCACAGCTAACATCATCCTCAACGGGGAAAAACTGAGAGCTTTTTCCCTGAGATCAGGAACACGACAGGGATGCCCACTCTCACCGCTGCTGTTTAACATAGTGCTGGAAGTTCTAGCATCAGCAATCAGACAACAAAAGGAAATCAAAGGCATCAAAATTGGCAAAGATGAAGTCAAGCTTTCGCTTTTTGCAGATGACATGATATTATACATGGAAAATCCGATAGACTCCACCAAAAATCTGCTAGAACTGATACAGGAATTCAGCAAAGTTGCAGGATACAAAATCAATGTACAGAAATCAGTTGCATTCTTATACACTAACAATGAAGCAACAGAAAGACAAATAAAGAAACTGATCCCATTCACAATTGCACCAAGAAGCATAAAATACCTAGGAATAAATCTAACCAAAGATGTAAAGGATCTGTATGCTGAAAACTATAGAAAGCTTCTGAAGGAAATTGAAGAAGATTTAAAGAAATGGAAAGACATTCCCTGCTCATGGATTGGAAAAATAAATATTGTCAAAATGTCAATACTACCCAAAGCTATCTACACATTCAATGCAATCCCAATCAAAATTGCACCAGCATTCTTCTCGAAACTAGAACAAGCAATCCTAAAATTCATATGGAACCACAAAAGGCCCCGAATAGCCAAAGGAATTTTGAAGAAGAAGACCAAAGCAGGAGGCATCACAATCCCAGACTTTAGCCTCTACTACAAAGCTGTCATCATCAAGACAGCATGGTATTGGCACCAAAACAGACACATAGACCAATGGAATAGAATAGAAACCCCAGAACTAGACCCACAAACGTATGGCCAACTCATCTTTGACAAAGCAGGAAAGAACATCCAATGGAAAAAAGACAGCCTCTTTAACAAATGGTGCTGGGAGAACTGGACAGCAACATGCAGAAGGTTGAAACTAGACCACTTTCTCACACCATTCACAAAAATAAACTCAAAATGGATAAAGGACCTAAATGTGAGACAGGAAACCATCAAAACCTTAGAGGAGAAAGCAGGAAAAGACCTCTCTGACCTCAGCCGTAGCAATCTCTTACTCGACACATCCCCAAAGGCAAGGGAATTAAAAGCAAAAGTGAATTACTGGGACCTTATGAAGATAAAAAGCTTCTGCACAGCAAAGGAAACAACCAACAAAACTAAAAGGCAACCAACGGAATGGGAAAAGATATTCGCAAATGACATATCGGACAAAGGGCTAGTATCCAAAATCTATAAAGAGCTCACCAAACTCCACACCCGAAAAACAAATAACCCAGTGAAGAAATGGGCAGAAAACATGAATAGACACTTCTCTAAAGAAGACATCCGGATGGCAAACAGGCACATGAAAAGATGTTCAGCGTCGCTCCTTATCAGGGAAATACAAATCAAAACCACACTCAGGTATCACCTCACGCCAGTCAGAGTGGCCAAAATGAACAAATCCGGAGACTATAGATGCTGGAGAGGATGTGGAGAAACGGGAACCCTCTTGCACTGTTGGTGGGAATGCAAATTGGTGCAGCCGCTCTGGAAAGCAGTGTGGAGGTTCCTCAGAAAATTAAAAATAGACCTACCCTATGACCCAGCAATAGCACTGCTAGGAATTTATCCAAGGGAGACAGGAGCACTGATGCATAGGGCCACTTGTACCCCAATGTTCATAGCAGCACTCTCAACAATAGCCAAATTATGGAAAGAGCCTAAATGTCCATCAACTGATGAATGGATAAAGAAATTGTGGTTTATATACACAATGGAATATTACGTGGCATGAGAAAAAATGAAATATGGCCTTTTGTAGCAACATGGATGGAACTGGAGAGTGTGATGCTAAGTGAAATAAGCCATACTGAGAAAGACAGATACCATATGGTTTCACTCTTATGTGGATCCTGAGAAACTGAACAGGAACCCATGGGGGAGGGGAAGGAAAAAAAAAAAAAAGAGGTTAGAATGGGAGAGAGCCAAAGCATAAGAGACTGTTAAAAACTGAGAACAAACTGAGGGTCGATGGGGGGTGGGAGGGAGGAGAGGGTGGGTGATGGGTATTGAGGAGGGCACCTTTTGGGATGAGCACTGGGTGTTGTATGGAAACCAATTTGTCAATAAATTTCATAAAAAAAAAATAATAATTAAATTATATTGCAAAACAATTCCATTTACAATAGAACCAAAAAGAATAAAATACTTGGGGTAAGTTTAATAAACATTAAATGGTTTGTCTAAATATCCTGCTATGATTTAAAGCCCCCTACCAGTGAATCAACAAGAGCAGAATTCACCTACGAGAGACTCATTTGAGACCTAAAGACACATGCAGATTGAAAGCAAGGGGATGGAGAAATATTTATAATGCAAATGGATGTCAAAGGAAAGCTGGACCAGCAATACTTATATCAGATGAACTAGACTTTTTTGTTCTTGTATTGTTTTTATCCTGTTTTGGTATCAGGGTAATACTGGCCTCATTGAATGATTTTTTAATGTGTTCCCTCTCTTCCATTATTTGTAAGAATTTGATTGTCATTATTATTTTTTTTTAATGTTTGATAGAAGTCACCAATAAAACCATGTGGTCTTGGGCTTTTATGTGCTGGAAGATTTTTGATTCCTAATTGAACTTTCACTCTTGTTACTGGTCTAAGAAGCTTTCCTACTTGTTGGATTCAAGACTTATGTTTCAATCTTGGTAACCTGTGTGTTTTTGGAATTATCTGGTTTTTTTTTCTAAGTTATTTGATTTCTTAGTATATAATTGTTTATAGTGATCTATTATCACACTATGTATTTCTGTGGTATCTGTTTTTTCTTCCATTTCTCACTTTGGCTTTTGAGTCTTCTCTCTTTCTTTCCTGGTTTATGTAGTTAAAGCATTGGCAATTTTGTTTATTTTTTTGGAAAAACTGGTCATTGCTTTCAATGTTATGTTATTATTTATTCTGGTCTCTATTTCACTTACTTTTGATATGTCTTTGTTATTTCCTTCCTCTACTAAATTTCAGCAAAGTTTCTTCTTTTTTTAGTTCCTGGTGGTATAATATTAAGTTGTTTATTTGAACTTTTTTTCTTAATACAAGCATTTATAGCATAAATTTCACTCTAACATTATGCCTTTTCTGCATCCCATAGATTTTGGAATATTGTGTTTTTCTTTTGTTTAGAGACATATTTTGATTTGCTCTTTGATTTCTTATTTGGCCCATTGCTGGTGTAGTAGTGTGTTGTTTAATATTTACATGTTAAATATTTAATATTTACATTGTAGATTTTCCAGCTTTGTTTTATTGCTAATCTTTAGTTTTGTACCATTGTGGTTGGAAAATATACCTGGTATGATTTCAGTTTTCTCAAATTTGTAATATTTGTTATATTTCTTTTTATGTGATTTAACCAGGGGATTCTTCTGTGTGTACTTGAGGAGAATGTGTATTCTGTTTTTCTTGGATGAAATGTTTTATACATATCTTTTAGCACCATGTGTTCTGAAGTATGCTTCAAGTAAAAAATGTTCTTGTTGGGAAAAAAAAAAGGAAAAAAACAAGAGTGGAACTCAAACAACCCCATATTCTGCTCCCAAGTTTCCATTTTATGGTATCAATGGGGAAATTCAAGCTGCAACTTTGGGTTTTTGTTCTTTTTTAAAGAACACTTCTGCAATCAACAGTGAAAGGCTTTATTGTCCATCACAATCTGCCCGCTAGAAGGGGAAGTGGAGGGTGCTGCTGGTGCCGGTGGCTTCCTGGATGCGTCTACACTAAATAAATTGTTACTTATGAATACTGGCAAGAGCACTGTGGGGCAGAAGCATCTTCAAAACAGGAAGGCGGGCACCAGAAGTCCCAAGTTTCTTTGTTGTGGGGAGAGGTTATGTCCCTTACCTGTAACCTTATGGTCCAGAGCTGGGGATCCCTGGCCTGCAGCCAGCTGACAGGGGTGATGCTGTCAGCAGACCAGAGAAGGTCTGAAGGGTGGGTGACCACACCTACCCAGCAGCAGAGAGAGCAGCCAGGCCTGGGATCCAACTCACATTCGCAATGACAGACCCTTATGGCAGGGTCTGAGCAGCGGCTCTGGTCTGTGAACTACAAAGTGAGATGAACAATTGACCAGCTGTGGACATGACCTTCATACATTCACAAATTTTGTGTGAGAAATACCTTGGCTTTTGAGGGCCCCAGCTTTGTTTTGGGGTTCTCGCTGCCTAAACCAACTCAAGATCTATAAAGGTGCACTAGAGGTGGGACCTCTGGATGTGAAAGACTGAAAGCTGATTGGTCAGAATCAGCCAGCAACACAATCCTTTCTGGGGTTCATGCCACCCCTGCCCCCAATGCCTACTCCTCTGGTTCCTATTTTGTGACGTTCAATATTCACTGGTTTTAACCTGGCTCTTTTTCTTGACTCCAGTTATGTTCTGCCTCTCATGTCTCTGGCCCAGTTAGGTTCTTTGCTCTCAATCATTAGTTCACCCTTTGAAGCTCTTGAAGAGGCATCTGGGTTTTAATCTGGCTCATTTCCTGCCTCCCAGGTTCACAGCCACTCCAACCTGCAACATTTCTCCTCATGATCTTTGGAAGAGAAGGGGAAAAATTTTAAACAAGGGAAAACTGTAATCGTAGTTTCAGGGGGACAAATGTGAGTGTTTTAAAGGAATGCCACCCTTTAGCATGTATGTGTTTAGGCCTGCTTTTTATTTATTTGGCTGCACATGTTATCTTAAAACTATTATAACTTAACTTTGAAGTCTTACATATAGCTAAGCAGTTGCAGTACTCATCCACAGTGTCCACTGCACTTAATGCCTTAACTCTTGGGAGGCCCTGTTTGCCACTTGTAGCCTCCCCCTCGCATTTCTATGATGGGCCACCAGAGGAGGAACAAGACAGCTGTGGGAGAAGTCCCTGGCCTCTTTGCTCATCCTGTGCGCCCTGCCAGCCACACAGAAGGGAGGAGAGAAGCTGTGGGTGAGGCAGCTGGTTTTGTACAGCACATTCTCTGCTCTTTCGAGTCTATGTTCAGGCCAAGTTACCTTGCTCTGTTCCTCTTTTATGCCCACCTTCTCTAATGGGGAGGTTGGAATGGAAGGAAGTGAATGAACAAGAGTTCTTCCAACTGCATCATTTAAGATAAGGTGAAATCAACAACAGTTTAGTGAACACTATCGAGCACTTACAAGATACCAAGCCATGTGCTAGGGCTCGAAGATGAATAAAGGGGTAGGGATTCCATCATCAAAGAGTACACAGCCTGGTGGGAAGAAACATGTTTAATCATTATTTCGTTAATAGTGTATAATGAGTACAATAGCAAATGCATCTAAAAAGACAGGAAAAAAATTCTGCCTGGCAGTGTCTCTGGTGGTGACCACTGAGATGTTTCAAAGGTAGAGTAAGAGCTCTTCAAGTGGACAAGAGAGAGAAGAAACTGAAGATAAGGGAATATAACATGCAAGGCATGGTATGGTTGGGAACTGTATTCTTTTTCTACTGCTCTCTTAACCAATTACCACAAACGCAGTGGCCTAAACAACACACATTTATTATCTTCTAATTCTGTAGGTCAGAAGTCCAACACAGACCTCAGTGGACTAAAATCAAAGTTTAGGTGGGACCATATTCTTTTTGGGAGTCTCTCCTAGAATTTCTGGTTCTTTTCCTTTTCTAGTTTCTTGAGGCTACACAGAGTCCTTGTCCTATGACCCCGTTCCTTTGGCAGGTCAAGTCCTTCTCACACTTCCAATCTTTCCTCCTCATTCCATTTCATCTCCCTAACCCAGCCAGGAAAGTTCCTCTGGTTTTAAGGACTTTTAAGGACTCCTGTGAGTAGCTGTGGCCTGGCCAGATAATCCATAATAACCTCCATATCTCAGGGTCCACACTCTTAATCACATCTGCAAGATCCCTTTTGCCCTGTAAGGTAAAATATCTCTAGAAATGTCCCAGTGATCAGGATGTGCACATCTTTGGGGGCGAAGGGGAAAGACATCATTCTGCCATTCACAGGAGATGACCCAGAACTGAAATGGTCACGGGAGATTTAGAAAGGGAGGAGATAGGTTTGGAGAGGGTGGCAACTGCCAGATAATGAAAGCCCTTGAACAGCATGTTAATGGACCTAGAGTTAATCCTGAAGGTGATGGTGATCCTTTGAAGGGTTTAAAGCAAGGTGAAAACTGTGTTTTTAAATTGTGTTTTGCTGGCAGCATGGAGGACATATTCAAGGGAGAAAAGACTTGAAGTCAGAGGAAGTGGTTATCTAATTGCCACATGCTCAGCAAAGAGTTACAGATTCTGTTTATCCTATAAAACTATCTGACAATATCTGGTTCAACAAAATCTATAGACAAAATGCCACATGATAATACATTTCTCTCTAAAAAAAAAATGGTCACAATACCTGAATGTCGATATTGTGTTAAGGAAACAATTTCATGTATTCCAGGTGTTAGACAAAGAAGACATTTATTATTCTTTTACCATAACTCCCATAGTCTTAACAAGGCCCTTGAACAAATCAAGTTCTAACTAGACCAGTAACAGCATGTAGACTCCCCTGTTTGGGGACCATCAGCATGTAGGCGGTAGTTCACACTATGGGAATAAATAAGAGGCCCTGGGGAAAGTAAGTAATTTAAAAAGAGGAAAAGGATAAGGACCAAATCCTGGAGGACACCAACTTTGAAAGGGAGGACTGGAGAAGAAAACAGAAGAGTAAGAGAGAGAACCATGAGATGATATAGTACAGTAACTGGAAGAGGAGAGAGTTCCAGGAATGATAAGTCAATAGTAATAAATGGCATAAAATCATCAAGTAATCTAAGGACAGAGGAATGTCATTTGAATATAATAATTAAGAGGTCATTGGGGCTCCATTTCCAACGAAGATGGAGTAACAGGAACCAGATATACCCTCCTACCTTAAACAACTAAGATCAAATCAAATTAGATGAAATGATGGTTTTCAGACTTTGGACAACAAATAGCACAGGACAGTAATCTCTGAGGGGAGGGGGTAGGTAAATAAATTAAGAACTATCATTGCTCCATCTCACTACTCAGTGTTTCCAAGTAATGATAGCTTAGGGAGGGGGACCCCAAGCAGAACTAAGTGATCTTGCTGATTTGTGGAGACAGAGTTTGGGATTCATGGAGGCCAAGTTGGCTAAAATACATAGGTGAGGAGAGGGCAGAGTTTCACAGAGAGGAAGCTCCTGAGAACTGCAGAGGAATATTGGCCAGTGCGTGCTTGTAAGGATACTGCTGAGGCTGGAGAAAGAACTCCCAGAGAGGAGGGTGTTGAACCATATCTGGAACTCACATAGAGCCAAATCAGGACAGAAAGACCTCCTGACATATGGGCACTGATTCGGTAGTGGGGCCAAATTAGCCTTAAACAAAAGATCATTCTGAACTTCCTTAACAAAGATTACAAGTAAGCCTTGAAAGGATCAAACTGTTTCCAAGTAACTCAACTGTGACTCACAATGCCCCAAAATATTTAAAGGAATATAAAAAAAATCCATTTCCCAAAAGCGTAAAATTCACAATGTCCGGCACGCAAAGAAGCAGGAAAATATGACCTATAATGACAGGAAAAATAAAACAATGGAGTAGACATGGAAATAGAATTAATTGACAAGGACATCAGAACAGATATTATACATATTTTAATATTGGGGAAAAGGTGGAAGGAAGCATAAACATAATGCGAGAAGAGAAAGTTATAAAAAGACTTGAATTAAACTTCTAAAGATGAAACACATAGTATCTAAGATGAAAAATTCACTGGATGGGATTAATAGCAGATTGGACACTAAAGAAAAAAAGATTGGTAGGTTTTGGTAACAATCGACACTATTCAAAATGAAACAAAGAAAAAGGAGTATAAGATAAAAAAGAGAACATCAGTGATCTGTGGACATCGAGTGGCCAAATATATGAATAATTAATCACAGAAGGAAGGAGAGGGGGGCAGAAAAAATATTTGAAAAACCAACATCTAAAATTTTTCTAAATTTCGTGAAAACTATAAACTCACAGATCCAAAATTGTGAATAAATCTCAGGTCAAACAAAACCACATCAAGATATATCATAAACAAATTACTGGAAAACAGTGGTTAAGAGAAAAATATCAAAATCTGCCAGAGAAATTAGTCATACATCCATTTATTAGTTTGGTTAAGTGCTGGCAAGCCGGTGACTACAACTCCCTGAGTGCCCGGAAGGTAAGGGGGTGGAGACACAGAACAGAGACTCCTCTCCTGAAGAAAGCTGAAGTGAGAGTGAAAGAGAGAGAGAGAAAGGAGCACAGCATCCAGCGTAGATTTTGTGTTGTTAGGGTTTTGTGTGTGTGTGTGTGTGTGTGTGTGTGTGTGTGTGTGTTTTGTGGTTTTTTGGGTTTTTTTTAGAGACAGAGAATGCGGGAGAGAGGCAGATGGGGAGAGGGAAGGGGAGGGAGAGAGACAAAGAGAGAATCTTAAGCAGGTTCCGTGCTCGGTCCAGAGCCCTATGTGAAGCTTGATCCCAGAACCCTGGGATTCATGATCTGAGCTGAAATCAAGAGTCTGAGGCTCAACTGACTGAACTACCCTGGCACCCCTGTGTTGTTTGTTTTTTAAATGAGAAAGACATTCACAGGTTGAGGATAATGTCAATAATGATAATAATAAAATTACTGCCATTGATTAAGCCCTTGGTCCTAGATACTACACCAAATACCTCATATGTAATTACTAATGTAGTTCTCACTATGGACTTATGAAATGGGGACTACTTCTGTCTTTTTGTCTTTTACAAACTATAAAAACTGAAGCACAGCTTGATTAAATATTACTCCAAGTTACAAGGTCAAAAAGTAATAGAGCTGAACAAAACAAAGACAGAAAAAAAAGAGACAAAAACACAGATTCAAATGAGAGAACTGATAATTACCAGAGGGAACCAGGGGAATGGGGGAAATAAATGATGGAATAAGAACACTAATGATGAGCACTGAGTAATATTTAGGATTGCTGAGTCGCTATATTGTACACCTGAATATAATAGAACTTATACTGGACTTTAATTATACTGGAATTAAAAAAAAAAGTAGTAGAGCTGGAATTCAAATCAAAGTCCACTTGTGATGTACTTGACTACAATACTACGCTGAGCCAGTTAAGAGGGAGAAATAGAGATTATGAAAGAGAGGGAGGTATAACTGTTGCTTTAATGCCTAGGAAGAAATAGGAGAGTATATACTTGAAAACACAGATGGATAGGCTTGCCTTAACCAAGAGGAAAGGAAGACTTCATTTTTGAAATTTGGGGGAAGAAGTTAAGGGTGGGTGTGGCTATAAATAAATAGATCTTTTGATGTAGATGAGTTCAGGTGGCCTAATTTTGTTTGGTGAATGAGTTACCTATAAGGGAAAGCTGACGCTTGATATAACAACCAAGGTGGAAAGTCAAACAAAAGGAGTAAGGAAGCATTGTTGAGAGCTCAACTGCATTTGGAAACTGCTTCAAATGGCTAGATTGTTTATTTCTAGTAGAGAAAGGGAGCAGGTGAGTGGCAGATAAGGATCCTAAGGATATTTATGCTTTCAAGTTTATGCTACCCCGACAAAGCCAACTATTCATGAGGATAAGATCAAACCAATAAATAGGTAATGTCAAAGAGGCAACAAGAATAGAGTAAGTTAAAAACCATGGTCACTGTGGTTGCCCTGTAGACGCCCACACAAACACCTAATTGTTTCCTCCTGCTGACCCCCTTCCAGATCAGTTCACTTGGTGAAAGTTCTTACTTTCCTTGGAATGTCTTAGAATTTCCATTTTTGAAATTTTTTCCATATCATTACATGCTATCCATGAATCATGAACTCTTGTTAAACTTTCAGCTCTAGAGTAAATGTTTCCTCCCAGTCTCAGTTACCAACAAGGCAATTCAGTAACACAAGTACCTATTGTGCAATCATATTTATGAACTTAATGACATACTATCTAACCTTTCCTTATGTATACTCTTTGACAATTTGAATTGGGTCTTATGCACTATTTCTTAGATCCCGCATTTTTAAAACATGACAAACTTGTTTTCTGTGCCCATTTGTATCATGCAGTGTGAAAATGCAACTATTTTTCCATGTTTATAAGTGAAACATTTCATCTATTAGAATTAAGTCTCAAGTTTCCAACCAGAGATAGACCTGCTTAAGGAGACAGCTTACAATTTCACAGAAAGTCACTGTTTGATGAGTATTACATCTAGATTATGAATTTTATTTTTAAGGAGGCTAAAATCCATTCTTTACAGTTTGGTCTTTTTCTTTTTAAGACAGATTTGTTTTTAGGAAAGTAGACCAAATAAAAGATAGCTTATCAATCCTCTTTCTAAACGTCTATGACTTAACTTTTTCCAATTTATATAGAAACTATAAAAACATATCAGATGTTTTGCCCTGCCAGCTTTCTTGACAGATTTGTAGGCATCAAAGGCAGTATGGCTTCTGGAGTGTTGGAAACAAGTAGGAAAGAAAACCTCTCTAGCCGTCCTGCTTTTTCTGTGGCCATAAAACCCACCAACACGCACCCCTGGCCACCTACCACCAGGCTTCCATTAACTGGTATTTTAGAAGAGACTTAACTTCGGGAAAACACAGCTGAGTTTTCACTACCTTTGACCTAGAATCTGTCTGTATATGCCAGTTGGATCTGATAATGGCACATTTAGTTTGAAATTTTGCTCTGAATCTCTGTTGTTTACAGCAATAGTTTTCAAGCATGTTTTAATAACCTCTTATTATTAAAAGCAATACATATGTGTTGGAGAAAATTAGAAGATACAGATAAACAAACATAAAAAGACAAAAACCATACATTCTTACTGACCAAAGAACATCATTTAACATATTAGTTTTTATTCTTCTACCTTATTGATATTTGCTATTTGATGAACTATCATTACAGTCTCCTTTAATTCTTTAAATGTGGTTTCCTTTCATTGTTGGGACATATTTATAATAGCTGCTTTGAAGTCTTGGTTAAGTCCAACACCTGCTACCCATCTAAAGAGTTTTTGCCGTTTTTCCCCCTATTTCTTTGAAGGGCTCATAATTTTTTGTTGATAATTGGACATTTTAGATAATATATCGTAACAACTCTGGTTTCTGAATCTTCCTAGGCTTCTTGTTGTTGCTGTTACGTTTTTGTTAGCATTGTTCATTTGCTTATTTGTTTAGTGACTTGGCTGGGCTAATTCTGTGAAGTGTATCTCCCCCGAAGTGTGCAGTCTCTGATGTCTCTGATGTAGATATTCTTGCCTTTCTATTTTTAACCTTGCCCTACCCACCTGAATAGGTCTTTAACAATAGGAAGGTGGGGGAGATGGGCTCTTTACTGGCTGCCAAGCCTGCCTGGAATAGTTCTTCCACAGCATGGACCTCAGGGCAATGGAGGCAGTTCATGGTTCATGTGCCACAGTCTCCCACCGTTCTTACTGAGTTTCAGATTTTATTAAATACATACATCTAAAGTTTTTGCATGCCCTTAGGTCAGTTTCCAGGGACTTTAAATGGCTGTGTTAGATAATTCTGGTGAGTTTAATTAATGTTTCTTTGAGGTAGAAGATTCATCAAGCTCTTCAAGTGACCATTCTGGAAGTTCCATCCCCTGGAAGTGGTCTGTAATTTGTAATTTTACGTATTTGCTTTAACTTACAATGTCAAGGAAATGATTGCAAAATACCAAATGCAGTTATTTACTAACAATAAAACTACTGAGCATAGTGTAAGTGTTATATAGTTTCTTTTGTGTCTAGCTTCTCAAACTGTGAGCTACTTTAGGACAGGACCCATGTCATATTTACTTCTGCTTCCATCATGCAGGACCATGGGTGAGACAAAAAAGTCTTTTCAGCTTGAAAACAAAACTATAAATACTCTATTTGTTTCTAAACAAAGGAGTCCATAGTTACCAATGGCTTACCTAGTTGACTAATTACAAGACTGGTCCCCACATGGTCTTCATATCACACACATACACATGCAAACACACATTCACACACTTAACCTTTTCATAACTTTTTTCCCAGTACTTTTTCTCCTTTAAGAGTGCCCTGATGCAAAGTTGTTTTTTTTTTAACATATTAGACCTTGAAGGCACAGTACCTATGTCCTATACTGTTTTTAGGAACCAATGAAAATGCTTGCGATCTGAAGTAAATTACATATTAGCTCAAAAATACAGAAAGCAAACTGAAAAACCAGAATGTGTTTAATTAAATATCTATAAAATGTAACATTAGGTCAACCTACCAACAGCAACTCAACACTTAAAAAGTTACATGTAAATTATATTTAAGGCGGCATATGAATACATTTTAAGATATTTGATATAGCGAGAAGTAGAACCTTCTCACAGGGCTTAAAAATCTTGTTTACCCAGGATGGAGCTTCCTCAGAAGGTTAAAAATGGAACCACCCTGGATCCAGCAATTGCACTATTAGGTATTTACCTAAAGGATACAAAATTACAAATTCAAAGAGACACATGCACCCCGATGTTTACAGCAGCCCTATGGACAATAGCCAAATTATGCAAAGAGCCTAAATGTCCATCAACTGGTGAATGGATAAAGGAGATATGATGTATATATACACACACGTACATACCGTGGAATGTTACTCAGCCATAAAAAATGAAATCTTGCCATTTGCACCAATGTGGAAGGAGCTAGGAAGTATTATGCTAAGCAAAATAAGTCAGTCAGAGAAAGACAAATACCATATGATTTCATTCGTATGTGGAATTTAAGAAACAAAGCAAATGAACAAAGGGAAAAGAGAGATAGGAAAACCAAGAAACAGACTCTCAACTACAGAGAACAAACTGATGGTCACCAGAGGGGGATAAGTTTGAAAGGTGATGGGGATTAAGAAGGGCACTTGTGTTGAGCACAGGGTGTTGTATGGAAGTGTTGAATCACTAAATTGTACACCCGAAATTAATATTACACTGTATGTTAACTAACTAGAATTTAAATAAAAACTTAAAAAAATCTTGTTTACATATCTACCCATATACAGAAAATGAGGGTTGTGAGGATTGGAACCCAGGTCTGGTACCAGCTTGTGGGTGACTCTCAAAAGATCCCAAACACTTTCACAAAAGGGTTTCGTAGTGGATTTAACACTGTTTTTTCTACCCTGATTTGGGTAGAGAGACCATGAAACCTTACTGTGGAGACTCAGACCATCACATTTTATCAGCCACACTCATTCACTCATGCAGCACATGTTTGCCAAGTACCTGCACCAGGTCTGGGGTTCTGCTGGCTTGAGGATACGGTGAAGAACAGAGTAGCCCAGGCCCTTTCTTCATGGTGCTTATACATGAGTTGGGGAGTAACATTTCTTTAGTCACATTTCTTTATTACTGCAGATTGTAATATGGCATCTGTTATTAAGTACAGCATTCTTTTGGGGTGAGTGGTGTGTGTATCTATCTTAATTTAGAAGTCAGAGAAGGCCTGATTACAAATTGATATTTAAGCTGAGGTATGAAGAAAGAATAGGGGTGAAGTCAAGGAAAAGTGAGGAATGACCAGCACAGAGACTCTGGGGAAGGAAAGAGACTCGTGCATTTACAGAAATAAAAGGCGGGCAGTGTGGCTGGAGCACTAAGAGCTTGAGAAGCGGGTTGGAAAAGAAGACTGGAAAGCAGCAGGGTCACGCAGCACCTCAGGGGTCACACCCAGGGTCTTGAATTCTATTCCACTTGAGTTCTGAACACCCAGCATAGCAAAACCTTGTTTGATTTTTTAAAAGCTCTCCCTGAAAGTAGACAGACAAGGGCCTTGAGTGGACACAGGGAAGGCTAGGGGGACAGTGGAGGTTTCGTTATTGTGGGATGTCACTTAGACTAGCCAGGGATGTCACAGAGAAAGGAGAGGGAAACAGATGGATTCAGGAGATATTTTGGAGGTAAGAACCACAGGGCATTGATAAACACAAATCTTTCCTTTAGCTCCATTTTTTGATACTATGTCAGTAGCAGCTCAGGTAAAGTCAAACCTAACACAAATGCTCACTGCATTATGGTAAAACTTCAGTGTTTTGTGTTGCACTGTGATGTCTATTACTACTTATCATCTAGTTCTGAGAGTAAAAGTTCTTTTACCCAAAATGAAAAAGAAACAAATAATAGCACTTTACGTACCAAACAAACTCTCATGTTTCTTCAACAGTAGAGGCAGAGAGATTGTGGTGTAGGGGAGTGGTCGTGGATTTTTAGAGCTGGACCACTTGGGTTTACATCCTGACACACCGCCTTTAACTAGCTCTGTAACTTTGACACAAATCACTTAACTTTCCAAACCTTAGCTTAAAATGGCGATTCATCCCTACTTCACAAAACATCTTTGAAATAACTGAAATATAACACTTGCTTGTAATAGACGCTCAGCTATTACTAATAAATAAGTAATTTATTAGTTATCTCAACTTACAAATTGTTGTAAGTTTTTAACTTAACATCTATACTATTCAGGCTGTTTGCTAAAACTAGAAATATGTTTTCTTAGAATTGGAAGAACTTAACTCAATTCCTTCCCTCAATTTACAGATGGAGAAATCATAGTCTAGAGAGGTAAGAGCCTTGCTCAGGAACGCAGAGCTTACTGGAGGCAGAATAGAACTAGAATTATTTTCTGCAAACACCCAGCATTTTTGTAATATACCATCCTGTCTGGTGTGTTTCCTCTCTAATGTCAACTGGAAAGATCTTATAAGATATCCATATATCCATTTTATCTCTGCTTTAAGCATAAGGAGTGTGATGGCTAATCGTGGTCTTGTGTTCTCTTTGTTAGTTACATGCTATGGGAAAACTTCCTGGAACCAGAATGGCAGAGTTAAAAGCGAAGTACACCTTGCTACATGATACCGTGATAAGGTATGCTATTTGCAGACGTGGAGACATCTTTTATCATATTTATATTTCTTTTTTTGTGATGGGATCTATCTTGTTTTTTATTCTCCCAAAAGCAGGCCTTGAGGCAAAGATTTGAGTTCAAGTAGTTTGAGAAGTGATACCGGAAATTATCGTGGGAGAATGGGGAAGTGAGATGGGGAAGAGAGGAATCCAGCCAGGGTGTGTTAATGTGCAGGTTAACACTGTGGCCAACTGGTGCTCAGTCTCACTGAGGACCCTCTGAGTGTGTAGAACACACCTCGGAACTCTCCCACCGAAGGGTAAGGAAACTGGGATATTTGTCCACTAATTTCCATCCATCGTTGATCAAAGATTACTCCTAGGGAGAGGAGCTCCCCCGCACTTCTAGCATGCCTTTTGAGAAGCCAAGTAAGTTGCTATGGCTAGACAAAGCTCTCAGGCAGAAGCACACAGGTCTGTCGGGATGTACGGTAACTGTCCACCAAAGCTACAGGTGACCCCAGAGTGGGCCAAGGGGACTTGGTGGGGCACTGACATTATCAACTACAGGACACTCCTACAGCGTTCCGTGCTCCCCACCTCCCTTCACGCACTAGCACAACCCCAGGCTACATCTGCTGAGGCTTCAGTTTTCTCACCTCTTCCTTCTACTCTAGGCTACTCTCCTAATCTTAGTCACAATCAACAGCATGTAAGAATATGCTTCCACAGGACAATTCCACAAAGTTTCCTAAGCACCTGCTATCAGCCAGTGGGAATCAAGAGGGAAGGAGAGTGAAGAAAGAAGGGAAATCCTGTTCTGCTGCTACTCCTTACTACTCCCCAGCCTCGTTCTTCCTTTTCTCCATAACCTCCTGCCTCATAACCTGGCATAGGGTCTTCATCAAAAGCCAAGGAGAGGCAGCAATGGATAGAAACTCCCTCCTGTCATTCCCCATCCATCCTGTCCCCCAATCTGCAAACATTAGCTCTACTTCTTTTCCTGCCCAAAGTCATTTGACTACTTTCAGGAAGGGAGCATGAGGGAAAAGTGAAGCAGCAGGAGAAGAGCAGAGCTCCATCTCTATGCACCCTTCACTTTCACTCCATCCAGGTTCCTAACAACCCCCCAGCTCTGGCTTCTCCTCCTCCTCCTCCTCCTCCTCCTCCTCCTCTGTGCCAGCCTCAAGCTAACTCTTCACCCTTATCCCGTCATTTCCCACAATTGGCCCCAACTGGCAGTGTAGACACATAATTCTCAAGATACACGAACTTGGAGGATTTAGATGGAAAGTCTGGGTAATCTTTTTCAACATACTTCACACTGCTTAAGTGGGGGGGGGGGGGGAATCCATGCAGTTCTCAGAACATCCCTTCAAGACTCTTTGCCAATATGAGTCCTACAGCAACACTTCTCACCCTCCAGATAGCTCTAGTCTAGAGCCCAGCCCAGAGAGCCTTGTGGGGTGCTGATTCAGCTTCCTCCCTGCCCGGGCCCCAGTGACAGACGGCCATGTAGAACCAAGACTATGGCCTTGGTTATTTCTTCCTAGTTCCAGGTTGTGTTGCAAAACCATTACTTCCCTTCTGCTACCCACATTTTACCTCCTCTTGACCCTTTAGTTCCCTCTCTTGTGATTACAAACACCCACCACCCTCTCCCACTCCTCCCGCCTGGGGGGCGAGAAAAGCACGAAGACGCCAACTCTCCACTCTTGCTGCTGGGGCTGTGACAGGGCATATAGAGCCTGGAAATGCTGAACTGAAGCTGAATGAATTTTGCATAGGAACCACGTTATAAAAGTTGTTCGGTTCTCTTATGCTGGCGCAGTCTAAGTCCGTGTAGGCGAATTACCATTTGTGTTCTGGCTGGAACCCTAACCACCTTGTCCACTTTCTTTCTGGGGGAAATCAGGCACCGTGGCACAAGCCAACAACCATTCACAATTCCACAGTTGAAGATCAGGCCACTTTGGATTTACCAAGTATATTAACATGCAAGGAAACCAAATTGTAAGAAAAAACTCCAACTTCAGTTAACAGAAATCATATGTGTTACCACCATAGCTGTGTTGGTATTTGGTACCTAACATAGTGCCTGGGGCATAGTATGTCCCAGTAAATGTCTCACTGGATGTTATTGAGCAAATGACATATTAACACTAGGGGAAATGGGTGGAGCAGACAACTTCAGTTGAGACAGCCTTTGTCAAGTCATTGGGCATCTCTGCAAATGAGAAACCTGAAGATTTCTGCCGGCAAGGGTCCTTGCTGGGGTGTGCACCAAAGAGGCGTGCTGACTTTAAAACCGGAAATGGCACCAGCCCTGTCTCGCTTCCAAACAGGAGAGGTAGCTAATGTGAGGCAGCTGGGTTTTTGGGAAACGTGAATCAAGTCTGCTGGTAAGGCTACAGCTGGGGCTAGCTTGCAGCACAGATGAATGAGTTTTAGAAGCTCTCACCAAGTCCAGTTTCCGTGTCCATTCAAATCTGCTTCTTGCCAGATATTTAACCTTTTTTCCTATATAGTAACAAGACCTAGATAGGGGATCCCCCTCAACTGTGACATTTAAATCTGGCTCTAGCCAGACATTGAAGATAGGATCAGAAACCTGTAAGGGAGTTTATGTCCATAATTTTATAGGAAAATTTTTCTTCCCAGTTTCTTAGTAAAGTGTCATTAGAAAACTTTATTGTTTCTTAGTTCATTAAGGAGGAAGAAATTTCCCTACAGTCAGGTCAGGAGAATTCAAGAATTAGAGCCAGCATTGCTGAGGCAGTTAAAGGGAGGACCCACTCTCTTATTATCAACCCCACCTCCACCCCCTGCCAGTCCGGGAAGTCATGATTGTTCTTCAAAGCCCAATAAAAATACCATATTCCCATCCAACTCAGTGCTTTCTCTGTCTCTCCCACCATTTTGATCTACACAATAGTGGTAGTACTTGTCAGCTGGTACTCCAGCTTCCTATTCCATCTGTTCCCCTTCCTAGATTGTGAGTTCCATTCACCTCTAGTACCTACTGTAATACTTGGCACAAACTTATCACTGAATTGAATTGTACTGAGGAACGGAAGGAACCAGGAACTGTGTGGACACGCTCCCTCCTCTCCTTGCTAGATCTCTACAGGAGTTCCTATGGATGTTAAAAGTACACCTTTCTCATTATTCCAATCTCTGTTTCATGGCTCCCAGCACACAGGAGTCAGAGGTCCAGCTGCTCCAGGATGCCAAACGTTTCACCAAGCAAATACAACAGCAGCAATTTCACCTGCAGCAAGCTGATAATTTTCCTGAGGCATTCACCACTGAGGTCTCTAAAATGAGAGAACAACTTCTCAAGTATCAAAATGAATATAATGCAGTGAAGGAAAGAGAGTTCCATAATCAGTACAGATTAAATAGGTAAGTGCACAATTCTCTCAAGCACACTGAAGACACGCTTGAGGAAAGCTCTTTCCACGTAAATAAAATGATAAAAATTAAACTAAATTAGGAAGGAACTTTAGGCACACTGAGTGTAAGATGGCAATGTTAAGATGATTACAAGCCTAGCTCTTTCCTTGATTGCCTAGAACGGGCCATCCCTGAACAAGAAGGTAACACAACTTATAGAAAACGGCTCAAGTGACAGGGAGACGTGTTCATGGAGGAGATCTCTACTGTGTTTTCTTGTGTCCGGAAAGTCATAAGCTTTGGAAGTTGCAGCCAAAGAGCACACTACATGGAACAAAGACCTGGCACACACTCTCGCCCTCTCTGGCCCTGATGGTAGCCCAGTATCATTTTGGCAGGACCAGACCACACGGCCGCACGGCGGACGCCCCACATGTACTTTGCAGACAAACCTGTGTGAGCTGAGGTTACATCTAGCTCACTATATTTTTCTAACACACGAACACAGACCACTTGTTCAACCTTGTTCTCCTGAACTATCCCTCAGGATCAAGAAAGACAGTACTATCCTTTTGGAAGACACATTTACTTATCCAGATCTAGAGTATGTCATTCAGTGAACTAACGTAGAAAGGTACTGCTAGAAAGGCAAATAGTATTTCCAAAATCTCTAACATTCCTCCTGTGGAGGGAGTAGCAAGTCAGTGGAAGAGTTTGTTCAGCAAATCACACTATTTAGATTGAATTTCAAAATGAGTACAGTCCACGCTTTGTGCTGTGGTATGCTGGATGCTGTGCCTGGGCACTGAAGAGAAAGCCAAATAATCACTCCTAGGATTTGTTACCTTTTAAGGTGGCAGAACTTTCCTCTGGCTAATTTTAAGAATCTCAGTAGATCTCCGACAGAACAAATATAATTCATTGCTATCGAGAGTTAAGCAAATTATTTAAGTGACTTTCTGAGGACTCTGTAAGCCCTGGGTTTTGAAATCTTCTCTTTGGGTCCTATCTTTTCAACTGGGGGGCTGAAGAAGGCTAGCTTCATCAGGAATTACATTCAGGGCAAAAAAAAAAATCTGAGTTCTCTTTTGTCTTTCAATCTAAACTTGTTTCAGGCTCACACTGAGATCTATAAAAAGAAAGGCTAGCTATTTCTGTGCTCTGTAAGCACTCTTTCAGTTGAGAAAATAATGAAATTAAAACAATTGGTGGTTGTTCATTAGTATTGAAAATAAGAATGCTTGACATTTCCATGAAAGGGTAAAGGGAACATAAGTCAGTTGATATTTAAATTGTTTAAAATTTCCAAGTATTCCTGCCAAGGAAAAAACCCAGCAACAACCAGAACTCTTGCCTTTTAGGTATAGACAGGCAAATTGTTCACTGAGTTGCCTGGGATAGGGAGGGAACCGTGCATAGTGACCTACAGTGAACAAGAATATTCAGGACTCACATTTGCAGAAATGTTTAGTGTGTATTGTTTTCGGATTTGCAATGCATAATACTTTGAGCTTGAGCAGACTTCCTCACATCTCAAGTTATTAACAAACTTATTTTCATAAAAATAATGGTGATTCCCAAAGGAATACCAGGAAACAATTATATAGGCTGCGTATTTCATTGGCTTTAACATATTTTATATCACACTGTATAGAAACAAATTCACTCAACACTCTCTCCCCAGGAAAAAAGTAGATATTTTCATCCCCACCTAAAAATAAAGAAATTAAGCCAGTGAGAGAAAACCATTCATTCAAATACACAGATGATATTTTTCAGATCAGTACAACAAACTCATTTTATTCAGGGTCTAAATAATAGAAGCTCTAATAAGTAACACCCCTCCACCCCAATATCTTTAGGAACTTCTGAATCACTGGCAGCTATGAAGAATAATTTATTGTTCAAATGCTCTAGAGAATAAAATTTTACTCTATAATTTGGTTGACTTTTCTTATGCTGTCACATAATATAAACTCTATTTAATAACTGCTAATGGTAAGTTACAATTAAATCTATTACCATAGTTTCAGTTATGAGATTAATACTCATTGACCTCTTGAATATGCAGTTTAGGAAAGAATTTGCAACCCCTGGAGCACCTGGGTGGCTCGGTTGGTTGAGCATCCGACTTCAGTTCAGGTCATGATCTCAAAATTCGTGGGTTTGAGCCCCATGTCGGGCTCTGTGCTGACAGGATGGAGCCTGGAGCCTGCTTCTGATTCTGTGTCTCCCTCTCTCTCTGCCCCTCCCCCACTTGTGTTCTCTCAAAAATAAGTAAATATTTTTTTTAAAAAAGGATATGTAACCTTAAGTAAGCTCAATTAATATTATAAATAATGAAGTTTTTAAATACTATTGAGAACTCAAAAAATTTTTTTAAATATATATTTATTTATTTTGAGAGAGAGAGAGAGTGTACACATGTGGGGGAGGGGCAGAGAGACTGGGATTGAGAATCCCAAACAGGCTCCAGGCTGCCTGCAATGCAATGCTGAGCCAGGCTCAGGGTTCAATCCCACCAACTGTGAGATCATGAACTTGAGAGTCAGACTGACGCTTAACTGACTGAGCCAGCCACCCAGACACCCTGAGAACTTATGTTGAAACAAAGTAGAAGTCATTATCTTTCTAAAAACAGCCTCTGAAAAGATTTTCCAATATCCTTTTCAACCATTTCCTTGCCTTCACTTTGTTACCTTTTGGGGCTTCCCTGCTTTCTAATAACTCCTCAGATTTGGACAGCAAGTAAATTGTGTCTCTGATACTAAATCTGATGCCTTCTGACAAGTCTTGGCCAGGTGGGGAAACAAGGCCATGGCGAGTTATTGCTGTCTGTCACAGGTAGGGACATGGAGAGTGGGGGCACTCATGCTGTTCACGTGCAGGGCTAGCCCAATGTGACCCTGGCCTTAGTGACTGCTCATTATTCCAAGCTGGTCCCTGCCATCCCTGTGGTGTAATCCGGGCTTGGTAGCCGTTTGCCATTCTTAGTCCAATAGTAACAGCAAAGTTGGAACCAAGAAACAAACAGATGCAGCAAGAAAGGAACAGAGGGATTATTTTAGCAAAGCATCTGGAATTCTGGAATGTTAGCTACGACACAGGGGCACACAGGTCATTAGGATTAGTAGTAAGGAAAAATTCACCGCTGGAATAGATTTCACTTCCTAAACACTTTTTAAATCTTTCCTGCTCTCCTTGTGGCAACCAAGAGCAGAATGAGCTTAGAACAGGTTTTGCAGGGTGTGGTCTTCATATCTAAAAGAGAAAGACCTGAGAAACTTGGTTGAAAGGCAGATCCAACCTTAAAACTAATGATTCCAAGCCTTCTCACCCAAGGCAGCATTTGCAGTTTTTACAAGATCCCAGCATACTTCTGAGAAATGTCAGAGTTTTAAGAACTGTTGGCTCCGAAAGTAGTTCTCAGCCCTGACTACAAGGTTAGAATCCACCCGAGTCTTCTGTCAGTGATCACCAGTCTGTGCTTAAACACCTTCTGACGGGAGTGCACAGCCTCCCACAGCAGCCCGTTCCAGCTTTGGACAGCCTGATTTTTAGATGTTTATGGTTTGTATTGGTTCAAAAATCTACCTCTGGCAACTTCCACTGACTCAGACTGGTTCTACTACTGATAGTGAAAGATATGTCTTGCACATGGCCACACACAGGGTTTCCTGCATTGTCTCTTCACTCCCAAGTCCTTAAAATTAAAAACCTTTGAGGACATGGTTTCAGTTAGGACACTCTTGCTGCAGAAAAGAAATAAATCCTGAGTAGCTCTGACACTGAAGCACCCCTTAGTCAGGAAAGCTGAAAATGTCAGACAGATTTAAAGTTTGATGTCAGTTTAAAAGGTTAGAAGTTGATATATATCAAGAGGCACAAAAGTATTTTTTCTTTATCTCAGTAATGCCATGCAAAAAGGAGAATCCAGAGGAGGGGAAAAAAGACATTAATGCACAAGAATATTTATTACATGATTACTTTTAAGAGTAAAAAACTGAAAGCAATCTAAATTCTAAAAATAGTGGAATATTTAAATAATAATGTGTTCCACAGACAGGCAGCTTGATACTGAAAAGCACCGTGGAGTCAGAGCTCAATTTCTAGGTTTGAATGTCAGTTTAGTTTTGATTGTGTGACTTTGGAAAAGGTGCTTAACTCCTCAGTTTTCTTCATTTGTACAATGAAGATAATACTTATGTAGTAAGTTCTGAAGTTTAGAAATGCATGTAAATTACCTGATATAAGTTCAGTAAAAGATAGACAATGTTTGGGATTGTTTTATTATGCTACACTCACCCACTAGGAAACCTTGAAACTAACTATTAAATTACTAATTACAAAGACTGTTTTGCAGTTGGGAAGCTACTTTAATTACATGTTAGGTAAAAATGGATTCAATCATATATACACGTTTTATATAATTTAATTAAAAGATACAAGGAAAATTAAAATGATCAACTGTGATGGGATGGGATTATGAATGATAGACTTCTTTATAAATAGAAAAATACACATCTCTTAAAGGGAAAGTCAGTTTTTCTAAATAAAAAACACATGATAGAGACATAATTAGTTTAAAATGTCCTAAAGAATTAGCCATCTTATGTTTCTTTAAAAAATATATTATTTTATATTTACTTAAAGGAAAGACTGTGAGTCTTATCTTGTGGGAGAGCTTCAAGTCACCATTTTTCCAACTCAGGGACGCTAAGGTGGCCTTTACAATCAAAATATGACAGCACACTACCACCCCCTAGTGGCAGCCTGCATGAGGTGTAGGATCAATAGGTTGGAAGTTAAATATTGTCAATGTGTATGCAAGCTCTAACAGCAAAGGCCTAAGTATTCAAAACTCTGAAAGTTCAACTTCAACTTGTGTCCCATCTAACCTACATCAAATTCCATGTGGTACGTACTTATTACACTAACCTTAATTTACATTATTGCAAATAAAAATTCATAAAAATAAAAGCTGGTGTGCATGTTTTGCTCCAACTTCCCAGATCTACTGGCTCGTGAGATCTGCTTATTTGATGGAGCTTGCGGAAGTTATTGCAGTAATCCAGGCAGGCACTGGTTCATTGCCAGTAGTATAAAAAAAAAAAAAGAAAAGAAAAGACCCAGAGCCTGCCTGGAAGGAGTCAGAGACTAGTGGGGAAGGGCCTGCTACCAAGTAGCTATAATGCGATAATATAACTGTTCTAATGGGTTGGTATACACAGTGTTGTGGGAGGACTGGGGAGGAAGCACCTAACCGGGAGTCACTGAAGCCATCGTAAAGAACGGACACCAGGTTCCCTGGCAAACAAACACAGGAAGTACATTCTAAGAGAAAATAGAAAGTTATTACTGCAGAAATAGCTTACTCTTTTGTACTTTGTCAAATTTGTTTTTTTTTAACAGCTTAACAGAAGAAAAAAACCTCATAATAAAGGAATTTGAGAAGATACCTAAGCCAGGAGTAAGTCTTAGATGGTCTACAGTTTGTTAATACAACTGGATTCAAATATCCCTTTTGATAAATATTAATGTTTATCACAACAACCATACCCTGGGACATTTGAAAGATCCAAAAGTCTTAACTATGGACAATGCTGAAAGGAATAACTTCTGGAATACACATAGTGATGCCTATTACAGGCTTAGCTATTTGGCATCTAATATAGGCTGTGTTTAGTTGGACAATATCTGCTTTGTTTTTAGAAAAAAAAGGGGGGTGTCTGTGGTTAGCACTTAAAAACATTATTTTTGCATAGTTATTACCCTCAGAGCTTCTTGAACATCTCAAGCTTACTATAAGACATTTTTATAAAGGAGATGTACCACGTATCCATTCCTGCATAACAAACTGCCCCAAAACTTAGTGGCCTAAAACAGCCAACATTTCTTATTTTACACAGAGGTTTCCTGGTCTGAGCTGGTTCAGTTGGGGCTGGGTGGTCCAAGATGGCTTCATTCATCTGTCAGCCAGTTGGCAGGCTAGCTGGTCTAAGATCACATGTCACCAGTCACATAGTAGTGGAAGGGTTTCCAGCCTCAAAAAAAAAAACCAGCCTCAAGTGATGGCATACCCCCAAAGCATAAGACCTTTCAAGCCTCTGCTATTGTAATCCATCATTGGTCAAAGCAAGTCACATGGCTAAGTCTAGAATCAAGGGATAGAGAAACGGGCTCTACTTTTTTTTTTTTAATGTTTATTTATTTTTGAGAGAAAGACAGTAAGAGCCAGAGAGAGAGAGAGAAAGGAAGAATCCTAAACAGGCTCCGGGCCCTGAGCTGTCAGCACACAGCCTGAGCAGGGCTCCAACTCACTAACCATGAGATCATGACCTGAGCTGAAGTTGGATGCTTATATGACTGAGCCACCCAGGCTCCTCTAAGCTCTACTTCTTAATGAGAAGAATGACAAATATCTATAGGAACAGGAGGAATTGGGAGTCCATTTTTGTGAGATCACATTTTTTGTGATCTATCACACAAAGTAAAGAGAAATGTCACTACATTCTGCACTGTTACCCCCTTCTGAATGGTTATATTTCAGAAGCATGTTGTTGGTGTTTTCATTCCAAAGCAAAAAAACCTGTTTGTCATAGAGTAAAATACTAATTTTTTATACGTGTGTATATGTATGAGTATAGATATGTACATATACATATATAACATATAAAATATACATTATTATATAAGTACCTACCTACCATTTACACACAGATTTTATGGGAAAAAGAATTTTGGATTTTAGTTCCAGACCATAGGATCACCAATTTTACCCTCTCTCATCAGCATTGGAGGGTGGAGATATGTAGAAAACCCAGAGCAGGCTAAATGGATCCATTCGCTCAGTCATTAATAATGTGTAGATTTTCTGAGTACAAGGCTTCTCTCCCATAAGTCAAACACTCCCCAAATAATCAGGCAAGGGAACAAAGATGTGTTGAGTCTGGAGTGGAGGGCCTTTGGGGAGAATATGAATGGGTTAGAAAGAGGGGGATTAAGGAGCACAAAGGGTTGGGTTTTCCAAATATGAACTCCTCAGTCTTTAATTCTCATGTGGGATTCAGGTGAACCAGAAGCCCAATAGTCAAAGATGGTTTGCATCTGATGTCAAATCACAAAGCTACTAGAAAATGGGCTGGAAATTTTCACTCATGCTTTTTTGGTATGAAATAAAAATTAACTCAGAAAAAGGACACATTGAAAATATAGGATAGAGGGGCACTGGACTAGCTCAGTTGGAAGAGCATGTGACTCTTTTTATCTGGGGGTTGTGTTTGAGTCCCATGTTGGGTGTAGAGATTAAAATAAAATCTTAAAAAAAATAAATAAAATAAAATACAGGATAGAAAGGAGCCACTAGTAAAAAAAAAAAAAAGAGTTTGAATCTAATGTAAAGTGTTTAATACATGAAGTACAACTGTCATGCCTTGATTGAAGATGTCAGAAGTCATTTTTGTATCTAACTTTGGAAGAAGTCATTTGTGAAACTCAAAACAAATATAATCAAAATGGTGAGTAAAATTATTTTTAATTTGATTTTTAGGTAGACAGATACTTGCTCAGGCTCTATATAACCTGATAATTTTCCTGACTTTTAAGGAAATGGAGAAGAAGATGAGAATATTGAGAGAAAGCACTGAAGAATTACGTAAGGAAACAATGCAGAAGAAATTAGAAATTAAAAATTTACGGGAAGATTTGGCATCTAAGCAAAAGCAATTACTGAAGGAGCAGAAGGAACTAGAAGAACTGTTGGAATATCAGGTCAACCTAAAGGTGTGTTACTTACATAAATATTTAAACATTGTTCCTCTGTGGACATAAAAATGCATGGTTATCAAGATTAACTACACAGGTTTGACAAAGAGGGGTAGCATCACACAAACTGAAATATTCAGCATTGTGACTGATCTAATCAAACTAAACCTGGGCCCTGGGAATTCACAAAAAATTTTAAGAGTGTTTGACAGGATCTCTCCAACTTGGAGCCCTGGCCCAGGGAAAAGACCTCACTAAGAATTTTTTTCTACATTAGAATTGGATGTCACAAACACAGTGACTTCTTTGAAGAGCAACCAAATGTCCTAACCTCTTGCATATATTTGTATAACTTTACCCTTATCTGTGTGATTTCACTTTACTTTCTCCTCCCCATGAAAGTGACTAAGACTTTGTTCATGCATTTATGTTTTAGGAAATAATTAAAATTCATTTTATTTTGAAAAATACATAACTCTCAAAACAATTTAAATAACTTAGAATTATTTTACCTTTTTAACAGTTTATTTATTTTTGAGAGAGAGAGCATGCGTGAGTGGGTGAGGGGCAGAAAGAGAGGGAGGAAGAGAGAATCCCAAGCAGGCTTGGCGCTGTCAGTGCAAAGCCCAATGTGGGGCTTGATCCCATGAATGGTGAGATCATGACCTGAGTCAAAATCAAGAGTGAGACACTTAACCTACTGAGACACCCAGACACCCCTAGAGTTGGTTTAGAAACAACATCTGAGACTCATTGGCTTAAATGACAATTATGATTCACTTTGACCACTTTTTCCTTGAGGGTCTTAGAGCAGTCAAACACGACGTGCCCAGCTGCTACCTGGAACATAGTACCTCAGCAGAGATAGATTTACGAGGAGCCTAACAAAGCTAAAGCTTCAGGCCCCTCACTTGCATGAACCTCTTCCAAGGCCCTGTACCTATTTAGCATTTATAATTCTTTACTCTTTATCTTAGAGAGGCCCCCTGACAAATCATAAAAGTCTTAGCCTTACAAAACTTGGACCTGCCCCTGGACTGAGCGAGATCCCCGGGGTAAATTCACTTCACTGCCATGATGTGTTCAACCTCCATGCATGTATTACCCCAGGCACCAAAGTCCAGTGTGATCCTTGGGCAGGAAGGGCTGTTTCATAACGCCTGCCCTGTACATAAGTGGCTTGAGGCTAAAATTGAACCTTCTGTGAATCCACAGGGCATAGTGAAAAGTGGTACTAGCCAAAATTAGCTTTTGATCTCGGCCTTACCACTTCCTAGCTGCGTGACTTTGGGGAAATTATTTAAGCTTTCTTAGCACAAGTCTTAGGGTTCCCTAGAAGCAGAGTTTCTAGTATTCAGACAAATACTCATTGAGGGAGGTCTCTAAGGGGAATCTGATAGGAATGTCAGGAAAGTTGGGGAAGAAACTAGGCCAAAATGTGTTTTCAGGAAAATACTGGTCTCAACCTGATCCTGTGGGAATCTCTAGACCGTGAATTCCACCCAGAGGCAGGGGGGATGGGCCGTGGTATCACCACATCAATTAGTCATTGGTCACAGAGAGCTGCCCCCTTCCCTGCATTCCCTATCCCTTGAGAAGACAGGTCTGCTGAGCCAGTGGCAATCCTATGGAGAGGAAAACAGGCATGAGCCAACCCCTGCAAACCCAGAAAGATGGGTGGACATCCATAAAGGGAACAGACAGTATTTGTTACACTCAGCTACCTCCTCTTTAAACTGGTTACAAACCATGTCTTATAAGGTCACTGTGAGTATTAAATGAAATAATTAAAGCACCCTAGACAGTAGAGGGAAGATAAGAATTCTACACATTGTACTTCTTTTCTATTTAACTCTGGTCTAAAATTACATAATGTAACATTCCTTTTCTTTACTAGGATGAAGTGGTCCACCATCAAGCTGTTCCTGTACAAATTGGAAAAGAGATAGAAAAAACAACACGCAAAAAAGTGTATGACTTAATATTATTTTTTAAGCCCTCCCAGTCCTAAGTTAGTGTATGCTCACTAAAACGAGAATATTAGCCATTGAACACATCAAATTACTATTACAACCTTTGAAATATCTGCATTTAGCCTTGACTCAGTTGTGTGTATCAAGTTCATTAAAAGAAAGTAAGGCAGCATATTACTAACATTCATAACATTTATTTATGTCTCTTTCCAATTTATAAATTGAATCTGTATGGAGTGTCCCTACAGATGTTAACAAAGCTGTGCAAAAGATAAATTATTGGAATTTTAATGTGTAGAATTTTATGGTGTGTCAGCCAGCAAGAAGCCTAAAGCCCAGATGAGAGTAACTCTACTTTGTCATCTAATCACCTGGGGAACACCCCCAAACATTCAGAGCAATTTTGGAGGCAGAAATCATGGAGGAAGTTCTTAAGGTTTAGAGGAGCTCAAAAAAATAAAGATAAATGAAGAAAGAAAAATTCTGGAGAAACCATTTGATTGCTCTGGTAAGGAGAAAGAAAAAAGCAGACATTAGTAACAGTTCTAAAAGCCACCTTGTCACGACCACCAAAATTGAGAGATTCAGGTCAGTTCAAGAAGGCTGGTCAGGGAGAGGGTAGATCCCAGAAGGTGGTGCAGTGGGGAGCCAAGGAGGAAGTAAGGAGGCTGGACAAATCACTGCCCTCACTGGCACTCAGTGGAGACACCCCTAAGTCCCGCTCATCTGTGATCTTCATCCCACTTCTGAGTTCACTACTAGCTCTTCTATCGCCTCTTCAGGTAGTAAAAATAGGCAGAGACAGCATGAGCTCGAAATAAGGCAAACATGTGTGTGTGTGTGTGTGTGTGTGTGTGTGTGTGTGTGTGTGTGTATACACATATGCATGTATGTATGTAACTGTATCTGTATGTATGTACCGCCCACAGAGAAATGGAAAAGAAAAAAATTGTCTTAGAATATGAACTTGAAGAGCTAAATGACTTCCTAAAGAAAGTTGAAACCAAAATTAATTCCATAATGGAAGAGAAGGAGGATGTAATAAAGGAAGTTGAAGGCAAACGAGCCTTACTTGAAATAAAAGAACGAGAATATAACCAATTGGTCAAGCTGTCGGAATTGACCAGAGAGAATGAAGCAACTTCACTGACTGAGAGGTTATATTTATGTGTGTCTGTCATCTAAACTTGTCTTCAGTTTCTACTTAAGGATTCAAAACATAATCTCAAACACATTTATGTTGACTCAATAAATAGTTTATAGAATTTTGTATAGATTTTTACCTTTATTAAAAAATAAAGTATTTCCCAGTATTTTTCCCCATTGTTTACTCATCATTTTCCTCAATTTCTTGTGACCAAATCTCAAGGACACAATGTTTATATTATTGTAAGTTTTTGAAGTGTGCCTCTGAAAAGTATATCACTGGAGTATGCTATAGTTGTGGGATCTTTCCTACATATGAATGGTATTCCTCAGGTAATCATGACTTTTTCCTAATGGGAATAATTTTGTGGTCCATGCAATTCCTTGGGAAGGTGTTAATTCCTATTTGTAAATAAAATTTTAGGGAAACTGGGAACCTCTGTCTCTGCTGAGCTGCTATTTTTAAAAATATTTTTATGTTTATTTATTTTTGAGAGAGAGTAAGTGGGGCAGGGCAGAGAGAGAGGGAGACAGAATCCGAAGCAGGCTCCAGTCTCTGAGCTGTCAGCACAGAGCCCGAAGCTGTCGGGGCTCGAACTCCCGAACCATGAGATCATGACCTGAGTTGAAGTCAGACGCTTAGTGGGGTGCCACCCGGGTTCCCTCCATTTGGGTTTTTTTAAATTAGCCTGGGACTCTAAATGATACCAACTTACAAATAAAGTTGCTTTTAGCATGATTTAACGTTGGATTCTCATACGAGGATAGTTCTGTATGAATATGCTGAGTATGCTGTCTTGAGAAGCATGAAGGGCAGTTGATGACAAATCACTTTCATTTTCTCTCTTTTCCTGGAACAGAGGAATCTTGGATCTCAATTTACGAAACTGTCTCATTGACAAGCAGAACTACCATGATGAACTTTCTCGTAAGCAAAGAGAAAAAGAACGAGATTTTCGAAATTTAAGAAAGATGGAGCTACTCTTGAAAGTGTCCTGCGATGCACTCACTCAAACTCAAGCACTACATCAAAGGCTTCTATTAGAGGTGGGTGCTGTGCACCACTTTTTGATTTTTCAAGATCTGTGCCATCTTTTTGAAGTAAAGATATCTTAAAAAGTTGTTTTTGCTACCAATAAAAAAATGGAAAACAGAGAATGCTAATTTTAAAACTGCATCAAACCTATCATAGAGGCTCTGTCTTAACGTTTTTCGATCTCTTTTTGCTAACCCAAGGTTAGAGACGTGTCTTATTTGAATCAGGCATCAGCTTGGCCAGGGGAAGCAGTGAGGCCATCCAGGTCTGGAAGAGCTCAAGGCTTCACTACAGAGTAGGACCAAGTGGACCACTGTCTATACCAGTTGAAAGAGTCAGATCCAGCGTGGTGTCACTGCAGACTGCAATAGTCAGGGACTAGATAAAAGTTTGTCAGTCAGCCTGCACCTCCAACTAGCCAGGGTCCAACAGAACCCAGTGGCAGGCTACC
The DNA here is from genome assembly GCF_016509475.1 of Prionailurus bengalensis. Lineage (NCBI taxonomy): Eukaryota > Metazoa > Chordata > Mammalia > Carnivora > Felidae > Prionailurus > Prionailurus bengalensis. The sequence continues at coordinate 81,088,691 of NC_057348.1, forward strand.
TGGGTACTTCTGAGCAGTACCAATGATGTACTCCAGTCAGAGGATGCTCAGGATAGCTGGTATCTTCTCACTATCTCTGTGCTCCCAAGTGAGGGTGTTTGGTCTTGTTGCCTCTGCACTCTCCTCCATCAGCAGCCTCTACTAATTGAACAAGCACTTCTGAAAGGCGGGAGGTCCTTGAGCAGGATGCATCCTTTGGTGGAAAAGAGAGCAGTCTCTGAGGTGAAGCAGCCGGGTGTATAAAAACCATACCCATTCTTTTCAGTATTGTCATGCTCTGTGACCATAAGGAGGTTCATGACCTCAGAAATTTAAACCGGAGTTTCCAACTCTGCTAGACACTACTGATCCTAAGCTATACCTAATTCTCCTCTCCTTCTGGGCATGTGGGAAGTGTATACTTCCCTGCAGTTGAACAGAGTCACATGACTAGTTCTGACCAATAGATTGTGGATGGAAGGGACACATGTCACTTCTAGCCCGGAATATCTGATTGCCCGTGTGAGACCCTCTAGCTTTTTTCCTCTCCCACAGCAGTTGTGGAAGTACATGATGATACATAAGTGCTGTAAAATAGAAGCAGTCCAAAGGCTCAGCCAATAGTGGTCTTGGACTCAGGTGCCTGGGTGGCTCAGTCAGTTAAGCGTCCGACTTCAGCTCAGGTCATGATCTTGCAGTTCGTGGGTTTGAGCCCCACATTGGGCTCTGTGCTGGCAGCTCGGAGCCTGGAGCCTCCTTTGGGTTCTGTGACTCTCTCTCTCTCTCTCTCTCTCTCTCTCTCTCTGCCCCTTCCCTGCTCATGCTCTGTCTCTCTCTCTCTCTCAAAAATAAACATTAAAATTTTTTTTTAAAAATTGTGGTCTTGAACAATCATCTTGACTGTCCATAGGCTTTGTCAGAGCAAAAAATAAGACTTCATGGTTTGGAGCCATGATAGTTGGGGGTTGTTTATTTCTGTAGCATAACCTAACTTATTCTGACTGAAACGCTAATCTTTAGCAAGGTGTGGACAAAACTGGTTAGGGTTAGGAGTGTTACAAATGGCATTCACGAACCTTTTTTTTTTTTTTTCCCCTATCTCAGTGGGGCAAAATATGCTTTTTACACTTTTGCAAAACAAAGAGAACAGTTATTTATGTTTCTCATATACTTTTTTAAAAATTGTTTAATTTTTTTGTTTCTCATATACTTCTAATATTTTTATTACAGTTCTAGCAAGTAGATTATTTCTTTTTATCACTGTGAAATCTCTTTAGAAATGCTTTTTGCCTTTGATATTAGGACATTATAAGTTATACTAGCTTTTTTTGGTTAGATTTTGCCTGTTATTTCCTTTTCCATCCATTTACTCTTACTCTTTCTGTGTCCTTACTTAGATGTGTCCTTTATATGCAGCACATACTTTTTAATATCTGGTCTGAAAATTTTTACCTTTTGGTTCTTGTATTCAGTCCAAAAACATTTCATGTAAGTATGGATCTACTGGGGCTTTTGCCCACCACATTACTATTGCTTTCTCTTTGTCCCATTTCTTTTATGTTCCATTTTCCCTCCTATATATCTTTCTTTTAGATGAATCAAAAAAAAAAAAATGAGCTGTTCTACTTCTACTTTAATTGTCCTATTTCCCCCATTTTAGATATGCTTTAGTTAGTTCTGCATTCTCTTCCCATCCATTAGCCTAAAGATTACAACATTCATCCTTGATTTTAATTAGAGTCCATATAAAGTAATAATTTGCTACTTTCCAGACAGTGCTAGGTAGAACCTTTGAAGACTTGAACTCTGTTTGTCTTTGCAACTCTTACACCTTCAAACATATTTTTTTAATCCAACTTTTCAAGTTATTCTTGTTAGGAGCATTGGTCTACTACAAGCGATTCCATCTTAGCCCAGGTCCTAGCGCATTATGATGGTTAAGTTGGAACTTTGGGCAAACACAGACCCTGTGCTATCTCCTTATATTTAAGAGTAAGGCACAATAAAGCTAGTTGGGAGCTATTTCTGATGATAAGGCTTGCCACTACAGGTTAATCTGGCTGGACACAAATATATAAGGAATGGCCTTGACCAAAGAGGAGATTGCAATAGAATGCTCACACATTGTTCATATTTTAATAAATAAAAGCTTTTTATAGTAGGACACCTCTAGCTATTAAATTCACAAAATAGCACCCACTGAATATAAAATGAACAGAAATGAAAACGTATTTTAAAATCCTCTTGGGGCGCCTGGGTGGCTCAGTAGGTTAAGTGTCCGACTTCGGCTCGGTACACAATCTCATGGTCCCCACGTGAGTTCGAGCCCCACGTTGGGCTCTGTGCTGACAGCTCAGAGCCTGGAGCATGCTTTGGATTCTGTGTCTTCCTCTCTCTCTGCCCCTCTGTTGCTCTCACTTGGTCTCTCTCTTTCTCTCTTAAAAATAAATAAACATTAAAAAATAAAATAAAATCTTCTTCCTTCATTGGTTTTGAGAAAAATCTGGTTTTGCCCTAGCGCACTTTGTTTCCATGAGAGACTATGTTCCTCTTTGACCTCATGGCTTATAATTAGCCTGGCCACAGTCCTAGGCTGGCTGGCAGCACTTGAAAATAGTCACTCCCAGACTGAGTGAACATTTCAGCCTTGCACACAGTCCAAAAAGGAAGGAGATAAAAGGTAAGTATGAAGAGTTCCCGCTACTCTTCAGACTTCATTTGCCCCCTAGAGAGAGTTGTTTGATTCTCCTATTGCTTTTGACTGTAGAGACTCCAGAAATTCAAGTCACAAACCTCGTGAAAGTTTGAAATATTTTAGGAAAATATCAAAGCTTTAAAGAAACTGAGGTTCTTTTGATATCAAATAATTGGGATGTTTACTGCAACAGAATCATGTCTAACTTCTTAACTTTTATAAAGGTTACTGATGTTTGTTCATGCACTGAAAATGTCTGGAAGAACAGACACTAAACTATTAACCATGACTTGTGGGGAGTAGTATTTGAAGGAAAAGTAGGGAGCAGGTGTCTAATTTCTTACTTTAAACACTTTGTTTTGTTTGGTTACAATGAACACATTTTTTTTCTAAGTGTGAAATCCTACTCTATAAAAACCCAAACATAGAACTAAAATAAATAAGCTTACAACACCTGCTGATATATGCAATCTGAGGCTCAAATGTAGTGGTAAATATCTCGTCACCCCAGTATTAGTACATAACTAGAATATAGCTAGAATCAATTTGGCTTCCAGAAGTAACAGAAACTCAATTATAGTGACTTAACTAAATAAGGGATTGTTTTATTCACATAATAAAAAGTCCAGAGGTAGGCCCAAGATCCTCTTAGCTCTTTTTTCTGTCACCCTTAATGTGTATATTTTGTTTTGAAGGTCACAAGACAGCCATTCCACCTTTAGGCATAAGATCAAACAAACATGGGGAAGGGCAGAGAATAAAAGGCATAGGGCAGCTCGCTTGGTTGAGGTGGTGTTTTTAGCAGGAAAACAATCACTGTCCCAGGGGTCCCATCCAGCAGACTTCCATTTACATTTCACTGGCATATCCTGGTCACCCCCAGCTACAAAAGAGTCTAAGGAATCCAGGATACATTGCAGCTATGAACAAAACTGGGGTTTTATTAGTAAGGTCAAAGAAGAGGGTGGATATTGGCTAAGCTACCAATGGCCCACCCTGATACTTCTCCCACAAACCAAGCATCCTTAATTCCTGTCTCAAACTTGAGGGTTAGGTTTATGGAGACTTAAGAAAAGTATCAGAGAAGCAGCTAGCCAGAATCCAAAAATAAATACAATTCATTGCAGTATTGTTTGTAATTCAAAACACTCAGACATTTGTAACCTAAATGTCTGAGACCTGAAACGAGGAAAGTTCATTAGGGGCTTTAATTGACAAGAGAAGCTAGTGAGTGTGCCCTCATCATATCTTCTGAAAAGACCTTGTAAGGTTTCTTCATCCCAGCTAGCATTCATACACAGATTTGTCTACACTTGGGAGCCAAGCATTTGGAGTAGCCTGCTTCTGGGCACCTGTGGCAGAGAAGTACACAGGAACTGGGACACTTGCTGGCCTTCCTCTGAAAGAAAGAACTCTACTTTCCAGAAGGAGAAATCAAACTCTTTCCATCTGACTTCTTAACTCGTCCATAAAATCTTCCCTGATTATTCAAGTCTACTTTGAGCTGTCCCTTTCCTGACCTGATATAGCATTTACCTGCTCCTCAAAATCACAAATTCTGTGTATTGTTATATGGATTTCACAAGACCATGTCTCGTCTTTCTAATCCAAGGTGTGCTCCTCAGTAGCTAGCTCTCCATGGTAGGATGGAAGCAGGACATCTTGGGCATTGGGGGGTACAGAAGGTGCTACTGAAGATACACAAGTTCATGGATTTGGGGACATCCAAAGACTTAGTTATTTTAAGAGAGCAACACAAATCTCAGAAAGACACTGTTAAATCACTAAACAGCATGATCTTTCCCTCTTGGTACAGATTTTAGCCAATATTCCACCTTAGTGCCTAGAAGTGTGAGCTGTCACATAGGAAATAAACTATCAGGTTGGAGTCATGTGCTTTTGGTATAAAAGTCTGACTCTAAACCTGCTGTAACTCAAGTATGCTGTCAGCACCTGAAGATAATCCTTCCTGTCTTTAGATGGTGTTTCCCTGGAAGCTGTTGTGTGTCCCCCTCCTCCTCTCTGCTTTCTTTTCCATCATAAAGAATCTGACAATTTCATTCCTAAAAGGCAGCAAAAACTGATAGAATGAAATGTTACTTTCTCCTGAAATTCTTTAGCAGAGGACAAAAGCACAAGCCAATACAATAGAAATGTAATGGTGGAATTTCAGGTATCAACAAAAAAATGTAAGAGGCTTTTCTTTTGGGTAAGAACTTTTTTCCAGCTACTCATCAAATTACTACATATTGAGTAGCCAAGTATTCTTACTAGATTAATAAATGGTTCCTATTTTCTTTTAAGTTTATTTATTTAGAGAGAGAGTGCGTATGCACGAGCAGGGGAGGAACAGAAAGAGAAGGAGAGAGAAAATCCCAAGCAGGCTCCACACTGTCAGCACAGAGCCTAATGTGGGGCTCGATCCCACAAACCACAAGATTGGGACCTGAGCCAAAATCAAAAGTCGTACACTTAACCGACTGAGACACCCAGGTGCCCCTAAATGGCTCCAATTTTTTTAATGTATAAGATTTCATAAACACATTTATATTTTATAAGTATGATAAATATCACTTGAACATGCCTGTTTCCAAAGTGCTGAGTTATGAGTTAGTGAAGCAGTAAAATACAATGTTAGATTCATGGACTCTGAGTCTATCCTCCTGGGTTTGCACCTGTATCACTGAGGCAAGTTGCTTAAATGTCTTTGTTCCTCCTTCTCTTCATCTGTACAATTAGAGAGAATAATATTATCTACCTCATAGGGTTTACTGTGAGGATTAAATATGACCATACACATAAGCACTTAGAACCTCTCCTGACACATTGTCAATGCTCTATAATTATTAGCAGCTATTATTAGCAAGATTTATTTCCAAATGAAGGTGAAATAGTTGCAATTTGTGAATTATAGATTTTTGGCAGGTTTTCATATTTTAGTTTACCATGACTTCATAAAGAATATTCAGCATAATAATTTGCCCACCATTTGCAAAAGGTACACAGTGGAGTTGACTACATGACATTGAAGATTTCTTTCTTGTGTCAATAGTGGTTTTAAATTTTTATTTCCAGATTGAAGCTATCCCTAAAGATGATTCTACATTATCTGAGAGAAGGAGAGAACTCCACAAGGAAGTTGAAGTGGCTAAGAGGAATTTGGCTCAACAGGTCAATATCGACTCTTATCTAAGCTTCTATCTAAGGGTGATTAATATGAAGTTGTGGTATTTTTTTAAAAAAATTTTTTTTTCAACGTTTATTTATTTTTGGGACAGAGAGAGACAGAGCATGAACGGGGGAGGGGCAGAGAGAGAGGGAGACACAGAATCAGAAACAGGCTCCAGGCTCTGAGCCATCAGCCCAGAGCCTGACGCGGGGCTCGAACTCCCGGACCGCGAGATCGTGACCTGGCTGAAGTCGGACGCCTAACCGACTGCGCCACCCAGGCGCCCCGAAGTTGTGGTATTTTTAACTGTGTTCCACAAAACTTCATCAATAGGAGAGTCATCAAATATAGTATGATCCTATTTAATGTGGGTCTGTTTCTTCATCTCAGGGTCTACTTGAACCCCACGTTAAATAGGAGAAAAAGGATGTGTTTGAACAAACAAAATTATACAAATTCATGAGATTTTAAAATAAAAGGGCTACTGATTATATAATCGGATTAAAAATAAGCAATAAATGTTTTATTTCACCAATGTCTAATTTTAAATTTTCAAATTTTGTTTACTCAAGCTACTGTTAAAGTATTTTAAAACATGGTTTTATGTCTCTTCTTTTTCTTCAAGTTACTTGAAAACAAAGTCTGATTAAGAAAAACTTCTATCACATTAAAATGCTAATACTTGCGCATTCTTTCCTAAGATAAAATACTTGGAGCTAAAGCAGTCAAGTTACTTTGTTTTATGTTCTAGCAAACTAACTTCTACATAGGAAATTAAAAAAATGTTAAGATACTGGCCCTAGTGTGTTTCTTCAAACAAATAAGTTATAATATATGGTGTTTTTCAAAAGAAAATCCTATCAGAAGCTGAGTCCAAGTTAGTGGAACAGCAACTTGCAGAAGAAAACAAGCTTTTAAAGGAGCAGGAAAACATGCGAGAACTTGCCTTCAACCTTGTCCGTATGACTCAAATCAAAATTGATGAGAAGGAGCAAAAATCCAAGGATTTCCTGAAAGCTCAGGTAATTGCATTTTTGTAACCATCCATTAATTACTATACAAGTTCAGGATAACCTCAATTTCACATACTGTTCATTAGAAAGCTGTAATTGTCTCCTTGAGTTTGACTATACAGTTTCCCCAAACAAGAGTCAATCACGTACTGAAAAATAATTTCAGGATTTAATAAGCAGTAGTCAGAAATCTAGAGGAAAAATGAACTGCATCAGTGGCAATGAGCAGAGGATTCGAGCACATGACGATTTCAGTAAGAAAAAGGTGGGTGCCTCCCGGGGACAGGGCTGACATAGTGGGCAGATCTCTGTGATTCCCCACCATTTCACATGGTGAGATGTGTCCAAGAACAAGTCAACAGCGGTAGCATTAAACTGCTCCCCACCCCCCCAACCCGTGCCTCCCAGGTTCACCAAGCCAGCGTTGTTTAAACCAATGCGAGGACTCCCTTAGTTACTACTCCACCCCATGACTTTCCTGGGCTCCCAACAAACTAGCAGAGCTGACCCAGTGCAACATCGCCAACAAAAGAGCAATGAAACCAATGACAATAACAACTCTCCTGTCATGCTAGCTAACACTCTAACATGACAATCATTGTATTCCACAAAGGGATTATGTTCAGAGGTTCCCTGTTAAAAACGAATATGATATGACACATTACAAAAAGAGAATACCTGAATTTACCATGTGACCCAGATGTTGGCTGTTTCTGAGGGCAACCTTCATTCTGAGCAAGCATTGACACGGGGTGGCATTCTCCTCGGAAAAGCGCCTGAAAATCATGGCTTCTGTTTCTCACAAAATACCACAGGGGGTTCCATTTCTAACATGTGTCAAAACTGAATACCAATCATCTTCCTTCAACTATCTTCCACAAACTCTTCACTTACCAGCCCGGCTGTGACGTCCATACTCACTCCTGCACTCTCTTAAAAGTTTCCCAAACTTTTCCTCAAAGACAACTCCTATAGGCTTTTTTCTTTCTCTCTTCTCTCCTTCTTTCTTGTCCTTAATTAATTCAGTTCAGCTGGCCAGGCAATTTTCAGATCTCTCCCTTACAGTTCCCCTACCCCCACCCCAAACTGCACAACCCAGCTGGCTAAGATAGAATTCTCCTTAATGGACAGGAATGAGATCAGGTGCAGCTGGGAGTATTCATGTTAGTGGTGCTGAGCTTTTTTTTTTTTTCTTAATTTCACACATAATTTTCATATTTCAGCAAAAATATACCAATATTGTTAAGGAGATCAAAGCAAAGGATCTTGAAATCAGGATACACAAGAAGAAAAAACGTGAAATTCATCGGAGGTAAAAGAATGACATGACGATTTATCTTGTTAGGCGGGCAAAAAATGAATTTTATTTCATGAGTTTCAAAAACACTTGTGTTTCCACAGACTCAGAGAGTTTGCTAAACTGTATGACACTGTTCGAAATGAGAGAAACAAATTTGTTAACTTACTTCACAAAGCTCACCAGAAAGTAAATGAAATAAAAGAAAGGCATAAAATGTCATTAAATGAACTGGAAATTTTAAGAAATAGTGCAGTTACTCAAGAAAGGTAAGTGTAATAACTATTGTCTTTTCAAAAGTTTCTCTTCTGATTCATTGAACTCTAAAATACCCTGTGGATAATAAAGTAGATAATAAAGTAGAATAAAGTAAAAAGTAGAAGATAATAGTCTTACAAAGCTGTAAGAGCCCTTGCTCAAAGATGCTTTACAGATGACAGTCTAAGCATCTGAATGTGATTCATTATGCTTCTACTGTCTGATAGCCATATTTTTAAGTGAATAAAACACTATGTTTACACTATTTATTTTCATTTACCAAATTAGAAAGAAAAACACAAATTTGATCATTTGCATTCAAATTTGGAAGACAATCAAATGTTCATCAACCAGCATTCCCTGGTTATAGATTTGAAGCATCTAATGTGCTTGGAGAAGGCAGTATAGTGGAGTGATTAAGACAGATAGCTTTCTCCATAATTTGGCTTTTGCAGCAACGTGGATGGAACTGGAGAGTGTTATGCTAAGTGAAGTAAGTCATACAGAGAAAGATAGATACCATATGTTTTCACTCTTACATGGATCCTGAGAAACTTAACAGAAGACCGTGGGGGAGGGGAAGGAAAAAAAAAAAAGGCTAGAGAGGGAGGGAGCCAAACCATAAGAGACACTTAAAAACTGAGAATAAACTGAGGGTTGATGGGGGGTGGGTGATGGGTACTGAGGAGGGCGCCTGTTGGAATGAGCACTGGGTGTTGTATGGAAACCAATTTGACAATAAATTTCATATTAAAAAAATAAAAAAGATAGCTTTCTAGACTCAACAGAGCATTAAATGAATTCCTTTAGTCTTTTGATTTGGCAAAGTGGGGCAGCAGAGGCTTGGGGCACAAAAGAAAAGATGTCCTAATCCAAGGTGGGAGGGAGGAACTATAGAAACTCCTGAAGAGTATCACATAATGAATATCATTATTACTACAGTAATAATAATTATAGTAGTAAACATTATTACTACCAGAGTAGTTCCCCCTTATCCTTGAAGGATACATTCCAAACCCCCAGTGGAGGTCTGAAATTACAGGTAGTACTGAACCCTATATATTTTGTGTTTTTTTCCTATATTTACATGCCTTTGATAAAGTTTAACTTATAAATTAGGCACAGTAAGAGATGAGTATAATTACTAATAAAATAGAACAACTGTAGCAATATACAGTTGACCCTTGAACAACACAGGTTGGGGCAGGGGGCACCCCCTGCACAGTTGAAAATCTGCATATAACTTTTAACTCCCCCCCCCCCCCCCACCAAACTTAACTACTAAGAGCCTACTGTTGACTGGACACCTTAGCAGTAACATTTGATTAACAAATATTATGTATGGTACATGTATTATATACTGTATTCTTACAATAAGGTAAGCTGGAGAAAAGAAAATGTTAAGAAAATCATAAAAAAGGGGCACCTGGGTGGCTCAGTCGGTTAAGCGTCTGACTTCGGCTCAGGTCATGATTTGGGGGAGAGGGGGTTTCCAGCCCCCTTAGGGCTCTGTGCTGACAGCTCAGAGCCTGGAGCCTGCTTCGGATTCTGTGTCTCCTTCTCTCTCTGCCCTCCCCCACTCATGCTCTCTTCCTGTCTCTCAAAAAGAAATGTTAAAAAATTTTTTTTAAATCATAAAAAAGAGAAAATACATTTACAGTACTGTGCTGTATTTTTTTTTTAAATCACGTATAAGTGGACCCATGCAGTTCAAACCTGTTTTGTTCAAGCGTCGGCTGAACTGTAATAAATTATGTAAATGTGGTCTCTCTCCCTCTGTTATTGTTATTGTACTGTACTCACCCTTCTCGTGAGGACGTGAGGTGACAAAACGCCTGTCTGATGACGTGACGCGAGGCGAATGACGCAGACGTTGCGACGTAGCGTTAGGCCGCTATTGACCTCCTGAAGAGTCAGAAGGAGGATCATTTACTTCCGGACCACGGATGACCGCGGGTAAATGAAGCTGCAGAAAGCCAGATGGTGGATAGGGGGGACTACGGTACCACTATTGTCGTTTCAATGGACATACTGAAAGCAAGAGCTATGTTACTAGTTTCAGAAGTCTTCATTGTTTTTAAAGTAAAGAAAATTATGATCTCACCCATTTTCCCATTGTTTTTAAAGAAAGTTACAAAATTCCATGCTGAAACTTGCCAACAATGTTACCATCAGAGAAAGCATGCAAAATGACGTGTGCAAAATCGTAGCAAAACTTCAGGCAATGAAGGAGAAGAAGGAAGTCCAGTTAAATAACATCGACAGACTTGCCAATATGATCACAGTGATTGAAGAGGAGATGGTGCAACTTCGCAAGAGATACGAAAAAGCCGTTCAGCATCGAAATGAAAGGTAAAAACCAGGAACCTAGTGTGAAAAACGAAACACCCAGAGATCCTACTTAAAATGTTGCCCCTTTTGGGGGCACCTGGGTGGTTCAGTCGGTTGACTGGCTTGAGCTTGGGTCATGATTTCATGGTTCTGGTTTGTGAGTTCGAGCCCCACATGGGGCTCGCGGCTGTCAGCACTGAGCCCACTACAGACCCTCTGTCCCCTACTCCCTCTACCCCTTCCTCACTTGCGCTCTCTCTCTCTCTCAAAAATAAAAATAAACATTAAAAAATGCTTTAAAAAAAACAAATATTGCCCCTTTTTCTATCTGGATTTGACAGTGGATAGTGAGGGGCATGTGACATTTAGGTTTCATTAGCCTTTTGTGGGGGCAGGGTAGGGGGTCAGCTGTGTGTTTTGCCTGAAAATAAGAAACTCTGTTCTTGTAAGCGAGACAGGCAAGACTAGGGTTTGAGAAGTTGCCCACTTAAAGATCAAAGTTCTTTCCCAGGCTACTATTCAGGATACCATCAAGTTATTTCAGTATAATTGACATAAGTAAGTCTTTGGATCTCGTATCCACTTTTGTGACAGGCTTGGTCTTAGTAGGAAATTTATTAAGCCATTTTCCCAGCTCATTTTCTCAGCAAGTAAGACGTTTCAGAACAGCATTATTTCTTCCAGACTACAATTATGTCATTAATCAATTGCTACTGTAACTGTGCTTGTGCTAGAGAAATGTGGTATGTGAGATTGTAGAGCCCTGTAGTAATTACATCTGGTATCAGATCTTCTGTTCATTGTGGCTTGATTGTGGGCTGCTCCATGTGAAGTTATGTGCTAAGTGCTGGACCCTGAAAGTACAAACAGGTGGTATGGCATTGCTCCTGGCTTCTTGTGTCAAGAGAAGTAAGAGGATCCTGAGGAGCCAATGAATGGCAAATGAGACAAAACAAAGAGCTAAGATTAAGCAAATACAACGATGTGTATACATGTTTTAAGGGAGGGGAGAGAGACAGAGATAAAGGCAATTAAAGATGAACTCTGGGATAATGGATATGCAGAGTGTGGGAAGAACTTCAGGGTGTGAACAACACTACTTTTTCAAACAGCTGGCAGGTGTTTTCTCTGGGAAAAAAGAAAGAAAAAAAAGTCCTCTTATTTGGCTCCTGGCACAAAACAAAGTAGTTAGGCAGTGTGTTCCCAGGCCCTGATCAGACCTGTAGGGCTGGAATTAGAAAATTCTTACTTTGTTTCTTTCCCACATTCTCCTCACATGGAGGGGTCTTTCCCCTGGCATGATTACAAAGGACAGGACTTTGCCTATTTATGGGGCAATTTGCATCAGAAATATTCAACTTTCAAAGAACCTAATAGGCCTGGCAAGTTACACAGAATTGCTGCAGAAACACATTCGCTGGCCCCCTGCCTGGGTACTTCTGGCCCAGAGCTCAGTTGGCAAGTCTGGCCCAAGAAAAGGGTCTGCAGAAAATCAGATTATGAGATTACTTTGTTCATGCATGGGGAATGACATTTTTTCCCACCCCAGGAAAACCTTTGGGATTTGCAGAGATACCGTGACCAGCCAACTGCACGGTTAGCTCAGAGTCAAGATGCTAAACAGTCCTCCCTTTCCCATCCCCAGGAAAATTAAAAGTGTGGAGTTTAACTAGAAAGCCAACAGTGAATATCTTTTGCCTTCTGGAATTATATAATGTCGATGTGTATTTGGTGCCCACATCCAGGGGGAACCACCATGACTAAGTGACCTCAACATCCTCTTAGCCTCCTCTGCCTCTCCTTTTGGCCATAGTGGCGTTCAGCTGATAGAACGGGAAGAGGAAGTGTGCATCTTCTATGAAAAAATAAACATCCAAGAAAAGATGAAGCTAAATGGAGAAATTGAAATACATGTCCTGGAAGAAAAGATCCGATTCCTGAAACTGAAGATTGCCGAGAAGCAAAGACAGATTCATGTGACCCAGAAATTACTGCCAACCAAGAAGGCCCTGGATGCCGACTTAGCAGTGCTCCAGATTCAGGTGGGGAAAATATTCATCAGACATTTCCAGGGCCATTTGCTTCCCCTCCCCCGTCTCTTCTTTAGAGGTTTGTAGATCATATTGAGCTCTCACATGTAAATTAAGCTATGCCCTTCCTAGTATCTGTACAAACCCATGAGTTATAAGTCTTCTTTAAAAATGCCCCTGGTCCAGGGTGGAATCAGGCATCCGCGCTACAGGTTGTCTTTTTTTCCCCGTGAAACATTTTCTGCCATCCATGGAATTTAGACCCTCCCAAATCTCAACTCTTTCTCAGCTTCCTCATAGCTCAAAATTTAAGTAAGCCGGGTTTTCACTGCCACCAGCATAACTATGTTTTTGATGCTTGCTGGAAAGATCCTGAAGACCATCTTGCTCTCATTTTTAGAACTCCTGTCCTCCAAAGCCGAGATTTTTGTTTGTTAATTGGCAATCACATATAAATGGACTCCTTATTAATCCCTGTAGTTTCCCTGTAATATAATAGCCTGATCTCTGACATAGTCTTTTTAAAAATGGAATAAAGCCACAAACTTTAAACATGAAATAAATACCTACATATATACATAAATAATGAATATAAAGCTACTTTCTTCACATGTAATAACTGTACTTTTTCTTCTATTTTTAAAGAATAGAGATCTTTTTTCCATTTACTCAATGCAGCAGGAACAAATTTTAACTTATAATAAGGCGACTGTGTGGCTCAATTCTGAGTTTTGGCTCACATCATAACCTTGTGGCTTCCATGGGTTCGAGCCCTGGTTGGGTCTCCAAGAGATTTTTCTCTCTCTCCCTCTCTCTCTCTCTACCCCTCCCTGACTTGTGCTGTCTCTATCCCTCTCAAAATAAACAAACTTAGGGGCGCCTGGGTGGCGCAGTCTGTTAAGCGTCCGACTTCAGCCAGGTCACGATCTCGCAGTCTGTGAGTTCGAGCCCCGCGTCAGGCTCTGGGCTGATGGCTCAGAGCCTGGAGCCTGTTTCCGATTCTGTGTCTCCCTCTCTCTCTGCCCCCTCCCCCATTCATGCTCTGTCTCTCTCTGTCCCAAAAATAAATAAACGTTGAAAAAAAAAAAAAACCTAGCTTTCAAAAAAAATAAATAAATAAAAATAAACTTAAAAAAATTTTTTTTAACCTATAATATGGTTTCTAAAATGTCAGGTTTATTTTCAGGTTTTTTCTGATTATAAAATTAAAACATGTTCAGTTAATGAAGTTTTGAAAAAATACAAAAATTAAAAAAAATTCCAAGGGCCCCTGGGTGGCTCAGTTGGTTAAGCTTCTGACTTCAGCTCAAGTCATGATCCCACAGTTCATGGGTTTGAGCCCCGCATCGGGCTCTGTGCTAACAGCTCAGAGCCCAGAGCCTGCTTCTGTCTCCCTCACTCTCTGCCCTCTCCTGCTTCTGCTTGCTCTCTCTCAAAAATAAAAATAAACATTAAAAAAAATTAAAAAAATAAAATTCCATCCCAATATATAATCACTATTAAAATTATCAAAAATCTGGAAGAGATCCTTTTGGTCTTCTTCAAGATGTACAAGTAAATAGTTTTCATTAGCTCATGCTATAGACAGTTGTGAATCCTAGGTTTGTGTTTTGTTTTGTTTTGTTTTCATTTAATCATGTCATGGCGATTCACGTGACTTTGTGGAACTAGATGATGGGTCCACTTCCATGTTTTATGCCATTTGAATGAATGAATGCTGTATCAATGATAGGATTCCAGTGTTTATTTTTTGAGCCATAAATTCTCCTATTCATTTCCTCCATAAGTGTAGCCCAATTTAGATGGATTGGTTGAAACACCCCTAGGCATCCCTCAGGTCTCCAAGGTAGCCTCCCCAGGATTCCTATGGCTCTGACTCCTGCTACCAATGAGTGGTTCATTTGGGGGATCCCCTCATCAGCTCACACATAACAGTGCCTGGTTCACTTCCGTGCCATGTAAGTGCAAAACTCAGGAGTCACTCCTTCTTCAGCTTACTGACACAAAATCATTCATGCAAGATCTTTGTCTATGAACTGATTGGAGATTTGGGGCAACAGTATGATAGGATACCTTACAGAAATGTAAAGAACTTATAAATTCCGTATCAGCTATCCATGCCCTACAGAGCTCTGTGGGGCACCCCCATCACTGGTAACAGTCCCCAAGTGTGTTAGCCCATGCAGCACCCTGGCCTAGCTCCATTTCACTGGCTTGTCTTTCCATCTTTCATCCCCTTTGCCTCTCCACATCACCCGCACCCCAGATTGCCCTCCAGGCACTCCATACTTGTCCCACTTGATTTTTACAGAATAATTTGCCTTTCTCTAGCTCCTTCCCAAAACACAGCTTCAGGGCCATCTTTGTCCATAGCAAACTATCAAGATGCCCAGCAGAACAAAAGGACTTTAAATTCAGTAAGATCCACGACAGAAAAGTTCTCTCTCTATTGTGTAAGCATTTTATTTGTGTTAATTGCAAATCAATACTTCTAGTCAATGGATAAAATTCATTGTTCTTAAAATATACACACTTGGCATTTCATTATACAGTTACCTGGTGTAAAATACGAATTCAGTTTACCCAAGAGGAAAATATTTATGCATTTATGCCTGATATGAGCCTTTTCCATTCTGACTGCAAATGAATTGAGACAATATGGACTATGTATTACCATCAGTTACCTGTTTTGCCAGGTTATTCTAAGCTTAAGGACTGTTGAATAGGGGCACCTGGGTGTCTCAGTTAAGTGTCCGGCTCTTGATTTTGGCTCAGGTCATGATCTCAGGGGCCTGCGATCTAGCCTCGAGATGGGCACCAGTCTAGGCATGGAGACCACTTGACATTCTCTCACTCTCCTTCTGCCCCTCCCACCCCTGCTCACGCTCTCTCTCTAAAACAAAACAAAACAAAACAAAACAAAACAAAACAATTGAATAGAAAGTTTCCCATTAGTCTTCAAACTGCACTTAATTATTTGTCTACTTAGCACTAATCACGTGGGTCCTTTGAAGGCCATGATATGAAATTTAAAGCTTTAGGCAAGTCATTTTTGTACTCTGCCTTGCTGTGTCAGATCCCTGTCACATCCTGTTACTTGTTACAGCTGCAATGTTTTTGGGTTTTTTTTGTAAAGTCTTCTCATTTTTGCATAATTTCCAGAATTCTCTTAAGGTTTGCATTTTCTCAGTTGTTTGAAACATTTTTTAATTGTCCAACAGTCTAATCCAAGGATTATCATGAGTCATATTTTCCTGGTGCTTATAATAATGGCTCCTTTTCAGGGATCTTGGAAATCATGTGAACTATTTTAGAGCACAACACTATTTTATATCAATAAAGTAAACATGGGGATTAAGGAGGGCACTTGCTGTGATGAGTCTAGGGTGTTGTATTGAAGTGTTGCATCACCAGATTCTACACCTGAAACTAACACTGCGTTGTATGTTAACTAACTGGAATTTATATAAAAACTTAAAAAAAAAAGTAAACAGTTTTTCCTCAAAGACCCATGGGGAAACCAGAGCAATCAAGGTACTGCTTTGATAAACAAGCACCATATTTTTGTTCCTTATTTAATTTCTTAATTAAGAAACAGAAATATCAATTGTTGTTAATAATACATACAATAATTGGGAATGCAAGCTGGTGCAGCCACTCTGAAAAACAGTATGGCGGTTCCTCAAAAAACTAAAAATAGAACTACCCGACGACCCAGCAATTGCACTACTAGGCATTTATCCAAGGGATACAGGTGTGCTGTTTCAAAGGGACACATGCATCCCCATGTTTATAGTAGCACTATCAACAATAACCAAAGTATGGAAAGAGCCCAAATGTCCATCGATGGATGAATGGATAAAGAAGAGGTGGTATATATACAGTGGAGTATTACTCAGTAATCAAAAAGAATGAAATCTTGCCATTTGCAACTATGTGGATGGAACTGGAGGGTATTATGCTAAGTGAAATGAGTCAGTCAGAGAGAGACAAAAATGACTTCACTCATATGAGGACTTTAAGAGACAAAACCAATGAACATAAGGGAAGGGAAACAAAAATAATATAAAAACAGGGAGGGGGATAAAAACAGACTCATAAATATGGAGAACAAACTGAGGGTTACTGGAGGGGTTGAGGGAGGGGGGGTGGGCTAAATGGGTAAGGGGCACTAAGGAATCTACTCCTGAAATCATTGTTTCGCTATATGCTAGCTAATTTGGATGTAAATTTACAAAAATAAAAAATAAGTTAAAATAAAAAAAATACAATAATGTATGTATGCTTAATTATGTGTAGATGTATACTTTAACTCCATATTAAGGGCAATTAAGGAGTGTGGAGAGAGAGGAAGAAAAAGGAAAAAAATAAATTATTTATGTCACCACTTATAATTCTTTTTGTCAGGAGGAGGAGCATACATAAATGAAAAATTAAATACTACCTATATCACTCTGGGACACGTTGTAAAGTGTGTAAAGTATAAATACCACTTGGAATGTGGTATCTCATTTAAGTAATCAACCCCATTAGGTTGGGCCTTATCTTCCCATTTGACAGTTGAGGAAACTAAAGTTTAGAGAAGATAAATGATTTGCCCAAGATTCTACAGGTTTTCAGTAGGTTGAAAATGATAACTCTTGGTTTTCAATGTGTTCCACATCTCTCCGTTATAAAAACTATGTGTGAACTGCTATTTTCTTCACCTCCGAAGTCTCCTTGACGCAATAAATATAGTTGATATATAAAGCATTGTATTAGGTGGTTAGCAAAACAGATATAAATGGTTCAGGCTATACCTCACAGACTGTACATTGTATTGACCTAGTTAAGAACTTCATTCTTTGCAACACCATTAAAGCTATTGCCAACAAAGGGTTTTAAACTGGAGTCCAGGATGTTGTCTGCTTTGTATGTTGTCTACTTTGGCCTCTAGAACAATCTTCCATAAAAAGCTCTGCTCTGCAACCATGCAGCATCCCATGGGTATAACACAAAATGGTAAATAGTCAAAGGACTGGTTGTAAGATCAGGTTTTTCTTTAATGGCTCTGAACTCGCAGTCTTGCTTCAGAGGGTCAGTTACAGGCATCATCCTCATGGCACCATGGGTGGGCAGACACATTGTTCAACCCCAGGTCCCAGCTGATGGGATGTTAAGAGTTCTCTGGGGGCACCTGGGTGGCTCAGTCAGTTGAGCGACCGACTTTGGCTCAGGTCATGATCTCATGGTTTGTGAGTTCGAGCCCTGCATTGGGCTCTGTGCTGACAGCTCAGAGCCTGGAGCTTTCTTCTGATTCTGTGTCGCCCTCTCTCTCTGCCCCTCCCCCATTCATGCTCTGTCTCTCTCTGTCTCAGAAATAAATATTAAAAAAAAAAAAAAAAAAAAAAAAAAAGAGTTCTCTTGCCCCTTTCCCTGGGTTGATCCCACTGGAAGACTTTAAAGACCATGGGCCATGTGATTTTAAAATTTATGGAGCAAGACGGTTAGTTTTGAAGTTAATGTTTCTTTCTTGTTTAATAGTTTTCACAGTGCACAGACAGAATAAGAGACCTGGAGAAACAGCTTATAAATCCTGAGGGTGAGAACAGAACCCGCTTCATTCCAGGGAAAGATATGACTCAAGAAGAAATGATCAAAAAATTAGATTCGGTAAGCATTCCTCTGACAGTAGTACCTACTAGCCCCTTGTTGATCAGTGTCACAGATATCGGTGGTGCTATTTCCATCTTATGCAGACAGATTTATCCCTCACAATTCTAGCCACTAACAATTGTGTCATTGTAATCCCTTAACAAAACCTAAGCTTGTTTCAAATGCTTGCCAAAAAGAAGTAAAACCTGTGTGGTTTCGAGATGCCCACTTTTGTCTCATAGCCCAAAGGAACAATTTTGGCATCTTTAGTGGATTAATTTGTCTTCCTAAAGGGAGAGTATCAGAGGAATGACAACAGGAAGCTAAATGGAGCTGAGAGGGCTGCCCCCTACCTTGGGAAGGAAGAACTCCCAGAGCTGCCTGCAGGGGGCTGGGAGCAAGGAGAGTCTTGACTTAGACCAGTGCTAAAGACTTTTCCAGAGCTATCTTGGCAACTATATAAAAGCAATCTGTTTTCATTAAGGGGAAAAAAAATAGGGCTCTAATTAAGAAAGAATATTTTTGGGTGCCTGGGTGGCTCAGTAAGTTAAGTGGCCTACTTCGGCTCAGGTCATGATTTCACAGTTCATGAGTTCAAGCTCTGCATCAGGCTCAGAGCCTGGAGCCTGCTTCTGATTCTATGTCTCCCTCTCCCTCTGCCCCTCCCCAGCTTGTGCTCTGTCTCTGGGTCTCTCAAAAATAAACAAACATTAAAAAAAAATTTTTTTTTAAAAGAAAGAAGAATTTGAATTACATGACTTTGTTTTTTCCTTTTTACTGAAATTGCTTTCAACCATAGCTGGAACTACAGCTGGCCAAGAAGGAGGAGAAGTTACTGGAGAAGGACTTCATCTATGAACAGGTCTCCCGGCTCACAGACAGGCTCTGCAGCAAAACTCAGGCCTGCAAACAGGACACTCTGCTCTTAGCCAAGAAGGTCTGCCTGAGACCCTGCCTTCTCCCTCCTGCCCTTACTCCTTTATTACCTGTCATTTTGCACAGTCTGCTTTATTTATTGAGAGCAGCACTGAAGAGATTTGGCTTTATGACTAGAGAAACATAAAGATGTAAAATTAAAAAGGTAAAGAGGACTCTTAGAGAATTGTCCAAAATGGGTTTCAATCTTGTCCCCTGAATGAATTGTTTTGTACTGGGAAAACTTAAGCTTTTTGATGACAGTTTGCACGTTTCCCTGAACAGGCCACCTACTCCAACTATGACAATTATACCTTTATATTTCATGTGCCAACTTAAATCCTTTCTAGTTCCTTGTGATTAGAGGGCCTCACTTACCCAGCGGTCTGCACGAAAACAGCCCTAATCCAGAACCCAGCCAGAACCCAGAAATGGACGGGACCATTAAAGAGAACAGCAGTCGGGGTGCCTGGGTGGCACAGTCGGTTAAGCGTCCGACTTCAGCCAGGTCACGATCTCGCGGTCCGGGAGTTCGAGCCCCGCGTCGGGCTCTGGGCTGATGGTTCAGAGCCTGGAGCCTGTTTCCGATTCTGTGTCTCCCTCTCTCTTTGCCCCTCCCCCGTTCATGCTCTGTCTCTCTCTGTCCCAAAAATAAATAAATGTTGAAAAAAAAAATTAAAAAAAAAAAAAAAAAAGAGAACAGCAGTCAGTCACACAACACCCATGCCTGTTAGTCCTTGGGATGAAGCCACTACAGGGCCACACTAGTGAGGAAAGACCAGTCATGTGGAGCTTCCTGATTTCTTAAGTTTCAAATATGAGGACTGCTGATTCAAAGCTCCAGGGTCAGGCTGGGACTGCTAGAGCTACGCTGAAAGGGGCCACCAGCAGGAGGGAGGCTGGTGAGTTAGGTGAGGCAGGACCTGGCACCATAGGACAGTCAGAGGAGCTGCTGCTCACCTGACCTCTGGGCCCCTTGGAGCATCTGCTGTGACAGCCCAGGGATTTTAGTTACTGAACCTGCTGCGTGCTCCCTTGATGCCAGGTGTGAGGGCAGGAACAAAGAGGAATGGACACATTGTCCACACCTAGTGCTGGCAGACAGGTAAACATCCCATGACGGTGGGCTCCTGAGCGCAGTGGCTGTTCCTCGTCCTTAATTTCCCCAATGGCCAGCGTGTACTAAACTCGAGAGAAAAAAATTATTGAATAAGTGAAGTCAGTCCCATTCTAGAAAGTTCTCGCTCACCAAAGAAACAGAAAATCACTGTAAACCTCAAGCCTCCTTTGCCATTTTTATTTGGCATTTACACACCTGCTCTGATGACTTTCACTAATAGACTTCCACATCAGACCCATGGCTCATGGGCAATTCACGACTTTACCTCATCAAATAAGAAATGCTAAGACTCTTTTAGGCTCATGAACTTTGCCTGAATTAGCATGCCCGATGTTTCTTTAAATGTTGCCTTCCTTCCTTTTGCAAAATGAATTTCCCTTTCTTTAGGGGAAGTCCAGTCGTCACTGAGGGCTGGCTTGTCAAATCTGTTGGCAGTCCAGAAGTCAGCTGTAATGCTAGAGAAATGCAAATGGTGACAACTGCTACCCGGGATCCAGCAAGCGGATTCCTAGCCTACTGCTTTATCTTCCCGCACCTTTCCCCACCTTCAGTGCTATCTACTTGGCTTTTTCTCTTTTTATTTAAAATTAGGATTTCCTTATAGTAGGCAGAACTAGAAGGTAGAAAGGTTCAGACCCCAGATCTGTGATTTACCAATACTAGGGAGTGACCCTGAGAAAGATACATAAATGATCTTAAAATGAAGTTTCTTGATCTGTGAAATGGGTGTTGATATCACCTTAAGTTGTTGCAAGCATTGGGTAGTTGAGAAGTGGTCTAGCTCCTTGCAGGAACTCAACGAGAATGCACATCTCAAATCTCTCACCTTTCCCAGGTAGCTTATGGCTCCACTTGCAAATTTCCCAAATGAACAGAAAATGGGAAATCCCAAACAAAGACTTAGAGCAACCCGGAATAATACCATCCTTTTTTGGAGGAGATAAGGAGGTTGGCTAGCTTTACACACATACACACAACATTCAAGTGTACCATAACTGATTAATGAAATTTAAGATGACTCACCATTGAAGCTTTAAAAAGTAGTTGCTTTTATTCACTGTATGCTTCTTAAAATATAGAACAGTTTTTAAAATGTATATTCCCTATTCCTTTAAAGAGAAAAAATGTGTATGTAACAATTAGACATTATATTTTCAGAGGAAGGCAAATCACAAACAGCAACATTTCTCTAAGCAAATGTACAGATAGATCAGTGTCCGCTCTATTAGGAGAATAAAGTATTTCAAGGTCCAGTGTAGATTTTGGAAGCTCATTTTCAGGTCCCAGTGTACCTTTATTCAAAGGACTGAAGGATTAAAATAGAATAGAATAGAATTTATTAATTCCTTCATTCAGCAAAATTTCAGTTTTAATTTTGTTGGGTGCCTATGTTCCACTTAGTCCTATCTTTTAATTCTTTGGTGGTAACTAGCTGATGTGAAATGGTAAACATACCCATAGAACAAGAAACATTTCATTTCAAATTATTGACCAGATTTTCCCCAGTTCAACTCATGCTTGCTTATGACCTAATAATGATGCATCCCAGGAATTATGATCAATAATGCAACCACATTGAGGTATGATATTTTCCATTAAAAATCATTTCAGAATACAGGACCTCTGCTGATTATCTCATATAATTAAAGAGTAATTTTTAAATGTAGTTTTTTTTTCTACCAGATTTTTTTCCACTGGATAGGTGACAAATTAAAGACATGGCAAAATTAGGCCAGAACTTACACATCAGGAATACCCTTTCCCTTCTCCTTATCACCTCTTAAAAATAAAGGGACTATTTCCCTCCATGCTATCCACTTGGAACTCCAGTAAGTAGATGAACAGACTGGTTTCTTTTCCCTCCTGTCTTTATTTACCCAGGGCCAGGCTCTCTCCAGGTGTGGAGGTGAGTGTGTGTGCCTGTGTGTGAGAGGAGGGCCTTATTTACACAGCCAGGGAATTGGGCTCAATCTCTGAGATCTCTTCCAATTCTTATTTTCTCTGAATTCCCACTTAAACTCTCTGTCCTCCAGCCAAGACTGCCCCCCCCCCCCATTCTAGAGAGCCAGCAGCCTGCCGTTTTCTTAATGTATACATAGTCTAAACCTTGGGCTCTTTCATTCTAGATGAACGGCTACCGGAAAAAGATCAAAGATGCCACGGAAAAAATGATGGCTCTTGTTGCTGAGCTTTCCATGAAACAGGCTCTGGCCATTGAACTCCAAAAGGAAGTCATGGATAAAGAAGATTTCATCTTCTCCTGCAATTCCAGGATAGAAAAGGGTCTGCCACTCAATAAAGACATTGAAAGAGAATGGCTGAAGGTACTTCGAGATGAAGAAATGTATGCTTTGGCCATCGCTGAAAAATCTCAGGTAAGCTTTGTCTTCTATATCGCATTTGTCCAGTGTGGCAGGAAGGGCTATTTTCAGGGATTTCAGTCTTCCCAAAATATATAAAAAACCTCCCACTCTAGCACACACCTAGTTCCAACAAGCAGTAGAAAGGAGTTTTGTTTTTATTAAGATATGATGTAGGGGACAAGTCAAAATAACATCCCAAGTGCGGTAATATTCTCCAGAAAACATTCATCAAGCACCAAGCCCACCCCCCTCCCCAGTCTTACATCCTGGGCTAGTGTGGCTGAACACCATAGATTCCCACCGGCAGGACAGTGGTCAGGCTGGCACTGGTTTTATCCATAGGGCTTTATGTCCTTGCACCCCTGCTCAGGCTACACCTTACTTTCCCATGTCTGGCCACTGGGGCCACCAAGGTAGATTGGGAATGTTGTCACGGCCTTCTGCAGACTATGCACTTGGTGGCATCAAAGGCCTCAAGGCCACAGCTTTCTTCTCCAACCACTGACCTAAATCTAGGTCTATCACTGGACCTACACATCAGGTGCCGAGTTCTGCCTACTCCCATGACCTTCTAATATTCTTAAAATGGCATTAAGGATCTCTTTTTAAGAAGACTACATTCTGGGGACCTACAGCTCACTCTCAGACTGGCAAGTAGATATCCCCCAAAGGATCACTATTCACTCCCTATCCCAAGAAAACATGCCTTCCAAACACACACTAGAAATGCCTGAAAATAGGGTCAGATTTGTAATTTCCACACTGCCTGGGACTCTATTTTTTAGGGCATTCATTTTTATCTATGACGTCCCAGCTGTCATTTACCTGTCTCCATTATTTAGAGTTCTTTTTTAATGCTGTAAGAAATTCCTCTGTTCTTCAAAAGCACAGGCAGAATCTTGAGGACCCTCAGGTTCAAAGCAAGGTGCTGACCACTTCTGTCTTCTGGTTCTACTTCACTCCTTATTTCCCTCTTTGTTAACATTTGCTCACCAATGACTTACTCCAGCCTTTTTCAAAACCATGGAAATAGTGTGTAATGAAAGCTATTAAAGCTGGAATATAGTGAATTTAAAACCCACTAACCAGTTTATGATAAACCCTAAACCCCAGTAACAGAGTGATACTTGGGTAACATGGGTCATTCCAATTAGATGCTGTGTGTGTGTGTGTGTGTGTGTGTGTGTGTGTGTGTGTTTAGCGACTCCACCCTCATACCCATCTGTCCCTTTGGGGGAATATCAGTCAACACAGCCTAAGACTGCTCAGACCCAGCTGTGTCTGCTGGGCCCTGAGGATGAACTGGCTTCACTATAGTTTTCAGGAAACTCAAAAGGAAAAATCATTCTTTGCAGGAGTTCTTGGCGGCAGATATTCGCCAGCTACCCAACGGTGTTTACACAACTGCAGAGCCACGTCCAAATGCCTATATCCCAGAGGCAGAGGCCGCTCTTCCCTTGCCAAAACCATATGGCGCTTTGGCTCCTTTTAAGCCCAGTGAACCTGGGGCCAATATGAGGCACATAAGAAAACCTGTTATAAAGCCAATTGAAATCTGAGTATGTGAACCAATCCAGGCTTCTCAACAAGAGACACTTGAATCAGGTTTCCTCATAGCCACAGCTGGAAAATATCAGCATAAGAGTTCTAACGTACAAATTATTGCAAAATATTGCAATTGACCACCAGTGGAGGTGGAGAACAACATGGCTTCCTTTTACACTCATCAACTACTATATTTTACATGATGTTAAGTAGGACACAGAATTGTCCTACAGTTATGGCAAGGCATATATCTGTAGTGTTTATTTTTTTTCTTTTTCACTCTATATATTGACTACCTTTCAGAAATGTATAGTCCAAGGGCTATAAAAATGCAAGAAAAATAAATCAAAATTCAGTGACGTACAGAAATTGGCAGAGTGGTCTCTGTTTATTAAAGAAGAAGAAAATGGGGTGCCAGGGTGGCTCAGTAGGTTAAGCATCTGACTTTCGGTTCAAGTCATGATCTTGCAGTTCATGGGTTCGAGCCCCACGTTGGCTCTGTGCTGATAGCTCAGAGCCTGGAGCCCGCTTCAGATTCTGTGACTCCCTTGCTCTCTACCCCTCCCCTACATGTACTCTGTCTCTGTCTCTCTCTCTCAAAAACAGACATTTAAAAAAATTTAAAGAAGAAAAACACAAATACTATTCAATATGTTCACTTGAAAGGGAAAGACAGAATGATTGTTTAAAAAGGAAAACATCCCAAGTAACACAGGGGTATAATTCACTTTGTTAAATAGTTGTATTTGAAATTATTGTGGTAAATGTAAATCAAATAAAAAGCAGTAAGGAGACTTGTCCTTTTTAAAGTATATTATGGTAATTCTTTTTACAAATAAACAATCCTTTTGCTATAAAAATTTATCTTATAAATCTAGATTTTTTACAATGTTATATATAAATAAACCTGTGATTATTTTAAGTTCTGACTCCAGATTCTTAAAAATTCCAAGGAAAACATTTATAGCTTTGCATGTGACAGAATTGAAAATGAGGCCAATTCCACTTATTTCATTACTCTAATTTTATTGCATTTCACCCACGTATATTTTCCTAATTCTGTTTTTATATTTTCTCATGTATGAAAATACACAAGTAAATTTGAAAACTGATTTCACTTCATATATTCAAACTGTATTTCATATTGGTATCAGGTATGGATTTTGTGTCATAATTCTGGGAGTAAGAAATACCACTTTTTCCTCTCCTCTCCCCACCTCTCCCCTCCCCTCCCCTTCCTTCCTTCCTTCCTTCCTTCCTTCCTTCCTTCCTTCCTTCCTTCCTTCTTTCTTCCTTTCTCTCTCTACCCCCCTCCCTCCCTCCTTCCATCCCTCCTTCCTTCATTTGATTTTTGCTAAATCAAACAAAATATTTTGCAAACCCACATCCTGCCAGACCGGAAGGAAATTTAATCTCATTCTCAGCCTACAAGTCAGTCCTGAATCTAACTGGATGGTTTGGAAAGTTATTAAGAAGTAAAGTGTCTATGATAAGTAACACTGTGTGGTTAACACAAAGAAATACTGTATACTTAAACACAAATCCTGTGTTGTAGGAATTAGTAATTGCATTAGGGATCCAAAAAATATACATGTAGAAACAATATAAGAATGGAAACATAATTTGTAACACAAAGGGATGGATGTTTAAATATTACAGGTGTGCTACTGGCTAAGAGGGGGAGGGTGCCACTGTGTGTTGGAATGGCCAGGGATCACAGTCAGATGGAACTTTTTATCTGGCCCTTAAACATAATTAAGATTTTAATAAGTGAGGAGGGGATTCCAAGTGGGGGGAAAAGCCTAAGCAAAGTTTGGAAGTAAGAAGACAAAAGCTGAATTCAAGGCCCAGCGAACTACCCCTGCTAGAACAGCATGTTCACGTTGGGGAATTGTGTAAGAGCCACAAGGAGTTTGGATCCTATCCTGTAATGAATGGCAAATCATTGAAAGGCTAGGAGCAGGACCAGTTTCAGCGTAAGTCTGAGGAATCAGACTTTAGAAAGACACCAAAACACAAGTGTGAAAAAGAAAAGGGTAGGGAGTGAAAACCAATGACCTTCTCAAGAGAAAAAAAAAAGTCTAACATGCTGACAAGGCCCCCAGATTTGCAGCCTCTGTGATGATTAAATATGTGACCAAAAAGGGAAATTCTGTAGTGGAGGACAATATTTGGAACACAACTATGATTTCAGAAAAGAAGTTGAATTATGACACCAGCTAGTGATAATTATAATTGTTAAAATTTCACAAGATCACTGCAGGAAATGGTGAAGAGAAAAAAAGCAAAGGGTAGACTGACCCCGGCAAGCAACTACCATTATAGATCAGAATGTAGTCACTGTAAGAGAGAGAGGGAAGAAAAAAGAAAAATAGGAGAACTAGTTAGGTGTCATGGGGGCCTCTGAGGGAACATACTCACAGACTCATGATTCCTGGCTGGGATAAAAAGGCCATGTTGAGAAAATGAAAGAGGCCAAAACCTTCAGTGTTTCTTATTTTAATGGCAAGATATTACTAAATCAAACTTTTATAAATACAAAAAAAAAGAACTTTAATATATACATACAGTTCCATCTGAACCATTATAAAAACAAATCCTACTCTAAATACTGGATGTACACACTGCCGTATGTTACAAATTATTCTATTCTAGAAATAGCAGATTTGACCTGGTCCAAATTCAGCTCTTTAAAAAGTATCCTCTTTCCAAATACAGTTCTTATGTAACATTTAATTTTTCTGCTTGTCCTATGTTGTTTTCAACGACACATCTAGTTTCTGTTTTTCTACACACTGTTCCCTACATTTTTTTAAAGCATATTTTATTTCAGAGTGCAACAGAAACTAGCTTTTGGCCTAGGAAGCCATTAGGAAGGTAAGCCACTAGGGAAGAGCATCACTGATGACGCTGCGTGCCTCCTGGGACTGTCGGTCACTGACCTCTTGTCTGCTGTCCAAAACTGGGATGAGGCACAGCAGTTTGATTCTGTCTCAACAAGTACCAGACTGAAAGTCAGACGGCTTGACAATGCATTCTGACTTTGGTTACCAATTTTAAATATTGGTCAAGGATTCCTGACAGAGGTCAAGCTAATGAGCAAGATTAAACTATTGGAGGCGGGTATAATTGCATTTTCTCTTTTACAAGCCTAAAAGCATCATGGTGTGTTTCAGAGCTGCTTCCTCTACAAATTTTGCATCCACATTGTCATGTCCTTCAAAAGTATACAGGGCTGGGAAAAAAACAAAAAGAGAGAGAGAGAAAGAGAGAGAGGAGAAAAGAGTTACTATGAAGCCATGGAACTTCTATAACGTTGTGCTGACAGCTCGTTGAAATTGTAATTCTTTTATATTTTGGTAATACACATTATTCTGAAAATGTGTGGTTAAAATTTATCAAACCTCAGCCCTAAGCAAGGTCATTTGCAGCAACCAAATGGGTTTTGAATCTCTTAAATCCTTTTAAAACCTCAAAGGTGATTATCCCTTTGGTAATTTACTCTAAGAACTAAATTGTACATTACAAACTAAGACCAACTGCAGAAAGGACTAAGTTGTAAGTAAGGGGTATTCTGGAAAGAAAAGGCTACACAGAAATGAATAGGGACTGATGTGTCAAGAGAACAGCAGGGAAATGCTAAGAGTGGAGGAGTGAAATCACCTTGATTGGAGGATTCTATGTCTGTCAGTATTTCAACGAAGTAGTTCAGAGGCAGAAATTCCACACTGAATGACGACTTGTGAATCACGGAACTTGGGGGCTAAAAGAGAAACCACTTCTGGTATCAGTTGAATCTCCCCAACATGCACAAACTTACAAAAAGGGCACAGAATGACAATTGCTGCCTATATGGATACATTGAAGTGGGCAGACAGGCTCCAAAGAACATTTAGTAGGGCTGTGCTTTCCCACGGACTCACCTTTTTCTTATAGTTCTGCAGCAGTCTCTTCACGTGGTTCCGGGAAATAATGTTAGAGCTCATAGGATGATCCCAAAGTCGACAGATCTTCTGACCAATAAGCTTTTATGCAAATTGAAAAATATGTAGAGGGGGAGTTTTAGGGCAGTGGAAACACTGTATGATACTATAATGATGAACCCATTGCATCATACACTTGTCCAAACTCACAGAATGAACAACACCAAGAGTGAACCCTAATGTTAACTATGGACTTTGGGTGATTGTGATGTGTCAGTTAGGTTCATCAGTTGTAACAAATGGACCCCTCTGGT
Organism: Prionailurus bengalensis; assembly: GCF_016509475.1. Lineage (NCBI taxonomy): Eukaryota > Metazoa > Chordata > Mammalia > Carnivora > Felidae > Prionailurus > Prionailurus bengalensis. Next base: position 81,117,277 of record NC_057348.1, read on the forward strand.
GGGGGATGTTGATAATGAGGGAGGCTATGCGCATGTAGGGGCAGGGGGCATATGGTGAATCTCTGCACCTTCCACTCAATTTTCCTGTGAACCTAAAACTACTCTAAAAAATTTAAGTCAATAATAACAATAAAAGAACGGAAAAAATATAGAGAGGAGAATATAGCTTACAGTGCATTAAGTAAATGTACCTTGTATCTATTTATAATTTTAAAAGAATGGGGGCGCCTGGGTGGCTCAGTTGGTTAAGCGGCCGACTTCGGCTCAGGTCATGATCTCGCGGTCCGTGAGTTTGAGCCCCGCGTCAGGCTCTGTGCTGACAGCTCAGAGCCTGGAGCCTGTTTCAGATTCTGTGTCTCCCTCTCTCTGACCCTCCCCCATTCATGCTTTGTCTCTCTCTGTCTCAAAAATAAATAAACGTTAAAAAATTTTTTTAAAAATAATAATTTAAAAAGAATTATTCAAAAGTAGCTAGTCTTGGGTGCCTGGGTGGCTTAGTCGGTTAAGCATCCAACTTCAGCTCAGGTCATGATCTTGCAGTTTGTGGGTTCAAGCCCCACATAAGGCTCTGTGCTGACAGCTCAGAGCCTGGAGCCTGCTTCGGATTCTGTGTTTCCCTCTCTCTCTGCCCCTCCCCCACTCACACTCTGTCTCTCTCTCTCTCTCTCTCTCTCTCTCTCTCTCTCTCTCAAAAATAAACATTAAAAAACATGAAAAAAATTTAAAAACAAGTAACTAGTCTAAAAGAGAGGCCCTTTATGGTTAATGGCCCTTGAAGAAAGGCCATTTCCTATGAGCTGTGCTTCTGAATTTTGAATAAATACTCCCTTAAATGCAACCCTCAGGAAAGTAGCTTATACACTGATGTTGCCAAATTCTTTTTCTGAAATGGAGTTCATCTGCTACTCTTCAAAATCGGGTACCTGCAACTCTAAGTGATACCTTGATAGGAAACAAAAGTCTGTAGCCATGTTTCTCTGCCAATGTCTTGCCCAGAAAATTATAATTCCCTAAGAGTTTGAGGCAAAAAAAAAAAAAAAAAAAAAAAAAAAAAAAATTAAAGACCGAACTAAATGTTCAGAGGCCTTCCCCAGAGAGATATAGCCATAGAAAGTATGCTTTGTTTTCTACCCTCGCCTTTGCTTCACTAAGCTGTGAGGAGGAGAGGGTGTTACAAAGGAAGATGATTAGGTCCAGAAAGGCAACGGACATCCCTTTGTGGGAGGACTGTGCCAGAGATATGAGTGTTCAAGGTATGCAAACAGAGCAGAGAGCTGGCCGAGGCTCTCAGGGTCAGGAAGTTTGTGGAGTCCGAGGCTCTGAAGACCTTGCTGTGGAATTTCATATTTTCTTAGTATTTCTGACTCAGAGAGCTAATATCCTCCATAAAAATAAGGAGTGTCTGGATAACCCTTTCTCTCACGTTCCTCATTCTTCCTTCGACCTGGGAATGTTTTCCTGCTGTGGTGGAAATGACAGTGGGAGGAAATGCAGTTTCAGAACCTTCTGACCTCACCTGTATTTAAATTTCTTATCAGTTTAAATGCCAAAAGCACATGTTTCCCTTGTCCCTCCCCTCAGACTCACAGACGTAAATATTAGCGTGGTTTCCTAAGAGGGGAAAATGGCTCAGTGCTTCAGGCAGGTTGTGCCAGGCAGTACAAAGCCAGAGGAACAAGCCCTTTGTGGGCGCAGCAGGGAACGGCCGACGGGTGGGGATGGATGGGATTTCTTGGAAAGGACTGAAAAGTGAAACAATTCAGTTGACTTTAGCCCAAAACAAGTAAATGCTCCCTTTACAAGAAGAAACTGAAGGACGTTCATACCAAGGCTTATGGAGAGAATAAAATATAATTCAGGATTACCGGGGGAAGCCGCACAATGATGCTGAATTTTAGTTTTTCATTTTTCTCTGTATTGTCCAGATCTACAAGAAAGGTAGATTGGCAAATAAAACAAACCTCCACTTTAATATCTGAGCAAGCCAAATACTACTTTAGTGGTTCATTCTGATAACACACATCCCAACCTTGTATTCTCATGTTAAGTCTAACAATACCTTGAAAATTTTAGTTTGTGTCTCTGAATAAAAGGGCTTTGTTTTTATTGAAGCTGTTTCTATATGGCGTGGAACATGGCTGCCAGCCACAGAACAATTTTACTAACTTAAAACAGAAGGCACCTTGAGGAATGGCAAATACTTTAACACACATTAACAAAACTCATCTATAAAATACCACAATGAGTAATTTCAGCAAGTGATTATACTAGGGGCTGTCGAGTGCAAATTCATGTAAGCCCTGCATCTCTTAACTTTTCTTGCATTTCAAGCCTAAGTCTGAGATGACAGAGTTAATCAGCTGAAAGTAAGCCATTTCATGACATTTTCTTGAGAAACAAGCCTTCAGAGTCTCGTATCCTCAAGTGCCCCCGTGTACAGAGAAGGAATGTAATAGCTGTGTGTGGACTGAGAAGCCCTTTGGGGCCTCTTGAAGGTCTAAGGCACTTTAAATGAGCCCAAAGGCTGGTTACAGGAAATGAACAGGACCAACTGCATATTACGTGGAATCCATTGCAAAAGGCCAATGAGGATCCCCTTGTTCCGCTACTAAGAATTTCAAGATTTAACGCAGAGCATTCAACAGGGCACAGGGCACTCCTGAGTGCAGCGGGGCCCCGTGTGATCCCACAGGGTCACACCCACGAAGCCAGCCTGATGGTGCTCAGCCTGGAGCACTCTGGCAGTCTGGCACTCTGGCAGACTCAGAGCCTCGTACCTTTCATGAGCCTTGTGACAGCTGTTTCCGTGAGAAGCAACACTCCGCTATCAATGTAATGCAGCAGGTTGTGCAAAGGGAGACAGTGGACACCCAGGATCGTGTGCAGAGTGTGAAAACCTAGCAGAGAGATCAGGAGGGTAAACACAGTCGGCCAGCATCCCAGCCTTCCAGAGGAAAGGAATTCGGTGATGTAGATAAAGCGCTTAGCTTGGTCCCTTGGCACCTAGAGTCAAATAAACGCTGCTAGAAGACAAGGTCCAAGTTTCCTTCTTTGTGTTATCACGACCAAGTAGTGCTCTGGGTACATAGTAAGTTCCCAACAAGAATGTACTGCCTTCACCTCATGTCCCTTCCTAGGCAAACAGACAAAATGCAAGGCCTGCCCAATGAAAAATAGTTTTACAGTTTAATAGGTTTGCGATTCTACAGTAAGATGGCAAAAGAGAACAATTAACAAGAATTTCAAACCCCATATGGCCAGGCCAAAAGGCTGATAGATGGGGACCACGTTGTTGAAGAGGAAACATTTTGGACCAGAAGAGGACAGTCTATATGCCTGATCTCTGGGTATGCCCTAAAGAAAGGCTTTGGGGGTCTACTTGAAGTAAATTATAAAAAAGAAAAATGTAAATAATATGGTCAGATAGCATATCTATAGGAATTCAACAGAGAGGATGGCCCACCCTCATACCTAAGTCCTGTGGGGAGGGTTACTCAAACACTCAGAAACCTAGAGTTCTAAGTACACTGTTAGCAACACACAATAAAAACAAGGGCGCCTGATGGCTCAGTCGATTAAGCGTCTGACTCTTGGTTTCAGCTCAGGTCATGATCTCACGGTTTGTGAGTTCGAGCCCCGCATGGGGCTCTACGCTGACAGCACTGGAGCCTTTTCAGGATCCTCTCTCTTTCCTGTCTCTGCCTCTCTCAAAATAAATAAATAAACTTTAATAATAATAATAATAATAATAATAATAATAATAATAATAAATAAAAACAACATCCATGGGAGAAGAAGATAGCACTCTAGCAGATAATCAGAAAAGCCCTCTTGGAAAAGACAGCATAGAGCACGTGGTAGAACAGTGACAAATAACAAACACATATTGAGGCCTTCAATCTAGGCACTGGCCAACTTGATCCTCATACAACACTATTAGGTGGGAACTACCTGATTCCCATTTTATAAATGGGGAAACCAAGATCCACAGGCACTAAGAAGGTTGCCCAGAATCATACCATTAGTAAGTGACAGAGCTAAATTTGAAGGCAGGCTATGGAATTTTAGCCTATAACATTACCCTGCACCAATAACTGGCAGCTGGGTTAACGGGACAACAGGAACAGAGGCCCAAAAGTGAGAAAGTACAGGGCATGTTCAGAAAGCATTAAATGACCCAGCTGAGTTGGAATCAGGTGTATGAGAGGAATGGTAGGAGGTAAGGCTGGAATGGTTAGTTTATTTAACAGATCAGACGCCTTCCAGACACCAGCCAAGGAGCTGGGTGCACGATAATGAGCCAAACAGACATCACTGCTGCTCCCATCCACCTTCCGGTCTGATGGGAAGACAATCAGATAGTCACAAAATATACATTCTTAAAAATGTGATCAGTTCCATGAAGGAAAAGTGCAGGGTGCCCTGAGTATTGGCAGGGACTGAATGCTGAATGATGGCAAGGAATATCTTATTTATTAGACTCTGGAGAGGGATACTGAAAGTTTCTGAGCAAGATGGAAAAAGGATTTCAGTTTTACTCTTGGAATATTAAAATGGAAACAGGCAAAGAATGGACTGGAGTATCAACACTTTGCTACAAGAGGTATGGAGACTTACAGGAGGCTACTGCATGAACCTGCACCAGAGGTGATGAGGGCATTGACCCTGAAAGAGGAAGGGAGGGATTGGGGGAGACACGTGGCAACAGGTACAGAATTGGAAACTGAGGGGGTGTGGATAGGGAATAACAAAGGATCACAGCCTAATCTTAGGAATTTACATGACAAGGGAATGATGCCCAAAGAGCAGGAACTTGAATTCAGAGCCGTCATGGAGTTTTCTGTCTCTGAGCCCATGAATCATGAGCAATGAGGGACTGAGTCCGAAGTTCTGGCCACATCAAGGGTCAGATAAAGTGAGGACTCTGCCCACAAACAGATGTTAATGGGCTGACAGCTGGAGGAGTCCACTGGCTTCTCTGAATCCAAAAAAAAAAAAAGTGACTTTTACTAACTAATCAACAACATGAGATTTTTCACATGGATTTGGACATTCTTCCTAAGATTAAAAACTGTTGTGAAATTAGTTCTGAAGAAAAGTTTACCTAAGCGTCCTACAGGTTTCCTGGATTCAAAATCACTTCTCCAGCCCTGTGTCTGTGTCCTGGAAACCCCTGATGACGCTTCATTCTCTATCCCTAGGGTACAGCCCCACATCCAACAGTCCTTTCTTGGCTGCCTCCACACATCAGCTCCAAGTAACACAGCCAACTGGCTCCAAGTAGGCATCAGTTCCAAGGCAGAGCTTTTGCAGCCCCCGTCCGCATCCTCCGAGGCTCCTGGCCTCAGGTAGCCAGTGAGGGGAACCCAGGCTCCCTTCAAACTGCAAATGCTCCAGCTATGGTTAAACCATGACTTCCTTTTCGGGGTCCTTGTTGCCTTTTCCTCTTTAACCAAATGGATTACAAGTTTCTGACCCTTGGAACTCAAACAGTTCTCACTAATCCAGGAGGCTTGGAAAGCAAGCACACAAACACAAGGACATGGGAAAACACCGGTGTTTACACACACATACACATGCACACCCACGTGATCCAACCTCACTTCACCTCTATTTCCACGTCAAATGAAGGAAACAAAGATTTAAAAGAAGAGGAGAGAGGGATACTGCTCTTACTTGACCCATGGACACAAACCATTAAGTGTACTCCTAATTATTCTCAGCCACTATGGATAACACTTTTCCACCATGTTTCCCCTCCTTACACATGCCTGTGGAAGAATGTGATGTTCCACAGAAAGTAAAGTCTTCTGATCTCTCAAGTATAATGTTTTCCCCATGAGTCACGTTCATTTATTTACAAAAGAGGCTTGAACATCCACGGTGAACAAATCTGGAAGTGTCAATCATTCCTCTAACAAGTCTTTTGTGTTCATGACAAATAATTAAGAGCTTAAGGCAGAGAGCTATAATATAGTTTTCATGAAATCCCTTTAGTCTTTCTAGAGGGCATCTTGCAACTCAGATTCCATCAGGATCATTTAAAGCCATCTATAATGTTCACGAATGGTCACTTTCAGATCCCTACAAAATCAAAAGAAACTCTTTTTATACCTCCACTACAAGCAGCTCTTATAAGATAAGGTGTATGGATAGAGAACGCATGAAGGATTCCAAAGCATGAAGGATGTATCACAAATGCTGACAAGCCAAGACTGCTGTGGGGATTCCTGGGCCCATAAATAGTCAATGTTTCAGCATCAACTAATTCAAATGGAATATAAAATTCAAGAGACAGCACAGAATAGTAGCTAAAAGCACAGATTCTGGAGCCAGACTGCCTGGATTTGAATACTGGCTCTGTTGCTTAATAGCTGTGTGACTTTTAGGCAAGTTGCTTAGCCTTTCTGTGCTTCAATTTCATCATCATAAAAGGGGAAGAATCATAAGTGGAACCCTATGAAAGTGCCATTTTTGTTGGTCAAAAATTGGTTGGATATTGACAATTTAATGTGGCTCAATTTAAGTTCCCACCATTTAGGACTGGTATGAAGATTAAATGTGCTTATTTATATAAAGTACTTAGAACAGTAATGAGCATAAAATGGGCACCATACTCATACTGGTTTAAATTTTTTTTGTGTGTTTATTTTTTTTGAAAGAGAGACAGAATGTGAGCGGGGGAGGAGCAGAGTCAGAGAGGGAGACAGAGAATCTGAAGCAGACTCCAGGCTCTGAGCAGTCAGCACAGAACCTGACTCAGGGCTCAAACCCCTGGACTGTGAGATCATGACCCGAGCCGAAGTCAGACACTTAACCTACTGAGCCACCTAGGCTCCCCGATCCTGGTTTAAAATGAATAAATAAAAGAATGAATTACTGGTATATTATTGGATAGATGTATGTGTATAAATAAACAAAACTGGCTGATAAACATTATGTAGTGATAGTTATCATAAAGCTTAACACCTGTCAGAACTTAGATGTAATGAACACAAAGACGATGGGAGCTTATTTGTTTCGTATAAAGGATACTGGTTTATATACACCTGTTCCCAACTGGACTTCTGTTAATTTTTGTAACTGCTCTAATTTCTAGCACAGTACATGGAATGGAATTTTAAAAATCAACAAATTGTTTACTGAATGAACAAATGACCAATTAAATGAATGACTGCATACACACATGCCAAGGTTGTTTTGAGGCCTGACTTGCTCCTGTTTCAAAGTCCTAAGGGCAATTTTTAGCTTCCAAGCACATAAGAATCAGCTCAAGTTCTGACACCCAGCCAGACCCACTTCCTTCTGAGTGTTAACTTTCTCAATCAGATAAACTAAGCCTGGAGACATCAGAGAAAGATCTCCATGAATCATCTTCACTGGTTCAAAGTATCTTAGCAAACTGCATGGGGACCAGCCTAGGCTCCCTAAAGTTAGTGACAAGGCATAGCATAGTTTAATAATTGGAGAGATCTGGTCTGCAGAGAACCAATGTCAGGCCCATCTCTCACGGTGACGCCAGATACCCAATTTCTCAGACACAGGAGATCACATCCTTAAACTCATAATGTGCCAAGACTGGGACCACATGAAGAAGAAAAAACAAATTTCTTACAACAAAAGACAAAAGAGCCAAGACTTACCGGGAGGCAGCGGTAAAAACAAATTCTTGGTAGCTTCCAGAATCCTGGTCATGATGTGAAAGACTTTAAATTCAGCTGCACTGGCCCTCCCACTGCTGGGTAAAACAACACAGCCACAGTCAGCCAAGGGTTAATCTCTAAAACCCTGTTTGTAGGGGCACCTGGGTGACTCAGTCAGTTAAGCCTCTGACGCTTGATTTTGGCTCAGGTCATGATCTCACGGTTCGTGAGATGGAGCCCCGTGGGGCTCTGTGCTGACAGTGTGGAGCCTGCTTGGGATTCTATCCTTCCCTCTCTCTCTGCCCGTGCTCCACTCATGTGCACTCTCGCTCTCTCAAAATAAACAAACATACATTAAAAAAAAAAATCTGTTTTTCTAAGCAGTGGCTCTGAGTACCTAACAGAGATGGAATTCATGCTAATGGTGAAAGGCTAGGCCCTGCTGAAAGCCTCATAAGTATGATGGCGACCATCAGTCTAAAGCCTAGAATCTAACCAGACAGAAGGCACATAAAGGATAAATGGTATTAATTGAAATTCCCCTTCCTAGCAGTCCTGAGCTCACACGTCCCTCCCTCCTCATCAACCACACGTCAGGGAAAGAGGATGGGTGAAGTAACAGGGCAATTCCCTAAATACTGAGTATAGAATTAAGATAGACAGTGTCAGGGCTGGTGACAACTGCTGTCAACTGTTAACTTCCAAAAAAGCTTTGCCCAAGCAGGCAGCAATTAGGGTTGTTTTAACTCTTTGCACACCTTGATAAAAGAGAGCAAGAGATACTTGCGTACAAGTGGGGAACACAGGGGTGAAGACTGTGTTTTCTCCAACTGGTTTCCATTATCTGGCAGACGAGATCCAGCTGGAGGATAAAGACAGCCTGTTAGCCTTTGCCCATACCCTCTCCCTCAGGGGTCCCTATAGCTAGCCCTCCGCAGGCCTGATGGGCACGCTCAGGGCAGCTGGCATGTGGCCTGTGCCCAGACACAGAACCAGCCTTTCTGCAGTCCATTCTGAGGCACTGGAATCCAAAATGGAAAGACTGAAAATGCACACCAGAGTCTAACAGAGACCCTTCTGTCTATGCAGGCAGTGCCCCAACTGAGCTTCCCCAGCCTGGTTAACAGGCCCTCAATCATAGGCCCTCTGCCATCAGCGAAGGTCAAGTCCAACTGGATTTGTTCTAGGCCTGGTACATGACAAAGGTCAGCGGCTGACAGTGAGAAGAAAGGAGACACAGAAGAGAATGGAGGTCCTGAGTGTCGACTGTGGAGTAAGACTGCTTTCAAGTCCAGGTCATACATTTGACTAGTTTGTCAGCAACAGAGCAGTCTCCATGGGGCTGTTGCCAGCCATGAATCCATGCACTACACGTGTAGGCTTAAGGACGGGGGGCATATGGGGCAAATCAGAAAGGATCTCCATACAGGCACAGGCATAAGAGTTTATTCTCAGTGACAGAGATTCTCAGTTTCTCTTTGGCTGAAATCAGGTAAGATAACTCATAAGCAATATAGTCTGGTTCTGCAGCAACTTCCTCCATTTGTTTTAGAAAGCCTGTTTAGCCACCCTCCCGAGAGGACTGGGAGACAAGGCTGTTTGCTGCTGGGCAGGAGCAGGTGGATTTGGCCTCCATCAGTGGCAGCCAAGTCTAGTCACGGGTATTGAGTTTTCTGAGGCTACAGCTCTACCACTTCTGGTCCTATTAGTTCTGGTAGTTGTTAACACAAACTGCTGTTAAAAGTTTTATGTGGGGGCGCCTGGGTGGCTCAGTCAGTTGAGCGTCCGACTGTAGCTCAGGTCACGATCTCATGATCTGTGGGTTCGAGCCCCATGTCGGGCTCTATGCTGATGGCTCAGAGCCTGGAGCCTGCTTCCGATCCTGTGTCTCCCTCTTCTCTGCCCCTCCTCCACTCTCACTTTGTCTCACCCTGTCTCTCAAAAATAAATAAATGTAAAAAAAAATTTAAAAAAAGTTGTATGTGATTAACTGCAAGGAAGCATGACGCCTGAACAAAAATCCCTTAACACATTGGAAGGTGAAATTTAAAGTCAACAGAAGGAATGATGACAGATGGACATGTTAAATAATTGTGTTATTAAAGGACAAAGAAAGCAAGTTAATGTCAGCATGGGAAGATCAAGAACACGTTCATAAATTGAGTTCCTGGGTATAGTTTTACTACAAAGAATTATTATTATTTAAGAAAGTTTCAATGCCGGAGAGCCAGAGCTACTCAGTCGGTTAAGCGTCTGATTCTTGATTTCAGCTCAGGTCATGACCTCACGGTCCATGAGTTTGAGCCCTGCATCGGGCTTTGTGCTGACTATGTGGAGCCTGCTTGGGATTCTCTCTCTCCCTCCCTCCCTCTCTCTCTCTCTCTCTCTCTCTCTCTCTCCCCCTCTCCCTCTCTCCCTCTCTTTCTCTCTTTCTCTCTCTCCACCCACCTCCCCCCCGCCCCTCACAGCACTTGTGGTCTCTTTCAAAATAAACAAATTTGGGGGAAAAAAAGATGAAGAAGACAGTTTCAATGCCCTGCTTGTAAATATCAATATATGAGGATTCCAACCTCTCCTAATGTATTAAAAACTGTGAAATTCAAAGATACTATTTAAAAAGACACTGGTGAGGGGCACCTGGGTGGCTCAGTCGGTTGAGCGTCCGACTTCGGCTCAGGTCATGATCTCATGGTCTGTGAGTTCAAGCCCTGCATCAGGCTCTGTGCTGACAGCTCAGAGCCTGGAGCCTGCTTCCGATTCTGTGTCTCCCTCTCTCTCTCTGCCCCTCCCCTGTTCATGCTCTGTCTCTCTCTGTCTCAAAAATAAATAAAACATTTAAAAAATTTTTTAAAAAATAAAAAGACACTGGTGATTGTAATAAAGGCAGAAAACTATAAAAGGTAATAAAATTAAACAAGAAATTCAATCAGGGCTATACCTAATACATATATGCAAACATATATGTTCACACACTGGTCATTTGCATACTGTTCTTACCCAAACTTGGAGAAATGGAGTGTTCTTTCTCTTTATGTGAATTTAAATACTTCAAGAAACTGGTCTACCACACTATTTCTAGGTTCTTAGTAGGGTCACACCTGAACTCCATACACTTTCTGAGAGACTCAAGACTGCCTCAAAATTCAACTGGTCACACCACTTCTATTTACACATGGACTGGTGTTATTAATTTGGATCACACAACTTCAGTGAGTGACTACTGGCTACTGAGTAGATAAGCTACCAATTCCACCAGCAGATTCTAATGTGGGAGTATTTATACAACTGAGCTAGAATCTGGCCTAATTGGGCTGTTAGGCACTCATTAAGAATTTAAGTTCAAGTTCTCTCATGTCTTCATAAACCTCCATGTACAGAAATCATTACCTATGGTTTAATAAGGAGTTAGAAGATGCCAAGATGACATATGACATGTGAACATTTGGCAACCATGCCAAGTTCATTACTGTTCTATCCTTCCATGAACATAAAAATCACCATTTGAAGGAACTGCAATAAACTACTTTCATAACATTGCTTTTTTGTTTCTTTTTTCCCTTTATTCAATCTCCAGCACCAAATATACTGGTTTGAGGACAGGAAATCTGTAAAAAACCTAATCTGAAAAACTGAACCATATACTGGGAGCTACATACTGGGAGACCAGGGTGGAAGGAGCATGATAGAGAACAAAAAAGCAAAACTAACCAGTTTTGAAACATAGTCCAGAACCATCTGTTCAATTTTCTTCTTTTCTACACCCTGTAGGTGTCTCAGAAGATGGTCTTTTAGCTCAGACACCATCTGAAAACAGGATACAGATTAGATAAGTCACAACCTGCCCACTCACACCTGCTACTGGTTTAAACTAGATCCATTTATTAACACTCTTTACCAATATGAAAAATACTGGGTCTGAAGGTCCCACCAGCAGAAATGTACAAACCCATAGTGTTACTTCAATAGGCATAAGTCAAGGGCACCAACGTTCTCCTCAAGAGGAACTACTGATGATTCCCTCAGTGAGCAGCCAACAATCCGATTCCCAGTCTTAATTAGAATTCTCCAGAGAAGCTGGGCAAAACCATTAGCTTAGAAGTCTTTGGGATGTACCAGATGGTTGAAGTCTAGTGCTCCCAGCCCTGGAGAACTAAAAGGAACTACTCTAATCATAGAACAACTGGGAGTTGGAGGGAGGGAGGCATGGTGTGGGACCTTTGGAAGGACACAGGCAGGAGTAAAAAGGAAATGCATCAGATACCTCCCTCTGCGCAGTGGTTACAGACACTGAATAAAGCCCCTACATGGAAAAGTAATGAAGTTATTGATTCTATTGCCTCCAAACAGGCTTGTATACCTACTCTGTTCTTGGAGCTCACCAATCAGTGTGGCATCCCAGCCCTCCCCACCTTTTGTTTTTCTGTCTCCTTCCTTTCTTTTCCCCTCCCTTTGCCTAGATGCTCTACTCAGCTAGATGTCCTCCTGGCTAGAGAGATTTTTGCATGAATAAACACCATGAGAATTGTACAATTGACATTATATGTGCACATATCTTCTATTTCAGCAGATTTGCATGTATAACATCCTAAGCAAAACTTAGCCTGTGGCATTCTGGGCCATGTGTTCATCAATTAGGCTTAAAATTTTTTGATTTATGACTACTGCATGCTTTTTTGTGCTTTTCAATTTTTCTATAATAGCCGTAAAGATGAAAATTTAAGTCACCCATAATCCTATCATCTATGTTAACATTTTGAATTTTTAATTTTCCTTTTCTCTAGTGTGCACATTCATTCTAATGTTTCCTAATTTGGTTTTTTTTTTTTTCATATAATAGTTTATGTCACTAAATATTCTTAACCACACAGGTTGTGATGGCTGCACAGTATTCAATTTTAGGAAAGTACTAGAATTATTTATTCCCTTCTTACACATTATGAGATGCTTCTTATGCAAGTATTAATAGTACTGAAAAAAATCCTTATACAATATTTGTTTGCCATATCCCCAATTACTTTCTCAGGCTAAATTCCTAGAAATGGAATTTGTTGGGTCACGTACTTAAGGTTTGTAGAGACACTGCCGAAAGACACAGAGACACTGTGGTTATACTAATTTTTAGCCACATCACATGAGACTGCCCAATTTCCCGTATGCTGAACTTTGTAATTTTTAAATTTTTGACAATTTGATACACACATACATAAATTTTTTATATTAGATTCTTTAATCTATCTAATATTTTTGTTGGTTTATGCTGTAAAGTAGTGGTATTTGGGATAGGGGGACTTCAATTGTCTTTTCCAAATAGCCAGTCATTGATTGAAAATTCTTTCTTTCCATGGTGATTTTTAAATGCCTCATTTATGATACACTGAACATTCAGATTAAAACTAGAGTCTCCGGACGGTCTATTTTGTACAAGCACCACATTGTTTCAATTATCGTAGCTCAACAACATACTTAGCTATCTGGCAATGCTAGTTCCAGTCCTCTTTGTCAAGTGAGTCACTTGGTCAACTGTCAGAGAAATTTCATTGGCTTGTTAGTTGTAATTTTATTAAACCTAGAAGCTAAGGATTTGGAAATGGAATAATGTTTTTCATTTACTTTTCTAACTGGTTAATCCTAATAAAAAAGAAAATAAATTTAGAATCACCAGCTTATTAACTTTTTCCTTATTATTTCCCATTTCCCCAGTTGATTATTTTATTTGTTTGTTGCACTGGACAATCATAGCATCTTCTTTTACTTTTGTTTCTTATTGCACTATATAGAATTGCTAGAACAATATAAAATTTTAGTGAAAATAGCAAGGATCCTTAACTTCCTTCTGATTTTAACAGGAATGCCCCCAACATTCCATTAAGAAGGGTGTTAACCATTAGTATTAGAATATCTTTTTGCCTAATTGATGTATTCCAGGAGTGGGATTTTACTTTTATCAATTTTAAGCACCTATAAAGATGATCTTTTTTTTCCCTCTTTGAACTAGTGATATGATGAATTACATTAATGTATTTGCTAATATTAAGCCTTCCTAGAAAAAAGCCCACCTGACCATGCCATATTTTTCAAATGGACAACTGGAAAATATTTTAATTAAGCTTGTGGTATCTATGTTTATAAGTAAAAGTGGTCATTGTTAGATTTTGGTTTTAAGGTTATGCTAGCTTTCTAAAGTGACTGAGAAGCTTCCCATTTTTTTTTCCCAAAAAAATAATTTACATAGCATGGGGATGATCTAGATCCTTAAGATCTAGATCCTTAAGCCAGTTTGAAAGAACTGACTCATTAAATAATTTGGTGACTTTTTTGGAGATAATTTTTGACAATTTTTTCAAATTATTTATGGTTATTGTGCTTTCAAGGACTTCTATTTCTTCTTGGCTCAAGTTTGGTATTTCTCTTTATTAAGGAAAATTTAACTGGAATTTTCAAATGTGTTTTTCTCATATTTTAAAATTTTCCGTAATTTAACGTAATGGATTACCTCATTCCTAAGCCTGTACAGTATTAAAAATATTTTATTGGGGCGCCTGGGTGGCGCAGTCGGTTAAGCGTCCGACTTCAGCCAGGTCACGATCTCGCGGTCTGTGAGTTCGAGCCCCGCGTCAGGCTCTGGGCTGATGGCTCGGAGCCTGGAGCCTGTTTCCGATTCTGTGTCTCCCTCTCTCTCTGCCCCTCCCTCGTTCATGCTCTGTCTCTCTCTGTCCCAAAAATAAATAAAAACGTTGAAAAAAAAATTAAAAAAATATTTTATTAAACTTGTCAGATGTCTCTTTAATCATTTTTTAAAACATATTTTGGATGTATTTACCAATTCCGCTCTTACAGTAATTTATATAACTCTCTTTGGTCTTCCTACAGTAGGACTTCTTGAGAAAGAATACTTTATTCTGTTGTGTTTTAAACCCCAAATACAAATGCCACAGAGACATTGTTCTTCCCTTGTTTCAAAAACTTAGTGGAGTACATTTCCTTATAATGTTCCGTAATTATATATTTTGGGGGTGACTGATTATGTATGTCTCTCCCACTAAACTATAAATTCTAAAAGTGCAGGGGTGCCTAGGTGGCTCAGTTGGTTAAACGTCTGACTCCAGATTTCAGCTTCAGGACCTCATGGTTCATGAGCCCAGCGTTAGGCTCTGTGCTGATAGTGTGGATCCTGCTTGGAATTCTCTCTCTCTCTCTCTCTCTCTCTCTCTCTCTCTGCACCCCCCCCCCCCGCCACTTGCACGTGCTTGCTCTCTCTCTCTCTCTCTCTCAAAATAAATAATTAAACCTTAAAAAAAATTCTAAAAGTGCAGAAATCTTATCTGTGTTGCTTAACCACTGACCACACAGGGCCTACAGGGCTGATAACAGCTAGATGTTAAAAGAATGAATGAATGAATGAATGAATGAATGAATGAATGTGAATGAAAAGAATGAATGAAAGATAAGGTTAGCATGAGAAGTACAATCTAGCCCTTTCCCCTTTTCTTGAAGCCTATCATTTTCCAGCACCCAAATGGCCCACAGACCGCTTACCAGACCCATAAGCAGTCTCTGGTGGTTGTCCTCCTCCTGGAAGAGGGGTGTTAATCTTGGCTCTGAAATTAAACAGAGCACGAGTCAAGCAGAGTGGTTTTCAGAAAATGGGCTAGAAGAAGAGAAATCAGCCTGGGTTTCCCTTCTCTGACTTATTGGGAAAACTGAACACTTTGTTGATAGGATGAAATTTTTCATTACATGTGTGACCTATTCCTACAAGCTGAACTTATCACTCAGGTGATATGCAGCTCTATTCTAACAGAGGTAGAGACTAGGAAAGAAAGAAAATGAGGAACACATTTCCCAACACCAATAGGATCTGGCTTTGATTCCTCTTCAACATGAAAACTCACCACTAAGAACCTCTGCTTCACTGGTGTCAGGGAGACTTGCGTCCTCTCTTACTGCCAAGGAGGGCATAACTCAGGGACAGGGACTTGGTGAAAGGATCGCATGACTCCCTTCTTTGTGACCCCCTGTAGTTTAGTGACCTTGAGAGTCACAGAACTGAGGATACCTGTCAATTCCTGCATCAAATAATACTAACTGAAACAAGTTATCCAACTAAAAGGTAACTAGATCAAGATGGGAAAGTGACAGGGAAGGGGCAGGCAAGCACAGTCTCACTAGATGTGCCCTCACACTCCTCTAACAGCACCTGGGTGCCCTGCTCCTCCTCTCCTGCAGCACCTGAGCCACAGCACCTGTCAAGAGAGCAGACCTTCCCAGCTCAGCAGGCTGGTGACCCTATGTGGGATGGCACAGAGGCCTCTTGACCCCTTTGGATAAATTCTACTGGATCCTACACAACCTTCCTGATTTAGAGGAAGTCATTCCAGACTTGACTCCAGCAGTCCTGAATTTCACACAGATTGTTCTGTTTCTGTTAGCAATGACGTTCTTCCTAGGAAACTAGTACAAACTAAGCACGTGAGAGGAAGTGACAAGTCCCTAATGTGCCCTCAAAAAGGATACTGGTCACAGGATGCAAACTGGCCAAAAGTACAGGGGCAGGAGTGACGGACACGACAAAATCCTGGACAACCAGCAACACTTCCCAGATTGCAACATTCCCAGCAGTACGTGGAGGGTGAATATGAATCAGACACATTCACACCCTGGCCGCTGGGCAGGACTCTGGCTAGTGGCAGAACCCCCTGGCTTCAGGCATGGATGGCCTGGTAACACAGGCTGAGGATGGTTCCCTTGGGGCTGTTCAGTGAGCACAGGCTCTGTCGGCCTGGGCTGGATGACAAGTTCACTATCATGGTTCACATGGGCTGTGCACACAGCTGCAGGATGTACCCCAACACACTATATAAAATAATTTCTGTTAGGGTCACCCAATATATACCTAAACACCCGAGCCTATAAAACAACAGTGGGATATAAAAATAACAGCTTTTCAAATGGAGGCTGGCCTCCATGAGGCACGAAAGGGTTCCAGGGGCAAAACCACAGAAAACTTGTACCTGGGTATGCTTAACATTCTCTTCCCCCAGTTTCACCTGGACAAACACCCTGTTCATCAAGACTTACTTCAGACGTTGCTCCCTCTGGGAAGGCTTTTCTAACCTCGCTCAATCACCCCCACTCCTGACCCACTCCCTCCCCCACTATGGTTCTATAACACCTGTCACCTGGTTTAGAAACCATGTGTTAGCACCTCTTCCTCACACATTCATGACAAAGCAGCCACCTCAGGTATCCCCTGCACCAAGAGCTGTGCTGTATGAGGCACTATAAACATCAGCCCATTCACACTCATTTTCTCCTCACCTTGCCCTGAAAAGGATAGCGCACAAAACGAATAGACGGCTTGCCCAGGAGTACACTGAGAGCACTGTGGACAAACTGGAAGTCAAGCCAAGTTCTGTCCAGGTCCAAGCCTGTGCTCTTCCCCCATAACCACACAGCTCACCCAGAGACTCCTCATATTTATACCCCTATGGCCTAGCCTAGTGAGTGCCCGAGTGTTAACCAAGTCACAGACTCTCGCATGATCAGCCCGCTGGAAAGAAATCAGCTCTAGGCCAGGGGAACTGCCCAAGTGCATCCTGTGGGTACAGCCACAGGGCATGGTAATTAGATCAAGTCCATGAAGAAAAATAATGAAAACCACAAGGCTAACACTGAAGGACTGGCCCAGCAAAAGTACATTCAGCAGCTGCCCCTGCAGGTCCTGGTGCCAAGACAGACAGGGAAGGAGCTGGGTGGTCCCTCTAACAGGAAGATATTCAAGGGTACTGCCTTCATTACACTACTGGGTGTGATTTTCTTGCCAACTCACAGTGGTAGGAAAGACAGTGTTACAAACCAAACACTGACATCCAGAAGGCTTTATTATAGGTCTTTTCTTACCCAAATTCCTTGCTTCTAGGTTAGAAATCACCCTACAAAGAAATTAGCCAATGTTATTCACATATAAAGATTAAAAAAAAAAGCCACAATACCATACAAAGACATCCTCCATAAAAACCACTGCAGAAACTGTTCTCAGGTCGCTGAAAACCTCAAACACTTTAATCAACTTGGCAGAAGCCACATTAGGCAATTATAAGATCTCAAAATCCTTTAGTGCAAACAATGACAATAATTCAGAACAATCGCAGCTCTCAGTTATTGGAAATAATGGGAACAGAAAATAGAACAGGGCTGGAATGGGGCCTACACTTGTAGCACTCTGAGATGACTCATCTATCCAGAAAATGTGCTTTCAAAATAAGAGCCAGTTCGTCAGTCCACTGACACTTTTTAAATGAACCTACTGTCTCTACCCACCTTAAAGTGCTCAGTTAGTAAGAGCTTTATCACTTATAATTCATCCATCCTCTCGATGAAAGTCTACATGGTTTAACACATACAATTTTCCCACTAGAAACTCCAGCACTGAACTCAAGAATAGGGCCCAGGTGGCTGCATTCATTTAAGTTGACAGCATCATCTGAGGGTACTCAACAAAAGTAAGCTACTTCCATGAAAGTTACCCAAAAAAGGAATCGCAAAAGATTAGGAACACCAATCCCTAATTTTACTTACTTCGTTGCGTTATCAAGAATATTCTTCACATACACCATGGACCTTCTTCTTCCTGTTTTCTAGAAGGGAGAACATGTCAGAGGTGTGGAAGGTAGAGGTTTTGTGGGTGACATTTTTCACACTAAGGACATAATGCAATATAGGAAAGAAGTATAATTTTAGCAAAAAAGAAATATACTTTCCAAGTAACCAAAATACCTAGGTTCTTAAAAATTTGTTTAGAAAACATTGTAGTCTGAAATTATTAGATTTGTAGGAAGGTGCAAGTCAACTATACGCTGTTGTGTTATACACAACAAAACTACAATTATATACAATGCTAAAGAGAGATTTCATGTACTCTCCACCCGGTCTCCCCCAGTGTCTCCATCTTCTATAAACAACTATAGTACAGTATCAAAATCAGGAAACGGATGTTGGTAAGATGAGGGTATAGTTTGATGTCATTTCATCATATATGCAGATTCATGTACCATAGTGCACCACCTCGATCAAGTTACGCAACTGTTCCATCTTTCCAAAGATCTCCCTTGTGCTGCCCGCTTTGTAGTCAGTCCCAGCCACTCTTTTTTCAACTATCCCTAATCCCTAGCAACCACTAATTTGGGAACACCTAGATTTTTAAATCAAATTTTAACTATACAAGTACTGCAAGAACCCATGTTAAGACCTGGAGGTTAATCCCATTTCTACTATGAATATGCTGTGTGTGTCCCTTAACCTCTGTGCACTTGATTTTCCTCCTCAAGAGAACAGAGAGCAGAGAAGCACTTTGGTCTTCTTGCAACAATGCAAAAGGACCTGGCAACTGGAGAGACCTGCAAATTTAAGCCAGCCTCAAGACTTAAGGGCATCACCTCATCAAATGCACTATGCTTTTGCTTTTTGCTTTATTCTTATGAATCCACACAAACCTCTTCTGAGATCAGGCTGTGCCATTCTCTCCTGACCATGCTGTTGTTATAGTGCAAGTGTGGCTTGGAGTACTTAACATATTCCAGGTTGGAGTTCAGTTTTTCCCAGTAACCCTTAAAACTATGCACCTGTAGGAGACAAAAACATTGGTGAGCTTGAGAAGCAGGGCCTGTGGCCGAAACTACCCGGTAAGGATCACTGGAGCCTTGCTGCAAAGCTGGGCTTGCTTTACTTCTTCAGCTCTCATAGGGTAGCATTTATGAGTGAATTCTTCCCACGAAAGATGGCATTTCCCTCCTGAAAGGAATTCTAAATTGGAGAGACTTGGGGTGCCTGGGTGGCTCAGTCGATTAAGCATCTGACTCTTGACTTCGGCTCAGGTAATAGTAATACATTTTTTTAATGTTGAAGGATATATTGACACAAATTGCTTTTAAAGTTTTAAATTTTAAATTTAAGTATAATTAACATACAGTGCTATATTAGCTTCGGGAGTGCAACACAATGATTCAAGACTTCTATATATGAATCAGTGCTCACCATGGTAAGTGTAGTCAGCATCTGTCATCAAACAACATTATTACAATCTTATTGACTAGATTTCCTATGCTGTACTGTTCATCCGTGACTTATTTCATAACTGGAAGTTTCTACCTCTTAATCCCCTTTATCTAATTCACCCATCTGCCCCCCACCCCAGATGCCCTCTGGCAACCACTAGTTTGTTCTCCATATTTAAGAGTCTGGTTTTTTTGTCTATTTTTGTTTTGTTTCTTAAATTTCACATAAGTGAAATCATAAGGTATATGCCTTTCTCTGTCTGACTTATTTCACTTAACATTATATCCACTAGGCCTATCCATGTTGTTGCAAATGGCAAGATCTCATTCTTTTTTTAAAACTGAGTAATATTCCATTGTATATATATACCACTTCTTTATCCATTCATCTATGGATGGACACTTGGGTTGCTTCCATATCTTGGCTATTGTAAATAATGCTGCAATAAACACAGCGGTGCATGTATCTTTTCAAATTAGTATTTCACTTTCTTTGAGTAAATACCCTGTAGTAGAATTATTGGATCATATGGTAATTCTATTTTTCATTTTTTGAGGAACCTCCTTACTGTCTTTTTACAGTGGATGCACCAATTTGCATTCTCACCAAAAGAACATGGAAGTTTCCTTTTTCTCCACACTCTTGCCAATACTTGTTATTTCTTGTCTTTTTGATTCTAGCCACTCTGACTCTGACGAGTGTGAGGTGATATCTCATTGTGGTTTTGATATGCATTTCCCTGATGATTAGTGATGTTGAGCATCTTCCCATGTGTCTGTTGGTCATCCGGATGTCTTCTTTGGAGAAATGTCTATTCAGATCCTCTGTCCATTTTTAATTGGATTATTTGGTTTCTTGGTGTTGAGCTATAGAAGTTCTTTATATATTTTGAATATTAACCTCTTATTGGACATATTCAGTAGATCGCCTTTTTGTTTTGTTGGTTTCTTTTGCTGTGCAAAAGCTTTTTATTTTTA
The DNA here is from genome assembly GCF_016509475.1 of Prionailurus bengalensis. Taxonomy (NCBI): domain Eukaryota; kingdom Metazoa; phylum Chordata; class Mammalia; order Carnivora; family Felidae; genus Prionailurus; species Prionailurus bengalensis. Next base: position 81,137,951 of record NC_057348.1, read on the forward strand.
TATTGTTCTAATAGTTTATTTTTGCTTTTGTTTCCCTTGCCTAAGGAGATATATCTGGAAAAATGTTTCTGTGGCTGAGGTCAAAGTATATACTGACACAAACTGTTTTCTTAAATCAATGAAGATAGATTTATGATACACTTTCTTGCCAAAATATACGTGTTTATAAAAGATAGGACTGGAGCCAAAGGTGCAATGTGTAGCCATAAAACAAAGTGAGCTAATGCCTAGTGTGGTGACAGACTTGGCTGCATTGCAAGGAAAAAAAAAGAAAATTTATACAAAATATGTCTCAACCAAGAAAAATGCCCTTACGTTAAATAATAGCACATTATCCAAATTCTTATTGGAAGTCCATTGGTTCAAAATGAATTTTGGAGTATCAGTAAATTACATAATAATATTAACTTACTGTTTTAGAAGGCTGAAAGGCCCATCCAGCCAACATCCCTTCTCACAGAGACAAGAAAAACTATGTTCAAGAAAAGGGCATTTCTAGGGGAAACCGGCACACTGGCCAAGTCACACCACCAACTTGACCTACCTACCTCACCTTTTCTTCCCCTTTCAATTTATTTAAAATTAATATACCTTTATCCACCCTTTGGTCTTCCTTCTATTGAAAAAAATAATAATGAAAGCAAATACTGCCAACATTTGGCAGTATTCAGTCCCTGACAGGAAGTCAGTACAGCTTTCTTGCTATTCTACCCCTGGGTTCAGGCACTCTAGGGCCAAAGCCCAAAAACTAATTGGTGTTGTGGTGACACCTAGTGGTCAGTTAAAATACTAGCTCTGCCTGCTTTGCCACCACAGTCCCACCCCTCTGATCTTGTGAGGAACACGGATGCCCTTTTATCTGTCATGGGGCCTCTTCCCCTCAAGCCAAACACCACTGTGCTGTCTGAAGACCCCACTCACACACTGTAACTCCTAAGACAAGATCTCTCCCAAGCTACCTTCCTTCTCCTTCCTCCCCCATTAAAAAAATCCCTGTTCTCAGCTGAGAATAAACAGATAAAACAAGTCCATAGATAGGTTTCCAAGAGGGTTATGAACCCACTGATTGTATGTAAAATGGAGTGACTTGTAGGAGCAATTTTCTGGGGACAAGGTCTACAGCCTGCACCAGATGTTCAAAGGAATTCATAACCTAAAATAGTTCAAAACCACTGGGTTAGAAGGAGAAGGATCTAAGTTTTAAAAATAAACAAACAAAAAACACTTTAAATAAGAAACAACTGTTAATCAAAAGTCCCAGAAATATTTTACTTAAACCGGTGGGTCTTTCAAGAATGTCACCGGGCTGCATGGGTCTTTCAAGAATGTCACCGGGCTGCATGCCATAACATAAGTGAAAACAATTAGTGGCTGATGTCGCTACATGGTATCTACAAGGTAAGTGATGTAATTTTTTAAGTTATGAAAATTCTCAGGGATCACTGTAATTGGAAAGTCTATTTGGAGGCCTAAGTAATAGATAAGACCCAGAGTTTGAAAATAGATTTGAGTACATAAAAGACAAGGGGAGGATGTTCCAGATGGGGCATGTAGGGAGGGAGCAAAGACTGAATGAAAGACTGGAGTGATCCGGGGTTTAGATCAGAGAGCATTAGAGAAAGCAGAGAAAGCAAACAATAGTACTTGGTTCTCTGTGGCAAAGATTGCTGCCTCTAGCACGTCACTCCCAACCTCAGTAAACACCTGGCTTGCATCCCCTAGACATTTAACTGGTGTGGGGTGTGACCTGAGCTTCCTGAGTTTTAGAAGTTCCCTGGGCAACCCCAATGCTCAGCCAGGGCAGAGAACCCTGCTTAAGCATGCCTGCCCAGGTAATCCCAGTCTCCCACCCAGCCTCGCATATTTGCCTCATCTACACCCCTGGTTTACAGGCTGATGAAGAACCAGCTGTCTGAAGACTCATGATTGTGTTGTTAAATAGTAGGAGAAAGGATCAAAGAGAAGGTCAGCCAATCTAGGACAGATCTCGAACATCAATGAAAAACAAGCATACTCATTAACCCAGAGAATTCAAGCAGCTCCAAGATAAAATTTTAGATGCTTTAACACAGAAAGAGGGGGGAAGAGGGAGTGAAAGCTACACAGTCACATCCTAACAGTCAACCTGGGAGCACAGAAAACCACTCCTGTGTTGCTCAATTAGTACTTATGGAACCAGTTGTGAACTCAACATGGTGTTCATCGGAAACAACAGCATCAACACAAAGTAAAAGCCACAACAGCCCAGAAAGAACATTGCAGGCTACTTCAGAAGAGCTCAAAACTTTAAAATACACAAAAATACTTTATAAAAAAATATTGATGAATTTAGCTACTTCTGGGAGATGCTAGTGTTAGAAGCCATCAGATCCTCAGGGAAACCCCAGAAGTATTTTCTTGCACAAGAAGGAGTTTTAAAGTTTGATTCTGAAAGAAGGCAAATTATCCCAGGTCTCGTCTTGAAAAATAATCTCCCTTTATCTCTTAGGAGGACATGAAATAATTATTAAAGGAAGCCCATCAAAACTATTAATTGAACCAAAGGACCAAAGAATTACATTAAGGGACTGTTCCCCATTAATGATTTGGGTTGCCAGTTGATTTTAGGAGGGAAAAAAAATCCCTGTGGTACTGGCTCATCTGCAAATTACTGCCAGGAAAAACAAAAAACAAAACAAAACAAAATCTGCCTTTTATTTCTTTAAAAAATTTTTTTTTCAACGTTTATTTATTTTTGGGACAGAGAGAGACAGAGCATGAACGGGGGAGGGGCAGAGAGAGGGAGACACAGAATCGGAAACAGGCTCCAGGCTCCGAGCCATCAGCCCAGAGCCTGACGTGGGGCTCGAACTCACGGACCGCGAGATCGTGACCTGGCTGAAGTCGGACACTTAACCGACTGCGCCACCCAGGCGCCCCTCTGCCTTTTATTTCTAAAAGTCCCTCTGGCTTTGGTTCTACATCTGATTAACCATCATCTTCTTAGAGGAGAAGAAGCCAACTCAGAGACCTTTACTCTTCATGCCAGGGCTCAACTAGCAGAACTAAAGCATCAATCCAATTTGTTCAGTAGATACCATCTCAGTATCAACTTCTATTTGCAGCCCAGAGAAACACAGTGACCCACTACCTCTAGTGCAGATAGAACATAGAAACACCTGTGTGTCCATAAACCCAGCAAAGCACCAATTAAGCCAAAATGCTCTAAACAGATCATTAGATCCATACAGAGGACCAGTGACTAGATCTCCTGAAGCTTCCCACAAAGGGGACTGCATGTTGTAAGTGCCAGTTCTCCTACTTATAAATTAACTTCCTCTTTCTTCTCAACACCTAGGAAAAAACAATCTCTCTTCTTTGCCCAGCCAGGTGGCTCCCTTATCCATTTTTAATGGGCTGCATTTTAATGTAATCACTAAATATGACTCTAAACTATTCCATTTCACATTTCACAATCAGCATATACCCTGAGGAAGCCAATGCTATTTCCCTCCTTTCAACCTTAAGCATTCAACAGAACATCTCCAACCAAACCTATGAATAACAGCAGCACAGCCTAGTGACTCAGTCTGTTCCTCAGTTTCATCATCTGAGATATAAACTGAAGATACCCCCATCTCTGTAGATATAATAGAAATGAATATACCAGCCTAGTGCTCCATTTCTAATAGGTAGTATTTCTTTGTAGCATCATAAAATTATGTTTGACAATATTCACTGAACTTGTCATAACTCACTGCCCCAGAAAATATGTTGTACAGGAAAAACTTTTCTACAACAGTCTGTTCACAGAAGACTTCACTTCTGTCACTAAATGTGTGAGCTCCACCCCTGTCCCCATCCATTAATTCTCCAACACCACCTGGGTGTCCTATAGTTTAACTCAGTTCTGACACTACCTGAAGACAGCATCAAATCCCACAGGCTGCCTATAAAACTGGAGGTTCCCAACACCCCCTGGGGTTTGATAATTCACTGGAGTAACCCACAGAAGTAAAAAACAAACAAACCAGTTTACTTATATATTGGTTTATTGCAAAAGGATACAACTAAGGAAAACCAGGGGCACTTGGGTGGCTCAGTCGGTTAAGAGTCCAACCCTCGATTTCAGCATAAGATTTCACGGTTCTGACATTGAGCCCCTTGTTGGGCTCCCCACCAAGCATGGAGCCTGTTTGGGATTCTCTCACTCTCTCACTGCCCCTCCCAAGCTCACTCATACACAGTGCCCATGTCCTCATTCCCTCTCTCCCTCTCAAAATAAGAAACATTAGTGGTACCTGGGTGGTTCAGTTGGTTAAGTGACTGACTTTGGCTCAGGCCACAATCTCATGGTTAGTGGGTTTGAGCCCTGCATGGGGCTCTGCGTTGACAGCTCAGAGCCTGGAGCCTGCTTCGGATTCTGTGTCTCCCTCTCTCTCTGCCCCTCCCCCACTCACACACACACACACACACACACACACACACACATTCTCTCTCTCTCTCTCTCTCTCTCTCAAAAATAAACTTAAACAAACAAATAAACAAACATTTAAAAAACAACAACAACAACTAAGGAACCACCAGATGAAAGAGATAAATAAGACAAGGCATGGGGGAAAGGGCTGAGTTTCCATGCATTCTTCAGGAACACCACTCTCCTACAACTTCACCTGTTCATCCATCTCAGAAACTCTTCAAACTCCTTCAGCAAAGGTTCTTTATGGAGGCTCCATTACATAGGCAGGATTGATTAAATCATTGGTCATTGGGGACTGAACTCAATCTCCGGCTACTCTCTCTTACCTCTGGAAGTGAGGAGGGAATGGGCTTAAATTTCCAACTTTCTAATCATGTGTTCGGTTCTTTAGATAACCAGCTCCTAGTCTTAGGTGCTTTCGAAAAATCACCTTATTAACATAACTTGGCTGTAGCTGAAAGGAGCTTGCTATGAATAAAAAAAAGACATTCTTTACACCTTTGTGCCCTCGGGTGATTTCAGGCACTGGGAACAAACACTAAATATAACACAAGATGTCCCTGTAGCTCTTACCACTTAAGAAATTATAAGGAACTCTCTGTCAGGAATCATGGATGAAGACCAAAAGTGTATTTCTAGTTTTACCATAGTATATATATATACTGTACATATATACAGACTGATCTTTGGAAAAATCACTATTTGTCACATAACCAATTGACATTTCTGGTAATGCTACATTGTTATCAAAGCAACAATCCTCATTTTTAAAATTGTAAGCTATTACGTTGTAATTTTGTTGCTACTTCGGATCTCTAACCAACCTTTTATTTAAATGATAGTGGTTGTCTGTACTGGGAGGGTCAAGGGAAAAAGTGTTGTATTTCACCAAGCACTTAATGACACCCGTGCTCTACCCAATTAAAACAGTATTCTTAAAACACTTTTTAAGTGAAGAAGCATAATTAAATAAACAAGCCTCTACACGGAGAAGAGCCCAGGTGCCAATTATTGTTTTCCCAATTGCTCAGGGGTACTGAGACCCCAAATAGGCATTTGACATAACACCCTCACTTCTGAGTGGAAGTAAGTGGGAAGGGGATTTAAGTCTCTGACTTTCCCAGTCTCTGGGTCAGATGGTTAATCTCTAATCAAATGACAAAAAGGTTCCCTTACTTTATAAAATGAAAATAGAGATGTCTGGCTTAAAAAATACTTTGGTAGGGGAGCCTGGGTGGCTTAGTCAGTTGGGTGTCCGACTTTGACTCAGGTCATGATCTCATCATGGTTGGTGGGTTTGAGCCCCGTGTTGGCTCTGTGCTGACAGCTCAGAGCCCGGAGCCTGCTTGGATCCTGTGTCTCCCCCTCTCTCAAAAAATGAACAAAATGTTAAAAAAACAAAACCCCAAAAAAAACCTTTGGTAAAAATTCCCCATTTCTCCATCTGTGATATGCTTGTTCAGCTTTTATCTTTATATTCAAGTAGGTGGTTTATACATTTTAATCCTTAGGTGCTCTTGTGGTTGGACAGTTTTAATAGTTTCTCTTCTCACCATAAAATCAAAGGTAATTTTGGGGCACCTGGGTGACTCAGTCAGTTGAGCGTTCGACTTTGGCTCAGGTCATGATCTCTCAGTTCGTGAGCAGGTCCGCGTCAGGCTCTGTGCAGACAGCTCAGGGCCTGGAGCCTGCTTCGGATTCTGTGTCTCTCTCTCTCTGCTCCTCCCCTGCTCACACTCTGTCTCTGTCTCAAAAATAAATAAAGATTAAAAAAAAAATTTTTTTTAGGGGCGCCTGGGTGGCGCAGTTGGTTAAGCCTCCGACTTCAGCCAGGTCACGATCTCGCGGTCCGTGAGTTCGAGCCCCGCGTCAGGCTCTGGGCTGATGGCTCGGAGCCTGGAGCCTGTTTCCGATTCTGTGTCTCCCCCTCTCTCTGCCCCTCCCCTGTTCATGCTCTGTCTCTCTCTGTCCCAAAAATAAAATAAACGTTGAAAAAAAAAATTTAAAAAAAAATTTTTTTTAATCAAGGGTAATTTTAAACCTTTCACAAAAATGGCCACTTCCCCATAAAAAACCATGTTTTATGAAGGGGTAAAATCATTCATAGGAAGGTCACTCTTGATAACACTGCTTTTAAGGCAAGGACCTTGTTCCAATATACTTGTTGTTTAATTGTTTAAAATCTTTTGGAAACCATTTTATAAAGCAAGGAAGCCACTTGTCTTTCAGGTGATAAACTTCTAATGTAACTGGTTTATGCTAGTTAAATTACATATTCATATGTTAAACGTTTGTAAAGTACTCCACAGGAGAATTATTTGCAGAGAGAGCAGGAAGAAAGTGCTTATCTAGTTTCACTTTGCCTTTCCCTCTCCTGACTCCTTATCAGAGCAGTCATCTACCAAGGAGAATGGGAGCAAGTGTGGTCAGAGTAAATAGGGGTCCCTTGGGCCTCATGGAAATTCCGGCAGCAAGCATGCATTCAAAAGGTAACTTGTGATTCAGGTCATAGGTACTCAGAGCCAAGTCCTGTCGCTGAATAAGCATGGCAAGAACAGTCATATAACTGGGACTGGGGAGGGAGGAGCGGGATGGGGGTGGTGGGGTTTGAGCCACTGCAAGCAGGTCCATCGCAATATAATTAAGCTGGGACTTGGGGTAGAAGAAGTAGGTCAAAGGCAGCGGCTTATAGTGAGGGGTATTGTGCAAGCAGAAATGAGGAAACGTGAGACAGATCAGAGCCAGGTGTCCTGTGAGCTGGGAGGTTCTGATTAGGGTCTCCCATGCTGAGTGATTGGGGTGGGGGCTGGGGAGCTGGCAGAACCAAATTTAGTACCATCTCCTCCTGAGCCCAAAGCCCATCCCAGCAGTGTACCTTCAACTTCCCAGACAGATCTTGTCTGTGAGGACAAGGTCAGGTCGTGAAGAGATCTATAGTTGGAACCTGTGCTATTGTAACCCTTCCTGCCAGCGTGTAGATACATGTAGAGCAGTGGGAGAGCTCCTCAGCAGGTTTGGAAGACAGCTGTCTGCAAGGCCAAATGCTAAAGATAATTAGGGGAGAGGAGAAATTAGTGAGAAGGCAGAGGGAATATCAAGGGAGAGAAAACACGAACAAGATAAAAACGCATCATTTTACACACAAATACGCAAATAGAAAAAAGAAGAAAGAAAAAGTGCAAAAACAAGCCACTTTGTTCCTAAGCAAAGCAAATCATATTCTTACCATTAAACCAAGGGGTAAAAAATGAAGAGAACCTTCACATCACTCTTTTATACTTAATTTTTTAAATGAAAATATACGACAGTGATAAGGTTATAGTAAAACTGATGAACTCGTACATTCCTTGTAAGTTAATCACAACTTTTTTTTAAAGTTTATTCATTTTGAGAGAGAGAACGAGAGGTGGAGAGTCAGAGAGAGAGGGAAAGAGATCATCCCAAACAGGCTCCATGCTGTATGCATACAGCCCGACACAGGGCTTGAACCCACAAACCGTGAGATCACTTACCTGAGCGGAAATCAAGAGTCAGATGCTCAACCGACTGAGCCACCCAGGCTCACCTGCAACTTCTTTTTAAAATACCAATTTGGCAATAAGAATCAAAAGCTATCAAAACTGTCAGTCTTTCACCCAGTAATACTCCTGGACATTTAACCTTGGGGGGAATAAATCAAAGGAAAAACTGTCTATATAAAAATATTCACTGAGACATCATTTTTAATAGCAATTTTTTAAAACGGGGGCTGAAGACAAAGTAAATATTTCAAAACAGAAAAATGATTAATGAGGACACAACAACCCAGCAGAATTCTATGGAGCCATTATAGATCATAATCATGACATCACGTGGCAGCATGAAAACTGCTTGATATGATTTGCCATCTTTATTCAGTATCTCTAGATGGCCACTACTACTAGGTAATAAATGCATACCTAGGACAGAGACCAGGAGGAAGTGGTGGGGGTGAGGGGGACCGACAGTTGATATGTTAGGACCTGTAGAATTGTGGGTGACACTGGTTTCTCTTTAAAATTTTCCATTGTGTGGTTTATTGTATGTCCACTAAACACATTATGGGTTTGGTAGGACTAGTGATAAAAGCAGAAAAAAAATGAAAGGAGAGAGGGTCTTAAGAACCTTTTAAGCTATTAATCAAACCTTTCTTTCCCCTCCATCTTCCTCCCTTTGTCGAGCTTCCCAGTGGTCTCAGGCTGTGGCCGAGAACCATCACTTGTTGGTCTCCTTGAAGGACCCTTCTTAGGACCAAAACCCAGAACCACTACACCTGCCCCCATTGGCCCTCTCTCACTCGAAGGGCATCACCGTAACCTCAGACCTCATGGCTTTCACCCCAGCTGCCCAGGCCTGGCCTGCCCTTCATGAACTCACAAGAATCAAGTGTAAATGAAAGGGCACAGCACAGTGCCTGCTGGCAAAACTTGAGATTTCCCACTACACACCAAACTACAATTAACAGGAAGCAATGCCAAAAACAACAAAAGAGCTTCAAGAATACTGCTAAAATACTCTCCAGTTTTTAACTACATACACATTCTTTTCTGCTCACCCCACCCCATTCTCCCTATTGTACTCAGAAACTCTTCTGAAACCACCAAACTGCAGAAAGACACTAATAGCTACCACTTCGTGGCAGGAAGGGGGTGTGCAGAAGCTTCACAGAGACCACATACAGAGCCACTACAGATCACTTTTGAGAAACAGAAAAGCGGTTCTTAGAACCAGAAGGAAAGTAGATAATCCCAGTCCAGGTTACTTAATGGGTGTGTGTGTGTGTGTCTGTGTGTGTGTGTGTGTACGCGCGCACATATGACGAGGAGGTGGGAGCACAAATGAAGTAAAGAAACAGCTATCAGGTCCTCCAAGGACAGTTTACAAGAAAGAACTCCTCCAGTGTGAACTGATTTGAGGTGCGGTGGAAAGGACCATTCTATATGGTTTCCGTTGAGCCCTGTAATTCTATCTTCAGAAAACTGCCCTCTCTGAAGAGTATTCTTAAGAATTGCCATAATATCACTATCAGTGACTACTCAACCCCTTAGAATGGATTTTCTAGAGAACTAACCCCTACCCACATCCTCCCCCAACAGCTTACAAGCCCCCCTCGGAACCACCTTAATACTTGGGGCAGCAGGGACGGGACTCCAGTTGGGCGTAGAGACCAGCAAGGAACCCATGCACAGCCATGGTCTCGCCTCTGCCTATAAGGACTTACCTTCATGAAAGGCAACGCGATCTCTTCTGTCACAAGGGTTATTCCAGGAATTTCCTATCGTGGGGAAAAAACATACACACAACTGCTAAACCTATCAACCACCACAAGCTTGAGCCTTCAGGAAGTGTTTTCTGCACAGACAGAAGCTGAGGGCAGCTCCCAGTTTGCTAACCTCTACTTTAAATAAACCTTGGGGTTTATAAATAACAGTGAACACAGCCCATCTTTTGCCTTGGGAAGGGAAATGTTCTTCAAAGTTATGATTACAATAGATGACAGGGTTTCTGAAGGAAAGGAGAAAACTATTAGGAATACAGAGCAAATAGTTTAATATTTACAATTTCCATTTAAGAACAAATTAGGCAAATTACATTTGCACCATGAAGTGTAATAATCAGGGGGACATGTTCCTTCTTTTTTTATTGCTTCTTTGTCCCTCTTCCTCTCTTTTGCTTAAATGTATTACATTATAGTTAGCCCCTGCCTCACTAGGAGGAACCAAGATTAATGGGGTTCTTTTTTGACTTTAGCGGAAGATTTTCCTTTACCTCATTCTCCACCATAATTTCAGAAATAAAAAAATCTCCATGAAGAGTTTATACAGCAGTATCACCATGACAAATATGAAAGATATACAATTCACACCTGGAAGACCAAATTATAACACTCTGCTACCTAGTGAGCATTAAAACAAAAATTTCAGGGCACCTGGGTGGCTCAGTTGGTTAAGTATCTGACTTTGGCTCAGGTCATGATCTCACAGTTTGTGAGTTCGAGCCCCGTGTTGGGCTCTGTGTTGACAGTGTTGACAGCTTGAAGCCTGCTTGGGATTCTCTGTCTCCCCCTCTCTCTGCCCCTTCCCAGCTCATGCTTTGTCTCTCTCAATCTCTCTCTCAAAAATAAACATTAAAAAAATTAAACAAAAATTTCAATAAAAATTATAAACTTCCAAGATTGCCTTTCATTCAGTTATTTTGGAAGTGTGTTTCCATAATAATTATGTAGGTTAGACTCTCAACTAGTGAATTCACCTTTTATTTTCTAAAAAAAAAAGATGATATACTAGAAATTAATTTAGAAGGTGTTATGTAGAAATAAAATCTGGTATTTATTTAAAACTTAAATGTCCTGGATTTTTACTGACCTACAACATTCCTGTGGAAAGGGGCATCATAGCAATGGAGAAATAAATTTCCAGAATATTCAAGCAACTGAGTTGTCTGCTATGACCACTGAAAGCCAGTGATAAAAATATATTTTGTGTTTCACTTATCACTACTCAGTAGAGAAGACACTTTAAAAAAGCATTAAAATTTTACTACAGGTTTAGGTTATAAATGGCATCTTAAAATAGGTAGAACAAGGATAATTGTTTGCAAAGCACAATTCAGGATTATCTACGTGTAAGAGCATCGTATGTTCTAGTAACTTGAATACAATTCAGTTATTTACAGAAATAATCTGTCTCCATACAGATGCATGAAATTAATATCTCCTACTGTGGCAACTGTTTATTAAGGTGTGGGATTAAGAGCATTTGCAGATTAGAAAAAGCAAAAGTAAATGATTTACATCAGTCCTAAAGATATGCATACACTCAGAAATTTAGGATTAGAAGAGACCTTTAAGGCAACCTACTCTAACCACTGGAAGTTTAGGGCAATGTGGAAAATGCTAAAACAAGCTCAGTAGATGGTGATTACAACTGGGGGTTTTTTACACTGTACTGCTCACAGGACTTGCTGCCATCATTCTATGTGTCTACAAGAGCTCCTCTGCCCCCACAAAGTCATGAGAAATGCAAAGGTGAAGAATTGCCTGTCAAGATGAGCCTGTCATGGGTCATCCAATGAACACATGCTCCATCCTTAAACACAACTCTGGGAATTAGAGGGGTTCCCGGTCTCCACCTGTCAGACACTGAACACAAGAGGATGACAGGGTTGGGTGGAGGGGAAAGGAGGCAGAGACGTGTATTTCCTGACTCCCTGTGGTTTAACCTGCAAACTTCCTGCTGCATCACTTACAGTCTGCATGTCTATTCACAAGGGTTCTCAAAGGAAACAGTGAGGGCCTCGTGAAGGAACAAGCTCATCTTTTCCTTGTTTTTCTACAGTGAAGCAGGAAAATTTAATAACTCTTTACAGTAAAAGATGGAAGGGCCTTTAGGAAAACACTACCACTGTGCATACAGAAAATTTAGGAATGAATCAAACACACCTGATTATATTTAGATAGTCTAAATACAAAATGGGCAAGTATCACAATTTATGCCAGTACTTATTTTCCTATGTTTGTGTTACCTAAAGTAAATTTATTTTTCTAAATGCCTTTTTGATACAAACCACTGCCTTGAGACTAAGCATATAGTTCTAACATCTAAATACGAAACAAGAAACCTTTTTCAGGGGCAGCCTATACGTGGTTTTTGCTTTTTAAAAAATGTTCATTTATTTTTGAGAGAGAGAGAGAGACAGAGCACGAGCCGGGGAGGGGCAGAGAGAGAGGGAGGGAGACACAGAATCCAAACAGGGCTCCAGGCTCTGAGCTGTCAGCACAGAGCCCCATCTGGGGCTCGAATTCATGGACCGTGAGATCACGACCTGAGACGAAGTCGAAGTCAGACACTTAACCGACTGAGCCATCCAGGCACCCCATGGTTTTTGCTTTCTGATCCAACAAAAACTCAGTTTACTGCCCCATGTTTAGGGGAAAAGAAACAATATTTTATCTCAGCACTTCCCAACTGAAAAGTAGAGAGGAAGGACCAAGAGGAAGAAAAGGTTGAATGGAGTGAATTTGCTCAGGATTACTAACTTCTACTGATCTTGAAGCTCTACACTTATTATAGATTTTCCTTATGAGGCTGGGAAGAGGTCTTAGTAAATCTACTTAGTAAACAGAGCAGCTTACAAACAATAGCATTGGCCCAGCCCTTCCTCATTAATAAAAACCTAAGAAATATTTTAATCCACCCTAGTTGCTAAAAAAAATTAAAATACCATTTGAAGATGACAGATGAGGCTTAATTCTTAGTCATAAGAAGAGTAACACATATTCTATACCTTCACCTTTAATTCCATTTTATATAAATACTTTGGCTCACAGCAAGTATTTACTATTATTTTTCTGCCAGAAAACTCCAACTCAGATCCTTATCAGTCAAAAGACAAATGAAATCACAGCCATGGTTACTGTGACAGGGATGTCCTACAAATGACCCATGACGGTGAATCAATTTTAATTACATAAAGAACACAAAGAGTTAACTTACTGTATTCCAAGTGAGCACTGAGGAATATGGCAAAAGTTTATCCATGTTACTGGTCTCTGGACATATGCTCCAATATGAAGAAGCTGAACAGATTTGTGAAAGGAAAGGAAAAAAAAAAAAAGACATGGTTTAATAAGAATAAGGCAGTAGACACTGTCATTCACCGCAACAAGCAAACCCAAAAGTGTTTTTATTGCCTTATCCTTACCCTGGAAAGCCTAGCTATTATGGTTTCACTTTCACTAAATGTTCAGGTTCTGCTCTTTACAAGGAGAATAATAATAATAAAACTTATTTGGTACTTCTATCTATCCCAGTGATGTTATACCACTTCACATGGAACTGGCCAACACAAAACTGAACTAAGAAAGTTACATCTCACAGGGGAGAAAAAATCACTAATAAGGTTATAGAATGAAGATCATATATCCTATCAGTCTCTGAATGGCCACAACTTCTCACAGACCATGAGAGAATGAAATTTAATTAGCTGCTGACTGAAATAGAGTTAAAAAAAAAAAAAGCTCCTAACCAACATTTTGACAGATTGAGCCATTATCAATTTACTGTCCTCCCTCCAGTAAAAGGGTCAAGGATTCAACTTAATATGCACCATCAGCAACACCTACCAATTATAAATTCCTGAATGAGGTCAAATGAATGGCAGGCAGAGATATTCTCAGAAATCCACTGAATAATCTTTAAGAAGTGAGAAGACAATTCTGTTAGTATTTACATCTGCACCCTGCCCCCACCACCAAAGAAGTACAAAATATATGCAAATCTTTGGGGCGCCTGGGTGGCTCAGCCACTTTGGCTCAGGTCATGATCTCATGGTTCATGAGTTTGAGCCCCGCATCAGGATCTCTGCTGTCAGCACAGAGCCTGCTTCAGATCCTCTGTTTCCCTCTCTCTGCCCCTCCCTTGCTTGCTCTCTCTCAAAAATAAACATTAAAAAAGGATATATATGTGTATATACATATATATATATGTATATACACACATATGCATATACATACATATACACATACATATATATACATACATATATATATATACATATATATATATGAATCTTTTAAAATTCTCTATTTTGCTACTGCCAAAGAACACACTCACTTCTACGTTCTCTTCAAGACACATAATGCAAGACTGTAGCTTAAGTAATATTATAAATCAGGTCCATTTTACACATCTTTTTTACTAAATGTCCTTGGTTGGAATCCAAGTAAGGCTTCTTCGACCCCATGTTTGTTTTTGCTAGGGTACATCTCGTTACAGCAAAATACCAGTGTGAAGGGCTGTGAGATACAGGAGAAAATCAAACCAAACCACACCACTAAGCTTGGAGGCAGCAGACCTGGGTTTGAATCCAGCTAAGCCATCAGTGTGAACATTGTCACACCATCTAACCTTTGTGAGCATCACTGTATGGTCCTCCCAAGGGCATGCTGTATCAACAACTCCCTCAGTCTCCACAACCATCCTTTCCTGCTGGAGGACTGAAACTCCTTGTTCCCTTCCAATGAAAGGATACTATCAGGCTTACTTAGCCACAGAGCACTCTCACGTTTCTGCTCCTACCAATAAGTTGCTGTTTTTATTTCCAAACGCATTCATGCTAGTTACACTTATTTTCACAATTAGGTAATTTAATAAAATATTACCATAGATGAGTGAAATATGGATGCAAAAAGAGTGTTGTTTGGTCAATAAGAGTTGAATGCTTTGTGGTTTTTTTTTTTAATGTTTATTTATTTTGAGAGAGAGACAGCAAGAGAGAGCGAGCATGCATGCATGAACAAACAGGGGAGGAGCAGAGAGAAGGGGAGACAGAGAATCCCAAGCAAGGTCCACGCCCTGTGCAGAGCCCCATGCAGGGCTCCATCTCATGACCTTGAGACCATGACCTGAGCCAAAATCAAGAGTCAGATGCTCAACGGACTGAGCCTCCCACGCCATCCCAAAAGTTGAATGCTTTGGAAAGACTCAAAGGCATGTCTAAAACACTTACTAAAAAAAAATTAAGTATGAGATAACTAGAAAGGATTAGAAGAAAATGGCCCAATATACACAGATTGTTTTGAAAGATCTTCAAAAACTTGCTCTCCTTAGATTAAAAAAAGAAAAAGAAAGTAAGGTTAAAAAAAAAAGGAAAAAAAAAAAGCAAGCAGTAACAGGAAGTCAGAGACAACACATTACTAGCGGTTTTATGTAAGAAAAATAATTGTGAACTCTAACCACTAATATACAAAGAAAGGGTCTTAGTCTACCTCAAAAGACAGGTGAATAAGTGCACATTTTTTTGGTTTAGGTTAAAATGTTTCAGACATCTTTTCTTCAATTACCCAACAACCTGTTGGTCCCAATCAAGTCTAAATGGGCAGGGGGGGGGTTCTCCCAACTTCAAAGGATAGCTGTACAATTAAATGACAAAGTGTATGAAAGTGCTTCTTCAATTATATCATGCAGTGTAAATATATGCTATCTTTATTAAAATATAATAAATATATGCCATCAGATTTAGTTGTTTTACACTATATATCGTATAGAGACCAGGAGGAAAAGTAGATATTTGAGAAACTATTTACTGTTCACTGAGCATTTTCTTGGAATGTTACTGATATAGCTACCATTTTTCACAGTATGGAAAAGACAGTAGTCAAAAGAACAGACATGCTCACAGTCTGAGGTGTAGTTGGGGGGTCTATAAAAAAGCACAAGAAAAGATATTCAAATTAGGATGGAGACCATAAACTTCAATTAATTATTACAAACAAAAATGACTTCCATCCATTTCAACCACAAATATATACAGTTGGTGTTGTCCATTTGCCAGTTTTTAAACTTAAGCTACATAACCACCTTGGCTTCCAGGAACCGGCGGTCTCCACCACAGGAGAGCACACAGTGCAACACGGCCATCTTCTCACAGTCTAGCCGAGTGTTCCATAGGAACTGTAATAAATATGACTGGTTGAGGAGTGCCCTATAGAGCTTTCCAGAACACCAATCCAGTACCAGGGACCCTGACAGTGACTGTAAAGGACTATGAGGTAGCATATCAACAACTTCACTGTTTCCTGGTCAAAAAACAAAAAACAAAAATTACATCAGCAAATAAAAGAAACTCTTCTCACCCAAATATAAATGTTGCCAAGACAAACCCAAATGGATCATGTTCATGAATGAAAAATTATAGCCATATCACCATACCTGTCAGAAACAAACTGTGGCAGATTAGGTCTGGATGTTGAATGTTAAGTAGATGAAAAAAATGACCAGGTAAGTAAACAGCCAAGTAATAGTCTGTAGAAGAGAAAGATTTATGTTATCTGCATGTGGCAAGAGCTACATAGGCAAAGATAAAGCCCAGAACTTCACAGCAGCCCTCTTTGTGCCTCTTAAAAACACAAACGTTTTGACCAGTATAATAATAAGCTGTCTTATATCAGTACATTTCATCTCACTAGCCAGATCTCATTTATTTCTACCTGTGGCTAATTTTCTTCATACATTTAGTCATGGTTATCTTAATTGACATCTGTAATTCCGTTTCTAAGTGAATTGTGGCTTTATATGAACCTAAATGACCTCTGAAAACA
This sequence comes from Prionailurus bengalensis, assembly GCF_016509475.1. Lineage (NCBI taxonomy): Eukaryota > Metazoa > Chordata > Mammalia > Carnivora > Felidae > Prionailurus > Prionailurus bengalensis. Next base: position 81,154,528 of record NC_057348.1, read on the forward strand.
AATTAGAAAAAAAAATCAAGCAAGATGAATTCTTCCTTTATTGGATAGTCTGGGAACAGCTTAAAATGGGAATTTCCTTCCTAGTTTCTGCCAGCTTGGGGATGCTCTAAAATTTAGTTTCCTGTGTTTGCCCACTCATTGTCATCATCACTATCATCATCGTCATTTTGCTTAGAGAAACTTTAAATTGATATTCATCAAAACAATCTCTGCAGGCATTCTGATGCTTTGTGAAATACTAATACATTTCCTTGCATAGCTAACTGCTGAGAATTCACACCTTCACAGTCCCTGCATTAGATAATTTTGTACCAAGAACATTTGTACACAGATTGAAGCAAGGTATAAAAATAGGTTTCTGGGGAATGGGAAGGTGGAAGTAGCCCTTGCCAATAATTTTTCTAGGACCTTAGAAAAACAGAAAAATTCATGCAATAGCAGTGAATTTCACATAGAAGACACATTTAGATTTTAAGTGAGCCAGCTGGACTCTTTTTTTTTCCCTAAGAAGCAAAAAAAAAAAAAAAAAATCATTTGCATAGAAGGCATTCAGTGGAAAGGAAGGGAAAGAGGATGTAAAACTTGAATGATTTGACTTAGAAGTGCCCTCTCAGTCACAGGGGATTAAGTGATGTTCAAGTCTACAGCACAAATGGTTGCAATTATGTTCTTATTATGGTAACATTTAAGTAGAAAGACACAAATAATGATATAATAGCATACAGTGGAAAGGGTCTAGGCATCAAATGATCTAAGTTAACTCCTAGTCGTAGCATTTAACCAGTTAATTAGGGTGGTAATTTTGTCCCTGGGAGACAAGGCATTTGGAAATATGTCAGGGTGTTTTGAGTTGTCCCAGTCATTGGCGTGGTAGGGAGTAAAGGTTATTAAATCCCTCTATGTGCAGGACACTCTCACACAAAAAGTATTGTTTCATCAAAAATGTCAACAGTACCTGTGGTAGGCCAAATGTTGACCCCCAAAGATGTTCAGGTGCTAATCCCAGAGCCTGTGAATATGTTACCTTAAGTGATAAAAGGCACCTTGCAGATGGGATCAAGGATCTTGAAATGGGGAGAGTATACTGGAACATCCAAGTGGACCCAATGGAACCACAAATGTGTTCACAGGAGGGAGGCAGAGGGAGACTGGACTACAGAGAAAATCATGTGAGGATGAAAGAGATGGGAGTCATGTCGGTCACAAGTCAAGAAATGCTGGCCTCAAGATGCTGCGGGAGGCCAAGGATGAATTCTTCTCCAGAATCTCCAGAAGGAACCATTTCTACCTACACCTTGGCTTAGCCCCTCAAGACTCCAGATTTCAGAATTCTGACTTCCAGATCCCTAAGACAACATTTATGTTGTTTTAAGCCCTAAATTTGTGATAATTTGTTATAGCAGCCATAAGAAACTAACACAGTGCCCCTGACATGAGACACTAAAAGAAGACTGGGTACACATCTCAGCCTTTCTGAGCCTCACTTTCATTATCTGTAAAATGGGGATAACATCACCAAACAGAACTGTTTTCAGGATCAAGATAATTTAAATAACAAACTTAGCATATAGTATTCATTTTTCAAAATGATAGCTTTTTATTTACCAATGTATCTTTCTTATATAGAGGTGTTTGGGATTTATAGAAAACATCCCCAAAGCCCAATCCTTTAGTATTTTAATCAATATAAGCCCCCTTTTAATAGGGTAGCAATCAGGAAAATTGCATGCAATTTATAGGAAAAAATACATCACTCACAAAGCAATACTGTTGTCATAAAAATTACTTCTGGAATAGTTTTAATCCTGGGTATAATTTTGTGCCTATGAGATAAAATGTGTTTAAGAAGGAAAGATAACTTATGTAAGATAGCCTATTTTTACAAAGCTCTCGTATTTCTGCTGGCTCCACGGTCTGAAGACCATAGATTAAATCATGCCTGCCCTTTTTTAAAGTCACTCTCTGGGGAAAAAAAGGAAGGCTACCTTTGACCTCACAAAATGCTAAGGTTATTTTTAGTGGAAAGTTTCCCCTATCACTCTTAGATGGGATGTTGATGTAGCATTCGCTACTTGATAATAATCAAGTCTCAGACCCAGGAAACCTTATATTTATCTCTCTTACCACAGGAAGCAGTAGAATCAGGCCTCTCTAAAGTAATTTCCCACAGGTTCAAAGCTCATGTTAACATTTGCCACATACTAGCCCACTCAGCCTTAGATACCTCACCAATAGTATCATTCAAAAGAAAAATATTTTTTATGTATTTTCTTATCATTTTCATTCTCATTTTGCCAAGTTCCCTCACATCACACCTTCCTAAGCCTTTGTCATGATAGTAGAAGGGCTGGGGAACAGGAATAGGGGAACACATCAAAGAATCATGTGCTCTAAAGCTGAAGCTTTTCTTTTTAAATATTGTCATGTCCCTTGGGTAGGCAAGCAATACTTCTGTTATTTAGTTCTATGCTAACCTGTTTGTGACCCTCACCCCAAACGACATGCAAAAGCAGCTTTCAGGAGGTTGGTACAATAAACTCCTTCTTTATTTTCTTCATTATAGATTCCATTAATATGTCCCAACCTAACACTCAAGTTCCCTTACCATATTTACTCAATGAAAATCAACACATTCAAGCTGATCCGTAAATCATTTACAGGACTTGGAAGGCTCTAGCAACAGGAAATGGACGATTTTTCAAAGACCTTTGTCCTCTCTACAATCAAAAATGAAACTGAGGCTCAGAAGGGCTGAGATGTGTGCCCAGGCTTCTTTCCTACTAAAAACATAGGAAAGCTCACAGCCTGTGTTCTCTAAAAAGGGAGATGCATCCTCCCCCAAAAGGCTGATCTGGATGGAGGGACACAAATATGCCCATTAGGGTTGGTCTATAAGCCTTGAAAAAGACATAGGTCAGGAAAAAATATATTATAAAAATATTAACTAACTTAATACAGTTGACTATTGAACAACAGACAAATTACGGGTGCTAATGTGTCCAGAGAAAACCTTCCCCTATCAGGTTTCAGAGAGGTCAGTGATTGTCCTCACAATCCGAGTCCTGAAGAGGTAGGAGAAAATGGGGTGCACAAATGAGATATAAAAGGCTGAGTATCACATGTACTAGAAAGGAGTGTCAGAGCAGAGAGACCCATCTCCCTCTCACTCACCAAGGTTGAGAAAAGTAAGGCCCTTTGTCACATGTGAGTCAACACTCCCAAGAGCAGCAGTGAAGGTCTTGCCATGCCCTGTGGGTAGAGAACAGGAAGCCAAGAAAAGAATGGTAAGAAACAAAGAGCTGGAATCCCACCCAAGGCTATTACTCTATGTGATACTCTCAACATTTAGGAGCTGTGAAACTGACAAAGCATGTGTCTGACTTCTGGATTTCGTGGTTCCCCATCATTCTCCAAAAACCAGCAGAGAAAATGGATCACAAGTGCAATCACCATCTAGTACTTGTTCTGGGCTTCGAGTATAATATTAGACTTTATAAGATGGGTTGTGCTCAGATAGAAGGATCTGAAGCATTTTGTTGTAATGTTTATCACTTAACATTTATCATAAACAGTCAACACATATATGTTATGTGCATTCTACATTGTACTCTAACAGTAAAGAAAAAATATTAAGAAAAATTGTAAGGAAGAGAAAATACATTTATAGAACTTTACTGTGTTTATCGAAAAAGCCCTGCATGTAAGTGGATCTGTGCACTTCAAATCCACGTTGTTCAAGGGTTAACTGTATTCATCATTAATGAATTTATTCAGGAAACATGTATTATATACGTATAAAGGTATAGAATGTACTGATAAAATTCATTACAGGTAATAAGTCTTTAAAATTTATCTAACTTGCTACCATTTGGAAAAAGTGATTATGTAAAAGTAAAAAAAAAAAAAAAAAGAATAAATGGCATGTACCTTTATGAAAGTAAAACACTGAATATGTGAATTTTTCCCAAGAGTCAAACTTCGGACTGTAACACACACATAAACTTCCTAGAAGTAAGAAGGTATTTAGTAGAGCTGAAAAGAATAGAAGACAAATAAAAAGTTTCCTAAGTCACTTAACCTGACTTTTATTCCTTTAGACATTCTGCCTCAACTTAATACAGAGATTATTCCCCAAATCTAGAAATGGTCTATTAATAAGTTAACAAGTTGCTAATTCCACAGTTACTCAGTACACACATAAGCAATGTATTGTGATGAGCTACTAAAGAACAGGAAAATGAATAGAGATGCACTCCTACATATGAAATCATGAGTGTCTAGAGAAATTTACAAAGCTTCATAAGATTCTCCTAATATACATGTACTGCCCTGCTCTCTTATTTAGCTTGCCTCCCAGGCCATTACTAATAGCTATAGACCCCAGTTTAACAAAAATGTACCTCTTCTTTACAGAAAGTTTCCAGTCTTCTTTGTTATCTGGAATGGAAGGCAAACTGGGCCAATAAAAGCAAATGTGTGTTGGGACCATACCCACACATATTTGGGTCACCAAGAGCCTTGGTCCAAGGGCAAAGAAGAGTTCGTGGCACAAAGCAGTCCTCCCAGATGAGCCCTGACTGCCTTTACTTACCCCATCTCTCCAGAACACCCTCAGCCTTCACCCCTCCTTCAGTGTGTAATATGTCCATCATCTCTAGCAGCTGTTGCTATGTGGATAGACTAGATATTCTCATCAAAGACCTACCATTGAGGGCATTATACAGAAACTGATACTTCCAATGCTAATGTTTATGTGATTACCCAAAATAGGAGATTTCCAGGAGGAAAGGAACTTAACAAGGAATCTGGAAACCTGGGTTCTGGTCCCAGAACTACAATTAGCTAGCCATGTAAATTCAATCATTACTTCAGTGAATAGCAGTATTTCCTCTGTTATACTTCACTAGGTCCTTTGTCAAAGAATCAGGGTGGCCCCCCCCCCAAAAAAGCGCCAATTTTCTCTAAGAAGGCTATTCAAAGACATATATGAGAATTTTGTTATAATATTTATCATTTGTGACTATTTTTAATGACATTTAAAACTGCACCATATTGTTAGAAGTACATTTTATTGCAATATCTTAAGTACAAAAGAATTTAAGAGTAATTTTATCAGATAAAAATAGTAACAATTCTACTAGATGTAAAATTACTGTTATGGCTACTGAGTATACAATAATAACTTTTCTTTAAAATTACAGCAGACTAAGAAACCAAGTAACACTATACTAAAGCTTAAACAAAAATAGTAATTATAACAGTTAAAAAAGTTCTATGTACCACTTGGACTATTTTTATAAAGCAAAGATACTACCAGCAAAAAACTACTGGTTTACCCTGTCCTTTTATGTTCTATGATCACAAGGAGAAAGAAATTTTCAGCAAACATAGTTAAAAATTTAGCCTCTCTAGTAATTACAAAATAAAATCTTTTTTAAAGGCACCATATTTTTTCTTTCAAATTAGCAAAGTTTTTAAAATGATAATCAATTCTGTCAAGGGAGCAGTAGGAAAAACATTCTCAAATAAGAAGGAAGTTGCTACAACCTCTCTGAAACACAGTTTTGCAGAGGATTAAATATATTCACACCTGTCGACCCAAATTCTTTTTGTAGGAATCTATCCTGTAGCATGAACATGAAATGTCCACAATAAAGAAGATGATATCCCCCCCTTCTAGCAAAATCCTCCACACCATCCTTTAGAGAATGGAGGTCATCATTTTTCTTGTTTTGCAGAAATTTGAAGTGAGATGTAAAATAAATGTACCCAATTACATTCACCAGGAGCCATCTTCAGATCTCATAAGCAAACGTTTCCAAATAGTTACTAGGTTGTGGCTTAGTTACCCTTCCCTAGCCCAAAGGTGGGAAAAATAATAAAGACACAGCAAGGTGACACGGGTGTGCACCGACTCTGTGAAGCTTGTCCCATGGATAGAACTTTCTTTGATAATGGAAATGCTTTATATCTGTTGTCCAAATTGGTTGCCACTAGCCACATGTGGCTATCGAACACTTAAAATGTACCTACATAAAAACAAGGATATCAGGGGGCACCTGGGTGGCTCAGTCAGTTGAGCGGCCGACTTCGGCTCAGGTCATGATCTCGCGGTCCGTGAGTTCGAGCCCCGCGTCGGGCTCTGTGCTGACAGCTCAGAGCCTGGAGCCTGTTTCGGATTCTGTGTCTCCCTCTCTCTCTCTGACCCTCCCCTGTTCATGCTCTGTCTCTCTCTGTCTCAAAAATAAATAAAACGTTAAAAAATTAAAAAAAAAATAAAAAAAAACAAAACAAAAAACAAGGATATCAGAAAATTTTTGGATGGTATCTATGTTTTTGAAAAAGGAACAGTTCAGCAGGCTGATGAATAAAATCTAACTTGTCTAGCTACAGAAATACCAAGATGCCAGACGATTTATCAGACTTGTTTGTGAATTTTAAAGATGCAATAAAAGCTGTATTGATTTGGGGAAAATTTTTTAAAATAAAATGTAGCTACTGTGACTCTTTTCTGTTTAACTTTAATAAATGTAAATAGTCACATGTGGCTAGTGGCTGCCATACTGGACAACACAGCAATGGAGCACTGGTTCTCAACCTGGAAAGCATATTAAACTCACCTGGGGCTTATAGATTCTCAAGCCTCCCCTTCAATCAACTGAAAAAGAATCTCTGAAGGTGAGACCCAGGCATCAGTATTTTTTAAATGTGCCTGGGGCACATTAAGTTCTCTAAACTTCAGTTTCCTCATCTATAAAAGAAAATATAGAACCTACTTCATATAGTTCTTACATAGGAATTAAATGAGATGTATGTATAAAGCTCTGCCAAAGAAGTTATGTCTGGCTATAAAGGTTAGCTGCGATTATGATTATTCCAGAATGATTCTGCTGCTATTTACAAGTTGGGGGAACTCACTTGGGGGAAGTCAGAGTTTCAAAAAAAAAAAAACAAAAACAAAAAACAAACAAAGCATGCTCTTAATGGTGTATCCAGAAAGAGATGTTTAATAAATATTCATCAATGATGAAGATAAAATCTCAGAGTTGGCTAGCCTTTGGGAAACTATTTGGACAATGAAAGCTATTATGGGCAAAGTTTTCCAAGGGAAATTATCTCATTGTAAAAGGCTCTATAAAATGCTAAAACACAAGACTAATTCTGGGAACTTGTGAAGGGCAACTCTTGAAATTATATGAACAGGAAAAGAGAATTTACACTTTTCACCCCTCACTACCTCCCAGTAGGTGGTGCACAAGAAAGAATACAGCCACTGACTGAAGTACAGCTATAGAGTGGACTATTAGGAAAAGAATATTTTCCTTCCTTCACTGCTTTAGGAAGTCTCTGATTTACCCTCCTGCTATAAACTATCTTTAAAAATATGCATTAATTATGGGGTGCCTGGGTGGCTCAGTCGGTTGAACATCCAACTTTGGCTCAGGTCATGATCTCACAGTTCGTGAGTTCAAGCCCCACCTCAGGCTCTATGCTGATAGTTTGTGCCTGCAGCCTGCTTCGGATTCTGTGTCTCCCTCTGTCTCTGCCCCTACCTTGCTTGCACTCTGTTTCTCAAAAATAAACAAACATTAAAAACATTAAAAAAAAATCTGCATGAACTCAATCTTAATACATAAGTGGCAGCACTTTTGCCCACCATCACCGCTCATGAGCACCCCCATCATCCAGATTTTCAGCTCTAATTCCTTGGAAGGTAGTGGATTTCATTTCTTAGGGCAGGAAAATTCAGGACATAGATGCTTTTGAGCATGTAACAAGCAATGCTGAAAGGACAGAGTAGCTCTTAATGACCAATATGGGACAAATGAACACCAAACATTATTATGGCATCAGTGATGTAAGATTGGGTTTGTTTACAACCCTGAGTCTGATCAGCATTCACTTCATGAACCCTGTTCTCTGGTCTCCACACCCGAGGAAAATTAAGCTCTCTGGTACAGAAGGAGCCATATAGGGATTAGACTATCTGTTCCCTTCTCCATTCCTACTTCACTGAACTAGGCTTTTGTTTGGTAACTGCAAAGGTGAAAAATCATTTTTATAAGAGCAATTTGGGAAATACATGAGGTGACAGCTTGAGTTAAAAACCAAAAGGATGCCTCCTGGCTTGTTTGCATCTTACATCAGGACGTATCCCATTTGAAACGGGCTTATTTGTATTTCGAAGCTGACTGTGAAGAACAAGGCTCATTTTCTACTGTCCTAGACATTGCTGGGAAAGGAAAAAAAGCAGACTCTTCCCCTTCTGGTGCAGATAAACCCAACATTTTATTGAATAAGATACATCATAAATCACCCATCTGTAAGTTATAGCTGCTACTGTACGTGAGAAATTCCTATGGGAATAAAATGAAAAGGAATAAAAGCTTCAAAGAATGAAAGCCTAAAATGATTGTTTATATTTGGCAGATTTAAAATAAAGCACCAGGGAAGAGCCTACCCAGGTCCCTCCACACGAGCTCAGGATCCCGTTACCTCCCACCTTCCGAGCAAATTCGTTGTACCAGTGATTCCTCTCTGCTGTGTGTTGTCATCTTTTCTCTTGCCACTAAATACCATGTAAGCATTCAAGCATACTGGAGTCTCTACCATCCTCAAAAATAATACTCCCTAAATCTTGCTACCCCTTCTAGCTGCTGCCCCTCTCATGTCTATACCTGCTATGATTTTTTTTCACCTCCCATGTGCCACTACCCAGCACAACCAGGATTTCACTGCAATCACCCACAGTAACCTCCATGCTGCCAGACCACACGGACTCCGCCGCTCACTGCCTAGTAACAGTTAGCCAATTTCCCCTTTGTAAAACCCCCCTCTGCCTTTGGCTGCTATAGTAAAACAACTGCTTTTCCCCTTCTCTCTCCAGACCTTCTTTTTCCTTTTTATTTGGATATTCCACCCAATCTTTATATATTTTGCTTCTCAGATGTTATTCCTAAACTTCTTCCCTTTTGACCCTATACCCCTCCCATGACTTCAAATGCCAACTGCAGACTTAATGACTTCCACATTTATTCATGTCCAGTCCCGACCTCTCTTCTAAGTCCCAGATCTCTTAGTTAACATGTCCAAAACAACCCTCACAATCTCTCTTTCTAAGCCTGACCCAAACCACTATACCTCAGTAAATGGCACCACTGTTCACCCATGTGAGAAACCTGAGAACCATTCCTTTCCAGCTAATTGATAGCAAGTCTTCTCAGTTCCATCTCCAAATGCATCTCAAACCCACCAAATTACCACCTCTGCCATCCTAGTTCAAGCCATCCTCCTCCCAAATGTACGACCATAACCTCATCCTAACTGCTCATCTCCCTACTTTTTCTCTTGCCTCCTCCTATCCATTCTTCACACAGCAGGAAGCGATCTTTTAAAAATACATATCTAATCACATCACTGCCTGCTTAAAACACTTCAGTGAAGGGGCACCTAAGTGGCTCAGTCGGTTATGTGTCCGACTTTGGCTTAGGTCCTGATCTCATGGTATGTGAGTTCAGGCCCCACGTTGGGCTGACAGTGCAGAGCCTGCTTGGAATTCTCTCTCTCTCTCTCTCTCTCTCTCTCTCTCTCTCTCTCTCTCTTAAAATAAATAAATAAAAACTTAAAAACCACAACATTCAGTGAAGGAGCATCAAGGAGTGCCAAGTAAAAAGCTGTTGGGGACTAAGGCAGTCACATGATACTACAATAGCTCACAGGTTACTCCTGCAAAAATTAAAATGTACCTTTTAAGGGAGACAGGCAGTGGTTACCACGTGACCAAATGACCAAACTTAGCATCACAAGTAGTAGGACATCCTGACATTATGTGCCTCCCCATCTGGTGCGAGTAAATTTCACAATATTACCCATGAAGTATTCTTATGAAAAAAATTTAACTTATGTGTAACGATGCCTTTCAGTCTAATTATCAACATACAGAGAATGTGGAAGACAGAGGAAGATGTTAAATACTTCCACAAGGAAACAGACAAATCCAGAATGCAGGGTAACTGGCCTGGACACTTCAAAATATCAATGTTGTAGGGGAAAAAAATACAAAAAAAAAGGGGGCGGGGACAGAGGATAGGAGGAGGGGAGTGGTCTACATTAAAAGAGACTACAAAGACATAACCAAATATAATAACAAATCTTCATGGGATCCTGACTTTAAAAATGATGCACACCACATATATTCATTTTTATACATACACACAAATATATAACACATATACAAACATATATAGAAATCTAAACACATACAGGACTTTTCTGAAATAATTATGGAAATTTGAATATGAAATTATTACTGATTAGTATAATTCATTTTTTTCAGTGATAATAGAACTGAGGTTATGTTAAAGAGTGTCCTTAACCTAAGGAGATACATGCTAAATAATGTACTGGTAAAGGGTCAGGGTGTCTGGAACTTACTTTTGAATGGCTTAGTCAAAAGGAAGAAAATGGTACCTGTGTTTGGGGAGAGTGATCAAGCAAATACTGTAAATGATACAATTAAGTAAAAGGTACATGAATGTTCATTCTGTCCTTGAGACTTTCTGTAATGTTTGGGCATTCTCAAAATAAAATGTCAAAAGAAGAAAAAAAGACCTTTAATGACTTTAGACTCAGGATAAAAATATAAAGTCGTTCATGGTCTGCAAGGCCCTACGTAACCTGGCTCAAGCCACCTCTCCACCACAGTTCTCTCCCCCTTGCTCCTTCTACTTCAGTCACACTGTTCTTAGCTCATTTACACCCTCCAAGTCTCACGTGAAATATCCCTGCCTTCCTAAACTCTCAAGACTGGTTTATGGAGGGACTTTGTGCCTGAGAGAGACCTGGGATGAACAGGAAAAACTGGGAGAGACTAAGAAAGAGTGAGGTGGGAAAGCAGACACTTTTCAGGACTAAGACAGAACGTGCTGGAGGGTAAGAGCACAGGGACAGACTAGCTGAACTAGAACATATTTGAAGATATTAGTACCTTCTATCATACACTCTCATGACTTCCTAATTCCTACAGTTTATCAAGATTCTATTGAAATACTCTGTGTGCACTTATTTAATGTCTAAAATTCAAATAGTGGATTTTACTAATGAAAATTAGGTCATTTTTTCTCATCATCATTTCTCCAATACCTAGTATATGGTAAGTCTCCATAAACATTGACTTAGTGAATACCACATAATCTGGTTTTAAAGGAATAAAGTTTTATTCCAAGTGCTACTTAACTCAGTGGTAACTGTCTACTCAAGCTAGGGTATTAAAAATGGCTATCAAATTTAGTTATTAGTGTTGACTTTGTAGAGGCTTACAGTACACTAATAACTTTATGTCAAGCTTTGATTGCTAGCTCAGTAAGTTCTAGAATGGCTCTTAAAGCAGCCTGGTACATAGGTTTAGAGTCCAAATATATTAGTAGGCCTGACACAAAAAGCATCCTCATAATTGTATGACATTTGTTAAAAGACGGAACAGGTGAGAAAATGTAGATTGATTACATACGAATCCATCCCCTCTATTAAAAAGCACAAAAAAATAACCCTGCTGACTGTGGCTTCCTTTATGCAGACAACAGATGTATAAAATTGGAGTGGAGAAGATAATTTGATACACTGTATAAATATCCATAGGATCACTTATGTAAGATTGTGGCCCTATTATATTTTAAGGATCCATATATCTAAACAATGACTAAATTTTTTGTAGAACTCAAGTATAATTGAATAAATTGATAAATATAATCCTGGTTCTACCTGTATGGTTGGTAAAAACGCACAGGGTCAGGTGTTTCGATAAGTTCTCTTGGTCTTGAAGATCATCACATCCAAAGTTTACAAGTCTAAAAACATAAAGCATAAGAAACTGTGAATGCCTTTAAAAATTAGTTCTCTTGGGGTGCCTGGGTGGCTCAGTTAGTTTTGGCTCTCTTGGTTTTGGCTCAGGTCATGATCTCAGTTTGTGAGTTCAAGCCCCATGTTAGGCTCTGTAGTTGGCAGTGTGGAACCTGTGTGGGATTCTCTCCCTCTCTTCTCCTCCCTGCTTTCTCTCTCTCCATCAAAATAAATAAATAAACTTAAAAAAAAAACTAGTTTCCTCTTTCACTTAACGCAGGGAGCATTGAATAATGGACTATGTTGTAAACTTGAAACTAACATAACATTGTGTGTCAACTACACTTGAATAAGAATCTTTTCATTGCTTTATATTTATTTGCTTCCTTATTTATTTATTTATTTTTTATTTATGAGAGAGAGGAAGGAAGAAGGGAGGGAGAGATGGGCAAAGAGAGTTAGAGAATCCCCAGCAGGCTCTACACTGTCAGCACAGAGCCTGATGCAAAGCTTGATCCCACAAACCATGATATTGTGACCTGAGCTGAAATCAAGAGTTGATGCTTAACTGACTGAGCCACCCAGACACCTTTAATAGGAAGAATTTTTTAAAAATAAAAAATAAAGTTCCCTCATAAAGGGTATGTCCCTGCTATAACATACCCACCAAGGTAGAGACTTGTTCCTGAGAAATTTAAGTGGATAATGTAGGCCTTTTTGTTTAAAAGTTCTATAAAACTGGGAATGTAAGCTTGTGCAGCCACTCTGGAAAACAGTATGGAAGTTCCTCCAAAAATTAAAAATAGAACTACCTTACGACCCAGCAATTGCACTGCCAGGTATTTATCCAAGGGATACAGGTGTGCTGTTTCCAAGGGGCACATGCATCCCCATGTTTATAGCAGCACTATCGACAATAGCCAAAGTTTGGAAAGAGCCCAAATGTCCATTGATGGATGAATGGATAAAGAAGATGTGGTATATATATACAACGGAGTATTACTCAGCAATCGAAAAAAATGAAATCTTGCCATTTGCAACTACGTGGATGGAACTGGGGGGTATTATGCTAAGTGAAATTTGTCAGTCAGTGAAAGACAAATATCATATGACTTCACTCATATGAGGACTTTAAGAGACAAAACAGATGAACATGAGGGAAGGGAAACAAAAATAATTTAAAAACAGGGAGGGGGACAAAACAGAAGAGACTCAAATATGGAGAACAAACTGAGGGTTACTGGAGGGGTTGTGGGAGGGGGGATGGGCTAAATGGGTAAGGGGCACTAAGGAATCTACTCCTGAAATCATTGTTGCACTATACACTAGTTAATTTGGATGTAAATTTACAAAAATAAAAAATAAAATTAAAAGAAAAAAAGTTCTTTAAAAACATGATCCAAAAAAAAAAAACCCAACCAACCAAACAAAGAAACCCAGGAGGCACCTGGGTGGGTCAGTTAAGTGTCCGACTTCAGCTCAGGTCATGATCTCACAGTTCCTGGGTTCAAATGCCTCATCAGGCTGTGCTGATGAGATTCTGTGTCTTCGGACCAGACATCGGATTCTGTGTCTCCCTCTCTCTCTCTGCCCCTCCCCCACTCACGCTCTGCCTCTCTCTCAAAAATAAACAAACATTTAAAAAAGAAAAAAAAAACCCAAAAAACAAAACCCTACCATACAGAAATGGCATGGTCCTGGCAATAGAGAAAAAAATACATAAAAACAGAAGTTGAAAGTGATGTAACTTTTTTCTAATGAGAGTGCTGCATATACTGTTTCAAAATAAGTACAACTGAGTGTTCCTATGTGATGAAATAAAGCTACTGAAATATAGAACAGTTTAGGGTTATCAGTAGTCTAATTCAAGACAACTTTCATTTCTTCTGTGCACTAGTGGGCTTCTGCCTATTTTTTCAAAAGTGTTCATGTTTTTATTATGTGTAAAATAGTCTGGGGGAAAAAAGCTCACCTTTTGTGTAAAAAGGAAAACAAATAGCAACACAACAGATAAAACTGAGCTACAATCCTCTTTGATGGCAACAAGGAAAGGGTTTTGATGTTGGATTCTAAATGCAGCCCTCCCTGATTCATCAAATCCTTTTATTGAATCACAGGGAGAAGAGCACTTCCACAGATCAAAATAAATGGAAACATCCTACAGAAATAAGTGGCTACAAAAATCAATGTGATTGACTTTACATGAAAAACCCTGTGTTTGTGCTTGATAAAGTCGTTTATGTTCCCTAGAGAGGACAGAAATCTAAAAAATCACACACACACACACACACACACACACACACACACACACGGAATACTGAACTGTCCTTTTATCTGTATACCACAGATTAGGTATAAGTATAAACATTCTGCCCACAAGTGTCTATAAAAATTAGTTGTAAACTATGAATAACTTACTTAAATCCTGAGTCACTTAATGTTATATCCAAGGGTGCTTCAAACTGTCAAAAAAATCATGAGAAAATAAACCAAAAAACAACATTAAGTGTTGATAATTCTGAGCCCAGAGCAAGTCTGACAATGCTGTGTTTGCCTTTTGATGAAGAACCTATTTATTTAACCATCATTATCTTCAGAGATTATCTCCTAAATCCACAGCACAGGAAGTCCACTGGAAATATTCTGGCGTTTACATACAATCACAAGCTTGGTGTATATTTATTTCTTAAAGGGCTAATACTTGGCAAACTTTGCCTCGGATCTGAGTATCATAAATAGGTTATATAATAAGCCAGTCAGTAGGGGTAGACTTTTACAAGACACAGATGACCATGTACGGAAGGAAAGACTGGGTGTCTTTAGAAGGAGAATGAGTTTAAAAAAAAAAAGGGCAGGAGGAGTAAATGAAATTCTTGTAACAGTATGATATCAATCTATATTAGACACCAATAATAATCCTAGGGAAGAAGAATAACATTCTATCCATCACAGGTAAAAGATACTTATAATTCCTCCTCATGAGACTAGCATTCCAAATGGCTTTGCCAAGAGTGATGCTAGATTTTTACTAATCAGACTATACACTCTCATTGACATTTTACTCCATACTCAAATTCACTATCCTCACAAGTCTTTTTGGGTCAAATGACTTGTAATTATTTAAAGCTATCTACTATAGATAATTCCTATTACCTTCTACTAGACCTCACTTATATACTTGTTCCTTTAATAAGAGACATTCAGTTAGCAGAAATTTCCTATGTGCTCTTCTAATCACCTATATTAATTGTATATATTATAGAGTTGAAGCTTTAAGAGGCAAGAAATGTGCTACTTGCTCATACAAGTGACTAATGCAACAAGAAGTCTAAGATGCTCTTTCTGATAACAGCTCTCTTTAAACGGAGGCCATGCGTTATAAAATTTCCTATAGTCCAATCATTCTCTAGACTTACCATTAAGTTAAACTTCTCATCAGCAGAAAACTGGAGGCATTTTAAAATACTCCTTGATTTCTAGAAGAAAAAACAGGATAAATGACAAATCACAATTTAAAAAAACATTAAAAACACTAGTAAAAAAAAGAAAAAGAGAGAGGGAGAGTGAAAAGGAAGCAACCAAGAAGCAAACAGTGATGAAAACCTTTTCACGTTTTTAATAAACCTTTGTTGACTTCCCCATTAATGAAAATGCAGTAATTATAACAACGATAATGTCAAAATTAAATTGTTCCTGTGAAAGGAGGCCAGTGGACTCATTTTTACCTTTAGGTCAATGTAGTATAATCTCTGCTCTGACATATCCCATTGAGCCCAAACAAAATCCTCAGCTACTCTCTCTCTCGGGAGATGACCAGAGTCTTTAATTACCTAAAGAGGCAAAGAGATTTTAGAAATAAGTAACTATTTTAAAGGAGACCATATCTGGATTTCATTATTATTCTGCATATTCTATCTTTATTATACATACAGATATTTCCACGGTTTATTTTTCGCAGTCCCTGATCCCCAACACATATACATGGAAAGCCTTTCCAGAAAAGATTTAAGGCATTATTTCATTACTTACTCTTTCCAACCATTTTATAATAAGCAATATTATTCTTGTCCCTAGTTTGCCAGATAGGCCAGGGCTGTTGAAGGCAAGGCCACACCTACCACAAATCAATACCTAGGCTAACAGAAGGTTCAGAGTTTCCCATTCTGCACCTAATCCACTCAGGTATCTGCAGACAAAAGGACTTTACTACCAAAGGCAGCCGCTGTGAGGCCAAGGAAAGAACTCAGGCCTAGGGGTGAGGGGTATTGGGCAACAATCCCAGATCGGCCATAAAGTATTCATGCCATGCTTCTTACTTTTATCTCTTCCACAATGGGTATGGTGATACTGCCCATCCTTCAAGCAATACTTTACTACACATCCTTCAAGGCCTAACTTAGGCACTGCCTCCTGTACAAAGCCCTCCTTCACCTGTCCCCAAAACCAAGGCAAAACTCACTACCTCTGTATTTCTATGGTACTCTGGCATATTTCTTTTTTTTTTTTTAATTTTTAATTTTCAAGTTAGTTAACATAGAGTGTGGTCTTGGCTTCAGGAGTAGAATCCAGTGATTCATTCTTTTCATACAACACCCAGTGCTCATCCCAACAAGTGCCCTCCTTAATGCCCATCACCCATTTTCTCCACCCTCATCGACCCTCAATTTGTTCTCTGTATTTAAGAGTCTCCTATGGTTTGCCTCCCTCTGTGTTTTTATCTTATTTTTCCTACCTTCCCCTATTTGTTGAGTTCCTCAGATTCCACATGAGTGAAACCATGTGATATCTGTCTTTCTCTGCCTTATTTTGCTTAGCATAATACCCTCTAGTTCCATCCACATTGTTGCAAATGGAAATTTGCAAATGGAAATTGGTGCAAATGGAAATGAAATTCTTTTTCATCACCAATTTGTATTCCTGTATGCATGTATATGTGTATGTATACACACCACATCTTCTTAATCCATTCATCAGTTGATGGACTTCTGGGCTCTTTCCATAATTTGGCTATTGTTGATAGCACTGCTGTAAACATTGGGGTGCATGTGCCCCTTCGAATCAGCACTCTTGTATTCCTTGGGTAAATTCCTAGCAGTGCTACTGCTGGGTCATAGGGTAGGTCTATTTTTAATTTTTTGAGGAACTTCCACACTGTTTTCCAGAGTGGCTGCACCAGTTTGCATTCCACCAACAGTGCAAGACAGTTCTCCTTTCTCCACATCCTCGTACTTTGGCATATTTCTATTACAGTTACATTTAACTAATCGTATAAGTCTACCCCAATGAGTATGCACTGCCCTTCAACACCTTTATATTTTCAACAAAATTCTTAACTTTGGGGAGCCCATCTTATTTCCATTTTTTCTGAAATTTGTTAAATTAGGAGAGATTTGGGGACTTACAGAGGAATATACTGGCAAGAAAATGATCATCAGAGTGTGGCAACCCAAGTTCACATCTCAATTTTGCCCCTCTCTGGACTTACCTCACCTCTGTGAGCCTTGGCTGTATTCTCTGTAAACATGGGGATAATTACAACACTGCCTACCTATTGCAGGATGTGATGAATGCATGGAACTGCACACTGCCTTAAGACGCTGTCATCCAAGCCTTTAAAGAATAAGGGCAATGATGCTTCACAGAAGGGCACAAAAGGATGGAGTGCTGAGGCCACACTGTGTTGGCTGCTGACAGAGGCCCTCACTCTGCAGTGTCTCTCGTGGTTCTCAGCCCCTCTTCTAACCAGCCAGTCCTCTGTCTATACCCACTTCTAGTCTTGTTTATTTCACTGACCTGGAAATCCTAGAGAATGCTCTCCTCTAAACTCACATCTGGCTTTCAGATTCTACCTTCACCTTTCCTCTCTGGTCTCTTTTCTAACCACTAGCCCTGTCCGTGCCCTGTCATCCATGCCACTGGTGGCCCAGAGCTCCAACCACTTTCTATGGTTGTCTCTGACTACTTTCCAGTCATTTTCCAGCCAGCCTCTTGAGTTGAGATTTCAATCATAGATACATAATTAATAAATGACATTTTTCATTTCAATGTTGTTCATATAACTTTAAAATTAAAATCTTCAGAGAAGATTATTTTGATGAAGACTAAATAGTGAAGGAAATAATTTCTAATACCAATAATATATTATTATGTTACATTAATTGTCAAGAAAAAGACAACTCAATAAAAAAACAGACAAGGATATAATTAGGCAATTTTCAGAAAAACAAATTCACATAGCCAGTAACATTAAGGGAAATACAAATTAAAATAATGATATCAACTTAAACCCATTAAAGTGGAAAAAATTTTTTAAATCTTTATTTATTTTGAGACAGTGCAACAGGGGAGGGGCATAGAGAGAGGGACAGAAGATTTGAAGTGGGCTCTGTGCTGACAGGCTGACAGCAGCAAGCCTGATGTGGGGTTCGAACTCATGAACCACAAGATCATGACCTAAGCAGAAGTCAGATGCTCAACCAACTGAGCCACCCAGGTACCCCTGGAAATTTTTTTTAAAAGGCAAATGCAGGTGCACCTGGGTGGCTCAGTTGGTTAGCCATCTGATCTTGATTTCAGCTCAGGTCATGATCTCCTGGTTCCTGGGCTCGGGCCCCACATCAGGCTCTGCCCTATCAGCATGGAGCCTGCTTGGGATTCTCTCTCTCCCTCTCTCTCTGCCCCTTGCCTGCTTGTACTCTCTCTCAAAATAAACGTAAAAAAAATAAAAATAATAAATAAAAGGCAAATGTGGCTATGATTGGTATGGGTAGAGGGAAAGCATTCTCTTACACATTGCTTGTAAAACTGTGAATTGTTACAAGGTGTTTTGGAAAGCAATCTTAGCAAAATCTGTTGAAATATATTAAATGCATACATCCATCAACCCAATTATCCCTCCCTGAGGATTTAACCCAAAGAAATATGTGTACCATATATATATAGCTATGAAAAACATTTGAGATGATTTATAAAACAGATTAAAAAAAAATTTTTTTTAACGTATATTTATTTTTGAGACAGGGAGAGACAGAGCATGAACAGGGAAGGGTTAGAGAGAGGGAGACACAGAATCTGAAACAGGCTCCAGGCTCTGAGCTGTCAGCACAGAGCCCGATGCAGGGCTCGAACTCATGGACGGCGAGATCATGACCTGAGCCGAAGTCAGACACTTAACCGACTGAGCCACCCAGGCGCCCCTAAAACAGATTTTTAAAAAGTGGCAATCCGACAGAGCTCAGTTTGGCGGGGAACAAAGGCGCTCACCAGCGCCATCTCCCTCGCCCATCCCCCAGCCAAAATCCCAAAGGGAACCAGTTCCTGCCAGGGAACTTGCTTGCTCCACACAAACACCCAGCGCTGTGCTTCTGCGGAACCACCCCTCCGGCAGCGGGTCTGACTCCCTCCCGCTGCCACAGGGCCCCTCCTGAAGTGGATCACTGAAGGAGAAGCGAGCTAAGCCTGCCCCTCCTGCCCCCGTGCACCTTGCCTACCCACCCCAGCTAATAAGCCAGATCCCCAGCACCACAAGCCTGGCAGTGTGCAAGTATCCCAGACGGGCCACGCCACCCCACAGTGAATCCCACCCCTAGGAGAGGGGAAGAGAAGGCACACACCAGTCTAACTGTGGCCCCAGCGGTGGGCTGGGGGCAGACATCAGGTCTGACTGTGGCCACGCCCACCAACTCCAGTTAAACACCACAGCACAGGGGAAGTGCCCTGCAGGTCTGTACCACTCCAGGGACTATCCAAAATGACCAAATGGAAGAATTCCCCTCAAAAGAATATCCAGGAAATAACAGCTAATGAACTGATCAAAAAGGATTTAAATAATATAACAGAAAGTGAATTTAGAATAATAGTCATAAAATTAATCGCTGGGCTTGAAAACAGTATAGAGGACAGCAGAGAATCTATTGCTACAGAGATCAAGGGACTAAGGAATAGTCAGGAGGAGCTGAAAAACGCTATAAACGATATGCAAAATAAAATGGAAACGACCACTGTTCGGATTGAAGAGGCAGAGGAGAGAATAGGTGAACTAGAAGATAAAATTATGGAAAAAGAGGAAGCTGAGAAAAAGAGAGAGAAAAAAATCCAGGAGTATGAGGGGAAAATTAGAGAACTAAGTGATACACTAAAAAGAAATAATATACGCATAATTGGTATCCCAGAGGAGGAAGAGAGAGGGAAAGGTGCTGAAGGGGTACTTGAAGAAATAATAGCTGAGAACTTCCCTGAACTGGGGAAGGAAAAAGGCATTGAAATCCAAGAGGCACAGAGAACTCCCTTCAGACGTAACTTGAATCGATCTTCTGCATGACATATCATAGTGAAACTGGCAAAATACAAGGATAAAGAGAAAATTCTGAAAGCAGCAAGGGATAAACGTGCCCTAACATATAAAGGGAGACCTATAAGACTCGTGACTGATCTCTCTTTTGAAACTTGGCAGGCCAGAAAGGCATGGCAGGAGATCTTCAATGTGATGAACAGAAAAAATATGCAGCCGAGAATCCTTTATCCAGCAAGTCTGTCATTTAGAATAGAAGGAGAGATAAAGGTCTTCCCAAACAAACAAAAACTGAAGGAATTTGTCACCACTAAACCAGCCCTACAAGAGATCCTAAGGGGGGTCCTGTGAGACAAAGTACCAGAGACATCGCTACAAGCATAAAACATACAGACATCACAATGACTCTAAACCCGTATCTTTCTATAATAACACTGAATGTAAATGGACTAAATGCGCCAACCAAAAGACATAGGGTATCAGAATGGATAAAAAAAACAAGACCCATCTATTTGCTGTCTACAAGAGACTCATTTTAGACCTGAGGACACCTTCAGATTGAGAGTGAGGGGATGGAGAACTATTTATCATGCTACTGGAAGCCAAAAGAAAGCTGGAGTAGCCATACTTATATCAGACAAACTAGACTTTAAATTAAAGGCTGTAACAAGAGATGAAGAAGGGCATTATATAATAATCACAGGGTCTATCCATCAGGAAGAGCTAACAATTATAAATGTCTATGCGCCGAATACAGGAGCCCCCAAATATTTAAACAATTACTCATAAACATAAGCAACCTTATTGATAAGAATGTGGTAATTGCAGGGGACTTTAACACCCCACTTACAGAAATGGATAGATCATCTAGACACATGGTCAATAAAGAAACAAGGGCCCTGAATGAGACATTGGATCAGATGGACTTGACAGATATATTTAGAACTCTGCATCCCAAAGCAACAGAATATACTTTCTTCTCGAGTGCACATGGAACATTCTCCAAGATAGATCATATACTGGGTCACAAAACAGCCCTTCATAAGTATACAAGAATTGAAATTATACCATGCATACTTTCAGACCACAATGCTATGAAGCTTGAAATCAACCACAGGAAAAAGTCTGGAAAACCTCCAAAAGCATGGAGGTTAAAGAACACCCTACTAACGAATGAGTGGGTCAACCAGGCAATTAGAGAAGAAATTAAAAATATATGGAAACAAACGAAAATGAAAATACAACAATCCAAACACTTTGGGATGCAGTGAAGGCAGTCCTGAGAGGAAAATACATTGCAATCCAGGCCTATCTCAAGAAACAAGAAAAATCCCAAATACAAAATCTAACAGCACACCTAAAGGAAATAGAAGCAGAACAGCAAAGGCAGCCTAAACCCAGCAGAAGAAGAGAAATAATAAAGATCAGAGCAGAAATAAACAATATAGAATCTAAAAAAACTGTAGAGCAGATCAATGAAACCAAGAGTTGGTTTTTTGAAAAAATAAACAAAATTGATAAACCTCTAGCCAGGCTTCTCAAAAAGAAAAAGATGACCCAAATAGATAAAATCATGAATGAAAATGGAATGATTACAACCAATCCCTCAGAGATACAAACAATTATCAGGGAATACTATGAAAAATTATATGCCAACAAATTGGACAACCTGGAAGAAATGGACAAATTCCTAAACACCCACACTCTTCCAAAACTCAATCAGGAGGAAATAGAAAGCTTGAACAGACCCATAACCAGCCAATAAATTGAATCAATTATCAAAAATCTCCCAACAAATAAGAGTCCAGGACCAGATGGCTTCCCAGGGGAGTTCTACCAGACGTTTAAAGCAGAGATAATACCTATCCTTCTCAAGCTATTCCAAGAAATAGAAAGGGAAGGAAAACTTCCAGACTCATTCTATGAAGCCAGTATTACTTTGATTCCTAAACCAGACAGAGACCCAGTAAAAAAAGAGAACTACAGGCCAATATCCCTGATGAATATGGATGCAAAAATTCTCAATAAGATACTAGCAAATCGAATTCAACAGCATATAAAAAGAATTATTCACCATGATCAAGTGGGATTCATTCCTGGGATGCAGGGCTGGTTCAATATTCTCAAATCAATCAACATGATACATCACATTAATAAAAGAAAAGATAAGAACCATATGATCCTGTCAATCGATGCAGAAAAGGCCTTTGACAAAATTCAGCACCCTTTCTTAATAAAAACCCTTGAGAAAGTCGGGATAGAAGGAACATACTTAAAGATCATAAAAGCCATTTATGAAAAGCCCACAGCTAACATCATCCTCAACGGGGAAAAACTGAGAGCTTTTTCCCTGAGATCAGGAACACGACAGGGATGCCCACTCTCACCGCTGTTGTTTAACATAGTGTTGGAAGTTCTAGCATCAGCAATCAGACAACAAAAGGAAATCAAAGGCATCAAAATTGGCAAAGATGAAGTCAAGCTTTCACTTTTTGCAGATGACATGATACTATACATGGAAAATCCGATAGACTCCACCAAAAGTCTGCTAGAACTGATACAGGAATTCAGCAAAGTTGCAGGATACAAAATCAATGTACAGAAATCAGTTGCATTCTTATACACTAACAATGAAGCAACAGAAAGACAAATAAAGAAACTGATCCCATTCACAATTGCACCAAGAAGCATAAAATACCTAGGAATAAATCTAACCAAAGATGTAAAAGATCTGTATGCTGAAAACTATAGAAAGCTTATGAAGGAAATTGAAGAAGATATAAAGAAATGGAAAGACATTCCCTGCTCATGGATTGGAAGAATAAATATTGTCAAAATGTCAATACTACCCAAAGCTATCTACACATTCAATGCAATCCCAATCAAAATTGCACCAGCATTCTTCTCAAAACTAGAACAAGCAATCCTAAAATTCATATGGAACCACAAAAGGCCCCGAATAGCCAAAGTAATTTTGAAGAAGAAGACCAAAGCAGGAGGCATCACAATCCCAGACTTTAGCCTCTACTACAAAGCTGTAATCATCAAGACAGCATGGTATTGGCACAAAAACAGACACATAGACCAATGGAATAGAATAGAAACCCCAGAACTAGACCCACAAACATATGGCCAACTAATCTTTGACAAAGCAGGAAAGAACATCCAATGGAAAAAAGACAGTCTCTTTAACAAATGGTGCTGGGAGAACTGGACAGCAACATGCAGAAGGTTGAAACTAGACCACTTTCTCACACCATTCACAAAAATAAACTCAAAATGGATAAAGGACCTGAATGTGAGACAGGAAACCATCAAAACCCTAGAGGAGAAAGCAGGAAAAGACCTCTCTGACCTCAGCCATAGCAATCTCTTACTCGACACATCCCCAAAGGCAAGGGAATTAAAAGCAAAAATGAATTACTGGGACCTTATGAAGATAAAAAGCTTCTGCACAGCAAAGGAAACAACCAACAAAACTAAAAGGCAACCAACGGAATGGGAAAAGATATTTGCAAATGACATATCGGACAAAGGGCTAGTATCCAAAATCTATAAAGAGCTCACCAAACTCCACACCCGAAAAACAAATAACCCAGTGAAGAAATGGGCAGAAAACATGAATAGACACTTCTCTAAAGAAGACATCCGGATGGCCAACAGGCACATGAAAAGATGCTCAACGTCGCTCCCTATCAGGGAAATACAAATCAAAACCACACTCAGATATCACCTCATGCCAGTCAGAGTGGCCAAAATGAACAAATCAGGAGACTATAGATGCTGGCGAGGATGTGGAGGAACGAGAACCCTCTTGCACTGTTGGTGGGAATGCAAATTGGTGCAGCCACTCTGGAAAACAGTGTGGAGGTTCCTCAGAAAATTAAAAATAGACCTACCCTATGACCCAGCAATAGCACTGCTAGGAATTTACCCAAGGGATACAGGAGTACTGATGCATAGGGGCACTTGTACCCCAATGTTTATAGCAGCACTCTCAACAATAGCCAAATTATGGAAAGAGCCTAAATGTCCATCCACTGATGAATGGACAAAGAAATTGTGATTTATATACACAATGGAGTACTACATGGCAATGAGAAAGAACGAAATATGGCCCTTTGTAGCAACATGGATGGAACTGGAGAGTGTGATGCTAAGTGAAATAAGCCATACAGAGAAAGATACCACATGTTTTCACTCTTATGTGGATCCTGAGAAACTTAACAGAAACCCATGGGGAAAGGGAAGGAAAAAAAAAAAAGAGGTTAGAGTGGGAGAGAGCCAAAGCACAAGAAACTCTTAAAAACTGAGAACAAACTGAGGGTTGATGGGGGGTGGGAGGGGGGGGGGTGGGTAATGGGTATTGAGGAGGGCACCTTTTGGGATGAGCACTGGGTGTTGTATGGAAACCAATTTGACAATAAATTTCATATATTGAAAAAATAAATAAATAAAAGATATTTATTTACTCAAAAAAAAAAAAAAGTGGCCATCCATGGGAGAATGATTGAAGTTGCGTACATCCACGCTGGGGACTATTATGTGTTTCTAAAAAGAATGAATTGACATATTCAGGTTGACTTGTAGGTAATGCCACAAAGTTGTAGGAGGAAGGAGTGGATAATAAACAAACCTCTGGGTGTGTCAGGGGTGGGGATGAGATATATACACGTATGAAGAACAGCATGAAAGGACACATAATAGGTTGTAGACAAAAGTTAGAGGAGAAAAAACAAGGGAGAAGTAGCATACAAGCAAAAAAAAAAAAAAAAGAAAAAGAAAAAAGGAAAAAAAATTTGAACTGTATTATCCCCCACCATATATGTTATGATCTCATTTATTCTATGTATGCATAAAAATTAGTGGAAAAGGTTACATTCCTAATTAAAAACCTGCGGGGATAGCCCTGATATACTAAGTAAAAAGCAAAAACAAAAATGGCAAATTAATAGATTCTCTTTTGGTAAAAACAACTGAATTCCTGCATATGTGTACGTTTGTATGAGCAAGGTAAAGGTGTGGGAAGAGTCACACAGGCTGTCATGAGTTATCTCAGGAGACTGAGATTGGACAGTGAGGTCAAGATAAAGGAGATAATTAACTCCTTCATAGATCTCACATTATTTCACATGTTACAACAGCAAGTCTGTAATCTGAAAGACGTCGAATAAAAAAAATGGTCTGTGTCTGTAACATTACTGTACCCTTAACAGTCTAGAAATGTCACTCTGTGGGAAAAAACTGTGAAGCAAGAGAAATTTCAAATATTTACCACTCTACTTCCATCTTCTTGCATGACTTGGATATGAAACTTTTCGATATCTTTAAAAAGATAAACAAAAGAAAGACAGTTTAACCTTTATGAAAATTATGAGCACCTTTTTACACCTAACAGTGGTGAACGTTTATTTATAAAAGCAATGCAGATGAATCAACTGGCTGGAAAAATAGTATTATCACAGAGAGCAATTTCATAATATAAGTGCAAAACAAAACTCACCTTTCTCCAGCCTCTCTCCATAGTCTATTGCAAATCTAGCATTTACTCTGCTCCTCAATGTCAACAATGGATGAGACATTTAACCCTTCTGCTCCCCTGGGTTCCCTCAAATGTTGGCCTCACCTGCACAATCAGTCTTATTTGGAGCTAACAGGGGTTCCTTTGGCAGGGTTTGTCTCCAATTTCCAAATATCATATGAAAATATCACACAAAAATAATGGGGAGAAAACTCATTATACAAGATATTGGGGGGTATTTTTACAGGGATCAGTTTCACAATAAGAGAACTCTCAGCAATTTAGGTAGATTTGTGGATGGTCCCTTTCTCTCAGGAAGCAATCTAGAATTAGCCATACTTAACCTTCTGCCAGACTAGGTACAAAAATGGGAGATAGATAATTGGTCAAGAGCATAGAAAGCCAACATGAACCTAACACCCCCAGGCCTGTTCTTCCCATTATCAATCAGCAATTTCATTTTATAACATGAAACATGGCTTACTAGGTAAGATCCACGAGTGGATTTTGTCCCTTCTCTGCTACCCTCCCCATCCAAAGTGAAAAAAACTTCATTAGAGGATGTCCCAATCTTATTTCAGGTAGAATGTGACCAAGTATGTGTCCTCAAATTCTACTATCAAATTCTACTGGCTTCTAATACCTTCCTCCTTCTCCATCCAAGGTGACAGATACCCTGAAGAAGGATGAACTAAAGAAGGTAAAAGTGACCTCCACAACTGTTCTACACTCTACCATGTGACAAACATGGAAATCCATGCATATAGGAGCCCATCATTCCTGGGATGGGAAACAGAGCAGAGCCTAAGAGGACAAGTGGGGCGAAAAGGAAAAGCCCTTCCACAGGAGTGCTAGATCTGAAATGAACATCAAAGGTCAGTTGGACCTTCAGCACTGGTGAGTGAACATCTAGAAGATTCAGTCAAGTCCCATACTTCACTAGGAGATGTGCCCTTCATGAAGTTTGTATATATCATCTAAAGATACACTTACATTTGTCTTCTGAAACCAGTAACAGATGGTTCTCTGGAAGGGGGTGACTTTCCACATGGGGGTAGAGAAACTATAAAAAGGAAATGAACCAAAATCATAAGCAAAGACTACCTTGCTTACACAAATATTCCAAAAGTGTTTGATCACTGTACTACTACACAGCCTAGAAGGTACTGGGAACCACCGAATAGTTTACAGACACACATTACAAATGGAAGCAAGGAGGAAAAAGAAACACTTTCAGGAGCTCAGTTTTCCAGGGGGAAATTGATGGCAGGCCAACATAATTCATTTAAACAGTAAGGCTAAAGTATAAGCTTATTTCTAGAGATGGTGCTTCCTATTTTGGAATGAGATTCTGAAGCTAATCAGAAACAATATAAACATCAGTACAGAAAGTTCTGTTTTGCAAGCACACAAAAAAGGGGTCAATACATCTGTTGTGCAATTAAATGTAGTATTTAATTTGACAACCAAGTAAATGTAGGCTCTCCTACAACTTCCAAAGTCCCACATCCAAAAGACAAAGCACAACGTAACACGGGACTTTCCAATGCAGAAGAGTGAGTCACGATGTGGCATGTGGTGGAGGATTTGCAAGCCTCAAATAATAGAATGACTGCCGTTGGGAAGAAGAGGCTCCATCCAC
Source organism: Prionailurus bengalensis (assembly GCF_016509475.1). Classification (NCBI taxonomy): domain Eukaryota; kingdom Metazoa; phylum Chordata; class Mammalia; order Carnivora; family Felidae; genus Prionailurus; species Prionailurus bengalensis. The sequence continues at coordinate 81,181,819 of NC_057348.1, forward strand.
CCTACTCTCCCTTCTCTATGCTCTCCCATACGGGTCAGCCCACAGGACAAAGCAGCCAGCCAGAAACAGCCTGATGTCATCAGCAGTGATAATGAGGGAAAAGGGGCCCTGGGATGACTCCAGTGACTTAATTCTTTCATCATCAAAAGGGTGACTATAAATCAGCAGTTTCATTTTGTAACATGAAAAACAGCTTACTAGATAGGATCCACCGGTGAATTTTGTTGTTTCCCTCCACAGTTCAAAGCATTATGAAAGAACATAACCTTTTTATGTCCTTATTTTATAATTGGCAGCCTTTCTAAAGACTAGGAACATTTTTGACAAAATGTATTACCTGGTGTTCTAACTTTTCATGATGACAAATGAAAATAGAACTGGCAATTTTTTTTTAAAGTTTATTTGTTTACTTTTGAGAGAAAGAGCACAAGCAGAGGAGGGTCAGGGAGAGAGAGGAAGACACAGAATCTGAAGCAGGCGCCAGGCTCCGAGCTCTCAGCTGAGAGTTCGATGCGGGGCTGGAACTCACCAAAGGTGAGATCATGACCTGAGCCGAAGTCGGACACCTAATCAACTGAGCCAGCCACCCAGGCACCCCTAGAACTAGCAAATTTTTTTTAATTGTCCATAGTCAAGTTTCCTTTTTAGAATTGAAAAACAGAACATTAACGATACACCATTTTTCATGGCAAATCTTCAAAATTATAAAATAGTACTGTAGAATTCAGCTATGAAAATAATGTAGAACTTACTATGCCCCGATTTGTGAAATTTTGCACCTCAAACAGGAAACTGCCTGTCCTGGGGTTGAGGAGAAGCAAAGCTGAATGACACCATACAGATAGTGGAAGAGCCAACACTCGGTGGCTCAAAACAAGGAAATATTCCTAGAGAAAATGATTCGGCCTCCCTTGGGACTACAGAGGTGGCCAAGGCATACTTGCCTAGGGCTGTGACCTGGAGTATGATGCTGACAAGTTCTAAGCCTTTGCCTGGTGTTTGTGCCGCAATCAGTGAGAACATGATTTTAAAAGTTCCATTTAGGTGGTGGTGGTTTTCCTTTCTATTATGAGGCAGCCTTAGAGCAAGGCCTAGGAATGAGAATATAAATAGACTTCAGGGCACCTGGGGGTGCTCAGTCAGTTGAGCGTCTGCCTCTTGATTTCAGCTCAGGTCATGACTTCACAGTCTGAGACTGAGCTCCTGTGTCAGGCTCTGTGCTGGGCACGGAGCCTGCTTGAGATTCTCTCTCTCCCTCTTCCTCTGCCCCTCCCCTGCTTGCATGTGTGCTCATTCTCAAAAATAAAAAGAGACAGACAGACAGGTTTTAGACACAGCTCTATAAAAGCATGCAAGGTTTTTGTTTTCTTGCAGTTTGAGTAGAGATCTATATAGATTACATCGTATTAGGGAAATATTTATCTTCACAGATATGGAGCTAGACTCTGATTATTAATACTCAGTTGGAAGATATGCACTATAGGTGGATATCTGGAGCCATTTGGAAGATGCAGGTCATGCTGGTAGGCGATTCTCCAAAGGTACTGGGTTGGGATCCAAACCCTGACCACTACTGTCCTGCTCAAGTTTCTCTGTGAAGGAGGTCAAGGCTGCACATACAGACTTGGGGAAATGTACTATCAGAGATCACCATGAATGTTTTGGTAAGGAAAGGGAGACAGATTTCAGGGCAAGACCAAATTCAGTGGACAATGAATGGCATTTCTCTAAAGGGGAGAAGGAGGGAGAAAGGGAGGTGGGGGGGTTGTCCTGGATGGAGGTTTGGAAGATTTTCTCCCTCTAGAAGCATAAGAAAGAGGAGCAGGGAGCAGGGCTAGGCACAGAGATGGGTCCTCAAGACAAGTACGAGTTTTACCTCATTTGGGTGGGGACTTCCCCTTTGGCCTATGGATGCAGTCATGCATCATGTACTATTAATTGCTTTTAATTAAGATAAAATTTGCATAACAGAAAAATCACCTTTTTAACTGTTTTAAAGTATACAGTTCAGTAGTTGTTAATACATTCACAATGCTGTGCAACTACATACTTATAAAAATCCTTTCCCTCCTGTGCTCTAATTCCCTTTAGCTGCCCTAATCCTTCATTAGTATCTCCATTGCCTACTCAGCCCTGAGTGGACATGCTAAGGAAGCCAAGAACAGACCAAAAAAGGGAAGTGTGGTCTGTCCCATAGTCACCCCTGTACTGATGACAGTGTAAACATAGCAGTTTCCTGACAGAGGAGGAATACAACCTAGGAGCTGAAAGCAGGCAGTGGCCCCCAGTGAAGGACCTGGGGGGGTGGGGATGGGAGAGAGGTCCCTCTCCTGACACACTGCAAGAGGGAGACCCACTGGCTTGAGGCTGGGAGTAGGCGGGGGTGGGGGGGGAGCAATGAGAAGCAGAGAGTTCAGGTTACACGAGAAAGTTATGCTATAGCACTGCATGAACATGTACAGTCCACTGTCATCTGTGGTAGTCAGATCACATGGAGTCACCACAAACACCGTATACTGAATGCTGAACCATTACTCCTAGGGGACATACAAGGACAGGCTCCTGCCTGGTCACAACATTTCTGTCAACGAATTAATACATAATTTTGTTTCGTGTGTATTCCTGTTTTTATAAAACACATCGTATTTAATATATATTGTTGATCCATTAGCATTAAACTCATGGTCAACAGCACTCATGCCCTAACGAAGCTAACCTAACCCACATATTCTCTCTATAAAGCATATGGCAGCCTTCTTGAGCTTAGGGACAGTAGCCAGCACTTTAGCACTATGCATGGGGGACATTTGAAACAGTGAAATCATCAACAAAAAGCTCAAAAATGTGAGAATCATGGCGCTAAATAGATCATAAAAATGACATTCATTTATAGGATAAGAACTCAATCAAGAAGGCAGTGTCACGTTGTTCAACCTCAGCTGAGTGACAAATTTTTCACCACTTTGCACATGTCTGTAGATAACTGTGACGGCACCAAGAGTATTGACTTTGATGTCACAAATAGATTTTAGTGAGTAGGACAACTCACAAATTCAGAATGTGCTTGTAATGAATGTTGACTAGATCTGGTCCATCCACACTGTACCTACAGTGCTTCTGTACCATTTCATGGAGCTGACAAATTCAGTGATTTAGCCATTTAATCATGTGTACTCTGTCAACTATATGAATACACGAAACAAACTTTTCTTTAAACTTACCTTAAATGTGTGTTGAGAGTATTTTATCATGTAAAAACATTACAAACCATGACATAACAGAGACAGAGGAACTAGGTTTGAGTTTCGATTTCCGTGTTTGCAAAAGGTGAGCTGATAATTCCAACCATACCCATCTACCAGATTGCTTTGAGGATTGAATGTGATAATGGGTGTGAAAACACTTCGTAAGCACCACTGCCTCTAGATTTCACGCCTTCTGATTAGTGAGATGAGTGATAAATGGACATGCTCGCTTACCTGCACCCAAATATAGCTATCCACAGCTTTTAGAACCTTCACATTGTTAACAGGATGGATTTCAACCAACAAAGTTAAACACTTTGATCCTACAAAGGAAAGGAGGCTTTTAGTAAGAAGATGAGAATGTCATTCATGATCTTCTCCACGTACGTCTGAACTTGGAAAATGTAAACACGTTACCTGTTGTATTAGCTATTCAACCAGGAAAAGTAATTTTCTTAAAATTTACATTGACAGTTCTTAAAACCCACAACAGGTAAAGAAAACCTCATGAAAGAGAAAGCAATACACGTTCATGAACAAGTGAGGAACAAGTTCTTGCCCACTCCTCAGCCACTTGGCACAGCTTCATAGGCCCTCTGAGTTTCTAAGTCTAAGCAAACACAACTCAATTCTCTATAACTCCAATTCTGCAGCACACTGGCAAATACTGCTTGTGTATGAAAATGTAAAGATATTTCTGAAGCATGAACATGTTACAGTTGAGAGTGCCTATTAAGAGGACAGGGGCTTGGCTTCCCTTGGGAAAGGTACTGGAACTGCCCTGATAAAGACCCACTTACTTCCTCAGTGTCACATTGTATCAAATGTCCTAAAAGATAGCAATTAAAAGGGAAGTCCTTGGACACAGGCTACAATGGGATTACCACAGATATCTACATTTAGGCCAAAAGTTCCCCTCCCCTAAGACTAAACCTCAGAGAAGAAGGAGTTGTCTTATATCTGAGTTCTTATAAAGACTTAACTATTCTCTGATGCTTTTTCAATAACTTTATTTTGAAAAATAATATACAATTTGGAGACAGCACAGCAACCTGGAATTGAATCAGTGCCAGTTTTCACTATTTAAGTAACTAACCTGATAGCATTGCTTAGGAAAAACAACAACAACAAAAACAAAAAAACAAACCAAAAAAAAAACCCCAAAACCCAAAAAGTCTCAGGTAGGGCGCCTGGGTGGCTCAGTTGGCTAGGTTAAGTGTCTGACTCTTGATTTCGGTTCAGGTCATGATCTCACGGTTCCTGGGGATCAAGCCCCGTGACGGGCTCTGCACTGACAGCCCAGGGCCTGCTTGTAATTTTCTCTCACCCTCTCTCTCTCTGCCCCTCTCCCACTCCCGCTCTTTCTCTCTCAAAAATAAGTAAGTAAACATTTTTTTTTTAAGGCAAAGAATGTAAAACAATTCCTGGGATATGGCCTCACAATTGCAAGGACTGGATATCTCTGTAAACATGCTTTTTAAAGATTACTGAGAAAGCAAGACAGTGAGTTATTATGTGGGATCTGAAATATACAAGGACAGAACAAATGAAAATCAAATACTGTTTGGTCAATGGTACTTACAGCTTGGGATAAAAATTCCAGTGACACTGCGGCACCTGGGTGGCTTAGTCGGTTGGGCGTCCGACTGCGGCTCAGGTCATGATCTCATGGCTTGTGGGTTCGAACCCCACATTGGGCTCTGTGCAGCACAGAGCCTGAAGCCTGCTTCAGATTCTGTGTGTCCCTCTCTCTCTGCCCCTCCCTTGCTCGCACTCTCTCACTCAAGAATAAATAAATATATAAAAAACAAAACAAACAAAAATCCCAGTGAGACGATCATACACCAGTTCGAAAGAACTATACTTCTAATAACTGGGACAAAGGTAAAGGTCAGGAGCTTTGGGAATCTGCTTGATCACTCAAAAAGAAAAAAAAAAGGGGGTTCTAGGAATAAGAAAAACATTGGTGCCAACGATACTTAAGAAAAATAGAAATGTTTTGTGAAATGTGACAATGAGAAAAAAACCCATTTTTCTTATTATTTTATACGAAGTATGTATAACTAAGTAAATAAAGTAGTATAAGTTGCCATTTGGCTATTTTATCTCTTGTCCTAAAAGTCTATATATTCCAATTTGGGGAACAAAAAAATCCCACCTTTTAAGGGGACATGTAGAGGATCCTACTCATTGCAAAAGTAAAGAATCACCTCACATTTGGATTTTTTGGCAGTGAATTTGATAACCAGCTATCAGCTAAATTCACTTGATTTTAAAATGGGAGGATTTTCAAGGACAGAAACTATCTTCCTACACGAATCTTTCCCTTCTTTAGGGCAGCCCAGACACTTAACTAATATAATCAGCATAATCATAAGAGTAATCGTGGAAAAGGAATTTCTCTCAATAACACACCATGTGCTTTCATGGTGTGATATGATGCACTCTGGATCAGGATTCTAGAGACATCAGCTCTAGTGTCAACTAGAAAGGATGAAGCTTTCCAAGGCTTTAGAGACTTGCTATTAAAAAAAAACAAACAAACTACAGAATCAGATCATTTCCACAATCACTTTCAGTCATGAAATCCCATGATTCCATGAAGTACTTACAGTTGTCTTAAGAAGTTAGAGAATACCGATCTCAGGGGAGACTGGGAGGGCATCACTGAAGGGCAAGACGGATCCAGGCAGGATGTAGATATCACAGAAAGTAGAGACAGCAAGATCAAAAGTGACAACTTGGATGGACCTTGAGGGCGTTGTGTTAAGTGAAATCAGTCAGAAAAAGACACTGTATGGTATCTGTTATGTGTGGACTCTTGGAAAGAGAGAAAAAGAAACATGCGCATAGATACAGAGGACAAATTAGCAGTTACAAGAGGTGGGGGGTTGGGGTGGAGAATGGGAGAAATAAGTTCTGTCTTTTTAGCTTAAATAAATTGAACAAAAATTGAAAAAAAAAATAAAAGCATAGGGATAGGCATGGCATGGGGAGGATAGAGTGGGCAAAAGAACCTGGTGAAGACACATTCTGTGAAAATTCTAGTATTTTAAAAGATGTGATCATTTAACTTCACTAGAGGTGCACCAAACTTTAAAGACTGACAAGGTTGGTAAAGGCAGTAGGGCATGGTTCTGAAGCAGCTCTGGTTACTGGAGCTCTTGAACCAAAGCACAGCACCAGGGAACATCCACAGCACTCAATTATCTATAATGACGCAGGGGACCCCAGGAGAGTCTCAGTGGCCAACACATGTGGACACCCCAATAGCTGCCCAGGGGGAATCTACTGTGCCTTGGGGCAAATGCAATTCCACAGGGGAGGGTGAAGGGGGGAGCTAGGCCCTTTAATTCTTTTCTTTCCCTAAATCTTTTTTATTTATTATTTTTTTAATGTTTGTTTATTTTTGAGAGAGACACACACAGAGTGTGAGTGGGGAAGGGTCAGAGAAAGAGAAAGAGAGAGAGAGAGAGAGAGACAGAATCTGAAGCAGGCTCCAGGCTCTGAGCTGATGGCACAAAGCCCGATGCGGGGCTCAAACCCATGAACGGTGAGATCATGACCTGAGCCAAAGTCAGAAGCTCAACCACCTGAGCCACTCAGGCTCCCTATCTTCTTCTTCTTCTTCTTTTTTTTTTTCCAAGTAAGCTTGACCCAACATGGGCCTTGAATTCATGACCCTGAGATCAGAAGTCACATGTTCTACTGACTGCCAGGCATCTCTTTTTTCCCTCTTTTCCAAACAAAACATTAACTCTGCCATGGCCACAGCCAACAAGAGAAGCACTATTGATAAAAACTGTGCTGTAAAATATGTGGACCAAAGAACCCTGTATTGTTCATAGGAAAGACATGACAGTTTGTCTCACTTACAATGGAAAAATCCCATAAGCAACAGAGTGTTAAACAACACCTCCAGGCAAACCACATTTTATAATTGAATGGCTTATCAGGTCATTCATGGACAAATAAAATAAGGCTTTCCAAAATAACTGTTCAAAGGGCAAAACATTATAATAGATTCTACAGTGCTTTCTGGTCATATCATTTCTAAACTCTTAACTGAACGAAGATCTCATAAGGGTCTCCATGATCTGTCTGTACTTTGGCCCCGTTTTCCTCTGGCCTTAGTTCCTACTGATTTGCCCCTTTTCCTTCAGCCTCACTGACCCCACTATCCTTTTTTTTTTTCTCCCCTTTTAACCTCCTCACTGTCCTTGATCAGCAAATCCATCAAGTACACTCTGGCCTCAGGACCTTTGTGCTGGCTGTGGTCACAGCCAGAAATGTGCTTTCCCCACACGATGTGCTTGCTCCCTCCCTTCTTTCAGATCTCCGCTTAAATACTCTTCTAATAGTATTTCCTAGCATCATCCCTCAAATAAACTAATTTCATTCAAATACTTGCCTCAGACTCTACTTTGGGGGGAAAACCCAAACCAAGACAAGAAATAATCTCAGGGGCCAGGATCACTTTAGCCCTGAGGGCTGGCATGAGGGAGTGGGCAGCATGAAACAGGAAGAAGAGTCTACCACTGTAAGGAACCCAATCCAATTTGTGACCACTGTGGGATTTGAGCTGCATGCAGCGTGCCCTCAGAATGATCCACTTAAGGGATGGAAAAAAGAGTATTTATCCTTCAGCTCCTTGGCCCCTGGTTGGTCATGGCTTATGATACTGGGAATCCTTTCCAGCCATGCTTCCAGGTGGCACGCATGTAGGTAGCAAAGGGGTAGCATGTGCCCAAGGGCTCTGGGCACAAAGCAAGAAGCAGGTAGAGCAGCAGAGTTAAGGCACTGTCTGTCAAATTACGTTTGCGAGGAGCTGGTTCTTACCATGGCAGCTGGCATGAAAGGTGAGCTGAGAAGATATAAAGCATGAGGTAGCCAATATGATAACTAACAACGTTCATTTTAGTATTTTTAAAGATGCAATCAGATGATCTCACCAGAAGTGCACCAAACTTTAAGAGTAAGCATATCTGAATAGGATTTAATTTAATAAAATTTACAGTAAAGTTGGTCTGAAAGTGCATTTTGTAATGTACATAATCGCCACTGTTCTCAATGACAATCAAGCACAGATGGTAAACATCAGGTGAAGAATATAGGTTCTACTGGTTTACCAGCATAATAAAGAATTCCAGAGGCAAATAGGAATAGGGGCCAAAAAGAACAGGGAGGCACAGGGAGCTAATCCAAGGATGTGTAGAGATGCCCAGGCTTGTGACTGGGAGAAGCACAAGAGACGAGGCCTTTCTCTTCTTAAGTAAAGGAGATTGAGGTCATATGCCCTTGTTTTAGGGTCAGGACACCAATGTCTTAGATCCTATTTCACTTAAACTAGTCCAGTTCCATCAGTTCTGAAGTGAGCATTGCACTTCATTCTAAGAGGAGCAGAGGATGTGAAGAGGGGGACATGGCACTCAAGAGGGAAGGTGGCTGTTGTGGTTCTCCGTGTAACACGGCAGGAGGGAAGGTAAGGATTGTATAGATCATCATATAGATGATGAGGTTTCCAGGTGAGCCTCCTGCCCAGCAGCATCTCCCATAATCTCTGTGCCAAGGTCCCTGAGAAGATCCCATCCAGACTTGACTCTGCTTCCCTTGACCCTCTAAGCTGACTCTGTGGGAACCCAGGACTGCCTCATAAGCCCCACGGGGAAGGAAGGTGCAAGAAGTTTTTCCATCACATACAACCACAGAAGAATACATCTGAGTGGGAACTATGCTAACAAAAGGAGCTTAAGCCCTGAATAAACACAACAGATGGGAAGCGCTGCAGGATGGGAATAGTAAGGGACTGAAATGAGAACTTGACCAGAGATTAAAAAATGGTGGTAAGTCCATGGGCTACATCAGCCACAGGTGGTTATCACTGCCTGAGCAGAATTTTTAAAAAATATTTGAGCCAAAATTTAAAATAAAATTTTAGGGGCACCTGGATGGCTCAGTCAGTTAAATGTTCAACTTTGGCTCAGGTCATGATCTCACGGTTCATGAATTGGAGCCCTGCGTCTGGCTCTGTGCTGACAGCTCAGAGCCTGAAGCCTGCTTCAGGTTCTGTGTCTCCCTCTCTCTCTGCCCCTCCCCTGCTCATGCTCTGTCTCTCAAACATGAATAAACGTTAAAATTTTTTGATTAAATTAAAATTTTACATAAATGTCCATACTTCTCTTGATAAATTGAAAAGCTGCTCCCACAGGGATTACTGCCGTCCTTTGAAGTTGAGACCCATGCCCCAGGGGGCACTCCACCCACCATTAGTCTCTATAGCTCACCATGGCAAATGCCACACCTCTCTTGCATAACATTGCATTCCCAGCATCAAACACAGTGCCTGACCCACTGCAGGCACTTCTTTGTTGAGTTCTGGACAGATGGATGACACATAATGTTAAAAAGAAGGGGGGAGTATCACATAGATAATAAACTACAAAGTGACCTTGGCAAATGGGAATTTTTATTTAGAATTGGTGGACTACTCATAGTGTATTATGTACTGCTCAATAGTTCACCAGATGTTAAGAACAAAAATGCATTCTTGAAGGAATATCAACCCTTTAAAAGCCCAGCCATTTAACACCAGCTTCTGAACCATAGGATTCTAGTGTGTCCTCAGTGTTTATTTAGTCTGCAGGTACTAAATGCCTTTTTAATACTTCTACTATTCACTGTTACATTATTTTCTGTACTTTCTTGTTCTCTTGAAAAAAATAAAAAAACATTTTTATGACCTTTGCCTTTTCATTCTGAGATAAAGCTATTTGTAAAGATGTTTGAAATTTGACTTAGTTAATAAATCTTCATCTTTCAATAGACACTAAAAACTATGTCATACCTGGTTGAAGCTCATTCTTTCTTCCTTCTTTAGTAGAATGAACTAAACTCGCAGCTAATGGAAAAAGAAAAAAATAATCCATTAGCAAGTGATCCATGCAGTGGCTGGTTAAAGTTTACCATTTTAGACCTGAAATAAGTGAAGGCTCAAAAAATCTGTCAGTGGATGATAAAGGTAATGCAGAATGAAGTCTTTTTTTTTTCTTTTTTTTGTAGGTGGATTCCACAGATTTTTTATTTCAAAATTAATCTCCCAGGAGCATCTCCTCCCAGAAAATCATTGTTATAGAATAGTCAAATATAGCAAAAGTCCAATACTTTGAAACTCAACAAATGTAGTTTAGTTCTTGACATGTAGCAATAAAAGAGTCCAACTTACCAAGCAAAGTTCTATCACTATTGACAGAACAGCTGACAACGTGCAAGTCTTTTTCAAATGTATAGAGATGCTGTTAAAACAAAATTATTTTTTAATTTGGAGTTTTGTGTTAAATAACAATTATAGAATTCAAATTCCCATTTAGCTCTGAAACAAGTATCATGGTGGCAAGACCTTTTATTAAAGAACCATCAATGAAGCAGTTTATCCATACTGAGATGCTTCAGATTATTTTTTTTTTAACTTTTTATTTATTTTTGAGAGACAGAGAGGGACAGAGTGAAAGAGGGGGAAAGGTAGGGAGGGAGAGAGACACAGAATCCCAGGCAGGCTCTAGGCTCTGAGCTGTCAGCACAGAGCCTGATGCAGGGCTCAAACTCACAGACCGCGAGATCATGACCTGAGACAAAGTCGGACGCTTAACTGACTGAGCCACCCAGGTGCCCCTCAGATTATTTTTTAAGAAAATGTCTGCAATCATAGACCAGAGTTGGCACTGAAGCTTAACCATGAGGCAACATGGCCAAGTGGTTAAGAGTTTAAACCTTGGAGCCAGGTTAAACACAGGATCAAATTCTGACTGTGCCACTTACTAGCTGTGTGACTTTGGACAATCTCTATCAGTAAAATAAAAATCATAATACCTATTTCATGAAATCCTTAGAAGGATCAAGTGAGATGATCCATTCAAAGCACTTATTATAATGTCTGCCACCCATAATAAGCATTCATATGTCAGCTCTTATAATCATTGAGACAAGTAAAGTTTTAACCAAATTGCCTAACTATGATATCATTAACTGTGGCTAAGACACAATCACAAGTGCATCTCCTCTAAGACTCTCATATTCAGAGCCTTGGCAAAATAATCTTCTGTTTTTATTTAATCTTTATTTTTTAAAAAATTTTCTTGCTGTTTGAACAAGCAAGATTCCATTTCCTTATTAAATATTAAAGAAAATGAAAATGGTCATACAGGAGGAGGATATGACATGCAGATTTAGGAAATAAAGACAATTGTAGTTATATTAGGCAAACTCTCTTACAATACACTGAGAAGGTAAGAAAAGATCAAGAGTCTTAGACCTCAGGAGAGAACAGGCTAACAGAAACAACACATGGCAGGAGTACTAGGAAAGTAATTAGTACCTATAGATACAAAAAGTACCAAGAATACACTAAAATCCTATGGCCAGAAGTTGAAAAATGTTGAGAAGTCACTAAACGCTTGATTAGAAAAAGTGGACTTTGAGTGAATAAGAAGGCTCTCAATTCATTTCAGACATTTTGGTCTCTTTTGACTCTTGCTCTGAGGGATTCTAAGTTATAAGTAAGAAGAATTATGGTTGTACACACTTAATTTTTAGTGTTTTACCTTTTTAATTATAAAATAACATGAGTATAGTCTCAGTGTTTAAAACACACAGACACCATCAAATAAAAAGTCAAAGCTCCCTGCTAGGCTCACCCAGTACGAACTACCTTCCAAAAGGAAACATGTTTTTATTTACTCGCTAGGCTTGCAGATCTTTTTAAATGAATATATGTTTATGCATATGTATTGCATACTTTCTTGAAAGTTTTTTTAAACATAAATGAAATGTATTATTCTGGCAATTTGCTTTTTTCAGGTAATAGTATGTTTAGGGAACCTTCTGTGCCAGGGTACATTTCTAGACTTCCTGGTCCCTTAATATTTGTAAGTTGCTTTTACATAGGCACAAAGGGACCCCATTGTATTTACACCGAGAGTTAGGTAAGCCTGTCACGTCAACCATTGCTCTAGGTGGGTGGTTTGGGGAAAAATTAAGAAAAGGAGGCTGCGTTCTATACCTGGATGTTTAAGAAGTAAGAGAAGTGAAGGTTAAGGAGAAGAACACAGAGCCAGAGGTCAATATGAGATCCTAAACTTGTGAGAGCACACACACAAATCTCAGGAAGGCATTGGACTTCCTACATTCCTATGGAATATTGGATAATTGATTTGAGCCAATTTTGCTTAAATCTCAAAGGACTAAGAAACCTCAGGTAATGTTTTGGTCCAGGAGTTCTTGCACTTCATTCATTCATTCATTCATTCATTCATTTTTCAAGATAATGGTCCAAGAGATGGTAAAAGGGAGGAGGCAAAAAAATTTTTTAGAAAATGAAATGAGAATATGTATCTAGAAAAAGGAGGCAGAAAGAAGTAAAAATCTCTAAAAACAATAAAGTAACTAATGAGTTATCTATGAATTATAGTAATTTTTACCTCATTTTGTCTGGTCTGGCAGTCATATAATCCAAAGAAGACATTTCCCTTATTGTCCTTAAAAAAATTAACCAGATATTTATTATATACCATCGTTCAGGAAGTTAGGATGTTGTTAGTCTTAAGCCTGCAATAATTCAATCAATATTAGCAATTAGCACTCTAAAGGTAGCATGTCAGAAAGGGACCAAACCTGTTTCAACTAGTAATAGGGGCTCAAAGAGTGAAATGAATGAAGAGTGTAGTTTGGTGAGTCTGGGGGACCCAGACTGGGGGGACCCTGGCTAGTAGGACAGAGCATAGTAAAGGAGTGAATCTTTTTATACTTCCTTTTATTTAATATAATATATATGATAGAGATTGGGAGTGGCTAAAACAAGTCTATGATATTCCTATAAATAAAACTTTTTGAATCATACAGTTTCCTTAAATGCAGCATACTTACGGACACAACTTAAAATAACTATTTTTTTTTTAAAGATTTTATTTTTAAGTAGTCTCTACACCCAACATGGGGCTCGAATTCACAACCCTGAGATCAAGAGTTGCATGCTCCACTGACTGGTTCAGTCAGGTGCCCCAACTTAAAATAATTTTTAAGCAAAAAAAAAAAACAAAACAAAAAGCAAGCAAACAAAAAACAGTAATACATCTACGCAAAGCAAACTGGCCAGTAAAATTATTCTTTCACGTTTCCCTACTATAGTAATCAGTAAAGTTAAATTTTCATTCCTGATAACACTGAACATTGAAAACATGTTAAATAATGCCTCAAAACAGATGATACCTAAACAGATTATATAATCATATTTAATATGTTTCAAAGATCAAAACTTTACATATTAATTAGGTTTAAACGTCTTTCACTTAGCATTTGTTCCTCTGAAGAATGGAACTTGATTTATTCAAAAAATTTGAGTGCTGGGTCAGATATTGTGTGTAATTTTTGTTTAAAAAAAATATTTCCTAAGACTCAATTTCAATTAGTTTGTTTAATCTCATAAAATAAAAGTCACGTTAAAAGTTAAATGCCAGCACTTATTCTTACCCCTCAGTAAGATATAGCATAAAATTCTGTGAAAAAACATAAATGGTTAAAATAGTAAATTCTATGTCATGCATATCATACCACAATAAAAAAGCATACATACCTTATAGGTATAAATAACATTTCCATTTCTTTCAACATTTAGTATACGTAAGCTCTCATAATTATTTTCTAAAACACCTAAAATGATAATAATAGCAAGTTAATATTTAACAGGGAATGTTTAAAAACATATCTAACAAATATTAGTGAAAACCCAAACACAAAAGAGTACATACTGATGATTCTGTTATATAGAGTTTAAAAATAGGCAAAACTAATCTACTTAGTGACCTTTAGGGAAGAGGAAAGGTCTAGTGATTGGGAGGTATCTTAAGGGAGACTTCTGAGGTGCTGGTAATGCAATATGTGTTGGGTATACTGATATACTCGCTTAGCAATAACTCACTGAGCTGTACACTCTTAACCTAAATACTTTTCTGTATGTTATACTTCAATACATTTTAAGTAGCTATTAGTTTGTGCTTTATGTATTTTGAAACTATGTTATTAGAGGTATAAAAATTTAGTGCTGTTATAGCTTCCTGGTGGATTAACATTTAGGAACTCAGCAGAGTTATCAGATGAAAGCAACAAGATAAAAAGCAAGTAATAGTCAAGTCTTTTCTCACTGGCTATGATAGTATAAGGAAGAGTCTATACCAGAGAAAGCATCAACTTCTCAGTTTATTTTCTCCCATGGAATGACATGTGATGGAGGGTCAGGTAGATCAGTAGAGAGGTGGGGAATCTCTCACTGCTGAAGGAGCCCTCAACAAAAGGCTCCTGCAGTGTTGTGAACCCCAGGGTTCTCAGGGCAGAGAGAGGGAGAAGAGCTAACATGGACAAATACTGAGTCAGTGTGGAGAAAGAGTATCTTCAAGGTTCCCCTCCTTTTCCTGGGGTGGTTTCAGCAGAGGTACCTAAAGAAGGTCTGTGTTGATAGCTCCTGATAAAGAGGCCTCTGAATGAAGGCACCCCAGCTGAGAATGAAGCTATGGATAAGATGATGGCCACCCAGAGGGGGCCTGAGTCGACTGCAACTCCCTTGGAGAACTGCAGTGCACTGGCTATGCACCAAGTCTGGTTGGGGGGCAGGGGCAGCTTTCCCCCCATGAGGGCTGCCAGGTAAAGCTTCTTTCTTTATTTATTTGGGGGGGGGCAGGGTGAGAAACACACAGAGAGAGAGAGAGGGAGAGGGACAAGGAGAGGGAGAAGGAGGGGGGGGGGGGGGAGAGAGAGAGAGAGAGAGAGAGAGAGAGAGAGAGAGAGAGAATTCCAAGCAGGCTCTGCGCTATCAGCACACAGCCCGATGCTGAAATCCAGAATTGGATGCTTAACCAACGGAGCCACCCAGGCATCCCTAAGCTTTTGCAATTGCATACGGTTGTGCCTGAAAAATCACACATAGCTTTTTAACCAGGAGCTGGACTAGTTAATCCCTTTTTTCACCATAAAATGCCCTTTATCATGAATACATTCTTTTTGCTTTTAAAGTTTACTTTGATTACAGTATAGCAACGTCAGCTGTCTTCTGATTAGGGCTTACATAACATTTTTTATCCTTTTATTATGAATCTTCCTGTGTCCTTACACCTAAGATATGTCTTACAAGTAACATCCTTTAGAGTATGTGGTCCATTTACATTTAATCACTGATACATTGGGTTTGTATCAACGATATTACTATTTATTTTCTATACGACTCAATTGTTTTTTCTTGCCTTCTTCTGGATTAATCAAAAAACTCATTTCATTCTCCTACTTATCAATTTGTTATACAATCTTTTAGTATTACTACTTATCCTAAAGATTACAATACTAGTCCTTAACTAATTATGTTTTCATATTAGGGGATGGCAAGAAATGTGAAGCAAGTGAAATGTCATACACTGCTAACAGGAATATATATTGGAAAACTGGCAGTAGCTACTGAAGCCCAACATACATGGCTCAGCAACTGTACTTGTACATATATCGCAATGGAAATATACACTTATTTCAGCAAATGACACATGTAATTTCTATAGCACTATGGTTCATAATAGCCCAAGCTGGAAACCCAAAATATCCATCAGGCAAAGAATGAATAAATTGTAGGATACCCAAACAATGGCCTATTGTACAACAGTCATAATAACTTGCTATGATGTACAGCATAAATAACTGAGCAAAAGAAGCCAAGATCCTGCCCCCTCCCAAGAAAGGTTCAAACTATATGATTTAATTTATATACAAGTTTCGAAAACAGGCAAAATGAACGTATGGTGCTAGTTGAGTGATTGCTGGAAAGGAGCATGTGAGACCTTTGTGGTTCTATTAATGTTCTCTTTCCTGCTCTGAGTGCTAGTTACAAGGGTCTGTTTCATTTTGTGAATATTAACTGAGCTGTACACTTATGATCTGTGTACTTTTCTGCATGAAAGCCATATTTTGATGAAAGATAGAAAGGTCCTTTATACAAAACATTTAACTTGTAACTTAACTGACCATCATATTTTGGTCAAAATTTTAGTATATTCCTCTCAATTCTACAATTAAGGGATTAAAAAAATTTTTTTAATGTTTATTTATTTTTTTGAGAGAGAGAGAGAGAGACAGGGTGTGAGCAGGGGAGGGCAGAGAGAGAGAGAGAGGCAAATCCAAAGCAGGCTCCAGGCTCTGAGCTGTCAGTACAGAGCCTAAATGAACTGTGAGATCATGACCTGAGCCGAAGGAGGACACTTAACCAACTGAGCCACCCAGGCGCCCCTACAATTAAGGGATTTAAACATTAGTAGATACAGCTTTGATAATTATCATTAATTGGAGAGAAATACATATTTCCCTAATTTCCACAAAATTGCTTCAACTTGACTTTTTCCCCACACATGAATAGTGTTTTAGATGTTAAATTATGTTGATCATGACAAGTTTCAATATTCAGACAAGACATATGACAAACATTCTCCAACTCAGAGCAAACTTCAGTTTGTATTCCTGATTTAAAAAGAAAAACAAAACAAAACAGGATAATTGGTGACCTGGAGCCTTGTACTGGAACTGGAGGTGGGAAACATTTCAAAAGACAAAGAGCAGGTTTTGTAGAAAATGTAGGAATCATCCTGGCATCTCTCTTCCCCATCCCTCACAGGAAGAAGATGCCTGGATCTTCTAAGAGCAAGGTAAAGGCAGGGGGCGAAGTGCTGTTTTTGTTTTAACGTGGGCACATCCACTTTTCAATGTATAATGAGCTGTCAGACTCACTTCCCACTGATTTAAAAATAAGGATAATCACCTAGTCTTCTTAGGAGAATAGTATGATTCAATAGCTCACCGATAAATAGCACTTTACAATTTACTGAGTTATTTTTAGCTCATCCACACTGTGTCAGCTTTTACAGGCCCACTGTACTAATGAAACATTTGAATTTCAATGAGGTTCAGATACTTGGCCAATGTATCAAAAAAGTGGCACAGACTAATCTCAAACTCAGAAAAAAGGTAAACAGAATAAACTAAGTTTCCTGTATCATGCTTACAATAGGCAAATGGATAATTACCAAAAAAATCCTTTAAGGTAGATTTTGTAGACATCTAAAGAGAATTTCAGGGAGTTTTTTTTTTTTTTTTTTTTTTCATCCTGCACAGGACTCAAAACTTCTGGAATGTAATGTGTCAATATTTTGAGAAGTACTTTTTTTTCTTTCAAGATTATAAGGATGCTGGGAGAGACCCTCTCCAAAGTACACTTAAAAGGTTTCAGCTAAGATAAGAAACTCCTTTACAAGAAATCTCGCTAAGAAAATTCAATTTACTTGCAAAAGCACATCTATTTTCAAAACACTAAACAATTTTTAAAAATCCCCATACAGATTAAAACAAATGATATATGCTTGTTCCATTAAATTGGTGGTTCTCAACTCTGGCTTTGGGTTAGAATGATTAGGGGAGCTTTTATTTTTTTATTAAAAATAATTTTTTAAATGTTTATTTATTTTTGAGTGACAGAAAGACAGAGCATGAGCACGGGAAGGGCAGAGAGAGAGAGAAAGACAAAGAATCTGAGCTGTCAGCACAGAGCCTGACGTAGAGCCCGAACCCACAGACCACGAAATCCTGATCTGGGCTGAAGTCAGAAGCTTAACCAACTGAGCCACCCAGGTGCCCCTGATTAGGGGAGCTTTTAAAAGAACATGGATGCCCAAGCCCTACCCGAACTATCCTGACTTTATTGGGCTGGTGAGGAGCCCCGTCTCTGGTATGTGTGTGTTTAAACTCCCCATCTGATTCTAATGTGCAGCCAGGGTTGAGAATCACTGAATCACATATTTGTATTATATATTAAACAATATTCATTAAATAACATAACTAGGACCAACTTATAATGTAATCATGATAGAGTTGAAAAATAATAAAAATAATGCCTTTGTGGATCTGTTACATAGTAATAACTGCAGTCTTAAAATAATCCTGTAGTTAATAAGTTCACGGTTCTCATCTCAAAAACATCTGAATTAGACAAATTTGGCAATGTTGGAAATCCAGACACCAGTGTCTCACCACACACTATTAACCCATCCTCCCCGGATTAGTTGCTCATGGTTTAGACACACCCTTTTAAAAAAGAAGTAGTCAATAGCTTCTTTGCTTATTCATTCTGACTCTTCTCCCAGTAGTTCATCACTGGAAAGTCCAGAAGAGGAAGTTTAGCAATTCAAATGAGGAAATGTGGTTTAATTTTACAGTTCAATGTCCTCAGAGTTCATGAAGCAAAAATGTAGATACTTGCATAAGTAAACCTACTGAAGAAAAGGAGAGTACCTCCACACTAAAGTGTTGGCAAGGCACAGTTCACGTGAAATCAAAGCTGGTTTGTCAGATAAGAGCTTGCAACGCACGAGAGTCTTTGCCAAACACAAGTGATTTCCTTTTATAGGAAGATGTTTGCCAAATGTGTAAATTTTGTTCCCAGCTGCATTCAGACAAAAATCAGATGAAAGTATTTGTCTTCCAACAAGGTTTCTCACAGTGTTACACAAAAATTTGAATTGCTCATATATAGATCAGGAGGTGCTAAGATAGGATTATACCTACAACATGTGTATGCTGTAAATAATTCATATAAGTATTTGTCTCAACGTGCTGAGATATTATAATTCCTAAACTTATAAAGTAAACATCATTATGTGGTTTATACCCATATTCTGAATGAAATGAAAAAGAAAAAAAAAAGGATGGGGTGCTTTAGTTAAGAAGCAATAAGAAAAGTATGACAATTAGAAAAGGAGGCTAGGAAGGTAGGGGAAGGAAAAGCGAAAAGGACAGTGTCAACACTGGCGTGCAGCGCTGGTGGTATAGTGGTGAGCACAGCTGCCTTCCAAGAGAATACTGGAACAATGAAAAAAAAACAATGTGGCTAAGCCAGACCTCTGGCCCTGAAATCTGTCTGGGGGTATATAGGAGACAACAAAAAGACATTACTCTTGAATCAGTCATTTGGTAAAATATATCACTTCTCCGGTAAAGATGAACAATTACAGTATTTGAAAGATGAATCAATCTGTGTATCAGATCTAAGAATATCAAAGAAGGCAAGAATATATACACAAAGAAGTCTACATTCTTTCTAGTCTTAAATATAGATGACATTTAAACCTTCAGAAATATGCATACCATATACACTTTCTTAGTTTCTTGAAAGTGATACATGGCAAGAGGGGATTAAGCATTGGATAAAAAATTAATAACCTAAGATCTGTTGTATTGCAATATACCAATAGGTAGAACATGTGATTTTTAAGTGTGCCATTTATGGAAGCAACATAAAATAACCTAGAAATAAATCTAGCAAAAAGTGTGCAGAACTTCCATGAAGAAAATTTTAAGACTTATTAAGATCATAAAGAGAATCTAAATAAATAGGAAATTATACTTGGTTCATAGTTGGAGGATTTAATATTGTAAAGATGCCAATTCTCCCAAAGCTGATGTACAGATTCAATGCAACTCAAATCAGAATTCCAACAGACGTTTTGGTGAAATCTGGTAAGCGGATTCCAAATTGTATATATGTAAGATATCAAAGGACTTTGAATAGCCCAGATGGTCCTTAAGACTGCCGAGGTGAGGGGGCTTACTCCACCAGGTATCAAGACTTATCATAAAGACAGTTATTAACACGTCTTCATCTTAAGTTGACAGAAGGAACAAAATTAAGAAGCCAGGAAGGGAGACCCATACATATGTGGAAACTTGATATGTCACGGAAGTGGCTTTGCTGTCAATGAGAAGAGGTAGATTTATTTGGTTAGTGTCACTAGAACGATTAATACAGAAAACCAAGACAATTTACAAAAGAACATTTTAATACATGTAAGCTATAAATAACAAAACCAAACCATTTACCCACCACCCAGCTTAAAAATAGAACATTATCAAGACTTTTGAAGGCTCTTGTGTCCCCTCGTCAGATTCCTACATCGTATCATGTACAAAAATAAATTCCAGATGGATTAGAAAACAAAATGCAAAGAGCAAAACCCTGAGAATTTAAAAATGTCTTCGTAACTTCTAAATAGGAGAGGATTTCTTTACAATATCCAAAAAGGCACAAACCAAAAAGGAAAAGACTCATAAATTAGACTACATTAAAACTAAAAACTCTCAATTATCAATGGCACCCCATAGCAAACTGAAAAAAACAGGATGAGAGAAAATATTTGCAACATATGATGATGAACCAAGGATTGGAAACCAGAATAAAGAACTCTTAAAAGTATGAAAAAAAAAACACGATAGAAAAATGGACAGGATGAACAGACATCTCATAAAAGGGAAACTTGAATCATCAATAAATAGAGAAAGATGCTCAACTTCAGACCACGATGACATAATGTTTAGACTCACCCATTTGACAAAAAATTACAAATCTGGAAATACCAAGAGTACTAAAAACATTGCTACACCACAAATGGGGTTGTTAATTAGAACAACTACTTTGGAAAACAATTTGGCACTACCTAGGAAAAATGAAGAGGTACATAGCCTGTGACTCAGCAACTCCAGTTAGATATCCACCTTGGAGAAACCTGTGCATGCCTGCACCGGGAGACATGCATAAGAAAGTGAGTAAAAGCACTGATTGTAATAGCAAACCCCAGAAACTTCCCAAATGTCACCAATAGAAAAAGCATAAGCAAAGCTAGGAAGCACCCTGAGATGGATTAGTATCCATGATACTTACCAGTGAGTGTTCAGGGATGTGGGATTAACACCCTTAGGAGGAAGGGGAAGGAAGGAGGTCCACAAAGTGGGGAGAAGACAAGCTACCATAGCCTCAGGTGATCTCAGAATCCCCTATTGGAGAAGCTCTCAAACTGAAATGGATTGTCAAAGCTGTCCTCTGTTGAGTCAAAATGGTCAGGACTTTATATCCCACTTTAGTCCCTAACTAAAAGTGGGCCACACCCAACATGTCCTGACTTTGGGTGAGGAAGGAAACCTTCTGTGGAGGCAATCCCTGAAGGGGCTGACAGCAGAAGATTATCTGCTAACTACCCTCAGCACCTGGGACAAGCCCTTCCTTGAAAGGAAGATCTAAGCAGGGCACCTCCATGTCCACCATAGCATTGTGTATTCCCACAATGGAATACTATACAGCGGTGAAAAATAATGACCTATAGTAATGTGAATATAAGAAGAAGAAAAAAAAGCAAGAAATACATATAATATTCTTTCATTTAAAGTTCACAAACAAGCAAAATGAAATGATATTTTGCATAGGGATATCTATACCTATCTACATAGCTTAAAACTACAAATAAGATCAAAGTTTAAGTAGTTGTTACCTCCAAGAGGTGAAGGATAGAGAAATAGGATCAGACAGAGAGACACAAGAGCCTTCCAAAGTCTTGATATTATCCTATTTTAAAGGTGGGTACATGGTTTTTGTTATGCATAGCTTATACATGTTAAAATATTTTGTATAATTGTTTTAATTTTTAAAAGAAACATTTTTTCTATTTATTTCAGGAAAGACCGTTTTCCCAAATTCAACCCAGAACCAGGAGCGTATGTAGTAACCAAATCTGATCTCCCTACTCTGTAACCCCTGGTTGACTAAAATACTATCACACAGGCACTTAATTTCCATGGCTAACTTAGTCCAGCTCCCTGGCTATTTTGCCAGGAATATGTCATACTTAGAGAGTATTACTTAGCACCACTAAGAAATCTTTAATTGTATTTGTTGATGTAAAAATATTAAGGCTTCAAATCTAGGAAGCAAGTGTGTAGAGAAGAGACATTACAATGGTATAATTACTTATAATTAACATTTGAAAAGCCGAGACTTTGAAAGGAAAATAATTTGTCAAACGTGTGGAGTAATAACCATGCTAGAAATAAATCAGAATCCCAGATTCCCTTGCCAGTGCTACAAATTATGGAAGAGGAATTAACTGTGTGGTTTTTTTTTTAGCTACCACCCACTGGTGATCCTTAGGAGTAACAATTCTGGGGGCGCCTGAGTGGCTCAGTCGGTTAAGCGTCTGACTTCGGCTCAGGTCATGATCTCACGGCTTGTGGGTTCGAGCCCCGCATTGGGCTCTGTGCTGACAGCTCGGAACCTGGAGCCTGCTTGGGATTCTGTGTCTCCCTCTCTCTCTGCCCCTCCCCTGTACACACTCCATCTCTCTCTCCTTCAAAAATAAATAAACATTTTAAAAAAAGGAGTAAAAATTCTGTTAGCATAACAGGGCTACTAATCTTGCCAAAGTGCTCTGCAAGAGGGAAATACTACCGATATCAGAAAAAGCTGGTATTTCTAGTAGGTTTACCTTCTGAGAAGCCAAGTGCATCTGTTTAGCGGAATGTCAATACACAAGTTTATATTTCTTCACAGATGAGTGAAAGGCACAGGAAGCTAAAGCTGAACTGGCTCACATAGAGCTTTTCAATCACAACACACATTACTGAAACACAAGACTGGCATTTCACACTTCGAGTAACTTCTCATTTGCAGACACCTGCCATTTAGCTATAGGAGGTGAAGGCTCAGAGAAAAAACTACTTTGTGGTGGAAAGCAGACTTGGGGCTGCCTATTGTATTTTAAAAAGTTAAAGCTTCCAAAACTCTTTAGGAGACAAATTTTTTTTTTCCAAAAAAAGCTAAACATTACTAATAATGACACTACAACAAACTCAAGCGTTAAGCTACAGGAAGATGACTCCTTATTTGGAACTAACAACCAACAGGCCAAGACAAGCTACCCTACAAATAATTCTGTTAAAGACATAGGATGGTGTGAAGACAGAAGGCAGGGAGAGAAAACTTTCACCAGAGTTAAGGAGAAAGAAACTGTAGATACGAGATAACCCTTCCAAAACAACACCCTCCAGCAGTCTAGAGCGTGTAAGGAAAAACAAGGGCAGGGGCAAACACACTGAAAAGCTCCTGTGAACAAGATGGGATCCAGGGTAGCATAGCTTTTGAAGCTGAAGTTAAGCCTTGAGAATGGATCATTATTTGCAGCAAGCTTCTTAAAAAGAAAAAAAAAATCTGAGAAATCAGAGTTCCCCTTTTTTTTAAA
This sequence comes from Prionailurus bengalensis, assembly GCF_016509475.1. Classification (NCBI taxonomy): domain Eukaryota; kingdom Metazoa; phylum Chordata; class Mammalia; order Carnivora; family Felidae; genus Prionailurus; species Prionailurus bengalensis. The sequence goes on from NC_057348.1 coordinate 81,205,196, forward strand.
GTTTTGACTGATTAATGCTGGAAAGGCTCAAAAGTCACTTTTCTCTCCCTCATCAAAACCAAAACAAAAGATTTTTGCAACAGATGAAAACCAAAGCCTCAGCTGTGAAGGAAGTGTTCTCATTCACCCTGAGGAAGTAGAACAGCAAACCTGTCACTGTCTCACACTCCTCTTGCTAGCCCGCACAGGCTAGTGTTCTGGGCTGGTGGCGATGGGCTTGGAGCTTCTTTGGAAAACCGGAGGCTCGAGTTCACTGCTCACATCCTGCAAGCAGACCCCTGCCCTCTCGCGCTTCACATCTGAAGAGGCACGTCCACTTCGCTCAGAAACACACCTCACCAATGTGAGGACAAACTGTGCAACTGTTAAGTATTTTTATGGTGGCCTTCTTGGTGGCCTTGATTCATCTTTTCTCATAACGCAAGAACTTCCAGGAGCCCCCAGTCTTGGCAGAGCCCTTACAGGGGTGATGAACCTTCCCAGGCAGGTGAGATGCCAATGAAGCACGCAGAAGACCCTGTCCCACTCCCTGCAGCCTTGGACCGGAGGATCGTGCTCCTCCACGCCCTGCCCTGATGAGGTGATGCTGAGGTATCACTAGTGTCCTCGGCCTTTCTATTAAAGGCGACTGACTAGGCAACAAGTGAACCAGAAGCTGGAGGACTCGCCAGAATAAGCAGTGCAGTACAGCCGCGACCTTGCCCAGGGCTTGCCCCTCCGACCTGCACCAGTGCCCCGGGGTGAGGGTGGCAAAGCCCAGACTCCAAAGAGGGAAGCTCACCCTTTCCGCACCAACCTTCTCAGGTTGGCAGGGGCTGCAGGCAGCTCCCCCTCTGGTCAACGCCCCCTACCCCCTCCGGTCCTGGGAACCCCCTCGGCAGGAACCACTCAGACTCCACCCCTCGCCGGCCCGCACCTGCCCCCCGCCCCTGCCCCGGACGCGCGCCTCCAGCACCTGGGCCGCCGCCTCGGGCCCCGGCGGCCGCTGACGCCACCCGCTGCGCCCGCAGCCACGGTAGCACGTCCTTCCGTAGGTCGAAATCGGAGACCAGACGGAGAGCCATCGCCCGGACGCGGCCAGCGGACGGCTCGGGCCCCGCGCCGCGGGCATTCCCGGCCCTCCGCTCCGCGCGCCACCTCGCCCTTCTCCCCGGCGGCGCCCGCCCCTCCTTCCTCTCCCCCGCCTCCCCGCGCCGGCCGCTTTCGGTTCTGCTGCGGCCCGGCCCGGGAAGCCCGGGGCGCCGCCTCCTGCAGGCCTGCGCCGAGCCCGGAGCCTCGAGCTCGGCACCGCGGACTAGCAGGAAAGGGGACTGGGGCATGGCGACCAAGCCCACCCGGCGCGAACCCTCCACGTGCGCCCTTCGGGCGGAGGGCAGATGCGTGGAGGGATTTAAGGGCCATGGAGATGTCGCTGAACCGATGGTTTTTAAACTATGCTGCGCGTTAGAGGAGGCTCTAGGCTTATTTTTCTTTTCTTTTTAAATCCTCAGGTGCTTCCTCTGCAGCAAAGTTGGAAACCACTTGACAAGAGAGAGAGGTATTTTAGCGGGATCACCTGAGAAGGTTCTAGTTCATCGCGGGGCTCGAAGCCTGCAGTATCCCGGGCCTACTGACCCAGCTGCAGGGAGATAAGGTTTCATTAGCAGTATTTAGGTAGCATCGGGGAGCTTGTGAAGAAGATAGTTCTATTTTGAGGGAGATACTGAGACCCTGGAAAGGGTTAACAACCTTAACAGAAACAGGTCCTCTGCCAGTTCAAGAGGTTCCCTTTTTACAAAGGGAATTGTTTAGGATTTTATGAACTGGCTTTTACAAAGCCAGTTGAATTGTTGACTTGTTTAAGATTCCCGCTGTGACTAAGTGCTCTCATTCTTCTATCTTGGGCAGGACACCTTCTCATCCCCACCCCTACAAATAAATCTGGTTTTCTTAGTCTCACCACTTTGCTTTTTATATATACATATTATATATATAGTGTGTGTGTGTGTGTGTGTGATCTGATTTTTAAACTTCATTTACCTATTTTGAGGGAGAGTGCACGTGAGAGTGGGCGGGGCAGAGGGAGAGAGAGAATCCCAGTCAGGTTCCAGGCTGCCAGCACTGAGCCCAACACGGGGCTCTATCCCACCAACCCAGATATCATGACCTGAGTGGAAATCAAGAATCAGACTCTAAACCGACTGAGCCACCCAGGTGCCCCTAGCTTTCTTCTGTTTCCCATGAATGCACCCTCAGTAAGTTTAATGGGTGTTGTGCCTTTGGCACTGACAGATTCAATCCTGAACATCAACACCCAGTTATTACTCCCTAAAACAAGGCTACCCTCATGTCCCTAGGCAGAAGACCTTGAGTAACAGCTGACTGCCCTAGGATAAAGTGCCTACACTTTAAGGGACTTTCCAGCCTTTGCACCTAGAACTTCAGCTCCAGACTGATCTAATTTCCAGAAGCTGATTCCTCTGAAAAACAAAAACAAAAACAAAAACAAAAAGAAAACAAAACAAAAATCAAGTCCTTCCAATCTGGATCCACAAAACCTTCTCACAGCTTCAGCCCACAGCAATCTTCACAACCCTGAACTCCTAGAGAGATACTGCCAGTGTGCCTCATTTCATAGTCATATACTGCCTCAAGACGTGAATACCGAATCTCGAGTCTTGGCACATCCTTCTGCCCTTTTGCCTCCTATCAGGGGCACCTACCAGAGCACCTGAAAAGTGCTCAACAGTTATTGAAGAATAAAGAAATACAGTAATAGATGGAAGAAAGCTTTATCAGATGTTTCTCAAAGTTAGGCTCTGAAAACTGCCTGCCATGCAATCATCTAGGAAGTTGTTTTACAATTCTTAGGCTCTAGTATAGACCTGGGTGAGGCTCAGAAATGAGCATTTTAGCCAGAACCTCAGGTGATTCTTTGGTTAAGGTTTGAAAATTATCCTAAATCAAGGTAAAGGAAGCTATTGATTTGGCCCTAGAGACATGTGTCTCCACCTGAGGTAGTGGATGATTTCAGGTAGAACCCCACTACTTCCCACCACATACCTGGGAAAACCTTCCCACCTGTAAAGTGCATGCAGGTTTAACAAATGTTTAAGGAGGCTACTGATAATGCTGCTGCACAAAAGGAAGACCAATGAAGTCATGGGGAGCTACTACAACAAATGCTTCATACCAAATGAAGCTTGTTGCTTTTGTCATAAAGTCTTTCCTTGTCTATTTTAAAATTCAGTTGCGTTTCTGGTTCCCCCCCCCCCCATAGTTAACCTCTATTTTTACCAAGCAAGACTGATATTATCCTCATACATAATCCTCATCAAGCAGTGATTATATAAAAATTCTCTTCAAAATTAAGTAAAAAGGAACATAGAGAACATAAGAACCAAGATAGCAGAAAGATGAGGCCCAAACTATGGAGGAGTACATGAATGGCTGAGCTCTGAAGATCATTCGCTAGAGAAAAAAGGTGAATGGTGACTTACTGGTTTAAGATTTGTGAAGGGTTAATAGAAGAATCCTAGCGGATTATCCTTCAACTCCAGAGAAGACAGAACTGGAGACAGTGCTATCCTCTTTATTTAAAAAGCTGCCTCATTGATGGATGTGTTGACTTGATTATGGTTCTCATTTTGCAATGTATATGTGTATTAAGTCATACTGTACACTTTATATATAATTTCATTTGCCATTTACACATCAGTAAAGCTGGAAACAAAAGAAAGCTGCCTTACATAATCATTAGGCACTGGAATTGACTTTTGGGGAGAGAAGAAATATTTCTGCTTCTTGAGGATTTTAGAAATAAGCCACTGTCTTCCTTAAAATCAGCACATAGCACAGAATTGGAGACGTAAAGATCTTGTAATCAAGGCCTTTATTTTATAGAAGAAGAAACTGAGGCTCAAAAAGGTGAAGTGAGTGTCTGGTATAAAACAGCAAAGTTAATTAAGCACAAAGTTGGGGGCTCAGAACAAGTCTCCTGCTACTGGTGTTTGTGTTAATACATCCAGTGAACTGAGCTAAAGTACTCTTACCTTACAGCCTGACGATTTCTAGTCATCCAAATACCACACCCTGACTGGGGGTGGAATTCTCAGACCACAGTGAGAAATTGCAGAGCTTACAATCGGTTACACTTCTGGCTCTTTTGATTTTGGCTCGGATCATGATTTTGAGGTTCGTGGGATCAAGCCCCACGTGGGGCTCTGCAGTCAGTGCAAAGCCAGTTTGGGATTCTCTCTCCCTCTCTTCCTGCCCCTCCCTTGCTTGCACGCCATGTGCTCTCTCTCAAAATCAATAGATAAACTTAAAAAAAAAGTAAAAGTGAATCAGCTCAAAACCAAACCCTGCATTTTGGAGGCTAATCCTTTGAAAGCATAGCTGAGAATTTTTTCATGAAAATGAATAGAAGTTACCAGAATGTCCATTAGAATCTAAATGAAGGTAAAGTTCCTCTGCCCTTCACAGGAAATAATCATTAAAGTTCAGTAACTAAGATGCTCACTCACAACAAGGTAGATATATGTAGATATTGAGAAGGCTGCTTCCCTATAATAATTTATTTTTTAATGGAAATATTTAATATGTACTTAAGTAAATAAATATTTAATGTGGTGATCATTTGACTTCCCCCAAATCCACTTGCCCCCAGTCAGGTGGTAACATATCCTCTGGCTGGTGATTGATTTGGGAATGGGCAAGTGCATCAGTCAGGATTAAGTTCACCGGAGGTTAATGAAAACCTAAATTAAAAGTGAATCAAACATACAAGCTTTTATTTTCTTACATAACTGGAGGTGGGCAGTACAATACTTGTGAGGGCAAGTCCCTAAAGTTATCAGGGAGCCAGGCTTCTTCCAGCTTTTTGTTCTGCCAGCTCTTTGAGTGTATCCTCATCCTCATGATCTAAGATGACCGTAAAAGCTTCAACCTTTTTTGTTTGCGTTCCGGAAATCAGAATGGAAGACAGATAAAAGAGGATGCTGCTTCTCTTTTTAAGGGTACTTCCTGGAAGTTCTACCTAACATTTTTATTACATTTAATTGACTAAAACTTAGTTATATGGCCAAATATAGACGCAAGGGAAGCAAGGGAATCTAGTCTTTAGCTGGCGAGCCATATGTCCAGATAAAATCAGAATAATATTACTGAAGAGAGCAGAGAGAATGGATGCTCACAAGTAATTAGAGGTCTCTATCATGGGCCTGAAACCTAATCCTAGACAATGGGCTGTAAGGAAACCTATGCGATGTTATTTCTGGGAAAGATTTATCTACTCTTTAAAAAGGAGACATGGGAAAAGGTCTTTTTCAGCCTTTATGTATTTGAAGGCCTGCATATGATTCCTGGAACTTAACCAGTCTAGCTCTGGTCTGAAGACGGAATCCACAGATGGAATTGGGCAGAGCCCAGAGAAGTGCAAAGAAAGGGAGCCCTGGCATGTCATTCTTGGCACCCGCCCTACCTTTGGCCTTTCTGAGATTAAAGATAACAAACTTTCTATTGTTTAACACGATTGAGTCAGGCTTTTATTTTACTTGCAGCCAAGGGTCTCAGCTTTAAAGGACTATCATTTCAAAGTTCTGGTAGCTTCCACCAAACAGTGGTATGATCATAACAAGTTTTTTATTTGAACAGTTACATTGTCCTGTATCTTTGTATTATTCTTATTAACATAAAATGAAATAATGTGAATGGGGTCGGCATGGAGGGAAAAAAGCCCAGATAAGCAAAAAGAGTTCCGGAGCCCAAAAGACTTAAGAACCCCTGGATCTGATCACCCTTGAAACTCATTCTATCAGCACATTTTTCAATTACAGGAGCCACAGATTTCCTTTATTGTGTTAAGCCAGTTTGAATTGGATTTTCAGTTACTTTTGCTAACCGCACATCAAATCAGGGATTCTCAAACTTGAATAAGCATGCAAATCACCTGAGGATCTTGTTAAACTGTAGATTCTGAGTGGGCAGTCTGGGTTCTACACTTTAACAACCTCCCAGGTGATGCTGCCACTGCCGGTCCACAGATGACACCATGAATTGTAAAGCTCTGCTGCTTATTGCAATGATCTTTCCACCTGTGTATTCCTACTTTCCTTTCACCCCAAGGAGGGCCCGGTGAGGATAGGCTGGGATGTGCTAGGTGTGGAGACACCCCAGAGTCCAGAGAGAAGTCTAACATGGGGGTGAGTACAGATTATGTAAGTTAGAACCAGGCCATGGGCCACCAGTTCCAGTGGCAGACCACAGAAAATCAGGAACTGAAGGCAGGATGGTTTAGAAAAAAGGAAAAGGCTGGTAGTCCAGGACTTCCAGAAAGTACAGCCTGGTAAAAATTAAAGTGCCAACACTTTTTAGGGGAGATGCAAACACAAGGCAAGAAAGAGGTGAAGCAAGGCAGTGAATCAGAGTCTGCAATTTATCTTCTTTAATATTTACTTATTTTGAAAGAAAGAGAGAGAGAGAGCAAGCAAGTTGGGGAGTGGCAGAGAGAGAGGGAATACCAAGCAGGCTCCATGCCATCAGTGCAGAGCCTGATGTGGGGCTGGAACTCACAAACCGTGAGATCGTGACCTGAGCCAATGTCAAGAGTTGGATGTTCAACCAGCTGAGCCACCCAGGTGCCCCCAGAGTCTGCATTTTAACAGATTCCTGGATGATTCATGTGCACATTAAAGTTTGAGAAGAACAGTTCTAATACCATATATGAAAAAAAGAGTTGTCTTCTTCCTTTTCTGTTTGTTTGTGTCTGAATTATTGGTTTCAAATCTGTTTTGATATGGTGCAGAGCAGAAACCTCACTCCAAGATCCATGAGTACAAGAGTCCTTCAAAAAAATAGCCTGCTCTGTGCACATCAGAACACAGTGATCCTAATAAAATAAATGGACATCTAAGTCAAGATCTTCTTTACCTATGTTCAGACTTCTCAGTGTTTTATTTAATGTAACTCTAGTAACAGTATTAGAGATCTAAACAACTGGAGATGGAAAAAATATGACATCTTTCTAGAGAATTTTTAAAAACCTACAAAATGTTCAAGGTGGGTAATCCATATGTCCCTAATCACCAATTCCAAGTTGTTATGATAAGGATGTTTTTACAGTCATTTTTTAGTATTTTTAAATTCTGTCCTAAAAATTAAAATGAATCACATAACATCCCACACACTTTCTTCATCTAAGAAAGGAATCATACTTAGATATGCTTAAAAATAGAAGATATAGTCCTATTTCTTACCAGCTACAAATGGAAGTCCAAAGACTGTCTCAGCTGTTAACAATAGTTATCTCTGAGAAATGTAATTATGTGAAGTTTTTTAAACCTTTAATTTTTTAATTTTGAAAATAGCTTTATATATATATATATATACACACACACACACACATCTTCACTCTGATTTTGATAATAACAGTATTGTTCAAGTTTTAAGGAACCATGTTTGTGCCAATTTTTGCCCCTTGTTGTTGTGGAGATGGCTGAATGCTAAGGGATATCATATGGTTTTTTTTTTTAATGTTTATTTATTTTTGAGGGAGACTGAGACAGAATATGAGTGGGTTAGGGGCAGAGAGAGAGGGAGACACAGAATCCGAAGCAGGCTCCAGGTTCCGAGCTGTCAGCACAGAGCCCGACGCAGAGCTCTAACTTACGAGCTGTGAGATCATGACCTGAGCTGAAGTCAGACGCTCAACCAACTGAGCCACCCAGGCGCCCATCATATGTTGTTTTTACATGTTTCCATAGAGAGCTGACACTGTATTTAGCAGTGACTGATCGAATAACTTTAAATCTGCTTACTTATCATTTGTGATGTTAGTATGAGAGCCTCTCCCTGTAATTTGTTGAAAAGAAGACTGACGTAGATCTTTTAAGAAAATGTTATAAAGAATGATAGCCTTATGATTTTGAGGGAAATAAAGCACTGACCTTGAACAAGATGGACCAGACAACAGTCTGAATCCATTCTAAAGGAATTATGTCTGATTTAATCATGGGATAGGGAAGAAGTGGGATGAAACAGAAAGGGTACTGAACATTTCTGGCAGCAAGAATGCTTCACCAAGTTCCTGGGAAATTTACTGATGAGTAAATACTAAAACTGGGTGGAATTACTGTATCTCCAATAGGAAGAACAATAGATATACAAAATATGAAAAGATCATCCACAAAACATATAATCATGTGAAAGTTGGGCTGCCACCTGTAATACATGGATTTTGTCAAGACCAGGAAAAAAAATATTACATTCTATGTCAGAAAGCACTCCATTTCTAAGTGCTTCTTAGATTCTTTGTATTTAAACCATATCACGTTAACAAAAACTTAATCTGCTTACTTGTGATCTATTTCAACACGTGTTGTTCTTTCTCCTTCCTTGTTCTCCTTCCTCTTTTTTTTTTTTTTTTTGCCCCTAATTCCCTATACTCCCTTTCCTCTTCTGTTTCTAAACAATTACATCCTGGGGCGCCTGGGTGGCTCAGTCAGTTGAGCGTCCGACTTCAGCTCAGGTCACGATCTCGCAATCTCGCGGTCCGTGAGTTCGAGCCCCGTGTTGGGCTCTGGGCTGATGGCTCAGAGCCTGGAGCCTGCTTCCGATTCTGTGTCTCCCTCTCTCTCTGCTCCTCTCCCATTCATGCTCTGTCTCTCTCTCTGTCTCAAAAATAAATAAAATGTTAAAAAAAAAAACACAATTACATCCTTAAGCCATCAGATGGGGCAAAGGCAGGTAAGCATCTACACAGTGGGGTTGAGGGCAGGGTGTCTGCCAAAATTTGGATTTCAGAGCCCAAGAAGGGTGGATAAAGTGTTTGTGGGGTGGGAGGAGTCACCCAGTAGGAGGTATCAGAATCCAGTCCAATACAAACATTGCAGGCATCCATGTGGGTAGCAGAGGGGTGGGGGTTGTCCAGCATGGGGTATCACATTTCAAATGGCTTGGGAGGGCATCTGTAGGAGGATGAGAATGGCAGCTGAGATGAGAGTTTGGCTAGTTACAGGAGGATTGATCAGTTAAGTAAATATATTAAGAATAATGTAAGTTGTGTTACTGTTAGGCCAGGGTGTCACAAAAAAAGAGAAAAAAAGCTAAAATAAACTACATAGTGTTGGATTGGAATAGGAGGCACTGGTGTAAACTTATAATTTCCACTAGACAGAGAGATGATGATGACAGAGATAGACAGACATGTAGATGTAACATAAATGTGTATATGGGTAAACGTGTATACATATATATTCCCTAGTTCTGTCCACTGAAAGCCTGGGAACAGCAATACCTCCAATATCAGTTAACACATCTGGCACAAGAAAAAAACAAGATGCACATGAAACATCTCACAGTGCCAGAAAGCAAGAACATTATTCCAGTATGATTAAGACATGTCAGGACACAGAAGTCAGTGTGAAGGGGCTCCCAAATGGCCAAATCTGGAATAATCTGAGTATCAAAATAAACAATTACAACAAAGGATTATGAACTTAAAAAAAATAGGTATATTAAAATTTAACATTTTATTTGAACAAAAATCCATTTGAAACCAGGCAGCACCAAACTGGAAATGGTTAGAAGTGCTCTTCTGGGGGAAAATTTTTATAGAGAAAAGGAGAAAGCAGAGTAAGGAAATTACTGATTGGCTATAGCTTAAAGCTTGGTTGACTGTGATTGGTTTTCGTTGGGTTTTGATTTCATAACATTGAGTCATTTATAGACCTAGATTTTGATTTGCTTACAAAAGCCACCATGGCATTAGAGCCACTTTGGTCTAATGGCCTCCTTGTTAAATTGAATTAATTTAACAAACATGTTAAATAAAAAAGAAAACCGTAGGCACACACACACACACACACACACACACACAATCTGATGTGGAACAGGATATCTAGATAATTTCCAAGTACTGTCCCACAAAATACTTATTAAGCTTGGTATACATCACCTAAATCAAGGGATCAAAGTAAACAACATCATTAATGGAACAAATGGAAATTATAGTATATAATCACTCCCCAAAATGATAACCTTAATCTAATCACGAGGAAACATCAGACAAACCCAAGTGAAGAATATTCTACAAAATTATTGGACTGTTATTTTTGAAAGTGTCAAGGTCATGAAAGCCACTGAAAGACAAAGTATTTCAGACAGAAGGAGACTGAAGAAACATGGCAGTTAAATTCTCCCCACGATCACGACCTGGATATTTTGCTATAAAATTCATCTTTGGGTCAACTGAATAAACTTGAATGGGTCTGAGGGTTAGGCGGTAATGATGTTTTGAGGTTAGTTTCCCGGTTTTGATTGTTCTACTGTGTTTATGTAAGAGAATGTTCTCGCTTGTAGAAAATATATACTAAAGTTTTAGAGGATATTGGAACATCAGATTGGCAGTTACTCTCAAATGGTTCAGAAAAAAAGTTATTTATAGGATACTTCCAACTCTTCTGTAAGCTTGTGATTGTTTCAAGATGTGAAAAATATTTTTAAAACAAAAATATTTTCATGGGGTGTCTGGGTTGCTTGGTCGGTTGAGATCTGACTCTTGATTTCGGCTCAGGTCATGATCTTGAGGTTCATGGGATCTGTGCTAACAGTGTAGACAGAGCCTGCTTGGGGTTATCTTGCTCACTCTCTGCCCCTCCCCAGCCATCTCTCTCTCAAAATAAATAGATACATGTAAAAAAAATGTGTAAACAAAAATAAAAAATAAAAACAAAAAGATTTTCAAAATGACTGGTGTTTCAGAAGCTTTATAAAGTATTTTTTTTTTTTTTCGTTGAGGTCCCTGGGTGGCTCATTCGGTTAAGTGGCTGACTGGACTCTTGATTTCAGCTCAGGTTATGATCTCATGGTTCGTGAGACCCAGCCATGTGTCAGGCTCTGCACTGACTGCTCTAGCCTGTTTGGGACTTTTTTTTCTCTCTCTCTGTCCTCTCTCTCTGCCTCTCTGCCTCTCTGCCCAATTCTCCCCACCCCGCTCTCTCTCAAAATAAATAAATAAACTTTTATTTTTTTCCCATGGAAAAAACTATTATTTTTGTGTTAAGAGCAAACTTTAAATAATGACACGGGTGGGTGGATTTAAAACATCAAATTATCAGAAGATGTAAAGGCTTTAAATTAGATTACATTTAAAGAAATGCAAAGAAAGTTTCTGAACTTATTAACCTTGTGCTTTAAGAAGTATATTCTCCCTTAGGGCCCCTGGGTGGCTCAGTTGGTTGAGCGTCCAACTTTGGCTCAGGTCATAACCTCTACTGTTCCTGACTTTGGGCCCCATAATGGGCGGGCTCTCCGCAGTCAGCACAGAGCCTGTTTGGGATCCTCTGTCCTCCTCTTTCTGCCCTTCCTCTGCTTGCACTTTCTCAAAAATAAATAAACATTAAAAAAAAAAAAAGAAGTGAATACTCCCAAACTGACTGAAAATAAGCCATAGTCGAATAAAAGCAGAAGCATGATGGAACACTGTATTTTTTCACCTCTTCAATGACTTTTTTCCCTAATAGGAATCTTCCATTAACTGGCCTCAGGAAAAAAAAAAATTACTAAAATGAAACATTTTTTTTCAGAGCCATCATATGACTTTATTTCATAGGGAAATAGATGGAAAAAGATTAAATAATACCTATTACAGAAACACTTTCATTAAAAAATGTACACATTTTTTAAATGGCACTTAGCCATTTAAAAAGAAATATGTAACAGGTATTTGTGTGTGCAGCAACTTCTATGTCCAACTGCCATGTGTTTTGTATGCAGATTTATTATTTTTCTTTCAGATTTCTGAACAGAGTGGAAGCCATGAGAGAGAATATCTGAAGCAATTCATTAAAATCTTGGCAGCCTGACCCTGAGCTCCTGCTTTCCCTGAAAGCTGCCTTTACTGAAGCTGAACGCTCTCCCAGCAGTCCCCTCCACAGAAGACCTATTGTCAGGGCCTTTGGAGGGGCAATTCCTGGAGGAACCACATCAGTCAATCTAGGTCGTGAATAAACAAAACCTACATAAATAAATTACCATCCCGAAAGCGGTGGGTTAGTGTGTGCTTTCAATCCTCCTAGGAAAATACATTCAATTAAAATTAAATATTTTGTTGTAAGATGTAATGCTCCGATGCAGAAGATTCTGGTGTCCCTCCAGTGATTGTCAGCTGTTGGGGGAGGGGGGAATGACAGGCTGTCCTTCAGCTGTTGAATCAAATGAACCTCTTTTCTTGGGCAAGACTGTACACTGAAAATATGTAGGTAATCTAAAATAAAAGGTGTTTCTCCTTGCTAAGAATTGCATTTTTCACCTGTTTGTGGTTCCGAATTTTTTCCAGCTGCTCTCCCCTGCACTTGGCTTTGGTTATTAGGGCTGGGAATTTCCTGATTCCAGTGTTGCATGGTAGCCTTTTCACTCCCTCCAGTTTCCTCCCAGTGGCCCTATCTCTTTGGTGTCTTTGTTCTCAGCACAAAATAGTCCCTGCAAGCACTGATCAAAGTTCTATGAATACACACTGACTCATTAGCTACTTAAAGATCTTCCTTAAGCAGCTTCTTTTCAAATTTCAGTGGTGGTTTATTTATCTTACCATGAATCACCATATACAAAGGGAACATGAATTGACCTGAAGTATTAAAAAAAATCTGTATCATAGAAAATCTTTTTGAAAAAGATTTTACCGTGCCAAAAAAAGAAAGAAAGAAAAACCCCAAAAACGTAAACCTCTGAACCTTTCTCTAGGTGCATGCTAATATGGACTACTTCAGAGAAATAACTAGCTCAGTGCATTTCAAGAGGATCCAAGCAGTTAGTAGCCAAAATGACTATGTGTTTGTAGGTGATTTTTTTCAAGTTTAATTGAGGATTCCATTAATGTTCCCCCTTCAGTTCATTTAATTTTTGGAAATATATTAAATTTAAACCCTCCTCATTCTCAAAAATCCAAGATATTTATGTTAATTAAGACTGGTCTCTGGGTCTGTTGAAAGAATGGAAGAGGAATCAGATCTCTTGCTCTTAAAGAGAAATCAGAATACCATCAGAACACTTAGTCCTAATGGCAGCCTAAAGCCTGCAATGTGTCACCTTTCTCTCCAGCTTTCCAAATGTTCATCTAATCTGTGTCTACCCTTGGGAGCGGTTCCCCATGTAGGTGTTCTTTGATAGTATCAAATCCTCCTTGCTTAAGAAAAAACCTGATAGTCACACCATACTGGCAAAATGCTCCAGGAATCTCAAGAGGGTAAAGAATTTCGGGTATTAAAACAAACAAATAAACAAACAAACAAAAACAAACTAGCAAAGTAACAGGGTGATGTACTCAGTCCTTGACTGTGAGTTAAGAAGTTTGAATTCTTGGGGTGCCTGGCTGGCTCAGTCTGTAGAGCATGCAACTCTTGATCTTGAGGTTGTGAGTTCAAACCCCACATCGGGCACAGCACTTACTTTAAAAAAAGAAGAAAAAAAAAAAAGGCCAGAATTCTTGTCTCAGCTCTAGCATCTAGTTCTGTGACCTTGGGCAAGTCACTCAAACTTTCTGGACTTGGTTTCCTTGTTTGTAAGATAACAGAAGTTGGACTATAATCTTCGAAGTCCCTTTTAGTTATAAACAGTTCTATGATTCTGAACAGTAAGTTCTGTCAGTAAGTTCATATGTCAATAGAGGCTTCGGAGAAAAATTGCAACTCTAGTAACCAAAGAAACACCAGAATTTTAACAAAGATACCCTACACAGATATGCTGTACAAAGAAACCCAGAAAAATGGAATTGAGGATTAAGGAATATTAGGGACTTTTTAAAAACACCAATTTACTTCTAATCCTCAATCCCCCCTCCCCCCGTCTCAAAAAACAAACTGTAGGTTTATCCACAGTCCACTGGATAAATGCCTGATAGTTCTTTGGGGATAGTTAAACCCCTCTAGTTAATATAAGATTCAAGCAATGTTGCTAGTATTTGCTTTAAAATGACTTAGTTGGGGCGCCTGGGTGGCTCATTCGGTTGAGCGTCCAACTTCGGCTCAGGTCACGATCTCACGGTTCGTGAGTTTGAGCCCCGTGTCAGGCTCTGGGCTGATGGCTCAGAGCCTGGAGCCTGCTTCCGATTCTGTGTCTCCCTCTTTCTCTGCCCCTCCCCCATTCATGTTCTGTCTCTGTCTCAAAAATAAATAAACATTAAAAAAAATTTTTTTTAAATGACTTAGTTGAGGTTTTTTCAGTGTTAGACAAATCTATCTCCTTGCATATGGATTATATGGAACCCAGATAAACCAACCCTTCTGTCTTCTGTCCTTGGGTCACTAGTCTCTTTCAATGTATGTAGCTGAGTAGTCATCTTGCAAAAAAATTGATTTTGAAATAAAGACTCAGATGTCTAGTGACTGAGTCCACTCAGTTTCCCCTCTTTCATATATTTACATAATAATTTCAAGCCATAGGTAAAAATTAAAGACTGCTCTCTCCCAGTCTCTTTGATGATGCAAAGATCAAAAATTTCCAAAAGGAAAGCTTTCTTGCTGGGAATACTGATTCCAAGCATGACTGGTCCCTAAATCTGACTACTGAGACTGTGTGCGGAGGAGTGACAAGCTCTGTGCCCCTCAGGAAGTTGGGAAGCAGTCAGGCACTCTCAGCCAAGGACTAGTGTAGGGATGGGCTGGCCTTCCTATTGAGGGCTGGGTCACCAACAGCTGACATTGGAATGTACATCAGAGTTACATCCTGTTGAAGTGAAAGACAAGTTCTATTTCCAGGAATTGCTTTCTGCAGCCCCCCCCCCCAAAAAAAAAAGCAGAAGGAAGTGGGGTTGAATACTGTTATAGCTCTGGTTAGTGAAGGTGCAACTTGCCCTTGGAATCAGAATCTTGTTGGTTAAAGGGTGAGGCAGGGACTGGCCTGGGGCATCCTCCCTCTCTACACCATCTCTAGTACATAGCTCCCCTTCACTGTTTCAGCTCTCCCAAAATTCACTGGAGAGCATGCCGGACGCAGGGAGGTCAAGAGGCAAATGGGGAAAGAGTTGTGGGACAGGGTAGTGGAAAGGACACATGGTAATGGTAGGGATCAAATCTTTTTCAGGCTCTCTTGTCCTCTTTCCCTCCTTCTTAGGTCCCTCCTCCTGCTCCATAAGCGAATGTCATGACAGCAATAGAGAACAGCTTTGTTTTCCCGGCACACAGTATTAATCACAAATTGGAATATCTCCGATTTGAGCATTTTATCTGGAATGAGATCTGACTCCCAGAGAAGAATGATTCCTCTCCCCAAATGCAAGTCCTGAGGTGGCGAGAGGTGCACCCCCTAAGGAGTCAGAGGAATGAGCTCTGTGCTCAGCCACTACCCCATGCTGCCCACAGGATGCCCAGCCCAGTCCCCACCTTACCATTACCCAGTGAAATTCCAGTTCTAAATGACACCTTTAATATGTATGGGAATCTCCTGGAGGGCTTGTTAAAACACGGATTGCTGGGCTCCAATCCCAAAGCTTCCTATTTGAATTTCTAACAAGCTCTCAGGTGATGCTGATGTCGCTAGTCTAGGAAAATGACTATTCCCACACATAGCAGGCATTTAACAAACATTTGTTGTTCATTTTCATAATGGGAGATCAGGGTTGAGTGCTGTGGAACATAAAAAAAACAGGAATCAGTTCATTTGCATTTGGGAGTTTATAGCTATTTGTTGTACTTTTCCTCACTCTGTTTCCCATGCTGTTGATGCAATTTTAGCAATTTTCAGGAAACAGCTGTTACTCACCTCCTTGAAAGACAATGAAAATTTAATAATAGGTAAATTGATATTTTTGGAAGAAACTAGTGTTTCCTATATATCTGTGATAGCCATGCCTCTAACATAATTGACAATTGAAATTTTAGGGGTGATGTCAATTGACATTAAAAAAAATTAAAGTATACGTGTCAACTGACTTTTCAAATCTTTAGGAAAACTTATCATTTAAAAAGGTCCAGGTGTAGAGCGCCTGGGTGGCTCAGTCGGTTGAGCGTCTGACTTCGGCTCAGGTCATGATCTCGCGGTCTGTGAGTTCGAACCCCGCGTAGGCTCTGTGCTGACCGCTTAGAGCCTGGAGCCTGCTTCAGATTCTATGTCTCCCCCTCTCTCTGCTCCTCCCCCACTCATGCTCTGTCTCTCTGTCAAAAATAAACATTAAAAAAATTTTTTTAAAAAGGTTCAGGTGAATTTAAGATACAAAACAGATGAACATAAGGGAAGGGAAACAAAAATAATATAAAAGCAAGGAGGGGGACAAAACATAAGAGCCCCTTAAATACAGAGAACAAACTGAGGGTTGCTGGAGGGGTTGTGGGTGGGGGGGAATGGGCTAAATGGGTAAGGGGCATTAAGGAAGACACTTGTTTGGATGAACAATGGGTGTTATACATAGGGGATGAATCACCAGAATTTACTCCTGAAATCATTATTGCAATATATGCTAAGTTGGATGTAAATTAAAAAATAAACAAATACAAAATAAAATAAAATAAAAAATTACAAAAAAATAAGAAGCAAAGTAAACAATGTGTTTACTCTGCACAGCAAACAATCAACAAAATTAAAAGGCAATCTACAGAATGGGAGAAAATATTTGCAAATGACATATCTGATAAAGGGTTAGTATCCAAAATATATAAAGAACTTATAAAACTCAACACCACCAAACCAAATAATCCAATTAAAAAATAGGCAGAAGACATGAACAGACATTTCTCTGAAGAGGACTTTTAGATGGCCAACAGATGCATAAAGAGATATTCAATATCACTCATCATCAGGGAAATACAAATCAAAACTACAATGAGATATCACCTCAGACCTGTCAGAATGGCTAAAATCAAAAACTGAAGAAACAAGTGTTGACAAGGATGTGGAGAAAAGGGAACACTCACACACTGTTAGTGGGAATGCAAACTGGTGCAGCCACTCTAGGAAGAGAGAGAGGGAGAGAGAGAAACCAAGAAACAGACTCTTAACTATAGAGAACTGAGGGTTACCAGAGTAGAGTTGGGTCGGGGGATGGGGTTGGGGATAGGTGATGGGGATTAAAGGATACACTTATGATGAGCACTGAGTAATGTACATAATTGTTGAATCACTATATTGTATACCTGAAACTAATAAGACCCTGTATGTTTACTATACTGGAATTAAAATAAAAAACTTAATTAAAAAATTAAAAATAAAAATAAAAAAATAAATAAGGTCCAGATGAATTAAGAGTACGCTTACCATGAGAAGCAGTGAGTAATGTATAGAATTGTTGAATCACTATTTGTACACCTAAAACTAATGTAACACTGTTAACTATATTAGAATTGAAATAAAAACTTAATAAAAAAAGGTCCAGGTGATTTGCAAAGATTTACACCAGAACTTACACAAAACAAAACAAAACAAAACAAAAAAACAGAAAGAAGCATTTCTGACCTGAAGAAATCTTTTCTGACTCAGATGGTCATTTTTTATTATAGGCCAGAAAAATATTAGAGTCTGCACAGTGCAGCTGAGGATTGCTGGGTTTTTTTTCATGTCATTTCTTTGGCTCATCTCCTTTAGCTTCAAGCCTGAACACAGTTAGTTAAAAGAAAGTGGATTATTTAAAACTTACCTTTGTGGCTGATGATCTGTTCTCCAAACTCTCTCCTCTTAGACATACACACCTTGGGAAAAAACACACAGAGTATGTGAAAAATGTGTATTCCTCTCTACATTGATGACTGAAATCACTTTCAGTGATTCAGATTAAGTGATTTCAGATATTTGTCAGGACCACTGACGTGACAGTATATTTTTTTTATAACTCTTTCGTGCTCAAAAAACTTTACAGACTTTTTAACTGAATCTTTGTACCATCCCTCTGAGGCAAATGAGGAACAGGTGTAATTATCCCCTCTTCACAGATGGATAGGCAGACACAAAGGAAGGGACTGAAATCCAGCCCAGAAGGAAATCCAGCTAAGGGCCCAAATAATTCTAATACAATCTGCCTCTCCTATCAATGCCATTTTCCTTTGATTCATGAAAATGTGTTGTGGGAAACTCTGAAGGCATTATTTTTCCATTCTTCAGTGATGTCCCAAACTCTGTAGGGACATCTGAAGAGAGGAAATGATGACAGTGGTAAATGTGGGCAGCAGCAGTGTGAGTCTATGAAACCAAAATTTAACCTTCCTGAATAATATGATCAAGGTCTATGCTGCATTCCATCAGTACCTGATCAGCCCGCACCATGCTGTTATTTGCATAAAAGCAGACAGGGTGTAGGGTGCGGGCGGGGTAGTATTAAACTAATAGTCATAATTGCACAGCTGCAAACCTCTAAAAGTACCCAACATTTGGGAAGTACTAAGGTACCGGGAATTTTTCTGAATGACAATAGCTTTCAGTGCAACAGGCTTAGAAAATATGCTGTTCCTGACCAGAAGCCAGACTGCTGACATGAAAGTGGAGAGGAGAATACAAGGGCCTCAAACTCTGCACTATGCAATGCCTTTCACATGGTACTGTTTTCTTAAGAGATTCCTATTGGGGCACCTGGGTGGCTCAGTCAGTTAAGCATCTGACTCTTGATTTCGGCTCAAGTCATGATCTCATGATTTGTGAGATCAAGCACTGCGTCGGGCTCTGTGCTGACACTGTGGAGCCTGCTTGCAATTCTCTCTTTCCCTCTCTGTCTGCCCTGCCCCACCTCTCAAAATAAATAAATAACTTTAAAAAAAAGAGATTCCTATTACAGAAACTGCGACTTTAGGAATTACTGGTTTTAATAATCTCACCGTCTAAGCAATGGACACGATGACAGGAAGTCTCCAGACTGTCAGCTTCCACAAGGCCCTCACATATCCCTAGCATCTGAGGTCTTCCAGAAGCTGCAGCCCATCCCAGCGTCCCAGTTCCCCCAATCTCATCCCTGCCCTTCATACCTGCCAACCTCCCTGGAGGCTCTCCTCCCCAGAAGCTCCCTCCCAGTGAACCTGAGACTGTAGGGAATGAAGGGTGACGGAGCCTTCAGAGGGTGGAGCTCTCAAAGGACAAAACTTCAGGATTTCCCTGGGTTTCCCTTCCTGTAAGTGCTGTTCTTCACCACCAAGTGGAGTAACTTTTGAAGTGTGGAATTCTATTCAAGAAGGGGATGGAGCGGAAAAGAACAAAATTCTCAAAAGATACAGACTATAAAGTGGGTGACTTACTGATCCAACAGGGGTTTGCCTGAAATTTCAGAAAATAAGAATAAAGAAAGATCTTATCTATGCACTGTTCCTTCTAATATTTTAAAATCGAGAAGGTAACATGCTCATACATGAAAACCTACGAAGATGGCATATATAAAGATATAAATAGGTATTCACAGGGAGGCAAGTTACTCTTCTAATCAAGTTAAAACGTACAGCTTACTTAATCGGACACATTTGATGTTCTACCTAATTGTGCAGCAAGATAATAAGACACAACAGTAAGGAGATCATTGAAAAGAAAAGTAATTGGTACTACCTGACACAGCTTGACCAACATTTTCGGTTTATTTTTTTAACTTTGATAGTTCAGTATAATTTGCCACCATTGATCTTTCCATAATGCCATGAGTGCTTTTGATTATCAGCATTCACACAGATATATTCATACTGGGAAAAGAAAAAAGAGTGTGTGGGCACCTGGCTGGCTCAGTCAGTAGAGCACGTGACTCTTGATCATGGGGTCATGAGTTTGAGCCTCATGTTGGGGGTAAAGTTTACTAAAAACAACCCCAAAAAACAAACAAAAAACACCTCAGAAACAAAAAAAAAAACAGTTAAAAAAAAGACTATTAAAAAAAAAACCCTGCTGAATCAAATTCCTTTTCACTCAGAAAGGTCTCTGTCCCTCCCCACAAACTTATGTCCCTATTCCTCATGAGTTTTCATCCTCCCTATCCCTGCTACATTGGCGATTTTTATTCAAGTTATCAAATGAAAAGAATTGCCTAAAGCATAAGAAAAAAAAATCAGGCCCACTCAATCAGTCTTGAGGGGAAGAGCTGAGGAAATCTGTATTTAACAAGCAGCAAGGTAATTCTTCTTTTTTTTTTTAGTCTTTATTTATTTTTGAGAGAGAGAGAGAGAGAGAGAGAGAGAGAGAGAGAGAGAGAGAGAGACAGAGCATAAGCAGGGGAAGGACAGAGAGAGAGAGAGGGAGACACAGAATCCAAAGCAGGCTCCAGGCTCTGAGCTGTCAACACAGAGCCCAATACGGGGCTCGAACTCACAGACTGCAAGATCATGACCTGAGCCGAAGTTGGATGTTCCAGGTGCCCCAGCAGCAAGGTAATTCTTACCAGAAAAGTTCAGGAAATACTGGACTATGGGGTCCCTATTTTCCAAGTCAAAATCAGAGCTCACAGATTTTTTTTACTTGTTAGTGAATTTATTTACAACACATGTTTTATTAAGATATACTTACTTACCTCAAATACTTTTATAAATAAAGTGGAATACAAATTAATGGCTTAAAGATATAGATAATAAATTGCACATTGACATCTTTTAATAAAATTCCCTTTTGGTTTTTCCAGAGATGACTCTACGTGAAATGAGAACCATCCAAAACATATGGCTGCTGGCTGGCTAGGTAGGAGTTCTGCCCTGAGAGGGGTGAAGATCAGGGGTGTGAATGGGGAAGGGCAGACAAGAGCGTTGGCACAGAAAAAGGAGAGGCGAATGAGAACAGACTGGATCTGAGGCTGGGAAGCAAAAGGAGAGAGTGTTTTGGAATCAAGGGGCCAGGACTGTGTGGGTGGTGGGGCAATCACTACTATCAGCATCTTCCACATAATAACCCTGAGCATCTGCAGGTATGGCTACTGCTGTATCCAATATACCCTTTGGATACAGAATAAGGTCAGAGAAGACAAACACTAGGACGTCAGTTTCTTAAATAGCTCCCATAAAAAACAACATAGCTGATTTACCTTCAGAGCCACTCAAGTTAGAACTGGATTTCAACAGAAAGATCGACTGTCCCCAAAGAAATATATATTCCTTTAGGAACGAAGGGAAAAGATCATCTATCATGAGCTTGCTCTGTATTAAGTACTGTGGAAGTAGCTCTGGTGTATGGGTCCGATATTCATTCAACAACTCCTTCTTCAGTGTCTGTCAAGGCTAATCACTGGGTTAGGTGTTAAGAATACACAACACAAAAGAAATGGTCTGTGCCCTCATGAAACTTTAAAAAAAAATTTTTTTTTAACGTTTATTTTTGAGACAGAGAGAGACAGAGCATGAACGGGGGAGGGTCAGAGAGAGGGAGACACAGAATCCGAAACAGGCTCCAGGCTCTGAGCTGTCAGCACAGAGCCCGACGCGGGGCTCGAACTCATGGACCGCGAGATCATGACCTGAGCCGAAGTTGGATGCTTAACCGACTGAGCCACCCAGGCGCCCCTCATGAAACTTTTAATACACTGCAGATAGACATTTAAAAATAAACACATAAATGTGGGTTGCGTAGTGAGTTTAAAATTTATAGTCACAGCCCAGATGTGCTGGAATGTGCCTTTATCTTTTTCTGATGGAATTCAAACTTAGCTCTTGAGTCCCCTTTCTGCTGATGGAAGGAAAATGAGCTCAGTCTTGCCACTTGAAGATAACTCAGTATCTTTCCATTTAAAACTAGTAAATATTCATTCTGATTCAAAGTTTTCCTTCCCCTTCTGTTTCCCTTTTTTTTGAGGATTAGCAACTTCCCCAGGAACCCTAACTACCCTGCAGCATTGGTGCATGAGGGGCCTCTGTAGTGTGGTTGTCCACATGGTCGTTGGTGGGTCACATACATGAGCTGAGGTACAGTCTATCGCAAGTGGTATATGGCATCCACTGGTGGTGTCCATGGTCCCCACCATTGCTTCCAGCCTCAAGGTTCGCACACAAAGTCTCCCCTGGTTGCATGGGCATTTTGCCACCACCCTCAAATCCTTCAGGGGCTTAAAACCTCTCAGCAATTTCCTCACACCACTCTGACATGTGCAGTGTTCTAGAATGCTGCCCTCACTCAGACCATCTGCCAAAACTTACTCAGTCCTTGTTACCCAGGCATCCTATTGGCTGGGTGCTATTCCAAACTTGAGATTCATCTAAGTAAATCCAGATATTGCAATGACCTCCCTTGGTTTTGCCCCGTAGGGGACCGGGTGCCGGTGCTTCTTCTTGGCACCCATTGGCATCTGTGCTCCACTCTTGGCTCCTCTCAATCTCCTCTCCTTGTCTGTTTGGAGGATAGATGGGGCACAAAGATTTTACAGATCTGTGAAATCAGGATGAATGCAAAACGAAGACATAGCCTCAGCCTCTCAGTTACAGGTGAGGGCTGAGTAAAGACCCGCATATATACAGGATGACCTTGGCCCAGGAGCTTTGTCCTCCCCAGGGAGAAAAGAAGGGGAAGAAAAAGTAAATGTAACTTGGTGTTTAGTCACAAGAGACAAAGTTCCAATGTGCAAATGATTATCACAAACTGTCAAGTCTGTGTCATCCCGTTCCTAGCTGGAAACCATGGTTTACGTGTTCTTTAGAATTCAAAGTCACATTCATGCACTCCTGACTTTTTGGAATATAAACTGGGGAAGCCCACTACATTTACAAATTGTTACCCGCTCCTTGAAGGAAAAGTAGAGGATGGTCTGACACTGTATCCGTAACAAGAGGCCCAATGGAGTTTAGAGAGCAGGAAGGGCCTGGGGCAGGAGACAAGCTTTCTCAGCCTGACAAGCACACCTCAGCCAGTCACAGGGTGCTCACAGCCAGCTGGGATCCACCAGCAAGGCCGCCTCCCCTGACCTCTAGCTGTTATCACCAGGGCCCAAAATAATACCACCACATTGGGTGAAACCTGACCATAATGTGCATGAACACTTTCTTTAATATTTAAATCTGACTTGCAACTACACTACAGCAATGTAAGCAGCAGAATCCAGACTATGAGGAAAGCTACAGGTCAAAAATAATCTGTCTTCTTAAGTCTGAATAAAGAGAAAAGTAATATACAGATTGAAGGAGAAATAATCACAATGTGAGAGATTAGATCCCGATTCAAAAAAAGAACTAAAAAAGCTGATGTTTACACAGCAACAGGAAAATTGAATACCAACTGCCTATTTAATTATATTAACGAATTTTAGGTGTGATGATCCGGTGATTATTTTGTGAAATGTTCATTTCTTCTAGGGAAATATGCTTCAGGTACCTAAAGATGACATGATATGAGGTAATGTGCTTCAAAGTAATACAAAAGGGGGAGTGAATGAGGGAAAGAATAGAATAGGACTGGCTTTAGGTTAATGGACATTGGGACTGAGTGATGGGTACATAAGAATTCATTGTACTATTCTCTCTATTCTGTGTATATTTACAAATTTCCATAGCAAAAGTAAAAAACAAACAAAAAAACTACTTAGAACCTGTCTTGCAACTCTACCCTTCATATATAACTGTGTGTGACTACACTGGTACTACTAGGTAAACCGTGCCAGGGAACTTTTTTAAGAACACATTTGCAATGTATTCTTCACACACAAAAAGTGAAATGCAACTGGATTCTATTCAATTTAAGAAGAATAATATTGTTGGGGCACCTGGGTGGCTCAGTCGGTTAAGCATCTGACTTCAGCTCAGGTCACGATCTCACTGTTTGTGAGTTCGAGCCCCGCGTCGGGCTCTGTGTTGGTAGCTCAGAGCCTGGAGCCTGCTTCAGATTCTGTGTCTCCCTCTCTCTCTGTCCATTCCTCACTCATGTTCTCTCTGTCAAAAATAAACATTAAAAAATATTTTTAATAAAATAAAATATTTTAGTTGGTGCACCTCGTTTCTCTTTCTCTTCCTAAATCTTTTCTGTTATAGAAAAATTGACATATACACAAAAAATAGGGTGAATATTTGTAATGAAATCCCATGTACATATCTCCTGGCTTCAACAATGACTGATTCATGACCAGTTTTGTTTCATCTATATGCCTCACTTCTCTCTCATTCGTGAAACTAAACACAAATGTCATCTTGTTTCACATGTAAATATTTCCATTTGTATTGCTAATAAAAAAGGCCTAAAAAACCCCACAATACTGTATCTCACTTAAGTAATAAGTTATTTCTTGTTAGCATTAAATAATCCAGTTAGTAAACAAGTTTCTCCCATTTTAAAAAACAATTCGTTTGTTCAAATCAAGATCCAAACACTACAGTTTAGACATATCTCTTAATTTTTTTTAAGTTTGTTTATTTTGAGAGAGAGAGCTGGGAAGGGGCAGAGAAAGAGGGAGAGAGAGAATTTTAAGCAGGCTCCACACTGTCATGCAGAGGCCAATGCGGGGCTTGATCCCATGAACTGTGAGATCATAACCTGACCCAAAGTAACTCTGGGAGCTTTGTATTAAAGATGGCAGAGCCTTGGGGCACCTGGGTGGCTCAGTTGGGCAAGCGTCCCACTCTTGATCTCTGCTCAAGTCTGGGTCTCAGGTTGTGAGTTCAAGCCCCACGTTGAATAAAATATGAATGAATTAAAAAAAGAACGAATAAAATAAAAAAAACTAAAAAATACATAAATAAAGAGAGCAGAGGCTCCATCACCCTTGGTTCCTAAATGGCTGTAACAAGCATAGTGCTCCCATCACCACGATCAACCATACACAAATACTTACAATACACAAATACATTATCATCACTGAACAAGAAGTTTACTTTTATGATGTTAAGCCACTGAGATTTGGGGTTTTATCTCTCATGGAGGCTAGTACACAGGTCAATTGCTAGGTGGGATGTTGCAGTGTATATTCATGGGTGAGAAATCATTGCAGTTGTGAAATTAGAAAATGTTTCATGGGGAAGGCGGATGGAGCTTGAGCTGTATTTTGAACTATGAGCTGTATGTCAGTGACTAACTGGAGAGAAGGGGTGGGAGTGGGAGTTACCAGAATAGGAGACTAACAAAGGAACTACAATAGGAGTTCACGTGCAGCCAGGGAATGGGGGGACCACCTGATGAGCAGGTGCAGGTTGGGGAGAATGGGAAATAAGGATGAAGAGAAGAGTGGGAGTAGGGTATGAAAGATCCTTGAGAATTTAGGACCTGATTCAACAGCAGCCACTGAAGTTTCTGAAGAGTGCCTGTCGAAAGGTCTATATTAGGAAAGTCAGTGAGACAAAAGAGTGCAGGATGGACCTGAAGGAAATAGATTAAATCTGAGTGACAATCCAGTTTAGATAACATTAGAGATTATATTGGTAAAGGCAGTAGAAAAGAAGGGGTAAATGCAAGTGTCATCTTAAAGCAAAAACCCATAGGGCTGGACAACAGAAGAAAAAACATGAAACTAAAAGATTATTCAATCAGTAGATCTATGTCTAGTCCCATATATAATAGTAACTCCTCAAACTGTTCAAAGTTCTATTGTTTGAGACATAATATTTAATATCTGTAAAATGAAGGGATAGAACCAGATGATCCCAAAGTTATTTCCATTTATAGAGCCCTTTGGTTATGAAATCATAAAGGAAAACATAAAACAACACAGGTGACACATCCAGTAGGAGGTAGAGAAGGGGTAAGTGTTCCACTGGATGGCTGAAACAGTTTGTTCGAATTGTTGCCAATCTTTTGTATTACAATGTAGCAATGCATGATGCAAAAGTACTTAGTCTCCAAGATTTTCACTAACATCTTGCCTTTTTTTTTTTAAGTTTATTTATTTATTTAGAGAGTTTGAGCACGTGTGAGCAGGGGAGGGGCAGAGGGAGAGAGAGAGAGAGGGAGAGAGAGAATCCCAAGCAGGTTCCACACTGTCAGCGCAGAGCTCACTGCGGAACTCGTGAACTGTAAGATCATGACCTGAGTTGAAGTCAGATGCTTAACCCACTGAGCACCCAGGCACTGCTGGAAGTTTGTACCTTTTAATCCCCCTTATCTATTTCTCCCACCCATCTCTCACCATCTCCCCTCTAGCAACCACCAGTTTTGTTTTGTTGTTTTTTTTTTTCTGTATTTAAGAGTCTGTTTCTTTGTTTCTTTGTTTCCTTGTTTTGGCTCTTAGATTCCACATATAAGTGAAATCACATGGTATTCATCTTTCTCTTTCCCTTAGCATAATATCCTCTAGGTCTATTCATGTCGCTGCAAATAGCAAGATCTCATTCTTTTTGATGGCAAAGCAACGTTCCGTTATATGTATGTGTGCCACTTCTTCATGCATTCATCTATTGATAGGCACTTGAGTTGCTTCCATATCTAGGTTATTGTAAATAATGCTCCAGTAAACATAGGGGTGCATATATCTTTTCAATTTAGTGGGTTTTTTTCCTTTGGGTAAACACCCAGTAGTGGAATTACTGGATCATAGAGTATTTCTACTTTTAATTTTCTGAGCAACCTCCATACTGTTTTCTTCAGTGGTTGCCATAAATTTACATCTCACCAACAACGCATGAGTGTTCGCTTTTCTCCACATCCCCACCAACACCTGTTATTTCTTGTCTTTTTGATACTGGCTTCTGACAGGTGTGAAGTGGTACCTCATTGTTGTTTTGATTTGTATTTCCCTGATTAGTGATGTTAAGCATCTTTTCATGTCTGTTGGTCATTTGTATGTCTTTTTTGGAAAAATGTCTATTGAGGTCCTCTGCCCATTTTTTCATTGGATTGCTTATTTATTTATTTATTTATTTATTTTGGTGTTGACATGTGTAAGTTCCTTATATATTTTGAATGATAACCCCTAATTGGATATATCACTTGCAAATATCTTCTCTCATTTATTAGGTTGCTTTTTGTTTTGTTGATGGTTTCCTCTGCTATGGGGGGAAAAAAAACAAAAAAATAAAAAACAAAAAAAAAAAAAAACCCCAACTTTTATTTTGGTGTAGTCCCAATAGTTTATTTTTGGTTTTGTTTCTCTTCCCTGAGGAGACATATCCATAAACATGTTTCTAAGGATAATGTGTCTTTTCTTTCTTTTAGGAGTTTAATGGTTTCAGGTCTCACATTTAGATTTATCATCCATTTTGAGTTTATTATTGTGTAAGTGGTCTAGTTTCATTCTTTTGTATGTAGCTGTACAATTTTCCCAGCAGCATTTATTAAATATTCTTTTTCCCATTGAATATTCTTGCCTCCATTGTCATAGATTAATTGACCATATATGAGTGGGTTTATTTTTGGGCTCTCTATCCTGTTCCATTGCTGTTTTGTTTTCTTAGATTTATAATTATTCATAGATTTGTTTCATTTTGTATCACTTTATAAATAGGAAGGTTACTAGATGAAACTATTATTTATTTTTTTTTATTTCTTTAAATAATCTTCACTTTCTATGGGGCGCCTGGGTGGCGCAGTCGGTTAAGCGTCCAACTTCAGCCAGGTCACGATTTCGCGGTCCGGGAGTTCGAGCCCCGCGTTAGGCTCTGGGCTGATGGCTCAGAGCCTGGAGCCTGTTTCCGATTCTGTGTCTCCCTCTCTCTCTGCCCCTCCCCCGTTCATGCTCTGTCTCTCTCTGTCCCAAAAATAAATAAAAAACGTTGAAAAAAATTTATAAATAATCTTCACTTTCTATATGGGGCTCAAACTCATGACCCCAAGATTAAGAGTCACATGCTCTTCCAACTGAGCCAGCCAGGCGCCCCTGAAACTGTTTTTCAAAGTAAACTAAGAAAGTGCTAATTTCCATCCTGAAAATAAGCCACTGAAGGGCAAATAGAAAAACTAGTTCCTGACATTCAACAGTTTTCAGGAGTCCACCATTGCCTTCCTATGGCATTAAAGAAAAATATAGCAGGTATTTATTTTAAAAACTTATAAGGGTCTTGGACAAGCTATGGAGACAATATACCGGTTCAATTATGCTACAGCATGGACACCAAGATGGATGAAATCAAAGAAGAAATGGGTTCACAAACATATACGACAAAAGACTGGTATCCAGGTTACACACAGAACTACGGCTCAAAAATAAATAAATAAATAAACAAACCACCTAATTAAAAAGCGGACAAAGATTTAAACAGACATTTCACAAAGATAGGGCTATAAATGGCCAATAAGCATGTCAAAAGTACTGAACATCATTAGTCATCAGGAAATGCCAATGAATACCACAATGTGTTCATTGTGTACCCACCAAAATAGGTAAAATTCCGAAGACTGACAACACTAAATGTTGGCAAGAACGTGGAGCAACCAAACCTCATACGTTGCTGACAGAAGTGCGAAATGGCACAATTTTAGAAACGGGTCTGGTATTTGCTTATAATATTAAGTATACACCTATGGCTCAGCAATTACATTCCTAAATACTTACCCAAGGCAAAGAAAAATAATATTCACAACACTTGTACAAAAGTGCTCATAGCAGCTTTATTCATCATGGCCAAATGTGAAAAACACTCAGGTTTCATCAATAGAAGAACGGATAAACCAACTGGTACAGTCATATAGTAGAATACCATTCAGCAGTAAAAAGGAACTAATTATTGGTTCACACAATAATTAAAAAATGGGTGAATCTCAACACTATGCTGAGTAAAAGAAGTCTTGCCCATAAAGGCATATACTTTATAATTCCATCTATATGAAGTTCTAAAACAGGTTAAACTAATTTGTGGTGGTAAAATATTAGCACAGTGGTTGCCTGGGGGAAGGGGCAAGGTGAGTGAGGATCACCTGGAAAGAAGCATGAGGAAATTTTCTGGAGTGACAGTAATGTTCTCTGTTTCAATAGGGGTTTAGGTTACACAGGTATCTACATTTGTCCAAATGCAGCAAATGGCAACCTAATATTTGTACATCTCATTACATGGACATACCGCTTGAAAAAAAAATTGTAAACGAATATATAGAACTCTAGTTAATGACATGCAGGCTGAAGTACACTGGTATTTGTAACTTACTTCATCAAAAACTTAAGATGGACTGATGGACAGATGCATGGAAAAATGGATCAAATGCACAGCTGGGTGGTAAAGCAAATATAGTAAAATGTTCATAATAGAATATGTATATGTGGGCATATGGATATTCACTATACAATTATTTCAATCTTTCTGTCTGTTTGAAGTTTATCCAAATAAGATGTTGGGTGGTGAAAGAAAAAAATGAAAGAAAAAATCATATTTCTTATCATGATGCTTGATCAAAAGATAATAATTATTAATAAATGTTAGAGCAACAGGAAAAGAGGGATTTAGACATAAAATGAGACTAAGTGAACATTTAGTAAGCTCCTGATTCCCTAAGGTGTGCCTGGGTTTTTATGAAAGATATTAGATTTAATAAAAGTGTTAAAACTGTGGACACGGATGTCAGTATCCATCATTGAAAGGATTTGCAGAAAGAAAATCAGTGTGGGGAAGAGGGAGACTACAAAGAACAAAGGAAATAAAACTGAATTAAAGAGAATTAGGGAAAACTGAATGAACAGAACAAAACGTACATTTTCATTTTGACCAAATTCGTAAGAAAACAAAATGGCCAATTTTGAACTCTACAGAATCATGGTAGTGGCTTTTGTACACACATTTTTAGGCTCTGAATTAAATGCTTCAGTGAGATTTTACATACTATTTGAATACTTATTATTCAAAATGGTTTCAACAGAAAAATAGGCACATTGATCTTGGTTTTAGTATCTGTCAAAGCAGTAATTAGAGTAAATGTGACTGGAGTCCCCACTTCAAAAACCAAAGGGAAGGGCAGAAAAATTCAGCTGACAAATTGAGGCTGGTGGGGCAAAGAAGTGTTAATACTCTAACAGAGAGATGGTGCTTCCAGAACTGAAGATAAAAGGTATTGTCATTAATGGGACACAAATCTGTCCATAATGAAGTATATGACTCATGTCTTTCTCAAAATAGATTTTCCTTGAGCCTTAAACCCTGAACTGTGCTGTGTCCCTGAAGATATCACAAAATGGCCTATTTTCACTTGTTAATCCCAGACCTAAATACTAATCTTTTACCTCGCCTATTAGAGGATAGTTTAAATTAGCTTTATTGATCGCAGAACTGGACACCTATTACAATGTCTTTTATAGTTCCTGACCTAGCAGAGCATGAGAAGTATTTGAAGTATGAAATAAACACAGAGTGGTGTTGGTAGGGGGTTATATTTTAAATTGCAAGCACAACACTGATTTAGTTTCTGTTTTGTAGATTCTTTTAATTCTACAGAGAAGAAAATTACTTGCAATATTGAACCACAATTGTCTGCAGGAGGTAAACATAAAGAATCTTAAATCAATTGACTTAATCAGTTTAGCATGTTTCATGTCTCTTCCAAGATAGAATAGAAATTAAATATCTTGCCACTACAAGAACCTTGACTGTAGTCTTGACACACTGGTTACAATGTTTTAGAAAATAATACTAGAATTTCACCTAGTTAACCTCATTTTAATGTAAGAACTTTAAAAACCTGTTTATTTAAGGATTAAATAATTTGTTTTGCTGTTATTAAACACTGTCAAGCTGTATTTATGAAATCAGAATCTGCAAAATAATTATTAATCCAGAAAAACCTTAGACTTGAAGGCATTTTGAAAAGTGATTTTACTTGCCACTTAAAGCATGAATATAACTTGCCTTCTGCAGTTTTGCTGGGGTGATTTGGTCATGCACAGTGACTCTGAGCCTGGGGAGCTATAGGGTACCTGGTTTGGCTAGTGGGTGGCTCACAGGTCCTGCGCACACATGCACATGTGGGCTTATTTATGGAGGGGCACTTCCACGGATGTGCAGTAGTGACAGCCAGTGGACCAGAGACTTCAAATACTCAGGAGCAGACATATGGCTTCCTTCCAATGCCTCTATCCTTAGAATCTGCCTTAAAATTACTGAGCCAGTTGGTGTGGGCCACATAGGAGGTACAGTACAAGGAAGTAAGAACCATCAGGAAGGGCTCTGTCATATATGTACAGATACAAAGAGATAAATATAGAGATGCAGATATCTCACTTAATCCTCACAAACAGTTTGAATGAAATAGTTACTATTATTACCTCTTTTGCACAGATAAGGAAATTAAATGTCAGAGAAATTAAGCAATTTGTCTAGAACCACGAGGTGGTCAGGAATGGAACCTGCACTCAAACTCAGGACTCCAAGACCCTGCATTTAACCACTGCACTACAGAAACAGACCTGAGCCTCACTTCCCAGGGTAGCTTCCCAGACGAATAAGAAGAGGAGATGGGCAATACAGATTGCAGGGATTGGATAAATGGAAAAGGAGAGGCCTTTCTAGGATGGGGAGAGCAGAAGCAAAAAGACAGATATGAGAATGCCTATTGATGGAACAGGCCTGACTGGGTTAAGGGATTCTTTTTTTGTGAATAAAATCATAGTATTTTACTACTTTAAAGCACATTCATACCCGTCTAAAGGGTTCTTGAAATAATTCTTTTAGTAAAGGAGAAGGTATTATAATCCATCTCTGCATATATACAGAAATTAAAGACCAAGAGGGTTATACCTCCATCACATGCCCTACCCATCACAGGGCTTTTGTACATGTTGCTCCTTCTGCCTGGAGAGCAATTCTTCTCCTCTTCACCTTGGTAACTATTACCCATCCATCAGTTCAGTTCAACACTGACCTCCTAAGAAAGGCTTAGCTGACTTCCCCTGCCTTGGTCAAGTCCTTCCTTACTGTATGCACTCACTGAGCCAAGCACTTCACCCTGTTAGGATGTATCATACTTATTCTACTTACTGGTGGGAACAAATGCAAAAAGAGGAAGTAACTGAATAAAAACAAATCAAGAGCGCCCAGGTCTGCCTAGGCTGGTTGCTCATACATTTTTCACTTTAGTACACTATTTATAAAAGGTCCAATTGGAAGATCTGAGGCTATTTTACCTGGCAAAGAGGATTTAGGGGAGAGGATCTGACAGCTGTCTTCAAATGTCTGAAGAACTATCATGTTGAAGGAGGATCAGACATATTCTGCATAGCTCCAGAGGGCAAAACAAAGACAAATGAGGTGAAAGACCAGGGAGGCATATTTCATTACACTATGAGGAAGTTAAATATGTAACAATGAGACTTGTCCAAATATGAAGCAGGCTATCTGTGAAGGAGGTGAGTATTCAAACAAAGGCTGGAGGAACGCATGTCAGGGCTGTTGCAGTAGAAATTTCTGGTAGGGAAATTTTTAGCCGCTTAGGCTTTTCTGAGACTAATGTGCTTCTATAGGTCTGGGAGGGACTTGAAGGCAAAACTGAACTTGATTTAAACTGACTTCAAGGAGGGAGAGTTGCAATGAGTTCTTATGATGCCGGACTAATACTGGGCTCTGTAATACATCTGTGTTTGTGGGTGGCACTTAGGTGCCATTGACGTCTTTGAGAGCCAGCATTCCAACAGTAGCTAGGGCCTTGCAGCTGCCACTGTGACTGAACAGCAGGGAACACTCCAGTGTACAAGGGACTGATTCCAGGGTCACCCCTCCTCCTCTGAGTAGAATATGTCTCTCTTCCTTTTCCACCCCCACCTGCAATCCACATATACACAAATACATTTCTACAGTGGAAGCTGTCACAGGATGCTGACAGATCTCTTCCAAATACTCTTGGAAGATGTTCTTTTTCCCAGTTTCTTAAGGCCACCTCTAATGCTGAGCACATTTTGACAGTAATGCTTCTCTCTCCTCATGCAAACACTCCAATAATGAAAGAGCCCCTGAGAGAAAATAAACTAAAAATCATCTTTTTAAGGCACCATTTCTATCTTAATTTCACAACAACAAAGGCCTCAAAAACTATGTGGAGGCTAAAAACTAGGAACCCTGATCTGGAAACTGAGGTCTAAGGACACCAATATTCGGAATGGAGGTGAACAGATCTCTAATTGTTATTCTTGGCAGATGCAGGTCTGGACCAACGATGACAGCTTTTCTATAGAGAAATGTAATCTGTCAAATAACCAGTTTGCAGATTCTGGAACTCAACTCATTTGGGAACAATCAAATTCAATACACTGTAATGTTAGAATTTCAGGATAAATGATCATTTATAAATCAAACCACAGTGTCTGTTTTGCTGTGTGACAAGACATTTGGTAATCCAGTCATGAAATATTTATTGAGCCCTGTTACCTGCCAGGTAGTGTGCCAGGCACTGGCTCTGGAGAGGTAAACAAAATGGACGTGATCTGTGATGTTACAGGGTTTATTCTCTAATTTAGACTATAAAATAATAAGCACCAAATCAATTCATAACTACAAACTGATAATGTATATGAAGGGAAAGGGTCAGCAGACTCCTAAAGCCACAGTAGGCTTTCCTGAGGAAGAGAACTTTCAGTGAGAAATTAAAAATAAACGAGAATTAACTGTGTGAGAGGTAAGGGAAAGGACATTCCTGGCAAAGGGCGCACCCCAAAGCCCTAGGGTATGAAAGAATGTGGCTTCTTTAAGAAATGGGGAGAAAGCCAATATAAGCAAGGGGTAAAAGCCTGGAGACGACACCAAGGAAGAATGCAGGGGCAGATCCTGTAGTGTCTCAGCAGCAACTAAGTGCATTTAGAAGCCCCACAAGAGGAGAGTGATGCAATTTATATTTTTAAAATGATTATTCAAAAGGTCAGACATGTGGAGAATGGATTAAGTGAAGGGAAGAACCGTGTCTCTTTTTACATAAACTCTCCATTCACAAAAATGACAAGTTCCGATTTATAGCCATATTAATGTAGCATATTTAGAGTCACTTCTTTTAAGTGATTATAAGAGCCTAACATCCCACACATTTTTTTTGTTTACTAGGCAACTCTCTCCCAAGGAAACATACTATTGCTAAATGGATGAAAATTGAAATATTTTTTATTCAGGCATTATAAATTCTAACTCACATTGAGATGAAGACAAATTACTGTCTCCATGCAGAGGAGGGAGTAAAAATAAATGTGTTTTTATGTAATGTTGCATTTAGAATTTATCTCTATTTTATAATCAAGGGAAACTATGCACACTGAGGATGCTGGGATAGAAACAGAGCCAGAATTAGACATTGTCTATTCTTGACTATTTCTCTCTGTTTTTGTTGCCTGGTACTATTTCTTTCTGTGAAGCACTGTAGGAGTAGGCAGCTGGTCCTCTTCATCATTCTCATCAAATTTAAGTGTAGACTGGGGCGCCTGGGTGGCTCAGTTGACTAACCATCCGACTTTGGCTCAGGTCGTGATCTCACGGTTCGTGAGTTCGATCCCTGCATCAGGCTCTGTGCTGACAGCTCAGAGCCTGGAGCCTGCTTCGGATCCTGTCCCCCTCTCTCTCTGCTCCTCCCCAACTCACCCTCTGTCTATCTAAAAAATAAAATAAACACTAAATTTTTTTTTTAAAAAATGTAAGTGTAGGGGCGCCTGGGTGGCGCAGTCGGTTAAGCGTCCGACTTCAGCCAGGTCACGATCTCGCGGTCCGTGAGTTCGAGCCCCGCGTCAGGCTCTGGGCTGATGGCTCGGAGCCTGGAGCCTGTTTCCGATTCTGTGTCTCCCTCTCTCTGCCCCTCCCCCGTTCATGCTCTGTCTCTCTCTGTCCCAAAAATAAAAAAATAAAAACGTTGGAAAAAAATGTAAGTGTAGACTTCTAACAAAAGTGAATAGATGTAATTGGGTGATACAATACTGTGGAAAATGTGCTCTTCTCTTCCTGGTCTGAAAACAGTATCCTTGGCAGAATCCATTAGTCAGATCCATCAGGAAAAGGGCTGGAAATTAGTGTTATATTAAAGGAATGCAAAGACAAAATAGTTTCTGGCATTCAAAATAGGATCATGCAGCAATCCAGGCTATTTTCCAAATATCTATTATTCCCTCTCCTCTCCCCAACAAAGCCCAAAGGACCCGTTCTTTTTTTTTTTTTAAGTTTATTTATTTATTTTGAGAGAGAGAAAGAGCACCAGTGGGGCAGAGACAGAGAAAGATGGAGAGAGAATTCCAGGCAGGCTCTGCGCTGCCAGCACAGAGTCCCATGTGGGGCTCGAACTCATGAACTGCGAGATCATGACTTGAGCCGAGATCAAGAGTCTGATGCTTAACAGACTGAGCCAACCAGGTGCCTCCAAAGGGCCCATTCTTATGGTTTGGTTAGTTTAGTTTGTTAGTTGCTTGTTTTCTTAAGTGAGGTTGATATGAAAGTGGATGCTTTATCAAAGTAGGATATTAGGAGAAGTAAATGAAAGCTCACTGTTTTTTAGTCCCAGGGAATTATGGAAGGAATAGAGAAAGAAACCAAGAGAGAAAGAGAATCAATTAAATATGAATTCTGATACCTCCTTTTAGTGAGTTGCATTAAATCCATGGTTCGCCAACTTAACATGCCTCAAATCACCTAGAAGGCTTGTTCAAACATAGTTGTGGGGCTCCACCCCCAGAGTTTCTGATTCAGTAGGTCAGAGGTAGGACTTGAGAGTTTGCGCAAGTTCCTAGGTGATGGTGATACTGCTGATCCAGTGACTACACTTTGAGAACCAATGTTGAATAAGTGAAAGTAATACCAATGGCATCACAGTTTGTCCTTGATTTTCTTTTTTTTTTTTCAACGTTTATTTATTTTTGGGACAGAGAGAGACAGAACGTGAATGGGGGAGGGGCAGAGAGAGAGAGAGAGACACAGAATCGGAAACAGGCTCCAGGCTCTGAGCCATCAGCCTAGAGCCTGACGCGGGGCTCGAACTCACGGACCGCGAGATCGTGACCTGGCTGAAGTCGGACGCTTAACCGACTGCGCCACCCAGGCGCCCCTGTCCTTGATTTTCATGTAGTGCCCTGGAAAGATCATTTCTGTGGCTGACCCTTGCTGAATGCTGGTGTGCAGCCAAACCTTTCTAATTCACCCCAATAGGGAAACAATAAACCACATCCCTCTTCCCATTATAACAGGGCATCTCCTTAAGAAGAGAAACAGAACAGGTGGGGGTACCCCAGATATTGACCAGTTTTTCCTAGAAAGACATAATGTTACCTAAGGGACATAATGCTACCTAAATTTCCAAATCAATCTTCTCTTAAATCATACTGGACACATGGTCAGGTTCCTTTCTCCTTCATTTCCCTTTCTAATAATCATTTCAGGCTTCGTAAGACCATCTGGTTCCCCCTTTCCTTTTCCCACTAGATAGAATGTGGGCCCAGTTGGGATGGTGGTGAACCATCTTCTGCAGTGTGAATGATAAAAGCAACATCTTCAAGGATGGCCAAGCCACAAGACAGAAGGAGCCTTGGTCCTAGACACTGAGAAGCCACCTTACAGACTCTGGATTTTCCTTGTTTAACTCATTATATGTTGGGCCCCTTTGATACAGCGGTCTATCTAATCTGCATCCCAACCAATACAAATGGAATGAGAGGTAGGAGTTTGTGTGGGAATACACACATTAATTCCAACACGGTGCTTAAACTGTGCAAACATGTTGTTCCTATGCCCCACTCTTCCCCTTGATTGTCAGTGACTCATCCAGGGCTACAGTTAGATCAGTCCTTCAATGCTTCACTCTTCTCATTTCCAGTTTTCCCTCTCCTTGACTGTTCTTTGTCTATCATCATTGCATTTATTCAAGTCTAGCAATCTATGTAATTACACCTCATGCTTTATTAGTATTTCTTCCATAGCTGCTTTAAAGTTGTTATAAATGTCTCAGGCATTTTTAAACTTCAAAAGAACTTGTGAGTATCTGAGTAAGTAAATAAATACCCAAAAGAATATAAGTGTTTTAGGTTGTCATTATCAACCTT
Source organism: Prionailurus bengalensis (assembly GCF_016509475.1). NCBI lineage: Eukaryota > Metazoa > Chordata > Mammalia > Carnivora > Felidae > Prionailurus > Prionailurus bengalensis. The sequence goes on from NC_057348.1 coordinate 81,241,926, forward strand.
TCACTTTTTTAAACAAAATTTTTTAATGTTTATTTATTTTTGAGAGAGAGAGACAGAGTGTGAGTGGGGGAGGGGCAGAGAGAGAGGGAGACACAGAATCTGAAGCAGGCTCCAGGCTGCTGTGAAGATTATATCCAGCTGAAACTTAGCACAATATACCTAAGAATATATATATATATAGTCATGATTTACTTATATGTACATATTTATTTACATATATTTACATAAATATTTCCCTGGACTTTGATTTATATATAACACATAGATAGTTTCTATTGAATAAAAAAATCCTATAAAATACACCAAATCCGTGTTCACTTAGTAGTCAAATAGTTTAATCAAGTTTGTCTTTTTGTAAATTCAACAGGTATTCATATAATGTTAAATATTTTTGAATTTGTTTTTCCCCCCAAATAATGAATTATTTGTTAAAAAAGAAAAAAGACTTCCCATTATATTGGCACTCGGACAGTAGGGCATATATCAATGCTAAGGTCCTATTCCTTAAGTCCTGATTGTATACCAATTTTGAAATATGTTGGTATTTACAGAAGTCACAATTCTTCAGAATCAATTGCTCAAAGCAGCCAGTAAGTACTCTTTGAATTCCTTTCTGAACTGTCACTTCACTGACCTGGTTTGGCCAAGATTAAACAATGGAAAAGCAAATATACATTACAGTTCATCTTCCTCTTGGGCTGACTAATATAACACTGTTTTGTACCTCCCTGCATTCAAAGCATCAACAGTTAGGCAGTCCTCTTTCCAAAGAAACAAACAAAATAGAACTGTAAATAGTATAATAAGTACTCAGAGCATTATCAATACAAAATTATGGCAAATTTTATTTAAAACATTTTAGAGTACTTTTAAATATAGTTTCCTAAGAAGGGAATTAAGTGTATATATTCTATAGCTCTAATGCCTCAGGAAACTATTTTATCACCTGAGCCAGCTACTGATCACAGATAGAGATGGGGTTAGAAGCCATGATTAAGAGACTGAGACATTGAACATTTGTGACCAGGCACAGGAATACAGCAAACCCAGAGACATATGATCACCTGGGAATCAGTGCTTAAGACAGAGCCCATAGTCACATGTCTGGAGAGCCACTGGGAGTTAAGGAGCATATATACACAGGGTTTAAAGCAAGTCTTGAATCACATAGAAAACAAAGGCCAAAGCAAGGCAGAGAATCAAGAATCAAAACAAGAATTGAGAATTATATACATGGAACATCACACTGTTCTGTCCATTGGTCATTTGAGTGGATCTAGTCACAACAAGAATTGTGTGTGTGGTTGCTACAGGTAAATCAGTTCCAGCCATTTCTTCCACCACAGCCATTTCTTCCTCCCAGAGACTGCTAACCATGCCATTCGTTTCACCACTATCCATCAGTTGGGGCTTCAGAAAAGCCAGACTGGTTATAGACTAAATAAAGAACTTATATTTTCTCTTTGTGTCTGGGTTGTAGTGTGAGTTAAATTTCCACCCTGCTACATTAGCTATTGGCTGGACTTCAGGCAGAATCAAAGGGCAAAATGAGTTTGAAATTAGGCATGGGAACGTCCAGCTAGCCACAGAAGTACAAGAAGACAAAATTAAATGAAAAACACACAAAACCCCTTTTCTCTTTCTTTTTTTAAAAATTTAATTATTTATTTTGAGACACAGGGCATGCATGAGTGGGGAAAGGGCAGAGAGAGAGAGAGAGAGAGAGAGAGAGAGAGAGAATCCTAAGCAGGTTCTGTGCAATCAGCACAGAGCTCGATGTGGGGCTCGATCTCTGGACTGTGAGATCATAACCTGCGCTGAAATCAAGAGTCGGATGCTTAACTGACAGAGCCACCTAAATGCCCCCCTCTTTTCTTTTTTTTCAGCTTTACTGACATAAAATTCACATACAATATAATTTGCCCATTTAAAGTGTATGACCCAACAGCATTTAGTATGTTCATAGACTTATACATCCATTACCACAACCTATTTTAGCACACGTTCATTACCCCAAAGAGAACACCCACACCCCTACCCTCTGCCATCACTCTAGGCAACCACTAATCTACTTTCTCTCAGTACAGATTTGCCTATTTAGAAATTTCATATAAATAGAATCATAAATATATGGTCCTTTATGACTGTTTTCTCTCATTTAGCATGTTTTTAATATTCATCCATGTTGTAACATGTATCAGTACTTCATTTCTTTTAACTGATAAACAATATTCCATTTAATGGACTTACCACATTTTATTTATCCATTCACCAGCTAATGGACATTTAGGCTGTTGCTATTCTTTGGCTGTTATGATTAATGCTGCATGAACATTCATGTACCAGCTCCTGTGTGGACATATCTTTTCATTTTTCTTGGGTATACCTAAAAGTGGAATTGCTGAATCATATGGCAACTCTATGTTTGACTATTTGAAGAAATGCCAGACTGTCTTCCAAAGTGGCTACACCATTTTCCATTCCCATCAACAGTGTATGAGGGTTCCAATTTCTCCACATTCTTACCATTTAGTTGCTATTATCTTTTTCATTATAACCTCCCACCCCGTATTTAAAAATCTCAAACAGATCTTCTGATCTTTGGATCTGGAAAACTGAACCAGTTCCCTGGTTAGCAAAGAAAGGCAAAATTCTGAGCACACACATGCCTAATGAGCAAGCAGGAAGAAAAGACCAAAGATGTCTGGATGTCTGGGGGGTCATGGGGGAGCCAGGGCATCCAGTCCCTTCAGACTGTAAACAAAAGGAGGCCTGGATTGAGATTGCTTCTACCTGCACTTGTTTGAGGCATGACTAGGGCATGATATGTAGGTAAGAGAAGATGAGTAAGGGTTGTAATTTCACTTGAAAATTAACTGGAGAGAGGAATATGGAGCCAGTGCTAAAGTGAAACTATTATCTTCTCTCCTCCATTCCTACTTGGTATTTTTCCACCAGAGTACATACTGAAAACCTTGGGGATATCCTCTACCTTTAAAGTTCTATGATTCCATGACTTTCTTCCTGTAAGTGCAATTTAAATTGATCGTGCAACTCATCATCAGGGAAATACAAATCAAAACCACAATGAGATACAACCTCACACCTGTCAGAATGGCTAAAATTAACAACTCAGGAAACAACAGATGCTGGTGAGGATGCAGAGAAAGCGGAACACTTTTGCACTGCTGGTGGGAGTGAAAACTGGTGTAGTCACTCTGGAAAACAGTATGGAGGTTCCTCAAAAAATTAAAAATAGAACTACCCTACGACCCAGAAATTGTACTACTAGGTATTGACACAAAAATGCTGATTCAAAGGGGCACACGCACCCCAATGTTTATAGCAGCATTATCAACAATAGCCAAATTACGGAAAGAGCCCAAATGTCCACCAACTGATGAATGGATAAGGAAGATGCAGTGTATATATGTATATATACATATATATATATACATATATACCCGTGTATATATATACATATATATGTATATATGTGCACACACAAGGGAATATTACTCAGCGATCGAAAAGAAAAACATTTTGCCATTTGCAACAACATGGATGGAAAAAGAATGTGTCATGCTAAGCGAAATAAGTCAGTCCGAGAAAGGCAAATATCACAGGATTTCACTCATATGTGTAATTTAAGAAACAAAACAGATGAACATAGGGGAAGGGAATAAAAAATAAGATAAAAACAGAGAAGGAGGCAAACCATAGGAGACTCTTAAATACAGAGAACAAACTGAGGATTGCTGGAGGGGAGGTTAGGGGGGATGGGCGAAATGGGTGATGGGCATTAAGGAGGAGGGCACTTTTTGGCATGAACACTGGGTGTTATGTAAGTGTTGAATCACTGACTTCTACTCCTAAACCATTATCATACTATATGTTAACTAACGTGGACTTAAATAAAAAAAAAAATAAATTGATCGTTCAATGTTATCTTTTATAAATAGAGGCTTTATCTTAATAAGATTCAGTTTAAGTGTTTTTAATGGTTTTAAAAAATATTTTTACTTTTTGTAAACCTGAAACTAACATAATATTGTATGTCAACTACACTTTAATTAAAGAAAATTCCACTTTTAATGTTTCCTGAAGCTTGTTGAAATATAACTCTATCTATAGCATTAGTGCTTCCTGGAAGTCACTAAAAGTTCCTAAAAGTCTACCTAAGAAAAAAGATGAATATAGTTAAGAGGAAAAAAGTACATTTATTCCTTGGAAAGTACACTAATTACTATACAGCTAGTTAGAGAATTGTGTTCTTTCACCCTTGAGAACTGTGCCATGGAATAAATTAATTTCTTTGAACTGAAATATAACTACCACATCTGAAAATAGGAAAAAATGTATTAAAAGGAGGCAGGATTCAAAATAAGAAGGGCCAATGCCAAACAAAATACCAACCAAGCAAATTAGAAGACATTACACATACTCTTCCTTACTTAACATGGGAGGAAATTGCAGTTATTATTTGGTTAATAAGGCACTTCCTGGGCCTGAAAGTTACTAGCTCTTCCCTTCAACATATATTTGCTGTGCAACTGCTGTGAGCCGGAAACCTTGTTAGCTTTGTTAACTGCCAAAATAAATAAGAGAGTCTCTGCTGGCAAAGAGCAGCAGAGGGCCTGGCCTCTGCCAGGCAGATGCAAACTCATTATCCAGCTGCAATCCATTCTACGGCTATGATAGGCAAGAAGCAGAGTGAAGATGGTGAAGAGGAGTTATTTACAGTTACCTAAACTGGGGTAAGAAGGGGAAGAGGAATGTGATGGCAAAGGAATAGAGGGGTAAGGGGATGACCAGTGAACCTGGCTTCATAAGGAAAGGGAAGGATTTCACCAAGCAGAGAGAGACCAAGACGTTTGTGAAAACATTCTAGTGGGAAAGCAAATGTTTTGGAGATTTATAAAGTTTAACCATATGAAAATGTCAACGGTCAACCATTTTTGGCTGATAAAAATAGCACATTCATACAGTTTCAACTCATACAAAACAAAATAATCCCCAGGATGTGTAGGGTGAATTCTTAGGACTTATAGGAGAATTAGATAGACAAGAAGTTGGGGTCAGAGTAGAAAGAACCTAGAATTGCCTTCTAAGGTTTCAACTTTATCCCATAGGTGATGGAACAGTCAATTCACAAAAGAACTTTTGACAAATGACCAACACATATATTTTTAAATGTTTAAAGAAGTTCAGGCCTAAATGAAAACTGTCTATCATTTTCAATATCACAAAGAAAAAAATTTTAATGACAATATTCAATGCTATTAACGTCTGAGGGAAACAGGATGCTCCCTCACACTACTGTGTGTGTAAACTGGAATAATCTTTCTGGAAAGCAATCAGAATACCCTTTGACTAAGCATTCTACTTTTAGGACTTTATCCCAAGGAGAGTCATGGCTATTAAAACAAAAACAAAAACAAAAACAGTTTATGGGTGCCTGGGTGGCTCAATCAGTTAAGCATCTGACTTCGGCTCAGGTCATGATCACACGGTTCGTGAGCACGAGCCCCACTTTGGGTAAGCCCCACTTCTCTCTCTCCTCCCTCTGTCTCTCTGCCTCTTGTGGGATTCTCTGTCTTTCTGCCCCTCACTCACTTGCACCCTCTCTCCCAAACAAAGAAACAAAAAGTTTAGGCGACAGGATATTCTTCATGTCCAAAAATAGCAAGTAAAACAAATCAGGAATCATCCTTATAATTGAACACTATGCAGCTACATTAAATATTTAGATGAATATTTAATAACATGGCAATGCTCATGAAATTTTGTCTTATGAAAAAATCAGGTTATGAAACAGTACATGTATCAGATAGGGCTCTTAAGAACTAGGTCAGACTGACCAGATTTGAATTTCAAGACCATTTAAAGTCCTGCGACCTTGAGCAAGTAACTTAACCTCTTTGTGGCTCAGTATCATCATCTGTAAAATGGGGATAACGCTAGTACATACACAATGAGTTGCTATAAATATTAAATGAATTAATATACATAAAGCATACTTTACATGTAAATATACTTTGAAATTTTCCTGGCACATAATTAGCACTAAGAGTTAGTTATTGTTAATATCATTAGTATGTGTTGCCAGTAAATTAAGTCAACTTTTAAGCTAATTTAAGAAGTAAAGGTGGAAAGATAAACCACTGGGCAAGAACCACACCCAAAGCACTCAGAAAAACTGGTTTTGTGAAGTCATTACCACAGCTGCCAAGCACCAACCTCGTAATTTGCAATGCCAAGTCCTTGGATGCTGGACACTGCACACTGCCACAGAACAGCTGTCTCTCCCGCCACTGGAAACCGGATGCAGCTGCCATTGCTGCTATGCCCTGGCCAGAACGGATTCTGCGTCATCCCTGCTGCTTTGAGTCACCAGTTCTTGAATCAAAGTCTAGAGAGGATGCATCTGCTTGGCTGCACCAAGTCCCGAGTTCCCAGATGTAAGAGAGGTCAAGAAACAGAGCAGTGAGCATTTTTATCACATAGAGAAGGCAGATTCTACTTTTTAAGACAGGGGATTCAACACGCTTAGCATATTTACACATTGGGCAACTAAAGGAAGAATGATTCCTCTATGGTTTTAAAAATATAAATATAACTTAAATATATTTATAGACAAAGAAATAAAGGACTAAAAGGATATATCTAAGTGTTAATGATTAATTGTGAACTGACCTTTATGGCTGATTTGAATTTTTTACCTTCTGTCTCTGTAATTTTCTAAATCTTCTATGACATAGAAAAGACATTTTCTCTTTTAAAGCAAGACCAGGCAATATCAGATCTCTATTTGTGAAAGAGAATTAAGTATTTCTTAGATATGGCCATGGACCAGGAAATGAAAGACTGTGTTCAAACGGCCACTGTTAACCTATAGCAGGCCTTTGTTACTCCAAGTGTGGTGAACAGACCAAAAACCAGCTTGACTCAGAAACATATTAGAAATGCCGAATCTCAGGCCACATTCCTGACCTACTTAAAGCAAAGAAGAGGATGAATCAGGAAATATTCTAGAGATATAAGCAAGAAGAGTTGACAACTGACAACAAGGAAAAAGTCATAAACGATTACAAACCTTGGAAACATTTCCAAACTTGGAAAAAGACAAAGTTATTAACAGAAATGGACTCCTGGAACAGGAGCCAGTTTTAAAGGAAAAATATAAATGTGGTTTTAGATATGTAAGGTTTGAGAACTTGAAAGGTGGCCAGATGGATATGGTCAGTCTGGGACATGCAGAACTGAGAGCCAATAAGAAATATCAAAATTGGGTTTACAAATTAAGAGTCATCTAAGAAAAGGAGATGATAGAAGCCAGAAAAGTGGTTAAGAATACACAAAGCAAGAGAAGAAATCCAAGCAAGATCCTCTGGTGGTGCCTGTATTTTGGAAACATGGGAGAAAGAGAAGTCAGAAAATGGGTTGCCAAAACTAAGATCATCATTAGTTTTGATGGGCACCTTGGTCGCTCAGTCAGTTAAGTGTCTGACTGGCTTGGGTCATGATCTCGCAGTTTGTGGGTTCGAGCCCTACATAGGGCTCTGTGCTGGCAGCTCAGAGTCTAGAGCCTGCTTCAGATTCTGTCTCCCTCCCTGTCTGCCCTTCCCTGGCTCATGCTCTGTATCTCTCTCAAAAGTGAATAAACGTTAAAAAAATTTTTTTAAACAAAGCTAAGATCATCAGAATATAGTGTCAAAAAAAGCAAAGGACAGATATTTCATTACTATTCAATTCTCTCCTTTCATGACAAACTGGGAGTGATTTATACAATTACACTTAGATTAAACAGGACAGTGATGGATTAATGGAGATCTTAATTCTTGAGACATAAAATGGCCAAAGTATTTGGAGGGGGTAGAAGAGGAGAATACATATACCTTAGATTTCTCATCACCAGAAACCACCCAAAGTTACCTGGCTTTTGAAAAAAGTTTTGATGAAAATTCTATAATTTTTACATGTTGGAAATCAAACAAGACCATGACTTGTCTTTGTTTTATTCATTCATTTATTCATTCAGCAAACATTTTTTGAGAACTTAACTATGAGCCAGGCATTGAGGATACAGCAGATAACAAAACAAACAAAACCCTTTGACCTCATGGTGCTTACATTCTGAATGGGAGACAGATAATAAACAGAAGAAATAAATAAACATATTGTATGTTAGATGGTGATAAGCATTATGGGAGGAAGGGATGAAGGAGTGGGGTGAAAGTTGAAATTTTAGAAGAGGCGAAAGAGAAGATCCCACTGAGAAGATGAAGAGACCTGAAGGAGGTCAGGCAGCCACTCCTGGAGATTTCTGAGGGAAGCACTTTCCAGGGCAAAGCTGTACTGGACCTTGTGTGGTCAAGGAGGCCAGTGTGGCTGGCCGGACAGTGAGGGGGTGGGTAGGAAAAGAGGACTGGGTAGGAAAGGTCATTGGAGGTTTTTGAGCTTATAAATGACATTACTGGGGCACCCAGATGGCTCAGTTGGTTGAGCCTGACTTAGGCTTAGGTCAAGATCTCATGGTTCGTGAGTTTGAGCCCTGCATCGGGCTCTCTGCTGCCAGCTCGGGGCCTGCTTTGGATCCTCTGTCTCCCTCTCCCTCTGCCTCTCCCCCATGCTCTCTCTCTCTCTAAGTAAACATTAAAAAATAAATAAAATGATATTATCTGACTTGGATTTTAACAGAATCGTCCTGGCTGCTATTTTAAGGACATACTGAAGTAGAAAAACCAGATGGGTAGCTACTGTAAATATCTAAGCAAGAATAATGGCGACTTGGGCCAGGTACCTTTGACAGTTTTATCTCTCTTCAGATAACTACCTTTTATATCCTTCTACTGTATCATACTGAAGTGGGTGGGAGGGAGGAGAGACTATGTATGTAGCAGAGAAAGGAGCACAAAACTCTCAACCCTTCTATTTCTATAAATCTACGTATTTTCACATTTATCTTCAGCTACACAGAACAAAATGTGTAAGCAATTTAAATACTTAAATTTTATGTAAATATTTAATATGTTTAAATAGTATGTTTGAATCTTCTACATTATTACAGCCTCAAAGAAATGTTTTAAAAACCACTAAAAACCATTATCATCACCATGTCAATAAATTTATATTTAGGCCAAGGTAACAATAAAAGAACCTGATGATTTATTTTAAAGACATGAGCAATATTTTTGAAACACAGAGTCAGTGAATAATGACTAGTTCTGAAAGGTGTAATTTTAAACCTTCTACTCTTTCAATGCTATAATTAAAACAAAAATGAAAGTGAGATCAGAGAGTACACACACAGACCTGGGTCACACTGGGACATGTCATTTGCTTTTTCTATGGCTATGAGACCAAAGGCTCCATTTATTTGCTAAAGATTAAAAGGATAAACTGATTATTTCTTATTTTAAAATACAAAAGATACTAAGTCAGGTTAAATATTGATTGAGAGAAAAGTTGTCAACATTGTATTAATATTACCCTACATCTGCAGAGATTTACTGTTTACAAAGCACTTTCACTAGCATTACTAGTTTGAGCCTCACAATAGACCCATTAATATCATTGTTCTTAATTTACAGAGCGCTTAAGGGACTTATCCAAAGGCACTCAACTATCTAGCAAATGCCAGATTCTGTATTCTTTTCCAGATACAGATTTGGGGCATGTTTTTCTCATGCAGGGACCATCTGGGTCAGCAGGACCACAGGTGGAGAGCGGCACCTATGGAAAGGTGCCATGGTAAATGGTGTTATCCCCATTTAATGTTAGAAAAACCAAGAAACAGAGGTTTATTAAGTCAAACTCTGGCTCTGCAATTACTCAACGGCTGGTGTCATTTGCACTTACCCTGGTCTTTTTCACAACTTCTAGTTCCCTTATGGCTTGCTTGATCTCCAGGCCTGCTCTTTAACACCTCCACCAGAGGGCAGGCAGGGCAGGAAGAAGAGCATTGGTAACTGGTTTGCTCAAAAAGTTGGAAGAAGAACACTTAGGACATTATCTTAATTTAGATTTTTAGAGGCTTTCTAGATTTCATTATTAATGCAAAATTTGCCACCATTCTTCTATGTAGACCTAGAATAAATAATGCAGTAAAATGATCTCAGAACTAGAGAACAGAGTTTTGTTATACATCTTCATATTTCCACTGCTGATTTTTCTAAATGATAAATATAAAATGTTAGATCTTTAAAAATATAACACTTGGGAAATAGATGGGCAATGAACAAGAACAATTCACAAAGAAGAAATTCAACTGGCAGTGAACATGGAAAAATGTTCCACTTCACAGGCAATTAAAGAGATAACATTTCAAACAAGAAACTGCCATGCTTCATCTGTCAAATTAATAAACATTATAAATGAGAATTACTGGTGAGGGTGTGGTGATATGGGCACTTTTATATATTTCAGTGGAAATGTAAATTGCTACCATCTTTCTGGAGAGAAATCTAACCCTTTAGACAGATGAATTCTGACAGAAGAAAATGGGAGTAATTTCTTACTACCTAAGTTGGAACTAAAATCTGGTTCTTTTTTCTCCAATCAAGAGAGTCCTCACACAGAGAACATGGATGTATGACACATGACAGAAAGAAACACAAGCTTTATGCCACCTCATGCCCTCCGCAGACTCGCTGAGATGGAAAGATGAGGGTCCCTAACCCCAGCAGAGAGTAAGGGCTATAACTCCCACCACTCCAGGGAAGAGGCAGAGTGTACTGGCAATGGAGAGAAATGGGAGTATCTGAAAGCCTGTGGGTCTCCCAAGATCACAGGGTCTGCTTCATAACCACAGGAGAGAAAAGTAATGCTTTCTGCAGGTTCCAGCAGGTGTAACACATCACAGTAACCAACATCTTACTATGCCAGGTTGTTCGAGAGAGAGAGACAGACAGACAGACAGAGAGTCAGAGGGCTCTAACGTTTATGGGACTATTCAGATATATATATATGCGTCTTTTCAGTAAAGGTCAGGCTTGCCTGCTCTGGACCACCCATGCACCCTCAATTACACTGCTATCAGTCTTACAGGTCAAATACATTTGCCCCTAAATTCAAACTACTGGACTATGGATAGAGTTGCTTGATCTTGCTTATAACTTAACAACTACTAGCTTCAGCTAATTTAAAAGACAGTCTAGTGGTGAAGAGTCTCACTGTAACAGGAATTTGTTTGGAAGGCCCAGGCCCCCACAGAAAGAGAGACTCCCCTGTGTTCTAACTATGAACTCATCACAATTTACAACAGGGAGAAACTGGAAACAACCTAAACGTCCAATCAAGAGTGTGGTATGCACCCATTAACTGTTTCATCAAAATGGAAAATGCTTATTCTACGATAAGAAGTTAAGATACAGAATACAGAGGTTCCATTTCGACGTAAGCTGACTCTATCCTGTCCCACCCACTGAATGCAGACATAAAAGGGGCAGAATACATGAGTACTCTAAAATGAAATGGTAGCAGGCAGATAGGGAAAGAAGAAAACTGAAGTCCTGCTGAACCAGAAGGGAGTTTCCCATTTTCTTTTCTCTCCAGGGTCTCCTAGCCGGGACTCAGGATAGCCCAAAACCAGAAGTGGAAACCAGGCCTAGACAGAGAGAATTCCAGAAGAAGGCTCTAGTTCTGGTCCAATGAGCAAGAAAGGAGATCTCTAATGCTCCTAGAAAACAGAAAAAAAATCACTTAGGTTTTTTTGTTGTTGTTTTTAATCTTTTTTTTCCCCCTTTTCTTATTTTTTCATCCTCCACACTCCAGGCAGCCACAGTAATGAGAGCATGGGGGCCGCGGTACCTAAAACTCTAAGGGAAGGGACATTTATTGAGAAGGGAAACCAGTGTGAGGTTCTGGGAGGGGAATTACAGCATCCGAATTGGAACAGCAGACATGGTCGGGCAAACTGCCTGTCAGAGATGCCATGTGGACTTGTGTCAGGTAGGTGGAAATGTACATCTAGAACGCAGAGGAGAGGTCTGGGTGAAAACTTTAAGTTTGTGAATCATCTGCAGTCAGAAGTTATTTAAAGCTAAATACTCTAGATGTTTTCTCCTTATTACTGAGTAACAGCTAATTACTGAGATTTTCTTACAGCTTTTTTTTTTAACCACTGAAGAAGGAAATAAAGTGATTATTATAATTCTAAAGATGGAGTCTATATTACCACTGGGAAAAATAGATTTGATTCAGTCCTAGGCCCTGGCTCCTAAATGAGTCGTCGTTAGGCTCTGCTTCTATGCCCCCTAAAATAATTTCGGAAAACTATACTCCCTCACACATTTTAAAATTTGCACCTAAACTTTTTCATCATAAATTTAAATAGTGGCAAAGGATGTGTACCATAACTATTGACATTATTATATAATTATGTATCTGGTGTATTATAACTATTGACATATTGTTTAAAAAACTATTATGTGATTCTGGGGCGCCTGGGTGGCTCAGTCGGTTAAGCGGCTGACTTCGGCTCAGGTCATGATCTCGCGGTCTGTGAGTTTGAGCCCCACGTCGGGCTCTGTGCTGACAGCTCAGAGCCTGGAGCCTGTTTCAGATTCTGTGTCTCCCTCTCTCTGACCCTCCCCCATTCATGCTCTGTCTCTCTCTGTCTCAAAGATAAATAAACGTTAAAAAAATTAAAAAAAAAACAAAAAAACTATTATGTGATTCTTAAATATAATCCAGGAATGTAAACACCAGAGATGTTTAATTCCCACATCATTAAAAAAATACATAGGAACAAATTCTTTTATGTCAGAAATTTCACATCATGTTTTCTCCTTAACTCGTATTTCCATTCCATTTTCCCCACAAAATTTTATTCTAATATGGCATATTTTTGATGCTTGAAATCCATGATTGGTCATTCTATCATAATTCTTTACAATAAAAATACACATACAAATCGAAATGTTCTCTGGTTCTATAATGCTGGCATTTCTTTCTTCTGTCGTTACCATTATAGTTATTTAATGACAACACTGATCAACCACCACGAATGACACATTTACATAAATGTTAAATATAGGTTAACATTTTACTGTCAGCATATGTTTTAATGAGGTAACGGGGCCTTTTTTTCAATGAGCTTTTGTATCTGTGGGTTAATATTACTTATGCTAGAATTAGACTTACATGTAACTTTCTTTTTTAATGTTCAAGTGCTGAAAAACTTAGTCACATACATAAGAACACGAGACTGAAAGTTTTATTACAGCAATGACCTACAATTATTTGAACCCCTTCAGAGTTATATAATTGAAATCACATAGTAATGAATTATAAAAATTATTTTTTAATGAATCACCAGCTGACCACTCAATTAGTTTCCCCTTTAATTCTGTTCAAAGTAAAGAACTGAAAACCTCCTGAATTTCAAAAGGATTATTATAATTATTCCCCCCTCTCACCATCCAAGCCAATAATTTGAATTGTCTTCTTGTCTGCCACTTTAGAGGTTCTTCCACCCCAGGGCAATGGGCTGCAGTAACCTCTCCAGAGGGAGGGAGGCCCTTTCATAATGAGGGAGGTGGAGGGGAGGGGGATTATGCAAGAGGCAGTGACAAAGGAAACAGCACCACACCTCAAGGATATCTTCAGGCAGATCAGTTTTAAGGACAGTGAAGGAAGCTGAAGATCCAGAAACTGGATTCCATCCAGGAAATCTTTCTTTAGGCCCTTGTGCTTTATAGAAATCTTGTGCACCCTCAGTGGGTTTAAACTAACTAGGATTTCTTCTTGCATCATGCCCTATTTGGGGGGGGGGGGCTGGAGGGAAGGAGACATAAGAAAGAAAAATAAGTCCAAGAGTATTTTCTGAGGGTTGTAGGAAAAGCCAGTATGATTCCTAAGGATAAGTTAAATTCCTCAGGGAAAGGGATCTGGGGGTGGAGGGAGGAGAAAAGAGTGGTAGGTGTCCATAGTTAGAGTAATTCAGGGAATGTACCTACCCTCTATCCCCAAAAAGTGGTAGAAGCTTGAGGTAAGGCCTCTCCTTCCTGAATCAGCACCCTGGGACCGCACTTCATTTATTCAACAAACATTTGCTAGGCACTTTCTCTGTTAGCCTCTGCACCAGGGCCTAGGGACACAAAGACCTTTATAGTCCTGGTCTGCAAGGAGCTCACACAAGTTGATTAGGATTCAGGCTCTTGACTGAGGTGCCCCAGCCCAGACAGCCACCCTCCCTGCTTCCTGCCACATGCTCTCTGCATCCTGGGATTTCTCCCCATAACCCTGTTCCCTATTCCACCACCACCGAAAGCCATGTTCATTTCATTTCCTCCACGCTTTCAGGTAGAGTGGGCCATACCACAGTGGGTGATGCAAATGCATTATGGTGAGTTACAGGGATGTCCGAGATAGCTCTTCAGCTCCTCAATAAGTCAGGGTGGGCCGGGGTAGGAGAGGGGATGAGACCTAGGCATTAGGAGGCCACAGTTCAGATATCTCCAGGCAACAAGAAGCTCCTTTCAGCGTGCTGTACGAATGTTATCATATCTTTATGTGTGCTCTGGTTTCAAATATGTTGGGAAGCACTGTAAATTAATTTATCAAACTATGGACCAATAGGTCTGAGCAGAAAAGTCCAGATACACTCCCCGGAAGCTACATTTGTCCTACAGACATCTTTGGTGTGGCAGATACAGTGCTTCACAATTAAAAACTAATTTACTTCCAACATCAAAAAATTTCACACAAAAATCTAGATATCTGGCTTCTCATGAAAAGTTGCTATGAGCTATACAGCAGTCAACTGGCAATGAGTACCCTTTGAGATAGGGTTTGCCCTTCCACTGTACCTGCTTTTTCTCACCCACACTCTTTGTATGCCCTCCCCAATTTCATCATCACTTAAGCTTATTTCTACTGCCTAGAATACAGTCGGCCCTCATGCTACCTTCACACTCACCATGGGTGCACATGAGCAGACACACATACCTCTGTCTCAGTAATAATACCCTCAAAAGTAGAACACAGAAATGCAATTTAATTATTTTTAGTCTAGAAATGATAATGTGTATTAAAGAAAATTTAGAAAAATCACAAAAATGAAAGGTGAAATTATTAAATCATCAGAGATCCTGCTGCTCTGAAATAGCTAATGTTACACCTTAGAATGCATTTTTTCTGATTTTTTTGTATTGTTACATACATAAGGCTGCACAGATATGTATGAAGTTCCAAGTGGGCTTATATTTTCGTGTACTTCGAAGGCATTATTATTTTCCTATGTGTTTAAAACCACGGGATTTGTTTCATGGTCATGATTTCCTATTGATAAAAATCACCCACTTCTCACGATATTGTTCAGCATATCACATACACTGAACCTTATATAATATTTTAATTATATAGATGTAGAACTCTATATAATTGATGTAGAACTCATTATACCCATTAACCTTACATAACATTTTAAACTTATCTGAAATTGCTTTGAGCTTCTCAGAGCTTAGTTAATAAAATCTATCACTTGGTTCTGGTGGAGAGCAGTATGCTACCACTTTTGTTTTCACGAGCTCAGATGTCTACAATAGCCAATGGGGCACAGCCTGTAATTTTACCATGTCACTTGTTTCATGTGTGTGTTGAGATGTAGCTGGTTAAAGGATGAAACTATGGACCAAAGACCCCTTCTCCCTGCCCCTCTGATGCCCAGAAACTAAATCAGTCCCTAGACTTCAAGAAGAAAAGAGAAGTCCAAATTGACCTTAAGTTTCTGTCACCTCTCATTCTGGCCTTCCTACTTGGCCTGATATAGAAATTAAGTCTATAACAGGCACATAGAAAAGTGAGGACGTACTTCCTGGTCGCCCAAGCTTATGGAGATTTACCCTTGTTTCACCTGTTACTTCTCCCTACTTCTCCCATACTATTTGGGGGCTTGCATTTTTTACAGAATTACATTGTGAACATATAAATAAAATTTCTAATAACTTTACAGAAGTGGTTGAAGAGTTACAATTAATAGTTACCTCTTCTGTTTTAATTGGAATAAATGAAGTTTCAGAGATTTTAAATGCCACTGATAACTATAGCTTGAGAGAGGGGAAATCATGAATTTATGAAATTATGATGAGGGGAGAAGGCTTCCTTTTCTTTTCAAGTAAAATAAAAAAGTATCAGGAAAGATTGTTGATGTTTTAATGTTCTTTTTAGTCAAGTAGAAAATAATGTTTACTGTGAGTTTTCGGTACTGTTTTGGGCCACTTTTCTGTTGTATATCGTAGCAGCTTCAATAGTATTAAAAATAATGTGAATCAGTGTCCTAATTAATCCCATTTTAATTTTTTTTTTCAACGTTTATTTATTTTTGGGACAGAGAGAGACAGAGCATGAACGGGGGAGGGGCAGAGAGAGAGGGAGACACAGAATCGGAAACAGGCTCCAGGCTCCGAGCCATCAGCCCAGAGCCTGACGCGGGGCTCGAACTCACGGACCGTGAGATCGTGACCTGGCTGAAGTCGGCCGCTTAACCGACTGCGCCACCCAGGCGCCCCATTAATCCCATTTTAAAGTGGCTCCATGTTCAGGGGCGCCTGGGTGGCGCAGTCGGTTAAGCATCCAACTCTGGCTCAGGTCATGATCTCGTGATTCGTGGGTTCGAGCATCACTTTGAGCTCTGTGCTGACAGTAAGGAGATTGCTTCAGATCCTCTATCCCCCCACCCCCCACCCCACCGGTCTCTGCCCCACTCATGCTTTCTCTGTGTCTCAAAATAAATAAGCTTAAATAAATACAGTTGCTCCATGTTGAACTTTTCCTTCCTGGATTATTTATGCATTGGTTATTTTAACATACATTTATAGAATGCCTGCTCTGTGCCAGACACTATATTAAGTGTTGAGAGAAAAGAACGAACAAGGTAGTCCTTCCCTTCCAGAGTCTCAGTGTAGGGCGATGGACAATTGCACTACGGTGCAGTGATGAAGTGCCATTTAGAGTAGAATGAAGCATGCGATCGGGCATGCGTGGGAACACACTGGTGTCACACCGACCTGAAAGAGTGATTAAAGATGAAAAAAGGGAATGGTGGTGGAGTCATAAAGGATGAGCAAGAGTTTCCCAGATGAAGACATGGGGAAGGTCTTTCCAAGCAAGAGGGGCAGTATGTGCAGAGAAGTGTGGTGAGAAAGCAAGGTGGATTAAGGGAACTAAAATCTGTTTCAGCATGACCAAGAAATTAAGTTGGAGAGAGGAAGACTTTGTTGGCAGGTGAAGCTAAACAGAAGGGCAGACCATAATGAATCTTTTATGTCATGCTGAAGGTTTGCATTTTATTCTCAAGGAAATGGGAATTTGCTGATGGCTTTTTAACAGTGGAGGGCCAGACTCATGTTTGAGAAGGTCAGGGCTTGTTGACAGAATGGAGAATTAATGTTGGGAACAGGGAGCTGGTGCAGTTGTCGGGTAAGACAGGATAATGGCAGGAGCCTACGTAGTGATGATGAAGACACAGAGAAGAGGAGGCAACTGAAGATATTTAGGACATAAAGTCAGGGACACCTGATAACTTCCCAGATGTGTGAAATGAAGGACTTCCTGGTCAGAGACATTAAAAATGCTTGTGGAAATGTTTGATCTCCTTTATGGATCCATATTCAGATGAAAAGAAATAATACTTGTTTTTCAGTCCTGAAGTTTTACGTTAAAACCTTTTCATCCTCTTGAACAAAAAAGACTCTGATGGTCTCGTTTCAACATTCAGTACATCTTTTTTCGAATCATAAAACCACCATTTGCTGAGAAGGTGACAGAGAAAATGGGGATGTGGTTCTTTAGAATAGCCAGCAATTTCACATCTCTGTCACCACAATCTACTACACCTGTTCATACACCCACCTCATGTCATTATTAATAGCCTTTTGCTTTCTTCATTTTCCATTCAAACCTAATATTTAAAAAAACAGGTTGATTACCAAATTGGGTGAGTCACTTTTAAAGTCATTCTTATGGTTAGTGGAGTTTCGGTTCTCAAATTTGTTTTAAATAATGAGAGTTATCCTAAATGTCCAAAACTGTGGTCAAGTAATATCAATGTATCTTAAATGTATCAGAAGAAGGCAATAGAATTGAAATCCAATATGAACTTAAATTTAGGACTTGAGTCATGAACTCTAGGTGTGATCTGAAAAAAAAAATGTAATCACTAATGTGAACATGCATAAATTTGAATCAAAGGGGAAACGCACTGCTTAATGGACTTTATAGATACAAGTTGTAAAACATAATACTGCATTAGTTAGAAACTTTGCAAGCTTTTGAATAAGCTCATTATCATATGAGATATACTAGTATGCTTTTTACGTGAACTCCTTTCTCTCCATATGCCCTTGAATTTAAATTGCTGTTGTTATAATAAAATATTTAGAATTCTACTACCAGTGACACTTAATAGTAGAACTAAG
Organism: Prionailurus bengalensis; assembly: GCF_016509475.1. NCBI lineage: Eukaryota > Metazoa > Chordata > Mammalia > Carnivora > Felidae > Prionailurus > Prionailurus bengalensis. Next base: position 81,260,348 of record NC_057348.1, read on the forward strand.
GAATTATGGGAAACAGAATTTGGGAAATTTCTGACTCTACTAACAATTATATAAGAAACTCAGAATGTCCAAGACAGAAATTTGGGCCTTGGTTTACACAACAGATGAGTTCCTGTAACTTGAATTTACAGAAAAAACTACGGAGATTATCTTGCTTAACCCCCTGATATTAAGGAACTGAGCACCAGAGGATTATTTGATACAACAAATGAGACAAAACTGGTTGGTAATGGCCCTAGAACCTAGACCAGAGCTCTCCCCAAGCATCTCTGCCTGTCTTTTCCATTACCTCACCACTGACTTAGATGAAGCAGAGAATTTCCAACTAGAAAAGGAAATCTTTCTCATAAAGTTAATAATCAGCCTCTAAATTACACTATATTTTATTTAAGTTCTGATTTTCATATCTGTATTCAGTATGATGAAAGGGGGAAAATAATTCAAATAATTATAGATGTCAAATTTGAAGTAGAAGAGGATGGAGATTGTGTGGAAACACAGCCTAAATTAATGAAAAGAATAAAGTTTTTTTTAATTCAGAAAAAAAATTTTTCTTTGGAGAAAAAAATAGCAGTAAGTCTAAACTGACTACGTCTTGCTCACAGAGATTAATTAGAAAGTCTGTTTTTTTTTTTAAATTTTTTTTTCAACGTTTATTTATTTGTGGGACAGAGAGAGACAGAGCATGAACAGGGGAGGGTCAGAGAGAGAGGGAGACACAGAATCGGAAACAGGCTCCAGGCTCTGAGCCATCAGCCCAGAGCCTGACGCGGGGCTCGAACTCACGGACCGCGAGATCGTGACCTGGCTGAAGTCGGACGCTTAACCGACTGCGCCACCCAGGCGTCCCTAGAAAGTCTGTTTTAAAAACTAGATATGGATGATAGGTGATCAGTATTTGACAAGTCTAAGCTGAGTTGTTCCACACAACCCTACATTAACGGGGTCTAAAGCCCAGCCAACTTTTTTTTTTTTTTAAAAGTTTATTTATTTATTTGGAGAGAGAGAAAAAGAGAGAGAGAGCGCGCGCACGAGCATGCGCACGCACGCACAAGTTGGGGAGGGGCAGAGAGAGAGAACCCCAAGTAGGCTCCACACTGTCAGTACAGAGCCCAACTCGGGCTCTATCCCACAAACTGTGAGATCATTACCTGAGCTGAAATTAAGAGTCAAGATGCTTAACCGACTGAGCTACCCAGGCACCCCAAGCCCAGTCAGCTTTTATTTAATTTGTGATTTTCAGACCTTCTAATGATGATGTAACTGTAATTGTGAAAAATCTCCAGCAAAGAGAAAGTGGACGCCTGGCAAGAAACTGCATCAGAGGCTTTCGATGGAGCCCCAAACAGGTACATTCTCTTTCTACTTCCTTGCTTCTTCCTATCATCATGGACTACCAAAAAAAAAAAAAAAAAAAAAAAAAAAAAAAAAAAAAAAAAAAAGAGAGAGAGAGAGAGAGAGAGTCATGCTAAGGACATGACAAGTAAGAGTCCTGGGATGTACTAGGAATCCTGGTCTTCCTATGCAATATTCAGTTGTAGTTATTTGATTTTTGGCAATTAAATTCTTTTTACAAATTTGTGTTGAGAGTGCTAACAATTGAGGAACACTAGGCTGCTCAGTGGTATTCATTTTCACATGGGTTGGGTGGGGCCCTGGGCCAAAGGAAGTTCAAAGCAATAAAACAATTACTCAAGCCCTTGTGGCTGAGCCATTGTTATCCAAGAATAAGGCTATCCATTAGAGAACTTACCTCCCGACTCCATACGGAGTCACACTGACCACTCCTTTCATAAAGTGGTGGCTACTCCTAGTCAGTAAGGAAAGGGGGCTGACATTTGAGCACCTGCAATGTTTTACATGTTTCCGCATTCTCAACAGCCCTGTAAGAAATGTATTACCCCATTTCACAAATAAGGGAACAAATTCTGAGAAAAGAAGAAAGTTACTCAAGGCCACAGAACCAGGCGACTGGTCTGTTTAAACTCAAAGTTCAAGTCTACTCCATCATGCTCTGCTTTGTCCCCGGTCTAAGAGGAGGTGCAAGGTCCCCAAATCTCCATTCAGAGCAAAAATATATTGTAAAATCCAATGTCCTGTGTAAATGAAGAGAGTTGGCCTTGTTGGGACACCATATATACACCTCTGTGCGTTTTATCTGAAAAATCTGCTGGCTCTCTTTCACTTCAGATAGCCAGAATGTATCTCTATGATTAACTCTAGGGTGGGTGTTTATGAGATGCAATTTGATGATGACTGTGGGAACATTTGCTTCACAGCCATCAAACCAGATCTAGTCCTGGCTTCAGTGCATGGAGACTGTAGGTGCCAAAACAAGCGATGACAGGGGGCCATGGCAGAGGTTATAACCAATTAACAAGGGAGACTGTAGGCCAGGAAAGAATCTTAAAAGTGTTTGAAGCATACGCTGAAGTATACTTTCAAGTCATCTAACATCACTGACTGAAAGAGGCTGTCAGAAAAGTAACACAATTTTGACTGAAAGAGCCATAGAGACAAGACAGCTGAGCTCCCAGCAGGATCTGGTTTTGTCATCAGTAGCTTCACTGCTGCCTAGCTAAGCATTTGGGCTGGCTTTCACATGCAGTGGGATGGTGTAAGAAGGAACATGAGGTCATGGCCAGTTTGTCAGAGCCAGTCAAGTGTGTTCTAATTTAGAGAAGAGAAAGAATTTCTGGGCCTCAGCCCCTTTAAAAGGCCATGGGAGAACCTAGTGTCAATCAGAACAGTCAGGTCTTGGTTTTACTTACCCTAAACACACACATGGAAACTAACCGTAGCACCATTTAGGCCTCATTTTTATGTTATTCAACTTGAAAAAGTATCAGTAGCAGAGTATTTTCATCATATTGACATAGGTGAATATTAAAGACCTGCCTAATTCTTTCAACTCACATGCATTAGGGTACATTTCATCAGTGCAAATTATGTCCCAAATATGCTGGTCACAAAATACAATGGTGTACCAAAGGGGCCAAAGAATATATGTGTTAAAATATAAATATGTAAAAACAAAAGGGTTTTTACCAAAAACCAAAGGACATGCAAACAGCATTTTAAAACGTGAAAAAGAAGGGGCACTTGTGTGGCTCAGTTGGTTGACTGTCCGACTCTTGATTTCGGCTCAGGTCAGGATGCCAGGGTCGTGGGATTGAGCCCTACATTGGGCTCCATGCTGAGCGTGGACCCTGATTGAGATTCTCTTTCTCTTTCCATTTGCCCCTCCCCCCAACTCGTGTTTTCTCTCTGGAACAAAAGAAAGAAAGAAAGGAAGAAAGAAAGAAAGAAAGGGAAAGAGAAAGAAAGAAATGAAAGTATTCTTTTAAAAAAGATAAACAAAAAATAAAATGTGAAAAAATGTTTACCATCACAGATAACCATCGATGTGCAAAATAAAATTGCAATGAGTTTACTTTTTTGTCTTTAGTATTAAAAAAATTACAATATTCAATGCAATAAAGGGTACAGTTAGATGGGCTTTGTTATACTCATCTGATAAAAATATAAATTGCTATGAGCTCTCCGAAAAGCAATTTACCAGTATATTTCAAGAGCTGTAAAATATTCATATGCTGCTGAAAGTACAGTGATATCAGAAATTCTGGGGGTAGGGCCAAGCAATCTGTGTTTTAACAAGCTATCCAAGTGATTCTGATGCAAATTTCAGTTTGAGAACCACTACCCTATGGACTCTCCTCCACTCCTATAGTGAACAACCATCTATAGGCAGATGAGACCTACAACTACATCTGTATCCCAGATGTCTTTTCTGAATTCCAGGCCCATATGACCAACTACCCACTTGCCATTTCCTATTGATATCTCATAGATACTTCAATATAAACAAGTTAAACATTAGGTTTAGATATTTCTCCCTAAAATGTTCTCTACCTCCAGTGAGCCCAATCTCCATAAATAGCACCATTATTTCTAAGTTCGTCGTTGATTCCCCTTACCCTCTTTCACCTCATCCTCACATTAAATCAAGGACTATTTCCTAAAGATATAATATATTGCTACAGACTGCACTGTGTTCCCTAAATTCAAATACTGACGCCCTAACCTACAGTGTGATATAACTGGAAATGGGGCTTTAGGAAGTAACTAAAGTTAAATGAGGTCATTTATGAGAAGAGGAAGACAGAAAGAGATCCCTCTCTGTCATGTGAAGACACAATGCAAGCCATCTGCAAGCTAGGCTGAGAAATCACCAGAAACCAACGCTGGTAGACCTTGATCTGGGACGACTAGCCTCCACAACTGTGAGAAAATAAATTTCTGCTGTTTAAGCTCTCGTCTTTATTATACATTTTATTATATGGCAGCCTGAGCAGATTAAGATATCAATAAACTGTCCATTTCCTATTATCTCCACTGCTACTGTCCTTATCATCTCTTGCCTAGATAGACTACCGCAATATCCTTCTATCAGTTTTCCCTTGAAATCAGTTTCACATACTTCAAACCATTCTCTGTACCCAGCTAGAGGGATATCATCAAGTCAGGTTTCCATTTAAAATCCCTCAGTGGCTTTCTACTACCTTTCAAATAATGCCCAAGACTTAACATAGATATCTCAGGATGATATAAGAAATATTAACTTATGGACTCCAACCCACCCCAAGGTACCAATCCCTTGTGCCTCCCCCACTAAACACTCGCTGCTCTCAGTGTTTGCATTGCCTCACAAGCAACTTCCTGGTCAGCCTACCTTTTAGTGTGACTTTCTGGTCACACTGGAAAATATTGGTCTGCTCCCCACAGCCCACTGGGGATCACGTTTATCTGTGAGGCTGTGCTCAGGTTCTTTTTTCAGGTACCCTATGCAGGCCCTATACTATATTCCACCTCAGCAAGCATATTGCCCCATTTTTTTCTAATGCCCAGCCTGCTATTATTTTGGTTTAGACTTAGCAAAAAAATTAAAAATTTTTAATGTTTATTTTATTATTTTTGAGAGAGAGAGAGACAGCATGAGAGGGGTAAGGGGTAAGAGAGAGAGACAGACAGACAGACAGACAGACAGAATCTGAAACAGGCTCCAGGCTCTGAGCTGTCAGTACAGAGCCTGATGTGGGGCCTGAACTTGGGAACTGTGAGATCATGACCTGAGCCCAAGTCAGATGCTCAACCAACTGAACCACCCAGGCACTCCCCCGCCTTAAAATTTTTTTTAAATGTTTATTATTTTTGAGAGAGAGACAGAACATAAGTGGGGGAAGGGCAGAGAGAGAGAGAGAGAGAGAGAGAGAGAGAGAGAGACAGAATCTGAAACAAGACTTGAAACAAGACTTAGCAAAAAATTTAAAGCTTCTGTTATTGGTTTTCTTTGTGGCACTCCGACCACCTCTTGGGAGAATAACTCTTGGCTTACAGCCCAAGTGATGGAGGGTTCAAGGTTAATAATAATACCAGCATTGAAAACCATCAATTAATACCTTACAAATTACCCCAATGCATTGGCTAGAAAGTCTTATACTATTTGGTTTCTATCAATAGCTCACTAGTCAGTCTCTCCAGCTCTGTTGGGGAAAAGCCATACTGACTTTCAGTTTCTCAAATAGCTCATGCCCTCTCCCACCTTTGGGCCTTTGCACATAGTGGCCCATCAACCTGGAACATTTTTTTTTTTTTTGCCCTTCCCTTTGCCTATTCACCTTTTATGTCTCAATTTAACATCATTCCCTTAGAAAGAACATCCTTGACCACTTTTACACAAGGTAAGGTCTCCTGTCATACATTCCTGGCATACTAAGAATTTTTTTCAACTTGTAAATTATGCACTTGTAAATTACTTACAATTTTTTTTTTTTTTTAGGGTCTACTTTCCCTGCTAGGCCATAAATTCCATGTGTCTGATCTCTCTAATACAACCTCAGCATATCTAGAACATACTAAGTGTTCAATGAATATTTATGACTGACCCACTGACAAAGTTAAATAATTACAGGGTAGATCTCAGAACTAGGGCTCTGGTACCGTGTCAGTTTACTTATAATATGCCACAATTGCAAAAACATGTTGTTGTTTTTAAAGTGTTCATTTGCAATTACTTTTCTGAATTAATCAGGATTTTATCAGTATAAATCTGGAAAGAAATTTGTTTGCTCACATACAACCACTGTCCACATGCCCTAGCCTTTGAACTTTTATCTCCATCAAAATACCCTCATTGTTCTCATAGAACCTCAGCTACAATTTTAGAATGAATAAATGGTATGTATTTGAACTTAATCAAGTACAGTTACATCTCTGAAATCCTTTTTCTGTATAAGATTTCACTTGAAGAGAACTTGTAAACCACTCCTAAACAATTGGTAAGTCCTAGAGAAGAAACAGAACTTTTACAACAGGCTGGAAGACAACTCAAGAATTCTCCTTTACACAAAGACCCATGAGACATTTACATGTATAATAATACCTGTTTTGGTTTTTATTCTTTTCTTTTACGTTTATCCTACATAATCTTTCCTTCCCCAATTTACATGCCTAATGTATATTGGTCAGTAGGCTGGAGGAAAGGGAAGGAAGGACTGAGGGAGAGAAGGGGAGATCTAAGGGAAAGAGCTGGACCTTAGGCATCTCCCAGGAAACTCTAACATGGTTATCCTACCATGAATCTTCTCACTTTTCCTCTTACACAGTTCAGCAAAAATACAAAATATATTTGATTCCATGTCATACTGAGAAAGACACCGATAGATGTATGTCATCCTCAGGACAATCATGGATGTACCACATTAAAGAAATAATTTAGCTACAACAGTGATTCTGTGAAGTCCACACAACAGAGAATCCATCCCACTAATCATAACCTCCAGACCTGAGTCATCAATCCATTACAAGCTGCCAACAATATATCATCTCCATTTGGATGTCAAACCCAGCATGTCTCAAATGGAACTCACTATCTCCTCCACAAACTGGTTTCCCTTCTTATTTTCCCTGTTTGAACCAGTGCTATAATCGTAATCCTAATCATCCAAGTTTACAACCTAGGTGCTACCTTTATCCTCTCTCTTTTCTCATCCTTCACAGTACAGGGAAAAAGGAAGGAGTTAGGACCCACTCTCTGTCCTAATCACTAAAGTGGTTTACACACTGACATCACAGAGTTGTTAAGGTTTAGTACAAGGCCCAAGTGGGTCAGAATGCCCTGTTGCAGTTGTTAAAAATGTATTCTTCCAGGTATACCTCAGACCTAATATCAGGGTTGAGTTGGGGAATCTATATTTTAAATGAATTCTTCAGAGGACTTCTGAGGCCAAATAAACAGAATCAATGCTCTAAAGGAAATGACCCAATTATAGAAAGACACACTGTGGAGGAGCAGCTAGGTGGGTAAGACACCCTGTCCAAAGGACAAAGAAGGGAGTAATGGGGTCCCAAGCAGGTGAACGGAACACAGAGGCAGAAAAACAGAATGTAAGGGTTCAACACTTCTGAAGCCACCGTTTAGATCTGTTTATGAATAGTCTTCACCAGGGTAGGGCATTAGAGACTCCAGTTCAACAAAAAGAGGACCTATCAGAATATGCCAGAGACTAGTTCTGAAAATTAAAGCACACAGAGGAGAAACAGTAGCAACTAAAGTAGTAATGTACCATTCCAGGGTTATCACTGGCCCAGAGAATAACAACTGTTTGAAATTAAAAGAGACCTAGGGAATAACAAGTGGCTGGTTAGGAGGCTGGTAGGAATGATGGGCTTCATCTGTATTAGCCAGGATTTGGTTTTCAATAAAAAAAAAAGCCATTCTAGCTAATTTAAACTCAAAAGGATTTAACATAATGAATTAAATGTTTACAAAATGGTTAGAAAGTATGGAGAAACAGGCTCCAGGATGAGCTTCTAGGAGCAATCACCAGACGTGCCAAGCAGAGTACCTTGCCTGTGCCATGGTCAGAGAATTGGGGAATGACCAGAAAGTTGAGGAATAAGGAAATGGCAGCCTCGACTCCTGGCTCCAGGCACGCTGCCTCAGTGCAGACCCATGCCATTAAAATAGATGTCCCTGGCACCCACAGAAATAGGTACCAGACACTGGGGCCCCTGCTACATTGCCATAGAAAAACCAGAGCTTCCGTATCCTTGCTTGTTAGTGGAAACAGCAGAAGAACCACCTCTGTCTCACTTCTGTCTTCCAAATATAACATTCATATGTCTGCTTTGGCAAAAGCTGGGTCACATATGGAATCTGAGGAAGTCTGGGAAATGGAAGCCTTAGCTCCCTGTCCTCTAGCATGTTAGAAGGGAAGAGAGGATATATATGGGCCATATATATCTCTCTTGGCATCATACTTAGCTGTAAGCTTCTCTACTAAACTGGAAGCTATCAGAGGCTAGGAACCTATGTTAACTGTTTAAGAAGTCACAGCACATAGCAGAATATCTGATGAACAGGAGGAGAAGAAAGGAAGGAAGGAAGGAAGGAAGGAAGGAAGGAAGGAAGGGAGGAGGGAAGGGAGGGAGGGAGGGAGGGAGGGATGAAGGGAGGGTAGCAAGGAACTCAAGACCAAATCTATCTGTCTATAGATAGAAAACATCGGAAAATTCTGTTTTGACAGCATTTAAAATTTAAGATGAAATGAAGACCAACATGAATAATTCTTATTTCTTAGCAGCTTTTGATTTCAGTCTGCTTCTCTTCATTTCCATGACTATGAACTTAATACAGTTCAAATTTCTTACATCTGGAAAAAATCAATTGTCTCCTAACTGGTGCCCTGCCCAATTTCTCCCCATTCCTCCCCATTCTACACACTGATCTCTGACTGGGTTTCTTAAAATAGTGGTCTTGAAACTTTTTACTTGCAAACACTCCCAAAATAATTTTGTAAAGCTTTGTATCCTCTGGTACATTATTAAGCTGACATCTAAAACTTTTCATCCCATGTTAAAATACTTGCAAAGGATGTCACTTCCAGTGCACTATAAATACTATCATTAATATACATATATAATATCATTAATATATATAATCATTTATTATATAATATAATATAATATGTTATATTATATTATATTATATAATTATTATAATATAATATAATATGTTATATTATATTATATTATATAATTATTATAATATAATAATTTCAAAAAAAAACATGAACAAGTTGTTCTTTAATAATCAGAGATTTTGCATCTGTATTTCTTCTTGAACTCATATTTCTATTCTGCTTCTACCAAAAAATTTCAACCTAATATAACATATTTTTATTCTTCTAAGACTTTGGTCAATTATCTTACCACAACAAAAGGCATATATGTTGAAATGATATATTTTTTTATTTCCAGTAACTATGAAGTTGTGTTTAAAAATTATTCTGATTGACTTTGGGGTGCTTGGGTGGCTCAGTCGGTTGGGCATCCGACTTCAGCTCATGATCTCACAGTCCATGAGTTTGAGACCCGCGTCGGGCTCCGTGCTGACAGCTCAGAGCCTGGAGCCTGTTTGAGATTCTGTGTCTCCCTTTCTCTCTGCCCCTCCCCCACTCATGTTGTCTCTAAACATTAAAAAAAAATTAAAACAAATTATTCTGGTTGACTTATTTCAATTACTATCAGCATACTATTGATGACAACAACATGGATTATAAATTTTGCTAAGTAATTAGAAGGAAAATTCCAATTTTTATTTTACATGTATCTTAATGAGCTGGATGGAGACTGGCTGGTTTTGCTAAAATTAGGCCGAGTATCTAATTTTTGCTAAAATTGGGTCAGGTATCAATTTAGCCATAATTACTTATTACTTGTGGCTAAATTAAGACAAGGTTCAACTTCAGTTTTATCTCCCCAACCTTTTTGCGTTTTGAAAATGTTGAGGAAAAAAAAAACTGTTTATGTAAATAAGTAGATGGGAACAGAAGTTTTGTTACAGCAATACCCTCAGTTCTTTGCACTTTCAGTCATACGCCAAAATTATGGGGAAACCAAGCACCAAAATTTGTTTTCAATAATCTATCAGTTGACAACTGATTGTAGATCTTCCTGCAATTGTACTGAAAGCAAAGTAGGAAACCATCTAATTGCAAAAGAACTTGTTACTCATTTGTTAGTGTAACTCCCTTTCTCAACACCCATACCAATACCTAGACTATGTTTCTAATTATATCAGTGGGCTACAGAGGTTTTTCTACTGCAGGAAAATAAGCTATAGAAAGATTACCGTGAGAAGGGGGCCTTTCTTCTTTAAAATATGAGATAATAGGGAAGGGACGGGTGGAAGAAGAGCTGGAAATATATCCTCAGGCTGATCAGGCTTTTTAAAATTATTTTTTTCCAGCTTTATTGGTGTATAATTGACAAATTAAATTACTAGATATTTAAAGTGTACAAGGTGATGATGGGATGTATTATATACACTGTTAAAGGATTCACCCCACTGAATTAACACATCCATCATGTTACTTTTTGTGTGTGAGAGAATATTTAAGTTCTTGTCTAAGCAAGTCTCAATTATACAATGCAGTTATCAACCACAGTCATCATATTATACATTAGATCCTCAGACCTTATTCATCTTATAACTGAAAGTTTGTGCCCTTTTACCAACTTCTTCCTGCTTCCCTCACCTCACCTTACCACACATTGTAAACCACTTTTCTACTTTCTGTTTCTATGAATTTACCTTATTTTTTTAAATCCCACATGTAAGTGTTGCCAGGCAGTATTTCCTTTCTCTGTCTGGCTTATGTCACTTAGCATAATGCCCTCCAGTTTCATCTACACTGTTGTATATGACAGGATTTCCTTCTTTTTAAAGGCCGAATAATAATCCACTGTATACATATCCCACATTTTCTTTTCTTTGTTTTAAATATAATTGTCAAATTGGCTTATATACAATACCCAGTGCTCATTCCAACAAGTGCCCTCCTCAATGTCCATCACCCACTACCTCACCTTTTCTTGATGCATTCACCCAATGATGGACACTTAGACTGTTTCCACACCTTGGCTATTATAAGTAATGCGGCAATAAACATGAGAGTACACATATCTGTTCAAAGCAGTTATTTCCTTTCCTTCTGATTTATACCCAGAAGTGGAACTGTTGGATCAGATGGTAGTTCTACCTTTAATGTTTTGAGAAATCTCCATATTTTCCACAGTGACTACATCAATTTCCATTTCCACCACCAATGCACAAGCATTAAGCATTCCCTTTTCTCCACATCCTCACCAACACTTGTTACCTCTTCTCTTTCAGACGACAGCCATTATGACAGGTGTGAGGTGATATCTCAATATGGTTTTGATTTCCATTTCCCTGATGATTAGTGATGTGGAGTACCTTTTCAGGTACATGGTAGCCATCTCTATTCTGTTTTTCTTCCTTGGAAAAATATGTATTCAGGTCTTTTACCTATTTTTTAATTGGGTTATTTCCTTTGCTTACTATTAAGTTGTATGAATGTCTTGTTTATTTTGCATATTAACCCTTTACTGGGTATGTGGTTTGCAAATATTTTCTCCCACTCCATAGGTAGTCTTTTCATTTTGTTGATGGTTTCCATTGCTGTGTAGAAGCTTTTTAGTTTGATGTAGTCTCAGTTGTTTATTTTTGCTTTTGTTGTCAAATTTAAAAAATCATTGCCAGGGCCCCTGGGTGGCTCAATCGGTTAAGCATCTGACTTTTAGTTTCTGCTCAGGTCATGAACTCATGGTTCATGAGTTGGAGCTCCACATTGGGCTCTGTGCTGACAGCTGCGGAGTCTGCTGGAGATTCTCTGTTTTCCTCTCTCTCTGCTCCTCCTCCACTCACTCTCTACCTCTCTCTCGAAATAAATAAACAAATAAACATTAAAAAAAATCATTGCCAAGGACGGTTTGAAAGAGCTTACCCCTCTGAGTTTTCTTCCAGGAGTTTTACAGTTTCAGGCCTTAGATCCAAGTCTTTAACCCACTTTGAGGCAGTTTTGTGTATGATATAAGACAGGGGTCTAGTTTCATTCTTTTGCATGCAGCTGGCAAGTTTTCCCAACACCATTTACTGATGATGCTATTTTTTTGGCTATGGTCTTGTGGGTCTTGTGCATGCAAGCTCCAATGGCTTTCAAAGCTAGGTGTTTTGGGGGCCAGTGGGTCAAGTGGGACACTCAATGGGGCACTAAATGTGGGGTCCAAACCCTTTGTTCCTCAGGGAGAAGCTGGGAATTAGGAGTGCTGTTTGGGGGGGGGGAGGTTTATGGCAAGAGTGTGGGTCTCAGACTTTCCTATCTGATGTATTTTCTTTTTAAAAAATATTGATTTATTGAGAAAGAGAGTGTATGTGTGAGAGAGCACATGCAAGTGGGGGGGGAGGGGGCAGAGAGAGAGAGGGGGAAGAGAATCCCAAGCAGGTTCCTCACTGTCAACCAAGAGCCCAATGCACATATCAATCTCACACACCGTGAAATCATGACCTGAGCTGAAATTAAGAGTTGGATGCTTGGGGCGCCTGGGTGGCTCAGTCTGTTAAGCGACCAATTTAGGCTCAGGTCATGATCTTGCAGTCTGTGGGTTCAAGCCCTGCATCAGGCTCTGTGTTGGCAGCTCAGAGCCTGGAGCCTGCTCACAGTCTGTCTGTCTGTCTCTTTCTCTCTCTGCCTCTTCCCTGCTCATGCTCTGTCTCTCTCAAGAATAAACATTAAAAAAAATAAAAAAAAAAAAGAGTTGGGTGCTTAACTCACTGAGCCACCCAGGGGCCCCTGATATGAGTATTTTCTTATTCAACCTATGTGTAGAGTTGCTTGGCTAGGTTCTGGGTTTCTTTCAGTGAGAATCACTTGAGGGGCAGCTGCACTTTCATGTGTCCATGGGACAAGGGGAGCTGAAGAGCCTCCTATGTCACCATCTTGGTCATCTCTCCAGTAAGTATTTTTTATATCAATTTTAAGGAGTGGAAAGGGAAATGGAATATCCAGAATCTTGATTCCCTTGAAGTTCTCCTGACCTTTATATTTCTTGTAACATCTTCCTACACCATAGTATAGGTATAGGTATAATTTGAAGACTGCTACCCTAAAACAACTTGCCTAAGTAGTATCTCCTCATTGGCATAAAATACAATTTGAAAAAAAAACATAAAAGGATGAGAATGACTAACCATTTAAATCTGTATTTTAAAAGAGCTTACTATTAAGTGACCTGACAACTAGTAAACGTATCTGCGATGTTATTGTTCTTAGAACTGATGGATATTTTTGCATTTTATATTTCTAAAATTTTGGCAAAAATGTAGGATTTTTTTTTTTTTGCACCAGAAGCTGTTGTTAAATCAACAGTGCATTTTACAACTTGAGGTAATACACTTAATTTTTTATTTTTATTTTTTTAGAGGACAAGAAGGGGCAGAGGGAGTGGGAGAGAGAATCTCAACGTGGGGCTTGATCCCATGACCCTGGAATCATGACCTTAGCCCAAATCAAGAGTCAGATGCTAAACCGACTGAGTCACACAGATGCCCCAGAAAATACACTTCTAAAGAAGGTGGTGGGCAGGAGTGGAGCGGTGGTTTATTGTTTTTGGTCCTACTATCCCATAGCCAAATGGAAACTTCCTCTAAAGCTTAGTTGTCACTGTTACCATTACTGGAGCCCTGTGCCCCTGCCTTGCCTCCAGTGATTTGCTCTAGAATGTCTGTGGTGGGGGACAGCACTCCAAGCATTCCAAGCAATTTGTGTGTGACTGAACCTTTGTCACACTTTGGGAGACTTTCACCTAAAGGGAAAGTGTCCTAGAAAATGTATACATTGAAATTTATAGAGGTGATTTATGAAATGAAAAAGGTAAGAACTAGGGGTGTGTTAACTAAAGTGAATCTGGAGCAAGGAGACCACTACAAACTGCATGTATTATAAGTTCAGGATTGATTTGAATAGGAAGAGCACGACCTTGCCTTAACTGTTCATCTTCAGTGGCTCTCTGCGGTCAGCAGGTGAGCTCAGACTGGGGAGCTCACTCTGTGCTCTGGAGCCTGTGGGCTCTCCCAGGGAAGAAGAGTACCTAATGAGTCTCCATACCATTCCTGTAAGCAAACATTCTACATGCTGGAGAGGGCCTGAAGACATCCCACTGAATAAGCTACTTTACAGGCTCAACAATTTGAATTAAAGAGAGACCTGACTTCCACAAGATCTTTATTGTCCAAGAATGCCTGGAGTTCTTAAAAATTTTTTTCAATAGGTGGAGGTGGGCAGTATAAAGAGGACAAATAAAATTGCTGTAGCTTGATACATTGTAACAGAGAGAAAAATACCTCTACATTTACATTTGACAATATTTATTCGTTAGTGTTCATAGTGCAGAGGTGGTGCAAAATAAAAAAAAAATGACAAGCTAAAATTAGAAGTCTGGCATTCTTTGGGTTAAAAGGTAGAATTTTTAGTATATGTTAATTTGTTAGTTTTATAGTATACATTTAGCTGCCTACTTAGTTATCTTCAGAAATACTAAAAGATTATTTATCTACATATGAATATATATATTAAAATTCTTTTTAAAACTTTTTTAAAAAGTTTACTTATTTTGAGACAGAGACAGTACAAGTTGGGGAGGGGCAGAGAGAGAGGGAGAGGGCGAGAATCTCAAGCAGGCTCTGCACTGTCAGCACAGAGCCCAACGTGAGACTCAAACCTACAAAACCATGAGATCATGACCTTAGCCGAAAACTAGGAGTCAGACGCTCAACTGACTGAGCCATCCAGGTGCCCCTATATTAAAATTCTTTATAGCAGGTGCGCCTGGGTGGCTCATTCAGTTGAGCACCTGACTTCAGCTCAGGTTATGATCTCACGGTTCGTGGATTCAAGTCCCGCATAGGGCTTGCTGTTGTCGCCTGGGATCCTCTGTCTTCCTCTCTCTGCCCCTCTCGCACTGGTGTGCTCTCTCTCCAAAATAAACATTTAAAATTCCTTATAGCAAAAGGTATTAGAGGTCCTTATAAAGAACTCAGACTCTCTCAATATATGGAGAGGGTAATGAACTGATGACATTGAAGTAAACATGGATCTTCCTATTTGTGAAAATGATTATTCTTTCCTACCTATAAGCACAAGATGAAGGTTGACTATAATGTGACTTAAAAAAAAAACCTTTTTATTATTGAAACTTTCAAACATGTACAAAGAAACATGTGCAAGACCAAGTACAATAACCCTTATATAGCTATCCACTAATTCAGCTGTACTCCCCACACTGCCTGCCCTCTCCTCCCACCACTGAATTATTTTAAAGCAAATCTCACAACATTTCACCTTATTATTTCAGTATGTATCTCTAAAAAGTGACTTTTTAAAAGATATAACCACAATATCATTTTCACACCTAAAAATGAACAATATGTGACTATTTTAAAATATACTATAATTTGCATATCCAAAGGAGTGTTCTCTGAGAATCACCTTAAAAGGCTATAAAGTGATGCCAGCACTTTTCAAAACATTTTTGGAATATTTCTCAGGATTATTTTCAGAATGTGCAACATATTCCTTAATTATCCTAAATGATGACAAATCTTTACTCTTCAAGGATAGACTTGACTTGAAAACAGTCAAAAGTCTTTGGGAACAAACCCCAATAAACAGGAGGAGTAATCAGACCAGGCAAGATTGGTGTTGTTAGAGAGTAATATACACACAGAGGCACAAGGTGTGGCCCTTTCATGAAAGGAGTCTGACGCTCATAAACTAGAAATTGCCTACCTGGTGGCCAGAGATGCTGGGTGAGAAAAAGAGTGCTGTTGTATTGGGGGCTGAAGCAGGAATGAAACTAAGAGGAGAATGTGAGAGGCAGCTGAGAGCAAGCCAACTGGTGAAAGGAAGTTATGCTTAATCTTTGTACCCTAAATTCCAGTGATTCCAGGCCACTTTCAGGATTTATCTTGCATTTCAGGCCTCTGTGCTTTTGCAAACAATGTTCCCTGTGATTGGAATGCCTACTCCCACTGGGTGAACCCACTGAGTGAATCTCTAGTCATCCTTTAAGACCTTGATCAAATATTACCACATTCCTTGACTCTCTCTGGCACAATTAGTGGTTCCATTGTCTGGTCTTAGTTGTACTTTCTAAGTATTTCCTTAACACCTCTGTGACTACTTTATAATTATTTAGATATATATAAATTTCGCAATTAAAGTGTGAGCATCATTATTGTATCTTGGGCACACAACAGTGACTGGCACATAGTAAGCTCTTAGTAATCATTTGTTTAGAACATAGGCACAATTAATAACCTGTGCATCTTTACACGGTTTAGACCCTGAAATGTCCTCAGAATGCAGTAAAGTAGTTGCAGGCCTAAAACATTATAAAATAAAGCAAAGAAGAAAAACCTTATGCAAGAGCAGTTTTTGTAACAGTAACCCTGGAAGTTTCAGATGTCGGCAGTGGAAAGTTACAACACAGAACTGCCCAAAGAAATGTTAGCAATTTCTTTTCTTCTTTTTTTTTTTTTTTTAATTTTTTTTTTTTCAACGTTCATTTATTTTTGGGACAGAGAGAGACAGAGCATGAACGGGGGAGGGGCAGAGAGAGAGGGAGACACAGAATCGGAAACAGGCTCCAGGCTCTGAACCATCAGCCCAGAGCCTGATGCGGGGCTCGAACTCACAGACCGCGAGATCGTGACCTGGCTGAAGTCGGACGCTTAACCGACTGCGCCACCCAGGCGCCCCTCTTTTCTTCTTTTTCAAAAATAAAATTTCCAAATCCAGTTTTTGGGGGCTCATAATTATTGTATTTTTTTTCTCCAGGGATTAATACCTGAGGAGTTAGTTAACAAATTAAGTACCAGTTAAAATTGAGTTCAAACTTAGCTGATCCACATTTTTTCTCAAAATAAATTTGGAAGGCAGAACACAAAGCATAAAAAATGAATCATCTACTTCAAAGAAAATAGATGACTGACTCTTAAGGTCATCATGTAAAAACTAAAGAAATTTGGAATGATTGAAACTAGGACTTAATATGTTCTCTTGTCAGGACAATTCATACACTCCTCTGGCTTTCTCTCCTCCTTTCTGCCCCAGAACAAGAACAAACCCATCCATTTCTATACCAGTGACCTGGTGTTGGGCCTGGGTGGGAAGAAGGAGCATCTCTTCCAGTATTATGCCAATGGCAGTGCCACACCTACCCCACCTGTGGTATAGTTCTAGGATGAGAAATAGAGAGTTTGCGCATAGCCCAGGTGGGTAGAAAGAAGAAAGGGAGAGCCACCCATAAAGAACAATTGCATCTGATGTCACCTGTTCTTGGTTGAACCTGAATTCTACACAGACATTGTTTCTTCAGAGTGCCTTCCAAGCCCCAGTGGGCTCATGGCATACTTTCAAACTATTTTTTTTTTAATCCACTAAGTCCACAGAAATTTTTACAACCCTTCTTGTCTAGTGGTAAATATCCTATTGAACTACGTTTGTATGGGAATAACCTGATTTGGATACAGAAGAAACAGGATTGAAGTAGTTGAACAGGTTTGCTTGGTTTTGATGGTTACATTGCACAACCAGGGCAAGGCATCCCATGATATCAAAGGTTGTTCTAGCTCAACCCGGAAATCCGGCCAGACTACCCAGGGACTCAAAAAAATCCTGGAGCTCCACAACACAGAAATGATTTCACTGACCTCATGACACATGGACTCTTGCAATTCTGTGACCATTCTCAACTGGAGAACATATTAAATAAATCAGCACTTCCTTTTTTGCTAGTTTGATAAAGAAAATGTATGTTTTTAAGTAGAAATGGAATCCAAAGTTATACTCTAAAATGAATTCACACAAAGTTGAAAATATACATATGATGCAAATCCAAAAAACAGTATTATTTTCATGCTGTCGAAAACAGCATATTTTGATGGTTACCTATAAAGAATCTCACAATCCTAATAAGGAGGGAAAAAGTGAAATATTTGACAACCCCTTTTATCCTTTGAAATACCAAAAAGTAAGATTTAATCTTGTTTCTAGATTTCAGAGAGAGTTATATTAGCAATACTTTCTTAAATTCTAAGAGAAAATAAATCTAAAATATTTCAAATGATTTTTCAAAATCTACATATAAAGAGTTTTCTCTGAAGATTAATGTGCTGAATTGAGATTTTTCCTAAAGAAGGCTTAATTTTTATGTGGTTGATACAACTTTTCTATATGGAAGTTCAAAACCGTTCACTGTAACTATTGCTTTCTAGTTAATCATCAATTCAATTCCCATCAATAATGCAAACTTTTACATGCAGATCTATACATGACATTGTACTTGCCCAGAGGAACCACATAATAAAATTATGGCAGAGAGTTCATCACTCTCATTACTTCTTTTAAGCACATTCATGAGAATAAGGCATCAATTATGGTAAATAAATCTCAATAGGCTGCCAGAGCAGACTTGGGCCTGATTTAAGCTTATAAAACCTTTCCTCACTAAATTCTACTTAGAAAGTCAACTAGCTGCATCAAAAAAATCAGTTGCTCTCTATAAAACAACATAAATTCATTCTGAACTTTTTATTTTGAAATAATTTCAAACTTACAAAAGAACTGCACTAGGACATAGAATTTCTGGATATTCCTCACCCAGATTCACCAACTGTTAACAGTTTGTCACATTTGCTTTAGTGCTTACTTTGTCTCTGTTTCTCTCTGCTTATCTATCTATACATGTGTGTATGTATGTATTTATATTTACAGACATTCTCTTACATAATCAGAAATTTAAATTATATTTTTATTTTATTTTTTTTAAAGTAGGCTCTACACCCTACATGGGGCTTGAACTCAGGACCCTGAGATGAAGACCTGAGATCAAGAGTCATGTGCTCCACTGAGTCACCCAGGTGCCCCAGAAATTTAAACTTTAATACAATATTATATTATTATCTACTATACTGTCCTTATTCAAACTTCACCTATTTCTCAATATTGATCTTTATGGCAAATTTCCCCCTAATGCAGGATCCAATCCAGGATAACCCATCTCCTTTAATCTGGCAAGTTCCCCTGGCTTCTTCTGTCTTTTGTGACACTGACATTTTTTTTATAGCATACCATCCATTTGTGTTTTTTAAAGTTTATTTATTTAAAGAGACAGAGAGAGAGAGAGGCAGACAGAGAGGGAGAGAAAGAACCCCAAGCAGGCTCCATGTTGTCAGTACAGAGCCTGATGTGGGGCTTGATCTCATGAACTGTGAGATCATGACCTGAGCCAAAATCAAGAGTTGGGCGCTTAACTGACTAAGCCACCCAGGTGTCCCCAGTCTATTTGCTTTTATGGAATATCCTCCAATTTGGATTTCTCTGAGGTCTCCTCATAATTATATCAATATATATATATTTTTGGCAAGAAGGCTTAATAAGTGATGTGGTGTCTTCTTCAGTGCATCACTTCAGGGGGCACATGATGAAGAGTTTTTCTCACTAGTGACATTACCTTGGTCACTAGGTTAAGGTAGTGCCCATTAGCAAAACAAGATTACTGGCTGCAATAAAGAAATAATTAGGGGCTCCTGAGTGGCTCAGTTGGTTAAATGTCTGACTCTTTATTTCTGCTCATGTCATGATCTCAAGTTTGTGAGTTTGAACCCCACATCCAGCTCCGTGCTGCCAGTGTAGAGCCTGCTTGGGATTCTTTCTCTCCCTCTCTGTTCCTCCTTTGCTTGCTTTCTCTCTCTCTCTCTCTCTCAAAATAAATTAAAAAAACTAAAAAAAAAAAAAAGAATTAGATGACATTTTAGAGTTCTTTTGTGTAGGTTATTTTTAGAATATTAAAATTTCATATTTAATGACAAAATACTAAGCACACAAAATAAGAAAATACACAGGCCTGCTATTAAATGAAATGCCAGGGAACAAGGCAAGAAATATTACTTATATCAATGACTAGTTGGACTGTATGATCTAATAAAAATAGGTTTGACTTGTTTTATGCATACTACCTGCAAAACATTTTATGTACATGATTTCTAAACTTTATTACAGGTCTGAAAGTCTTTAATTTCAGTTCCATTTTACAGATGAGGAAACACAGGCAAGAGAATTCAGTGATTCTTTGGGGTTGGTTAACAAGAAAAGATAATGTTTGAATTCAAATCTACCTGGATCTCAAACCCCTGCTTGTTCCATAGCATATCATGTTGCAATTCTCTTAAATGAAAAATCTCTTTCCATATGTTAGCCAAAACCAAAAAGAAATGTTATTAATTTTTCTCCATATAAAAAGCTGACCTTTTGAAGAGAAGTTTTTTAAATGGTAATGGTAAATTTAAAGAATTATCTTAAGAGTATATTTTAAAATAGGCACTAGAAATAATGGACAGCTGGTGTGGCAGCTTTAAGCAAGACTTGCTGTACATGTTAAACTTCTGCTTACTTATCCACTTACTGAACTTTATTTATCATATGTATCTCTGTTGCAGACTTGTTTTCCTTTTTCATGTTCTCCCATTTAGCCTTATTACTCATCTGTATCTTTCGTTCTGAATATTTGGATCTCTAGGTCTCTCTCATTCTGCCCTCTTTCCTTTCCACATATTTCTCCATCTTTTCAATGTTTCCTTCTTTCCGATATACCACAGCTAATTAGGACTTGAGCACTGAAGATTGCCTTACAGGATCAGTCCTGAACCCTGTGCCATGTTGCACTTCCATTAATAATTTGAATGATGATAATTAAGAGTAATTCCAAAGCGGCTGGCATGGGTACAACCTAGGAAAAGTATATTAAAACTAAAATTTCTAACAAAACAGGAAAACACATGGGTAAGACCAGAAGATGCTTTGCAGGGTACCAGTAGCATACTTTTTTTTTTTTTTAATGTTTACTTATTTTTGAGAGAGAGAGAGCCTGCGTGCAAGAGCAGGGGCAGGGCAGAAAGTGAGGGGGAGAGAGATCTGAAGTGGGCTTTGTGGTAAAATAATCTGCTTAAGCACAAGGTGGTACAGGATGGGTTTTATGTATACCAGGAGAGAACAGAGAAGAATAGAGAATTAGAGTGATTCTCATTCTAAATATGAGTCAGCAAAGGAGCATATTTGAAAATATGCCTGATATCATTATGTATGAACAATATTACAAGATCTACTACCACGAGGTTATCCTTCCCTGGTTCTCAACATTGTTTAGGTCTTAGTGGGAATAGTGTTTCTATTTTGGCTGCTCACATTTTAAAATGTATGCACTTTACAGACATTTTGGAAAAGTAGATATTTATAGATATATTATAATGAGAGATTCTAAGGAAAAATAACTAAAAGCTTTAAAGGATATACAATCAGACCTATAAGGGCAAATTTAAGAAACTGGGCTTATTAGTCAACTCTAATTAAAAATTATTAATATGGACTGTATTAAAGCAGCAAACTCTTCAGCTAAGGCCATAGAAATATTATTTATAGGATCAAAGACTATTTGGACTATAGGATCTAATAATAGTAGACACTATTTGCTGTATGGGTATAATCTACTAAGCACTTTATTATTATTATTTCTAAACTTTAAACATGCCTGAGAGGAAGTAATATTAGCTCCAACTTCTAAATATCTTTCAGTGATAAGCATTTTATTCCTTTTTTTTTGTTTGTTTATTTATTTTTGAGAGCATGAGAGTGAGCGGGGGAGGGACAGAGAGAGAGAGAGAGAGAGAGACAGAAGATCCAAAACGGGCTGTGTGCTGATGATTAACCAACTGAGCCACCCAGGTGCCCCTATTCCTTAATCAATAGGTGCTTGCTTTAAAAAATAAATACCTGCTGGAGAAAAAAAAGTCTTTTCAATGATTCATATTTAAATGAAAAATACTTCATCAGGTAATACTTTGCTCTACTCAATACCTATTAAGTAGCTGTTTTGAAGGGGGAAGGGAGAGAGACAGAATAATATAGGGATACTGAGACTTACTGGGGCAGCCAGTTTGAGCTGAGCATCAGACTAGGATTACTGTCACTAATGGTCATGGTGGGCACATTGTAATTTGTTCTACATCTCCCTAGCCAACAACCATTCCTTCCTGCGTTCTCTGCCTGAGAGTTTGAGAATGCTCCCCGGTGAGTATATTTCTGTCCAGCTTGCTGCCATCGGCACAGAAGGCAGAGCCAAAGTTGCAGGAGGAAACATATATGGTAGATGTAGTAAAGATGAACTTCCTGACTATAAGGATGAGTAAACACTGGAACCAGCTACCCAGAGAGAGTGAATTTGAAGAATCTCCATCCCCAAAGAAGCAGATATGTCATGGGAAAAGTTCTCTAAAGGAAAGAAGCTCTCTGGACAACACACCCCTGACTAGACATGATAGGAGATACTGAGGGAGGACAAAGCCTTGTTTTGAATGAGAGGCAAAGGAGTTGTTGTGGTTTTAAAAATTCAATGCCATGAGTAAAGTATTCTGTCCAAAGCAAAAATAGATACTTATCACCTCACACAATAAAATTTTTATTCTGCAAAAAATCTAGTAAATAGACCATCTGGAGAACTTTAGGTTCAGGCTTTCAGAACTGATTTTGTATTTTTATTTTTAAATAAACCACCAGTCCTAATTTTTTTAGATAATGGAAATACTTTCAATTAGAAACTGGTAGAGGGTCAGCTAATTTGGGAGAACTTCATATACGTAAAATATGCTCTTATGATTTCTCTAAACTCCCATGTTCCCCCAAATTTATGAGCATGTGACAGGAAAACAGGGGGTAAGCAAGGGGAGGGATTGGTGGGGAGCACAGAAAACTCAAGCACTGGATTTTGTTCACTTAGTTCACTGAGTTTGTTCTCCTGCCAACCACATCCTTCTCTCCACAAAAAGTTAACAATCATCACAGTGTCCTCTTGTTTACTTACAAAAAGTGCCTATGATGTATTAGGAAAGAATTAAACTGGTCCCATAATTTCATGCCTTATTCTGCCACTTCCTTAATGTGGGACTTTGGGTAGGTTACCCAATCCCCTTTGGAGCAAGCCTCCTCACATTATTGCCATTGTTACAATCCTCACTTGGTGCATTTTGTTCGTCAAGTTACTTAACCCAGCTCTGTTCTCTCATGTACGAGATGCCAAGGACAGGATCTGAGAACACAGAATACCTATAAAAGATGCCTAGCATAATGCCTTACAATGTCTCTCTCATGGGAGAGCCTCAGTGAAGTTAATCCTATCCTTTCTGCTATCTTTGGAAAGGCTCTTCACCCATGTCAAACTAATGTCACACATAATTTCCCATGAAAACCAAGGACAGAAGTAGAGAAAATTGTTAGCTTTATGCTTTGGAGTTTTGACACAGGGTTTGCATTTCAGTATTTTATCACCCATTATGATCAAAATCATCTGGCATGTACATTAGCCGTCTGTGTTCCCAAAGCCGAGGCTCAAAATAAATGCATATAGGAGAACCTGACCAGAAACACTTGATTTTTATCAGAAATACAAATGGCTAGATCAAATAGCCAAATAAAAGTTGGAGGGTCTGAAACTTCTGGTTATTTTTAATCCCTTGCTTATTATTATTTTAATTGTTTGTATTGTTAATTGATTGTTAATACAATTGATTGTATTGTTAATAATTTTAAACATTCTGTCCAAACTAGATCCATGGAATGAATGATTTTCTTGAAATTCTTTCCATTTACTGTGGGTAAAAATTAACTATCTATAGATCTCATGAAAACAGAAGTTGAATATAACCTTTAATATGTATATACCTCAGAGACTGAGCTGACAGTAAGTACAATGTTTCCTTAGAACCAAGTGGATGTACACATCATATATACATACTTAAGGACCATCTAATGATGAGATATTCATGAACATTCTAGAGCATATACAGAACAAGCACATATGTAGTGACATCAATAAATACGTGCTGAATTAATGAAAATAAAAGATCTCAGAAGGTTTGTGAGTCTTGAAACGTGTTTTCTTCAATATGGTTCATGCAGTGGACATTCTAAGAGGCATAGTAATTATTGAGTCTATACTTGTTCGTGTTACAATTACCCCCCAAATTACAAAATTAATCTGTATTTCTTCAGCTTTCATAGAAACGTATGTAACATTACATTCTTGGACTTCTGCCAAAAGCCTACACTGAAACAACCACCTAAGGACTATTTTGACATCTTTCATAAAATTGTAATTTGATGACACTTTTGTTTGTCCTCCACATAATAAGATCTGTGTGGACCATTTTTCTTTGAGTTTAATGCTCGACAATATTTGTTTCTTTTGATCAACTAGTATGTTTCATTTTGGTTGCGACTTATATTTCCCTTTTTACCAAGAAGTGCAGAGTTAAGTTTTCTACTTGGTTTTAACATCTACTCATTCTTTTCAGATTAATTATTCACCATCCCTACACCTTCTACTCCTACCACCCTGTTGTAAAGTGACTTTTGTTCTTTTACTCTTGGGTTTTTTTAATGCCTCTGAACTTCATTACACATTACTTCAAATATTTTTAGAAAGAATCAGATAAATAATTATATACTGTCAAATTAAACATATTTTTTTCATAATTTAGCAATTATTTTGATTAAAGCTAACATTATGTCTGGGTACATAATGTTAAAGGTTAAATTTGACTCTTGATAAGTGATATCGTTCACAAGAGCCAAATGCTAGGGATGCGTGTTTATTTGGATGTAATCTACTGACACACTGTAGCAACAGATGTGGTTACCTCCAAACATGTCAAACAGTTCCAAATAGATTTATTACATTATTAATGTAATGCCAGGTACTCAAAATACTCTAAAAACTTCCTTTAATTAATAGTATTAATCATCTGGCTTTATATATTAGTTTTTAAAACATCTCAATCACTCCCTGGATTTATAGTCCCAAAAGAAACATGTCTGACATATTTCCAGATGTGGTCTCTAAAATTTTTATTCCCTTTGACTTAGCTGAATATTTGAGGTCATCTTGAAACGTGAACCTTGCCGGTCCAGGAGCTATGTACATTTTATGCGTGTCCTTGAGAAGATGCTAATGAAGATCCCTGTATTAGAGCATTGTCCTAGACTTAGCCTGGTGATATGCATGCATCGGAAAGGCTGAGCTGTGGAACCACTGTATAAGAACTGGACACCCACGAATCAACATACTGACATTTCGATAGTACTCTTTGGTTCTAATAAAATTAGGGGTCAAGCCTTCTTCTAGTCACCATCATGTACGAACTCTGAATTGGCTACCTACGAGTAAGAGAACATCAACACTAATATCAGTGGTGGGAGGTGCCAATAGAAGAACAAAAATGAGGAGGGAGTGCTTCCTGGATGTTTCCACCAGGTCATTTTTGGCCTCTGTGTAACAAGCTAGGCGTCTTCTGAATGAGTTCCAAGTGTACCCTGGAAGAAGACTGGCTAGCTTTGAAATCAATATTCTACTGATTATTGATCATTTCATGAAAACTGAGAAGGAAAGTATTACTTTCTCTCCCTTTTTGGCCTCTTTTTCAGGAATGCCTGCCATTTAAGCAACTCTATTCTTGCAAGAGGAAGCTTATCATAATAACTCCAACTCACAACAACAACAACAACAAGAAACTAGAACAAATATATGTGTAAAAAGAAGCACATTCATGGAGATTATCTGAGGGTATGAAATCAGTTCATTCCTCTAGATAACCATCCACAAAATAAGATCAATTTATCCCACAGAAATACTTTCTCTGGCCCAAACTGTATCTTCAAAAATTTAAGCCGACATTGAAAAATTGTGAGATTTCAAACATAGAAGGACTGGCAACACTGTACTAGTGTCCCCACATGGCAACATCTGCTGGAGCTGAGAAAGGGCAGCTGTGTTCCTTTTAATCAGGGCAGGGGCTCTCCAGGTGGTCACAGTCCACACATATCTGCATTTGCAAAGCCTACAAATATTCTAAAATCAGTGAGACCAACAGAGAACTGAATGCTAGGATTATATCACACATTGCCGTTTTAGAGTCAGTATTGGGTTTACTGATTTTAATTTTGGTGGCTGTCATCAGCCTACATTTAGGGATTCTATAAAACAGCCTTAGAAACTGTATTCAGCTATAGTCAAGAGTATGGCTTCCATGTTCTTTACAAAGTGGAATCTTCTGTGAGGACCTTTAGGAGAGATTTTCTTCTGCTTCTATTAAGAGGTCTACGTATGCTTATCCTAAGCAGTTGGTTCACTTTCTTCTCATATTGTATCTTGTGTATCTCACCAGCTTATTCTCTTATTGGTTACTATAAAGTCTAAAGACAAATCTGTAGCCCGTTCTTGACAACAATATAGGGTCCAAAGGTATATGTGCACTCTTACTGCTTCTTACAATTATATTGTCTTTGGCCTCAGTCTTCATTCTCATTTCACATAAAAAGTAATACTTATTATATTTTAATAGAGGAAAATAAAAAGGGCATAGCAAAAGTGGAATACATAGAGAACGCCTCTTGATATTGGTTTTTAAACAAAATATATAGTCACAGTTATAAAATTCAAATAGTATAGAGAATAAGTTAAAAAATCTCCTGGGGTGCTTGGCTGGCTCAGTTGGTGGAGCATGTGACTCTTGATCTCAGGGTTGTGAGTTCAAGCCTCACATTGTATGTGGAGCCTATTTAAAAAAAAAAAATCTCCCTCCTCACCTCCATCCACAGACACATACATATATTTAAATATCAGGGTAAAGATATATCATCAAGGTGGCAGGAAGAAGTTTTCTTTCTTCCTTTCAGATACTTATTTTTTTATGGGAAATAGTTTAGATGTCATTTTTAAAGAATTCTACTTTCTTGGGGCACCTGGGTGGCTCAGTCGTTGGGCATCAGGTTCTTGATTTCGGCTCAGGTCGTGACCTCATGATTCGTAGGTTCAGGCCTTGAGTCAGGTTCTACACTGGCAATATGGAGCCTGCTTGGGATTCTCTCTCTCCTTCTTTCTCTGCTCTTCCCGTGCTCATGCACTGTTTCTCTCTCTCTCAAAATAAAAAATAAACTTTAAAAATAAAAGAATATCACTTTCTTGCTCTGAATACTGTAATTATTTTATTTTTTTAGTATTTATTTATTTTCAAGAGAGAAACAGAGTGTTTGGGGGGAGGGACAGAGAGAGAGGGAGACACAGAATCTGAAGCAGGCTCCAGGCTCTGAGCTGTCAGCACAGAGCCCGATGTGGGGCTTGAACTCACAAACCATGAGATCATGACCTGAGCTGAAGTCAGATGCTCAACCAACTGAGCCACCCAGGTGCCCCTGTAATTCTTTTACAATAATTTATAGTACTAGATTTTTTTCAAGTAAAAAAATATTATTTATAGGACAACTAGGAAAAGAAAAATATTAACTGGATAGCTGATGATACTAAAAAGTTACCATTGTTTTTGGATCTCTAATAGCAATTTTGTGATTATATTTAAATGGTAGAGTTATTACTTTTAGATAGGTGTACTAAATATTTACAAATATTTACAAAATACACTTAGGATGTTAAATAATTTGGGGTATAGTAGAAAACAAAATTGGGGAGGTGCCTGGGTGGCTCAGTTAGTTAAGCATCTGACTTCAGCTCAGGTCGTGATCTTGCAGTTCATGGGTTCAAGCCCTGTGTTGGGCTCTGTAATGACAGCTTGGAACCTGGAGCCTGCTTTGGATTCTGTGTCTCCTCTCTCTCTCTCTGCCCCTCCCCTGCTTGCACTTTCTCTTTCTCTTAAAAGTAAGTAAACACTAAAAAACATTTAAAAAAAAAAAGAAAACAAAATTGGTGAGTTGATAATTGTTAAAACTGGATCATGGGTATATGGACTTTATAATACTGTGTTATTATTATATATATTTAAAATTTTCTATAGTACAAAGCTTAAACATTTCATAAGTACTATTATATTTATTTAAAATGTTACAAAACTGAGTTTTAAAAATACCACCTAATACCTCTTCGAATGTTTTTTAACATTACCCAAGAAAAATATAAAGTTCCTTAAATTATCAAGGGCATTACTTTACAGTTTCAGCATACAAGTATTTTTTATCACAGTAATTTATTGAAATATAATTCACATACCATAAAATGCACCCTTTTAAGGTATATCCTTCAGTGGCTTTTCATATTTTCACAAAGTTGTGCAACTATCATCACTAATTTTAGAGCATTTTTATCATCCCCCCCCCCCAAAAGAAACCCTATGCTGTTAGCAATCCAGCATGAGACCTGATTGCAGACTCACCCCACTGTAATCTGGCTCTTTCTTTCAAGATGTCAATACCAGTAAAGCCTCCACTCTTCTGCACAGAGGCCTAATAATTCTAGGCACCTTTCCTTTCCTATCAGAAGAATACAATCTCAATTGTAGCACTTTTTCTCATCTCCTCATCACACCCACATCATAAAAAATACAGTCATCTTCTACAGGGGACTGTGGGTATAGGCTTCCTGAAAGAGGGATTATGTACCTCCAGTCACAGATGATGGGTCTGGCCAATGGAATATGAGCAGATATGATACACATAATATCTGAGCAAGAGGTTTAAAAGACATTGTGTTTCTAAGAGTCATCTCCACAACCATCCCCTCCCACCCCCGTCCCAATCCGGCCACGAGAAGGGAATGTCTCACAAAGGGAGTGCTTCTTCAGCCTAGGTCCTAAATGAGGAGACATGTGATGCCTACCAGAAGGCTGAACAGAGGTACAAAATGACCCACAACCTACATGTAATGTGAGCAAGCTACTGAGATAACGCTGTAAAACTAATCTATCTTCATGTGGCAGAAAAATTCATAATAAATACCCAAAATTC
Source organism: Prionailurus bengalensis (assembly GCF_016509475.1). Classification (NCBI taxonomy): domain Eukaryota; kingdom Metazoa; phylum Chordata; class Mammalia; order Carnivora; family Felidae; genus Prionailurus; species Prionailurus bengalensis. The sequence goes on from NC_057348.1 coordinate 81,289,117, forward strand.
ATATTTCTGAGTGTACACAGAGAAAATGAGCCACTAATGGAGAACCATGGAACAAGGCAGAAGATTCCCTACCTTCTAAGAGCTTACAATCTTGTAACATTATAAGCACAGTGGCATCTGGAGACATTTTGACTTTTTAGAAAGCCCACTCCAACTCAGTTCTGGTACCATCAGAGATAAGAAAATTCCTGCTTAGAAACACACAAAGGCAACAGACATGGGGATAAGAACAATGCTTCAGAAACTAAGAGAAAAATCCTTGCCTTGGTCAGAAAGTGAATTTTCCTGAAGCCCTTGACTGTGCCAGGTACTATAGATGGTTCCTAAATGGGACAGGAGAGGTATCTCTAACAACTGTGAGCAAGAATGAAAAAACAATATCTTCTTAAAATGTTGTTTAAAGAAAATGGGCTAATTTTAAAATAAAGGCTTCAATTACTCTAATTATGGGATCATATTCAGAATTCATATGAGAAAACAGATGTTTACAGAATGAAAAAATACACTGAGATTGATTTGCTATAAAGTTCATTTAAGAACTGAACCCTCTTTGTAAATGTGACATACTGTTCCATTTAAAAAAGCTCATTTTACACACAGCTACTTGGGACAGTTATTGTATATACAAACTGAGGTGGCCTCAGTGGCATATGTCCTTATACACAGGGATTCCATTTTAGTTTGGGGCTGGCTTTCATTTGGTTAAAATGTCAACCTTAATTTTACTTGTGAATGTGGCTATCTATAGGCGGCAGCCTGTTTATTTAGTTGCTTGATTCTTTGTGTGTGTGGGGGGGTGGGGAGTGGAGAGGGGGACGCTGTAGGGGGATGGGTGTTTGTTCTGCTTTTCTCATTGAAAATGGAGGAAGTCATGTTTTTATCCTGGTTCTACTTCCTGTTTATAGGCTAAAGATGGAATTGTCATTACCCTGTGGAAACACCTTATATATTCTTTTCCTCCCACTCTTTTATGAACAGGATATAACACGGAGGAATTCTTCCTTAGCCCTGGGATGTTCAAATGTTTATGTATAAACTATGACCAAAAATTAATTTCAGGGTAAATTGGTATAGCTTTGGGAAAGGCAATTTTGTGGTACCTTTAATTTAAAAAACTTTTTAAAAAATGCTTATTTTTGAGAGAGAGGGACAGAGAGGGAGAACGACAGAGGGAAGGAGGGGCAGAGAGAGAGGGAGACAGAGGATCTGAAGCAGGCTCCATGCTGACAGCAGAGAGCCCAATGTGGGGCTTGAACTCAGGAGCCATGAAATCATGACCTGAGTCAAAGTTGGATGTTTAACCAACTGAGCCACTCAGGCACCCCCCCTAAAATTTTTTTTTTTTAATTTTTTTTTCCAAACGTTTATTTATTTTTGGGACAGAGAGACAGAGCATGAACGGGCGAGGGGCAGAGAGAGAGGGAGACACAGAATCGGAAACAGGCTCCAGGCTCTGAGCCATCAGCCCAGAGCCCGACGCGGGGCTCGAACCCACGGACCGCGAGATCGTGACCTGGCTGAAGTCGGACGCTTAACCGACTGCGCCACCCAGGCGCCCCTAAATTTTTTTTTTTAAGTAGGCTCCATATCCAATGTGGGGCTTGAACTCATAACCCTGAGATAAAGAGTCGCATGCTCTACCAACTGACCCAGCCAGGCACCCCTTAGTGGTACCTTAAAAAAAAAAAACCCAACACATATCCTTTAGGATAACAAATTATAGAATTTTATCCTATAGAAACACTTTTACATATATTCAAAGATCTTTAAAGAAGGATGATCTAAATGAAAAGAGAAAAGATCTAAATGTCTTTCCATAAGAGTATGATTAAATAAGTTATGGTACATTCATACCGTGAAATACCGTGCAGCCTTTAAATAGTATGAGGCGGTCTTCCAGTTAAAGATGACGCACTGATTATACAAAATCTCATTTAAGTGATAGGAAAGGAATAAAACAGCATATAAACCCCTAATGACAAAGACAATAGAAAATGAGAAGCAGCAGCAAGACATTTTAACAAATTTCTAAAGAAGATGGAGAGGGAACCAGTGTCTCAGCTCATGAGCCATCTTGAGGCCCCACCCCCAGTCCACCCTGCAGACCAGGCTGAGTGCTTATCTGCAACCTCACAAGACCTTGAGCCAGAATCGCCCAGTTATGCCACTCTCAAAGTACTAACCCACAGAAACCATGAAATAATAAATGTGTGTTGTCTTAAGCCTTTAAGTTTTTGGGTAATTTGTTACACAGTAATAGATAACTAATACAAAGTCTTAAACTAATCAATTAAGAAATAGCATTATAAGCATGTTGAAGTGATTTTAGTATTTAAATTTTTTTTTAAAAGACGTAGATTTATATATGTTGAAAAAATTTTAAACTGTATATATTTACACACACACAGATGTGTGCATATGTATCTGTACACATATGTACATGTATAGATATATACAGATACATATAAATGCACATATATGTATAACACTTATAAATGTATCTTTGAAAACAGACTGAACGGTACTGGCAAAAATCCAATCAGAACAGAACTGGAGGCAAAGTTAAGGGAGATTTTCACTAGAGAAAGGCAAATATCGTAAGATTTCACTCTTTTGTGGAAATTAAGAAACAAAACAGATGAACCTAGGGGAAGGGAAAGAAAAATAAGATAAAAAACATAGAAGGAGGCAAACCATAAGAGACTCTTAAGTACAGAGAACAAACTTAGGGTTGCTGGCGGGGTGTTGGGTGGGGGGATGGGCTTTTGGGTGATGGGCATTAAGGAGAGAACTTGTTGGGATGAGCACTGGGTGTCATAAGTAAGTAATGAATCACTAAATCCTACTCCTGAAACCATTATTACACTATATGTTAGCTAACTTAGATTTAAATTAAAAAATAATAAAGATGAGGGAAAAGAACAACAAAACTACAAAAAAGATTTTCATTTTCTATACATTTTATTTTATTTCATTAAATTTTTTTTTTTTTAATTTTAGAGAGAGAGAGGGAGAGTGTGTGAGTGGAGGAGAAGGGCAGAGGGAGAGAAAGAATCCTAAGCAGACTCCATGTTCAATGCAGAGCCCGACATGGGGCTTGATCCCATGAGGCAAAGTCAAGAGTTGGACACTCAACTGACTGAGCCACCCAGCACCCCATGTTTAAGTTATTTTAAAACGAGTATATTTTACTTTCGCTATTTTGTTAACTGAAAATGTATGTAGAAAGCGAATGACTAGTGGCATAATCGAAAGGGGTTAACAGCACTAATAAAGAACTCTTTTGCCTAAAACAAAAGAGTTAATTATGGGGGTGACTGGGTAGCCAACACTTCACGGTAATTAAGAGCATGAACTTTCCTTTCAGGTACCTGAACTTACTTTGTATAAATTATTTAAGTTCCTTGAGGGGTGCCTGGGTGGCTCAGTCTGTTAAGCATCGGACTTCAGCTCAGGTCATGATCTTGCGGTTCGTAAGTTCGAACCCCCTGTCGGGCTCTGTGCTGACAGCTCAGAGCCTGGAGCCTGCTTCAGATTCTGTGTCTCCCTCTCTCTCTCTGTCCCTCCCCTTCTTGCACTCTCTGTCTCTGTCTCTCTCTCAAGAAGAAAAAACATTAAAAAAAAAAAAGCTCTTTGAACCTGTTTCCCCATCTATAAAATGGAAAATAAAAAAATAGTATCTACTTTATAGTAGGTGTGTGAGGGTTAAATGAGATAATACAAGTAAAGCACACAGTACAGTGCCTAGCATATTGTAGTTGCTCAAAACAGTTGACTTCGTTCCTTTTTTGCCTTCAAATACCATATTTACTCAACCCTTTGCTTACTTTCAAATAATATGCCAGTATATTATTTATTATGTTATAACTGGAGGCATCAAAGACTTGTGGTTAAGAGTTCAGATTCTAAAATTTAAATGCCTGTGTTTAAATGCCAACTCTGCCAATTATATGCTGTGTAACTTTAAGAATCTGTAAAATTAAAATAAAAGATAATTCATAGTGTTGTTTGGAGGCTAAAATGAATTAGTATACTAAGGATCAAAAATTGTTAGCTACTATTATTATTCACAAAGCTACAGACATCAATCATCTAACATTGTATTTAGTGGTGGACCAACACTGTGGAAGAGGCAATGTTCCCTTCCTACTTTGTCATTGCCCCTGCCTTATTTCAGTCTGCAAGAAATCAGAAGGTGAAGAATACCTTCATTAGGCCATGGGATTCTTTCTTTGAAGGGACTTTAACAAGGGTCTTCGAAGAAACATCTATGAAGCTAACTTCATTACAATAACTTTTTGTTTGTTTAAGCAATGACCCCACAGATATTTGTTTTGCTGCTTAAAAAAAATCTAGGGGTGCCTGGGTGGCTCAGTCGGTTAACCATCCGACTTTGGCTCAGGTCATGATCTCGCGGTTTGTGAGTTCGAGCCCTGCATCAGGCTCTGTGCTGATAGCTTGGAGCTTGGAGCCTGCTTCGGATTCTGTGTCTCTCCATCTCTCGGCCCCTCCCCTGCTCATGCTCTGTGTCTCTCTGTCTCTCAATAATAAATAAACGTTAAAATTTTAAAAAAATCTAATATGTTTACCTGTAGCAAATGGAAACACAAAGAACTAGCCAAAGGATGCCAAAAGTAACTTCTAAACAGGAAAATCTTTATTACTATTTATTTTTTGTTTTTTTAAAGTAAGCTCTATGCCCATCGGGGGGCTTGAACTCATGACCCCAAGATCACGAGTCACATGCTCTTCCAACTAAGCCAACCCAGTGCCCCATCAACAGGAAAATCATGACAACACTAATACCAACTGTCTTCATTACTCCAATTTTATTATCACATTGGCAACATGTTTTTCCCCCCCACAAATGATGACCTTTATTATATCCAATACAAGAAAATCCATTCATTTATTATTGTGGCCCTAAAACTTGTACTGTTAGCAGACTTCTTCCCATTCTTCATGGTGCAGCTAAAATATTACCTCCTCTGTGAGGCCGGCACTGAGATTTCTCCTATTTCCCAGACAAAAGCAATCTTTCCTTCCATTTTTGCTTCCAGAGTACCTTGGAGTTAGCAGTAGCCAACATTTATTTATCATCAACAATCACAATTTTTTATTACTTTGTTTTTCTCCTGTTAGAACAGAGCTTACAAAGGATGTCTTATTCTGCAGTGTGCTCTTTGAATTTGGTTTGGGTCCAGCTGATTTCTATTTTGTACTTGGCTTGCTCTCCTTTGTGGAGTCTGCTTTTCTCACCTGAGACATCTTTCCCTTTTTTTTGAAAGAGACTGAGACTACAACTTGGCTTCTTTGCCTCATGCCAATTATATGGCTTACTTATTTTCTGAAGGCATCTTCTTGCTTCTTAGCACACATTTATTTTGGGCAATCACATTAGAAAAGCCTTTAGGCTTTCTTAAGTTTAGAGACTGCAAAAGACAGTTAGCTGGTCCCTATATGTATTCTCCCTCCTTTCTATGACAATAGAGACCCCAATTTACACGGAGTACATGGTGGCCCAAAGAAAAGACTACACTTCTCAGCAACCCCCACAACTGAGTGTGGTCCTATAACTAATTTATTGCAAATGACAGGTGTCCATAACCTTCATCCAAAGACCACAGAAATAAGCCAGTAGTTGAAGAAGTTGGGTTTATTGCTTGTTGCGATGAGGGAGAATGCAAACCATCGGGAACCTAGGTGTCTCACTCAGTGAGAAGGTGTTACACTTTAGTACAGAATTTGGCTTATATTAGGTCATTTTAGGGAAGGATGAAGAATGCAGGGCTTTGCTCTGGAATGCATGCTATCGGGAAGCAGGGGCAATTCTATAATTAGGTGTCTTAAAATATTATCAGGAGGAATGACACACGACCAAAGCTGTAACTGGTAACAAAGCAGCAGTCGTTTATATTAGGCAGAATAAGGAGATGTTTGGTCACTTTGCAGTTTAGACAATGTTCATTATTTTTGTCTGTGTTCAGGCATAATTATGGAGTTTTGTTTCTATGGCCTGATGTTGGTGTTCTTTGAAATTGCCATGTGCTTAACAGAATACCAAGGCCCTGCTGTGAGTGCCAGAGAAGCTCTGGATGTCAGGGGCTGCTTTTCTCTTTCTTAGAGGTGAGCGCAATGTGGCACTGAAACCTTCTCTAAAAGATAGCTGGCATGTATCCTTTGCCCCTGATTCTTTCTTCCTCCTCCAGATTGGAATGTGGTTGTGATGGCTGTGAGTAGCCCAGTTAGAACATGAAGTGTTCTGGGAATAAAGCTACAACAGCCCTGGACCACCTTAGCACCAGACTTTTATATGGGAAAGAAACAAAAGACTGTCTTGTTTAAGCCATTGTCATTTGGTGTCTTTTACTTACACCTAAAGTTATTCCGAACAGACACAGGGATGGAATGATTAGTTCTCTTTTCAGTGTTTCAGGTTGTTTTCACTTCCTTAAGTTGTAGAAATTGACATGTCAGAAGTGATTTAAGAACCAGAACTAATTACTTTTGTACAAATGGAAAAACATTATAAATCTGTACTGTTGTGAGTTGAAATACTATGATAGAAGTCTCCCAAGCTAGTGTACCGAGCCCTGGTTTATCTCAAATTTACCTTTACCACAAAGGTGTATTGTTTTTGAGTTTCACCTAACTGTGTGAGTCCATATTGCTTATTGACTCTGCTGTGTGGGCCAAGCACTTTGATTTCTGTGCCCTTGGCCCCATAAGGCTATCAAAATGAAAGCCGAAATTTGCTAGAGATCAGCAAGTGTTTTTAGCAAACGGCTTCTGTGCTCACCAACCTGAGTTTGTTTTCCCATACCTTCAATGCTTTAAAACTATTTATATTTTTTCTAGCATTTTTAGTGACTTTTATCAGGAAGATTGGTCCAAATAACCTAGGCTACCATTGCTAGTCAAATTATTTACTTTATAATATTAGAATTCATTACTAATTAGAACTCATTTGCTTATTTTTACATAAGTTTTCTGCATGCACATGTATGACTTCTGGGATAAGAAAAAATACAAGTTACTATAAAAGCTATAATGCTAAAAAACAAAAATTTGCTTTATATCTTTAAAATCTATTATCTGTAATTGATAAAAGACTTTAATGTGAGCAATATTTGACTTTCTTATGAAGTGCTGACTTTTTGGTCTAGAATTTGGTAATACAGGGGTGCCTGGGTGGCTCATTCGGTTGGGTGTCCAACTTTGGCTCAGGTCATGATCTCACAGTTTGTGGGTTCAAGCCCTACATCAGGCTCTGTGCTGACAGCTCAGAGCCTGGAACCAGTTTTGGATTCTGTGTCTCCCTCTCTCTCTGCCCCTCCCCTGCTCATGCTCTGTCTCTATCTCTATTTGTCAAAAAATGAATAAACATTAAAAAAAATTAAAATATTTTATGTAAGTGATGAATCACGGGAATCTACCTCCAAAAACCAAGAGCACACTGTATGCACTGAATGTTAGCCAACTTAACAGTAAATTATATTCAAAAAAATTAAAATAGAATTTGGTAATACAGTATTTTATTTATTTAAAAAAACTTAGACTACCTTCCATTGTCATTACTTGAATGTCATGAGCATATTATTGTACTGACTAGTAAAGTTTCCTGAGTATTAGCATGTTATTTGCTGTAAATAGCCTAAGTCCCTGTTACTGACAAATCTTATTTGGGCCCCTTTCATTAAAAAAAAATATGACTTCCTTATCATTTGTACTATTTGTCATGTTTTTTGTAAAGTGTGTACTTATCATTAGAAGTATTTGACAACATATAGTAGCTTATGTTATTATTTTCCATAAATGTGTCTTATTGCCTCTGTTAAACTCCAGGAAGAAATCATGTCTTATACATTTTTGCATTCTATGTAGTTAACTCACTATTTTTGGTAGGTTTATTGTGTTTTGAAAATTTGTGATGTAATTACTTCTAATGTAAAATGAGGTTTAACCAAAGTTATAAAATTATAATATACTAACATGTACGGAATAACAGGGATACATTGCTGCAGTGTGGTTTTCCTTTTTATATCTACCTTGTACTTTGAGTGCTAGACACTTTATAGATTATGGAAGAGATTTCTGTGGATTTAAGATTCCTCAGTACCTGAGTATCCAGTTTGAAGATTTACCCATGTCTTTCCTGCTTCCTGTGTTTTAGACATTATATTTCTCATTAACATCTCCAGTGAATGTGAGCTAGAGAAAAAGAGAGGAAAGTCAAGTAAGCTGATGGGGTTGGCTACCCATTTATAGCTGTAGGGAAAAGTATGATAGAAAGGAGTTTTAAGTTATTTGAGATGAGAATAAGGAAATACAGTAGTCCTCCCTTATCCACAGGGGATAAGACCCTTAATGAATGCCTGAAAATGCAGGCGGTACTGAGCCTTACATATATATATATATATATATATATATATATATGCTGTTAATATAATACTATATTATATATATGTTTTTTATACATACCTATGATTAATCTGTAAATGTGGCGTAGTAAGAGGTAACAATAAAGTAGAGCAATTATAACAATATACTATAACAAAAGTTATGTGAATGTGGTCTCTCTCACTCAAAATATCTTCTCATCCTGTAACTTGCCCTTCATCTTGTGATATGAGATGATAAAATGCCTACAGGATGAGATGAAGAGACGTGAATGATGCAGGCGTCGTGACGTAGTATTAGGTCACTACTGACCTTCTGACAACAGGATCATATGCTTCTGGAGTGTAGTTTGCCTTGGGTAACTGAAACCACAAATGGGGGAGGGGGCGACTGTAGCTGAAGACTGACTAGCTGTACTTAAGACATGATCATTTAAACATGCATATTCTAATGGTGGTCAATATTTTCATTAACTGAGAACTTTGACCAAGAGGAAGCCCGAATGAGACAACAAAGTAATTCTTATATACAGTGACCACAGGCCCCAGATTTTTTCAGAACAGTTCCCATTTTTCAACATTGTGTCTCATTGTTACAACTGATACATACCAACATGTCCTACATGTATCCTGATTGGTGGCATAAATATGTCACAATATTTACAGGCACATTTAATATACTTCTGAAAAGCCTCCTGGTAAATTTCATCTAGGTATTCCTGTTGTCCATTATATGGACTCTTCCCACGTGCTCCGGAACACTTTTATGACTTTATATAATGTATAGAGTAAGACCTGTTTTCTCCATTTGGGGAAAATGGCACCATGCTTCATCTAGTGGGAGCCTAGGAATCATGACTCCTCCCTGTCCCCAGGCTCCCTGGGTCTCTTAATCTTGCACTGCATGTCACCCCTTACCATGCGGCCTCACTGTTCATCCTCCACAGTAAAGACAGACCAAAATGGAGCAAATGCATTCATGTTATCTCTGCCTTAAAATACCCTCGGCTAACTCCCCATTGCTATAGCAAAAGAAATGAACTCAAATGTCTGCAGGGATAGATAGGAAACCTAACTATGTGATTAGTTGGGTCAAATATAATATGAAGAGGTGGCCCCGGGTAGACAGGAAACTGGAGGATGGCCTGCTGAAAGGCATTCAAACTAAAAAACAACCCCCCCTCCCCCCAAAAAAACCCTACACCAAACAAAGAATATCTGTAGACAAGATTCTAGCTGTGAGGTGAGAGTCTTAATCCTTCTAATTTGTTTGTGTGGCATAACAAACCTCTTTGTTATCTCGTTTACAAGCATCCGCTGTGCTTTTCAATGATTCTCAACTATGTGGTTGCTTAACCAAATGAAATTGTCTGATTCAGTATTTTAGAAGTGCAGTGTTAAAATTTTCAAGTGCACAGAGTAGGTCTGCCTGTCAGAAATGTTTTTTTTTTAATTTAATGTTTATTTATTTTTGAGAGAGAGAGAGAGAGAGAGAGAGAGAGAGAGAGAGAAAGAGAGACAGTGTGAGCATAGGAGGGGCAGAGAGAGAGCGAGACACAGGATCTGAAGCAGGCTCCAGGCTCTGAGTTGTCGGCACAGAGCCGGACATGGGGCTCGAACCCACGAACTATGAGACCATGACGTGAGCCGAAGTCAGACGCTTAACTGACTGAGCCACTGAGGCGCTCCCAGAAATGTTTTAATAAACAGATAAATATTAGCTCCGATTGGCATACTCGTTTATGTGAACAAATGACGTCAAAGGGGAGCATCCTTAGATCCACCCTCTCCCGTCCTCACCAAAAAACTGCATGGTAATGGTCAAAAGCCTGAACTCTAAACCTGAGACTCCTGTTTGTAAAATGAGTGGAACTAATAGTGTTTCTTTCATAGCTTACTGTAAAGATTCAGTGAGATAAAATATCTAAACCATTCAGTATGGTGTCTGGTGCATATAAGCACTCAACACATATTGATAACTGTAGTAGCATATATTTTGAGATATCTACCTATGATTTTTCTTCCCTCCATTTTCCTCTTCCCTTCTGCACGGCCCCAAATTTAAAGTGATAGCTATGTGTTCCCTGTCTCAGGGAAGGGATTACAACATGGTAGAAAAGTTAAGCCAGAAAGTGCTTTGACTTTTATTTCCAAAAGTCCTGGAAATGATGAGAAGATTGAAGAACAAGATACTATGGCCATAAAGGTGGGTAAGGATTCCTTGAAGACAGAAACAAAATGTCCCCGGCTGTGAATGAAGAACGGGGGGTCCGCAAATAGGTCTGTGTTTCAAGGAAAAGGGGGAACTTGGGCCTTGCTTCCTGAGCAGAGAAACTAGGAAGGTACAATCCCAGTGAAAGAATAATTACATGGTGTGTTGGGACAAACAGGGCCATAGACAACCCCACAATAATTTCCATACTCCAAGCACCTCATGAAAAAGCAGGAGAATTCCTATGTTCCTGGGGTGTCATGTAAGCAAAAGACAACGTTAATATCTGAATGAGCCATGCTGTATTAGGTAGGTGTTGTTGTATAGCAAATTACCTCTCCAAAACTTAGTGGGTTAAAAGAACAACAAACATTTGTCTTACATAGTTTCTGTGGGTGGGGAATTCAGCAACGGCTTAGCTGGGTGCTTCTGGCTCAGAGTCTCCCATGAGGTTGTAGTCAAAATATCAGCCGTGGCTGCGGTCATCTAAAGACTTGACTAGGGCTAGAGAATCCACTTCCAAAACGGCTCAATTCATGGCCGGTAAGTTGATGCTGGCTGCTGGCAGGCAGCCTGGTCTTCACCATATGGATCTCTCCCAGGGCTGCCTGAGCATTCTTGGGTCATGGTGGCTAGCTTCACCCAGAATGAGACATCCAAGAGGGGTAGTCAGAGGTAGCCACGTCTCCTTTTTGACCGAATCTCACAAGTCACAGGCTATCATTACCCCTATATTCTATTTGTCATACAGACCAACCCTGATATGATGGGGCAGGGGGGCGTAAGTCAGGAGGTAAGAATCACTGGAAGCTGGCTACCACATGGACAACCGGGGTGGTAACTGTGTCAGCAGCAAGCGGCACTGCTTCATTACCCGATCAAGATGCCAATACCTGACAACCTGACAATGTGTAAGATACCAGGACCTAGCAAAATTGGGGGATGAGGAGGGCTTAAAGGATTGCTCTTAAATTTTCTGTCAGCCTAAGAGACTCTTAAAAACTGAGAACAAACTGAGGGTTGATGAAGGGGTGGGAGGGAGGGAAGGGTAGGTGATGGGCATTGAAGAGGGCATCTTTTGGGATGAGCACTGGGTGTTGTATGGAAACCAATTTGACAATAAATTTCATATACTAAAAAAAAATTTCTGTCAGCCTATTAGGATTGGAGGCACAAAAGTGAATTTAGACTATTATAGAAGGTAAAAAAATGTATTTTTCTTCTACAATTTATGAATAATAATAGCAATCGCCATTATTGTAAATATGGGAATAACTGTACTTTCGTATCTTTTTCCCCAAGCAGTTCAAGGTGACTCCAGTTCCACAAGGTCACTAATTCTCAAATTTAGAAATCAACTGTGTAATCAACTGGGAAGTTTTAAGAAAATACCTGCCCATAGATGTCCTGATTTAATGGATCTGGAGTAGAGCTAGGGCAACAGTATTTTTAAAAGCCCCTCAGATGATTCTAATATGTAACTAGAGTGGAGACCCAATGGCTTATGCAAATCTCAGGCCTTACTGCTATTTCAAACGTCTATGATTCTATCAGAAGCTCACCATCTAGGAAGTTGGCTAATTCTTCCTGCTAATGGCCTATGGCAGTTTCTTCAGAAACACCAGAATAACTTCTCTATAATATTCTACTGGAGAGAAGAGCAAAGGCTAATGTTTGCTAAAACCAAAACAGGACCAAGGGGATCTCAGTTGGCATTGTATTCTCAAAAACAGTCAATGCAACTCTGCTTGTTATGTCTATCATCTTCAGCAATTGGTCAAAATTTAATCCTCACTCATCAACTATAATCTCTCTCTCTCTCTCTCTCTCTCTCTCTCTCACACACACACACACACACACACACACACACAATCTTATTTGAGTACTTCAAGAAATTTAACACTTTTAAAATATATTCAACTCTCTGATCTTGAGGGACATAATTGATCTCCAGTTCTTTTCACACTTCTGTGACAATTTCCTCTTCTTGTCTTTTGCTAGCTGCCTTTCTTCACCAGCCTCTTAAATGACAGTGTTCGCTAAGATTCTATTCTCGGCTCCCTTTTCATCTCATTTATACACTGTTTTCCATAAGCAAATCCACTTCCTTCAGGAGTTTCACCCACCTTCTATTTACCTACATTTAACTCCCAGGTCTTTATTTTCCAGTTCCGGCTTTTGTGTTTCAGACCTGCATTCAGTTGAGGCACCTCAAACTTGAATGTTCAAAATGTAATCCTCATTACATTTATGTCTTCCCCACATCACCTCCCAGGCTGCTTTTCTTCCTCCCTTTCCTATCTTACTGAATGGCGTCATACTTTTCTACTCATTCAAAATGAAAAACAGGAGTCATTCTGAAGAGAGGCTGCAACCTATCTGCTTATGTGTTGAAGTTGATTTTATTTGGTTCAGACAGAACTTTAGAAAACTTTGAACCAACATTTCAGATTTGGGACATTTCACATAAAAATAGAGATACAGCTTCTCTTTAAAAATCAGAAGAGGAGGCAACATCAGGCTCTATCTACATGGAACAATCAGCTAGAGCTGAGTAACAGATGTCCCATTTAGACTCAGATAAGCGCCTAGGTCATGCAGTAATTTTAATGGCAACAATGGATGCTGAAGCTCCTTTTATTCATCTGTATCATCTGTCTGGCTCTCAAGGCATCTGAGATTGTAACTCTTGTCCTAAATCTTTCCTCTCCCCATTCCTCTCCAATCAATCATCAAGTCCTATCGATTCCAGCATTTCTCCAATCTGTCTCCCTTCCCTTCATCTTGATTACTACATTCCTACTTCAGGATCTCAATCATTGCTTACCTGGACTACCGTAACAGTTTAACCACTCCTAGCTCCACCTGTCTAATCCATTGCTGACACATCAGTGAAATAAACTGATGTTATTATCCTACTGAAAAGACTTCACTGGCTCTCCACTACCTACAAGATAAAGTTCAAATTCCTTTAGTCCATGGTACCAGGCCATCCATGCCTTGACCTCCACCCACCACTCCAGCTTTACCTCACTTTACTCCCTCAGGAGTAGTATATGCTCTAAACCTGCCAGACAATTCTGCTAACCAGGTGGATTTTTGCAAACCTCTGGATCATGCTGCTCTTTAGGCCTAGAATAGCTTCATCTCATCCATTCAGTCCACACAACCACATTCCTCACTCCAGAGAGTCAGTTCAAGCACTATCTTCATTTTGAAGACTTTTCTGCCTCATTCCCAGTACTGCAGTTAGATGTGACCACCGCACTCCCACCTCTATCACTTTCTGTCCTCCATCAAACTGCTATCTTGGCAACTGTGATATTTTATTGTACCCCTTTGTTTACTTGCTTGTATTCTCATCTATTTACAATATCAGTTCCTTAAAAGCTGGGATTCTACCTTATTTGTCCTTATATTTCCAGACCCATGCTTGGTCCAGTAATTGTAATGTGGAGTTGCTTAATATATACTGGCTGAATGAATAAATGATTACTTGAAATGATTACTTACAAGTAAGGTTGTTCTCTTAAATAGGTTGATCATTTTCCTATAATTGTCCTTAAACCACTGATTTGCTTTTGTTCAGGGGTTAGGCAAGGGTTAAAAATGTTAGCTCAGTTCAAGCAAATTAACTCAATATCTGAAACAGTAGGGGCCCAAATCAATGAGGTATATTTGTATTAACAATGTTTCCCCAGTTTTATTCTTAAGACACCATATATTGCCTCTGACACCTGGGGGCAAATGATTGATAAGTAATTTATGAGTCAGGTTAATTATACCATATGTAGGACACACTTCAATGTGCCTATGGGTATAGCTTATAAATAACATTAGGTTATAGCTGTCAATCCTCTTAATGAGGAAAAGAATACAATAGGACCTCTAAAGAACCAATTATGCATCAACCAACTTTTACAGCACAAGGGAGTGTAAATGGCAGTTCTCCAGGTAATATACTTTGTGTTGCTCTCTAGAAACGCATATTAATATAAAAGTAAAAATATTTAAATCTTCAAACTTTAAGATAAAATCATACAAAAACACTCCTCTTAGAGTTCTAAAGACATTCATTCATTCAGGAAATATTTATCAAGGACCTACTATGTGCTGGGTACCATTCTAAACTCCAGGAACACTGTTGCCTTTATAAAACAGGAATAAGGGATGGGGGAAGCCAGTATAATATGCCAGGCTGCAAGATAAGAAGGGAGCCCCAGGCTGACTATGTAATATATCAAAACAAATGCCCCTTTCCTGGGGAACTGAATACTTTTTTTTCACCAGCACCAACCTACATTTTGTAGCTGGTCCTAATGAAGTTTATATTTTAGTGTGGTGGAGGAGGGAGGGGAAGACAAAAAATAAGTAAAATATAAAGTCTGTCCAGAGACTAGTAAGTTCTACAAGAGAAATACAGCAGGGAAGAAACATGAGCCATACTGGATGGTAGAAGTACAATTTTAAATGGAACGGTCAGGGGAAGCCTTACTGAGAAGGTGGCATTGAAGCAAAGAGCTAAACGTAAGGGAGGGAATGAATCATGTGGATACCTGTAGAAGAGCATTCCAGCAGAGGAAAGAAGCAGCAAATGCAGACAGAGGCTCAGGGGTGGCCATGTGCCTCGGGCTTCCATGGAACAGCAGGGAAGCCAGTGGCCAGTGTGGCTGCAGCAAGGGGGCACAGAGAACACTGAATAAATCTCATTGGAGGTATTCCAGGGGAGGGAAGGGACAGGATGAGAATACACAGGCCCAATGCTCTCCTTCTATAACAAACATTTTTTGCCCTTCTTTTACTATCCTGAAATTGACCTCACGGATGATACAACCTACCTAAACACCTAACTTACAAAGGAACCAATATAAATGAGAAATAAATGAAAAAAACTATAATATAAATGAGAAGTAAATGAAAGTAACTGAAAATAATATATTTCAATATGTAAATGTTCACACACGAACACTACAGAATCACTATAAATGTGACAGCTACAAAAGCAGACTGACAGAGGAGTGTATTCTTGGGAAACTCAAAGGCCACAACTGGTGGCGCTGATGCAGTTTCTAATGTGGTTTTGCCAAAATGGCAAACCTCTGGTAAAATTCTGAACAGGGTATCATCTTCCCTCAGTTTACATGATAGCTACATTTCTGGAAAAGCAAGTGCACACTAAAACCATGCAAAAAATATTTTGTAGTTATATATACGTGGAGTTAGGTTCCAGGCTCAGATCATTATAAACAGGTTTTTTTTTAACCTTCAGAAATGTCCAGAGGACATCTGGAATTCATGCAGAAGACACACGAGGGGACTTTCTGTGGTGATGGGAATGTTTTATACCTTGATTGTTGCGGTGGTCACCTGTGTGTATATACTTATCAAAACTCCTCTAACTGTACACTCCAAATGGTGTCTTTTATACTGTCGTACCTCAAAAATTATATTTCTAAATTGTATCTCAAAAATTGATTTTAAAAAATGTCATGCACGATTGAAGAAAATTATTTAAAGTTAGGGAATCTGTGGGCTGGACCAGCAGCCTAGGAGCCCCCACACTAAATGCCACTCAATCATGGTTATATCCAAAAACATTTGCCACAGATTTCCAAAATATACCCTACTGAGCAATACCAGCCCCACTGTGAATATTTCCTGCTGTCTCTTAGTGGGATGGGAAGACACTAGCGGTTTTGAGCAGAGGAGGGATGTGACCTGACACGTCTGAAAAGGATTGTTCTAACCTTTGGGGCAGAGGTAGGCAAAGATCATAAAAGGCAGGTCAGAGATGACGGCGGCTTGGCCAAGGACAGTACCAAAGTGGGAATATGAGATGTACCAGGAAAGCCCTTCATAAGTTTCAGAGTACCTAAAGGGCATGTAAATAAAGAAAGAACTCAAAAAATGTTTGTTAGATTAAAAGAAGTAAAGAGTAGTAATTTTCAATATTCTTAACAATACTCATATCACATTACTTCATTATTTGATGCAACTAAAAAACACCCTGCGGTTTTAGCTGTGTCATTTTATATCTAAATACAATGACACATTATTTTCTGTTGAAATAAGATACAACAAAAAGGTTTTTTTTTTAAGTTTTTTTTTTAAACTGCCACAAAAAACATATTTCTTGCTTAAGTAAAATATTTTATCTTGGCTACTTCTTTGATAATTTAGTTTTCAATACCTTAAGTTCAGTGTAGTGAATATCAGTCTGTCGTATGAGTTTTGCTAAGTGTGGAAATTCATTAGATTATGCTGGAATTGTTTTAAGACTAGAATCTACTAAGTTGAATAGTTTAAACTCTGAGATTGCAGATAATTTCTTATGATTTGCCGTGTTCTCTTAAAACTGAGGAAAAACTAATTGAAGATTCTGTTTGGTTGACCACAGGTACACCGGTTTTATATTTAATGTCCCAATTTTTCCCTTGAAAATGCATAAAAGTATTTATGAATGAAATGACTTTTGAAGTTTGCTTTAAAATAATCCTGTAGGGAGAGGGAATTAAGGGGATTCAGTGAAATAAGACTAGCCCTATGTTGATAACTGTCAAAGCTGGTTAATGAAGAATTGTGATTCATTTCACTATTCTCTTTACTGTTGTATAAAATTATAATTTCTCACAATAAAAAGTTTTTAAAATCCAGGGCCTAATAATTCATTTAATATTTGTTGAATAACTGCTATGGGCCAGACTTTTACTAGGAACTTGGGAAAGATTTATTAGCTATGAGGCTAACACATGTTAAGGAGTTCATATCTACATATATAAACAAACAATTATAAAGCAATGTAAGGGTTATAATATTGTGTTAAATGCATAAAGTGCTGTAAGAGCTATGAAGGAGTGATTGATTCTGCCTGGTGAAATCACAGAATCTTCTCAGAGGACTGCTGTTCAGACTGGGTCCTGTAGGTTAAATAGGCTTTTTCTGTAACAAAATGAAGGTGGGAAGCCTCCACAGAGAAGGCAACATAACTACAGAAAATGATCATATTCAGCCATTAAGAGGAATACAGAAGACAGTGAAAGAAATAAAAAGGTGTCAGATAGTAAATATTTGTATTTTTTACTGCCAGTATGTAAAACAGTGACTAACAATATACTGGGAGATCAAAATTTTCCTCCTGAATAAAGTTAATGTTTGAAAAAGCATTAAGAGGAAAACAGCAGAGAGTAGTGTTTTAAAACCCAAAAGGAGACAGCCTATAGAATGGGAAAAAATATCTACAAATCATATAATTGGTAAGGGTTTAGTATCTAGAATATATAAAGAACTCTTGCAACTCAACAATAAAAAGACAAAGAACTCAACTAAAACTTGTCAAAGAATTTGAATACACATTTCTCCAAAAAAGATACACAAATGGGCAACAGTTGTACAAAAAGATGCTCAACATCATAGTCATTTGGAAAACGCAATTCAAAACCACTATGAGGTACCACTCAACACCCACAAAGATGACTAAAAATTAAGGATATGAAGAAATTAGGACTCTTACTAGGAAGAATGTAAAATAGTGCAGACCACTTTGGAAAACAGTGTGATGGTTCCTTAAAAAGTTAAACATAGAATTACCATACGACCTACTGCTCCAAATACATGTACATGTATGTTCATAGCAGCACTACTGACAAAGCCAAAAGATGGAAACAATGTCCATCAATGAAAAATGGACGTGGTTGAGGGAAAAATGGAGGAGTAATTGCTTAATGGACACAGGGTTTCATGTTTCCCATAAAACATGAAAATGTTTTATAACTAGAGGTGGCAGTTACACAATATTGTGAATATACCTTGAGGATATTATGCTAAGCGAAATAAGCCAGTGAGAAAAAAGACAAACACTGTATGATTCCACTTACATGAGGTACCTAAAGCAATCAGATGCATAGATACAGAGAGTAGAATGGTGATTCTCTGGGGCTGGGGGTAAGGGGAAAAGGTGAGTTGTTATTTAATGGATATAGCTTTTCAATTTCTCAAGATTAAAACGTTCTGGATATCTGTTTCACCAAAATGTGAATATACTCAGCACTACTGAACTGTACATTTTTAAATAGTGAAGATAATAAATTCTGTGTTATATTTTTTACCATAATTATTTTATTAAGACATTTTTTAAGTTTATTTATTTTGACAGAGAGAGAGAGAGCAGAAGGGGCAGAGAGAGGGAGAGAGAGAGAATCCCAGGCAGCCTCCACCACTGTCCGCGCAGAGCTCAATGTGAGGCTCGAACTCATGAACCGTGAGATCATGACCCGAGCTGAAGTCAGATGCTTAACCAACTGAGCCACCTAGGTGTCCTGTACCATAATTTTTTTAAAAGGCAAGACACCACTCAATGTAACACTGAACATTGGAACAATAAAAATTCTAAATCTGAGACAATAATTATTTCTGGGGAAGGAGGAAAGGGAAGGGCTAAAAAGAGATCTCAGTACTATCTGTCATGTTTAAATCTGAAGCAAATATGACAAAACATTAGAATTTAAGATAAGCAAAAAATTCCACTAAATGAAAGACACCAGGCACAAGGAGTCACATATTATATGGTCCCCTTTGTATGAAATACCAAGAGTAATAAATAGAGACAGATGAGAGATTGGTGGCTGCCAGGGGTTGACAGAAAAATGGAGGAGTAGGAAGTAATTGCTTAATGGGCACAGGGTTTCATTTTAGGTCATGAAAATGTCTTGGAAATAAACAAAGGTGGCAGTTACACAACACTGTGAATATACTAAATGCCACTGAATTGTTCACTTAAAAGTGGTCAATTTTATGCTATGTCAATGTCATGTCACATTAAAAATAACACTAAGTAAGGGGAGAAATTCAAGGAAGGAAGGATACTTATTGAAAAGGGTCAGATGCCCCAGGTGAGTGGAAGAGGATGTACACTAAGAGGTCATTAGACCTGGCAAGTAGGAAGTCCATTTAGGAGAAGTGTGCTAGTAGTCAGATTGTTGGGGTTGCAATAGATGGGCCAGTGTAGTAGTTCATGGGAATCTTGAGGATTTTGTAGAATAAGGGGAGTCAGTGGAGAGGGAAAGACTGGAGACAGATAAAAGAGATATTTGTACAGCACAACTAGGAAGAGATAAAAGAAGGCAGAGAAGGTTTAACAGGGAGAGAGGTTAGCCTTGGAAAGGACTAAGAATCCTAATAATGGAGAGAAACAAGTAAGCATGAGGTAAATTTATGATTTCCAAATTTTACTTGGAAAGCAGAGAGAGGGAATGGGTTTAAACTTGGTAATTCCTACTTTTTCTAGGAATGAGGAAGCAGGGTATAGGGCTTGGGGAGCCACGGGGGTACCAAGAATGAATAAGAAGACTGCCTTTATTTTCTTAAAAAATTTTTTTAATGTTTATTTATTTTTGAGAAAGAGAGAGAGAGAGAGAGCACGAGTAGGGGAGGCACAGAGAAATAGGGAGACACAGAATCTGAAGCAGGCTCTAGGCTCTGGGCTGTCAGCACACAGCAATGTGGGGCTCGAACTCATGAACCTTGAGACCATGACCTGAACCGAAGTTGGACGCTTAACCAACTGAACCATGCAGGAGCCCCAGAGGACTGCCTTTCAAGAAGAGTTAATACATATTCTTCTCAGGCTATTACAAAAAATAGAAAAGGAAGGAAAACTTTCAGATTCATTTTATGAGGCTAGCATTACCCTGATACCAAAACTAAATAAAGACACCACAAAAAAAGAGAACTGCAGGCCAATATCTCCAATGAACATAGATACAAAAATCCTCAACAAAATACTAGCAAATCAAATCCAACAATACCTTAAAATAATAATTCACAGGGAGTCTGGCTGGCTCAGTCAGAGGAGCATGCAACTCTTGATGGTGGAGTTGGGGTCGAGCCCCATGTTGCGTGTGGAGATTACTTAAAAAATAAAGAAAGAAATAAAGTTCTTAAAAAAAATCATTCACCATGATCAAGTGGGATTTATTCCTGGGTTGGAAGTGCTGTTCATGACATCGATGAGAGAAAGGATAAGAACCATATGATCATTTCAATAGATACAGAAAAAGCATTTGACAAAGTACAGCATCCTTCACCATACACAAAAGTAAACTCAAAATGGATTAAATGTAAGACCTGAAATCACAAAATCCCTAGAAGAGAGCACAGGCAGTAATATCTCTGACATCAGCCATAGCAACATTTTTCTAGATAGGTCCCCTGGGACAAGAGAAACAAAAGCAAAAATAAACTATTGGGACACATCAAAATAAAAAGCTTCTGCACAGCAAAAGAAACAATGAACAAAACTAAAAGACAAACTACTGAATTGGAGAAGATATTTGCAAGTGACATATCCAATAAAGGGATAGTATCCAAAATGCATAAAGAACTAATACAACTCAACACCTCCAAAAACAAATAATCTAATTAAAAAATAAGAAGTCATGAACAGATATTTCTCCAAAGACATCCAGATGGCTAACAGACACGTGAGAAGATGCTCAACATCACTAATCATCAGGGAAATTCAAATCAATACTACTAAGAGATATCATCTCGTACCTGTCAGAATGGCTAAAATCAAAAACATGAGAAACAAGTGTTGGTGAGGATGTAGAGAAAAAGGAACCCCTGTGCACTGTTGATGGGAATGCGAACTGGTGCAGCTACTCTGGAAAACAGTATGGAGATTCCTCAAAAAGTTAAAAATAGAGCTACCGTACAATCCAGGAAACACACTACTGGGTATCTACACCCAAAATACAAAAACACTAATTCACCAGGATACATACACCCCTATGCTTCCAGCAGCATTATTCACAACAGCCAAGATATGGAGGCAGCCCAAGTGTCCATCAAATGATGAATGGATAAAGAAGAAGAAATATATACACAAACACAATGGAATGTTACTTAGCCATAAAAAAGAATGAAATCTTGCCATTTGCAACAACATGGATGGATCTAAAGAGTATAATGTTAAGTGAAATAAGTCAGAGAAAGACAAATACTATATGATTTCACAAGTATGTGGAATTTAAGAAATAAACAAGCAACAGAAAAAAAAAAGAGAGAGACACACACAAACCAAGAAAAAAACTCTTAACTATGGAGAACAAATTGATGGTCACCAAAGAGCAGCTGGGGGAGGGGTGGGTAAAATGGGTGATGAGGATTAAGGAGTGGACTTGTGATGAGCACCAGATAATTAAAATAAAAACTTAAAAACAGATAAAGAGATAGATAAATAAATGACTGGGCAGCTTTGAGGGCTTTGGTGGAAATCGTAAATATCTTGTATATACACATATACGCAGACACACAAATCCACAATTAAAAACTTTAACTGTTAAAAGCATTGCATAATTAATATTATACCTCATAAATTGCTCATCAGAAATAAAACCACTATACTGTGTCATCTGTATGACGTTATTGGATTTGTGACATATTATACATATACTTAAAAGTAGTCTTTACGTAACATGCAAGAGAAAGATCAGTCAAGAATAAACTGAGAGAGCAAATTGGTATCTACTGAAGCAACATCAAATGTCAAACATTCAACTAGGAAAAGGAAATGAAAGATCTCTAGGGGACAAGTTACGATTAAAGAAAGATACAAATATCTCACTAAAATTTTGAAATGAGACTACTTAACTATTGACAAGGAGAGGGTAGATAATAATTGCTTTGATAAATTACATAGCTCATTTCTTTGAAATGAAGGAAATACATACCTTAAAGTTTAAAATAAACTATTTTTAAGGTTTGTTTTTCAAACAAAAGTAACTGGCAGAACATAATACAAGAAAATTTTACAATTATTTTAATGCACTGAATGCTTATAGTTCAAAGTTAAGAAAAATGAGCGATCTATGAACAGTAAGTGCCTTTAAACAACTTTTAAACTACTAGATGAACTTGAATATGGCTACAAAATGGGCAGCTTGAAATGTGATAGTCACTGATGAGGCAAGGTAATCATCTAATGATTTCACTGAATGAAACATAATATGCATGTAAGGTGCCTTGTGGAATTCCATGGGCATTAAAATTTTTTTACACAGTGTTATGATACGTTCTGGAAATGAAATTTCCCTCTATAGAGTTTAAGGTTTAGGTTTAGAGTTTAGAAATTTCCCTCTATAGAGTTGAATAGCTCCCTAACAACACCAATTATGTATGTTTGACTACAGGCTGAATAACCGAGAAGCTCAAAGAAATCTCAGCTTTAACAGTGGTCTACACAGAAACATGAAATGAAAAATTTTTCACAGAATAATGAAAGTTATAGATAAAAAGAGAAAATCACATTGGTACTTTTTAAAAAAGATTTTATTGAAAAAAAATTTTAAGTTTATTTATTTTGCAAGAGACAGCGTAAACGGGAGGCAAGGGAGGACCAGTGCAGAGCCAGATGTGGGGCTCAAACTCATGAAACTGTGAGATCATGATCTGAGACAAAACCAAGAGTTGGATGCTCAACTGACTGAGCCACCCAGGTACCCCTTAAGGATTTTATTTTTAAGGACTCTCTACACCCAATGTGGGTCTTGGAACTTACAACCCCAAAAGCAAGAGTCACATGCTCCACTAACTGAGCCTGCCAGGTGTCTCCACATTGGTACGT
Organism: Prionailurus bengalensis; assembly: GCF_016509475.1. NCBI lineage: Eukaryota > Metazoa > Chordata > Mammalia > Carnivora > Felidae > Prionailurus > Prionailurus bengalensis. The sequence continues at coordinate 81,312,350 of NC_057348.1, forward strand.
TAAACAAAATTTACTTTTTACTGTGGCAAAACATACCTAACATAAAATTTACTATTTTAAGGTTTTTAAAGTATATGGATCAAGCAATGAAACTGAATTAGTTATCAAAAATTCCCAACAAACAAAAGTCCAGGACCAGACAGCTTCACAGGTGAATTAAAGAAGAGTTAATATCTATTTTTCTCAAATTATTCCAAAAACTAGAAGAGGGAGGAAAGTTTCCTGATTCATTCTATGAGGCCAAAACCAGATAAAGACACCACAGAAAAAGAGAACTACAGGCCAATATTTCTGGTGAACACAGATGCAAAAAATCTTCAACAAAATATTAGCGAACAAAATCCAGCAATATATTAAAAAATATCATTCACCATAACCAAGCGGGATTTAGTCCCAGGATGCAAAGATAACTCAATATTTGCAAATCAATTAACATAAAAAAATCACATCAACAAGAGAAAGGACAAAACCCTATGATCATTTCAATAGATGCAGAAAAAGAATTTGACAAAGTACACCATCCATTCATGATAAAAACCCTCAACAAAGTACATACCTCAACAGAATAAAGGCCATATATGAAAAACCGACAGGTAACATCATCTTTTCAATGGTAAAAAACTGAGAGCCTTTCCCCTAAGGTCAGGAACAAGACAAAGATATCCACTCTCACCACTTTTATTCAACACAGTACTGGAAATCCTAGCCACAGCAATAACAAAAAGAAATAAAAGACATCCAAATTGGTAAAACTTTAAATATTTCCAGATGACATGATATTCTATATAGAAAATCCTAAAGATTTTACCAAAAAACTACTAGAACTGTTAATGAATTCAGAAAAGTCACAGGATACAAATTGAAGATACAGAAATCCATGACATTTCTATAGAGTAATAATGAAGTAGCAGAAAGAGAAATTAAGAAAACAGTCCCTTGGGGCGCCTGGGTGGTGCAGTCGGTTAAGCGTCCGACTTCAGCCAGGTCACGATCTCGCGGTCCGTGGGTTCGAGCCCCGCGTCGGGCTCTGGGCTGATGGCTCAGAGCCTGGAGCCTGTTTCCGATTCTGTGTCTCCCTCTCTCTCTGCCCCTCCCCCGTTCATGCTCTGTCTCTCTCTGTCCCAAAAATAAATAAACGTTGAAAAAAAAAATTAAAAAAAAAAAAACAAAAAACAGTCCCATTTACAAATGCACCCAAAATAATAAAATACCTAGGAATAAATTTAACCAAGAAGGTGAAAGATTTGTACTCTGAAAACTATAAAACACTGATTAAAAAAAATGAAGATGACATAAGGAGATGGGAAGATATTCCAGACTCATAGATTGGAACAACAAATGCTGTTAAAATGTCCATACTACCCAAGTTAATCTACAGATTTAATGCAATCCCTATCAAAATACCAACTGCATTTTTTGCAGAACTAGAATAAATAATGCTAAAATTTGTATGGAACTGCAAAAAGACCCTAGCCAAAATAATATTAAAAAAGAAAAATAAGGGCCATCTGGGTGCTCTGGCAGTTAAGCATCTGACTCTTGATTTCGGCTTAGGTCATGATCTCGTGGTTGTTAAGTTTGAGCCCTGAGTCATGTCAGAGCTCGCTATTAGCAGTGAGGAGCCTGCTTGATATTCTCTCTTTCTCCTTCTCTCTCTCTCTCTCTCTCTCTGCTCCTCCCCAGCTTGGGCTCTCTCTCTCTCAAAATAAATAAATAAACTAAAATATCTCGTGGTTGTTAAGTTTGAGCCCTGAGTCATGTCAGAGCTCGCTATTAGCAGTGAGGAGCCTGCTTGATATTCTCTCTTTCTCCTTCTCTCTCTCTCTCTCTCTCTCTCTCTCTCTGCTCCTCCCCAGCTTGGGCTCTCTCTCTCTCAAAATAAATAAATAAACTAAAAAAAAAAAAGGAGAAACAAAACTGGAGATATCACAATCCCAGATTTCAAGATATACTACAAAGCTGTAGTGAAGAAAACATGTAGTACTGGCACAAAAATAGACACATAGATCAACATAATGAATAGAAAATCCAGAAATAAACCTATGATTATAAGGTCAATTAATCTTCGACAAAGGAAGCAAGAATACGCATTTGGAAAGAGTCTCCTCAACAAATGATGTTGGGAAGAAGAGACAGTTACATGTCTAAGAATGAAACTGGACCACGTTCTTATACCATACACAAAAATAAATTCAATATGGATTAAGGACCTAAGTGTGAGACCTGAAACCATAAAACTCCTAGAAGGGAGCACGGGCAGTAATTTCTCTGACATGGGACACAGCAACATTTTTCTAGGTATGGTTCCTGAGGCAAGGGACACAAAAGCTAAACTGTTGGCACTGTACCTAAATAAAAAGTGTCTTCATAGCAAAGGAAACAACGAACAAGAATTCCCTGAAAGACAACCTACTGAATGGGAGAAGATATTTGCAAGTTACATATCCAATAAAGGTTTAGTATCCAAAATATATAAAGAAGTGATACAACTCAACACCCAAAAAACAAATAATTAAAATAGTTAAAATTAAAATAGTTAAAAAATGGGCAGAAGACATGAACAGATAATTCTCCAAAGAAGACATCCAGATGGCCAAAAGACATATGAAAAAATGTTCAACGTCACTTATCATCAGGGAAATGCAAATCAAAACCACACACCTGTCAGAATGGCTAAATTCAAAAACATGAGAAACAACAAGTGTTGGCAAGGATGTAGAGAAAAGGGAACCCTCACGCACTGTTGGTGGGAATGCAAACTGGTGCAGCCACTATGTAAAACAGTATGGAGGTTCCTCAAAAAATTAAAAATACCATATGATGCAGTAATTCCACTACCTGGTATTTACCCAAAGAATATGAAAACACTAATCTGAAAAGATACACACCCCCAAGTTTATAGCAGCATTATTTGCAATAGCCAAATTATGGTAGCAGCCTAAGTGTCCACAGATTGATAAATGGATAAAAGGTGATATGTATATACACGTATATACGTGTGTATATATACGTGTATATATATATATATATACACATATACACACTATATACGTGTGTATATATATGTGTATATATACACTATATACATGTGTATATATATGTGTATATATACACTATATACATGTGTATATATACACTATATACATGTGTATATATACGTGTATATATACACTATATACGTGTGTATATATATGTGTCTATATATATATATACACTATATACACACGTATACACACACACGTATATATACACACACATGTCATTAAAAAGAATGAAATCTTGCCAAATAAGTCAGAGAAAGACAAATACCAAATGATTTCAGTCATATGTGGAAATAAGAAACAAAACAAATGATCAAGGGAAAAAAAGAGGCTAACCAAAAAACAGACTCTGAACTATAGAGAACAAACTCGAGGTTACCAGAGGGGGAGGTAGGAGAACAGATGGGTGAAATAGGTGAAGGGGATTAAGAGTACACTTTTCATGATGAGCACTGACTAATGTGTAGAACTATTGCATCACTGTATTGTACACCTGGAACTAATATAAACTACACTGGAATTAAAAAAACAAAAAAAAAGAAAAAAAAAAAAGATCCACAACTACTGTATTCCCCCTACCTTCAGTCCCTGGTAAATACCAATATACTTAATGTTTCTATGAATTTGAATGCTTTAGATACCTCATATAAGTGGAATCACAATTTATTTTTTTCTAATTTTATTGAGAAATAATTGACATGCATCACTGTGTAAGTTTAATGCATACATCATGATGTTCTGACTTATATATATTGTGAAATGATTACCACAATTGGTTCACCTAATCTCCATTATCTCGTATAAAGGAAGGAAAAAAAAAACTTTCTCTTTGTGATGTGAACTCTTAGGATTTACTCTCTTAACAACTTTCCCATACATTATATAGCAGTGTTAACTATAATCATCATGTTGCATATTACATCCCCAGTACTTAATCTTATTAAGTGGAAGTTTGTACTTTTTGACCATCTTCCTCCAAATCCTCCTCTCCTCCACCGTTTACTGCTAGTAACCAAAAGTCTGATCTCTTTTTTTATGAGCGTGGTTTATTTTTTTCTTTTTTAGATTCTACATATAAGTGAGACCATTCAGCATTTTTCTCTGTCTACAATTTATTTTTAATCCAAAATATTAGCAGTCACTGAATGAAAGGGATTTTTCCTTGTTTTATTTTGGGGCTTTCTGTTGCTAATTGGGCCTGAGCCCAGTAAATACACTGGATGGATTTTATATGATACAATCATATTTCACAGCCCCTGCTAATGATCCATTCCTGAATATAGAAATTAAATGTCATTATGTTGAAAGATCACTAATTAGATACTAAGGTAGTACTTGACTTTGAAGTTATTTATAAAATTTTAATTTTTCTTTGGATGTTAAATGAAATGGATGTTTTAACATCTTTGGAAGTTAAAAGAAAAGTTAGAGGGTAGATTTAATTACTGCATTCACCTACAGTTAGTATTTATTACTATACTCTTTAACCTTTGTTATACAACACTGGGAAATTTTCATTGAGTGGAGAATTGCCTGGGTTTTGGTTCCAGTTCTGCCATCTATATGACCTTGGGCAAATCATTTAATTCTTTTAAGCTTAGGCATTATTATCCCCAGTAGTATTCTAATCCATAAAGATAGATGGAGATAATCATACTTGGCTTACCTACCTTGGGGTAGAGTTATGGGAATAAATGGAGAGTATTATGTCAAAAAGCTCTGAAATATTAGCTTTAGAAATACATATTAAGGATTAAAGAAACCTCATCCTTTCCCAAACTTCTCTCCATTTTTATACGCCTTTTTCTAAAAATGTTATGCCATACTAGACTAAAAAGTTACGCTGCTTTTTCCCCAGTTCCCTATCTGTTGGACTATATGCTTCAAAAGTAAACTCACATTAAAAATGGTCAATAGCTTTACAGCTTTTTTTTTTTTTTTGTGGTGACTAGGTCTAGGAATAAGGGAGTAAGGGATACCAGAAATAAATTAGAGAAGAATTCCCCTCTCTTCTTCCTTATTCACTCTCCTGTAACTTCCTAGTTAGGAGACCTTTAGTTTGAAAGTGTAGACACGACTAAGGGGTGTTTATACATGACAAGTGAATATTACAAGTGCTACTTTGGGGGAATCTCAGGAATGGTTTGAATCCTCATCTGCAGTTTCACTTAAATTACACCAGATATTAAAGCACTGTGTGTGACTCAGTGGTTTGTGCAACAAGCTGGAAACTCAGGACCTGTGGGTTCTGGCCATGCGTCTGACATTTGTATTTTACAAGTGAGCTAGTCATGCCCACTCCCATGTTTTATTTAGTTTTCATCTATTAATGAGGGCAATGATGCGAAATTACATCCCAGAGTTGTTAAAAAAAGAACAAAGAACTTGCAAAGAGTTACAATGCCATGAAAGCCATAACAAAGGTAGTTTTCATGAGAGAATATACATAAAAATACTCCAAAAGTTAAAATTTCTATACAGATATAAAGCATTACTTTTACCTGAGTGAGGGGGGAAGGGTACACTGTGAATATGAAACAGGTAGATAATCCTGAAACCCATTTTGAATTATTGGTTTCAAACTCCACCCCCTCCCCCAACCTTCACAAAAGCAGTCAGAAGATAAAGTTTGAAAGTGGTATTTTGGTTTTCCTTTCATCCCTCATGTCTTTACCCAGAGTGAAGGTGGTGAGTGAGTAGGGCAAGAGCCCAAAGAAGGGCTGTTTTACAGGAGGTAAAAAAGTAAAAGGTTCAGAAATCATTCACTGTTTGTTTTTTTAACCAGTTTCTTATTTTGTGTTTTTGGTGAGTGAGGGTAATGTGTAGCACACTAATTCTGAAACATACCTCCTAGAAGACGAAACCACGGCTTAGAGAGCTTAAGTGACACCCTGGGTAAGAAATGGAGTGGGCGTTTGAAACTTCATCTCTCTCACTTCACACACAGCCCATGCTCTTTCTTGTTGCCCTGTTCTGTTTCAGGAAAAGCAGACTTTCTTTTTGGAATAAATGCCAAACAGACCTGTCGTGAAAAGTTATTAAGTCAAGTTGTTCCAGGGATTCTCCCCACCTCTCTCATGGCCACATGGGTTGTATCGTGACATCTCTACACATCTCTATATGGCTGCTTAATGTTTCTTTCTTGACTAACTGGATTCTTTATAATTTCTATTCTTACAAGGCCTGCCCTAATTGTACCCCATGGCATTCAGCTTCTACCCTTGCTGTTTAACGCTCTCTAGGTTTCTAAGTTGGGATTCTGAACAGTGAGAACTGCTTGGCCAACATGATGTTTCTACACCAGGTCACAGGATGCTGGCCAGTTTTACATGGGGATTAGTTAACTTGGGTCAAGTGCGGCTGAGGATGAGCAAGATAGTCAAGTTTCTTGAGAACTGTTGTAGGTCGGTATTCTGAAACTTAGCCTGTGCCTCTTAAAAAATTCTCTCAAATAAGATCTGCTTTCATTTTTCTTCATTTGTATGTTTTTATTAACGATATTGCAGGGGCACCTGGGTGGCTCAGCTGGTTAAGTATCAGACTAGACTTTGGCTCAGGTAATGATCTCACAGTTTGTCAGATCAAGCCCCACATTGGGCTCCGTGCTTAGGATTCTCTCTCTCTCTCTCTCTCTCTCTCTCTCTCTCTCTCTCTCTCTTTCTCTCCCCATCCCCCGCATGTTCTCTCTCTCTCTCTCTCTCTCTCTCCCAAAACAAATTAAAAAAAAAAAAGAATTATAAAGAAGATATTGCCATTCTTCTTATCACCTAGATTGGAAGTCTAAAAAATTTTAAATAGATTTAATTTTGTTGGAAAAGTAATGCACACAGAGTAAAATATTTGGAATATAAAAGGGTATACACACTGGAAGTTGTCTCCTTTCTACCAAAGATTCTCAAAGCCCTCCTAGAGGCCAACACAAGCAAACAGTTTTTGAAGTATTTTTCGCAACGTTCTATGTTCAAGCATTTTATCCACATTCTATTTTACATAAAAGTAAATAAATACCATAAATACAATGCCTACCTTGTCTCATTTAATAAGTATATCTTGGGGCCTACTCCACACAAACATATAAAGATTATTTTTTTCATATTTTGAACGGCTTCAAAAAACTTAATTATATGTATGTGATTTTGTTTTTTAACTATTCCCTTTTGGTATGAAGGTATATTGTTTCCACTTTTACTACAAATAGGGTTGCAATAAGTATATATGTTTGTATACAGCTGTAAATATTATCTATAAATTTTTCAGCTAAAGCATGCATAACGTTTCCATTTTTATACATTTATGGACAAATTGCCTCTCATCATCTGTGCATGAAAGTTTCCATTTGCCCATACCATGCATAGCCCTGTGTACTGTGAACCTTTCTGATCTCTTCTAATTTGGTAATTTCAGTAATTTGTAATTTTACCTTCTTTCTTGTTCACTAAGTCAGTCAGTCATCTAGTTCCCTGAGTTCTTTGTCTCTCTCAATTCCAATTCCATCTGTGTCTTTTTTTTTTCTTAATTTTTATTTTAGAGAGAGTGAGAAAGAGCAGGGGAGAGAGAGGCAGAGGTTGGGGGAAGAGAAAGAGAGGGTGAGAGAGAAAATCCCAAGCAGACTCCACATTCAGCATGGATCCCCACTTGAGGCTTGATCCCATGACCCTGGGGTCATGACCTGAGCCGAAATCAAGAGTCAGTGCTCAACCAACTGAGCCACCCAGGCGCCCCATCCATGTCTTTGTAATTGAAGTACTATGACCTTAGTTACAGCTTTTGTTGCTTCATGTATTGGCTCCTAATACCTCATTCCATTCTTTCCACTTATTAAGTCATGATTTATCGAAAAAGTGCCAGATTGCTATTTTCCTAATTTTACTTCTATTCTCAAAATCCTTTGGTGACTTCCACTGACAATATGAAGTGTGCATCATTCTCCGGGCATTCAACATCCTCCAGAATCCAATCCCTATCCACTTTAGCGCCTTCACACATATATAAAAATTCTGCTACAAACTTCTGCTTTACTGTCTTCATGCTTTTTGTTTCATCACTTCTCTTACATGGGAGCTCTTCTTTCCGTTCAAACCCAATTTCACATATCCTTCAAGGATAAGACCACTGCATCGTGATAACCAATTCACAATTGTCTCATCTCAGAACTGTTAAACGACTCAACATCTGTATCACTCATTTGGTATCACTCATGGTATAACTAACCACTTATTGTTTTTCCTCCAGGCTATGCACTCTAAGAAGCCATCCCTAAAAACACTGATGTATCTTGCATGCGCACACACACACACACACACACAGCATAATCTCTCATATTTACAACCCTTCATATTTTGAGGTAGACAAGAAATATCTGTAGACTGAAACATGACCTAAGTATGTTAAAATGAGGAAGGTACTGCCAAGCCCTTGCAAAAGAGTTTAAATACATAGAGGTACATTTGTTCTCCCTAACCTACATCAGATGCCACAGGTAGCTGCTAAGAACTCAAAAAACACAGTGTTACAGGAGAGAGAGAGAGAAGCATGCCAGTTAAGAGGAAAAGTAAAAAAAATTGCAAAAACACTAGTCAAAATAGACTCAGTAACTCAAAACAAGTAACACTTCCCATCAGACTGTCCCTAGACCGTTAGTTAGACAACTTGTCTAGCATATAGTCTTTATAAATCACCCTCTGGTTTGTACATTCTTTTGATACATCAAAAGTAGAAGTACTCTTGATCATCTGCCCATTTCTTTGCTGAGAGTCTAATTTCTTTTCCAGTTCTGGAGGAAAAGGGGTACCTACAGCGAGCTATCTTAGTAGGTGATCAAGTCCAGATCCTGACCTTTCCATCCAGTGAAATGGAGTCTCAGTAACTGATTAAAGTAAAATACTCCAGACCCTTGTTTCAGATAAAGCTTACCTTAGAAACTGAACTGTTCCTCTAAGTGAATTTTTAAATATGGAACAAACCTGTATCATTTTACAATGCATATATATATATACATATGCATAGTTAGAGATTTAGAAAGGCACACCTGCAAGTGCCTATTTCTGAGAGGAGGAGTGGATTAGTACACACTAATTGTATTATTAAAAAATTTTTTTTTATCTGCGACTCAAACCTATTCTCTTGAAGGAGTTTATTCCATTGTGGTTCTAAACATTCATCTGGGAAAAGGGGGCTATCACTTATATTTTCTATTTAACCAAATTCCTTGACCAAGCAGCGTATCTGTAAAAAATGCTTGTGGGTATAAGTGACCAAAAAAAAAGTCTGTGAATAAAATCCTTCACTTCTGTCACATTACCACATGTTTACCTTCCTTAGAGGAAATATAACCGTTGTACTGAAAACAAGATTTGCGTTCTAGTTTTGGCTCTGCTAAGAATATGCTGAGGGAACTTAGGCGAATCACTTTCTTTGTAAAATGGTTAATTAGACTAGGACGGATATTCTGATCACTAGAAGATTTACAAAGATGTATGAAGATTTATAAAATCCATTCAATGGAGAAAAATCTATTACTCATTTTGGAAGGGCTGCGAATCTAAGCGCAAGACAAATTCCCTTTCATTCAGCAATCACAACCCCCAACACAAGCGTGTTGGATGCACTCCAAATAGGAGCTCACTCGTCAGGGTTTGGACGGATTTGCAAAAAAGCAAAAGTCCTTTCACTCAAGAAACGTTTCCTTTTTCTTGACCGTAGCCATTCCCCAAAGTGCCAAGGTCTAATTGCCGTCAATAGTCACCAAACCACTAGTAAGATGAAGACATACCTGCTGTGAACGTGGAGGTGACACAACTACAGTTCCCAGCATGCCTCTCTATCCCACCACCGCCCTCTCCCGCCCCCGCTCCTGGACTCCCGCGGGTCGGGACTTGTAGTCCTAGCCCACAGTTGTGGGCGGCGCAGAAGCGCTCTAGAACGATGCTTTTCCCACTAGCAGGCCGTGAGCCCGCAAGTTCCAACTAAAATCTTACTCGACTGACTAGGATTTACTCTGTCCAGAGGCGAACTCCCTCCTTCCAGACCTCCTCAGACCTACTAGCAGGCGGGGCGGAACCACGCCCCGGAAGTAGAGTCAAGTAGCCCAGCCGACAGCTAAAAGCCTTCCAGCCACTCCGAGAGGGGCTAGCCCCGGCAGGGCGGGCTTGGGAGAGTGGCCCGGAGGCGGGGTGGGCGGGGTGGGGTGGGGTGAAATCGGCGCGTCCTAGCGCCTGGGGCGGAGCTACGGCGCGGGGCCGCGCGTCTGGGTGGCGGCGGGGCCGCGCCCGTGGGGAGAGGCGGCTGCGGGTGCTGGTGGAGGTGGGGGGGGAGGAGGAACCGGGAAGGGGGGGGAGGGAGAGCGGAGAGCCGTGTTCCTGAGGCGGTGGCGGCGTCTCCCAACGAAGGAGGAGGAGGGCGGGGAAGGAGGATGGAGCAAGCTGGGGGTTGGGGTTGGCGCTAGCCGCAGCGGCTCGCCTCGTACTGTGGGAGAGCGGCCGCTGCTCCTGGAAGTTGTGGGGTCGGGAACCGGGCCGGTGCTGCCGCTGCCGCCGCCTTAAGCGGTGAGGAGCCGAAAGGAGTGGCGAGGCTAGGCGGGGGTCGGGAGGGAGGGGAAGGGCCGGGAAAGCGAGCTGGGGAAGACTGAGCGAGCTCTGCGCCGGGCGGGCGGGCGGCGGGGGGGCCAGCCACCGCAGCCGGGGGGACGCGGGAGGATGGAGCAAGTGGAAATCCTGAGGAAATTTATCCAGAGGGTTCAGGCCATGAAGAGTCCGGACCACAATGGGGAGGACAACTTCGCCCGGGACTTCATGGTGAGTCCTTCCCCTTGCTGTCGCCTCCTTTCGCCGGCACCGGAGCCCACCACCGCCTCGCCCAGCCGGCCCGGGCAGCCAGCGCTTTGTGTGCAGCTGAGAGGAGAGGGGCGGAGTGGCGCGCACCAACTCCTTAGGGCCGGGTGGTCTCGAAGGCCGGCGGGAGGTGAGACCGCCTCCGCCCCTCGGCCGCCTTCCCTCCCATCCCGCTTTCGCGGCCCCCACCGCGGGCGCCAGGGGCGCGAAAGGAGCAGCCCCGGCGGAGCCCGCACTCTGCACCGCCGCCGGCGACCACCTATTGTTTCTCGGGCCGGGAATCGAAGCCGAAGGAGGTGCAGACCCGGGGCGGGAGGGGGGGCTCGTCCCTCCACCCCCACTCCCTAACCAGCCTGCCCCTCCTGGGAGGGTCGAGGCAAGGTGTCTACCCTGGGTGGAGAGCAGATCGCAGCTGATGGAGGTACGGGGGTGTTGAGGTTGGCATTAACTCCTGGGGTCCCTTTGCTCAGGCTGGTCTCAGAAGTGGGCAAGGGAGGAGTTCTGCCGTTTTTTGGGTTCTCAGTTATTATTCCAAGGCTTGGGAAAGGATTGTCCGTAAGGAATCCCTTGGTTTGCCCAATTGCATCTACCCTCGTCCGGTCTCTTGTCTCTGGAGACCCAGGTTTGAGATGGCGTTGGGGTCATCGGGACTTTAGGTTGACGGGGTGTGTGTGTGTGTGTGTGTGTGTGTGTGTGTGTGTGTGTGTGTGGAGGGGGTGATTATCCTGAAGGAAGCCTACTTCGGACTCCCTAGGGGATATTGTCGAAGGCGGAGGGGATGTGACTATCACTTCCTATCCGGGGTGGGGGTGGGGAACTTGGGAACAATAGTCCTGGTGGGGCGGAGGCAACGAAACGGGCTGAAGCCCTGAACTGGGAGATAACCTTCTCAGCCTCCCCCCGCCCCCCTCTTTCCGCCCTCTGCTTGGGCTGGCTGGCTGGAGAGGAGGTTAAAAGTCTTGTTCGTGAAATTGCTCTAGATACATCACTTATTGAGGGGGTCAGATACAAAGGCGTGGGACCAGAAGTCGACTTCCTACATTGTCCCTCCGGCCCCCCTTTTATTTTTCTGCTGGACAATGTTCCCTTTAGGGTTGTTTCTCGGCTTAGGAGGCGGTGGTTGCGGCTGCTGCTCCTACGGATATTGCGCAAGACTGGGGCGTTGGAAACTCTGGAGGTCTGGGGAATGGAAAAGGAAGTGGGACTTTGGGAAGAGGTTGCTCCTTAGCCTTGGCGGGGTTTGAGAATGGGAAATAAGCTAGGGAAAATTTTGCTCCTGGGCAAGATACAGCTCCAAGAATAAGCACTTAACTCCGAAATTCTTGATTGTAAAAAGGATACACAGTTAATGTCTATAAAAATGAATGAGCAGCAAACGCTGGTTAGTTTTTGTTTCAAAGTACAGTTTAATTGTTTACAAGGTGCAGGTGATATGACTTTTAGTACTGAAATGCTTTTTCACATTTTAAAGCGACTCCAGTCTAGTAAAGCCTTAGCATTAAAATTGTTAACAGCTTATAAAATAGATCGTTGACCTTACTCAATATAATAATAATATTGTTGAGCTTTGTGGTTCCCGCCTTCCTAGACCAATAATAGAGGATAGGAGTAAGATTTTGTTAGTATCTTTTCAGAACAGAAAAATATAAATAATCTATGCCTTCTTTTAAACATTTTCTGTTGATATTTAGCCTATGTATTTTTGAAAAATTAATTTTTGGTCGAAGTAAAGGTAAGGAACATTTTCTCGACTTACATTGAGAATTTTGATTGTGTTCGTATCTTTTGGGTAGTGTCACTTACCAATAATTGGATGGAGTCCCTTTTTTCTATATTTTTAGCAAAAATAGAAAATATTTACTTAAGATATTTTAAAAGTTTAAAATTAGTCTATTATTACAGTCTTATTTTGGTTATGGAAGAAGAGGTGGTGTGGTCCATGGTCACTTCTCCTTTGCCTGCTAGTCATCTGGTTATCCCTGGGCACATCCTGTCAGGAAAGAGCATTGTTTGGTGATGAAGGCCATCAGGACAGGTGCCCAGTCTCTGAACTACAGGGGAAGTAGCCTTGGGGTTTGTGCTTTGGGGATGAGTCAGGGATTCCTATTGGAGATTTCATTTCTGAAGGACTAAATGAGTTTCTTTTTTTTCCATAATACCTAGGGATACTAGGTGAGTCTACATTCGAGATTTGATGACTAAGGCTATTCTTTTATAGTGCTTGCTTTTTTTATTCCATGACTTGATAAGCAATAGCTATAATTAAGACTGCTAGATTGTGCTGCTTTTTCCCTTGGGTGGTATGCTGGTGGGAAACCATGCCCTTCTACCATGGAAAGAGAATAGGAAATCAGCTAATAATTTTAAGTGTTCTGTTATTCTTCAAATCTTATGTGGGCTAAAAATGCATTTTTAAATTTTAGCATTTTAGAACTGAGCCTTAGAGATAATCTAGCTGTTATAATCCTGTTCAAGTATAAAGTACTAATGTTCATTGTTTCAAATTTGGAAATTATAGACTAATTAATAATGTCTTACTCTTAGGAAAGTGGGTGGACATCCAAAATGTTTTCTTTCCATTGTTGTATCCAGCCTACCTAGTCCCATCACTCAAAGGCTGTCTCTGTTTAATGCATCTGTGTGACCATACAATGTATTCCATTTTACATATATATATATTTTTTCCATTTTGTATATATATATATATACATATATATAGTCCATTATATATGTAAATATATATGTATTTTAAATGTTTATTTATTTTGAGAGAGAGAGCACGCATACGCATGTGAGCAGGCGGAGGAGGGTAGAGAGAGAGGGAGACAGAGCATCCCAAGCAGGCTCTGCATGGTCAGCAGTGAGCCTGTCGCAGGGCCTAACTTACAAACCAGGAGATCATGACCTGAGCTGAAGTCGGATGCTTAACCTACTGAGCCACCCAGGTGCCCCAATATCGTTGTTGTTGTTTTTTAACTGAACATTTTGATAAGTGTTTTTCACTTGTAAAAGTCATTTTCAGTGGCTATATAATATATTTCACCTGGCAACCATTTTATAGCTTAACCATTTGCTTGTGGTTGAATGTTTAGGCCATTTATTTTCTGTTATTACAATATCATAATTCTGTAATGAACACTTGTGTGTAAAGCTTCCTTATTTTGGAGTATTGCATAAGATATCTTCCAGTAGTGGAAGTACTAGGTAAAAGGATATAAACATTTAATACAGATCTATAAATAACCTTTTGGAGAAGTATCAATGTATACAACTGTCAGTAATGCATGAGTGTTCATTTAATTATCTTGCTCTTTGATAATTTGATGATCGGAAAATAGTATCTTGTTTTAATTTGAAAATTTTCCACCTGTCATTAACTATTCTTTGAGTTTTCTATTTTTGGCCTTGGTGTGTTGAGTCCTCCTCAGCCCAACCCTAGAAAGGAGAAAACTAAGATACTGAGATGGTGTAAACTGTAGTACCAAGATGATTACTTGCATGTTGAAGGTTAAACATCTGATTTGTGGCAGGTCTGGAACTTGGTTTCTCCTATCTTGACTGCAAGTCTTCTTTTTTATTTAAAAAAAAATTTTTTTTAATGTTTACTTATTTTTGGGAGAGAGAGACAGACAGACAGAGTGTGAGTGGAGGAGGGATGGATAGAGAGGGAGACACAGAATCCCAAGCAGGCTTCAGGCTCTGAGCTTTCAGCACAGAGCCTGATGCGGGGCTCGAACCCACGAACCGCGAAATCATGACCTGAGCTGAAGTGGGACGCTTAACCGACTGAGCCACCCAGGTGCCCCATTGACTATAAGTCTTCTATGCAAGATGGCAGACAGTGATCATGACAAGTAAACAAACGTATAAGGTAGAGTGGTGTGCATTCGTGTTTGACAGACCTGGGTTTTACTCCCATCTCTTTCATTGGCTAGCTGTCTGACAATAGGCAGGCCACTTAAAATAGGATGACTGATCTTTTTTTTTTTTTTAAACGTTTATTTATTTTTGAGACAGAGAGAGACAGAGCATGAACAGGGGAGGGTCAGAGAGAGAGGGAGACACAGAATCTGAAACAGGCTCGAGGCTCTGAGCGGTCAGCACAGAGCTCGATGCGGGGCTCGAACTCATGGACCATGAGATCATGACCTGAGCTGAAGTCGGACGCTTAACTGACCGAGCCACCCAGGCACCCCAGATGACTGATCTTTTAAAGAAGAAAAATGCTACTTCACAGGGCTGAGGTCTGGGACTGACCTTTAGGGTCATCATCTAACAAATTATTGTGCTAAGGTCTGTGTATTCTCATATGGCTAATTCATATAGTCAGTCACAGATAACTAGACATAGAAAGAAAGAAGTATCTGGGCTTTGTTTCAATCATTTTCTTGTGCGTTTTAAAGCTTTGTAATGTCTAAAACATTAAAACAAGAAGTAGATTTCTTCTGATCAGGCTAAAGTTTATCTAATTTACATTATACAGTTGTATATGAAAAAATCACAAAAGACACTTAAGCTACAAACAAATATGGCAGCTTCAGCTTAAAAGCCAGCTTTCTCTACATTTATGAAGGTGAAAACAAAAATATAATAAGTGAATTCAGTGGAGTATTTAAAATATAGAATGCAACAGAAGTGTGAATTCTAGTACTTTTTTGTGAAATATTGGGAGGAGAGGATTTAAGGACATTTTTCTGAGGCTGAACTGGGTATAATAGCAAGCCATCCTATATTAATATGCTATTTAAAATAACTTTGATGTTTTAAACTAATCTGAACTTAATTTATCAAAGATACCCAAGAACTACCATAGAAGTTATTTATTTCAGGGGATTTATTATATAAAACCATTTGTTCTACAAGTGGTAATCCTGACAGAACTGCTCAAAATGACCAGCCTATTTGCTTTGTTATGATTAAATAATTGTTATACGGTTTTTATTTTACTATGGTAACATTAGTGACTTTATAAGTTATTTTAAGTAGGAAAGAACTTAACATTTTTCATCTCTATTATATACTAAACACTGCGCCAGATACTTTACACCCTTTCTTACTAACTCAACAGTTTATGAGGTAGATATAACCTGTATTTTACACATGAGGAAGCATACTTGTTAAGAGAGTTAAGTATCTTGCTTGACTTCAAAACCTCTGTTCTATTTGTGTATGTATGTATGTATGTAATCTCTATACCCAGCACAGGTGTAGACCCCAAGATCAAGAGTCACATTCTCCTCCAACTGAGCCAGCCAGGTACCCCCAAACCTCTGTTCTTTTTGTTCTGTTTCTCCAAGATACATCTGAGGTCTCTTAGGACCTAGCTGGGACTAGGCTGAGGGCACATCACCATGCAAAAGGATGGAAGTTTTAAAGTGGAACATGTTTAGGGAAGTGTTAAATAATCTGCCATAATTTATGGAAACCAATTTGACAATAAATTATATTTTAAAAAATGAAAAAGATAATCTGCTATAACTAATGCAGCAGTTCACATCTTTTGATCTCGATTCCTTTACATTCTTAAAAATTACTGAAGGCCCCCAAAAAGCTTTTACTTATTATACTACAAATTAAAACATATTTTAAAAAACAGTACACTTTAAGACAATGATAATAAACTCATTCCATATTAACTATGTGATAGATAATTGTTCAAAACAAAAGGTAGTGAGAAGCAGCATTATTTGTATATTTTGCAAATTTCTACATCTGGCTTAATAGAAGCCCCTCCCCTGCTTCACTCATACCATTGCAATGTTACATTTCACATAGCATCACATGTCATGTACTCTAGAAAACTCTACTGTATACTCCTCAGAGAATGAAACTGATTTTTAAAAATTATTGTGCGAAAGTCTGTGCGTTATCATATTTATAGGTGAGGAAACATGACTTAATATTATTAGGAAAAGAGTTTTAACTTCATGGACTCTGAAATGATCTGGGAGTGGGCTGTCCCTGAACCATACTTTGAGAACCAATGAGGTAATGCATGGTAAGGACTAATAACGATGCTGAGTAAGTTAGGTAGGGGTTAGATTGTGAAAGTTCTTATATCTGTGCTATAATTTATTCTGTAGTTCAATGATAATAATTTTGAACAGTTCTACACTAAACTCACATGGATAGTGGGCAGGTGTTAAGAAAATACACATAGTAGCTGAGCATTCTAGCAGTGTTTCCTCCACCTTCAACCACTCACCCCCACCCTCTGGCTCCAGCCTGCTTTAGTATGAGCCTTCATTTCTATCATTCAGATAGGTGCTAGTAGAAAAGCTAAGAATCACTACTATTGGTCTCTGGAGAGCCACTTCATGCTTTAAGAAGGGTAAGCAGTGATTGGGCTCCTTGGTGGCTCAGTCTGCTAAGCGTCCTACTTAGGCTCATGTCATGTTCTCACATTAGTGAGTTGAGGCTCACATCAGGCTCTCTGCTGCCAGCACAAAACCCACTTCGGATACTGTGACCCTCTCTCTTCTCCTGTCTCTGCCCCTCCCCTTCTCATTCTCATTCTCTCTCTCTCTCTCTCTCTCTCTCTCTCTCTAAAGAAAAAAAAAGAGTAAGCAGTTATTTGACAGATTTGTGTTGTAGAAAGTTGATTCTGATGGCAGTATTAAGGGTGGAATTAGTGATGGAGGAGAACATTTTGGAAGCTGTTGAAATATAAGAAGACTAAGACAGTAGAAAGAGTATAAAAAGGATCTGATAAGGATTAAGAAAGAAGATTTAACAATTCACTAGATGTGGGTAGTAAAGGAGAAAGAAATATTTGCAGTATGACTCCAAGGTTCCTGGTTGGGTATACTATCACCCGTTAGAAGATATCATTTGGTAGGGTTAGGAGTATGGGAGGAGAAACAGGTAGAGGGGATCAAGCAGAAGATGGTTGGAGGAGATTTCAAGGTAGGGGACAATTTAGTTTTAAATGTGTTAAACTGAGGTGCGTGAAACATTGAGTAGAAATGTAGGGCTCAATACAGCTGACAGGATGGAGTTAAAAATTTGAAACTTGTCATATAAGCATGTAAGAGGTAGTTGCAAGTATGGGAGCAAATGAGTGTGTTCAGATAAACATATAAAGTGACCAGTTTTAGGTTGGAAAGCAACAGGATTTAAAGAGCAGTCCGGAAATAAATAGATAGATAGATAGATAGATAGATAGATAGATAGATAGATAGCAGTCCGAAAAGGAGGTTAGTGACTGTTCCTGAGAAGGTATGCTCGGAAAGAAGCGAAGAGAACCCGGATGCTGTCAGAAAAGTCTGGGAGAGTTTCAGGAAAGGAGTAGTTAGCAAAATCAAATACTTCTGGGAGGACTGGTAAGGTAAGGTTGAGAAAGTACCCATTTTGTTTGCCAAATAGGAGTGATTTGGTGACCACAAATAGCAGTTTGGGGTGGAATATAGGAAGAATCTAGATTATAGTTGAGGAGAAAATAGGTAAAATGAGTATAAATTTTTTTTCCTTTTTCTTTTTTAAATGTTTATTTTTGAGAGAGAGACAGTGAGTGCGGGAGGGGCAGAGAGAGAGAGAGAGAGAGAGAGAGAATCTCAAGCAGGTTCCATGCTGTTAGCGCAGAGCCCGATGTGGGGCTCGAACTCACGAATCGTGAGATCATAACCTGAGCTGAAACCAAAAGTTGGACACTTGACCAACTGAGGCCACCCAGGCGCCCCAAGTATAAATTCTTAACATTTACTCTAACATTCTGAAAGCAGACAGTAGAAACTAGAGGAAGACAGATTGAAGGAGAACTCCCCTCCCACATTCTGCCTTTTTTTTTTTTTTAGATAAGATAGGTGCGGTATTTTTCATGTTTTTTAACTATATGTATGCCCTCTTTTGTGAAATGATTGCTGTTTAAATATGATTTTCTTTTTTTCTTTTCTTTTTTTTTGAGAAAGAGAAACAGAGTGCGAGCGGGGGAAGGTCAGAGAGAGAGGGAGACATAGAAGCTGAAGTAGGCTCCAGGCTGTCAGCACAGAGCCCGATGTGGGGCTCGAACTCATGGACCACAAGATCATGACCTGAGCCGAAGTCAGATGCTCAACCAACTGAGCCACCCAGGTGCCCCTAAATACGATTTTAAAAGACAGATAATGAGAACTTGTCTTTTGGTTAAATGAGACCTCTGAAGTTTTTTATTTAAAGTTTGGATTTGAAATGTTAGAAAACAGGAGGGGAGAAAAGACTGAAAGCCTGGAAGGTCTCATGCTGCACAGCCAAAATATGTATACACATTTTCATTTTTTGTTAAATTGTTTAATATCATGGCTTGTAGGTGTTTTAAAAATCAGTAACAGCTTTATGGAGAGATACTTCACCTACAATAAAATTTATCCATTTAAGCTGTGTAATTTAATAGTTTTTAGTATATTCACAAAAATGTGCAGTCATCATTACAATCAATTTTTATCACCCCCAGAAGACACCCCCCCCCTCCATTAGCAGTCATTCTTTCTCCCTTACCTCCCCGCTAGCCCCAGGCAACCGCTAATCTACCTGCTGTCTCCATGGATTTGCCTCTCCTGGACATTTCATGTAAATGGAATCATACAATATGTGATGTTTCGTGGCGAAGTCCTTTGACTTAATATGTACAATGTTTTCAAGGTTCATCTATGTGTTGTAGGACTCAGAAATACTTCATTTCTTTTTATGACTGAATAATATTCCATTTTATGGATATACTACACTTTGTTTATCCATTCATCCGTTGATAGACATTTGAGTTGTTTCCACTTTTTGAAATCTTTTCTTTATATAACAATAGATAAAATATATTTTATGAATAAACATTTATGTACAAATTTTTGTTAGGATATATGTTTTCCTTTATCTTGGGTATATACCTAGGAATAGAATTAAAGGGTGATATGGTAACTGTTGAACATTTTGAGGAACTGCTAGATTGTTATACAAAGCTGCTGTACATTTTACATTCCTACCAATTTCTCTACATCTTCACCAACACTTGTTATTGTCTGTCTTTTTGATTATAGCCATCCTTGTGGGTGTGAAGTAGGTTACCTTGTAGCTTGTAGGTTTTTAAAATATCTTAGTAAGTTTATATAACTGGTACTGTATGTATGTCTAACGTGTCTTTCAAAGCTAGAGTGATAGGAAGTATTTTCCACGTTTTTGCATTTGAGCTAATTTTAGGGTTTTCCCATTTCAATTGGTTCAGTTTCTTATTCAGCCTTTGATGGGTATGTAGCCAAACATACTTGTATTCTAACTTTGCAAGTGGAAGTAAACTTTTAAGTAACTCTCCTGACATGGCTCACTGGAGACAGCATCCTATTACAAGTGTTAAATTCGCAAGAATGTTTGTCCGTATTTACTTTTAGAATACCGTTAGCTTTTTTCCCTTCAATATTTGACATTTAGTTTGGAAAAGGTTTGACAGTTTGAAACTGAAAGTAAGACCTTAACATTTAGACAGACTAAATTTTTTTGTTCATGTGTTAAACACTTCTGTGTTTCTATAGCACTCAGTTCATTAGATTCATAAACATTTACATTTCTGACTTCCCGGACTGAAAGCCTCCAGGGCTAGTGACTGTGACTTAATTATCTGTGTATCCTTCTTGCTTAATATAGTACTTGGCACTTAATAGGCATTAGTGGCCATTGCATGAGCAGAAATTGTAGTGAGCTTAAAATTCTGAGATAGAGAGGGGTGCCTGGGTAGCTCAGTCCACTGAGTGTTTGACTTACGGCTCAGGTCATCATCACGGTTTGTGAATCCAAGCACCACATTGGGCTCACTGCTATAGGCATAGATACTGCTTTGGATCCTCTGTCCTCATCTGTCTACCCCTCCCCCCCCTTAAAAATAAATAAACATTAAAAAAAATTGTAAGACAGAGATTTATTCTTCAAGTGGATTCTTCAAATGGTCCGAAGAGCTTGTCTCTTAGATGAGCTTGAGAACTGCTTTTCCCCTTTATATGCATAAAGATGTACTTATACAACTGTGGTTGTATTTCATTATCCACTGAAAAAGAAAATATGAGACAAAGTACTAGACTGAATTCAAGAAAACATTTAGATAAATAGGATTTTATTAATTGTAATATCTTCTGCCTAAATATGAAAAATAGAACAGTACATATTTTTTTCTGGATGCTGTCTGATATACATAAGGATTCAGGGAAACACTTAATGTATCTCCCACCCCATGAATCATACGTTGGGGACACTATCTTAAAATATTAATTTTAATAAAATATCTACTTTTAACTTTTGATTTTAGATTTCATTAATAAAATCTACATACCATGTCACTGGCGTTTCTGCAAAAATAACAATATCCTTGTAACTTGTGGGTGATTTAAGAGTGATTACAGCAATAGCTGTTCTCTTCTTGCCTCTAGTTTCTTGCCTCACCCAATCCATTCTACATATTGTACTCACTTTCCTAAAATACCATTTTCAAGTGTTGGCATCTGTGGAATAATAGAAAGCATGCTGATTATAAAATCAGGATATGTGAATTTTAGTCCCAGTGTTGCTACTTAGTTCTGTTTACTAATACATTTATGTAGGACCATATTGGAAACATGTTTTTATTTTTGTTATCAAAACACGTAAGTTCAAAAACAACTCAAAGCTCCCTTTGATCACCATTAAAATTATTAGAATTTTGGATGCCTATGCCAAATTGAAGCATCAGATCAAAGCTGTGCTTATTTTCAAACTGTAATTATATCCTGTCTTCCCAATTTCCCTTTATCCTGTCCTTCCAATTTTGTAACTTTTGCCCCAGTTTAATATCACAAGGCGAGAGGATAAAGTCTGTACTTCTTAACTTGGCATTCCAGAGCCTTTTAAATATAGTCTTACATTACCTTGGCAGTATTAAACTCCTGTACTCTGTAGTATGTATCCTCTTCCTTCTAGAATAAGCCATTTCTTGTCCTTGAGCGTATCCACTGAATGAATGAAATCTTATCTGTGGTTGTACTATTAAATTAAACATACTTTTTCCATTTCTTAGCAAACTTTCCTTATAGGCCAGTACTCTGAAGGTCAGAACACTAAAAATTTAGAATGGCTTTACCATGTTCACGCCGAACTCAGAAACAAAAATTAATTCTCATTTTCTGGGATAAATATTTTAGCTCAGTTTATCTAAAGTATTCTCCGTTGTAAATTTATCTCATTGTAATGATATCTCCACTGTAAAATTCAATTTTTAATGTCATGGAAAAAAGCCTTGCATTAGATTTGAGTTCAAGACTTGTTTAAAGCAAGCCCAGTGATATGCAGTTATTCTAACCCTTAAGACCCTAAGTCTCATCCAAATAGTTGAATTTTTCTCCCAACATTTTGTATTTCCTGTCATATATTTACATTTTAGATTCTTTAGAGTCTAAAAAATTTTTTAGATTCATGCAGTCATACCTTGACAATTACTTCCTTTCCTCTGAAATACATAAAAGTCTTGTTTCCATTTGTAAAATATTATAGTGTCTGTGAATTGGCTTATGGCAGATATAAGTAGTTTGTCCCTTGGTTTTTCCTGGAGAATGTGGAACGTGGATCATGTTAATCTCAGAGGCTTTGGGATGTTTACTAATATCTACATTTCCTTTAATAACTGTTCTTACATGTAATCTGCATTTGAAAAGCTATTTAACAACATTGAGTAGCTACCCTGGTAGACTCTGGAGGAATGCAAAAATATGTCCCTATCATCCTGCTATGGTTCTTGCCATCCACCATTCATACAAA
Organism: Prionailurus bengalensis; assembly: GCF_016509475.1. Taxonomy (NCBI): domain Eukaryota; kingdom Metazoa; phylum Chordata; class Mammalia; order Carnivora; family Felidae; genus Prionailurus; species Prionailurus bengalensis. The sequence goes on from NC_057348.1 coordinate 81,334,962, forward strand.
AGATATTCCTTAAGTGCCCACTATGCCTCTGCACTGTGTTTACAATTACCAATTGAAAATAGGACATTTTCCTCAAGAAGTTTACCAACTGTGGATAGACTTGTGAGAACAGCAGAAAGTTTTCCTGGGGGTGTTGGATGAGCTTCAGGAGGTCTGTGAACTCTTTCAAGTTGTACATAATATTTTGTGTATAAGTTTGTTATTGGGGAGGTGGTAGAGAAAGCTCATAGCTCATAAATTCTCAAGGGTCTTGGGTTCCAAAAATCTTAATACCTCCAGACTAGTAGAAAGACAACAAGGTTTGGAGCCACACAGGAATTTTTATCTTGGCTGTGCTATGATTATGAGCAGGTTATCTAGGGAAATTGTGGATATAATACCTACCTGATTGACCAAGATAAAGATAATATGTATGTAAAGCTACTAGCATACTATGTAGAGAGTACTCAATAGTAATTCAAGATGTCATATTATTCTAATGGAAGTGTGTTTAAGATTTAAACCTACGAGGCAGGTGAGCCTAAATCTGCTTGTTTGTCAGGTAGACTAGCATAAAAGGCATTTCAGAGATAGAAAACTAACAGCGCTTGCAGACACACAGAGATAAGAACTGTGGGTTTGAGATGAGAGGAACAGAGTGGCTGGCAAAGGATAAAATAAGAAAAGCCTGTATACTGAAATATAGGAGGGTATTCCCAAAGTGAGAACAACTTAAATGCAGAGTATGAAATGAATATGAAGTTGGCCTTTGCATTCTTGAATGTTTTGGTGAGGAGTATTTTGATGTCTTATTATTATGGCATAGTTGTTTACCCTTACAATGTATTATTTGGTTAGTATGAAAAATCTTTTTAAAACTGAGTTTCAACCACATGGTCAGTATTCTCAAATCTGGTAATTTTACTTTATCCCAGATAGATAAAATAGTACCCTGTTTATATACTTCTTAGATGTTTAGATCAGTATTTTTCGCTGGCTTCTGTTAAAAGTGCCCTGTAAAAAAATTACACTAAAAAGTCTGTAGGACCTAGGCATATCATTTATAGTGGCTGGCCTCTTGCTTAGTTTGGATTTTTTTTTTACAAATTTGAGTTTTGCATAAGATAACTCTCGAGTTTTTGAGACTACATATTTGGGACCAGAACCAAAGAAAGAAAGGAAAATAGTTCTAGATTCCGTAATACAAAACAGTAAAGAATAGCTTTTCTGGATACCTTCTTCCCACATTATACACAACGGGTTTACTCATAAGTTACAGACATTAAACCTGTTTAGAAATTTAGAAATTAAGGAACTTCATACAGATTTTGCCATTAGAAGTTGGCAGAGCTGAGTTTGTCCCCAGTTATCAAAGCAGATGCTTTTTCTATGACATGATGTTGCTTTGGCCAACAATTGCATTCTTACTATTTACGGGAAAAGTCAATAAAAAAAAAGTGGGGCATGAGAAATACAGAAAAATTCTTTGTTGGGGCGCCTAGGCAGTTCAATTGGTTGAGCGTCCAACTTTGGCTCAGGTCATGACCTTGCAGTTCATGAGTTTGGACCCCAATTGACGTTTGGGCTTGCTGCTGTCAGCTCAGAGCCTGCTTTGGATCCTCTGTCCTTCTCTTTCTGTCTCTCCCCCACTTGCGGGTGCGCGCACGCACGCTCTCTCTCTCTCTCTCTGTCTCTCTCTCAAAAAATAAATAAACATTAAAAAAAATAATTAAAAAAAATTCTTTGTTGGTGTGCCTGAGTGACTCAGTCGGTTAAGCGTCCGACTTTGGCTCAGGTCATGATCATGCTGTTTGTGAGTCCGAACCCCACACCTGGCTCCTTGCTGACAGCTCAGAGACTGGAGCCTGCTTCAGTGTGTCTCCCTCTCTCCCTGCCCCTTCCCTGCTCATGGTCTGTCTGTCTCTCTCAAAGATAAATAAACATTAAAAAAAAAATTCTTTGCCGGTATAGATTTTTATTTGCAGCCTACTTCTCAACTAGCTTAAGTGAAAAAAAAAAAAAAAAAGATTATTGCAACAGAATACTGCCGTTAAGCTACTTGAAGCACAGGAACCAAGGAATGGAGAGCTATCTATAAAGCTAGGCACTTCTCTTCTTCCTTTTCTCTTCATAGCCCCTCTATGATTTATTAGTTTCTCTGTCTCTAGATGACTGGAGACTTGGCTTTGCTTCTTTGCACCTGCTTTACTGTTCTCTTTGTGCAGTTTGGCTTTTACTGTTTGGGACTGCATATTCTGAATAAAGACATTCCTTTTGGTGTTTAATCTATCTCGTTCACTTTATTTCAGTTTAGGGTAAGAGATCAGAATGACTATAATTGCTATATCTCCTTTTTACATTACTTAAAGAGTCATTCAGCTTGCCAGTGAGATGAGTATTGTGTGAGTTGAACAAGGTGGGGAGCTTGTTCATACGTATGGAAGGGAAAGGACTTTTCCTATGGAAAGAGAGTGATAGTTCACTAACAAGGCAGGCAGTGCAAAGAGTAGTAAAAAAAATCCTTGAAGCAAAACTGAAAAAAAAAATTATTAAGGTTTCAGCCCCAAATAAACGCTACCCACTTTGCTTCAGACAAGGGAAAAAGATAAAGAGTTGTTATGTCTTGAGGGGCACTGGGTGGCTCAATTGGTTAAACATCCAACTTATAGTTTCAACTCAGGTTATGATCTCCTGGTCCGTGAGTTTGAGCCCCATGTTGGGCTCTGTGCTGACAGCATGGAGCCTGCTTGAGATTCTCTCCCTCTCTCTGCTTATCCCTCACACATACTCTCTCTTAAATAAACTTAAGAAAAAAGTCATTATGACTTGAGATAACATTCTTTTGGTTCTGGTAGAGTGTTATTTTGCATATAACAATACATATTAAAAGGCAAATTTTTGTGTGTGTGAAAACTATAAAATTAAAGTAGTCTGTATGCTGCATGTTTATGGTATCTAAAATTTAAATTGTAATTTTTCAGAGTTCAAATATTAGAACCAGAACATTACCTTTTTGCAAGCAAACATTATTCTAAAGATCTATTTTATTGAAGCATTGTGTCTGGTCATCCTTTGTTCACTCCCTGAATATATATCTGAAATATAGCATTATCTGAAAGACTAATATATTTTCTTCACAACAGATTTCGCATCAATAAAATAAATCTATAGTACCTTTAGTCCTGAGTCATCTAAAATTAAGTACTGTGATGTATTGCCTTGTTGTCACTCTTCCTGTCCTCTGTATCTGTCTGCTTTTGCGCCTCTGCTACCTTTTGTCTAGTTTTCTTTATCTACTTTGTCCATTGACCTGTTTGTGTTTAAGATTTGTTAATGTGTGTTGGAAATGGGTGTTAGAAATAGATTCGGATGTACTGTGTAATTGAGAAATTTCCTGTAATTTATGCCCAGTGTCTGTAATTCTTTACCTTTTTTAAAAAGTAAGCTCTACTCTCAACATGGGGCTTGAACTCACAACCCCAAGATGAAGAGTCACATGCTCTACTGACTGAGCCACTGAGGCACCGCTGTAATTCTTTTCTTTTAATACTGTAAATAGATTATACATAAATGCCAAGGAAGAACATAGAGTAGATGGATATCAGTAATAGGATTCTGCAACTGAAATAACTGGGTATGTCTAAGTATTTATCGTTAAACCTATTCACTGGCATTATTAGATGTTTAAAATTTTTTTCTTATTTAATTTATAATATGGATAGCAGAAGATTATTAAAGTAAGAGAAATATGGTTTTAATGCTTAATATATTATATGCTTTGGTCTTTTATGGAAAAGTATAAAGAGGATGGGTACCTGGGTGCCTCAGCTGGTTGGGCCTCCAACTTCAGCTCAGGTCATGATCTCATAGTTGGCGAGTTCGAGGCCACCTTGGTTCTATGCTGACAACCCCGAGTCTAGACCCTGCTTTGGATTCTGTGTCTCCCTCTCTATCTGCCCCTTCCCTGCTTGTGCTTTCTCTCAAATATAAATAAATAAACTTAAAAAAAAAAGTTTAATAATTCAAAAACTTGAAACAAAAAATTTTTATTTGTGAAAATCAACATTCATAGGAACTATTATTTCCTTTCTTGATTGAGTAGTCCGGCAGGCATTGGCTAGGTTCACTTCCTTAGCCTCTTATTTGTTCCTTTAACCCCCATTGTAATTTGATTTCAAGGTCTACCATTTTGCTGAAATTGCATTTACTATGGTTGCCCCAGATCTTCTGGACACATCTAGTACATCCTTTATAGTAATGTGTATCTTTGTTGATGCCTCTTTAACATTCAGCACTGTTGACTGTCTTTTTTTCTTTTCTTTCCTTTTTCTTTTCTTTAATTTTCTTTTCTTTTCTTTAACTTCCTTTCCTTTCCTTTCCTTTCCTTTCCTTTCCTTTCCTTTCCTTTCCTTTCCTTTCCTTTTTAAGTACTTGCCTTGATGTTGAAGCATCATTTATACCTACCTCTTTAGTCTCTGTCTCTAATAGTGGCTCAGATGCAACATACTTTCTGTTTTTTACCCTGGTATGTCCTAAGGGAAATACAATGGAATACTTGAATATTTAGAAATAAGAATGAATCTTACTAATCTTGTAAAACTGACTATAGTGACATGGATTATTCTAATGTGGTAAAGAGTCTCAAAGAATAATAAAATACTAATATTTTCTCATACTCTACAATCTTTTTTTTTAATCTTCTTAAAAAAAGTTTATTTATTTTGAAAGAGAGTGTGCATGACTGCAAGGAGGCAGGGGAGAGGCAGAGAGAGAGAATCCCAAGCAGGCTCTGCACTGTCAGCATGGAGCCTGATGTGGGGCTTGAACTTAGAAATCATGAGGTCATGACCTGAGCCAAAATCAAGAGTCAGATGCTTAACCAAATGAGCCACCCAGATACCCCCATACTCTACATTCTTGTGATGACTAGCAAATTATTTTTATTTTTGGAAAATGCAACTTAATCTAAACTAGAAGTATAGGACAAATATTTAACCAATACATTTAATTTTCTGTTACTACTTTATTATATGTCAGGTTTTTTTTAATTTTTTTTTTTCAACGTTTATTTATTTTTGAGACAGAGAGAGACAGAGCATGAACGGGGGAGGGGCAGAGAGAGAGGGAGACACAGAATCGGAAACAGGCTCCAGGCTCTGAGCCATCAGCCCAGAGCCTGACGCGGGGCTCGAACTCACGGACCGCAAGATCATGACCTGGCTGAAGTCGGACGCTTAACCGACTGCGCCACCCAGGCGCCCCTATGTCAGTTTTTATATTGGTTGCAAACCATATATTGTTTATGGCATATCTAATACTATGCCATATCTAAGTATATTCCATAATTATCATATCACTTATTTTTCTTGTTAAAGAAGGGTTAGAAAATTTTATTAAAAAAAAGAAAGAATTTTATTTTAAAATAGACTGTAGATTGAATATATATATATAAATTGTCACTCTTTTATCTTTAAGATATGTTGTAACTAGAAGAGGGAAGAAAAGTAATCTTTCATACTAGTGGGAGGGAATTTAATCATAGGAGGTTAAGGAAGGAACGAGTAGATGTCAAGACAGAAAGGACCAGACAAAAGTAGCATATCTTTATGATATATTTGATTTTAGCAATTTGAGTGCCTGGTGTTGTTATATTGGGTATTCCAGCAGTGGTAGATCACAAGTTTTATCTGGATTAAACTTAGCCATTTTTACTGTATGTAATTTTGAGTACATTACTTAAACTACTCTGAATCTGAGTTTCCTTATCCACAAAACAGGAGTATTTTGCAGTGTGAGAATTAGTTGAAATGTGAATAATATGTGTTAGATGTTATTCTAAATAAATGATAGGAATGAAAAGTGATAAATGGCATTAAGTGAGAAGTAAAATAAATGTGAAAGAAAAAGGCAACCCCTTGCTCTTTTTCTCTTTTGGACTCTCTTGGATGATCGAGAAAAAAATAATGTGTATAATGTAATTATCTGAAGATATCATTGATAGTAACCGGAGTTTTGACTTTATTCTCTAAGCCAGTGATGTCTAAACTTTATTTATTTATTTATTTATTTATTTATTTATTTATTTATGGTGCAAAAAGGTGTTAAAGCATGGGGACAGGGCCCATGGGCAGAAAGAGCTGCCTAAACTTGAGTTTTAAAATTTTTAGGTGTGCACCTTCTTGATATAGTTTCACTCATTTATAATTTTATACATTACTTATACAACTGTGTAAAACTTATTATTGTAAAATACATATTAAAAATTAGGATGAGATGAAGCCTAAACAAATAATATACATAAATTTAAAAAATATTTACTAATGACAAAGTATAATTTTTAGTAAAATTATAATACTTTGTAAAAATCTTGATTTTAACACTTTGTGATATAGTGATTTGAAAGACTAGCTCTGAATATAATGGCTTCCCTGGATTGAAAAGATACCTGGGTACCTGGGTGGCTTAGTCGGTAAGCATACTACTTTTGGTTTCAGCTCAGGTCATGATCTCATGGTTTCATGAGTTCAAGCCCCATATGAGGCTCTGCTCTGTCAACTGGGAGCCTGCTTGAAATTCTCTCTCTCCCTCTCTCTCTGCCCTTCCACCACTTGTGCTGTCTCTGTCTCTTTCAAAATAAATAAATAAACTTAAAAAGAAAAAAAAAAAGATACCTGACAAGGATACATAGATCTAAATGGTTTATTAAATCATCATGCTTATTATTTTTTTATTTTTAATGTTTATTTATTTTTTGGGGGGGGGGGAGAGCATTGGCAGGGGAAGGGCAGAGAGAGAGAATCTCAAGCAGCCTCCATGTTGTTAACACAGGCCTGATGTAGGGCTCGAACCCACAAACCATGAGATCATGACCTAAGCCAAAATCAAGAGTCAGATGCTCACCCAACTGAGCTACCCAGGTGTCCCTCATCATGCTTATTTTTATTTATTCATTTAATAATTATTGAATGCCTACTGTTACCAGGTATTATCCTAGACCCTGAAGACTACAACTCCTCATTGAACATACATTCTATTGGTAAGAGAAAATAACATCGTACACAAGTAAATATAAGTAGGTCAGATATTAAGTGCTACAGAGGCCAGTAAACAGTAAGGAGGAAAAAAAGTAGAGTATATCAGTTATCTATTATGACAATAATGTTGTATATCAACCACAAAACCTTAGTGGCATATAATAATATTCTTGGGGCACCTGGGTGACTCAGTTGGCTAAGCATCTGACTGTTGATTTTGGCTCAGGTCATGATCCCAGGGTCCTTGGATAGAGTCCTGCATTGGGCTCCATGCTGAGCATGGAGCCTGCCTAAGACTCCCTCACTCCCCTCCCTGCTCTTCCCTCCTACTTGCGTGCGTGTGCGTGCACACACACACACACACACACACTCTCTCTCTCAAAAAAAATACGTGTATATATGTGTGTGTGTATATATACATATATATACATATATATACATATATATGTATATATATGTATATATATATACATATTTTACATGCCATTGGTTTGTCAGCTAAGCAATTTTGCTGCTCTTGTCTGAGTTCATTCGTATTTCTGAGGGTTGGCTGTCTGTCAGCACATCTAGCCTGGCTGTGGCTGGGATGACTAGGATTGCTTGGCACTGTACTATATGTTTCTTATTCTCCAGTAGACTATCGGCTGTGGCACGTGGCTGTTGCAGAGGTGCAGCTGAGGGGGAAAGTACGCAAGTTAGAACTGGCACACTGTAACTTCCATCACATTCTGTTGACCAAAGCCAGTTACAATACCATTTCCACCTCCACCATTTCCAAGATAGATTCTATCTTGTAGGTCAAAAGAACTGCAAAGTCAAATGTGGGTTTAAAATATGGAAGAATGAAAAATAGGCTTTGAATAGGATCAATCTACCATTATCACAGGTATAGGAGATACTATTACAAAAGGTGGTGAAGACATTGAACCAAAACTTGAAATGAGGTTATCTTCGAGGAGAGCATTCCAGGTAGAGCATTAAAGGTCCCATGGACCTGAGTTAAGAGTGTTGAAGGAATTCTGTGTTTGAGCAGAATAGGTGACAGAGAAGTGGATTTGTGGTAGGGTTGGAAGCTATGGCTGACTAGGTTCTTGTAGGTCATTGTAAGAATGGCTTTTACTCAGGGCACTTGGGCGGCTCCGTTGATTAAGCATATGACTCTTGGTTTCATCTCAGGTCATGATCTCATAGTTGGTGAGTTTGAGCCCTGCATCAGACTCTACTGACAGATTATCTCCTTCACTTTCTGCCCCTTTCCTGCTCGCACTTTCTTTCTCTCTCTCAAAATAAATAAATAAACATAAAAAAAAAAAAGAAGAAGAAGAATGGCTTTTACTCTAAGTAAGATGAGAACCTTACTCTTGGGTTTTACTCTTAGGTGTTATGTTAACTTTAACAGGATCATGTGGCTGCTGTATGGAGAATAAAATGTAGAAGGGTAAGGACAGAAGGAGAGACCACTTAAAGCTTTCCACTAGTTGAAGCAGAAGGGCCTGAAGACAATGAAAAGGGATAAATTCAGAAGGCATTCTGAGGTTGCATTCACAAGACTTGGTCATATTGGAAGGTGAGGAAGAACTCATCTAAGCTAACTTGGACACTAAGTGATAGTAATGAGATAGGGAATACAGGACGAAAGATGAATCTGAAGAGTTGGTTCAGTGGTAGATGTACTATGTTTAGGTCTCAGGTCAGTGTCATGGTTGGCCCTCTAGATTGTAATTTTTTGTGTGTGTATGGGTTGATTGTGGAACTCATGGAAGAAGATGAGATTTCTGAGGTAAAGAATATATACTGAGAGGGGTGCCTGGGTGACTCTGTTGGTTAAGTGTCTGCCTTTGCCCCAGGTTATGATCTCAGAGTTTGTGAGTTCGAACCTTGTGTTGGTCTCTGCTGTCCACGCAGAGCCCACCATCCCCCCCCCTCTACTCCTCCCCCCACTCACGCTCTCTCTCTCTCTCAAAACACACACAGAGAGAGAGAGAGAGAGAGAGAGAAAGAGAGAAAGAATAAAGAAAAAGGAATACAGAATGTTAGAGACACTTAAGTGCCTGTTTGAGGTTGATAAACTCTCAGTGCTTGCTAGAGTTAGGAGCAGAACCTGGAAGGTGGTGTAGAGGCCAAATGGATTGAGGATTTTCAAAGAGAATTTGAATTTAAACCTGGATTTGGTGATTAGGAGTCCTGGGGTTACCTTGTCAAAAGCACTGAGAAGAAGGTATGACAGATTTGCGTTAAAAACTTTTTTTCTTTTTTTTTTGAGAAATAGAAGATATTAAGGGAGTTTTAAGCAGTTGTTAATAGGAAAGAATAGATTTTATTTTATTTTTCAAAGCAGTGGGAGAATTGCCCTGTTTGTGAAATCCCGTCATACATAGGAGTTGTCCTGAAAGGTAAACCTCCTATAGTCATTTCAAGGAAAAAAAAACTGGGGAAGGGAGTGATTACAAGTCAAAAAGCTAATCTGTTGATTTTGTTTATTTTCTCTCCTCATTTAACCCTGGATCCCTTCTTCCATTTCTATCCTCTGTGCTGCCACTGTTGTGCTGCTGTTTACATGGCATTCTATCACAAAAGCAAATGGTCGTCCATTGCAACCAGAGCTGGCTTAAAGCCCAGAGATTATGGAATCCAGGAAATGATTTTAAAGCCCTACAAATGTTGAGGTGGTGCCAGTTTGTGCTTAATGAACTCTCATACTTCTCACTACAACCAAATGAGCAAGATATTATGTCCATTTTGTAGATGAGGAAACAGATGGCCAACGTTGTCCTTCAGCATGGTAAGAGCAGTGGGAGCAGTAGACCTCAAATAGTAGGTAATGCCATGCAGAAGTTTCCTCTTTTAAGGTGCATCAACGTATATGATATGGCAGAAAACTGTTGATGAAATACAGGGTTTGACAAAGTAAAGGTTTTCTCCTTGTTTGCTCCCATAGCACTTCGCATCTATCTCGATTATAATTCACCATATGATATTGCAGTTATATATTTATTTTCTGTTTCTATTACTAGGTTGTAAGGACTTCAGTGACCAGAGATCCAGAATCAGAGATTCTGAGATCCAGTGGCCTGAGTCTGTCTTGTCTTTATACTTCGGTACCTAGCCAATGGCTGTATGATAGGTGCTTGGTAAATCTTGTTAGATAAATTAGTCACTACAATATACTTGCAAAGTATGTTTATCAGATAACACAAATAATGACGTGTGTGTATATATATATATATAATGCTATATATCTTGTTTATATGATAAACTCTGCAGTAAATGTCACTAGGTCCTTTACATTGGATCCTCAGACTAATCCAAGTCCTATTTTTACAGATGAGGAATCTGAACTTGCCCAAGGTCACATGGGTAGTAAGTGGAAGCACTATTCCAACTATAAAACTTATGCTATTCACTATTATGTTTTATTGCCTCTTTCAGTGTAGTCATGGATGGCACCAGCAGCATGATCATCCATCCCTAATTTGAGAAAGTGACTGGCAGAACTTTTGAAATAAGTGTTTGCCTGACACCTAGAATTTGTTAACATATCTGCTGGCTGTCAACTATTTGTTGACATTCTTCACCTTAAATACACTTGAGTGTGGATTACACATGTTAGTGTCCCTTGTCTCTTATCATGGGATTCTTTTTTAAGTTTATTAATTTATTTTGAGAGAGGGAGAGAGAGAATCCCAAGTAGGTTCCGTACCACCAGCACCAAGCCTGACATGGGGCTTGATATATGAACCATGAGATCATGACCTGAGCTAAAATCAAGAGCCAGATGCTTAACTGATTGATCCACCTAGGTGTGCCACGTGTGAACCATTTTTAAAAATTTTTATAAATTTTTTTTTTTTAATTTTTTTTCAACGTTTTTATTTATTTTTGGGACAGAGAGAGACAGAGCATGAACGGGGGAGGGGCAGAGAGAGAGGGAGACACAGAATCGGAAACAGGCTCCAGGCTCTGAGCTATCAGCCCAGAGCCTGACGCGGGGCTCGAACTCACGGACCGCGAGATCGTGACCTGGCCGAAGTCGGACGCTTAACCGACTGCGCCACCCAGGCGCCCCTAAAAATTTTTAATTAATTTTTTTAATTTACATCCAAGTTAGCATATAGTGCAACACTGATTTCAGGAGTGGATTCCTTAATGCCCCTTACCCATTTAGCCCACTCCCCTTCTCACAACCCCTAAAATAACCCTCTGTTTGTTCTCCATATTTAAGAGTCTCTTACGTTTTGTCCTCCTCCCAGTCTTTATATTATTTTTGCTTCCCTTCCCTTATGTTCAGCTGTTTTGTATCTTAAAGTCCTCATATGAGTGAAGTCATATGATATTTGTCTTTCTCTGACTAATTTCGCTTAGCATAATAACCTCCAGTTCCATCCACACAGTTGCAAATATGTATATATATATATACCACATCTTTATCCATTCATCCATCAATGGATATACATGTGAACCATTTTTAATCACATGGGAGGTGACTTCATCTCTGCAAACTTATCAATCAAAGCATTTCTGTTCATATGTCTTTAGTACTCTACTATTTAGTGTATATTTTGATAAATAATATTTAATAATCTACTGATAATATGATCGTATGTTTTTAAAGTCTTTTATCAATGTAACAACTTCGCTGAAAGATAAAATTCTATTGAAAGAGTGTAGCATTAATTTAGTATGTAAAAGTAAGGCAAATAGGCTCATTTTCAGTAGAGATGGGGAAATAATGAAGTACACAAATAACTAATGCAAAACTGAGGACAATACTACAGGACAAAGTGCCAGGAGGATTCCCTTTTTTTTGCAGCTTTGTTTTACTGTGGTAAAATGTACACCATTTTAACCACTTGTAAAAGTATACAGTTCAGTGGCATTAAGTACATTGACATTTTTGTACAGTGAGGATTCCTAAAAGAGAAAAGTCATATACTGTTAGGACAGTCATGGAATGCTTTATAAGAAAGGATTTTTAAAATGAATCCATAAGGATAGGTGAATTGTGGTGGAGAGACTTTACAAGTATAGGGAACTCTGTGTAAACAAATGAGAGTGGGAATAATAAATGGACTTTAGGAAACAGCAATTAATAGCAGCATTAACTAAATAAGGGCAGTAAAAAAAAAATAGCACTTAACAGAAATAGCTAATATAGTAGAGTGGTTGGTGAATTTATAAGTATTTTCTTTAAATTTTTTTTTAAATGTTTATTTACTTTTGAGAGACAGCGTGGGTGGGGGAGGGGCAGAGAGAGAGGGAGACACAGAATCTGAAGCAGGCTCCAGGCTCTGAGCTCTCAGCACAGAGTCTGATGTGGGGCTTCAACTCACAAGCAGTGAGATCATGACCTGAGCCAAAGTCGGATGCTCAACTGACTGAGCCACTCAGGTACCCCTGTAAGTATTTTCTAAGACAACAAACAAGGAATAGGTTAAAGTACTGTGAATTTTTAGAATAAATGTTAGGTCAGTTTTCCACAGATAAAAGTAGATTTGGTCTGTGTTCATGAAATGTTCTGGTCAGCAAAAGATTTATAATTAAAGCAATCAATGTTATTTGGTTATAGAGGATATGATCTAAAATAATTTAACCCCAGAGATTGCCAGTGTACCCACACTACACATTGAATATTAAGTGTTGTATGTCCCAAAGAAGTCAAGCTGATGGTGTAGTATTGAGTCACACTTATGTCCTCATCCTATTAGAAATTAGCTGGATACCTAAGAATTGTTACCTCACAGAGTAATGCAGAAACATACCACTTTGCCTAAGACTACTTTTTTTAGTATAAAAAGTAGCTGAATCATCAGATTTCTTCATTTTATTTTATTTTTTTTAATTTTCTTCATTTTATTTTAAAATAAGCAAGTTCAAAAAACTACCTTATTTGGATAAATTTTTTTTTTAATGTAATAAATAGTTGTTTAGAGGGAGTCATGTTGATGTAAAGAGATTGATGAAAACATCATTTAGGGGCAAAGCTGATTCTGAATTAGAATACTTTTTCTCCTGACTTACCTTTAAAGCACAAATATAATAATAAAGATCAGATATGACCTCATTAAAAAAATCTGTAATATAAAAGGTAAGCATATAGATTTAGGTAAAATATTTTCAACACATATATCAGTTGATGGATTATATAAAACATGAGTAGCTTCTATATATTGATAAAAACACTCCCAATAGAAGAATGAGCATATATTATGAATGGTAATTAACAGAAGAAAAATGCAAATAATTACCGAACATGGGGAAAAGTCACCAAACTCCCTAATAATTCGAGAAATATTTAATCAACATTAAGTTTTGTGGGGGTTCACTAGATTCCACCAAATTTGGTAAAATTCAAAAATTGATCATAGCAATTGTTGGTAAAGATAATAGAAAAACTAGCATTCTTGATCTGTTGACAGAAAGGTAAAGTGGTGAAATATTTTTCACAAGGCAGTTTGGCTACTTCTAATAGAATTGATGTGTATATTCTGAACCAGCATGTCAACCTCTAGGAATCTTTTCTTTACAGTATTTGCATCTGTGCATAAAATCGTATGTCCAAGTATGTTCATTGTAGCAGTTTCGTAAAACAAAATATCTATTAATAAAGAAGTTTAACATGGTTGACTACTTATAAGGAAAGAAATACTGAGGAGAGGGAGTTTGTTTTTTATTTTCCAATTGTGTGCAAAATAGATTTAACATAGCAAACCTAAAACTGCTATCCTTAGAATGGCATGCTTGCAAGATTGGCTCTTGGCTAATCTCTGGGAATTTACACCTTTGGGAGAGTTCCCATCATTCCATGATAAGAGTAGCTTACCATACCTTTACTGTATGTGTATGTTTATGCTGAACACCTGATTTGCTTTTGGGAGTCTGGAATTTTAGTCTGCGCAAGGCAGTGACTAGCCCCCAATAAAAACACGTGGGACTAACTCTCTAATGAGCTTCCCAGGAAGACAACACTTCACAAGTGTTACCATTACTCATTACTGGAGGAATTAAATGGGTCCTATGTGACTGCATTAGGAGAGGACACTGAAAGCTTGTCCCTAGTTTCTTCTGGGCTTTGCCTTATGCATCTTTCCTTTTGCTGCTTTGGCTTTGTGTCCTTTAGCTGTAATAAATCATAGCTGTGAATATGATTGTATATAGTCCTAGGACTCTTCCTCATGAATCATTGACTCTGAGGGTGGTCTTGGGAATCCATGACACAACTTGTCAGTATGGTTTCAATGTTTCAGCATCTGCATGTATTGAGTGTATATATTTTAAGAAGTTAAATTTAATGTATTACATGTTTAGATTATATATGTATATGTATATATGTAAGGCATACACACACATATATACACACACACACACGCACATCTCATCTCTAAGGATATGTTGATGAGTTTTTTTAAATGTGTGTATTATGTGACCCATTTATTCTGCACATTTTTTCCCTGGTGATAAAAGATTGAAAGCTTTCCTTGGTGACATTGTAGGTAATATAATAAAGAACCGAATAAAAGGGGTTTAAGTGTGTATCTCCACTTATACAGACTATATTATTTCAACTTAGTGAACTAAGTGTGTTATAACTATCATAGTAGAATGCCAATTTTATTGATTATGTGATGTTCTGAATGTGGTTATCAGTTACCATTATGTCTAAAAAACTTGCCATGCTTGGGGTGCCAGGGTGGCTCTGTTGGTTAAGCGTCTGACTTCAGCTCAGGTCATGATCTCACCATTCGTGAGTTCGAGCTCCACGTCAGGCTCTGTGCTGACAGAGTGGAGCCTGGAGCCTGCTTCGGATTCTGTGTCTTCCTGCCTCTCTGCCCCTCACCTGCTCATGCTCTGTCTCTCTCTCTCTCTCTCTGTCTCTCTCTGTCTCTCAACTAAACATTAAAAATTTTTTTTTGTTTTAAATTCTTGCCGGCTTTGTTTAATATATAGTACATGGAAGACACTAGGCACTTTCAGGAAATAAAGAGAAGTATAAAAGATTGTCTCTGACAGACAGGGAATTGTAATCTTTTTTGATAGCAGCTGTGGTAAGGATGGGTTAAAACATGTAAACAAATGATGGATATAAAAGGCAGAAATAATAAATGCTACACAACCAGGATATACTTTTGGAATGTATGCTATATGAGGTAGGGATTTTGTCCCATTTACCACTATATTTGTAGCACCTAAAAGAAAATCTGGCACATAGGATAGGTTAGGAGAAAATGATGTGAGATCATTCATTCTAATGAGGGTGATAATTGAATTTCACTCTTTTACGATAAATGTCTGAATCTAGTATGTCAGCAAACTGGAAAAGTAGATTTTTTTTTTTTTTTTTGAAAACCATAACTGGTCATTCATCAGAGCTATCTAATGTTCTATGAATGTTGTGTGGCCTGGTAATCTGAGATACTCAATGACATTACCCACAACCGGCTTGTACCCTTTCTATAACTGGATTGGACATTTATTTTTTAAGCAAATAAGAAAGGGTTGCTTTTCATTACAATTTTTTTTTAATTGTGGCAAAATTCAAATACAAAGCTTAGCATCTTAACCATTTATAAGTGTACAGTTCACTAATGTTAAGTGCATTCATGTTGTTGGGCAACCAATGTGTATAACTCTCTTCATCTTGCAAAATGAAAACTCTGTCCTCAGAAGTCCCATTCTCCTCCTTTCCCTGTCCCTGGCAACCACCATTCCACTTTTTATTTTTAAGACTTTGTAAGTACCTTATTTACTTACAATATTCTAGTTATTTCAACTAGAATAATGTTCTCAAGGTTCATCCATGTTTTAGCATGTGTTGAAATTTCCTTCCCTTTTAAGGCTGAATAATATTCCATTGTAGATGTGTACCACACTTCGTTTATCCATTTGTCCATCAGTGGACATTTGGTTTACTTCCACCTCTTGGCTATCATGAATAACGTTGCTAAGAACATGAGTGTACACGTTTCTGTTCAAGACTCTGCTTGTAATTCTTTTGGATATATCCCCGGAGGTGGAAATAGTGGACCATCTGATAATGTCAAGTTACAGTTTTTTGAGGGACTGCCATACTGTGTTCCGTAATGGCTGTACCATTTTACACTTCCACCAGTAGTCATAAGGATTCCAGTTTCTCCACAGTCCCCCTACACTTTATTTTTTTGATAGTAGCCATTGTAATGGGTTGTCAGATAATATGTCATTGTGTTTTGATTTGCATTTCCCTGCTGATTAGTGGTGTTGAGCATCTAATCACATTTGTGTTGGTTATTTGTATATTTTCTTTGGAGAAGTATCTACCCAGTGCTTTGCCCATTTTTTAATTATGGTGTTTGGTTTTTTTGTTGTTGAGTTGTGGGAGTTCTTTATATCAAGATATTTCTATATATCCGTCTTTACCAGAGAGAAGCATCAGTTTATAAAAGTTACCAATTATAATAAAACAAAATTTGATTCATTTTTAAAGTAAAACGCTCTTATGCAGAATAGTTATGTGGCATCATATTTCCAGTTTAATTAATAGTTCTTATAATCAGCTGAAGTTTCAGTTATTTATCATTTTTCCTCATAAGACTGTTAAACATGTTGACGTATCTTCTGCTTGACTCAGTAAAGTTTCGTCTTTTTTTTTTTTTTTTAATGTTTATTTATTTTTGAGACAGAGAGAGACAGAGCATGAACGGGGAAGGGTCAGAGAGAGAGGGAGACACAGAATCTGAAACAGGCTCCAGGCTCTGAGCTGTCAGCACAGAGCCCGACGTGGGGCTCGAACTCACGGACTGTGAGATCATGACCTGAGCCGAAGTCGGACGCTTAACTGACTGAGCCACCCAGGCACCCCAGTAAAGTTTCTTCTTAAAGTATATTCTCTTCAGTGACTTTGACCCCAGTTTCAAAAGCTGTCAAAATATTGCATCTTTTATTTAAAATTTTTGCTTCTTTTGTATTTTTTTCTTAAAAAGTTAAGAAACCTGGGGCACCTGGGTGGTGGTGCAGTTGGTTAAGTGTTCAACTCTTGATATTGGCTCAGGTCATGATCTCACAGTTTGTGAATTTGAACCCCACATCAGGCTCTGTGTTGACAATGCAGAGCCTGCTTGGTATTCTCTTCCTCTCCCTCCCTCCCTCCCTCTCTGTCTCTCTCTCTCTCTCTGCCCTTCCCCCGCTGTGCTCATGCACATGCACACGCTCTTTCTCTCTACCTCAAAATAAATAAATAAACTCAAAAAAAGTTAAGAAACCCATTCTAGATTATATTTTTAAGTTATTTTTAGTCATGTATTTCCTCTATAGCATAAGTTTGTATATTTATGTAACATATTATTTGTGTTGGGTTTTACATGTTGGAAGAAAGAGGAACACTGTTTATCATTATTACAAAGAGATATTTGAAGATCGAATCATGCCCTTGGTAACTTGGGGTACACATATCTTCATTAGTAGGGTGGCCTGGCCTTCAGGACTAAGTCTAAAACAATGTCAGAATCAAATGCTTTTTGCAAGGAATCTGAATGTTTAGTATAAAAAATAATTTCCAATTTATTTCTGCAGAGAAATAAACTGAAACTTTAAGAACAATGTATTTGTTTAATTACCCAGGTTTAGGTTTAAATTTTTTTTTGAGTCTTTCTTGACCTTGGGTTAGAGTTATAGAAGTGACAGAGTTTAGACTTTAACTCTAATCTTAGCTTACTAATTATTCCCTCTCTCCCTCACCATTTTCTGCTTACTGTCTTCTTAAATATCCAGTCTTCCAGATTCGTTGGCTAGCTTCATTAGTGTGGTTTGGACATCAAGTCATGTTAAAAACTCCATTTTTTTCTCTTTTTTTAAAAATTATTTAATGTTTATTTTTGAGAGAGAGAGAGAGAGAGCATGAGTGAGGAAGGGGCAGAGAGAGAGAGAGAGAGAGAGAGAGAGAGGGAGACACAGAATCTGAAACAAGCTCCATGCTCTGAGCTGTCAGCACAGAGCCTGATGTGGGGCTTGGACTCGGCAACGGTGAGATCATGACCTAGGCTGAAGTAGGACGCTTAACCAACTGAACCACCCAGGTGCCCCCATTTTTATCTTTCTTATTCATCATACTTACCTATCCTTCCCTGAAAAAGTTGTGTGTGTAAGTTCACTGGCACAAGTTTCTAGTAGACCTAATTGTGATTTATTTGTGTTACCCTGTGTAGACCAGATTCTGCAGTCTTGTTATGCTTGACTCTGTCAAATTAATGTTCTAATGAGAATGTAGTGAAGAACAGAGGCTGAATAAGACTCATTTTGAGGAGGATGGATATTCCTTATTCCTGGATGGGACTGGATGCCTTGGTTAGCATGCTCTGATGCTGCTAATAATTCCTATTAACCTCCTTTTAAGGATTTTTTATAACTTTTTTATAATTTTTTTATAAATTTTTTTATAGCTTTGTTGAGGCAAATTCACATATTGAGATTAATTCGTATATACCGTAAAAATGCACCTCTTTAAAATGCGTATTTTGGTGGTTTTTAGTATAGTCACAAAGCTGGCATCTGTCATTACTATCTAGTTTCAGAACATTTCATCATCAAGAGAAACCCCATTCCCATTACCAGTAACATCTTATTTCCCCCTCTCTCCAATACTGTGGTAACCACTAATCTACTTTCTGCCTCTATTGATTTTCCTATTCTGAACATTTCATATAAATGGAATCATATATGCTTTTTGTATATCTTAATATAATGTTTTCAAGATTGATCTGTTGAGTATGTTATCAGTATTTCATTCCTTTTTATGGCTAAACAATATTCCATTGTATGAATATACCATATTTTGTTTATTCATCATTTGACAGACATTTGAGCTGTTTCCCATTTTGGCTTTTATGAATAATGCTGTTTTGAACGTTTGTGTACAAGTTTTTATGCAGACTTATGTTTTCAGTTCTCTTGGGCATATACCTAGGAGTGGAGTTGCTGGGTTATATGGTAACTCTATATTTAACCTTTTGAGGAGTTGCCAAACTGTGTTTCTATTACAAATTTAAAACCTAATAATACAGACAAAAGTTTGGCAATCTAACGTGACTTTATCTCGGCTTAGTCTCTCCTTTTTGAAAAATGGTAATGATTGTATTAAAGTAGATCCTTCATTACACTTAATTTTTTATATCTTAAAACATAAATACCTTTTATTAAACAAGAACATTTTTATGCATTGATAGGAAAAATTGGCACAACAGATCCTTCAATAGTAATGCTTTACTTATTACTAGACTTGGGGAGTTGAAATGAGAAGGTGCAAAAATACAGCTTGTAAACTTACTCTGGTTTGCTAGGTAATTTTCAAGCTTTTGGATATATATATATATAACAATTAGCGCTTATGTGGTTTCTGTGTAGATTAATAATGGAAGAATTAGAACATCGATGACAGTTTATTCTACCATTTTAGAATTTGGCTTATGATTTGTCTAATGGGTCTAAATAGACGTGCAATGTACAGTTAAAAATTGCTTTCTGAGTTTTTTAAACAGGAACTGGAGCTGGTAATGAGCACTGTGATCTCAAATATCTCACTCCAGTATGGCACCAAATCTTAGGGTACACACAAAATTTGACTAAATTGCTTTTTTTTTTTTTGCTATATTTTTTAATGTTTGTTTATTTATTTTGAGAGAGGGGAGGGGAGGGGCAGAGAGAAAAGAAGGAGAGAGAAAATCCCAAGCAGCTCTGTCTGCACTGTTAGCGCAGAGCCCAGTGTGGGGCTTTTGAACTCACGAACTGTGAGCTGAAATCAAGAGACACTTAACTGACTGACCCACCCAGGTGCCCCTTAAATTGCTTTTTAAGAATAAAAATTTGGCAGTATATTTGAATATACAAGTAAAGGTAATTTGGTGTCTGCCAATTCAGCCAATCTGAAGCAGCTAATGAAAATTTTCTGTTAAATTCCTCATCTATTAATAAATCTTACATACTCATGTCAGTTTTTCTGTATTTAATTTTTTTTAATGTTTATTCATTTTTGAGAGAGACAGAGTGCAAGTGGGGGAGGGGCAGAGAGAGAGAGAGGCAATTTGGTGCCATACTGGAGTGAGATATTTGAGATCACAGTGCTCATTACCAGCTCCAGTTCCTGTTTAAAAAACTCAGAATCCAAAGCAGGGTCCAGGCTCTGAGCTGTCAGCACAGAGCTCAATGTGGGCCTCGAATTCATGAACCACAAGATCATAACCTGAGCCAAAGTCGGATGCTTAACTAACTGAGCCATGCAAGCACCCCTCAATTTTTCTGTATTTAAAGGTATGCTCTATGCTAGGTGCTATGTAGGGTGCTTTGCATGCATGGTTAAAAAATGCATTTCTTCTGCTTTTACTCCTTGACATGTATTAATTAATGTAATTAGTTTATCATATTCAAAAAGTAATTATTACATAAATAATGTTAATTATAGTATTTATTTTGTTATGCCCACTAAGTTTGTTCTTTTCCCTCATTCAAAGGATTTCTTAAATCTTTTTATTTTTAATTGAAACAGTGTAATTAAAGGAAAGAAAATTAAGTAACCTGTATCCTATATGAAAACAACTTTCTGTCTCCATCCTAGAAAGTAAAGGCCAGGTTTAGGAGATACTTACTGAGGTGGATTCTTCAGAAATTGAAATTGATGGGGTGTGAGAGGAAACAAGTCAGATAGATAAGGAGGGGAAAGCCCAAAACTACTAGGAGTTCTTAAGGCTGAAGAGGTAAGGAGGGTAGAGGTGCCATGAAAAGAAAGAGACATAGAAGCATTTGAAAAGTCAGGTAGATTTCTTTTTATCTAGTTAGGTTTGAATTGCTTTGGGGGATGTTCAGTAAGCAGTTTGAATATGGAACTAGAACTGAAGAGAAAAGTCAGGATAGAAATAGAAATTTTGGATCTTCATAAATGTACTTGTTAAAGTCACAATACGTAGGGGATAACCTCGCTAAAAGATGAAATCTGAGGAGAGAACAGTTCCCTAAGAGAATACAACATTTAGGATTTGGGAAGCAGAGGAACCAGAAAGGAGTAATTAGCAGGGTAAAAGGAAAATCAAGGGACCCTTGCTTCATGGATCTAAGAAAGGAGTTTTTAAAAGGGGAGGATCATCTTTGTTAAATACTCAATAGGAATTAAGGCTTTGAGATTTTGGTGTCATTTGGATATTTTTGGTGACTTCATAAAAGTTTCAGTCGAAGTGGTAAAGGGAAGAATGAAAATTTTAAGGGGTTCAGGAGTTAGTGGTTCACTAGGAAGTGCCAGTTTCTCTTAAAACTGTGGTCTGTTGACCACAGCTTTGAAGCAGTGTAGCCTAGCAAAAAATAATTTATTTCCATATAGTGGTAAATATGTATTGAACTCTGTTAAACTTCTAAGGTGACTCTTCCTGTGCTGTATTTGTTTTTGCAAAGATAAGTAAAAATTCTGTAACCATGCTATTAATTTGGGGGTCTTCCTTAATTTTTTAGTTGGACAGTTGATATTATTATGGCTTAATGTGTTAAAGCTGGAGCTCAGTATTCTCAATTTTACTATATGGTTCATAGTCTGTGTTATGGAATAATGAGGTTGGTGATAGATTGCTTTGGAACACTTTAAGAGTCTGGGCTTGGCAAAGTATTTTCCAGTGTAAACTAAAGGGTAATGGGGACTGAAGTGACAGTGTTTGCTTAAATCAAGACACATTACCAGATAGATGAAGGGTGGCATGGTCAGAGGCCATAGGTTTAATACCCAAATTTTGGAATTTTTGAGCAATTTGCTGTGGAGACAATGGAACAAAACACTTGAATTTGGGATTGACCTGTAAAATCTGGAGCCAACAGTTTCATGAGTTAAATGGTTAGAGGACCAGAATGATTGAGGAAGAGATGAAAGAAAAGGTAAGAACTTGTGTGTAGAAACAAAGTAATCAAACCTGGGAACTCTTTTCTTTTCCATTTGTTGTATTAAATATCTTCATTTCAGTAACATTAGTATATATCACAAAACTGTTGTCCTCGTCATTGAAATGGACTTCTACTTTATTTCCACAAGAATATAATTTGGAGGTAGAGAGAGGATAAACTTGCATACATCCTCCTAACTTACTTCCATCTTGAGAAAGCACTGTATTTTCTCTTCTGACCCAAGAGCAGGAGGCTTTCCTTTAAGGAAAATTTTTGCTTGCTGTCTAGGCTGTGCAAAAAACGATTATAGACTATTGTGAATTTTCTATAACTCTTATTTTCTTTAAGTTTTTATGCTTGCCATATTTATTATTTTAAAATACAAGTCTGTAGTGCAGAGGTTTATTTTAAAACAAGTTCTCAAAATTAAGGTCTACTGCTTACCCCTTCAGAAAGGGTTATAAAGGTGCTACGTTGAGTTCTCCTTTGCTAGTAATTGATGGATATAGGAATTGAATCCCAGCTTCTCTGACTCAAAGCTGTCCCATTGTGAAGTGATAATGAAGTGTAAGAGGGCAGAGAAATTTGTTTCGTAAGTATACTGGTCAATTCTAATTTGTATTCATTTTCTCTGGACATTAACACTGGAGAAGATCTAAATTACTACTATTTGTCATGGGTTATGCTGGTAGTAGCTGGTATTAATAGAATAAGAAGACAGGGTGTGCATTTTCAGGGAATCCATGTTCTGATGGCATATTAACTGTTGTAAATTGTGCTATGTTCTAGATTAGACGCGTATATAATGGGCTGTGGGTAGCGATGAGGAAGCACTTTGGGAGGAAGTGGAAGATGGAGGTTGGTGCCCGGAGTAGTCTCAGGAAATGTTTTAGCAAGACAATTTCTGTAGTGATCTAGAAGAAACCAAGGAGTTTGTTTGGTGTATACTACTAGGGAAATAACTGAAGCATTGAAATCAACAAGAACAAAGAAAATCTTTTTGTTACCTAAAGACCCATATGATTGGCCCCTACTTCACAATGTGTCCTTTACTATCAATCCTAATGGCATAGCTTTGGTATCTGAAAAAGAATGGCAGACAAGTTAGTCTGTTATACAGCAGCAGGTAAAGCATGAGCAAAGATAGGAAGATGAATTTTGAAAGGCAGAGTTGCATATTTTACACTTAAAGGTAGGCACTGCAGATGTATAGTTTAAAGACCTTTTGGTTTTTTTAGTTGCTTGTAACAGGTATTAGTAATATGCATATTTTTATATAAATAGGTTTGTAAAGATTTAAGAAAAGCTGGTTAGAGATGGTATAGTTTTAGTGGAAAATCCTATGATTTTACTACTTGTTGCTGTTACTTTGTATTTGGGCTTAAAAAATATTTTGACTTAATGATCATACAACTTGTATGGTAGTAACAGGACAGTTAAATATTTCAGGTATAAAACCAGGTGAATCTCTTCATTTAACAGTTATTATTTAGTTCCAACTGTTTGCCAAGTTCCATACCTTTTAAAATTCAGATAGATTCTCCAGTAATTGCTTCAGAAATTTTTCAGAATAGTGGCAAATGCACTACTATTTTATGTGTTAGGTATTCTTGTATTTTGCTGCAATATAACTTTTAAGCTTAAAGTATGATTTCATTTTGATTTCACCTTGAAGTACAGTTTTATGATTTGTATATTCTTGTGTGCATATTTACTAAAATTATTGTCTTTTGGAACTCATACTGTTTTTTAAGTGTTGATATTGAGGAATTTGGCACCATAGTGTGTGGCCTGGTAATAGCAAGAGAAGTCTTGAGCTCCAATATTTGATTTATTTATATTCCATTTTATTCCCAAAAGAATTTGAGTTAGCTTAATTTGCATTTTAGCTCTATTACTTTTTGTGTCCATTTTTTTCTTAATTGTCCTGATATAAAATCCAGTCAACAATTAAGTTTAATACTTTTCTTGTCTCAATGTATTATGAATTCTAAGTGTTCAGTGAATCTGAAGAGAATTAGATATATTTTAGACCTGAAGCTAACACAACTTGATGATGGATTGGATGTTGTAGGAGAGGGTAAAGGAAGGAATCAAGGATGATTCCTAGCTTTTAGGCTTGAACAACTGTTGAATGGTAGTGCTATTTGGACATGTTTGTAATGCTCATGAGACACTCAGTGGACAGTCCGGTATACAGCTGTTTGACTGGACAGATACAACAAACAGCACACAACACATACTCATTAGCTTAAAGTCTTTGATAAACAGTGAAACTGTTCTACCTTGTTAAGGAACTCAAATCTTGACACACAAATGGATATCTAAAAAGAGCATAGTTCTATTGCATGTGACTTTTAGAAGCCTTTGAGAATAAGTTTATTGATTTAGGATTAAGCAAATAAAATTTTTGTGTTTTAAGAAATAGAGGAGTGCCTGGGTGGCTCAGTTGTTTAAGTGTCTGACTCTTGGTTTCAGCTCAGGACATGATTTCACGGCTTGTTGGGTTTGAGTCCCGCATCGGGCTCAGGGCTGACAGTGTGGAGCCTGCTTGGGATTCTCTCTCCCTCTCTCTCTGCCGCTCCTCGACTTATGCTGTCTTTGTCTCTCTCAAAATAAGTAAATAAACTTAAATTAAAAAAAAAAAAGAAAAAAAGAAGGAAAGAGAAAATAATTTGGAACTTTAAAACAAAGTGAATATTAAGTTTGGGTTTTGTTTGTGTTAAAAATTATAATGTATTAGAGGGGCTCCTGGTGGCTCAGGACAATTAAGCGTCTGACTTCAGCTCAGGTCATGATCTCACGGTTTGTGAGTTTGAACCCTGTGTCAGCCTCTGTGCTAATACCTCAGAGCCTGGAGCCTGCTTCAGAGTCTGTGTCTCCCCCTCTCTCTGCCCCTCCCATGCTCATGCTCTGTCTCTCTCTGTCTCAATAATAAATAAATGTTAAATTTTTTTTTTTTAATTTTTTTTTTCAACGTTTATTTATTTTTGGGACAGAGAGAGACAGAGCATGAACGGGGGAGGGGCAGAGAGAGAGGGAGACACAGAATCGGAAACAGGCTCCAGGCTCTGAGCCATCAGCCCAGAGCCCGACGCGGGGCTCGAACTCACGGACCGCGAGACCGTGACCTGGCTGAAGTCGGACGCTTAACCGACTGCGCCACCCAGGCGCCCCTAAATTTTTTTTTTTAATTATAATGTATTAGAGACATCTGTATGACTTGTCTAAGAAAGCTCAATAAAGAAATGAATTACCCATTTTTAATGTTATTTGCATTAGATCTTGGTCATATACATAATTCATTGGTCTCTAAAGTCCAATAAGATAGTCTAGTCTCTGCCTTCAGTTTTATAGTTCAGTGGATGAGACATATAAGATTGAATCTCACAAGTGGTAATAGGGTAATGTATTATTGACTATTCAGTGCTGGAAGCTGAGGAGCTGTTAAGGAAAGGTTTGAGAAAGCTCCACAAAGGAAATAACACTTTAGCCAGAGTCCTACTATTAACTCACCAGCAAGAGTAAAAATTGTCAAACTGTGATGTTGAGGAATGAAGGGTTGCTTGTGGCAACGGTGGTGGTGATTCTATGTGGCTGAAGCATCAAACTCTAAGTAAGAGAGTGTTATAAAAAGAAGCTAGGAAACTGGACAGGCAGCATTCAAAATGTGTTATAATTAAAAAAGGAATTGGTAGTTTCTCTTGGAGCTAATAGACCCACTGGAGGATTTTTAAGTGAGGGACTAAAATTTAAATGATCAGATATGCCTTTTAGGACAGTAATTCTGAGATAAGAAATTATTTAAAAGAATTTATTTTGTGACTTTTTCAAGATGTTTAAGGATAGACAATTGGAAATCTTTCTTAAAGGCCTTTAGTTTTGTTTGCATAAAGAAAAGAAAATATGACACAAGGTTTGGTATTTATAAGCCTATGTAAATATGCCAGTTAGCTATATTTTTGCCCAATTAGGATAGTCAATGATTGAAAGTACTTTCTTGCTTTAGGATTATATTAAATAATTGTTAAGCTTAATAAATGAATTATTTTATTAGTGTTTTCCTTAATGCTATTTTCACACAGTCTGTCACATGCACTCTACTTACGAATAAGATGCCTTAGTATTTACAACATGTTTCTCAATTAATTAATTTCCTAGTAATTAATTTCACTTAGAGAAAATGGAATTGGTGGTCAGGAAGTTAAAATGAAATTGCATGTGTAGATACTTCCATTTCATGTAGTTAAATGAGGTTTGGTGCTATCTCTACTTCAAGCACTATTTGGATGTTAATTATGATATATTAAAAGAACAAAATTTTTTGTCTAGGCCAGCATTCAAATCTTATTCTAAATTTAATTTAACATGTAAGCATTTAATATGTTCTAGGGGTGCAAGGCCTTAAATATCAATGTGACTATAATCTTGTACTCACAGAGCTTACAGTTTAGTAGGGGAAGTAAAGTGTATTCTTTTTATATATTTATCATAAAGAGAAGGAAGTGGTGTTTTAAGAATGTGTGTAAAGTCTAAACAGAACTCAGAAGGGAAAGATTATTTTTGCACGAGAGACATAAAAAACTTTGATGGAGCCAGGACTTAAAAGATGGATAAGATTTGGAGGCTTGTTTTCTGAGTGTGGGTATTATCCTCATATTAACTTTTTTTTAATGTTTATTTATTTTTGAGAGAGAGGAATACAGAGCGCGAGCAGGGAAGGGGAAGAGAGAGACACACACACACATGGAATCCAAAGCAGGCTCCAGGCTCTGAGCTGTCAGCACATGAACTGTGAGAACCCATGAACTGTGAGATCATGACCTAGCCTAAGTTGGACGCTTAACCAACTGAGCCACCCAGGCGCCTTGATACCTTTTTGATACATTTGGGTAGAATTTTTTTGATGTTGATTTTTTTTTTTTAATGTACAAAGTTTTTATGTTTAACAGATCATCTTTGTTTTATTTATACTACACCAGAGATGAGTATTTCTGATGTGTATGAAACTTTTTAAGTACACTACTTCTGTAGGCTTATTTTAATAGAACATTCTTCATGGGAAGCTTGAAGTAGAAAGCATTCCATGCTGTGCTAGGCTTCAAGAAAACTGGACATATAAAAATTCAGACTCCAATGAGATACTTATTTGTACACAAAAGTGTTAAGTTTTATTATATGAAAAAGGAAGTCATTTCACATAAAATCTTTATTTTGCCCATTTCTCAATAAAATAATTCATCATATGAAAAAAGAAATGCTTGGAGTGATTGCAGCAGATACTCCAGAAGTGTATTTATATTTTATAATTAAATACATCCCCTCCTCCTTTTCTTTGTAGTTCTATATGTTTATTACCTAAGTTACATTCCTTTTCCCCTGGTGTTTCTGCAAATATTTAGATTGATATCCTTCTGTAGGTCACATTCACATACAATATTTTGGAATGTATTAAGATACTATAAATAACAAAATTAAAATCTTTGAACAAAAAAATTATAGAGTCTAATTATATATGTGCATAACTGGGAAGATCTTTGTTAATGTGGATTAAGAAAATCATGAGCAATCTTTTCTATTTTCCTTTAATTTTTGTAGCATTCATTTTTATTTTTTTAAGTTTTATTTACTTAAGTAATCTCTACACCCAACATGAAGCTTGAACTGATGACCCTGAGATCAAAAGTCTCATGTTCCTCTGACTGAGCCAACCAGGCACCCCTTAACATTTAA
Organism: Prionailurus bengalensis; assembly: GCF_016509475.1. Taxonomy (NCBI): domain Eukaryota; kingdom Metazoa; phylum Chordata; class Mammalia; order Carnivora; family Felidae; genus Prionailurus; species Prionailurus bengalensis. The sequence goes on from NC_057348.1 coordinate 81,362,591, forward strand.
TTTTTTGAATAGGCAATACATTTATATAATCTAATAAGTATGAAATGGCATATAGTAGTTTCTTTCTCATCCATTTCCTATAGCTATTCATTTTTCTTCTCCATAGACAACAACCTTGTTAATAGTTTCTCTTCTAGAGATATTTTGTGCACATGTACAAAGAAATGCAAATAATATTTTTATTCTTAACACCAACAGTAGTATATTATATACACTGTAGTGTTCCATGCTTTTTACACTTAATATGTATTTTGAAGTATTTCCATATCACTATATATAAAGAACTTTCTTATTGGTTTTCAGTCATTATCATATTTACTTGTATAAATGAAATGAATCTATTTAGTCAGTCTTCTATTTATAGACTTTTTTGATTGTTTGTAGTCCTTTGCTGTTTTAAACAATGCTGCAATAAATAACTTTGTGCATGATATATCATTTCACCTGTGCAGGTGGATTTTAAGAAGTAAAATTCCTGGGTTAAGGGGATATATGTATTTAAAATTGCCAAATTACCCTCGTTAGGGGTTGTGTTAATGTTTTCTTCTGCCAGCATTGTATTAAAGTTCTGGTTTTCCCACATCCTCACCAACAGCCCATTTACTTTCAAATATAATTTTTCCCCTATCCTACTTTGAGAACTTTATTACCATAGAAAATAGCATCATAAATGTGGGGAATTTAACTTCAGCATTGTGCCAGTGCAGAACAGGATTCTAATAAGTCTTTTCATCTTACTGAAAAAAATGTGTATTCCTGATTTAGGTCTCTAAGAATTGTCATGATAAAGTTTAGTGGTTTTTCAAAGAAACAGAAGACTCACTATTCTATGTATAATCTGTCTGTGATTTAAAAAAAATGTTTCACTGCTTAAATATCAGCATCACAAGTTGTAAAAGTAAAATGGTGAAAAAGTTAAATGTTACCAGACTTTGTTCATTTCATTTGTATTCAATAATTTGTTGAATAGTAAAACCAAAATGCCTTCAATATGTCTTTAAGCCTGGAAGAAAGTAGGCTCCTTTGAAATTAAATTTCAGCAATGTAGTTGAGTAGTGAATTTAAACAATTCACAATGCTGACTTTCAGTGCTTCTGAAAGCAGGAAGTGTATTACTGACACGCAGAAATATTCCAGCCCAAAGAACATCCCTACTGCCATATGTGGTAAGAATTTGTCACTAACTCACAAACCACTTCTGTAATGCAGTGAATAAGCAGAATTGGTCTTTGTTAGACATTTCCAATTCAATATGAAAGAACTTTGTTTTGTAGTGTCTTATAAGTAATTATTAGCTTATGCCTTGGAAGGAGCCTGGCACATCATGGGTGCCCAAGGTTTATTGAGGGAAGGAATAAAGAAACTTGTACGTAATCTTTTACGCATTATTTACTTGGTTTTAGGGACCCATAGTTAAACACTAAAATTACTTGAGTAAGTTAAGGACTGAGTTAAATATTCTGACTTAGCTTATTAATGATGTCTTTAAACAAATTTCTTACTTTTATTTTAGTGTCCCCTTTGAGTGCTATTTGGAATATTAATTTTATGTTTGCACTTAGGGTAAAAAAACAATTATCCTTAGGGTTAATTATTAAGAGAGAGGGAAATACTGTGAGCTTGGAAAAATAGGAAAGTGAGTTATAAGGAATTGGGGTTAGCAAAATTCAATAAAGAGCTATTTGTAAATCATTAAAATTTTGAAAGTATTAACGTTTGTATAAACTTAAATTTTTTTGTTTGTATTTTAAGCGATTAAGAAGATTGTCTACCAAATATAGAACAGAAAAGATTTATCCTACAGCCACTGGAGAAAAAGAAGAAAATGTTAAAAAGAACAGATATAAGGACATACTGCCATGTAAGTTTGAAATGCCCTTCATAGAACAAATGGAAATGTTAATAAGTTTCTATCCTAAACTAGTTTTATTCTTCCTAATGAGTTTGATTGTTAAGGAGTTAGTACCTCTTTTGTAAGGTACACTATAAGATAATTTGTGATTGTGCTTCTTGTTCTTCCTTCTGAAAGTAGTTTTTGTTGTTTGCTTTTTTTTTCTTTAAGCATCACAATTATTCTGATACTTACTTTTAAATACAAAAAAAAAATCCAAGTAAGAATATCTTTTGTGGACTCCTGTTCAAAGAAGTTCTTTTGTTAAAATAAAATAGATAATTCAGTAAGTATAATGGAATAAGTTTTATAAAATGCCAAAAATATTAACTCTTATCTATTGCCTGTTCACAATCAGAACATTAATTATGCATGAAAAAGTGAACCATAAGGTGGTTCATGCCTGCATGTCTGCTGTACTCAGTAGTCTAAATATGTATCTCTGAGAGTATACCTTAGACTGATAGCATTATATTATAATAATGTAACTGTATTCTTAAATAGCATGGTTTTTGGCAGAATACCTTTAACTCTAAAAGCATGCATACTTCCATGTGTCCTGTTTTACAGAATAAAAACTTTACATCATGCATGCTGTCCCTTAAAGCTGCCACCAGTCTTTTTCTTTCCCTTCAACTGTCTTAAAACATCTCCATTCCATGACACCATTCCCTCAACTCTAATTCATTGTTTTCTCCAGCCTTATTGAGATATACTTGAAAAATTTGTTTTTGTTTTTTTTTTAAGCTTGTTCTCTCTAAAATGTCTTTGAAAAAGTTTCCAGTGATTTTCTTCATGCTGGATTTGGTGACTTTCTTCAGTGTTTACCCCTTTCTGTTAACTATTTTGATGCCATTGACTAGTCCCTATTTCTGAAATTTTCTTCTTCCGTGATCTCTTTCTTTCAAATGACCTCTTCCCTCTCTTGTCCACTTCCCTCTCTTTCTCACTGTGTTCTCTGCATACATTTAATCCTTCATCTTTTTCTTGTTGTTGTTCAACTGTATTCTCAGCTGTGGGATCTGTGGGTGGCCAGTATTAGCAGAATTACTAAGTGGCAAGTTTACATAGTATAATGGTGAAGAGTTTTGACTCTGAAGTTCAAATCTTGCTTCTACCATCTGCTATTTATATGACTTTGGGGGCGCCTGGGTGGCTCAGTCGGTTTAGCGTCCGACTCTTGGTTTCGACTCAGGTCATGATCTCAGTTTTGTGGGTTTGAGCCCCGCGTCAGACTGCACTGGCAGTGCAAAGCCTGCTTGGGATTCTCTCTCTCTCTCCCTCTCTCTCTGCCCCTCCTCATTCACACTGTCTCTATCTCTCTCAAAATAAATAAACTTCAAAAGAATTTTTAAAATATATGACTTTGGACTCCTCCTCTTTGTGCCTTTTCCCCCGCATCTACAAAATAGAGATAAAGATTATAATCCTTTTTATGATTATTTTGATCATTAGATAAGTTAATACATGTTAAAATGCTTAGGACTGTACCTAGCACATAGTAACTACTCATTAAGCTTTTTGAAAATACACTGTACTTTCTTACCAGTCTTCCTCAGAATGGTGGATGGTATGGGTTTCTGGATAGTTTTTATTAAGCAGGATAATCTCGAGGTACTCTTTTTTTTTTCTGTTGAGACAGAGAAAGAGAGTGCGAGCAGGGTAGGGGCAGAGAGAGGGAGAGAGAGAATCCCAAGCTGCCAGCACAGAGCCCAATGCAGGGCACGATCCCATGAACCTTTAGATCATGACCAGAGCCAAAATCCAGAGTCAGATGCTTAACCCGACTGAGCCACCCCAGGTACCCAAATCTCGAGATACTTTTTTTTAAAAATTTTTAATGTTTGTTTATTTTTGAGAGACAGAGCATGAGCAGGGGAGGGGCAGAGAGAGAGAGGGAGACACAGAATCCAAAGCAAGCTCCAGGTTCTGAGCTGTCAGCACAGAGCCCAACATGGGGCTCGAACCCACGAACCATGAGATCATGACCTGAGCCGAAGTCAGATGTTTAACTGACTGAGCCATTCAGGTACCCCTTGAGATACTCTTAATGTACTCTGGAATTAATGCACATTCTCTCTCTCTCTCATAATAAATAAAATAAATGCTATTTTATTTATTTATTTTTGGGAGAGTGAGCAAGGGGCAGAGAGAGAGGGAGAGAGAATGCAGAGCCTGAAGCAGGGTTCAAGCTCCCTTGAAGCGGGCTCGAGCTCCTGATGTGGGGCTTGAACTCACGAACTGCAAGATCATAGTCTGAGCCGAAATCAGATGCTTAACCAACCGAGCCACCCAGGAGTCCCAATGCACATTCTTTTAAAAACACACATTTTCTCTTCTTTCTTTTTCTGTCATCTGGGCAAATGAGTCTTAAACAGCTCTAGGTTTCTATTTTCTTAAGTTATATTTTATTCATTCATTCCACAAAAAAATTTGAGCATATACTATATGCTGGAGATTCAGTAGAAAACAAACTGGCAATAATCCCTGCCCTTGTGGTGTTTATATTCTAGTTAAGGTAATGTACAGTGAATACAAATAACATACATGATCTGTCATATGGTGATTAGTGGTATTGAGGATAATACAGTGGGGATTAGGCATGTAGAGGAAACTGAGAATAGAAAGCTTTACAATTTTAAATAGAGGTAGCAGGGGAAGTTCACTGGTGTGCTTCTAAATTGCCCCTCTTAAAAAATAGAAACCCTGATTTGTATTGTCAGTTTCTGTAGTAAATGTATTATTTGCCATAATCACAAAACTTTGAGGTGTAGGTATTATGTGCCACTTTGCAGATGGGAAACCGAGACATAGATTAAATAGCTTGTGACACAGCTAACAGAGTCAATGAGAATTTATATTCAGAGCACTGGTTCTCCACTAGGGTGATTTTGCCCCTAAAAGAGACATTTAGCAAGTCTGGAAACATTTTGGTTGTCACAACTGGGATACAGAATGGGCATGCTGCTACTGTCATCTAGTGGGTAGAGGCTAAGGATGCTCCTGCATCCTATATAACACAGAGGCTACACCCTCTCCACAGCAAAGAATTATTCAAGGCCAAAATGTCAGGGGTGCTGAGGTTGAGACACCTTGCTCTGGATCCTGAGCTCTTATTCATTGTGCTATATAGTCAAACTAGCAGTGTCTTTTTTTCCTTTTAAATTATTGAAGGATTGATAAGTCAGTTTCCAATAAATTTCTAGTCATTTTAATTTGGAAAATGTTATTAAAAGCAATTGTACTTAGAGATGTATATTTACTTGCTGTCATAAAAATAATGTAAGTTGTCAATTTCCTTTGTATGTTTAGCATGTTCAGTGTTTGGATACCAGTATTTTTTTAAATAGCTTTATTGAGGTATAATTTACATACCATAAAATTTACCCACTTTAAATATACAATTCAGTTATTTTTAGTAAATTTATAGAGTCATCAACATAGTAAAGTTTTAGAGCATTTCCATCAACCTAAAATAATCATTTAGGCCATTTTTCAGTCTTTAGCCCCAGGCCACCACTAATGCTTTCTGTCTCTAGATTTTCCTAAGCATGTTTTTGAGATTCATCTGTGTTGTAGCATATATGAGTTCATTCCTTTTTAGTCAGTAATATTTCATTGTATGGGTATATCACATATTGTTTATCCATTCACCAGTTGATGAACATTATGAATAATCCTACCATGAACATTTCCATACAAATCTTTGTGTGGACACATGGCTCTCTTTTGGGTAGATACCCAGGAATGGAATTTCTAGATCTATGGTAGCTTGTGTTTAACTTTATAAGAAACTGCTAAACTGTTTAAAGTATCTGTGTACCATTTTATTTTCCCACCAGCAATATATGAGCATTCCAGTTTCTCCACATTCCTTTTTATTGTCAGTCTTTTTGATTACAGTTATTCTAGTTGGGTGTGTGGAGGTATCTCATTGTGGTTCTGACTTGCATTTCCCTAATGACTAACTGAACATCTTTTCATGTTCTATTAGCCACTAATATATCCTCTGATGAAAAGTCTTTTCAAATCATTTGTCCTTTTGTTAGATTTGATTTTATTTTCTTGAGTTGTTTCTTAGCTGTTGTTCTAAATACAGGTCTTTATTCATTTTTCCCCCAGTTTATGGCTTGTCTTTTCATTTTCTTAAGGTGTCTTTTAAGGTATGCAAGCCTTTAATTTTGTTGAAGTCCAACCTATCAGTTTTATGGATCATGCTTTTGATACTCTGAGTAAGAATTCTGCCTAAGTCAAGGTCACAAAGATTTTCTTTGTTTTTTAAAATTTTTCTTCTAGAAGTATTGTAGCTTTAGCTTTAACATTCAGGTCTATAATCCATTTTCAGTTAATCATCTGAAATAATCTGTGTATGTAAGATTGTTCTTGTACCAATTGTTGAAAAAGACTATCTTCTTCTCCACTGAATTGCCTTGGTATCTTTGTTGGAAATCACTGGAGCATAAATACAAGGTTTTTTTTTCCTGGATCCTTAATTCTACTACATGGTTTCCCTTTTTCATTTTCTTTTTCTTTCTTTCTTTCTTTCTTTCTTTCTTTCTTTCTTTCTTTCTTTCTTTCTTTCTTTCTTTTACAGTAGGTAAAGAACTTTATTAACCTTGTTTCAAACTTTATTTCCAGGCTTCTTCAGCTTAATTAGCTGCAAAGAATGAATTGTGTATAAGCAAAAACTGAAAAGAGCTGTAGTGTCCAAGGGGCCTGGGCTTAAAAATATTACAGATCTAGATTTTATCAGCTGTATGAACACAATTTTAAAAGGCAGTCATAATATAAAATACCAGCTCCCAGTAACTTCTTCAAGTTTTATCTTCTTCAGAAGTTGACTCAATCCAGTCTGCTTCATTCTTGGAAGCTTCATCAAAATTCTCCACAAGATCTGGAACCTCATCATCATCATCGTCTCCGGTAGCAAGCAGTCGTTTCCCATCCACGGATTGTTTGGGCAGAACTTCAGCCAGTCTCCCTAAACTAGTCAGACTGTCTGCACCAAGTTGTTTTAAGATAGTAGCATTTCTGTCAGCTGCTTTGTCTCAGTATGGCTTGTAATGGTGAAAGTGTTTGCTGCCAGAGATGCCTGAACTTGAGGGTTGTTAAAGTGGATCATTCTTCCTTGGATTGTGAACATAGCCACTTCTTCAGTACCAGAGATATTTTTTACCTCTAATTTCTATAAGGAGAACTGAAATTTTTATCATCTGCTGTAGTCATTCTATGAACTACCTTCTTTCAGCAAGCAGTTCCTTTCCCACCAATGTGCACTTGTGCTTGCAGTTTGGTGAGTTTCTCCTGATTCATGATAGTTTCTTTAACCTTGTTGGAGCAGAAATGGTACTGCGCAGGTGACTAGGATTGGTGCTCAGGGGGTCTCAGGCAGACCAGCTGAGATCAGGTGCACACACACCTACAGTATCTTATTTTTAAGCCAGTGTCATACTGTCTTCATTACAGTAGCTTTGTGTAGTAAGTTTTTAAATTTTTTTTTTTTAACATTTATTTATTTTTGAGACAGAGAGAGACAGAGTATGAATGGGGGGAGGGCCAGAGAGAGAGGGAGACACAGAATCTGAAGCAGGCTCCAGGCTCTGAGCTGTCAGCACAGAGCCTGATGCGGGGCTCGAACTCACGGACCGTGAGATCGTGACCTGAGCAAAGTCGGACGCTCAACCGACTGAGCCACCCAGGCGCCCCATTGTGTAGTAAGTTTTAAAAGCAAGAAGTCCTCCAGCCATGTTCTTACTTTTTAAAATTTGTTTGGTTCTTTTTTAGTTCTTACATATAAATTGTAAGATCAGCTTGTCAGTTTCTGCAAAAAATCCTAATAGGCTTTTGATAAGGGTTGCATTGAATCTGTAGAGCACTTTGGGGGGAGAATTGCCATTTTAAACCATAATGATTCTTCCAATCTATGAACATGAAATGTCTCTCTCCGTTTATTTAGATCTTTAATTTCTCTCCGCAATGTTTTACGGTTTTCAGTGTATAAGTCTTGTATTTACTCTTTAAATTCTTCTATCAAGGGGCGCCTGGGTGGCGCAGTCGGTTAAGCGTCCGACTTCAGCCAGGTCACGATCTCGCGGTCCGGGAGTTCGAGCCCCGCGTCGGCTCTGGGCTGATGGCTCAGAGCCTGGAGCCTGTTTCCGATTCTGTGTCTCCCGCTCTCTCTGCCCCTCCCCCGTTCATGCTCTGTCTCTCTCTGTCCCAAAAATAAATAAACGTTAAAAAAAAAAATAAAAATAAATAAATAAATAAATAAATTCTTCTATCCGAATGAAATATTTTCAAGTTCTTTATTATTAGCACATAGAAATCTAGTTTCTATTCATGTATTGATTCTTTTTTAATCCAATGACCTTCCTGAGCTCATTTATTAGTTTAGTAATTTTTTGTGGATCCTTTAGGATTTTTCACATACTGAGTCATTTTATCTGCAAATAATGACAGTTTTACTACTTCCTTTCTTATCTGAATGTGTCTTTTGCTTTATTTTATTAGTTAGAACCTCTAATACAATGTTGACTTGAAGTGGGAAGAGCAGACATTTTTGCCTGTGATCCATTAAAAGTAGTATCATTATTGTCCGAAGTTTATGTAGGTTTTTCTGGAGCTGTCTTGGAGATTTGGCTTATTTTATACTAGAATACTGAGGCCAGGGGTGCCTGGGTGGCTCAGTCGGTTGGGCGTCCAGCTTCGGCTCAGGTCATGATCTCGCGGTCCGTGAGTTCGAGCCCCGCGTCGGGGTCTGTGCTGACAGCTCAGAGCCTGGAGCCTGTTTCAGATTCTGTGTCTCCCTCTCTCTCTGACCTTCCCCCATTCATGCTCTGTCTCTCTCTGTCTCAAAAATGAATAAACGTTAAAAAAAAATACTGAGGCCAATTTCAGAGTTAAGAAATATCTAGATACTCTTGTGTCAAGAATGATCTGTGCTTTGTCTGCTGAGAGGGCTAAAACCGAGCTGCTAGCTGTTTTTACAAGTAATGGATCAGTATACTATGTGTATTGTAATGTTAATTATTAAGATTATTTTTTTTCTCCTGAGACATAATATTTAGCCAGTGGGAAATTTCAGTTTCTTTGGAGGTAACAATATTCAAATACTTTTCTTTTTGTTGCCACAGGTTGTTGATGTTTGTTTGACCAAAAAAAAAAAAAAAAAAAGTTGCTGCTTGAAGAGTCTACTGTGTGGCCAATCTTGGTTTTATCTGTTTGGAATTGGATTGTTGGGAGATTGTAGTGGCAGTCAGCAAAAAACAAAACAAAACAAAAACATGGAGAGGATTGCTTGTTTTAATTTCTTTAATATTCTTTAAGTTCTATATATGTTTATACTTACTAGGAGCACCAGTGAACCAGTGAAGAATTGAAGCACCAACGTGATGACACGTTATCTAACCAACCTAATGTTGATTTTTTTTTTAACGTTTATTCACTTTTTGATAGATACAGAGCGTGTGTGTGGGAGGGGCAGAGAGAGAGGGAGACACAGAATCTGAAGCAAGCTCCAGGCTCTGAACTGACAGCACAGAGCCCGATGCGGGGCTCGAACTCACGGACCGTGAGATCATGACCTGAGCCGAAGTTGGGCACTCAACTGACTGAGCCACCCAGGAGCCCCTGTTGATTTTTAAAATTGGCAGTAATATCCTATGATTGTGTAGTATAAAGCACTGACAACAAAATTTGCTTGTGCTTTAGACTAAGCCATTTTTCTGCCCCATCTTGAACTTACTGAATCAAACTTACTGAAGAATATGGTACTTAGAAATTTTGTATTTTAATTAACTTTCCCTAGCCCCTAAATGTTATATGACTAGAGATAGATGAAATAAGTTCGGCAAAGTGTTGAGATTATTTGTTTGTTTGTTTCTTAAGTTGATTTTATTTTGAGAGAGCGGGAGGGGCACCGAAAGAGAGGGAGAGAGAGAAAGAAGCCCAAGCAGGCTTTGCACTGTTAGCACAGAGTCCGATGTGGGGCTCAAACTCACGAACTGTGAGATCATGACCTGAGGCAAAATCAGTAGTTGGACACTTGACTGAGCCACCCAGGCGTGCCAAGTGCTGAAATTATTTAATATTACACTGTGTGTTAACTAACTGGAATTTAAGTAAAAACTTTAAAAAATGTTGAAATTATTAATAATTTCTTAATTACTTGGTAATTGCTATATGGGGATTCATTATACCATTATTTTTCTGTATATGCATAAAGTTTTCCATTATAGAATATCTAAAAAAAATTACCAGCTTGCATGTAGCAGCCTGAAACCAGTTTTGACTGTTATTTGGGAGCCACTGTTGTCATTTGGATTCACAATCCCCAGACACATCTACTGGGGATCCAGTGGTAAACCAATTATTGTAAATCCTATGTTTGAGACACTTTGACTAGAGGCTAATATGCCACATGATTAAGGGTAATTAATTGGGACCCCTCATTACTGGCAGACATGGGGAGAGGAAGTGTTGTGTAGTTACTTAACTGTCATTATCCAAACTACTGAATATTTATCAGAACATCAAATGAAATGATAAACATATTCTCTTTCCTGGAATCATAGAAAAGAGAGAAATAATTTGAATTGGAGGCTAGTATGTCTTTCTTAGATATCTCTTCCTACAGATTTACAAAGATTTCACCAAAAACTAATAAACTCAGCAGAACTGGGCTTTTAGTACTGATAGATAAAATTTGAGTCATTGACAAAGTAGTTATTCATTAGCTGACTTTTAAGAGTTTTGTTAAGAAGTCTTATTCATATCTTATTACCAGTTTTGTATTTGTCATTTTGTATTTTAATTTCCTTTAATATTCATTGTCTCTGGATTAGGAAGGACTGTAATGTGATGGTGGCATTTTACATATTACATGTTGTGGTTCTTTCTAATCTAGAGACTCATGAATATTAGGCATTCCTACTACTTTAGGATTTCATAGGCTCAAAGTATCTCACCCCAAATATTTATTGCTACAAACAGAAAGATATTAACTTTATAGTGGAGACAACCAGGTGACACCTATTAACCAAGTAACCAAGGTTGACATCACAAGTAATAGGACATCACAAGTAAAGGACATCATAAACCCCTTGGTGTGTCTTCTCACTGAGGACACATCATTGTTCTCTGGTGTTCTTACCAAAATGCAAAACCTCATTCCAAACATAGGAAAAAAATTAGTCAAAGGAACTATTATAGATTGGAAGAAACTAAGGAAAAGTAACAACTAAATGTGGGATCCTCGTAAGAAAAAAATTGTTTTTAATTGGTGAAATTTGTATGCAGTCTGTTGTTTAATTACTAGTTGTGTGACAATGTTAATTTTCTGATTTTGATAACTGATAGTTATGTAAGATATTAACATTAAGGGAAGCTGAGCGAGGGATATAGGAATTTTCTGTACTATTTTTGCAATTTTTCTTTAATTCTAAAATTAGTTCTAAATAAAAAGGGTGCTGTTTGCTTGTTTTTTTTAAAAGAGAGAATGTGAGCTGGGGTAAGGGGCAGAAGGAGGGAGAGAGAGAGAGGGAGAGAGAATCTTAAGCAGGCTCCATGCTCAATGCAGAGCCCAGTGTAGAGCTCGAAGCAGAGCTTGATCCCACAACCTTGGGATCATGACTTGAGCTGAAAATAAGAGTCAGACTTTCAACAGACTGAGTCACCCAGGCGCCTCTAAATAAAGAGTTTTTAAGAATCAACACAAACTAGAACAAAACTATTTGCACTACATGTACTAAAGACCAATTTTTCATATACATCAGTAGGAAAACATAGACATAGATAAAAATGTGCAGAGGATATAAACAAGAATTTATGGTAAAAGAAATATAACCAATAACTGTATGAAAATGTACAACCATTTGCATAGTTCAAGAAGTACAAGTCTGAGTTTTTTACTTTTTAGAAGTTAACTATTAAAAGGTATAATATCCTGTCACTCTCACATATAGCATCTGAATTGTCTAAGTCTGTATATACCTTTTAGAAGATAAGTTTTTTTCTTCTGTTAGAAACTTACCCTATACCACTTGTAGCAGTGAGTTCATTGTGGTAGTGTTTCTAATAGGAAAAAATGGCCCAGCAGTAGTATAGCTGGTTAAATAAATAATGAGATATCTATTTATAATGGATTTCATATAACATTGAGCAAGATAGATCTGTATTAGCTCTGGGAAGAGTTCCAGGTTATACAATTAACTGAAAAGTGAGATACAGAACATGTATATGTTATGAATGCATTTGCATAGTTTTTCTAAGTATGTAGGTATATGCATAAAAATTACTTTTGGAAGGAAAAAAGAACCTTAGAAGTGTCTTTGTTGGGAAGGAGAGACCTGGACTTTATGGATGGGGGAAGGAGAGACCTGGACTTTATGGATGGGGGATAATTTATTTTATACTTTTTTCTTAAATCTCATTTAAAAAAATCAGATACATATTTTATTTAAAAAATAAAATTGCAGCACAAAAACAAACAGATCACTGGAACAGAATACAGAACCTACAAAAGGACCCACAAATGTATGGCCAACTAATCTTTGACAAAGCAGGAAAGAATATCCAATGGAATAAGACAATCTCTTCAGCAAATGGTGCTGGGAAAACTGGACAGCGACATGCAGAAAAATTAACTGGATCACTTTCTTACACCAAATACAAAAATACACTCAAAATGGATGAAAGACCTAAACCTAAGACAGGAAGCTATCAAAATCCTAGAGGAGAGAAAGCAGGCAAAAACCTCTTTGACCTCGGCCACAGCATCTTCTTACTCAACATGTCTCTGGAGATCAGGGAAACCAAAATAAAAATGAACTACTGGGACCTCATCACAATAAAGAGCTTCTGCACAGTGAAGGAAACAATCAACAAAACTAAAAGGCAACCAATGGAATGGGAGAATGTATTTGCAAACAACATATCAGATAAAGGGTTGGTATCCAAAATTTATAAAGAACTTATCAAACTCAACACCCAAAAAACAAACAATCCAGTGAAGAAATGGGCAAAAGACATGAACAGACACTTCTCCGAAGAAGACATCTAGATGGCCAACTGACACATGATAAAATGCTCAACATCCCTCATCATCTGGGAAATTTAAATCAAACCATAGTGAGATACAACCTCACACCCATCAGAATGACTAACATTAACAACTCAGGCAACAACAGATGTTGGCGAGGATGTGGAGAAAGAGGATCTCTTAGGATCTCTTTTGCATTGCTGGTGGGAATGCAAGCTGGTGTAGCCACTCTGGAAAACAGTATGGAGGGTCCTCAAACAATTAAAAATAGAACTACCCTATGACCTAGTAATTGCACTACTAGGTATTTATCCAAGGGATTAAAAGCGCACATGCACCCCAATGTTTATAGCAGCGCTATTAACAATAGCCAAAGTATGAAAGAACCCAAATGTTCATCGATGGATGAATGGACAAAGAAGATGTGGGGTGTGTGTGTGTGTGTATGTATGTATATATATATATATATATATATATATATATATATATATACACAATGGAGTATGACTCTGATCAAAAAGAATGAAATCTTGCCATTTGCAACTATGTGGATAGAACTGGAGGGTATTATGCTAAGTGAAATTAGAGAAGGACAAAAACTATATGACTTCATTCATATGAGGACTTTAAGACAGAACAGATGAACATAAAGGAAGGAAAGCAAAAATAATACAAAAAGGAGGGGGACAAAACAAAAGACTCTTGAGCAAACAGGGTTGCTGGAAAGATTGTGGGAGGGGGATGGGCTAAATGGGTAAGGGGCCTAAAAAATCTACTCCTGAAATCTTTGTTGCACTGTGTGCTAACTTGTATGTAAATTATGAAAAATAAATAATTTATTAGATAAAAAAATAAAATTGCAGGGGCAGCTAGGTAGCTCAGTTGAGCGTCTGACTCTTGATTTCAGCTCAGGTCATGATCCCAGTGTTGTGGGATTGAGCCCTGTGTCTAGCTCGGCAGAGTGTGGAGCCTGCTTTAGATTCTCTCTCTCTCCCTCTGTCCCGCTCATAGCGCTCACTCTCTCTCTCTCAAAAATTATAAAAAATAAAATAACAATTTTATAAAAGTAATAAAGTTTACACTTTTGAACTTTATTGTAAACTGTTTTTTACCTTAAGTTGGCATTACTTAATAATATTATTGCCAACTGCATTATTGAACACTTTATTTATTATTTAATTTTTTAAAGATGGTTTTATTTTATTTTTGAGAGAGAGAGGGAGGGGTAGAGAGAGAGGGAGACACAGAATCCAAAGCAGGCTCCAGGCTCTGAGCTGTCAGCACAGAGCCCAATGCTGGGTTTGAACCCACGAACTGTGAGATCATGACCTGAGCTGAAGTCGGATGCTTAACCAACTGAGCCATCCAGGCACCCCTTGAGCACTTTTTATGCATCATCGTAATTCATTTATTTATCATAGTTAATTAATTTTTATAATTTCTTGTGAAATATGAAAGCTACATTTCCTAATAAGAATTTTGGCAAATGAGCTTGTACATCACTGGTTAGTGTTGACTACCTCATAATGCTTGTTAAAAACTGCAGAGGCTTCACCCTGGGCTCTTGTCTAGCAAATGTGGGATGATGCCCAGGAGTTTGTATTTTAAAAGAGTTCCTGAGACTATTGTGATTACAGCTTTAAAACACAACTTTACATCATCATATTTTTGTTACTATAGACTTATTTTCTATAAATATGATGTTAGAAATTACCCTGCTGGTATCTAGAGTCAATTTTCATTAATTGTTTTTTAAAGACAATATTTTGAATTACTTATTTAATCTTACTTGTGGTTTATTAGAAAACACCTGTCTACCAACAGGACATAATTTATGAAATCCTTTTTCTTTTCCTTGTAGTTGATCACAGCCGAGTTAAGTTGACTTTAAAGACTCCTTCTCAAGATTCAGACTATATCAATGCAAATTTTATTAAGGTATGTATTAACTTCAAATGGTGTTTCTCTGCCCTACTTAATGTCTTCCTGCATAATAGTTTTATAAAATTTTTTTAAATTTCCTAAATACCAAGAGCAAAAAAAAAAAAAAAAAGGAAGAAAATGAAGAAAAATAAAATCACACTTTTATGTGATTTCCTTTTTTTTTAATTTTATTTTTTAAAATTTACATCCAAATTAGTTAGCATATAGTGCAACAATGATTTCAGGAGTAGATTCCTTAGTGCCCCTTACCCATTTAGCCCATTCCCCCTCCCACAACCCCTCCACTAACCCTCAGTTTCTTCTCCATATTTATGAGTCTCTTCTGTTTTGTCCCCCTCCATGTTTTTATATTATTTTTGTTTCCCTTCCCTTATGTTCATTGGTTTTGTCTCTTAAAGTCCTCATACGAGTTAAGTCATATGATTTTTGTTTTCTCTGACTGACTCATTTCACTTAGCGTAATACCCTCCAGTTCCATCCACATAGTCACAAATGGCAAGATTTCATTCTTTTTGATTGCCGAGTAATACTCCATTGTACGTGTATACACACACCGCATCTTTATCCATTCATCCATCGATGGACATTTGGGCTCTTTCATACTTTGGCATTGTTAATAGCGCTGCTATAAACATTGGGGTGCATGTGTGTCTTTGAAACAGCATACCTATAACCCCTTGGATAAATACCTAGTAGTGTAATTGCTGGGTCGTAGGGTAGTTCTATTTTTAATTGTTTGAGGAACCCCCATACTGTTTTCCAGAGTGGCTGTATCAGCTTGCATTCCCATATGTGATTTCCTTCTAACCTTACTCATGGAGTTTTGCTCAGTTTCATGAAAGTTGAGATGGTTTTCTATTTTGTTTCTTTTTTTACATTTAAAGCTTATAAACAGTTTACCGGTTACTAAATCATCTTCTCCATTGTCCCTTTGACAAAGTTTATGTACACAAATGTACAGAAATGCACATACATGGTTGTTCCCTGTTGTTGGACTATATAGGTTGTTTCCAATTTTTCTTGTTGGTAATATTGCAATGAACATTGTTATTCTTTTGAATCATTTCTTAGGATAAATTATCAGGGCTAGATAGAATTACTGGGTAATACTGATTTAAAATTACAGAATATAAACTTAGATGAAAATCTTTTGGCAACTGTCTCTGTTTCAAGTGGCAATACAAGTGAATATAAGATTAAATACAGTCTTATAAAAATAGAGATGGAGGCAAACCATTAGACTCTTAAATACAGAGAACAAACTGAGGGTTGCTAGTGGAGGATCAGGGTTGGAGGGGATGGACTAAATGGGTGATGGGCATTAAGGAGGGCACTTGTTGGGATTAGCACAGGGTGTTAGGTAAGTGATGAACCACTAAATTCTACTCCTGAAATCATTATTACACTATATGTTAACTAACTTGGATTTAAATAAAATTTAAAAAAGATTAAATACAATCCTATGTAGAGAACCTTTTTTAGATACTCTTAGGTGAAAAGTAGTCATGTTCATACATAGCTGTCAATAGACCAGTGCAAACTGCTACTTGAGGTGCTTGGGTCATGATCTCACAGTTTGGTGTGTTCATGAGTTTGAGCCCTGTGTTGGGCTCTGTGCTAACAGGGTGGAGCCTGCTTGGAATTCTCTCTCTGCCCCTCCCCCCCCCAAAATAAATAAACTTTAAAAAAATGCAAAATGCTACTTGATTAAATAAAAGACTACTTTGTTCCATTAGCTGTTCTTTGTTTTTGAATGACAGTATAATAATTACTTATTTTATATTTGGTATTTATAGATATAAAAAATATTTTGTTGATCAAAATATTATGGTGGTACGAGGTATATGGTAATATTAATATTACCTGTGTCAACAATAAACTGTCATGGTTTAAAATAAAAACTTTTTTCCCCCCCAAAAATTAGTTTTATTAAAATTATGGCAAAACCCAAAACTAATCTGTAGGTGGTTTGCTGTTTCAGATGTTGTTATGTTGATACTGTTTTGTAAGGACATTTGTTAAAAGTTCTAGCTTTTCAGGGCCCCTGGCTGGCTCAATCGGTGGAGCATCTGACTCTTGATCTCAGGGTTGTAACTTCAACCCCATGTTGAGTGTAGAGGTTACTTAAATATAAAATATTTAAAAACAAAAAAAGTTGTAGTTTTTAATTCCACTTAATAACACTGATTTATCGTGTGATTCAACTATGTGCTGCTTTAGTATTTTAGTCCACTGTTTTATTTGGTATATTCCCAGGTTTGTTGTTAGATATATATATAATAGGCACACAATAAATCTTTTAAATTGAGTAGATAATTGAAGGTATCTATGGACGAATCTGGCTAAGAAGGAACTATTAGGTAGTTTTACTCTTGTTTTTAGAATCAAAGCATGCTTTTTATGTTTCTGTACAGTTAGCTTTATGGACTATGTATTGGGGTATTAGGCACTTTTTGAAGAGACAGGTAAATAATAATTTGTAAATTAGCATAAAGCAGTTTAATTATTAATTCTGTGTGCCAGGTCTAATACATACACAAAAATAGTACTTCACAAAAAGCTGAAATGAATTGAATATATTTTGTCATGCTTTTATGTGCTAAAATTATTTGGAAATACTTCCAGTGAAAAGAGGAGTATTACTAAGAAAACTTAAACATTAAAATTTAGGTAAGGAAATATTTTTGGTAACCATAATAAATATGAAATTTACTTTTAACCATTTTAGGGTGTTTATGGGCCAAAAGCGTATGTGGCAACCCAAGGACCGTTAGCAAATACAGTAATAGATTTTTGGAGGATGATATGGGAGTACAATGTTGTAGTAAGTAATTTACTTTTCATAATCTATTTTGAGAAGTATTACATGTAATGACATAAGATGTTTTACTGAATATGGAATGAGAAGACCTTCTAGCCATAATGATATGTTACTTATTGCTAATGTTTACTAAAAAGACAGAAACTGAAGTCTAGGATGTCTCATTCAACACTGACAAGTTAGTCAAAATATTTTAAGAAGAGAGTGTGATAATACTTTCTTTTCTAAAGTCAGCAACTAACAAGACAGCTACCAACTAAGATGGATTTATATAGATGGATAGAGGGATAGCTGTGTGATAGAACGAATACGGTGAAATGTTAATGGTAGACTATAGATGGTGGCTATACAGTATTTACCGTAAAATTATTTCAACTTCGCTATATGTTTGAAACGTTGTCAAATGTTGGGATGGGGAAGCAAATCCAATAACATTTATGTTTAAAGACAGTATTAAATGCATTAAACCTTCAGATAATTTTATGAAATATATTTAAAATATTTCATGGTGCTTTTTGGTTGGGTAAGTAAATACCCTAAAAGTGATATTTTAATATAATTTCAAGTCAGAGGTAGATCTATAAAAGTCCTAAAATTTAATTCATATATAATGCTAATTGAAGCCAATTTAATTTGTTGCTATATAGTTATCCCTTGTTTGGAAGGTGTGATTTTGGGGCGCCTGGGTGGTTCAGTCGGTTAAGCATCTGACTTTGGCTCAGGTCATGATCTCATGGTTTGTGAGTTCAAGCCTCATGTTGGGCATTGTGCTGACAGCTCAGAGCCTGGAGCCTGCTTCAGATTCTGAGTCTCCTTCTCTCTCTGCCCCTCCCCAACTCGTGCTATCTGTCTCTCCTTCTCTCATAAATAAACAAACTTCAAAACCAAAAAAAATAGAAGGCGTGATTTTGAACATTGCTTTAATGCCTACTTTTAATGTTAAAACTACTTAATTTTGATGGGTGCCTGGGTGGCTCAGTCAGTTAAATGCCCAACTTCAGCTCAAGTTATGATCTCATGCTCCATGGGTTCGAGCCCCACATTGGGCTCTGTGCTGACGGCTTAGAGCCTGGAGGCTGCTTCAGATTTGTGTCTCCCTCTCTCTCTGCCCCTCCCCTACTCATGCTCTGTCTCTCTCTCTCAAAGATAAATAAACATTAAAAAAAAAAATTTAAAAACCTACTTATTTTGACAGGCCAGGTATAATTTTGTTCGGAATAAAAGGTAATTCTTGGAATTTGTATTTTATTTAAAAAAGTAAAATTGTGTTTAGCTGATACATTCTTCATCTCGTCCCATCCCCCACTTCTTTTTAGATCATTGTAATGGCCTGTCGAGAATTTGAGATGGGAAGGGTATGTATACCTGTTAACACTTAAAATAACTGTGGAGTGTCCGTTTCATCATTTCTAGGGATATATGTTCCTGGCCCTTTATTATATTCTAAGTAGTTAAAGTAGATATTCTTTTTTGTGTTCTGCTATTGGTTTTATTTGATACAAGGAACATAATAATCTCTAAAAGGCACATAAACTTTTTTTTTTTACAGTTTTACATTTCATGATACACTTAATAGATACCATATTATTACTTAGTCTTCAGATGTTTAATGGTGTTGTAAGTAGAATATTATTTATGGACTGAAATAGAGACATAATTTAAAACAGGAATAAAACTGAGCAAATGAAAATGAGTTCAATAAAATAATTTGTATTAATTATCATCAGGTTATAGCTTGAATTTTCTGATTTCTGTCAGATAATACCACTACATTTTTTTGTTTTGTTCATACTATCTTCAGAAGAGAACAAAATTCTTAATATGAAGTTTTCAACATTGGTGTTTTTTATACTGTGTCCAAGTGAAATTAGTTTTAAAACCATTGTGATCCCCTCCAGCATCAATTCCAAAGACTTGAATGTTGGAAGTGCTAATATATTTACAGAGAGTAAATGTTAAGTAAAACTTTTAAGTGTGGTCTTCTATAATTATGACACATACATCAAACTCAGAAAACAAATTATGTGGTGATTTGAATTTTCCTTATACTAATATGGTACATGAGGTAAAGTAAACTTTTTTTTAATCTGATGTCAGTTTCTGTGTTTTCTGGGAAGGGCAAGAAGCTGAATAATCGGGCACAAAATATTTGTAAAAGTTCAAGAAAAATTCTATCATATGGATTAACTTACTTCTTTTTGTTCAAATAACAGAAAAAATGTGAACGCTATTGGCCTTTGTATGGAGAAGAACCTATAACATTTGCACCATTTAAAATTTCTTGTGTAAGTACCTATTTATATACATATTTAATCAGAAATTTGGGATGCTAGACTGAAGAATATAATATGGAATGAACCTCGTTTTACATAAGCCAAGCATTCAGTATTTCCACATAAATCTGTACTTAATTATAATAAATGTTAATAATAATGTTTGTTTTTATACAGCTTTAAATTTAACTTTGAAAATGACTTCATAAATGTGTAATTTCCTAGTAACTTATTATGTTAATTTAGTGTTAGTCTTTGTATATAAGCTGATGATAAGTGTTACATATATAAGAGTAAACAGGGGCGCCTGGGTGGCTCAGTCAGTTAATCATCTGACTTCTTATCAGGTCATGATCTCACGGTTCATGGGTTCAAGCCCTTTGTCGGGCTCTGCGCTCATAGCTCAGAGCTTGGAGCCTTTTTTGGATTCTGTGTCTCCATCTCTGCCCCTCCCCTGCTCTCTTTGTCTCTCTCTCTCTCTCTCTCTCTCAAAAATGAACATGAATAAGGGGCGCCTGGGTGGCGCAGTCGGTTAAGCGTCCGACTTCAGCCAGGTCACGATCTCGCGGTCCGGGAGTTCGAGCCCCGCGTCGGGCTCTGGGCTGATGGCTCAGAGCCTGGAGCCTGTTTCCGATTCTGTGTCTCCCTCTCTCTCTCTGCCCCTCCCCCGTTCATGCTCTGTCTCTCTCTGTCCCAAAAATAAATAAAACGTTGAAAAAAAAAAATTAAAAAAAAAAATGAACATGAATAAAAAGAGTAAACAGTAACTTAACTGTCCTTTGAATGATCTATTTTTTTTTTAACTTTTCAGTTCATTTATTTATTTTGAGAGGGAGAGGGTGTGGGAGGGGCAGAGAGAGGGAGAGAGAGAGAAGCCCAAGTAGACTCCACATGGTCAGCACAGAGCCCGATGTAGGGCTTGAACTCACCAACCAGGAGATCATGACCCTAGCCAAAGCTAAGAGTTGGACGCTTAAGTGACTGAGCCACCCAGGCACCCCTTGAGTGCTCTATTTGAATACTGGTATAAAGGTGGGGCAACTGGCTGGCTCAGTCAGTGAACCACGTCTTAATCTCAGGCTTGTGAGTTCAAGCCCCGTGTTGAGTGTAGAGATTACTTAAAAGTAAGATCTTAAAGAGAAAAAAGAAAAATTGGTGTAAAGTAGTAGTTTCAAACTGAAATGGGAAGGACCCTTGATGACTGAAGTATAGTTTTGTGTGATAATCTTTCATACGTTCGTTATGCTATCCAGAATTGTTATAATTATATACAAAGATGGGTTTGAGAACTGCTATCCTAGAAGGAAAGATTGATCCTATATGGCAGATAATTTATTATGAAACTTAAAACATATACCTAATATGTTAGCTCTGGAAATGAGTTAATAAATTCAAGTTCTAAAACACAGCAGAAATCTAAGTAAATGAATTTAAAGGAAAAAGAATGAAGGGAAGCATTTTTTTTTTTTTTTTTTTTTTTTAATTTTTTTTTTTTTTTTCAACATTTTTTATTTATTTTTGGGACAGAGAGAGACAGAGCATGAACGGGGGAGGGGCAGAGAGAGAGGGAGACACAGAATCGGAAACAGGCTCCAGGCTCCGAGCCATCAGCCCAGAGCCTGACGCGGGGCTCGAACTCACGGACAGCGAGATCGTGACCTGGCTGATGTCGGACGCTTAACCGACTGCGCCACCCAGGCGCCCCGAAGGGAAGCATTTTTTAAAAAGGAAGTAAAATATACGTGAACTTTAGAATAGAACCAACAATTTGCTTTTTGGTTACACCCAATGGCATCTTTCTTAATCACCTGAAAGAAATATGTTGTCTTATTTACTCATACTCAAAGAACATGACTGAACATAGATGAGAATTAAATAACTTCCCTGTATTGGTTAGGGTTTCCCAAAGAAATAGAACCAGTAGGATATGCATATATACAGAGAAAAAGATTTATTATATGGAACTGGCTCACAGGATCATGGAAGCTGGCAAGTCCAAAATCTGTAGGGTGGTCAGCCAGGCTGCAGACTCAGGAGAGTTGTGCTTTAGATCTAGTCTGGAGACCAAGAGAGCTAAAAGGTAGGCAAGGCGGAGACCCAGAAGAGCTGATACTCCGTTCTAGTGTAAAGACAGTCTGCTGTAGAACCGAAGAGCCATCCTTGCCCATGAAAGTAGGTTAGTGGAGAATTTCACTTGGGCGAGGTTGGTCTTTTTGTTCTGTTCAGGCCCTAACTGGATGGAGGGCCACCCATACATACTATAGAGGGCAGTCTGCTTTACTCAGAGTCCACTGATTTAAATGTTAATCTCACCCAAAGACACCTTTACAGGAATACAAGGAATAATGTTTGACCAAACATCTAGGCGCTCTGTGACCCAGCCACATTGACACATGGAATTAACTGTTACATTCTCCAACTGAGAATTGCTGGTTTGTAACTATGTTTTCCATGGTTAAGTAAAATATAATTTCTGTGATTTTATTTTCACTGGTGAGTTCAAGAAGTCCATGGTTTTATGAATTATTTCTACTTAATGACTTTTAAATTCCATACAAAGTTTATTGCTTTCTAGGTTGCCGTAGAAAGGACTTGAGGTGTGTGGACAGTCTGCTTTATAAATACAATGCGATTTTTGTAATGTTAACTATAACACATAGTTGAACTGCCTGGATTTAATAAGCAGCCAGTATTAAGTCCTGGTTAGAATTAACTGTTTGTGGGTTAAATATAATTTTAAATCCTACTGCATGTCATGTTATTTGGAATGGATAAAAACCAATACATACCACATTATGTATTTCTGTGAGAGAACACCTCCCCTCTCACCAATCTATAAAGTATTCTACAATATTATGCCCCTGAACTGTTCAGGAAATCTATTTTCTGTGCAATGTAGTTGTGTTGAACATTTGTAAGTTTAAATACAATAAGATATCTGTACTAAATGTTACAATTCAAGTGAAAATGTATAGTGCTTAACATTCAACAGCTAAATGAGTTGAAATTTTTGAAGAGTTGGGGATCAAGAATAGTAAACAACATTTAAAATAATGAGTAGAGGAGGGTCTCAGTTAGTTAAACATCCTTCTCCTGATTTTGGCTCAGGTCATGACCTCACAGTTAGTATGTCTGAGCTCCACATTGGGCTCTGCAGTGTCAGCATGGAGCCTGTTTGGGATTCTCTCTCTTCCTCTCTCTGCCCCTCCCCTGCTCGTCCATGCATATTTTCTCTCACTCTCTTGCTCTTTCTCAAAAATAAATAAATAAAAATTAAAAGACTTTACTATAATGAGTAAAGAAACAGATTATAATTTGGAAAACTATGACCTTTTTTGGATGATTTTTCAGAGTGAACGAAATGATAATTTAATCATCTTTTGAAGAAGTTTGATTTGATTAGCGATAGCTGGTTTGATTTGTCAATATTGGGATTGATCCATACTGGAGAAGCAAATTTCTTCTTTCAAGATTTCAGATGGAAAGTAATTTGTATGTCTTGTGGTTGTTTCCAGCAACTCAGTACTTGTTATTACTGATGTAAATAAAAATCTAGTTTGTAATTAGAAAGCAAGCTGGTGAAAATAACCATAGTAAGTGACTTGACTTCTTGACAATCAGTTTTTGAGACTGAGAAAAGACAGTATCAGGAGCACTTTTGATTTGGGGATGAGAAAGAGGGTAAAGTGTTGGGTCACGGAGGACTAGCTAGGAGGGACTCGGTTGCATGTCGCTGCATGTAACCACTTAGACCAGACGTGGGCACGCTATGCATAGGTCAGTCTAGTCCACTGCCTGTTTTGTAAATAAAGATTTACTAGAATATTGCCTTGCCCATTAATTTACCTGTTTGCCCATCAGAACAGCAAAGTTGAGTAGACAAATCAGTGACTTTTAGAATGGTTGTTTTTGTAATTACTAGATATATCTGGAATTTCAAAGGTTAATTTTATATTGTAGACTTTAAATACGTGGTTTTTGTTTGTTTTGGTGTGTGGATGTTTTGGTTTCAGTGTTCTCACTGACTCACTTTTCCTGTATTTAGGAAGCTGAACAAGCAAGAACAGACTACTTCATTAGGACACTCTTACTTGAATTTCAAAATGTAAGTATTTTCCATTTAGAGACCATTTCTAAGGAAATTTTTGAAGAGAAGATATATAAATTGCATGCTATCTGGTCTTACATAGTTAACTAAAATAATTAGCAAATTTCCTTATGTAAAATAGTGAAGAAAATCAAAGTGTAATTTTTATTTAGTGTCTTGAGCCTTGAGCTTATCAAATTAAAGTAATATACATCTTGACTTACTTAAAACAATTTTCCCTAAATTAAATTTATTGTATCTATTTGCCATAAATATTTTTTTCTCTATTACAGTAAGCAGATTATAGCATTCTTTCCAAATTATTTACCCACTTTTGCTAGTTTACAACTTTTTAGACATAGATGAACCACCATCAAACCTAAATCTTCATTTTGATATATATTGCTTTTACCTGAGGCCCTTGACTTCCGTGTTTCAGAACTATATAAAATGATAATTGCTTGGGGCGGCTGGGTGGCTGAGTCAGTTAAGCATTCGCCTCTTGACTTGGGCTCATGATCTTGCGGTTCATAGAAATGAGCCCCTGCATTGGGTTCTGCACTGACAACGTGGAGCCTGCTTGGGATTCTCTCTCTCCCTCTGTCTCAAAATAAATAAATAAACGTTAAAACAAAATGATAATTTTTCTAGGAAATCAAAAATTTGATGGACATTAGAAAATGCTATCAGCTTCTTCCAAGATCTCTGTATTTTTATTATCTTAATTTTTCAAACCATTATGAACAATTAAGCATGGCCATCAAGTGCACAGTTGTTCCTCAACTGGTACATTTGAAACATACGTCCACAGCCTACCTTCCTTTTTACAAGTAGACATGGTTCCAGCACTCCATACTTGAGAACCACTCATCTAAAATAAGGAAGTGGGTTTGGCATTGGACAAGTTTGTTTCTAATTTTCTTTTTCAGTTTAAATATCCTATTAGTTTTCTAATTACAATAGATTCAAACACTGTGCTTCTGGTATATTGCTCATCCCTTTATTGTGGATTACCAAATAATATACATAGTGTTAGAGTTAACATGCATGCTCTGGAGATAAGAGTGCCTGAGTTCAGATCCTACATTTGTCACTTGCTGTGAAACATTAGGCAAGTTATGTAATCTTTCTGTCTCAGTTTCCTTACCTATAAATCGTGGATACTATTAACAGTACCTTCCTCATAGAATTACGTGGGGAATAAATAAACTGTTACATGTGAAGCCCTTAGATTAAGACTTGATATATGATAGTCAATAAATATAGCCTATCATTTACTTTTTTAAGGCAGTGTTAAATACCACATAAAAACTTCAGAAATGACAGTAAAGTCAGATGTGCAACTTTTCTGTATGCTTTAAAATTTGTAATGTCTTTTTATAATTGTTGAATTTCTGTTTTTTCTTGAAGGAATCTCGTAGGCTGTATCAGTTTCATTACGTGAACTGGCCAGATCATGATGTTCCCTCATCGTTTGATTCCATTCTGGACATGATAAGCTTAATGAGGAAATACCAAGAACATGAAGATGTGCCTATTTGTATTCATTGCAGGTACAAAAAATTTTTCCAAATATTTAACTACTTTGGAATATAAGTGGCATTATAATATGGGTGATGTATGGTATTTTGAAACCTAATTTTTGGAATTACCAAATGAGATAGGTCATTATATGGGTTTCCAAATAGTAAAAACTGTCTGAATCAGAGTTTTTCTTCTCTGAATTTTTATTTTACGTTAGATTCTTCTAAAACACTTAGCATCCTACTACTTATTTCATAAAACTGCTATCAGTTTATCTCTTGAAGTGACTTTATCCGCATTCACATTTGTTATAAAGAGTAAATGAAATTTCCCAGACTCAGAACTTTACAGGTTAATTAAATAGTTCAAAGGTTTTTTTTGTTTTTTTTTTTAGCATAGACAGAACACCAAAGGTAGTTTTTCTTATCCAGTAGGTCTGATTGTAATGCCTATTAGTGTGTTGAAAAGGGTGCTGTGGGCCAGAAAGGGGACTTGCTGATGGGACATGTGGGAATCAATTAACAACTTGGTTAATTAAAAAAATACTTTTCTATAGCTAATTCAGTGGTTAGCTGACCATTCAATTAAGTAGTTGACTGTTTAAGAAGAAAAAAAAGTCCATTTAATTGTAGAAATTAAATTTGACTTGATTTCTTACAAGTTAGTTGAAATTATTTCTTGTGCTGTCATCGTTGCCCAGTGTATACAGCTCATGAATCCAATTTGATGTGAAGGTTTTCCTTTAAAAAAATAAATACACCATTTAATATTTTAACAGTCAAAATAATAGTTAACTGTAGTGACTTAGAAAACAGACATTAAGAAAGAAAGAAAAGAAAGAAAGAAAGAAAGAAAGAAAGAAAGAAAGAAAGAAAGGAAAACACATACATAAAAGCAAGGAAATCACAATTTCAGTCGAGGTGAATGTCCTTTCCATGTATGTGCTGTATTTGTTACAGAATGTTTCTCCATGTAATTTGTCATGTACATTTTTCTAAATCATATAACTATTCTCTCTACAATTCATTATGACTGTGCTCTACTTTATATTTAGCCTCCATTCCTTTATTATGCCCACCCCCATCCTTTTTCATGTATTTTAAACAGTA
Source organism: Prionailurus bengalensis (assembly GCF_016509475.1). Classification (NCBI taxonomy): domain Eukaryota; kingdom Metazoa; phylum Chordata; class Mammalia; order Carnivora; family Felidae; genus Prionailurus; species Prionailurus bengalensis. The sequence continues at coordinate 81,389,278 of NC_057348.1, forward strand.
GTTTAAATGTCCACATGGCTAGTCTTCATGGCAAAATCTTTGAGCACATCAGTAATTACTTCATTAAGATAGATCTCTATAAATGAGATTTCTAAGTCAAAGGGCATGAACATTTTTATGCTTTTAATACATATTTTATATTCTGTTATCCATAAAGTTGATGCTAATTATAATTAGCTAGTTTGTGGGAGTGCCCATTTTCCTATACTCTTCCCAGTACTATTATTTTTTTGTTTGTTTGATTTAATACCTGTATGACAGGCAAGCTTTTTGTTCATTTTTTTTTGTCTTCGTAGTTTATATTCTTTTGTGAATTTATTTGTATACTTTGCCAATTGTTTTAAAGCAGGCATTCATCTCTTAGTTATGTGATAAATTCTTTACATATCTTTATATATTGAGATTGTTAGCTCTTAGTCATGTTGTAAGTAGCATGGTTTTCCATGGTTTTTTATTCTGCTTAAATTTTGCCACACATAAGTTTGAAATTGTCATGTAGTCAGAATTGTGAGTCTTCATTTATGATTTCTGTCCATTGAGATATGCTTAGAAAAAGTCCATCTGTAACAGTAGTGCATAAACTACCCTTTTAGCACTTCTATAGGTTTTTTTATAAACATATTCTTAATCTATCTGGAATTTTTTTAATAATTAAGGTATGAGTAAGAATCTAGCTTTTGCTGTTGTTAGGCTCACTTTCCCTCTACCACTTATTGAATGGTCTAATCTTTCCCATTTCATGGGAGAATCCACCACTATGTAATACCTACATATACTCAGATCTGTTTCTAAATTTTGTATTGTGTTTCATCAGTCTGGTTGTGTGTATCTTTGTAAGGTTACACTTTAAACCATAAAGTTTTATTTATTTATTTAAAAAAAAAATTTTTTTTTAACGTTTATTTAATTTTGAGACAGAGAGACAGAGCATGAACAGGGGAGGGTCAGAGAGAGGGAGACACAGAATCTGAAACAGGCTCCAGGCTCTGAGCTGTCAGCACAGAGCCCGACGCAGGGCTTGAACTCACGGACCGCGAGATCATGACCTGAGCCGAAGTCGGCCGCTTAACCGACTGAGCCACCCAGGCGCCCCTAAACCATAAAGTTTTAAATATATGTCATTTAGCCCCTAGTAATTCTTAACTTAAAATTCTAGAAATATTTTGCTATGAAGAATTGATAAATGTATCAATAGTTAAAAATTAGTATTATTGATGTCTTTTAAGAGCTTTTTAAAAATCATACTAAGTTGTTTATACATTTACTTTATCAGGAATTCTCACATGACATGTTTGACAAACTACTGATATTTCTAAAGGTTTCAAAATTTAAATGCTGCCTAACTTTTTTCCTGCCTAAAAATGATTCTGGTGATGTTAGTAATGTCTTTAATTACTCAGAGTGATTCTCAGTCCTAAGATGCATGTCTCCTGTCTCCCTCTAGTTGAGAATCAATTGCTTTAAAGTACTCTTGTCATGTTTTAAAATGTAAAAACCTGCAGAATTTTACTTACGTTCTCCAGGTTCTGTTAGTTCCTTAGAAGATGAAAGTACATCACTGGTCTTTTGTTATTTTGGTCACTTTGTTCTTTTGTTGAAATCACTGCTGGAGTTCAAACCAGTTTCTAGGGCTTGTATTCTTCGTCTTTCTTATACCTTTTGCAGATTGAAATGATGTGTTGTTTCTTCCTCTACTGTAAGGCATCAGAACCATGTTGTACATAAAATGATCTCTGTGAGTTATTATGTTAGCTAGACAAGATTTTCTGAGTTAGAATTAGACTTACAAAATGAAGGCTGCTGGGTCATCTGTGAATCACACAGGTAATTTTTGAATCTTGGAAGTTACCCAAATTTAATAAAAACCAGGTATAAATGCTGATGTTAAAGATGTTAAGTTGTAATCTGTTTACTAAAATGGTAGAATTTTGTCATATTTCTAAATGATTTTTTTGCTTCTGAAAACTAAATGTTCATCCACATTTAGTTTATAATTCTTTTATAACAAAAATCAAATTTTTCTTTCAAACTTTACAGTGCAGGCTGTGGAAGAACAGGTGCCATTTGTGCCATAGATTATACATGGAATTTACTAAAAGCTGGGGTAAGAATAATTTTTATATAGCATTATGTCCAATTGATCTATTATTATTTTCAAACTTAATGATTAATTTCTGTAAATTATAGATTGTGTTCTGTTATACATGTTGCTTTTTTAGAAGTAGCTTTACTATGTAAGAAATAAAGGTAATGGAACTGAAAAAGGAAGGCATAAATGATGCATATTACCTTGAGATAATGCACAGGGCAGAAAGGTAGACATGTTGCCTCCTGGTTGATCTATGTGAATTGATACCTACATTAAGAATGTAAACTCTGCGTTGACTTTTCCAAATACAGAATCTTCATTGCCTTTTATATTCTAGGTATAAATGTAACCAATTTTATAAATATTTATGCCTAAATGGATACACAGTATAGTGGTTAAGGATGCTGACTCTGGAGCCAAACTGCCCAGATTAAAATTCCTGCTCTGTCATTTACTAGCTTTGGGATTTTGGTCAAATTACTTCATTTCACTGTGCCTCCATTTTTTCAACTGAAAAATTAATAATATTAATAACTCATAAGGAATAAGTTAACCTTTCTAAAATTCTTTAGAACTGTGGGTGTCTTGGGACACCTGGGTAGCTCAGTTGGTTAAGCGTCAGACTTTAGCTCAGGTCATGATCTCAGGGTTCATGAATTAAAGCCCCGCATCAGGCTTTCTGCTGTCAGCACAGAGCCTGCTTTAGATCCTCTGTTCCGCTCTCTGCCCGACCCCCGCTTGTGCTCTCTCTCTCATAACAAACAAACAAACAAACAAATAAAAAAGAACGTGGGTGTCCTGTAGTACGTGCTCATTTCAATGTTAGTTTTCATTACAATTGCTGTTACTGTTTTACTACCACTACTCATTCCAAGAAACTGTTTAATACTTTGGAGGATATACAAGTAAATAAAACACAGCCCTTATTACAGATTTGAAAAACTTAAGTTGTCCCTATTGTATGTAGATTTGGTTCCTTTTCTGGTTCTATAGTATGTTCATTTTCTATGCATTAGGGAGACGTTTTTAATTCTTTATAGCTTTTTAAAAAATTATTTATTTTTGGGAGCCTACCTGGGTGGCTCAGTCAGTTAAGCCTCCAACTTTGGCTCAGGTCAGGATCTCATGGTTCATGGGTTCAAGCCCTGTGTCGGGCTCTGCTGACAGCTCAGAGCCTGAAGCCTGCTTTAGATTCTCTCTCTCTCTCTCTCTCTCTCTATCTCTACATCTGCTCCTCCCCTGCCTGTTCTTGGTCTCTGTCTCTCAAAAATAAATAAATGTTAAAAAAATTTTTTTGTATTGTTTTTTTAAGTAAATGCTGTACCCAACATGGGGCTTGAACTTAGAACCCCAAGATCAAGGGTTGTATGTTCCATCAACTAAGCCAGGCTCCCCCCCCCCAATTTTTTTTTTAATTTTATATTTTAGGTAATCTCTATATACCCAACATGGGGCTTGAACTCACAACCTTGAGATCCAGAGTCACATACTCCACTGATTGAGCCAGCCAGGCACCCCCCTTTATAGCTTTATAGTATGTTTCTGTGAATATTTCAATCTGTATCTTGTATAAAATAGGATTAATAAAATATTTAGGGTTTTTTTCCTTCTTTCTGCCCTCTATCTCTTTTTCCTCCTGCCTTCTTTCCATTTTAAACTCTTGCTTAGGGAATATTTAAATTTTAAATTTTCCTCAAAAGCTGTCTAGGATTAAATTTTATTTTTGTATTCCTCAAAAATTGTAATCATCTCCTGATAGTCGAAATGAAGATTTTTAAATGAACAAAATTTAACTAGGATTCTAACCCATTTTAACATAAAAGTGAAAGATTAAAATTGAGATGGAAACAGGCATATAGATAAATGCCAGTAAGCAAAATAAATAACTGGTCATTTCAAAAGTTGTGTATTTTGAACATAGTCCTCATTTGACTGTGTTTGGCTTAACATAGGGTATAACATAGGGTAAATCTTCTGTCTTAGGTTAGGACTTGATGTAAAAATCTTCTGATGTTATATAAAGACTCTCAAGCAGTAAGCCTGAGAATCTTTTTTTTTTTTAGTTTAGTTTTTTTTTTTTTAATGTTTATTCATTTTTGAGAGACAGAGTGTAAGTGGGGCAGAGAGAGAGGGAGACACAGAATCTGAAGCAGGTTCCAGGGTTTGGGCTGTCAGCTCAGAGCCCGACGCAGGGCTTGAACCCAGGAACTGTGAGATCATGGCCTGAGCTGAAGTCAGATGCTTAACCAACTGAGCCACTCAGGTGCCCCATGCCTGGGAATCATTTTTAATTCTTTTTCCTTATCACTTCAAAATATTCTTGGTGATTACCAAGTTCTAATAGTTCTACCTCAGAAATGTGCCTCAAATCTGCTTTTTTAAAACTCCTTCAGTAAACTACTACCAGTTTGTCCCCTTTTCAGACTCTTGGCCTCCATACTGCAAAAGTAGACTGTATATCAAATCTCCTCATGTCTGTGCTACCTATTATAGTAGTTTTAATTCCAGGTGTGCCAAGAATTGTCTGGGATATTTCACAGTCTCCAGAGACACAGCTGAGGGATCTGTATTTTTACCAAATTTCTTAGCTGGTCCTTATGTAGCCAGCACAGGGAACAGTGGCCTGTAGAATGAGTTCAAATTTTATTATGTTTACAGTCTGATCCCAGGTAGCCTTACCTTCTTTCCTCCTTGAATACTTCTCCTTCTTTCACTTTTAGGCTATCTCCACATCAAGCTTCTCAATTCCTGAAATAGAGTATATATTTAATCTGCTGTGCTTATGTATATTTCCTTCACTTTTCATTCCACACACCAATCAGAGTTAGTTACAGCATTTTTATTCCCACTGAACTGTGATTTTGCCTTGGTGGATATTTATTTGTTCACATATCTCACCAGCTTGACTGCCGAGGGTCAAGATTAGCTTTGTATCCACAATGCCAAGAAGAGTGTCTGAAGGATGGTAGGTAGTTCTCAGTACATGTTTTCCCTCATCCAGCATGTATATAAGGTCTGTTTGAAAAGTTGAAGGTCTATATGAAAGAGACTTGATGTATTAAATTCTTTGTTTCAGAAAATACCAGAGGAATTCAATGTATTTAATTTAATACAAGAAATGAGAACACAAAGGCATTCTGCAGTACAAACTAAGGTATAGTTTTTTGTTTTACTTTATAAACTGTATTTTTATAAATGTCTTCTTGTTTTGTTTTTTGTTTTTTAACATCTTTTCCCTTGTTTAACATTTCATCTCCATAATAGGAGCAGTATGAGCTTGTTCACAGAGCAATTGCCCAACTGTTTGAAAAACAGCTACAACTGTATGAAATTCATGGAGCCCAGAAAATTGCTGATGGAGTGGTAGGTGTTCTTGGCCTATTAAATTTAGAAAACTTTTCTTTATATTTTTAAGCTTTTTTTTTTTTTTTAAAGTAATCTCTACACCCAACATAGGCTCAAACTTAACAACTCCGAGATCAAGAGCTGCATGCTGTATGGACTGAGCCATCCAGGTGCCCCAAAAACTTTTACTTTTTAACCAAGATGTAATGTTTAGCTTTTTAATTGTCATCTTGTGTTTTATCTAACATAATATCCATGACAATTATTTTTATTTTTTTGTTAACTCCTTTCCTTCTTCCTATTTGAATCTCTCTATTGTAATGGATATTTATGGACTCCATAACCAGCTAAATAATTTTCCGTAGAATATAGCTAGGAAAGTTGATCTTATATCAAAAATCATTACTGTTTCAAGTATAAATTACTTTTAAAAAGTTAACTAGGGGCACCTGGGTGGCTCAGTCACTTGCATGTCTGACTCTTGATTTTGGCTCAGGTCATGATCCCAGGGTTGTGGAATCAAGCCCTATGTCAGGTTCTGCACTGAGCATGGAGCCTACTTAAGAACCTCAGTGTCTGTCTGTCTCTCTCCCTCTGTCCTTCTCTCTTTCCCTCTGCCCCTCTCTCCCACTCATGCTCTAAAAAATAAAAATAAAAAAATTTTTAAATTAACTATTGTTCTCCTTTTCTACCCCCACCTAAGTAATTACAAGTTGATTCTACATGAATTGTATTTTGTTCTTGGTCATAATAAATAGTTTTATAGTTAATTTTGTACAGGCTTTTTAATGAAGTAGAATTGGAGTGCTACAATTAAGTCCCTTTTTGGCGTGTGTTTATTCGATGTCATTTTAGCTTTTTTTTTTAACCTAAATATTAAAGTTTTATTTTTTTTTTATTTTTTTTAATTTTTAATTTTTATTTTTCTAATATATGAAATTTATTGTCAAATTGCTTTCCATACAACACCCAGTGCTCATCCCAAAAGATGCCCTCTTCAATGCCCATCACCTACCCTTCCCTCCCTCCCAACCCCCCGATCAACCCTCAGTTTGTTCTCCGTTTTTAAGAGTCTCTTATGCTTTGGCTCTCTCCCACTCTAACATTTTTTTTTTCCCTTCCCCTCCCCCATGGGATTCTGTTAAGTTTTTCAGGATCCACATAAGAGTGAAAACATATGGTATCTGTCTTTCTCTGTATGGCTTATTTCACTTAGCCTCACACTCTCCATTTCCATCTACGTTGCTACAAAGGGCCATATTTTGTTCTTTCTCATTGCCACGTAGTACTCCATTGTGTATATAAACCACAATTTCTTTATCCATTCATCAGTTGATGGACATTTAGGCTTTTTCCACAATTTGGCTATTGTTGAGACTGCTGCTATAAACACTGGGGTACAAGTGCCCCTATGCATCAGTACTCCTGTATCCCTTGGGTAAATTCCTAGCAGTGCTACTGCTGGGTCATAGGGTAGGTCTAGTTTTAATTTTCTGAGGAACCTCCACACTGTTTTCCAGAGTGGCTGCACCAGTTTGCATTCCCACCAAGAGTGCGAGAGGGTTCCCGTTTCTCCACATCCTCGCCAGCATCTATAGTCTCCTGATTTGTTCATTTTGGCCACTCTGACTGGTGTGAGGTGATATCTGAGTGTGGTTTTGATTTGTATTTCCCTGATGAGGAGTGATGTTGAGCATCTTTTCATGTGCCTGTTGGCCTTCTGGATGTCTTCTTTAGAGAAATGTCTATTCATGTTTTCTGCCCATTTCTTCACTGGGTTATTTGTTTTTCGGGTGTGGAGCTTGGTGAGCTCTTTACAGATTTTGGATACTAGCCCTTTTTCCGATATGTCATTTGCAAATATCTTTTCCCATTCCGTTGGTTGCCTTTTAGTTTTAGTTTTGTTGGTTGTTTCCTTTGGTGTGCAGAAGCTTTTTATCTTCATGAGGTCCCAGTAGTTCATTTTTGCTTTTAATTCCCTTGCCTTTGGGGATGTGTCAAGTAAGAAATTACTGCGGCTGAGGTCACAGAGGTCTTTTCCTGCTTTCTTCTCTAGGGTTTTGATGGTTTCCTGTCTCACATTCAGGTCCTTTATCCATTTTGAGTTTATTTTTGTGAATGGTGTAAGAAAGTGGTCTAGTTTCATTCTTCTGCACCATTTGTTAAAGAGACTGTCTTTTTTCCACTGGATGTTCTTTCCTGCTCTGTCAAAGATTAGTTGGCCATACCTTTGTGGATCTAGTTCTGAGGTTTCTATTCTATTCCATTGGTCTATGTGTCTGTTTTTGTGCCAATACCATGCTGTCTTGATGATTACAGCTTTGTAGTAGAGGCTAAAGTCTGGGCTTGTGATGCCTCCTGCTTTGGTCTTCTTCTTCAAAATTACTTTGCCTATTTGGGACCTTTTGTGGTTCCATATGAATTTTAGGATTCCTTGTTCTAGCTTCAATTTTGATTGGGATTGCATTGAATGTGTAGATAGCTTTGGGTAGTATTGATATTTTAACAATATTTATTCTTCCAACCCATGAGCACGGAATGTTTTTCCATTTCTTTATATCTTCTTTAATTTCCTTCATAAGCTTTCTATAGTTTTCAGCATACAGATCTTTTACATCTTTGGTTAGATATTCCTAGGTATTTTATGCTTCTTGGTGCAACTGTGAATGGGATCAGTTTCTTTAGTTGTCTTTCTGTTGCTTCATTATTAGTGTATAAGAATGCAACTGATTTCTGTACATTGATTTTGTATCCTGCAACTTTGCTGAATTCCTGTATCAGTTCTAGCAGACTTTTGGTGGAGTCTGTTGGGTTCTCCATGTATATTATCATGTCATCTGCAAAAAGTGAAAGCTTGACTTCATTTTTTACCAATTTTGATGCCTTTGATTTCCTTTTGTTGTCTGATTGCTGATGCTAGCACTTCCAACACTATGTTAAACAACAGCGGCGAGAGTGGACATCCCTGTCGTGTTCCTGATCTCAGGGGGAAAGCTCTCAGTTTTTCCCCATTGAGGATGATATTAGCTGTGGGCTTTTCATAAATGGCTTTTATAATGTTTAAGTATGTTCCTTCTGTCCCGACTTTCTCAAGCGTTTTTATTAAGAAAGGATGCTGAATTTTGTTAAATGTTTTTTCTGTATCGATTGACAGGATCATATGGTTCTTATCTTTTCTTTTATTAATGTGATGTATCATGTTGATTGATTTGCGAATGTTGAACCAGCCCTGCATCCCAGGAATGACTCCCACTTGATCATGGTGAATAATTCTTTTTATAAGCTGTTGAATTTGATTTGCTAGTATCTTATTGAGAATTTTTGCATCCATATTCATCAGGGATATTGGCCTGTAGTTCTCTTTTTTTTACTGGGTCTCTGTCTGGTTTAGGAATCAAAGTAATATTGGCTTCATAGAATGAGTCTGGAAGTTTTCCTTCCCTTTCTATTTCTTGGAATAGCTTGAGAAGGATAGGTATTATCTCTGCTTTAAATGTCTGGTAGAACTCCCCAGGGAAGCCATCTGGTCCTGGACTCTTATTGGGAGATTTTTGATAACTGATTCAATTTCTTCACTGGTTATGGGTCTGTTCAAGCTTTCTGTTCCCTCCTGTTTGAGTTTTGGAAGTTTGTGGGTGTTTAGGAATTTGTCCATTTCTTCCAGGTTGTCCAGTTTGTTGGCATATAATTTTTCATAGTATTCCCTGATAATTGCTTGTATTTCTGAGGGATTGGTTGTAATAATTCCATTTTCATTCATGATTTTATCTATTTGGGTCATCTCCCTTTTCTTTTTGAGAAGCCTGGCTACAGGTTTATCAATTTTATTTATTTTTTCAAAAAACCAACTCTTGGCTGCATTGATCTGCTCTACAGTTTTTTTAGATTCTATATTGTTTATTTCTGCTCTGATCTTTATTATTTCTCTTCTTCTGCTGGGTTTAGGCTGCCTTTGCTGCTCTGCTTCTAGTTCCTTTAGGTGTGCTGTTAGATTTTGTATTTGGGATTTTTCTTGTTTCTTGAGATAGGCCTGGATTGCAATGTATTTTCCTCTCAGGACTGCCTTTGCTGCATCCCAAAGCGTTTGGATTGTTGTATTTTCATTTTCGTCTGTTTCCATATATTTTTAAGTTTCTTCTCTAATTGCCTGGTTGACCCATTCATTCTTTAGTAGGGTGTTCTTTAACCTCCATGCTTTTGGAGGTTTTCCAGACTTTTTCCTGTGGTTGATTTCAAGCTTCATAGCATTGTGGTCTGAAAGTATGCATGGTATGATCTCAATTCTTGTGTACTTATGAAGGGCTGTTTTGTGACCCAGTATGTGATCTATCTTGGAGAATGTTCCATGTGCACTCGAGAAGAAAGTATATTCTGTTGCTTTGGGATGCAGAGTTCTAAATATATCTGTCAAGTCCATCTGATCCAATGTATCATTCAGGGCCCTTGTTTCTTTATTGACCATGTGTCTAGATGGTCTATCCATTGTTGTAAGTGGGGTATTAAAGTCCCCTGCAATTAGCACATTCTTGTCAATAAGGTTGCTTATGTTTGTGAGTAATTGTTTTATATATTTGGGCGTCCCGTATTCGGCACATAGACATTTATAATTGTTAGTTCTTCTTGATGGGTAGACCCTGTAATTATTACATAATGCCCTTCTTTATCTCTTGTTACAGTCTTTAATTTAAAGTCTAGTTTGTCTAAGTATGGCTACTACAGCTTGCTTTTGACTTCCAGTAGCATGATAAATAGTTCTCCATCCCCTCACTTTCAATCTGAAAGTGTCCTCAGGTCTAAAATGAGTCTCTTGTAGACAGCAAATAGATGGGTCTTGTTTTTTATCCATTCTGATACCCTATATCTTTTGGTTGGCGTGTTTAGTCCATTCACATTCAGTGTTATTATAGAAAGATATGGGTTTAGAGTCATTGTGATGTCTGTAGGTTTCATGCTTGTAGTGTCTCTGGTACTTTGTCTCACAGGATCCCCCTTAGGATCTCTTGTAGGGCTGGGTTTAGTGGTGATGAATCCTTCAGTTTTGTTTGTTTGGGAAGACGTTTATGTCTCCTATTCTAAATGACAGATTTGCTGGATAGAGGATTCTCGGCTGCATATTTTTTCAGTTCATCACATTGAAGATCTCCTGCCATGCCTTTCTGGCCTGCCAAGTTTCAGTAGAGAGATGGGTCATGAGTCTTATCGGTATCCCTTTATATGTTAGAGCACGTTTATCCCTAGCTGCTTTCAGAATTTTTCTTTATCCTTGTATTTTGCCAGTTTCACTATGATATGTCGTGCAGAAGATCGATTCAAGTTACGTCTGAAGGGAGTTCTCTGTGCCTCTTGGATTTCAATGCCTTTTTCCTTCCCCAGATCAGGGAAGTTGTCAGCTATTAGTTCTTCAAGTATACCTTCAGCACCTTTCCCTCTCTCTTCCTCCTCTGGAATACCAATTATATGTAGATTATTTCTCTTTAGTGCATCACTTAGTTCTCTAATTTTCCCCTCATACTCCTGGATTTTTTTATCTCTCTTTTTCTCAGCTTCTTCTTTTTCCATAATTTTATCTACTAGTTCACCTATTCTCTCCTCTGCCTCTTCAATCCGAGCTGTGGTCATCTCCATTTTGCAGCTCATTAATAGCGTTTTTTAGCTCCTCCTGGCTGTTCCTTAGTCCCTTGATCTCTGTAGCAATAGATTCTCTGCTGTCCTCCATACTGTTTTGAAGCCCAGCGATTAATTTTATGACTATTATTCTAAATTCACTTTCTGTTAAATTGTTTAAATCGTTTTTGATCAGTTCGTTAGCTGTCGTTATTTCCTGGAGGTTTTTTTGAGGGGAATTCTTCTGTTTTGTCTTTTTGGATAGTCCCTGGAGTGGTGAGGAACTGCCGGGCACTTACCCTGTGCTGTCTTGAATAACTTGAGTTGGTGGGCGGGGCCGCAGTCCGACCTGATGTCTGCCCCCAGCCCACTGCTAGGTCTGTAGTCAGACTGGTGGGTACCTTCTCTATCCCTCTCCTAGGGGTGGGATTCACTGTGGGGTGGTGTGGCCCATCTGGGCTACTTGCACACTGCCAGGCTTGTGGTGCTGGGGATCTGGCGTATTAGCTGGGGTGGATCGGCAAGGTGCACAGGGGCAGGAGGGGCAGGCTCTGCTTGCTTTTCCTTCGGAGATCCGCTTCGGGAGGCGCCCTGCGGCACTGGGAGTGATTCAGACCCGCTGGAGGGGTGGCTCCGCATAAGCACAACTTTGGGTGTTTGAGCTGTGCAAGCAAGTTCCGTGACGGGAACTGGTTCCCTTTGGGATTTTAGCTGGGGGATGGGCGAGGAGAATGGCACCTGGCGAGCGCCTTTGTTCCCCTGCCAAGCTGAGCTCTGTCCGGGGCTCAACAACTCTCCCTCCCGTTGTCCTCCAGCCCTCCTGCTCTCCGAGCAGAGCTGTTTAACCTTCCAGATGTTAAGTCCCGTTCGCTGTCAGAACACACTCTGTTCGGCCCCTCAGCTTTTGCAAACCAGACTCGGGGCCTCTGCTTGGCTGGTGGGTCGCCCTGCCGCCTTGGCTCCCTCCTGCCAGTCCGTGTAGCGCACACCTCCTCTCTGCCCTTCCTACCCTCCCTGCCCTCTTCCGTGGACCTCTCGTCTTTGCTTGGCTCTGGAGAATCCATTCTGCTAGTCTTCTGGCGATTTTCTGGGTTATTTAGGCAGGTGTGGGTGGAATCTAAGTGATCAGCAGGACGCGGCGAGCCCAGCGTCCTCCTACGCCGCCATCTTCCCATTTTAGCTTTAAAAGATCTTATTGGATATTCAAACTTTTGACCTGACAAAAATACTGTATTCTCATAGTGTTCTCATGTCTGCCTCTGTTTTCTAATTAGGTCTTTTTTTTGCTGTATGTACATAATGTCCTTGTCCTTGAAGGTATTGTGCTATTTTTTTAAATAAAATTTCTTTACGTTTTTATCACTGAAACTAACATAGCTATCACATGATAAATTGAACTTAGCCTCGATAACTGAAGTAAAATGAGGCGCAAAATTTATAACCTTTATTTTCCTTTTCTTTTGCACGTTATTTTTGGCACTTTCCCAGACTATTTGTTTAAATTTCTTGGTTTTACATATGAGAGATTTGTTACCAAATGCTGGTCTCAATGTCTTAAAATAATATAGTATTGCTTATTTTGACAATATGGATTATCCATGAGCTTTAGGGCTATGTATTTCCTTTATTAGCCAAATGATAATGTAAATTTTTAAGATTAATGTATGTGGCCTCATTTTTATTTCCTGTATTAACCTAGGAATCATTGTGCAACTAGGCCTTATACATGGCCATCTCTTTTTCCCCCTTGGTTTGATTAAAGCCTGTTATAATCTGTACTGAATATAGTCAAATATTTTCTAATACAGAACAGAATGTTTAGATATTACTATGTATAATATTTAAATTGAGATTCAGTTAATGCTTCAGAAAGCTAAATAGGCTATGCTTTTTTTTTTTTTCTTTAAACTGTAATGGGAAAATATTTGTTTTTATAAATGCAAGATTTAATTTTAAAGTTAAAGTTTTGATACTTCTGAAATATAGATGCTTTAGACTACCATTTCCTTAGTATATACAAGTGAAAAATATTCTATTACATTTTTTAAATGTATAGAAAATTCTTATTTTAATTTTTTATTGAGATATAATTGGCATATAATATTATATTGGTTTTAGGTGTTCAGTGTGATTTGATATTTGTATATATTGTGAAATGATCACCACAATAAGTCTAGTTTAACATCCATTACCATACATAGGTACAATTTTTTTTCTTGTGATGAGAACTTTTAAGATTTACTCTCTTACAAACTTTGAAATATGCAATATAGTATTATTTAGTCACCATGCTGTACGTTATATCCCCTGACTTTTTAATTTTACAATTGGCAGTTTGCATAGTTTGACCTCGGCCATTTGACTTCCTTTACCCATTTCACCCACCTCTGGCAAGCACCAATCTGTTCTCTGTATATGAATTTAGTTTTTTGTTTTTAGATTCCACATTTAAGTGAGATTATATAGTATTTGTCTTTCTCTGACTTATTTCACTTAGTATAATGCCCTCAAGATCCATCCACGTTGTTGCAAATAGCAAGAGTTCCTTCTTTTTTATGGCTAAATGATACTCCATCATGTGCATATACCACGTTTTCTTTATCCATTCTTCCATCGATGGACATTTGGGTTGCTTTCATGTCTTGACTATCATAAATAAGGCTGCAGTGAACATGGGGGTGCATATATCTTTTTGAGTTTGTGTTTTCACTTCCTTTGGATAAATACCCAGAAATGGGATTACTGGATTGTTTGGTATTTCTATTTTTAATTTTTTAGGAACTTCCATATTGTTTCCATAATGGCTGCATCAATTTACATTCCCACCAACTATACACAAGGGTTTCCTTTTCTCCACATCCTCTCCAACACTTATTATTTCTGTCTTTTTGATGCTAGCCATTCTAATAGGTGTGAAGTCTCATTGTGGTTCTGATTTGCATTTTTCTAATGATTAGTGATGGTTGAGTATTTTTTCACATATTCCTGATGGCCATGTGTATGTCGTCTTTAAAGAAATGTCTATTCAGGTACTCTGCCATTTATAATCAGGTTTTTTTTTTTGTTTTTTTTTTTTTGGCTATTCAGTTGTGTGAATTCCATATATATTCTGGATATCAACACCTTATCAAATATATGATTTGCAAATATTTTCTCTTATTTCATAGATTGCCTTTTCATTTTGTTGATGGTTTCCTTTGCTGTGTGGAAGCTTTTTAGTTTGATGTAGTCCCACTTGTTTTTTGTTGTTGTTGTTGTTGCTTTTGCTCAAAAATATTTTTTAATGCAATATTCAGTGTTATATATTTAAAGCTTTTAAGTATATTTAAGTAATCTCCAGAAACTGATATGTGGTAAATATTGCATTGCTCTCTCATCTCTGTTTTCTTATTACCTTGATTTTTTTTTTTAGGTTTTCTTTCATAAATTAAACTTTCATTTTATTAGTCTGAACTTCACACTAGGATTTAATTTTGTTATAGATTGTTTCTGTCTAATGGCTCAGAAGTTTATAAATAGCTAAGGAATACAAGAAGGATCATACATTGTATGGGATGAGATGAAATATCACCTAATAGCAGATTAATGGTTATTTCAAACCTACTTTCTCATAGCATTGATTGATACATAGGAGACACCCACTAAATGTTTGCTAACTGAACTTAAAATGTTAGATTATGTCCTTGCATTTTAAAGCTGACACGGCCACTGCTGGATTTACCTTTTGGGCAAGATGGCAATTTCTATTCTGTAAAAAGGAAAAATCATTCTCTATAGAATCCAATCTGAGGAAGCTGTATTTGGTGAGAAAAAATACTTTGCCAAAGGTAGTGACTAATACTATATTAACTATATAACTCAATGGGTGAATGGATTTAAAAAGTGGAAGGAGGAATGGATAGAAGAAAGACAGACAGCTTATCATTCTTTGTAATTTTTTTATCTTGTCCTCTTAAGAAATCTTGCTTTCTAGGTATTGTTGAATCTGGGTGACTTGTTTTTATAGCAGGTTTATATGTGGTTGGAAACCATAAATGCCATTTAGAAAAAACGTGGAATGTAAAAAACCGGGGAAAATTATTTCAGAACTGTATGGTTGAATAAAATGATTTGAAATATTTTCCTTACCTCTCTGAACCTGTGCTCTGAGAAACATTTATAAATCTGTTTATTATTTCTCCGACAATTTAGAGGCGAAGTTAAAAAACAAAAAACTCTCAAATTGTATGTTCTAGAATTATTTTCATAGAAATTTTGGTTGGAATGCTGACCAACAATATAAGACTCTATAATAAATGATATTTGTGGGGCGCCTGGGTGGCTCATTAGGTTACGCAGCCGACTTTCACTCAGGTCATGATCTTGCAGTTCGTGAGTTCCAGCCCGGTGTCGGGCTCTGTGCTGACAGCTCAGAGCCTGGAGCCTGCTTCAGATTCTGTGTTTCCGTCTCTCTGCCCCTCCCCTGCTCACGTTCTGTCTCTCTCTCAAAAATAAATAAACATTTAAAAATGTTATTTGTTAGAGGTATTTACAACTAAGATGACTTTCCGGAGTAAGAGATCCAAAGCGAAAATTCATTCTAGAATGGAGTAGCCTACTGATTTGGAATTTAGAAATACATAAGTAAGCAAACATCTGTAAGATATGCTTGCATGCTTTTTTATCTTGTATATAAAAGACCAGTTATCTACACCAGGTTTTTCAATTCTAGGATGATTGAGTAATAGCAATAGTTTGTGTTATGGTCCTTCTGTTGTGTTGTACATTTAAAAAAATTTTTTTATATGTTTATTTATTTTTGAGAGAGAGGGAGAGACAGAGCCTGAGTAGGGGAGGGGCAGAGAGAAAAGGAGACACAGAATCTGAAGCAGGCTCCAGGCTCTGAGCTGTCAGCCCAGAGCCCAACACGGGGCTCGAACTCACGAACCATGAGATCATGACCTGACCTGAAGTCGGACGCTCGGCTGACTGAGCCACCCAGGTGCCCCTGTTGTGGTGTACATTTTAGATGTGATACTGAGTTTTTAATAACTTTTCCTCAAATATAATGTCTTTTATTTTTAAATCACCTTGTTTTAATATTTGATTTTATAGCTGATAATATATCTGTAATTATTTGATAGTTTCTGATTTTTTTTGTGTGGCCTTTCACATGGCTGTTATGTAGTAAATATAAGACACAAAATTACTTCAGTGAAATGGGTGAAGGTGGTCAAAAAGGTAAAAAATAATAACTTTAGCTCTTCTTGAAACAAGGATACACTAGAACCTAATTACCAATGGATTACCTTATTTCTAAAGTTGGAATCACTAAGTTGGTGATTGTTTCAGGTAATAAAAGCAGCTTAAGAGAGCTGTCTACATTAGGACAAATGTGGGTACAAAAGCTGTAGTTAAGAGTGTCAGAAGATAGGGGTAGAGCAAACATTATTGTAGGTAAAACAGGAATCCAAGAACATTGTCCTATTGTGAAGTACAGTAACCGAGAGGATTTGTTCATGCTGTGTAGGCAGTGGTTCTCTTGAGTTGCATTTCTGTATTGGCAACACTCATTTCTTTCTTAAGATGAAACTCAACATGTTCAAAAGTCTTAACCTCCCCCAAAGTTACTTTTCTTCTTTTGGCCCTTTCTATTAATGGCTCCACCATTCTCTCATTTATTCAGAATGAGGAATTCTTCATGACATTTTCTTTCCTTTATCATATTTGTTGTCATTTGCTTGCAGATGCCCTTTGTTTCTCTTCTTGTTCCCTTCCCACCTATTCCCTTCCATACTCTGTTGTGTGTAGCAATATCTTATCTATCCTTTAAGGCCATTCAACATACTGCCTTAATATTCTCAACTTCTTAATATTTCTCAACTATATTCTTAATATCCACACCTTCATATAACATCTCCTTTCTCTGATTTCATCACTTTATGGTTTTATGATTACCCCTTTACTTTTTAATTTTTTGATTATTACTAGACTGTACACTTCTTGGAGTTAAGTACTATGTTGTTTACATTTTTGTATCCTCTGCAGTGCTTACTCTTCAGTGCATTTCACATATTGAGCTATTCCAAAATCCAAAATGCTCTGAAAACCTGAAGTTGTGGGGAAGGAGAAGGGAAGAGAGAGTGAGAGTGTTGGTTTGGTATTATACCCATTTGGAAGCAAAATCTAAGTTGGCATGACTTGAGGCTTTCACATTGTACTATAAAAAATTGCTGAGTTTTGTAGGTTAGAAGCAGTTTCATATGGTTCCCCCTTAACCTTTATTTAACCTATTTAATGTGAATATTTACAGATTTTGATACAAAAATATTGAATGTTATTATGGGAGTATGTTTATAAGCATATGAATTAATATGTCAGAGGTATCTTTAATATTTGTCTAGGTGTAATAATTAGTAGTGCCCCCACTTTCTTTCTTAACGAGCCCTGATTTGGACAATAAATTATATGGCTACTTTGCCTTAGCAGATATCCCTGCAACAGATGCTTTGTTATGGTAGGTGGCTTTAATTTAAGGATGAAAACATCCATTCTCATGGTGTAATTGTTGTTTTGGTCAGAGTAAGATGCAGAGTTAGGATGCATAAAACTCTTCTGATACATCTCATTATATATCAGGACACAGTGCACTAAAAATTGTTGCAAAGTGGAGATCTCTGTTTTCCTTGGTTAGGCCTACTTAGTAAAAAAACAACAAAAAAACTCATTGGCAAGAAACAGTTATAAAGGCAAAAAAGGTGCTATGATGAACCCAGTAAAAGTACATTTTGATTAAAAAAAAAAGGCAATTACAGTTTCAGAGTTCCTTAATCATAGTTTATATAAAGATGGCTTTTTTTCTAAAATTAATCTGAGATGTAGGTAACAATGAAAATCATTCTTGTCTTCCGACCCATTAACATATGCCTAGCTGGATAAAAATGAAGTACTTCCTTGAGGCTGAAACTAATTCAAGGCAGTGTTTTATATAATAATTTCAGAACTCTTCTATTCACAATCCTAAACACAACCTAAGATTCTTATAACTACTGACTCTGGAACATCCATGTTAATGAATATTACTGGTCCTTGTGACCAGCGAGAACAAGGATATCTCTGGATGGGCTCTCTCTGCCTTTTTTGGGGTATATTTGGTTAGAGAATGATATAATAGTTATATATGCTTATGGAGTAAGGGCACTCCATGGTGATAAAGGGTAGGGCAAAGATTGATTAAAATGAATTCTGGGACCTGTTTAAAAGTACTAAGTAGCAGTAGGAATCTTGAAAAAGATTGGGAAAAGTGGAAGATATAAGCCTTATTTTACTGGCTTTTTTTTTTTTTCTTCTCTGCACATGTTAAGCTTCTAGTAGTAGTGATGCCTGAAAAAAAAATCTTCTTTGATCTTTATTTTCTTGGGAAATATGTTTCTTTATGGAAACATTTGAAATGTGTTGAAATGCCATGGTACACAATTGAGTTTTCAGTAACTGGAAATAGATTGTGGTGGTGGTGTTTTGTTTTTTTTTTTAAGTTTATTTTTTTAGTAATCTCTACACCCAGCATGGGGCTTGAACCCATGACCCCAAGATCAAGAGCCACACACTCTTCCAACTGAGCCGGCAAGGCACCCCTAGACTTTTTTTGATATGAATATCTCTCATTGAAGTTTGGCCCTTTCAGCTAAAATAATAGAGAATGTAAACCCCATTTTGGGAAAGTGTCATTGTTTTACAAATTCAAAAGCCAAGAAACCGCTTATGTGAGGGGCACCTGGGTGGCTCAGTTGGTTTAAGTGTCTTGATTTCTGCTCAGGTCGTAATCTAATGGTTTGTGGGTTTGAGCCCTGCATTGGGCTCTCTGCTGTCAGCTTGGAGCCTGCTTCAGATTCTCTGCTCCCCCTGTCCCCTGCGCTTGCTCTCTCTTTCAAAAATAAACATTAGAAACAGCTTATGTGAAACATGAGAAAGGAAAATTATTTTTCTCCTAACTTTAATGAAGCTTTTTTTTTCTCGGCAGAATGAAATTAACACTGAAAATATGGTCAGCTCCATGGATCCTGACAAACAAGATTCTCCTCCTCCAAAACCACCAAGGACCCGCAGGTATTGTATGTCACGTTTTCTTTGAAAGGATATTTTTCTTTTACTTACTCTTAATTAAAATAACAAATTCTGAATATTTCCAAGTTGTTTTTATAACTTTTATCATTCTTTTTTTTAGGATATAGCATATGTATTTGATTTGTTACTAGTGTACTAAAAATTTTGTTTCACTTTAGATAAAATTTCAGTAGTACACTGTACATTAACAGTGAACACCCCCTTGAACTGACAGTAGTTCATGTTTTGGTATGTGGTACAATTACAATTTTAAATTTTCTAAAAGATGTCCACTTGCATAATGACTGAAAAAGTGATAATGATTGTCAAAAATTGTGTGCACACTGAAAAAGTTATTTGAGGATGTTTAGTAACATTACTAGCAAAATGAGCTTATTTCTGTCTGGATTTTATTACTTTCATACCAAGCTCATTTATAATAAAGTCAAGATATTCTTGTACCCTTTTTTATTTCTTTTTTTCTTTCAGGGTAGCTGCTAGGTCAGTTATGTGGTAGTATGGAAAGAATATAGAATCAGAAAGATTTAGTTTCAAGTCCTTTCACCCATGTATTAGCTTTGAAGTTCTAATTAAGCCACTTATTTAATCCTTGGTTCATTTTGTTTTTGTTTAAGTAGTGTCCTAGGAATGAAATGAAATAAAGTATGTGAAAATGCTACCTATAGGACTTGGCACATTATTAGGTTTCCATTACATGTTAATTTTCCCATTACAATTACTATACAATTATTAACTATTACAAGGACTTATATAGGGTCTTGTCTTGAGCAAATATCTGCCCAAATGAATTGGCCTTCCCTTAAAGTAGAACTTCTTTTATATACGATTCATCAAATTTTTTTTTTCCCTTAAAAGTTGAATAGAAGTTGACTGAAGTTAATTGGGGTTTGGTCTTGGCATTGAGTTGCTACACCTTAATGAGATTATTCCTCAATACAAAAGAATACACTTTTCCTTGATAACTAAGGCAAGATATCATACTTACTGTAGTCTCTGGAATACTTTTATGTTATGTGCTCCTCTGTGGAAGAGTAGAAAGCCTATGAAGGTGGGTTTACAATCTCAGCATTTAAATGCTCAGGATGTAGTTAACTGTGCACTAACAAAACTTCCCAGTAGTAGTTTCTTGTTTGATTTCCACTTTGATATCTATACTGAAATTGGAATCTTAGTCTCCTGGGAAGGTATCTAGTTAAAATCTATAAACTGTTAGCTAACTTTTTTGTCCCACATATGAGTTCTTTGGGATCCTAAAACAAACTGTACTAGCTATAAAGGTAATAAATCAAGAAACATTTTTGCTACCCCAATATCTTTTAATTTTTTTGAGATTGAGCCAATGTAGAGGTTCTCAAAGTGTCCACTGATATTTGTGATGTACATAGTCCTCTATTTCCAACAACAAACAGTGGTAATATCTTCCTAATTTTGAAGGGAAAAAATGAATAGAATGTTGTGCATTTTAAGTCTTTTTGAAAGTTTGACTCCTGTTATTCTTTAATAAACAAAAAGGATAATAAAGAAGTAGCAAATGAGTATTAATAGAACAACGTTCATTCAGCTTAAGACAGGATTTTATTTAGGGATATGTGAAGTTACCTTTTTCTTATACATGCAGTAGAGTCAAATGGCAGAATTTCCTTATGTTCCACAAAGGCATACCCTGTGAGTTCCAGGTTGAGATGAGTTTTAGAACTAGTGTAAATTGTTAACTGAAAATAAAATCACAACAGTGTAAGACTGATTAAAAAGTAATAATGGTATACTTTCTTTTTCAGTATGGCTACAGAAAGCAAATAAATGAATTGGTTGTTTAGAGTACATGTTCTTAGAGAAAGATCTAGAGAGGAAGGCTTATGTTTGTTGTATTAGATTTAATCAGTCATATAATTCTGGTTTATACATACTTAAAGAGTATTGTAGATTTTGAACAGATTTCATTTTCTATTTTCACTAACTCCAGCACTCTGTAAGTGTACCTTGTTAGCTGTTTCTATAAATTGTTAACAGGTTTACTACAGAGACACAAATGGGTGTGTGCCATAGTAAAATTTTCTTTATTTAATATTTCAGAGACAGTGACAGTATACTTGATGCTTTCTTCTAATGCCTCTCAATTCAGTTTTAAGTGGGATTAGAATTGGAAGGAATATGGAATGTGGTTGTTTCAGACATTTTGTTATCGAGGCGAGAGGTAAAGATTTATTGAGGGTTTTGTATTTGGAAGACTTGCACAGAAATAAAGTCTTTCATATTGTAGATATAATATAACAAAGTACCAAGGAGAGAACCCTGATAAGCACCATAATTTGTGAGGAGCAGACTAAAAGAAAGCTGTAGAAAAGGAAAACCACCAAGGGTAAAACCAGGAAAACAGTGGCATTCTACAAGCCGTGAAGGAATTTCGTATCTGCCAGAAATACATGAATATCAACCTCTTTGAGGGTTGCCTGGGAGAATGAATAGACTTTCAGACATCTGTGGCTCTTAGAATATCCTGAATAGGTGAGGGCATTTGTGGGGTCAAAACAGGAGTTAAGGTCTACTCATTGGAGGCTTTTGAAGTTACCTGATTTGGGGAACCCTCATCTAGCAAAGAATGTGGTTTTTTGGTGAGGATTTTGGTGACCAAGAACTCTGGGAAAATGGCAACTGGAAAAAGTAGGTGATGGAGAAACCTGTATTTCACAAAACAGTTGTTGTTCTTCTGCACTGTTTTCTTCTGTTAAAAAAAAAAGTCTTTGGCTCTTTTTGAAATGCTATTTTCCTTTTGTTGATTCTTTTTTTAACAAGTATATTAAACAAATGTATTGCCTTGTAGTGGCTAATTTTTAAGAAAGGAGCAAAGTGATTGAATAAAAGTAGGAAATGGTCCTATAGGTCAGCCAAATAAGAAGTGATTAAAAGAGGTCCCTTTCAAAATACTAAATATCTGGAAATAACCTTATGTAGAAAGTAGAACCTCAGGTAGAATTATTTTCATTTGTATTATTGAAAAAAAATTAAGTGTTCTTGATTGGAAAAGTTAAATGTAATTGAGCTTTCGCAGTGATACTTAAAATATCATTTATTTTCATATTTGATGCAATTTTCACTAAAATACTAACCGGATCTTTTCTGAACTTGACAATATAATGTTAACTTGGATGAGCAAAGAGAAATAACATAGAAAACTTTGGATGAAAATAGTGATAAGCAAGGACCAACTCTTTTAAAAACTAGAAAACTGTAATAGTTAAGATAGTCTGTCAGTGGTATAAAAATATACTAGTTAATGGAGTTGAATCAACAACTAGGGAATAGATCTTGTTAGGAATTAATATATACTAAATAGGGAGAAGGAAAAGTCATAATATAATATTACTAATCATCTGAAGAAAAATATATTTAGATCCTTATACCAAATACCAAGGCAATCTTCAGGTGATTAAATACAGAAAGTCAAATTATTGAAACAAAATATAATGTTTGACCAAAAAAATAATGTTTGACAAACTTGTAGAAGGGAATATAATAGAAGGATAAAGGAAATAATAAAGGACAAAAGTGATTTATTTGATTAAAATTTTAAAGTTCTAATTGAATTATTCATTCCCAATTTGCATTCTTTAAGATAAATAAGGGTAGATTTTGTCAAAATGCAAAAATATGCATGCTTACTATAGTTCTCTAATTCTTGTGTTATTTCTTTTCACTTTAGAAATACTTTTGATCTCAGGCATAATTTTAAAAAGTTATCGATAGGGGTCAGAATATATAATAAAACCAACAAATAAAGGATAAACACAAGTAGAACATCTTTCTCAATTCCAAAGTTTAAGCTATATAGAATATAAAGTAACCATTATATTGGGGTGCCTGGGGGCTCAGTCAGTTAAGAGTCCGACTTCGCTTCAGGTCATGATCTCAAGGTTGGTGAGTGCGAGCCCTGCCTCAAGCTCTGTGCTGACAGCTTAGAGCCTGGAGCCTGGTTTGGATTCTGTGTCTCTTGTCTCTCTCTGCCCCTCCCCTGCTAGCACTCTCTCTGTCTCTCTGTCAAAAATAAAGACATCAAAAAAACCTTTTTTTATTAAGTTAATCATTATATCAAAAGTAATCATTAGCATTGATACAACACCTATATTTATGTTTTCTCATCTTCCTTGTTTAGATTGCCATGTATTCTCTATTCATTCTGTAGACAGTCAGTGATATGTCAGAGTGGTAAGTGATGTCATGAACACAGTGACTTTTACAGTAATCTTGATCACAGGGATATTAATAGCTGTTTTCCAAAGGAACTGATGTGAATAGGCTAGCTGAGTTCAACCAAGAACACAAGTCTCCTATCTTCTAGTACAGTAATGTTTTCTTCATTATATGGTATTACCTCCCTAAAAAAAGAGAGTAGTGAAAGTTTTTGTTTTGAAAGTGTTCTGTTCTAATTTTTTGGTAGTCATTTTCTTCACTCCCTTACTGTTTCCACCCCATATGGAATCCAGCCTAAATTACTGTAAGAAAAGTAATTTTCTGATTTTATGTAACATAACAAATTATAGAGTCACTCATTTTAAGACTTGGTCAAACAAATTAAATATAATCTATTATTATTATAAAGTCCAAATGTCTTAGTGTGAAGTTCTGAGCCTTCACAGTATAGCTTCAGTCTACCTTTTTAGTTTTATTTTTCACTGTTTTTCTGAACCGTTGTGTTCATTGTTCTGTCCTCTTCTGGTACTGGTATAATGCCTCGCATGTGGTAGGTCCTGAATGGTTTGCTTTGTTTTTGAGAAGTGAAATCTATGCCTTCCTCAAAACAGAGAATATTAAAACCAGTATTTACAATAAGAATTATGCAAGTCATATATCAGAATATCTAGTAAAAACATGAGTGTTGGTTACTATAGTGGAAAATCCATTTGTAGCATATATATTTTTGTGGTTGGGCTTCCAATTTTTGTGTACATGAAAGTGCTATTTAAGTGTTTTAAGCCTTGTTCCAACCAACCTTAAATCAAAGAAGGATAAGGAAGAAATCTGTTAGTGTAATTACCAATCAAATTTGAGTAGCCACAAAAACCCACAAAGGGACACAAGGAAACTTTTGGAGGTGATGATATATGTTTATTACCTTGACTGTGGTGATGGTATCATGGGTATATGCATATGTCCAAACGCATCAGATTTTATACATGAAATATGTATAGTTTTTTGTATCAACTCTACCTCAGTAAAGCTTTTTAAAAATATGAGCTAAGAATGTGTTTATTGTGTATTTTCAACATCCTGCACACTGTTTCCAAAAGTACTTAACAAGATTATTGGTTAAATAAGGCTTTTTGAACACATTTAACTCTGGTCCCTCCCTAAACTTCCTAAAATTATTGTGAAGGAACATAAAAATGTATGAAGATTTTGAAAACAAAATTGGAGAGGGATGGCAGCAGAAGGATGATTATAGAACTGTGGAAAGTAGAAAGCTTATCAACCAATGTAAAGGGACTAACAGAACAGGGAAAGCTAAAACTTGCTTTCCTGTAGGTGGGGGAAGCCCACAAGAATCAACATGATTCTCCAAAGAACTCTCAGAAAACCTCAGAAATTGGAGGTCCCCCTTAAGACTAGTGTGTAGGATGGGACTAAAAACAAGGAGACTTGAGTGTTTCTATTAAGAGTATTTAGAACCCCAGATTCCTTACATCAAATTGAGCAAATGACTGCCTCTCTCACATTTGGACACACAGGAAGGATTTACTCTGGAGTGGCTGAACCAGGGGGGGTCTTTGGATTCAAGGACAACAGATCCAACTGATGGTGGTGTTGTAGTGCCTTACTGAAAACAGGAATTTGTTATGCTGAATGGTCACATCCTTCAGGTCCTTTGCTCCAAGATTGCTGGTGGGAGAACCTCCCTTTTGAAAAACTAGCTCAAGAGATGAAATGTACACTTTACTCGTTGTGGCCCACCAATATTGTTGCAAAGGCTGTACTCAGTCCACATGACCTCTAAGCCACAAGCTTCAAGACCTCCCTCTTACATAATGTGTATAGATCTTCCAGTCATTTATAATACTCCATTCTTTAAGAACAGAACCAGGATGATCAGGCATTTGACAACATCTCTAACATGAAAGATAGACCTAAATAAGCAGGAAAAAAAGGAACCTAGATGAAATAGAGATAATACAAAGTAGAAAAAAGATAGTAAGATACATTTCCAGTATTAAAGAACATGAATTTTTATTTTTTTAAAGTTTTTACTTATTTATTTTGAGACAGAAAGAATCCCAAGCAGGCTCCTCACTGACAGTGTGGAGCTCGAACTCACGAACCTGAGCTGAAATCAAGAGTTGGACACTTAACTGACTGAGCCACCCAGGGACCCCACCTTCGACTCTTGATTTCAGCTCAGGTCACGATCTCATGGTTTGTGAGTTTGAGCCCCGTATGGGGCTCTGCACTGATTGTGATTTTCTCTGCTCCTCCCCCGCTTATGTGCGCGCACTATCTCAAAACAAATAAATAAACTTAAAAAGAAAGTTTCCAATCTGGTAGATAAAAAAATTATAATACAATGGATTCTGAAAGTTCCATGGTGAAACTGTAGAACCTCAAGAACAAAAAAGAACCTAAAAGCTCCAAGAGAGGGAAAAAACACAGTTCACATTCAAAGGAGCAGGAATCAGAATTACATAATTGTGAAGGAAAATTATTTCTAATCTAAAATTATGTATATTTTCAAAAAATCAATAACCTTGAAAATATAATACTCAAATATAAAAAGCCTCAAGAAATTTGCCTCCCATATGTAGTTCTTAAGAAATTGCAGGATATAACCACCAAAACAAGGAAGTGTACCTTATGTATGGGACCTGGAAAATAGGAGAGTCCTACTGGAGAGAACGTCAGCTCTGTGGGGCCTAGGTAGTCAGTGGTACACACTGGAGCTCGAGCACCAAGGACCTAAAAGCCTAAGAGGGACGTGTGTGGTATTGATAATTACCTATAGTGTGTTTCATGACCAACTGAGAAGAGGTGTATAAATGTGGAAGAAAAAAGAAGGGCTAAATTATTGATGATGCATAGAGAACTGAGCCATCAGAAACATACGGCAATTATTAGAGAAAAATAAGAGGTTGTATAGGAAAACATAGGAAATCATAGTGTCATGGGTAAGAATGATATCGATATTGATAAGATTGAACTAGCTAAAAGTTGTAACAGTATTGGGAAGATAGAAAAGATACCTAGCAGGAAGATAATGGAGAATGTGTGAAATAGATCAAGAAATAACAATTTATGGAAAAAAGATAATTTATGAATTTTGAAATATTTTGAAATAATGGAGGTGAATCTTAGAAGCAGCTGTTAAAAAGGCTGAAAGTTGATGTCTCTGGGTAACTGAAGGGCTGTGGGAGGAGACCTGTTTTTCATTAAAATTCTTGTATTTGTAAACAGTATTATATTGCCTCACTAAACATTAAATTTTGACAGTTTATAATTTTTTATTCATGAAAGGATGAGCATTCTTATGATGCCCTTTTATTAATGTTTTCAGTTGCCTTGTTGAAGGGGATGCCAAGGAAGAAATACTTCAGCCACCAGAACCTCATCCAGTGCCACCCATCTTGACACCCTCTCCCCCGTCAGCGTTTCCAACAGTCACTACTGTGTGGCAGGACAATGACAGATACCATCCAAAGCCAGTGTTGCACATGGTTTCATCAGAACAACATTCAACAGACCTCAACAGAAACTATAATAAGTCAGCAGAACTTCCAGGGAAAAATGAACCAGCTGTTGAACAGATGGATAAAAAATTGGAGCGAAATTTAAGTTTTGAGATTAAGAAGGTCCCCCTCCAAGAGGGACCAAAAAGTTTTGATGGGAACACACTCTTGAATAGGGGACATGCAATTAAAATTAAATCGACTCCACCTTGTATAGCTGATAAAACCTCTAAGTCCCAGGAATTGAGTTCAGGGGATCTTAAAGTAGATGATATTTCTCAGAATTCTTGTGTGGACTGCAGCGTAACACAGTCAAATAAAGTTCCGGGTGTTCCACCAGAAGAATCACAGAAGAATTCAGGCACACCTCCAAGGCCAGACCGCTTGCCTCTTGATGAGAAAGGACATGTAATGTGGTCTTTTCATGGACCTGAAAATACCCTACCCATGCCTGAGTCATCTGAAGGCAAACCCTCAGATCTCCACTGTCAAACGATGAAAACTGTGAGTTTAACACCAAGCCCCACAACACCAGTTGACACCCATGATCCTGCAGATCATCATAACAGCTCGCCTCTCTTTAGAGCACCCCTCAGTTTTACTAATCCTCTTCACTCTGATGACTCGGACTCAGATGAAAGGAACTCTGACGGTGCCATGACCAAGAATAAAACTAGTATTTCAACAGCAAGTGCCACAGTTTCTGCTGCCACTAGTACTGAAAGCATTTCTACAAGGAAAGTATTGCCAATGTCCATTGCTAGACATGATATAGCAGGAACAATACATTCAGGTGCTGAAAAAGGTAATAACAGTATCTAACACTTAAATATTTTTACTGTGTTACAGTCACTGTTCTAAGCACTATATCAATTAATTGTTTTGTTCCACATTTCACTGTAGAATCTACAGCACAGTTTCATTATTTTAGATACTTTTTTAAAGGTTTCTATTAAAAACTAATAATAAAGTAAGCTTTGTTACCTTAATTTGATTAATTGCATTACTAGATTTTGTGTTTGCAAGGTATTTCAATTGTTGTGACTGAAAATTTTTGTGCTTTTTAGTTTTCCCTCCTATGTTAATAGTTTTTAGTATTTTATGTGGGTCAAAAATTTATCTGACTGAATAATTAGAAATAATTTAGGGAAGATAGAACTGCTTCAAGTAACAAATATTGTCAGACAGCTTCAGTGGGCATTTAATTTCATCCATGTTTATCACAAATACTAGTTCATCATCGTTTAATGCTTTTTTAACTATACAACACCTTTTATACTTGCACGTGAGGTTGCTTTTACCTCTAAGATGAACCAAGAAGCAAAACTGTAACTACTCAGCAGAATATGGGAAATTTAATTCAGTTAGTAGTGAATGGGATATATATCCTTATCTACATCATTGATACTATTATTTAATTGACTTTTTTTTAAACTGTGTTAGCTTTTGAGGATGTGTGCACTTCGTTCCCAAGATGTATTACTGGTTCTTAAAATTCATCTTTGATCCACTAAAATAATCCTGGCTGCCTTCTTAAACAGACCATAAAGTTGAGAGCAAATGTAATAAACACAAAAGCTATTTACTGGTAGATTGATTATCAGTGGTCATTTACTTGTCAGTGGACTCTGGTCATGACCAAAGGTCATGGTATTTAGGCTGGTATTTACAATGTGCAACCAAATAAGTACTGTGAACTTAAATGGTAACTTTTTCTGTTCCTGACCTAATAAGTACTACCCGTACTATGGTGCTTTTATTTTCCCCAGCTGACACATACTGTGTTTTTTAATCTTGAGAATGTATCTGGTAGAGTAAATGAGAATCTAAGGTAGTTTCTTAAATTTACATTATAATCTGTAGTCTTGATTCTTCTGTTATTTGAAGGATCTTCAGAAGATAATGGTTACCACAGTAAATATTACTTTACCAGTTTGCCATAATTTAAGACTGTTAATATCTTTTTCTTCCTCAAATTCAGAGCTTGAAAAATAACTGCCAAGTTGTAACTACACAAGAAAATGGGTTGATGAGAAATTTTCATTTTGGGCTTTTGAAGTATATCAAGCATGCATCTATCTTGTACCTAGGAAATACATTTTTTTTTTAACCATTGGTAGAAATAGAATTTTGGTGTGAGGGCAGGAAGGATGCAAGATATGATATGCTCATTAAAAGTTTTTGCCACCTGACCAGTCTTTCGGTGATAATAGAAAAATTTCCTTCCGAATACAAAATACTGGGACGCCTGGGTGGCTCAGTCGGTTAGGCATCCAAATTTGGCTCAGGTCATGATCTCATGATTCCTGAGTTTGGAACCCCGTGTGGGGCTCTGTGTTGACAGCTCAGAGCCTGGAGCCTGCTTTAGATTCTATGTTTCCCTCTCTCTGCCCCTCCCCTACTCGCACTGTGTGTGTGTGTGTGTGTGTGTGTGTGTCAAAAATAAACATTAAAAAATAATGCAAAGTACTGTATAAGGATATTTAAGTCATCCTGTTGCATACTAGCTCACTTCTCAGAATTTTATTTGTATTTCAAAGCAAAGATAGTTCTAAATGTGACTTTTGATTTCTTTTTGCCCTATCCAAACTATGCTAAATGAGTTTGGTATTAACTGAATATTTTCCTGTGTTAGTGTTCTGTGCTGCAAGCATCCTGTTTTTGATGTTACTAGTTACTTTGTAGATGAACCATTGGCACAAGAATTAGATTTTTGTTTCCTTGTTTGTTTTAGAACTTGTTAGGGAGTTAGACAGAACAATTTTATTTTGATACCTAAAAACCTTTTGCATAAGTTATTGCCTGGCAAAAATTACTGGCTATGAATTTTGATTTTAATATTGACTTCAGCCTCCTGAAAGATTTCTCAAACTTGGCTACACTGAGTCCCCATTTAGTGTTATGATTTGCAAAAACCTGTGTAAAATGTGAAGTCTCTGTTTTTGATAACCTCTAAAATAGAAGTTTATAACATAAAGGTGGTCCAGAGATTGAAAGAAAAACATGAAGCTGAAAAGCATGAGCCACAGTTAGAAAATAAAAGTGTTAAAGAATAAAGACTGCCATGAAAAAAAGAGGTATAGAATTTCTGAAAGATACTTAATGTAACCAAGCAAGACTGTCCTTCCTGATTTGTTCACTTAATTATGAAATGGCACCAGAGTGCCAAAATTATGCATCCTTTCCTTTCAACAGCTATCTTTTTTTTGTGAGCTGTTAATAATAAAAGGGCAAGGGGAAGAATGATGATGGCTCAGATTATTACTACTGGATAAGGTGGATGGTTCTTTAATGGTTTCACTTTATATGCAAGAGAGAGTTCCAGTACTAGTGACTGACATACAAAATATTGGACTGGAATTCTTAGTAGGACCCAGAGGCTGTATTTTCTTGGGTCTTTGGCTAAATAAATGTAGGAAGGACAAGAGCAATCATACCTGGCTCGTGCTAGTTGAAAACTGAAAAGGCTTTGATTTTCAGTCTCTTTAATGCATAGCCTATCAGATATGCTTAAATAGCAAAGTATTATGGCAAGATTGTTCATTTTTTAAAAAGAGAACAGTTGTCAAGGCCCAGACAAAATAATACAGGATTCTTACATTCCCTTTCTTCACTCCATCCTCCCTAACTGGAGAACCCACACACGGAATTATATCCTCATATTTTCCTTCTTTACCTCCAATGAAACTGCATTTACCCTATGCAGAAAGGCTAACTGATGAGGCTTACTTAGTGCATTATCTTTTCCAAGAGCCAATTTTGTTTTTACTGGTGAAAAGCTTTAATATGGCTTCAGTCAGTATTCTCAGAGTAGGTCATATGCCACTGTTCACAAGATTTTAAGCATTAAATGAACATTCAAAAAATGTAATACTTTTATATTAGAAAACAAACACTTCAGATTTGTCATTTTAGTCATTACTGTTTAAAATATGACCAAAGGACACAGTTAAGTTAAAAATGAGTGGGACTTAAGTAAATAGTACAGGGGCGCTTGAGTGGCTCAGTCGGTTAAGTGTCCAACTTTGGCTCAGGTCATGATCTCGGGGTTTGTGGGTTTGAGACCCACATTGGGCTCTGTGCTGACAGCTCAGAATCTGGAGCCTGCTTCAGATCCTGTGTCTTCCTGTCTGTGTGCCCCTCCACTGCTCATGCTGTTTCTCAAAAATGAGTATTAAAAAAAATAGAGGACAGATGGTGGTATGTGGTATGGCAAAACTCATGAAGAGAGTTAAGCAATTGATTCCAGTTTGGGAAACACTGGCTTGAGTCAAATGACCAAAGGTTTCCTTTGTGTACTCAAAACATCATCTGCAAGCCCAAACGAGATGTCCCTTGCCCACTGGCTTTTCTACTGAAGGCTGTCTTCAGACTGAGAGGACAGTGACTGATGTCTGCAGGGTATCAGGAAAGCCAGGAATCATTTTCTCTGCGCAGCAGTGAATGAGTTCATTCCGCTTTGCTCATTAAATAATACTTGGTAACAAGTTGAGTAGTGAGGATTTCTTGTTTGTTATTTGCATTTTTAGAACTGATTTCTCTTAGGGGCACATGGGTGGCTCAGTTGGTTAAGTGTCCAGTTTTGGCTCAGGTCCCGATCTCATGGTTCAGGAGTTCGAGCCCTGCATTGGGCTCTCTGCTGTCAGCATAGAGTCTGCTTCAGATCCTCTATCTCCCTCTCTCTGCCCCTCCCCCACTCGTGCGTTCTCTCTCAAAAATAAACATTTTTTAAAAATAAACACTAAAAACTGGTTCTTAAGATAATTGTGGAAATGACTTTTCTCTCATATTAGTTTAGATAACAAGTTCATTTTTAATGAGTTAATATTCTTTAACAAGTTCATAATTTGTCTGAATTTTATGTATTTAATATAGATGTTGATGTTAGTGAAGATTCACCTCCTCCCCTACCTGAAAGAACTCCTGAATCCTTTGTGTTAGCAAGTGAACATAGTGAGTGTCTTCTGCTTTTTTATTATTGTACTGTAATAATAAACTCTGAAAAACATGGCTTATTTTAGTCTAGTTGCTATTGAGCTGCATAATTAAATTCAAAAAAAGGTTTGACTTGATCTTGACAAATGTTTTTAACTCCTTGAATGAAAAATACTTATTTTTTTTGAAAAATACTTTAAAATATTTTTTGTTTGCTAAGATTGCTAAAATGGCTGCATTTATATTAGATACTATAATTTACTCAAATGTATTTATAACTGTATTTGTAAGTTGGTGTCTTTTCATTAAAAATAGCATTTATTAAAAGACATTAATTGCTTCACTGGGTGCCAGTTTAGGTAAGTAAATATTTAATTTGGGTTGTAGTTGGGCATCAACTCAGTTGGTGTTAACTGAAGGACACTTAAGGCCACATGAGTATCACTGAGAACTGGGAGAAAGTGATATTTCAAAGTCTTAATATATTTCTTCTCTGTCTCGTCTTAAAAAAAAAGAGTACAGAAACAGCTTAATATATTTACAATGTCTCATGCTTGGTGGGGTCCTCCCTAATTTTACCTAAGTTACCTTTTACCAGTATTTTATTAATTTTAACTGATTTCAAGAATGTGGAAAGTGAAGCCATATACTTCAATACTACTAAATACATCTAAGTCTGCCACATGTATACATTACCATGAGCTTATAACAGTAAACTATATTTTCTTAAATTAATAGAAATAAAATATTTTATGGAAGTGATCGTTTCTAAAAATCTATAGGGTCTGTTTTTGCATCTTTAATGCAAGAAATTCAGGAATTAAAGATGTTAATTGTAAGATTTTATTTTTCTCAGATACACCTATGAGATCTGAATGGAGTGAACCTCAAAGTCAGGAACAGTCCGAACAAAAAATATCTGAAGTGAGTCCTTTTGGGATTGGAACAGCTATAACTTAGTGTTTTTGTTCTTTTGTTAATTTATCTTATAGTTGTTTAATAACTGTCACCTTAAGACTATTAAATATAACTTTTGATCAGCATTTCTTATGGTAAGATTTCAGATGAAAACCCTACATAAAATGTGAGATCTGAAATTTTTAAAAAGGGCAACATGATCTACATATGGCCATCACAGAGTATTATTTTCCTAGACTGCTTTTCAAGTATGTAAATTACTCCATGTTTTAAGTCATTTTGGAAGTGTGAATGGAACAGGAGTTAACATTTTCAGGGTCATAGTACTTTCTTAGAATTTGTTCCTTCCATTATAACACTAAGTACATAGTCCCATCCTTTGGTTTGTCTGGTTACATGAGGTTTCCTTTTCACATTCAGCAAATGTTTGACAGCTAAATATATTAGCCATGTTTCCATACCATTTTTCATCAATATTAACATTTTTCATATTTCCCCCATATTTTAATATCCCCCAAATTAAGGCACATCTTACAATGATTAAGAAACATACTTTACTTGGCATATATAAAATAGTGGTAACCTGTAATAATGATGTTATTTATGTGTTACAATGTATATCATAATTTGATGAATATGGTAGAATATGGGCAAAATGGGAGTTGTGTGTATGTTCCTTTGTGTAGTTGCTCCTGCATTTTCAGTTTCCATCCACAAGGAAAAAGTAATTCCCCTATCTTTTTATTCCCAGTATAAAATACTGTAACATTTAAAAATTTTAAGCCTAACTGAAAACACCATTGTTTTCTTTCCCTTTAACACTGAGAATTTTGGTGGATCTTGACTTCTTGGGATATACAGTCTTAACAGACCACATTTTCTATTATTTCTTCTAAAAGAGATATATTGTAATAGTTATTAAAATGTCTTCCTTTTAGGGCTTGACAACCCCTGGAAGTGAAAAATGTGGTAAGTTAGATTTTGTTTCTTTCTGTTATAGAGAGAGAGATTAATCTCCATAAAATAGCTTGCCTCATGGTGTGTGTTATTTACTTGGTTATTTCTGTATGTGAGAATATGTAGGACACTTCTAGAACCTGAACTGTGTAGTATAATTATTTCAAATTAATTATTGTATCAGGTATTATTATTAATCTGGAAAGTAACAGCATTTATTATTGGTAGTTACAGGCTAATAGGAAAGAAATTATTTTAAAAATATTTTTATTTTCTGTTGTTTATAAAAACATTTAGAATCTAGAGCTGACAGTGGTTTGAATAAATGTCCCAAATTAACCTAGATTATTGAACTGGAGCTCTAAAAACTGTTTTGGAATTCTTCCTTGTAGGACTTCCGCATTTATGAAGATCAATAAGATTATGTAGCTCAACCCACTGTTCCAATGCCAAGTTAGAATATTTTTCTGCCACATTACTTGTACTATCATAGTAAAATACATCAAGTTATTATTAATTCTTACAAATCAGTGACCATGAAAGCAGCTTATCAGACGTCCTAGCCTAGGGGCACATGGTGGCTCAGTTGGTTGACCGTCCACATCTGACTCTTGGTTTCAGTTCAGGTCATGATCCCAGGGTTGTGGGATCGAGCCCTGCATCTGGCTCCATGCTGAGTGTGGAGCCTCCTTGAGATTCTCTCTCTTTCTCCCTCTGCCCTTCTGCCCCACTCACGTGCTCTCTTTCTCTCTCTCTAAAATAAAAATTAAAAACAGCAGCAACAACAAAACATCCTAGCCTGTACAATTCCCTCAGTTTATCTATCATCTGCCCTTACCCTCCATTCTGCTTCAGTTGCTCTCTCCCTGCATCTTTGACTAATGGGGCTCAATTCCATCTTATACATTTTTAATACTCTGTCTACTAGCTGAGGCAACTTAAGGAAAAGAACAGAATAGGGCTTTAGAGTCAAGTCTACCTGGTTTACAATTTCATTTTTACCATTCTACTTTATGACTTCAGGCAAGTTACCTTATCTTAGCCTCGGTTTTTTTTCTCTGTGAAATGGAAATAATAGTACCTACCCTAAAAAACTGTTGTGAGGACTTATTTAAATCACATATATGGGCTATCAAACACTGTGGTTGGCACATGATAGGCACTCAAAATGGAAGCAATAGTATTACTACTATCTTTATTATATTAATACTGCTGCTATTGTGGATCCTTGAATCTTTTTTTTCTAATGTATGTTAACTACTTTCTGGTTTCTCTTCTGTATCCAATCTAGATACTATTCCTCCATTACTCTAGTCCTACTCTAAATTATCCTCTAGTTTCTTTCCCCTAACTCCTGTGCCATTTTATTTTATCCCTCCAAGATTCCTGAATACTGCTGGGGAACATTATTCCGTTTTCCAGATGAGCCTACAGTTCTGGATCTTCATCCACAGTTGGGCCCCCAGCTTTGCTTGGTTATCTTATCCGCTCTAGCTGGCACACTTTCTATTTTCCTTGAGTTTTCCAATCTTTACTTTCTTCTGAAATCAATCCTACTGACTCTTGTTCAGTAGATGACCTTTTATTTAACTGAGAAAACTGAGGCCTTTTGACTAGGTCATCATTTCTTCCTAGAAGCCAGTCCTTGAATAGCTCACCACCACTGGGTTTCACCTCCATTACCTCTTCTGTCTGTTCCATTGCACTCTGCATCATTTTACTGTAAAACTTACCACACTACTACAATAATACGCTTGTCAGTCTCTCCTACTAGCCTAGGCCTTGACTTGTTTTTATTCTGACCTTGAGCTGAACAAATAACTTTTACATTAAAAAAAATTTTTTTAATGTTCATTTATTTTGAGAGGGATAGAGAGCGAAGAAGGGAGGGGCAGAGAGGGAGGGAGACTGAGAATCCCAAGTACACTGTCAGCGTGGAGTCAGACACAGGCTCGAACTCATGAACTGTAAGATGATGACCTGAGCCGAAATCAAGAGTCACATGCTCAACCAACTGAGCCACCCAGGAGCCCCATAACTTTTACATTTTTAAAGAACTGTTTAGGGGCTTTGGCTGGCTCATTCAGTACAGCATGCAACTCTTGATCTCAGGCTCATGAGTTCAAGCCCCACATTGGGTATAGTACTTATTAAAAAAAAAAAAAAACTTAAAAACAAAAATCAATGAAGAAGAGGTGACAGAAACTGTATGTTGCTTATAAGGCCTAAAATTTATTTTCTAGTCCTTTATAGAAAAAGTTTGCTGAACTCTGTTTAAACTACAAGCACCAAAGGACAAGGGTCATGTACTATTTGACTTGAATTCCAAGTTTCCATAAGTTTCTTAGAGAGTTATAGAGGATATGATAATGGTTGTGAAAGAATAAATCATAGTAGTTAATTTCTTTTGTTGTTATTCTTATGCACTGGGGATTAAGTAAACTAAAATTTAATTGATGTAAATCTTTCAAAGAATTACTACTGTTAGAAGCCAGTAGTTCATCAATTAACTATGAACTTGATTGCCATTGATTTCCACATAAAAGCAGTTCACTTGCTATTATTGCCTTAGGACATCGGCACATAGTATAACTACTTTAAGGAAATATAATATAGCAAGATTGAAGTTTATTAACTAAAGTTTTAAGAGCATAAGGAGAATCCATATGTTGCAGAACTACTCACTGAAGATGTCTAAGTGCCCTTGAGAACACCTAACATGATTTCCTGTGTTCGTCACTGCATTTATATTTATCTGGGCCTCTGAAATTATGATGTCCAAGAGAGAAAACTTGCTCTTTTAATTTAATACACACATTAAAATCATTAGAGGATTCTATATATGATGCTACAAATGATGGTGATTAACAATCTTTATTTTGCATTTTAGATCATCCAGCAGGAGGTATTCACACAGAGACTTGTACAGAATGTCCACCTATTTTCAGTAACAAGAAAGACCAACTATCAGAAAGTCCAACAGAGGCCACAGATATTGGTAATTTGTTTACTAAATAATTTAAAAACTTTATGTAGTTAATGCTGGCAAGAATGAGAAAAGGGTATTTGCCATCGTCTCAGGCTTTCCTTAGAAAGGCAAAGTTTATCAAACTTTGTGCTATGATTTATTCAGGTTCTTAAATAAACTACCTAAAGCAAATTAAGAGTTTTTAGTAAATTAAAATACATTTCTGAACACTAATCACTATGGCATTTTGATTATAGGTTTTCGTAATCGCTGTGGAAAACCCAAAGGACCAAGAGATCCACCTTCAGAATGGACATGATTCAGGGAGCTAACAGACACTTTAAATTAGACTGGAAAATTCAAGTGCCACTGAAAGCCAGATTTATAGTATTCCATCTTAAAAACGTGGGACTAACAGCAGTGTAGATTGTTGCCTTAGTATTTTTTTTTTGCTAGGACCATCTACCTGCCTTATACTACACTTAGGAAAAAGTATTACATATGGTTTATTTTGTAACTTCAAGTATTATTGCCTTAATGTCTCTTAACCCTGTTACACGCTGCTTGTAGACATGTTAATATAGTAATACTTTTATGATAAATTGAGTTTAAGGACTACTCTTTTGCTAATGTTTTATCATGTATGCATTATTTTGTATATGTACAGGGCAAGTAGGTATATAATTTGATAAAGTTGCAGTCATAAAATATTATTAACAGAAGATGTAAGAAATTTCTGCATGGTCTAAATCTTTGTGTACCTTATTTGTAAATTATTTGCCCTGAAGTTTTAGAAAATAGTTTCTGAATTTTAAAATTGCTGGATTCATGCAGCCAGCATTGCAGGTTATCAGAGATCAAAGATTGTAATAATAATACATTTTGTAAATTGTAAGCAAAAAGTTATTTTTATATTATATACTGTCTAATTGTCCATCCTAATTGTCCTTGTTTTCATCTAGTCATGGAGATTCAGTAAGTGCCTTGGAACAATATTGAATTCTCTTAGCTCGTGAGTGTGTGTGTGTGTGTGTGTGTGTGTGTGTGTGTGTGTTACTTTAATATTTGAACTCAAGTGGGATTAGAAGACTATCAAAATATATGTATGTTTCAGGATATTTGACCTGCCATTAAAAAAAAAAAAAACAGAAACAATTTTACAGTGCCTACTTGTCTTGGTTTTTCATTCCTTATTCCAAGGGAATTAGAGTTAGTATGCACCTTCCAGTGTTTAAGTCATGAGTGTGAATGGAGTTTAATCTCTTAATTAAAGAATTCCAATACTTCTACTAATTCTAATACTTATCCTTGTGTCAGCCCTAGGCATCCTTCTCATTATTGCCTAATAAGATCCAGTAAAACACCAAACAGAGGTAAGGTTAGGAAGGGGGAACTGGTTTCTTCCCATCCTACAACTGGAGCATAGATCCCATCCAGGTGTCCCAAGTTTGAATTCTAACACCAGGGATTAAAGTTAATGGATGTCTATATTTTCCCTCTGCATACGAAAGAGAGAAAAGGGGCGCCTGGGTGGCTCTGTCAGTTAAGTCAGTGACTCTTGATTTCGGTTCTGGTCATGATCTTATGGTCCTTAAGTTCAGGCCTCACTGTTAGCGCAGAGCCTGATTAGGATTCTCTCTTTCCCTCTCTCTCTGCCCCTCCTGGGCTCCCCCTTCTCTCTCAATCTCTCTCAAAATAAATAAACTTTTGAAAAAATTATACAAAGAGAGAAGAAATTATAAGACTAAAGTAAGAGAGTGACCTTACCTGAGTAGAAGGATTATTGCAGAGGAGAAAATAAAACTATCATTTCATGTCAATTTTTTTTTAAAGCTCATTGGTCTTTGTGTTTGCTCCTTAGGATTTCAAATTTTTCCCATATGTTTTGGTCATAAGGAAATATGAATACAGTGGACCCTTGACATTCACAAGACACAGACACCTCTATAGCATATCATTTTCCTAAAAAAAATTAAACTAAAAGTATAACATTTATTTTTTTTATTTTTGAGACAGAGAGTGACAGAGCATGAACGGGGGAGGGTCAGAGAGAGAGGGAGACACAGAATGTGAAACAGGCTCCAGGCTCTGAGTTGTCAGCACAGAGTGTGACGTAGGGCTCGAACTCACGAATAGCGAGATCATGACCTGAGCCGAAGTCGGATGCTTAACCGACTGAGCCACCCAGGCGCCTAACTGAAAGTATAACTGTAAAACGAATTTAGCTCCTTCATGTACTTGATGATTTGTATAATATGGTACTAAAATAATTTATAAACATTTTTATGTTGGGAAGGAGTTGCTTGGAACATCTTCATTGAAAAATAACATATATTCAGGGGCACCTGGGTGGCTCCGTTAAGTGTCCGAGTTTTGATTTTGGCTCAGGTTATGATGTCATGGTTCATGAGTTTGAGCTGAAGTCAGGCTCTGCTGACAGGGCAGAGCCTTCTTGGGATTCTCTCTTTCCCTCCCCTGCGCTCTCACTCCCTCTCAAAGTAAACAAACATTAAAAAAAATAATAACGTATTCAGAAGAGTGCAAAAATCATACTAATAATCAAAGTTTATACCCGTTTGAGTGTGACTACCACCTAGATGCAGCAATAAAATAGGATCAGCCACTGAGAACCTTTCCTCTTGGGCTTCTGAGATTTCTTCATTACCATATGAGTAGCTGTTACTTCTTTTTCATTGCTATAGAGTTATGCATTGTATGAATGAATGTACCACAGTGTGTCCATTCTGCCATTAACAAACATTTTGATGGCTTGGATTTGGGAATATTATAGATTATGCCACTATGAACATTTTTTAATGTGTTATTTGGTACATGTAGTACATACATCTGTTGGCAGAATATCGAGGAGTGGAATTTTGGGATCATAGGGTACACATACATATCTGCCTTTAGTAAGTAGATACTGCCAGTTGTCCTAAGTGGTTGTCCCAATTGTTATATATTTCTTGGTACTGCCCTTAATTTTCATTTCAGCCTTTCTAATGGGTACAAAGTGGTATTGGTTGTGATCGGAGTACGTATTTCTATCTAATGTTCCATTTTTTTGTTCAGGGAATGATTTTTTTTTTCCCCATTGGCCAATCACCATTTAATGTCCTTGCTCCACTGTTACACAGTTTTGTCAGGTATCCATTGATACCAGTTATGTATCCATTTATCTGTGAGTCAGTTTCTAGATTTTTCTTTCTATTCTTTTGCCTATCCTCAGGATGATATTTTAAATTGTCTTTTTCTAGCTTTAGCTTTCTCCCAAGGATTAGTTTTTATACTGGTTGGAACTGTGAGTAGAACAGTTACTCATTTTTCTTTTTCTGTGTAAAGCATATGGTAAGCTCATTTGTATCTGAGATAAACCACTGCCAAATTCATCCTGCTGCTTTATCCAAAACCTCTACCTTGTATAACTAAGGGTACAAAGGCTTTTAAATCTTTCTATTTCCTTCATAACACTATCAGTTAGCTTTCCTTTGGGAGCAATTTTTCATGAATAGTACTTTTCACTCTAATACTTTTCACTTTATGGACATTTT
The DNA here is from genome assembly GCF_016509475.1 of Prionailurus bengalensis. Lineage (NCBI taxonomy): Eukaryota > Metazoa > Chordata > Mammalia > Carnivora > Felidae > Prionailurus > Prionailurus bengalensis. The sequence continues at coordinate 81,429,457 of NC_057348.1, forward strand.
CTCCATAAACAGATAAACAGCAATAAAGCCATAGTTATGTCAGTGCTGAACCAGGCTCAGTCATTAGCTGAGTAACTTAGTTAAGTATAACAGCCTCATGGGGTCTGTGGTTAAGATTTTTGCCTGAGGGAAATTTCAGAACTATATGTTCTGAATCCCTGGTGGGGTCACTTGAAATCATTGAAACTATGAACATTAAATTCTTGAATGTGAAGACTTTACTGAATATCAATTTGTCTTTATCTTCTGAGCTTGAATTTATAATAGGGAGTTCCTATTCCTATTTAGATAACTAGATGGATATGAGGGATAGGGAGGGTCTCTTAAATTCCCAGGATTCTGGCTGGGAAAGGAAAAATCTCAATATTGAATGTTGAGTTTGAGATAACCGCCAGGAGGCAGATAGTCCATAGGTAGATTCGAAGTTCATAAGAAATGTCCAGACTGGATATCAGTAAGAGGGAATTAATATAGCCAGGAGTGAAACCATGACAGCACAGAAACCTCAGGAAGAATTTGCTATTTAAACGAACTTTTGCAGTAATACGGTAAATCTTCATTCATATTTGTATTTGTTGAAACTTGGTTTAGGTTAAACATGGCCCTTACCTTGGTGAATGGCATCCTCTCCCTCCCATTACCCATGCCAGTCATCTGGTGTATTCTGGACTCTAGGTTCTCATCTCTTCAATCCAGCTTCCTCACTACCACCACCAGACTGATCTTAAAAGGCCAGTCTGACCTGCTGGTGACCTCTTCTAATTGTTACCTTTTCCCTAAAAAATCTTTAATGGTTCTTCACCGTCTATGGTAATACTTCTTCAAAATGTGGCCCAGGTTCTCCTGCATTAGAATATTTTAGAGAGTGCCCTTAAAATTCAGGTTCCAGGGTCCTACCCTGGAGCTGAATTAGAATGGGGATAAGTAATGTGCATTTTAAACAAGCACCATAGGTGATTCTGGTGCCAGGAAATCCAGTGACTTGGATGCAAGACCCCATCCAAGATCTACCTGCTGCTGGCCTTTGGAGCCTTTTCTCTGTACCTGTGCTCTGGCCATAATGAATTACAGCTGCCCCTTGAACAACAAGTGTTTGAACTGCAAGGGTGCACTTACACATGATTTTTTTCAATAAGTGTAGTATAGTAGTGTAATTAAATTTTCCTTGTGATTTTCTTTGTTAAAACCTTAAAAATAATTTTTTTATTGAAGTGTACTTGACATACAATGTTACATTAGTTTCAGGTGTATGACATACTGATTCAACAACTCTATGCTATGTTCACCATAAGTTGTAGCTACCATCTTCACTGTACAATGAATGCTATTACATTACCAATGACTATATTCCCTATGCTATACCTTTCATCCCCATGACTTATTCATTGTATAACTGGAAGCCTGTACCTTCCAATCCCCTTCACCCATTTTACCCATCCCTCCATCTCTCTCCCCTGTGGCACACACCAGTTCTCTGTATTTATGGGTCTGTTTCTGCTTTATTCATTTTTTTTAAGATTACACATATAAGGGAAAGCATATGGTATTTGTCTTTCTCTGACTTATTTCACTTAGCATAATACCCTCTACATCCATCCATGTTGTTGCAAATGGCAAGACCTCATTCTTTTTTATGGCTGAGTAGTATTCCACTATTTACGATTTTCTTAATATATTTTTTCTCTAGCTTACTTTATTATAAGAACACTGTATTTAATACATACAATAAATATACAAAATATGTATCAATAGACTGTTATCAGTAAGGCTTCCAACAGTAGGCTATTAGCAGTTAAGTCAAAAGTCAATACACAGATTTCTGATTGCATAGGGGTCCCTAATCTTTGTGTTGTACAAAGGTCAACTGTACTTAGAGTTTCCTGAGCCCCTACGCCTTACTCATGCCAAACCCTCTGTCTTGAATACCCCACTTTGTCCTTGTTCTGGTGAGCTCTCCTCATCTATCAAGTCTAATTCAGCTGTTGTATCCTTCATTTCATCCTATTTCTCATCAAGTCCATGAACCATTCTCTTTGTCTATACTGCATCCTATTTATTTACCAATGTACTTAGACTTTCTGCTCTACTAAACTAGCCCCTTGAGAAAAAGGACTATGATATTTAGTAAAAAGTTGGCATGTATGTGTGTGTACACACACACACACACACACACACTTTAAAAACAGCTAAATGTACAAAGGAGAACTGATTTTGAATGTATGTATTTTCTTAAACATTGTCCTGACATAGAGTAAAAACTAAATGTCAGCTGAATAGGTGAACTGAATCCAAAACCACAGCACATGTTAAGATAGTCCACACCTGGCTCTGATTTACATTCCCAAGCACTCTTCTATTCAGTCTTTATATTTTCAAACTTAATACCTCTTGACATATGATTTAAAGCACCCACATCAATACACTCATTGAATGGAGCTTAATAATAGGTTGTTTATATACCTGTCCCTCCTCCTGGAGCCAGCTCGAAAGTACAGAGTGGTCAAAAACATTATCTACTAACTGGGAGTACTTTCCCAAGAATATATCCATGGTTTCCAAACTGAATAGTTGGCTCTGTTCTGAAAACATGTATACATATATATTTAGGGCTTTTTAATAATGAAACTAAAAAAAGTGTTAAATGTGAAGGGAAGCAATAAAAAGAATGATTGCAGTTTGCAATCTGAAGCTTTTGAGAGAAACTCAAGAATGCCACTTTAATTATATTTTAGGCCTAAAAATGTATTCTGATTGTAATACGTATTAGGCATTTTTTTTAATGTTTATTTACTTTTGAGAGATGGAGAGTGAGGGGGGAGAGGCAGAGATAGAGGGAGACAGAATCTGAAGCAAGCTCCAGGCTCTGAACTGTCAGAACAGAGCCTGATGCAGGGCTCAAATCCATGAACCATGAGATCACGACCTGAGCCGAAGTTGGACACTTCACCGACTGAGCCACCCAGGAGCCCCTGTATTTGGTATTCTTGACTGCAATTATAAAATCATTCTAGTTTAATTCTAAATATAGGATTAAATTGAATTAAATCACTATTGTGCTAGTTTTGGAAAAGGTTTTGCTGCCTTTGTTTCCTTACACAGTATCTCCTAATTACCTGCTTTTAGTCATATTAGATACCAAAATTCAGATTCTATTAATAGCTTTCTTTTTCAATTTTTTTTTTTTTTTAAGTAAGCTCTATATCCAACATAGGGCTTGAACTCACAATCTCAAGATCAAGGGTTGCACGTTATACTGACTGAGCCAGCCAGGAACCCCAAGATTCTATTAATAGCTTTCTAAATAATGAAATGTGAATTAATTTCAGTTTTTAAATACTCTCTTTTCTCTAATACTGGATCTTTGTTACACACCTCTTCAAGGCCAGAAGCTCAAATTTTCATTCTGGCAGATGGAGAATTGCAAAAGCTTTAACTAAGATTTTGGCATATATCCACTCAATAAGCAGCCCTTGCATATTATGCCAAAAGTGCAAAGTAGATATAGTTTTGAATATAAATTGTATTTTCTTAACAGACTTCCTCCACTTGGTTTCCTCAGTTTTTTGTCTTTAAGGTGCACAAGTCATGTAAGATGTGCAAATGACCGGTATATTTAGATAATTTAACCAGTGAAAAGCAGTCATGCCTGGGTAGCTCCAGGAAGTGTGTCTCTGTTCTATACTACCACAAATCTGGGCTTTGTTGAATTAATGGGGGCAGGGAATTCTAAAGATTCCAGTCATTTTACATTTTTTAGAGATAGCATGGCAGAGGTACTGTTACCACGACTTAATGTAGTAGCATTTGTGACTTAAGAATGTGCTTGCCAAAGTGTCAACAAGAACATATTCTTTAGCTACTACAGATTGATGCCCAAATAGCCAAACAGGAAACAGGAAAGTAGTTCTAGATTTCTTAAACTATTATCTTTTATAAGTAGTTCTTTTATTTTTTTCCCACAGTTACTTTTTTGTGTGATGAGAACTTTCAACATCCATTCTCTTAGCAACTTTCAAATATATAATATAGTATTATTAAATATAGTCACTGTGCATTATATCCCCATGACTTATTTATTTTATAACTGGGAGTATGTACTTTTGATCCCCTTCACCCATTTTGCCCACCTCACCCTCCAATATTATAGTCTTCTGATTGAAAAATTCTTCAGGGGCACCTGGGTGGTCAGTTAAGCAACCAACTCTTGATTTCGGCTCAGGTCATGATCACACTGTGATATCAAGCCCCACAACGGGCTCTGCCCTGACAGCACAGAGTCTGCTTGAGATTCTCTCTCTTTCTCTCTGCTTCTCCCCTGCTCATGCTCTCTTTCTCTCAAATAGATAAACATTAAAAATTCTTCAGCAGGACTGTTTAGTAAGTACACAAATGTACAGATCATCTATACTTCTGTGACATTTTATTTATTTATTTCTTTATTTACTTATTTATTTAATGTTTATTTATTTTTGAGAGAGAGAGAGAGAGAGAGAGAGCACGAGCAGGGGAGGAACAGAGAGAGAGGGAGACACAGAATCCAAAACAGGCTCCAGGCTCCGAGCTGTCAGCACAGAGCCTGACGGAGGGCTCGAACTCACAAACCGTGAGATCATGACCTGAGCCAAAGCCGGACGCTCAACCGACTGAGCCACCCAGGCACCCCAGCACTTGTGACATTTTAAAGTATTGTGCCTTCTAAATTTTAGCTTTATGTACATATATATAACCTATTAGAATATTTCCAATGTCTTCTGATACTAAAATGTGAAAAAACATTTAAATGATATACTGTATTAAATATAAAATCTAAGTATTTAGCGTTTCTGATTGTATTTGAAGCATTTTCATGCAGCTTCTATGCAAAAAAATTTAAATGCCAATCTAAGGTTACTACAATATGTCATAATTTGAAATGTACACATTAGCTGATACATTAGAAAAATATTTTTGAAAATCAAAACTCTATATATACACATTTAATTGTTTCAGAAAAGTGAAATGCAGATTATAGGGAGCTTCCTATTGCTATTCAGCATAACAAAGTACTCTGCTTATCTTTTAAGCCTAAAGTGAGCTGTCCATTTTAATGTCATTGTTCTGTCACTATTGATTTCCCTGTAACAGAAATAAATTGAAATTTACATGTAGAAGTTTTATGTTTACACTTTACTTTCATCTGAATCCACTTATAAACTTAGGACCAAAGATTTTTCAAAGTTATATTCTTTGATAAAGGCTTCCAAATAGAGCTTTTATTCTGGATGTAGGTGTTGGAACATCATGGAACTCTTCTCTATTCTACCAGAAGGGGGCAGCAAAACAAACCAAAAGGAAATTTATGGAACCAAAAGGAAATTTATGGATCCAAAAAAAATCAGGAAAGGCACTCAAGAAAATTCACAAAACTAACAACCCAGAAGCTTCTGTGAGTGGCTTCACTGTTTGAGAATGTTTATGAAGGCCCTAATACCAAGTGCCCCTCTTTGCAAGATCTTAAGGCATCAACAGTCTTCATGCAGACTTAGGCCTATCTAATAAAAATTATTAACCTTGCTAAATTCTTACCATATGCCAGGTACCCTGATAATCTCTGAACCCTGAATACATATTATCTTACTTAATCATCACAAAATCCTTGCCAGGTAAATATTCCTATTTAATGGATGAACCTGAAGAATATAGGCTTCAGGTAATTTTAAGTCACACAAAGTAGCAAAGTCAGAATTTAAGCCTAGTTCCTATTCCCAAATGCTTACTCTTAACTACTAACCTTACCTTACTATATGCCTCTAGATTTCAGAGAAACTAGGTGTGTAGGCTTTAGCAGATAAGAAATGTTTGTTTGTTAACTGACTAGAAAAAGGGCTAGTTACTTTAAGTCAAATGTTATCCGTAAGCTTTAAAATATACAGCCTGAAAACTGGCGAATGCTGGAAATCATGGCCACAATATTTGCAGCTTCTCCCATAAAGGTGGAGTCTGTTTTCTCACCTCTAGTATCTAGGTTGACCTCGTGCCTTACTTTGACCAATAGAATGCAGCACGTGTGTTTCTGGGCTGATTCTGTTTCTGGACCTTAAGAGGCCAGGTTACTTTGGTCTCCAGTCTCCTGGGCCCTGGTGGCATGTAAAGAAGCTCAGGCTTAACCACAGAACCCATGAAAGATGATGTGGAGACTCAGTCCCAGCCAATACCACGTGGAAGAGAAGCATCCAGCCTAGCACTCCTGTTCCCCAGAGCTGTGAGAAATAATAAAGTGTTGTTTTGAAACCATTATGTTTTATGGTGGTTTATTCTGCAGCAATATGTAAGTGAAACAACAATGGAAAACCAAAAATGATCTAAGTCTACAAATATTTAATACAGATTCCACTCTTCCTATCTACTATCGCTTTGCCACTGTCCATAGGTATATGAAATAGCTGTGTGTCCTTTCTCCTTTTTGCAACATATAGTTGGTAATGAATACCAAAAATGTCAAAAGGCTGTTAGCTCAAAGCCAAGGAATTTCCAAAGTTTTAAGTCAAGCCTTAATTAGAAATGTATCTATCTACACACACACAGGCGCGCACACACACACACACACACACACACACACAAGTTTATTGATTTTTAAATAATCTCTACACCCATCATGGGGCTCGAATTCATGACTCTAAGATCAAGAATTTTCTGCTCACTAGCCAGGAGCCTCAAAATGTACCCATCTATTTAATGACACTCTCTAAACAGCTCCTAGGGCTGGAAAAGCATTTATATGAGCTCTAAAATAAAGGCATAAAAGTCCTTTTAGCAATTACACTAAGGCTGTGATATACATAATTTTTACTGTTAAAAGTCTTCAGCCCATGGTTGGGAGTTAGCATAGATCTAAACAGATCTAAAATCCTCCTTTTTTTCTATGCCTCAAAACAATTATTTGAGAATTTTTGATAACTTACGTATATAACACTCATACGATACCTCCTATATCCACATACTGTTGTAAGTGACTCATTTAATGAGGTAGGCACTATCATTAATCACCATTTTATAAAAGAGGAAGTTAAGGTATAGACAGAGGTTAACTAGCTTGTCCAAAATCACAATGCAGCAAATTTTGATCCTTTTCTACTGGATGAAGGTGGTGGGGGTGGAGACAGATAAGGAGTTAGGTTATATTATGTGTTCAAATAACATCTCCAAATAACCCTTGGGACTAACCATGACAGCAGGAAGGCCTCTGCATGTTATTTGAGATCAATGATATGTCTCTAACCTTTCCAGCTTCATCTGCCACCACTGGCTCTCCACCCTGACCTTCAGCTGTAGAAATGTACACCCCACATATACCTTGGAATTTTTTTTTACCTCTGTGTTTTGCTCTTTTGGTCCCACTCAACAGCCACCCCCCGCTTGGAATGCCTTCATCACCTTCTTCCAATATGAAAGTGCAGTTACATACCTTTCAAAGTCCACCAACAGCACTCTCTTCATAAACTTTCCTACTTTTCAATATATCACTCCCTTGACTTCTGTCCAAATCAACTGCTCTTCCATCAAGTTCCCTTAGCTCTAATATTATAAGAAATTTTTTCCACATCATTTCAAATTAGCTGTTTTAAAAATACATCTTCCACATTACCCTTCAAGGCTCTTGAGTGCCTAACCCAATTTTCTCCATACAGTGTGAACACATTAGTTGCAATAAATTCATGTGAACAGAGGTGGCATTCAGTCAGGGTGAAGAGGGCATCTTTTTCAGACCCAAATCCTGTTATATGAACTTTAGAGACAAGCAGAGTGACATTTCTGGTATTGCCTCAGGGCAGTGCCAGTTTTAAGGGTAAGGAATAACAATTTCATGTCTTTGGTTCAAACTAGAAAATTCTATAGCAGTTCCATATAAACAGCAGTAGGGGTTGAAATCCAGAGGTATTGGACACTAACTCTAAATGGTTACCTACCAACAGGTTTTAAGATAGTTTACGAAGCACAGAGTTCAGCAGAGACCAACAATTACCAGTTAAAAAGCTCACTGTAACAACAGCTCAAGTCAACTAGGACTGCAGTTCCAACCATTGACATCTCCTTAACCAACTAATTACCAATTTTCCATCAGGTGGAGATGCCACAATTTTCCTTGAAAAAAGTGGCAACAGGGGATCATTTTTAGAAAAACAAGGTAGCATTTGGATTTTAAAAATCATTTGAAATCTGGGAAAAAAGGATGTAAGTCATTAAGAAAAAAAAAATGTTTTTGGAGGAGGAGAAGCCAAGATGTTGGAACAGCATCGAAGTTTTTTTGCGACTCTCATCCCTGAAATACAGCCAGATCAACACTAACCCATCTTGCACACCTAGAAAACCGATTTGAGGATTAACACAACAATCTGCACAACCTGAACCACAGAACTTGGCAGGTACGCAGAGCGGAGAGGTGAACTGGGGGAGACAGAAGCTGTGGAGGGCAGGGAGCTGTTTTCGTTTGTGGGGAGAGGATGGAGATGGGGAGAGAGCATGGGAAAAGCACCACCCCTCCCCCACCACACACACAAAAGCAGCTGGAGATAAAGTGGAAAAGTGGAAACAGCCGCAGGGACTGAACAAAAAAGGGAGAGAGGAGAAAGGAGAGGGTTTAAATTCCATTAAGATTCTATAAACAGGGGAAGCGCAGAGTCTGAAACTCTGCAGCTCAATACCTTGCAGCGCTCTGGTGGGAAGGGCGAATCGCCAGAAACAAAGCGGGGTCCGGGAGGTTCTCGGGTCACACGGGGAGAAGCAGTTCCACTGTTTTAAGGACATTTGGTAGAAGCTGTGCTGCCACTTGGTCCCAGCAGACCCCAGAGAATAATCACATTCGCTAGTGATGGAACAAGGACGTTAAGAGTGAAGTCTGGTGCGAGATGTGTGTTGCGATTTTCCATAAACCCTGAAACGCTGCTGCTACAAGATCGTACGAACCTTTTCTGGGGCGGGCTCACACCCAGCTGCAATCTGTGGGCATCAGCAGCAGCGCGATCTCGCGAACATTCCTGGGGGCGGGCCAGCACCTGGCCATTTCTCAGAAAGACCCTCTTCCAGAGGCCTGAGAGGATCAAAGCTACAGTCCTTCAGAAGTGAGGGGTTGGAAAACACAGCCATATTAGAGATAAAACTCAGAAGGGAGGTGCCGCCTGGCAACCTGACGGCTTGGTCACAGACAGTGTAGAAACAGGGAGTGGATGGAAACTGAAGACAAAGGAGGGGTGTTTGATTACCAATGGTGAGAGCACAGAGTTCTGATACTACTGGGTAACGCCATTTCACCTCTCTCGTGCATGCGCATAAACGCCTACACACACCACAGCAATCCACCCCAGTAAGCTAAGCAGCTCCATCTAGTGGAGAATGGAGCCATTACACTAAACCTCACCCAACTGGGCCAACAGCGCTCTTGACAACACAAATCTCCTGCCTGCTTAGCTTAAGAACTATGAAGTGCTTCACAGCTTGACTTTTATGGGAAACCAGATGTAATTTCAACCTTACTTCATATTGTTCACTGGTCCTTTTATTCAGTTTTTTTTTCTTTTTCTTTTCTCATTCTTGAATACAGAAAGAGAAAAAATTTATTTTTATTTTCCATTTTTATTAAAAAGATAATTTTTTCTACTATATATTTTACTTTTTTGTAAATTTTAAAAAATCTATTTTACTTTTATCATTTTATTTTATTCTATTTTATTGTATTCATTTTTTCAAATTTTCAAACACTTTCCTTTTTTCTTTTCTTATCTTTCCATTTTTTCTCTAATCTCTCTCAAGCTTCTTTGAACAACCAGGCCAAAACACACCAACGACCTAGCATTGTTTATTTGATTTCTTTGTGTTGTTTTTAATTTTTTAAATTTAAGTGTTTTTTTTTTGTTTTACTTTATTAATTTCTGTTCTTCCTTCAAAATGACGAAATGAAGGAACTCACCCCAAAAGAAAGAACAGGAAGAAATGACAGCCAGGGACTTAATCAACACAGATACAGGCAAGATGTCTGAACCAGAATTTAGAATTACGATAATAAGAATACTAGTTGGGGTCAAAAACAGATTAGAATCCCTTTCTGCAGAGATAAAAGAAGTAAAAGCTAGTCAGGATGAAATAAATAATTCTATAACTGAGCTGCAATCTTGAATGTATGCCATGGCGGGAAGGAAGGATGAGGCAGAGTGGGAAATCAGTAATATAGAGGACAAATTTATGGAGAATAATGAAGCAGAAAAAAAACAGGGAGACTAAGGAAAAAGAGCACAAAATAAAAATTAAAGAACTCAGTGACTCATTAAAAAAAGGAATAACATCTGAATCATAGGGGTCCCAGAAAATGAAGAGAGAGAAAAAGGGGTAGAAAATTTATCTGAGCAAATCATAGTGGAGAAGTTTCCTAACCTGGGGAAAGACACAGACATCAAAATCCAGGAAGTACAGAGGAAGTACTCCCATTAGATTCAACAAAAACCAACTATCAACAAGGCATATCATAGTCAAATGCACAAAATACTCAGGCAAGGAAAGAATCACGAACACAGCAAGGGAAAAAAAGTCCTTAACCTACAAGGGAAGACAGATCAGGTTTGCAGCAGACCTATCCACAGAAACTTGGCAGGCCAGAAAGGAGTGGTAGGATATATTCAATGTGCTGAATTGGAAAAATACGCAGCCAAGAATTCTTTATCCCACAAGGCTGTCATTCAAAATAGGAGAGAAAAAAAGTTTCCCAGACAAACAAAACTTAAAGAAGTTTGTGACCACTAAATGAGCACTGCAAGAAATTTTAAGGGGGACTCTCTCTGAAGGGAGAAAAGACAGGGAAACAAAACAAAACAAAACAAAACAAAACAAAACAAAACAAAACAAAAACAAACAGACCAAAAGCAACAAAAACTAGAAAGGATCAGAGAACACCACCAGAAACTCCAACTCTACAGGTGACATAATGGCAATAAATTCATATCTTTCAGTACTCACTCTAAATGTCAGTCTAAACGCTCCAATCAAAAGACACAGGGTAACAGAATGGATAAGAAAACAAGATCTATCTATATGCTCTTTACAAGAGACCCATTTTAGACCTAAGGATACCTTCACATTGGAAACAGGAGGATGGAGAATCATCTATCATGCTAATGGTCACCAAAAGAAAGCTAGATTAGATTAGTCATACTTGTATCAGACAATATAGATTTTAAAATAATGACTATAACAAGGATGAAGCAGGGTACTATATTATAATTAAGGGATGTATCCACCAAGAAGACCTAACAACTGTAAACATTTATGCTCCAAACATGGAAGCACCCAAATACATAAATCATTTAATCACAAACATAAAGAAACTCATTGGTAGTAACGCCATAATAGTAGGGGACTTCAACATGCCACTTACAGCAATGGACAGATCATCTAAACAGATAATCAAGGAAACAATGGCTTTGAATGACACAGTGGACTTCTCAAAGTCAACACCCAAAAAACAAATACTCCAGTGAAGAAATGGACAAAAGACATGAATAGACACTTCTCCAAAGAAGACATCCAGATGGCCAACTGACACACAAAAAAATGCTCAACATCACTCATCATCAGGGAAATACAAGTCAAAACCACAATGAGATACCACCTTACACCTGTCAGAATGGCTAACATGAACAACTCAGGCAACAACAGATGTTGGTGAGGATGCGGAGAAAGAGGATCTCTTTTGCATTGTTGGTGGGAATGCAGACTGGTGCAGCCACTCTGGAAAATAGTATGGAGGTTCCTCAAACAATTAAAAATAGAACTACCCTATGACCCAGCAATTGCACTACTAGGTATTTATCCAAGGGATACAGGTGTGCTGTCTTAAAGGTGCACATGCACCCCAATGTTTATAGCAGTGCTATTAACACTAGCCAAAGTATGAAAGAGCCCAAATGTCCATCGACGGATGAATGGATAAAGGAAAGTGGTATATATGTATACATATACATATACATATATATATATATACACACATATACATATACATACATATATACATATATATGTATATATGTATATATAAAATACATATATATATGTATATATGTATATATAAAATACACACACAATGGAGTATTACTCGACAATCAGAAAGAATAAAATCTTGCCATTTGCAACAATGTGGATGGAACTGGAGGATATTATTATGCTACGCAAAATTAGTCAGAGAAAGACAAGTATCATATGACTTCACTCATATGAGGAGTTTAAGATGAACATAAGGCAAGGGAAGCAAAAATAATATAAAATCAGGGAGAGGGGATGGCCTAAATGGGTAAGGGGCATTAAGGAATCTGCTCCTGAAATCATTATTGTACCATATGCTAACTTGGATGTAAATTAAACAATAAATAAATTTTAAAAAGATTTTTTTTTTAAAAAGATTTTTTTAAATGTTTTTAAATTAAATTTAAAAACTAAAAGTGATGATGTTCATTTCCAAGAATGTGAAAACATGATTTAGAAATCACTGTATTCTAGGGGTGTCTGGCTGGCTCTATTGCAAAAGCATGCAACTTTTGATCTTAGGATCATGAGTTTGAGCCCCATGTTTGGTGTAGAGATTAGTCAAATAAATAAATATATACATACATAAATATTTAAAAAGAGAGAAATCACCATATTCTACATAAAACATCTTTTGGCCTAAGTCAGTGTTTCTGAAAATTTTTTTTCATTATAGGCTTCTCACCCCAACAAGGAGAAACTCTAGATTTAAATTCTCCCTAGTGAGAGAAATAGGAATAATATTTTGTTGAGTACTGTTGAGCTTTGGAGGTACACAGACCACTCTAATGTCTAAGATTGTTTTTGTCCCTTATGACAGAATTTTAGAGTTTATGGCCTAAGCCCATTAACAGAGCGAACTTCAAGACTGCAACCAAACAGGGAGCACTAATGGCCATAGTATCATACTTGGATGTGTCTCATAAGACAGACTCTCAGTGTGCTTCTCACATGCATCTTGGCCAGCTAGGGGTGTGCTTTGGGTTTTTCTTCATGGGACAAGAGATGCCCTCTCATACTTTCAGAGATAAAAGAACATTTTTAAAGTATTTTATTTTTAATTTCCATGTATTTTTGAGAGAGAAGAGCAGGAGGCAGGAGCAGGGGAGGGGCAGAGAGAGAGGGGGCCAGAGGATCCAAAGTGGGCTCTGCACTGACAGCAGAGAGCTTGATGCAGGGCTCAAATTCACAAACCTCAAGATCATGACCTGAGCCAAAGTTGGATGCTTAACCAACTGAGCAACCCAGAAAATACTTTAAACATCAAATCTAATGTTTACTTTATAAAAAGTAACAAATCTTGAAAAGAGATATTATCTGATAATTTACCTTGCCTAGTAGTTCCTAGTGTTCCTTCTCTGAAAGGCTGCCTGCCTCCCTCTTTGTTGCTAGACATACTAAGTGTACTTTAAAATAGACATTTTTTGGCACCTTAGTGGCTGAGTCAGTTGAGTGTCTGTCTTCCATTCAGGTCATGATCTCATGGTTCATGAGTTCGAGCCCCGCATCAGGCTCTGTGTGGACAGCTCAGAGCCTGGAGCCTACCTCAGATTCTGTGTCTCCCTCTCACTCTGCCCTCTATGCCTCGTGCTCTCTCTCAAAAATATATAAAGATTAAAAAAAATTAAAATAGACATTTGTTTTTATCTACTTCCAGAAAGGCTATGATAGGTATTTCTCCTAATGAACACAATAATTTACCTTCATCACAGCACTGTTACAAGGATTAAATTATTTAACATGTAAAATTGCCTAGCACAATAAGCTTTCTGGCATAAAACACACAGCCATAAATTAATTATGAAAGAAACAATGTGTAACAATCTGAAAAAACAAAGAGGTTATTGTGAAAGCGATTGGAGTGATTGTTGACATTAACTACAATACTGTTATGCATCTAAAAAATTAACAATAATTCTTTAACACAATCAATTATTCAAATATGTGTTCAGATTTCTGAGTTTCATAAAATGTTTTGGCCACTGGTTCGTTTGAATCAAGTTCCATACAAAATTCCCATGCTGCATTTATTTACTGGATATATTTCCTAAATCTCTTTAAATTTTAGGTTCCCTTTGCTTTCTTTCCTTACCATGTATCTGTTGAGGAATCTGTGTCACTTGTCCTATAGAGTTTCCCACACTATGGATTTCACTGGCTGCCTTCCTCTGGTGGTGTTAACATGTGCCTGTACCCCTCTATTTCTTGTAAACTTGGTGCTAGGATTGGGAGGCTCTCAGATTCAGGATTGATGGTTTGGGCAAGAATGCTTCATAGACGTTGTCACTGACTTCCACTACATGTGTCAGAAGAGTTATAATGTCTGGTAGTCTCAGTGGTGATGCTGATCAGTGTGTTCAGATACTGTCAGCCTATTCATTATGATCTGTTCACTAAAGTTTCCAACAGCCTTTCATCTCATGCCATCCTCCTCCTTACAGCTCTTCTTAGACTTTAGTGTTGGGAAAGCTAAAAATATATTTCTCAAAGTCCTTTGCAGCTAGAGTTATGGATATAATTTAAATTCCACCAACTGGAGGCACTTGTGTACAGTGAAGAATCTAGAATGCAGAGGGGAGGACAAGGTTATGAGGAATCCTTCTTAATGGGGCATATTATCATGAAGGTGACGTGACTGTGGAAACCAGTAAGGGTGGCTTCCACATTCAGCAATGTGGCTTCCTGATCATGACATGAGCAGCAGTCCTTTGCCAGCCCAGTTCTAAAGCATGGATTTGTGACTCGCTCCTGAAGCTCAGTTTACAATCCTGCTATTTGTAATATAACATGCAGTAAATAATCCCTTTCGGCTTAAATTACTTAAGGGTGGATTTTGTTCTCTGCAGTGAATCCTGAGCAATGCACCTCCTCTACGAAAAGGTATTGTCAGAAATTGTCAAACAACTGCCTCTCTGATTAAAAAAAAAAAAAAAAAAAAAAAAAAAAGTATATCTAGTTAACTTGCTAACAATTTCCTGAGTGTGTAAAATAGATATTCTAGGAAGATGAACATTTATTTTTGAAATTCCAGTATAATTAACTTATAGTGTTATATTAGTTTCAGGTACACAACATAGTGATTCAGCAATTCTATACATTACTCCCTGCTCATCATGATACATGTACTCTTAATCCCCCTCACCTATTTCACCCATGCCCATCACCATGGTCCCCTCTGGTAACCACCAGTTTGTTCTCTATATTTAAGAATCTGTGTTTTTGTCTATTTTTTGTTCATTTGTTTTGTTTCTTAAATTCCACATACGAGTGAAATCATATGGTAAATTTTCTCTCTCTGACTGACTTATTTCAACTTAGTATTATATCCTCTAGATACATCCATGTTGTTGCAAATGGCAAGATTTCATTTTTTATGACTGAGTAATATTCCATTGTATATATATTCCATATATCCCCCCCCTTTTTTTTTAATGTTTACTTATTTTTGAGAAAGAGAGAGCAAGCAGGGGAGGGCGGAGAGAGAGAAAATCCCAAGCAGGCTCTGCACTGACAATACGAAGCCTGACACAGGGCTTGAACTCACAAACTATGAGATTGTGACCAGAACTCAGACACTGAACTGACTGAGCCACCCAGCTGCCTGCCACATATCCTTTATCCATTCATGTATCGATGGATACTTGGGTTCCTTCCATAGTTTGGCTATTGTAAATGATGCTGCAATAAACACAGGGGTGCATATATATTTTGAATTAGTGTTTTCATATTCTTTGGGTAACTACCAGAATTGGACCATTAGGTAATTAAACAAATATTTTCTGAGGAACTTCCATACTGTTTTCCAGTTTCCAGTTTGCATTTTCTTCCACCAATGGCGCATGAAATTTCCTTTTTCTCCACATCCTCAGCAACATTTGTTTCTGGTGTTTTTAATTTTAGCCATTCTGACAAGCATGAGGTGTGTATCTCATTGTGGTATCTCACTTCTTTAAATAAGAAAATCATACAGCTATTTCATATTCCCATTGTATAAACTTTCTTTTAAAAACCCAGAAGTGCTTTTTAAACATTTAGAAATTAATCATGTTAAGAAAATTTAATCCATATCCATTTATGAAGACAATTTTACTAAAAAATGCTTAAATGTCTAAAAATTTAAATTCAATAAAGTCAACTACAATGTATAAGTCTTTGGAGTTTAGCAAAGAGATTTCTATTCAACTTTATATAATGTTCCAACACAGATAAGTTGAAAAGAATTCTACAGCGACCCATATACCTGTCACCTGGATTCTACAATTAACATTGGTATTTTGCTTGATCACATATCTACCCATCTATGCATCCTTCTATTCATACATTAATTCATCTTATTTTTTGATACATTACAAAATAAGTTGCAAACATGAGTACATTTCACACCTAAACACTTAAGCACAGCAGGTTTTGTTTTGTTTTGTTTTGTTTTGTTTTGTTTTTTAGCTATAGTATTTGGCCACTGGAGGGCTTCCAAATACCATAAAATGCCCTAGAAAGTTAATCTATAGCATCCTACAGTGTCAGAAGGTTTACAGAAGGGGTTGCATGGAGTATAAATGGCATCAGTTAGAGTGAGGGACTCAATCCAAAATCTAGCAAGAGATTGCAGCACCTTTCATCTTTACTCTCCTCTTTTTACAGCTACTTTCATTATAAAAGAGAAAATATAAAACCAAATGATTTGTGCTGTTGAGGTAGCCAATTCTTTAGCTCAGAATCTCAGAAAACTGGATGGAAACAAGATGTTACATTTGCAGAAATGAGCTGGTATCATGGACTCCAATTAACTGGTTGATTGATACTCTCTACAAAAGCAGGGGCGCTGTTTGTTTTCATCACTCATACCAGCTTGTAGAACATAGCCCCGCACATGCTAAGGCTCAATGAACAATTACTGCAGCAATGAGTGAATGCAAGTGCTTGATTCCAAATATAATCTTCACATGTTTAATGTCATTACTAACCAAAGAAGTTGTGCTGCTTCTTTTTTAAATGACAATAAGCCTTAACATAAAACTAACAGCATAGGTTGGTTATCCTACCACTGGGACTGCAACTATAGATATAACCATGTTTTCCACACATGCTTCAGTAATTCAGCATAAACCCACATTGCATCCCCCCAGAGCGCAGGTGGCTCTGCTGTGGCAGGTGCTGTAGAAGCCTAAAGCTGGGGCAGAAGCAGGGCTGTCGGGGCCACAGGAAAGCTGCCCACAATTGAGGGCAGAGCAGGGACCACTTTGCCCTGGGGCTTCCCAGAAATAAATGTTAAGTTTTGAAATGGGACTGATGTCTTCTGTGAATCAGTAGAGGCAAGAGTCGGTGGAATTCAAATCATTACTGTCAATGTTACTTCCCTTTTGTACCTTTACACCCATCATGGGGCCTGAACTCACGACCCTAAGATCAAGAGTCACATGCTCTCCTAACTGAGCCAGCCAGGTACCCCTACACTACCATTTTTAAATTACTTTTTCAATGTGATAATTTTCTTTGCTACTTCCTTGGCCTTTGAAAGGGCATTTCCATATTCAGTACAACTTCATCAAGTTAGCACACATCTATCTCAACAGCTACTATGGGATTTTTTTTAAACAATGTTTTTGTCTCTACAGGAGAATGAGAGGCAAAGTGTTTTCTGACTGTGACTATAGAGAACAACACAAATAATAATTTTAAATCCATCAGTTTTCCTGTTAGGGATCATGAATGGGAATCAAAAGATAGGGACAATTGTGAAATTTAAAAACCATAAAATCACCTTGTATTTTGTGATAAAAAGGCAAGAGAAATGTAGTTTAAATTAAATCTCCTTACAGCTTGCAGTCCACAGACAGACACCTGAAACGGACAGAGTGTGACCATCCCCAAGGAACTCATGGCTGTCTTACTGCCATTAGTGTTTTTTTTCAGAGACTATAAGTATCTGTATCTTAACAGCAGTTAGCCCCTCAAGGTCCTGAAAGCCTTGCTTCCAAATTCCTTAGAGACTTACACTATCCCTAACCGTCACTAATTAAAAAGTATAAAACCAGTCACTCCTCACAATCCCAGTGCAGCTCTTTCTGCCCATGGTCCTGCCCGTGCTATAATAAAACCACCTTTTTGCACCAAAAACTTCTCGAGAATTCTTTCTTAGCCATTTGCTCATGAGCCCTACCTCACAATTTCATAATTTTATACTCAAAATAGGTATTTGAAGAAATTTTAGGACATAAACGGTAAAAGGTTAGAGATGTAAGCAATCTCTTGCCCTAGCTAGTGCTGCCTTCTCATTAAAGAAATGTAAGATGTGTAGGCTCCCAAAGACTTTCAAATGGCCCAGAGATGCCTTTGTTAAAGTATACTTGGAGAAAATACACTTTTCCAGTGGAGCCGCGTGAGGCTCCCTGCCACATGGTGGGATGAGATACACTCCCAGCACTGAATCCTGGCAGAAGGTGGTTGACTGAGACCAAATATTCACTTGTTCTTTCTCAGAACACTACTTCTCTATGTCAAAGTTTCCACCAGTCATGGGTACATCCCTCCAAATAAAAACATGCAGTGAATGACATTTTCATAATGGCAATTTTATCCAATTAAATTAAATGTCTTTTTTTTTTTCCTGTAATGACTTTTCTATTTATTTTGGTGTTAAGATGTCCTTTTATGAGTAGTGGTGATGAACAAAAGGTTTTTCTTTTCCCATGGTATTTACCTTGGCCAAACTAAAAGTAAAAAACTCCAAACTGGGGCGCCTGGGTGGCTCAGTCTGTTAAGCATCTGACTTTGGTTCAGGTCATGATGTCACGGTTTGTGAATTTGATTGAGTCCCACGTCAGGCTCTGTGCTGACAGCTTGGAGCCTTGAGCCTGCTTCAGATTCTCTGTCTCCCTCTCTGTCTGCCCCTACACCACTTTTATACGTACCCTCTTTTTCTCTCTCAAAAATAAATAAAACATTAAAAAAAAAACCCCAAAAAACTCCAAGCTAGTCTCCAAAGACATTTTTGAAATTTTACTATACATAAAAGTCTAATGCCTAGAAAGCCTAAAATGTCTCTCCCGAATTAAGATTCTATAATGCAAAATATAAATAAAATAATCAACAATTCTAGGAATTCATTTTTCCTATGCAGGTACTGGGCATGAAACGAAACAAATAGAAAACTATTGATTGGTAGAGCAGGAATTCCCTGTTTTCAGCCACCCCAAGCATCCCAAATTCTCTCACAGGATATAATTAAATTAACTGATAGAAGACAGCTTCTAGGGGTGCCTGGGTCACTAGTTGGTTAAGAGTTGGACTCTTGGTTTTGGCTCAGGTCACGATCTCACAGTTCATGAGTTTGAGTCCCGTGGGTTGAGCCCCATGTGGGGCTATGCACTGACAGCATGGAGCCTGCCCTGGGATTTTCTCTCTTTTCTCTCTCGGCCCCTCCCCTGCTGGTGCTTGTGCTTTCTCTCACTCTCTCTCAAAACAAATAAATAAACATTAAAAAAAAAATTTTATTTTTGAGAGAGAGAGAGACAGAGTGTGAGCAGGGGAAGAGCAGAGAGAGAGGAACACACAGATTCCGAAGCAGGCTCCAGGCTCTGAGCTGTCAGCACACAGCCTGACACAGGGCTTGAACCCACGAACTGCGAGATCATGACCTGAGCCAAAGTTGGATGCTTAACTGACTGAGTCACCCAGGTGCCCAATAAATGAACATTTTTTTAAGACAGTTCTAAAGCCAACTGCCTATGATTAATTCCTAGTTCTGCCATTCACTAGCTGCTTTATCTTGGTCAAATTACTTAACTCACGCTGTGTCTCAATTTCCTTATTCACAGAATGGGGATAATAATAGTGACTAGATCATAGGTCTGTGGTCAGGATTAAATCGGATAATCCACATAAGGAGCTAAATACACTGAGTGATGCATAAGTGCAAATTTACTGTTAGCCATATTAGCTAATGTCTAAGCTAAGGTGCTATAACAAAGATCCCAAAATACATTGTTTTAAATAAGATATGTTTATTTCTCCCTCTTCTACAGTGTGGCATAGGAAAACAGACTACTCCATGAATTTATCCAAGGATCCAGTTGACAATGTGTCTCTACTAGCCTCAGTATATGGATTCTATTTAACATCAGAGTAAAAAGCAACTGCTTCAGTTGTCTTTTCTTCTTTGAGTAAGCTCCAGGTCCAATGTGGGGCTGGACCTGGCGGCCCTGAGATCAAGTCACATGCTCTTCTGACTGAGCCAGCCAGGGGCCCCTCAGTTGTCTTCATCCACATGGGCTGAGGTAGCTCACCAGTACCATGTCTGCAATCTAGCCCATGAGTAAGGAAAAAAAAAAATGTGTTAAGAGTGAGCATTTCAGTTTTAAGAATGCCGAAGCAGAAACTACACCTATCATTTCTATTCATATTTATCAGTCAAAACCTAGTTTACATGGCCACATTGAGTTGCAAGGGAAGCTGGGAAATGTCCCTGGCTAGGCAGCCAGGTGCTCACCTCTCATCCAGTGTACAGTGGGGAGGGTGTCATAAGAATGGATACTCAGAGATCTTAATAGTCTCCCACATTACATATTCTTTCTTCTTTTATTGTGGCAAAATATCCATTTTAACCATTCTTTTTTTTTTTTTTAATTTTTTTTTCAACATTTTTATTTATTTTTGGGACAGAGAGAGACAGAGCATGAACGGGGGAGGGGCAGAGAGAGAGGGAGACACAGAATCGGAAACAGGCTCCAGGCTCTGAGCCATCAGCCCAGAGCCCGACGCGGGGCTCAAACTCACGGACCGTGAGATAGTGACCTGGCTGAAGTCGGACGCTTAACCGACTGCGTCACCCAGGCGCCCCTTAACCATTCTTAAGTGTACAGTTCAGTGACATCAAGTACATTCACACGATTGTGCAGCCATCACTACCATCCATCTCCCAAACTTTTTCATCACCTGACCTAAAACTCTTTACCTATTAAACAATAACTGCCTATTACCCTTTCCCTGGAGCCCCTGATAACTACCATTCTATTTTCACCTGTGTGAATTTGACTAATCTAGTCACTTTATACAAATGATATTACACAGGGGCACCTGGGTTGCTCAGTTGGTTAAATGTCTGACTTCGGCATAGGTCGTGATTTTGCCATTCGTGAGTTCAAACCCCACATTGGGCTCTGTGCTGACAGCTCAGAGCCTAGAGCCTGCTTCAGATTCTGTGTCTCCTTCTCTCTCTCTGCCCCTCTCCCACTCACGCTCTGCCTCTGTCTCTCTCTGTCTCAAAAATAAATAAATATTAAAAATAAATAAATAAATGATATCACACAATATGTGTTCTTTGAGTCTGGCTTGTTTTACTTAGTATAAAGTTTCCAAGGTTTATCCATGTTGTAGCATGTATCAGGACTTCACTCTCTTTTAAGGCCAGTAATACCACATTGCATGGATTTACCACATTTTGTTCATCCATTACTTACGAATGGGAATTTATGCTATTTCCTCCTTTTGGCTATTGTTACATTTCATATTCTGAATAATTACCTGAATTATTTTTTAAATTATAATTTACTACTTGTAGGAGGATCTTATATACAAGCCACAAAATCAAACAAGGATTGACTCTGAGGTTCACATCCCACCATCCCCAAATAAATGGACTGTGCTAATAAAATTATTGTAAAATCTGCCAGTAATTAATCTTTATGCAATATCAGTGCAAGTCATTTGAGTGCTCTCAATTTCATAATTTGTAGAATAAGGATACCAGAAGTAAAAGCAACAAAAGCAAAAATAAACAAATAAGACTACATCAAACTAAAAAAAGCTTCTGCACAACAAAGGAAACTATCAACAAAATGAAAAGGCAATATACTGAATGCAAGAACATATTTGCAAATCAGATATCTCTTAAGAGGCCAATATCCAAAATATATAAAGAACTCATACAACTCAATAGCAAAATAACAACCATATTAAAAATGGGCAGAAGGGGCACCTGGGTGGCTCAGTCGGTCAAGCAGCCGACTTCAGCTCAGGTCATGATCTCGCGGTCCATGAGTTCGAGCCCCGCGTTGGGCTCTGTGCCGACATCTCAGAGCCTGGAGCCTGTTTCAGATTCTGTGTCTCCCTCTCTCTCTGACCCTCCCCCGTTCATTCTCTGTCTCTGTCTCAAAAATAAAATAAAAAATGTTAAAAAAAAATGGGCAGAAAATCTGAAAAGACCTTTTTCCAAAAACATACAGATGGCCAACAGGTACATAGAAAGATGTTCAACATCAGTAATCACCAAGGAAATGTAAGTCAAAATCACAGTGAGATATCACTTCACACACGTTAGAATGACTATTATCAAAAAGACTAGAAATAACAAGTGTTGGCAAGAATGTGGAGTAAAGGAAACCCTCGTGCACTATTGGCAGAAATAAAAATTGGTGCAGCTACCATGGACAACAGCTTCCTCCAAAAATTAAAAATGAAACTACCATATGATCCAGCATTCCACTTCTAGGTATTTACCCAAAGAAAACAAAAACATTAATTTTAAAAGATATATGCACCCCTATGTTTACTGCAGCATCATTTGCAATATCCAAGATATGGAAACAACTTAAGTTTCAATCAGTGGATGAATAAAGAATATGTGATATATCTACAGTAAAACCTTGGCTTATGAGTAACTTGTTCTGTCAATGTTCCTCAAGATGAGCAAATATTTCTAATAAATTTTGATAATTTATTATAAATCACTGATAAATGAGTGATGTCTTGCAATACAAGCAGTATGTGACACAGAATATCACATGATCACAACTAAGTCAGTGGTTCTTGAAATTGATATATGAGTGCTTTGAATTACGCTCAAAAATCAAGGTTTTACTGTATATGTATAC
Organism: Prionailurus bengalensis; assembly: GCF_016509475.1. Classification (NCBI taxonomy): domain Eukaryota; kingdom Metazoa; phylum Chordata; class Mammalia; order Carnivora; family Felidae; genus Prionailurus; species Prionailurus bengalensis. The sequence continues at coordinate 81,452,373 of NC_057348.1, forward strand.
ACACAACACACACACACACACACACACACACATATGCATACAATGGAATATTGTTTGGCCATGGAAAGGAATGAAATCTTACCATTTGTGACAAAATGAATGGATGGACCTTGAGGACAATATGCTAAATGAAATGAATCAGACAAACGCTGTATAATCTCTCCTATATGTGGAATCTAATATATATATTAGATATGTGTTATATATATATCATAGACACAGAGAACTGATTGGTGGTTGCCAGAGGCGGAGGTGAGAGGGTGGGGGAAATGGGAGAATTGCTTTTGTTTTTTGTTTTACTTTACATAAACTGAAATTAAAAAAAAGAACAATAGGGGCACCTGGCTGGGTCAATTGGAAGTGCATGCTACTCTCAATTTGGGGTCATGAGTTCAAGTTCCATGTTGGGTACAGAGATTACTTAAATAAGTATAATTGTTAAAAAAAAAAAACAACACTAAAGGTATCTATCTTACATGCTATTTATAACACATAAAATTAATCTAGAATAGTAAGTGCTATATAAACATCATTTTTTTAAATTATCAATTTGTCAGAACAGTATTTTGGGTACAACGGACAATGCTGGTTGGAGTATCTATTTTCCTCTTCCTCCTAACAGATCCTTTGTCCAGGTACCTATCCCTTGCCCTTGTAGCCTATGAGACTTACAGATGCTACTAGTCAAATTCCTAGCTCCAGGGATGGGCTCTAAATGGACTAACGCCACTATATTCATTTATTCCTTCCTGCTAAGAATAGGCAAATAATCCAATACTTGTCAATTCGATTCCAGAAGAGGTTTGCTGGAAACTTCTGGAAAAAATCCTCCTTATTTTTAAAGATAGTGATTGAAAACCAGTCTTTCTTGCTAGACATGAGCCATGTTAAGATTTGCCTGCTAATGCTAAGGACTTGCAGTGGCATGATGGGGTAATCTGCTGGAAATGGAATCATCAAGAAGAGTGACTCATTGTACCCTTCAAAGAATTTGTAATTTAAAGGGTCTGCTAAATTGGATATTGACATGTGAACACAGAGGAAATAGAAGGTCCCAGGGAAGGGTAGGGTGCAAACAGCAAGACTGAATGCACAGCTGATGGGAAGGGGTGGGTGTGTTAATTTGGTAGGGCTGCTATACAAAGTACCACAGACTGGGTGGCTTACAAAACCAGAAATCTATTTTCTTACAGTTCTGGAGGCTAGAAGTCCAAATTCAAGGTGTTGGCAGGGTTGGATTCTTCTGAGGCCCCTCTCCTTGGCTTGTGGATGGCCGTCTTTATGTTCACATGGTGTTCTCCCTGTGTGTCTGTCCAAATTTCCTCTAAGGGCACCGGTCATATTTTACTAGGGTCTACAATAATGACTTCATTTTCAACTCAATCACCTCTCTAAAGACTCTATCCCCTAGTCACATTCTGTGGTGCTGGGGATTAGGTAGGACTTCAACATCTGAGTTTTTGAGGGGAAATAATTCAGCCCATAACTGGGGTTAGAGAAAGTGGGAATATTTGAAGAAGAAGGGGGGAGAGGAAAATGGTAATTTGTAGAAGGAAAGATTCTGAGCTGTTCCTAAGGGAAAGGGTAAGGAGGAAATATGAAGGAGGTACAATGGGCTTCAGGAGAATTGCTTTAGGCACTGCCCCAGAAATTAATACACTCTTAAGCCCCTTCTATTACAGGCTTATGTTCTTCAGAATTCTAAAGATAAGAATGTTCTTTGGATTATTAGCAAATAGATGTTTTGGTTTTATATTTATGTCTGAACTTCATAAGTTTCCATTTAAAGCCAGGAAATAAACTCATATATGTTATATATGTTAATTTTTTTGAATCAAAGAAATTAGCTTTGGGAATATAGGGATAAGCATACCAAGTAATGAATGTGTTCATGAGTAGCTACTGGTCATTAGCTAATGCCTAGTCCTTAATCAGGAGTTCAAGTTCTGTTGAATGCAATGGGATCATATCTAACACAGCAGGGGTACTCAGAAAAAGCTTCATTAACACATGCAATATAAAGTGGCAGAATAAAGCAGAAGTATATTTCAAGGAAGAGGTATGATATGAGCATAATAAAAAGAAGAGTCTGACTTATTAACAATTCACACTTAAAGAGATGTGTAGGGGTCCAATATTGAGCCTGAGCTCTGTACACTCTAAGATTAAGCCATGGAAGTTCTATCTGGAGCACTGTGGAGCCAATTTACCTGAGGATATATTTACATTAAGGACTAAAAAGGCTTTTAGGGTTCAAAGCTCATGCATTTGGGGGCTCCTGGGTGGCTCAGTCAGTTGGGCGTCCAACTCCAACTCAGGTCATGATCTCAGTTTGTGAGTTCAAGCCCGGTGTCAGGCTCTGTGCTGACAGCTCAGAGCCTGGAGCCTGCCTCAGATTCTGTGTCTCCCTTTCTCTCTGCCCCTCCCCACTCACACTCTGTCTCTCTCTGCTTGTCTCTCTCTCAAAAATAAACACTAAAAAAAAAAAAAGCACATGCATTTGGTTTAAGGCAACATCAAGAACTGTAAGCAATCTTTTTCTGTAAGAGATTTTACCCTGATTGCAAACCAAAAAGTTAGCCTGCCACATGGATATTGGTACAAGATATAAGACTCTTGATTTAGAGAGAAAGGAGGGTTTACTACAGCAATAGCACTATCCAGAATATCAGCTTTTGAGGTGGGGGAGGAGGACACTAGTTTTGAGTCCCAATTCCCTGCACACGCAGGGGCTTGCATTAGAGGAGAGGAACCTTCAGCCTAGGGAATCTGAACCTTTTATAATGGACAGTAAAAGCTTGTTTGTTCTTTGCTCCAGGTGATACCATTTCTGTCTTCTCAGGCTGTTTGCTATACAAACATCTTGAAGAGACAGCCCAGAACAAGGGGCAGTCAATGCTTCATCCACCTTATGTGCAGAAATGCAAACTTCATGAAGAATTATCTCCAAAAAACTGGCCTAGTGTCTGAGTGAAATGAGATGTTCTTCGAGAGTCATGCCAGGGTTCTAATACAAGAGGGCTCTGATAGAAGAAGAAAAACTAAAGGGACCATTTCCCTAAAATCTTGTTGAATCATTGAGAGTGCAAGGAATTCTTGGCACGGATATAGTTACTTTGACAGAACTGATGAACTTGACTTTGGTACCAAGAGAAGGCATTACCGCATCTATACAAATATTACCGCAGTAGCCTGAAGAGCAGAGGAAGAGAATAGAAGACACTACCTAGTAACCCAAATGATGTGTTCCTAGATGCTTGTGGTATTCCAATAGTAGCCTGGATTTTAAGTCTCTAAGAAATTTAAAATTATAGGGGTGCCTGAGTGGCTCAGTCAGTTAAGCATCAGATTCTTCATTTCTTCTCAGGTCATGATCTCACATTTGGTGAGGTCAAGACATAAGCCAGGCTCTTCAGGGGGTGTTTGGGATTCTCTCTCTCCCTCTCTCTCTGCCCCACCCCCACTTATGCTATCTCTCAAAATAGAAAACATTAAACATTTTTTAATTATAAAGTTTTGTCAACATGTAGTGATTTCTGAACTATCCCAAAGACCATGAGAGTATTAAGGAGCATAGCATTGTTTAAGAAAAAATTTTTTTTCTTACTGTTTACATTTGAGAGAGAAAGAGTACAAGTGGGGGACAGCCAGAGAGCGAGAGGGAGACACAGAACCTGAATGAAACAGGCTCCAGGCTCTGAGCTGTCAGCACAGAGCATGACGCAGGGCTTGAACTCATGAACCGTAAGATGATGACCTAAACTGAAGTCAGATGCTCAACCACTGACTTAACAATTCAAAACTTTGGTGCCTTATTATGGGTAAATTCTTTGTGACCACTTCCTATCATGACACACCCAGGCACCCTGCATAGCATTGTTTCTTAATCATTATGCCACATTAACACAAAGGATGGATGATATTTATCTATGTGACATACTTCCATGGATGCATTCAGATTTCAAAAAAAAAAAAAAGCTAAAAAAAAAAACCAAACCCAGAACAATTTTGCATATAAATGAAGAAAACCGTACTACAAAATACTTTGTTAAATGTTCATCTAATAATGTTACAAATACAGTAACAATAAAATTGGTCAAGTAAGGGTCAACAAGATACAGCTTATATCTTTTTTAAGATATCATGATTCTCCCCTAACCTCTACTCTATATTGACATTAATAAAACAAGTTCACACTATTGAAAACCATATAAATTAACCTTATTTTTATTGCTAAAATAAAAACATGTAATTGGTAGATTCCCCCCCACCCTCGTTACTAATGTAAGGAGGATTTTTATATTATTACTTTGAGAGCTCTCATTTGGCCATCATAGCTATTAGGTGTCAACTAATAATAATGCTCATAGACATTTTATTTTTGTGTAGTATAGATGCTGATGCATTCATTTGTAATTTCCTCTTCTATCTAGTCATAGGCAAAAATTTGAAAAGTCAACTCAAAAAACATGAAAATAATTCAAAATGGCCACAAAGGTAGGCTGTGGATTATGTATAACTCCCTGCAGGTCAGCTGTAATTTTACCCTTCTCTCTCAGGAAATCATATCAGATCAAAGTGATATTTATGTCACTCATAAATGTGTGTGTGTATGTGTGTGCACACATACATGTATATACATAAATAATTCAAAACTGTGGTGCCTTATTATGGGTAAATTCTTTGTGATCACTTCATATCAAAACATGATACACAAATGTGTTCTCTCACTGAGGTTGCAAAAAAACAAAAAAAAACCCCTCAGAATCATTCAAGTCTTAGTTCTTGAGACCCTTACCATTACATTCACATTTATACCAACTGTTTATGGAACAATCTTTGAAGTAAGAATATGTGGAAGAAATCATTTTATAGACTTAACAATTAACTTTTAATATGCCAGTGACTTGCAACAAACATGTGGAAACACCGGCTAGGACAGCCATAGATGAAACAAAGCGAAGTGAGATCCAACAATTATGGTTGGTGTTAAACTGGATGAGTCTTCTCTATGTCGAAATAAGAGACAAATGCTTTATAGGATTGCATTAAGGCATATGTGTGAAAAAAAAAGGAAGCAATTATTTTTGCTTTATTTGGCATTGGGCAGGCTTCAGTTGGAACAAACCATATTTAATTTTCATGTCATGCTGTACAAAGAGAAAAAACTTGGAGCATGTTCAGAGGAGAATAGCAACTGATTAAAGGTTTATAAAATTAGACCTATGAGAAATTGTTAAAAGAACTAGGCATGTTCAGTCAAATGCAAGACATTCAGGCAGGATGAACAATTACTTACAAATATGTGAAGAAATGGTTCCCAAGCCTGAGGTTTAGGCTAAACAGAAAGTTAAATCATAGGATTAAGAACACAAAACAAAACAAAACAAAAACCAGAGCAATGAAAGTTAGAAACTAAATATTATAAAAACAAACTAAAAAGCTCTTCAGAAATTGATGAATGGAGCTACCTATAATTTGGAATTTTGCATATATGATTATTAAAACAACTAAATTCAATTCTGTACTTAAATAGAAATAATGTAGAAAACAAAAAGTATTTGATGGATTGCATTGAAAAGTAAAGATCACTAAGTGAAATAAGTCAGAGGAAGACGAATCCTATGATTTTGCTTATATGTAGAATCTAAAAAACACACAAAAAATGAACAAAACAGAAACAGATTCAGATACAGGAAACATACTGCTGGTTACCAAAGTGGGGAGAGGCTGGTGGGGGAGCCAAGCAAAACAGGTGAAAGGGATTAAGAGATACAAACTTCCAGTTATAAAATAAGTAAGTCATGGGGTGTAATGTATAGCATAGGAAATATAGTCAAAAGTACTGTAATAACTTTGTATGGTGACAGATGGTAATTAGATTTATCATGTGGATCCTTTTGTAATGTATAAAAATATCAAATCACTATGATGCACATCTGAAACTAACAGGATATTGTCATGTCAATTACACTTTATTTATTTTTAATCTTTATTTTTGAGAGAGAGACAGAGTGTGAGCAGGGGAGGAGCAGAGAACTAGGGAGACACAGAATCCGAAGCAGGCTCCAGGCCCTGAGCTGTCAGCACAGAGCCTGATGTGGGGCTCAAACTCACGAACTGTGAGATCATGACCTGAGTGGAAGTCGGGATGCTCAACCGACTGAGCCACTCAGGCACTCCGTCAATTACACTTTAATTTAAAAAAAGTAAAAATCATTAGATAGAGTATGATGAATATCTTAAGAAAAAAATATGGTATATTTGGTGGCTTTCTTTGGGATCCAGGACAGCAAAAACAGAAAGGAGCTCTGATAGTAAATCTTTGAGCTTCTATATAAGGGCAGGAAGGCAGTGTGGTGAGCAGCTTTTCGGACTTATTCAGGGGGTTCACCATGAATCCCTACCATGATTCTCCCTAGAGTGGTCCTCAACTGTTAATTATTCTTTCTGTTATTTCCAGGGAATATAGTTATTTCTCTGAAGTATCTTCTGCTTTTTGGAAATCTTGTTGGGCAAAGCATGTAGACAAATATTCTCCAGTTTACACTCTTTACCTCTCATGCAGAAGGGGGGGTGGGTGCTGAGATGAAACTACAAAGTCTGTACCATTTTCTTTTACTTTAAAGCTGTTCTAGGGGCGCCTGGGTGGCGCAGTCGGTTAAGCGTCCGACTTCAGCCAGGTCACGATCTCGCGGTCCGTGAGTTTGAGCCCCGCGTCGGGCTCTGGGCTGATGGCTCAGAGCCTGGAGCCTGTTTCCGATTCTGTGTCTCCCTCTCTCTCTGCCCCTCCCCCGTTCATGCTCTGTCTCTCTCTGTCCCAAAAATAAATAAACGTTGAAAAAAAAAAAAATTAAAAAAAATAAAAAATAAAAAAAAGCTGTTCTATTAGCCTCATGATAATTTGTTTTTTGAACTTAGAAATGCAGATAATCTAACAATAATCTCCTTTAAGTGTTCTAGTTCCTTCTCTGTTTGGCACCTGAACCCTGCGTTTAATACGATTCCAACAGCAATTACAATGTATGTGTTTTTCACCATGCTAAACAATTCTCAGACCCCAGCTGGGTGTTCTACACTTCAATCTAATTCTGACACTATCTACCTGGGATAGCATCACATCCCAGGTAACGATTCTAACTGGCAATACTGCCCCCCCCCCCCACCACACACTTCAGGTCCAATCCCAAGTCCAGCTTGTTGTTACCTATGCCCTTCACCCACTGCCTAGAACCAGTAAGTTCCCACAAACCCCTCACTGGGTTCGATTAATTTGCTAGTGTGGTTCACACTCACAAACATATTATTTACTAGATCACCAGTTTATTATAAATGGATATAACTCCTCCAAGGAGCCCTAATTCTTCCCTTCCCTTATGCCAGTTTCACAGTACCTCCCTATAACACACCTGACAACAGTTAATGATTAATTCAGTTAATGCTGAGTTCTCTTGATTAAACATAAAAGGGCCCAGATCCAAGTTGTAAAAGCAGGTAACACCGTCAGGTCTGCAGTATCTTTGAGGATACCACACCAGCAGTTCTGGTGATGGGAGAATAATATGCTATAGGGTTTCACAGGACAAAGTCCTATCAGGACATTCTGATGAAACTGTTAACAAGATCTGACAAAGTCCCAGACAGCTCGGTGTCCGCTGGGCCTACTGAAGACCAAAACAGATTAGTGATAAAGCAAATATGGTATTTGTAACATATTTAACTACTGGTGGGTGTCAACATAGTGCTAGTTTCATTTTTTAAAATAAAAAGTTGGGATACTTTGAGTCTTAGTTTCTTGCGTGGGCCCCTGTTTGCTAATCTGGCTTCATTAATCTGTTTTGATGTCTTCCTACCAGTAATTTTTTGTTGCCATTATGTTATTACAGTGCATGCTGGTGGACAAATCTTCAAGAACTAGAGAAATGTTTTAATGATTGAAAATCAAAAGAAATACATCTTACTACAATTCTGGCAAGCAAAGTCTTTTTTTTTTAAGTTATTACATAGTTAACTCTTATTTTTTAAATTGTATTTTAAGTTTGAATATGCAATGCACATGGCTTAGTATTCAATAGACACAAGAGGACAGACAATGGGAATTTTCTTCCCACACCAGTGCCAGCTACTCAGTTTCCTTTCCTAGAGGCAACTAATGTCAGTTTTCTGTGGATCCATCTTTCCAGAGACAAAGGAACTTGTTCTAAATGTAATAAAAAAAATTTGGAAAGGACCAAAGGTGATGAAGGAGAGACTGTTTTCAATGTTATGCCATCAGCATTTTAAATTTCAGCTAATCTAGAGGCACCTGGGTGGCTCAGTTTGTTAAGCGTTCGACTCTCGGATTTCAGCTCAGGTCATGATCTCACAATTCATGAGTTAGAGCCCCGCATTAGGCTCCACTCTGTCAGTGTGCAGCCTGCTTGGGATTCTCTCTCCCTCTCTCTCTCTTTGCCCCTCCCATCACACTTTCAAAATAAATAAATAAAAAATATTCAGCTAATCGATATAGATAACACCTGTGTTATTTTTCACTCGCAAAATATGGTCAAAACATTCCTGTTCACAAAAGATGCTATTCAACACTGGACATCTGATTTTTAAACTCCATACAATTAGTTATGGATAAACTATGGATATTCGCTCTATGGATATAGAGAGAATAAGCTCTACTGCTGAGGTACAGCTTGCAGCTAGCACATCTTGCAAGCACAGAGTGCACAGACTGCCCTTGTCATTATGGTTCAGGCCAGTATCAGATAATAGTAGCCTTTAAGAATGTACAAAAAAAAATCATCTCATTCATATGGCATGGCGAAGAATGGTCTCACCATATGCTTGTTTAAATACTTAAGCAGATTCAAAGTTTTCTGAGAAAAATACAGGCCAAATAATAACCCTGTCTGGTGGCACCTCCCACGCTTAAATCCATAGCAAAGAGGGGTAGAATTTATCTGGAAATACTGCAGATTTAAAAAAAAGTGACTAATGTAAGTTTATTTTAAATATCAATATTTATAATAAGTTAGAAATTATAGCCTTAGAAAATATTTAAACTCTGACTCTGCAGGGCACACTGAGTGAGTGCTCCATTCTGGGTTTTAAAGGGTATGAATGACTGAGAGGCAGGGTGAGACTGGGGAAGCTGGGCAGAATCATTCCAGAGATGAGTATCTGGTGAGGCCTCTGCTTGATGTGGCCACATGAGTACCCTCTCCTGGTGTCTGGGCCTGGTGCTGCTGTCCTTTGTTACAATTCACCAGAAGGTCAATAGAGGATGAGGGAGCCAGTGAAGCTCAGGGACCTTCAACTTCCAACTAAATTATTCCCAAGTGACCTGAGCAGTTCAGTTGTGAATCATGACTGACAAAGTTAGAGACTCCTAGGGACATCTTTGCTTTTTCCTTTTTTTTTTTTTTTTTTTGGTCCCCCTTGCCTTTAAGTCTATTAGAGTGAGCATGGGCATTTGCTATGTTCCGCTGATTTTCACCCATATATAGGTGAAGGAAGGAATTAAGGAAGTTGTTAAACTCATCTGCCATGGATAGAGACTCTGGTGTAAAGGGCATTTTTCCATCCCTGGTAAGCTGTATGTACATTTTCTCCTCAGGCAGACATCAGGGGGCCAAGGGCTTGGTTTACAACAAAGATGCTAAACCTCTCTGTCATTTCACTCTCTTATTCTGCGGAACAATCTTAAGCAGTAATGCAACACGATTCATTTCTACGCAGAATGCCTGATTTTATTTTTTGGAGGGGCTTCTTACACCCTGTTGGTTTTATTTTAATCACCTCCATTTGTGTTCCATGTTTCATATTAGCATCTGTATCAGTCTCTACGCAGTTGGCCACTTCTCTGCAGCCAGGACTCTAGAGGCAGACCGTCTGAGGTCTCTGAAGTTTGCTCTGTATGTAGTGTTTCCACCGGTCTTGTCTTGGAGTGGTGTAGTTCTATAGAGTCCATTGGGTCTGGCCTGGCTGCTTTTGGCTCAGTCTATGGGTGAAACTAATTGGCCCTCCTTGCTCTCTTCTTTCTTCTTGAAGTAGTTATAACTTTAGGAGAGTATTTTTTTCTTAAACTCATGTGAAGTGATCTTTTCATCTTCTTGTATGTCTTTAGCACCTGGTAAGGCAACAAGGTGAGCCCAGAGACTGGGTTGGGACAAGGGAATGGGGGCTGGGTGGAAAGTGGAGAGCTAAGGAGGAGGTTTGTGCCAGGCAGAGGCAGGATTATCTGGGGAGGGGACTGGTGGGGTAGGGGGAACATAAATGGGGAAAAGGAAGAGAAGCTTGGGTAGGGTCATCTGACCTTGCTAATGCCTCTTGATCTGGGTTGAGAGGTGGTCTTCCTCTTCTTCCACCGCTTGGTGCTTGTGGTTTGTGGTTTCCATGATTTCTTCACCACTTTTGCCATTTTGCAGCCTCTCAGTTGTCTAACCCCAGGAGTTTGTCCTCTGTATATATACCTCTCCCAGAACAATGGGGAGTCACACCCCTTCTGCTCTGTTTAGTCAGCAGGGCACTCACTGCAGCCAATGGTGGTTAAGGGGAGCTTAGACATCACAAAGGACCACTCTGGAGGGGTGGGGATGCTAGGTAGGCCAAGATGCTCTAGCTGGAAAAGATAACTGCTAAAGAGCCTTCTCATACTGCCCTGCCACCCCTCTTTGTCTCTCCCTGGTCAATTCTAATTGTATACACAGCAGAGAAGGGCTGTTTCCCCCAAGTCATTCCCCATGGTTCATTCTACTGACTCCCACTCTTTACTGTTACTTAGTATTGTGAGATATCTAAAAATCACCAAGCTATAAGCATGGCAGCCTGATTTGGAAAACGTAGGAATCAGGAAATTAGGGGACAGTGTTTGAGGCATGATGCCCTTCATTGTCTGGCTTTGTCTGGCTTTGAAGAAGGCTTTGAAATATAGAGGCCAGGTGAGTGTGTGTGCATGTGTGTGCACTAGGATCACTCATTCACAAGAAATAAGATTAAACTTATGAAATAAGAGTACATTTAGGAATATATTTACGTTTACAGATATTACGTATAATTATCTTTTGGAGATCAGATGGAAATCTTTGGAAGAACATCTTCAAAGAGGCAAGGAGTTTTATTTAACTTCAAGTTTGGGGGATGGCAGATAAGCAGAAATCAGAAGCAGAAGCTCACTTCCGAACCAGAGCTCACCTTTCTCCCCATCTGCACTTATCCTCTCTACCAACAGTAGAAATGGCAGATTACAGAGACAGAAAATAGACGAGTGGTTAATTAGGGCTGGCAGAAGAGTAAGGGAAATGAAGAGTGACAGTTAATGGATGTGTGGTTTCTTACTGAGGTGATGAAAAAGTTCTTAGATTGTGGTGATGGTCGCACAACTTTGTGAATATGCTAAAAACCACTGAATTGTAAAAAAAAAAAAAATACTGGGGTATGATTTAGTTATATTAAAATATGATTCTAACTACAAAGAGAGCAGAAACCAGGCAAGGGCTAAAGCTACAGACCCCAAATGGACACCTGAGGCTATGAAATTTGTAAGACTAATATACTGCAAGAGAAAATGAAGCAGTGGCTAGAATTAAACTTATAAGATGCAGAGGACAAAGTGCCCCACGTGAAGGTAAGTTTTGTCTTAAGATTTGCCAGTCACTGCCGCCTTTTTAATGAGGTAACTGAATCTGTAGCTATCTAGCCAAAAAAAGTGAAAAACAGATCATTGCCCTATTCCCTCCCCCTTCTCTATTCCTGAGAGTAAAACTACAAGAAGAAATCAAATGAACTAGGCCTTCACTTTTCCATGTGGAGAGGTGGCATTCCAGAAAAAAAACAAGTAGTCTTTTGTGAAAATCTGGGAGAAGAAGAGGTAAAAGAATAAGACTGTGGGAGGAAGGAAGGAAGGAAGGAAGGAAGGAAGGAAGGAGGAATAAAGGAAGAAGAGTCGAGTCAAGAGATGAGAAAACATCCACAGGATCACTGTCTTATGGTTCAAGTCGTGAGACCTCTATCATCCACACACACGCTGATCTGTAAGGAACTGAAATAGCTGGCCCAGGGCTGATCCTCTTCACAGACTGATGCCTATTCTGCCCCAGCCTCCAATTAAATAAGAGTGAGCTCAACTGGCACCCTTATTGAAGACTGCTGGGCAGTGAGAAGTACCTATCTACCCAAAGCTCACCCAGTTATAAGGTGGACAAACAGTATAGCTAGAGATAGGTTCTGTGAAGCAGATCAGGAACAGGGCCTCCTATATGAACTGCAGACTCAGGTTAAAAATAATAGGATCTTGGGGTGCCTGGGTGGCTCAGTCAGTTGAGCGACTGACTTCGGCTCAGGTCATGATCTCACGGTTTGTGAGTTCAAGCCCTGCATCAGGCTCTGTGCTGATAGCTCAGAGCTTGGAGCCTGCTTCAGATTCTGTGTCTCCCTCTCTCTCTCTGTCCCTCCCCCACTTATGCTCTGTCTCTGTCTCAAAAATAAATAAACATTAAAAAAAAAAATAGGATCTTATTCCTGACAGGCAAAAATACTGAATAAATAGTTTTGCCCCTCTCGTCATGTGCTGTAAGTTAAAAAGTAGAATAAAGCATGCAAGACTGTATAGACTGTATAATTGCAATGTATTAGAAAAACTGTAAGATTAAGATCCAATAAAAATATACCGAAACAGTGGTATTTTAGTGGTTGTTTCTACTTAGCTACAGTTCCCTTACCAGAACATAATTCCCTACAAGGCATGGCAGTTACTACCATAATAGGTAGTCAGTAAATATCTGGTGACTTGAATGAATGAATAAGCGTATAAATAAACAGATGAATGGATTTGTGTTAGTATGGTATGATTATAGATGTTTACTTTTCCCTGTTTTCCAAACTTAACATGTTTGTACAGTTGACTATACATGTTGTATTACTGTTTCTGGTACAAACTGGCTGAGGGACAGTGCGTATTTCTCTCTTCTCCAAGAGGCCCAGATACAATGAGGATAAAGGAACTTTTTTCTTAAAAAGGGGTTAAACTATAAGATGACGAGTATGGCACAAAGGTTACATTTCTGGAAGAGGCAAAACGGGTGGAGGAATAGCTGCTGAAGAAGGAGGGCAGGAGACTGAATAGAATACACAGAGGGAGAGTGCAGCGAAAGGGACAGCCAAAGTCAAGGCTGTGGAAGGATGGTACCTTACAACTCAATGGGGGATCTTGGTAATTTTCTACCAGTTATGTATGTGGCTTAGGAATGGAGGAGGGGAAGGGAATAGGGCAATGATCTGTTTTTTAATTATTTTGGCTAGACAGATGTAGACTGAGTTGCCTCATTAAAAGGGCTGCAGGGACTGGCAAATCTTAAGACAAAATTTACCTTCACAGGCGGCACTTTGTCCTCTGCATCTTGTAAGTTTAATTCTTGCCACTGATTCATTTTCTCTTGTAATATACTAGAGGATTAAAAGCAGCCCAGGCAGCCATTCCAAAATAAATTAAATCTTAAAATTCCAACAAAAGTGATCAGCCTTATTTGCTAGAGATCGAGAGAGTAAAACTACATACAACAGGTGGGAATAAAGGTGGAAAAGCGTTGGCTCAATGAAAGAAGTAACTCTAATGGCTAGATCAATACAAAAGTGAAACAGGCTACTTAACCCTGTGAGGTAGCAAATCCTGATTCACTGAGAACCTATGTGCTAATCAATGTTATAAAACAACTGTCAGCCTCACAGCTCTGGTCAAGGTTATTTTTAGTATATGTTGGGGGAAAAGAGGCTTTGTCTTAATGTCCTTCTAAGCTACCCACCAAGCAATTGCTCCTTAGCATCCCAGACACTTCTCTGCCAGTCCCTAGGCTCAATTCTATTGGCCACTGACTAGAACAACAGGTAGAGTCTCCATGAAAACAACTATTTCCTTGCAACATTGCCACAGGAAGTGTGAGAGAGGCAAGCCTTTTCTAAGAATAACCATTAGTTTAGTATCATGGCTTTATTTAGTTTAGCACTATTTTTTAAACTTTCTTATGTTTATTTTTTGAGAGAGAGGGAGAGAAAGGGAGGGGCAGAGAAACTCTAAGCAGACTCTGCACGTTCAGCGCAGAGCCCAATGTGGGGCTCGAAATCACAAATGGTGAGATCATGACCTGACCCAAAACCAAGAGTCAGACACTTAACCGACTGAGACACCCAGGGGCCCCTAGCTTAGCACTATTCCAAAAATGATTGTACCTTGCTTTTGCTTCTGTATGTGTGGTAAAATCTCTTCAAAAGAAATACTCATTGGGCATAAACCAAGGCAGTTATAAAATAATCTATATTCTTGATCGTCCTTGTGACTTCATTTAAGATGGTCATTCCCTTAATTACACAAAGACTCAGGAGAAACTCTGAAATTACTTTCTTTAAGGGCTTGATTAAATTCTCAGCTAAAGGTTAATTTCTTTCCAGGCTTGGTCTGGGGGTTGAAGGGCTATGGGAGTTCCAGGGGTATAAAGATCTATATTGGACACAATCACTTTGCTAAGCTGCTGAAGTGGGCAGGAAGTTAAACCCATTGACCTTGGCTCTAACATAGTTGTTTACTGATTTCTTTGGTCCACTGTCTCTACCTCCACTGCATCATGAACCTGGGTCTCCCTTCTTCTACCAAACAGTTCCTCTCACAGTTGTGAGTGACCTTTATAAAATGTGAATTAGGTCCCTCAATTTTTAACAATGTTTGGCATAGCTGATCTTTGCCTACCTCTTCAACCTCAACTTGCACTCACTAAATCCTAGGTATACAGATATTCATTCAGTTGTACACAAATATTTCTTTAGTGATTGTTACATAACATATGTTGTTTTAAACAAAAGAAAAAAATCTTTTCCTCATGGAACTTAAGGTTTTGTTCCTTGAATAAGCCCAGTACTTTAGTGGGCCTCAAGGCCTTTGCACAAGCTATTTTCTGCTTAGAATGCTTTCTTTTCACTTCACATTCCTGTTTTGACTGTTTTATTTAAAGTAACTTCTTTTACTCCCACTGAAGAACTCTGTTTATTTCCTTCAGAACTTGTATCAGAGTATTATACTATACTTATTATATTAGTATATTTTTTTGTGTGTGTATATATGTGTATTTGTAATATATCTATGCCATGAGGCCAGGATCATGTTCATTTAATTTGCCACTGTATACTGAATCTGACTTCTTGCTGTCCACCTCCCAAGGCTTAGCATAATGAGCACATGGTAGGGTCTCAATAAACATTATTTGATATAAGACTCTGGGCTGTAATGTATAGAACTGTGGAATCATAGTGTATACCTGAGACTAATGTAACACTGTATGTTGATTATACTTCAATAACAACAACAAAAAAAGAATAAAGACTCTGGGTATATTTTTATTGAAAAGATTCACTGATGATCAAATTATACCCGGTTTCTATCTTTTTATATGTATATTTTAGACAAAAGTGGAAAAGTCTGAATTGCAATTTACTGGCAGTCAGATTGGCTACCTGACTTATTTTGTTCTTTAAAAATAGCCATGTGATAAATACCATGAAGGCAAAAACTCTTAATTCTGAAAGACTCCACTGCTAATGCCCAACTTCTCCATATGGTGCCAGTTTTTATAACAATCTAAACATACAAAAAGTATATACAGTACCAAATATTTATGAGCTTACAATATAAGTCATGAATGAGAGAGAGAGAGAAAAAAAAAAAACATTTATTGAACTGGACAAACAGGTTTTTGAGTCCAAAGGTGGCAAAGGTGTAGCTGAATAGAGCAAAAACAGAAACTGTTAAAAGAACAGTAGTGGAAGCACAAAAAGGAAGTTCCTTAATGAGAAATGTGTTTCTAGGGATAGTAGACATTATATTCTGGACCAAGTAGCTATAGGTCACAGACTGCAGTGCTGGTTACAAAGGGGTCCAAACTAGAGATGATGGATGTATTCTTACAAATCTAGTTCCACTACTGGATAGCAACTCCAAGCACAGGTTCTATGATCATAGGTCAGTAGCATATTTATTATCCTCTTCTATATAATTTCTTTTTCATTCTGTTGACAAATTAGTGAATATAGAAAATATATCCACAAAGTACAGAATTTCCAGACTAGATATACGAAACAAGATTTAAAACATGAGGATATATTTCTATAAATGGCCAGTCCTCTATAATGGGTACACTGCTAATGCAGTTATGAGCATACTGGGCTTCCACACAAGAGTTTATTTGAAGATATGATTCTATTACTTTAAAAAGTCTAAAGGATGGCACAGCTATTATAAATACACTTGAATTTTTTAAAAAGTAGGACTTCAAAATGTTTTCACTGACTTGCATAAATAAGGCCAAAAATGATCAAATATTCCATGGCCAACAAAGACCTAAAATAACAAAATATTTATATATATGTTAAATTCATTAATGTGTAAATACATTTGGTATTACTATAGAAACATAATAATTAGCTAATATATTAATTAATATCTACTAACCTGGGTTTTATATTAATAGATTAGCTACTATTAAATAATAAGCTATTTAATTAATGTACTGCTGACTTCCAGATTTTGCTGACCCACACACAGGTTCTAAAGAGATACATCTGAGTTTAAGGTGTTACCCCTGTCCTTGAAAACTGTCTCAATCATACTATTTTGGAATCTCACACACATGACTAATGTATAACTTGTATAAAAAGGACAGGTTGTCTTTAGCACTTGAAAATTACACAGCTAGAATAATATATGCTTTGCCTACAGTCCTCTCAGCACTGATGATAAACTCTCAGACTGTTCACAGGTATGACCTCTGTTGGTAGGACCCTATTTCTGATTTTGGCTCCACTTCTGCCTAATGGGGTTCTTAAATATAAATCTTTTCCCTAAAACTGGCCCTGTTTTGAACTAAAGTATACTAAGTCAAGTATTTCCTAATTCCTCCTTCCTTTAACATAAACTACACCAAACACAAAGATGAACACATTGTTTTCTACTATAGTGCCTTTAATAGAAGTACTGATAAGCTAAGAAATCTGTTCAATTTAGTTATTTACTTTTTAGAGGTTTTTTTTTTAATGTTTATTTATTTTTGAGAGAGAGACACACAACTTGAGCGGGGAAAGGGGCAGAGAGAGACGGAGATACAGAATCAGAAGCAGGCTCCAGGCTTTGAGCTGTCAGCACAGAGTCTAATGCAGGGCTCAAACTCATGAGCTGTGAGATGATGACATGAATGAAGTCAGATGCTTAACCAACTGGGCCACCTAGGTGCCCTAAAATAAGTTATTAAATATAGAAAATGAATAAAGACAGGACATATGTAGTTTGGACTCTTAAGCATATACCAATTCTTCCATGGCTCTCATTCTCTAACTGGGGTCTCCAAACTTTTCGACCATGCACCATGTATTAGTTTCAAAGGCCACCATAACAAAGTACCATAAACTAGATGGCTTAAACAAGAGAAAATTGTCTCACAGTTTTGGAGGCTAGAATCCGAGATCAAGGTGTCAGCACCACCTGTTCCTTCTGAGGGCAGTGAGGGAAAGATTTGTTTCATGCTCCTCCCATAGCTTCTGATGATATGCTGGCCACCTTGGAGTTCTCTGGCTTGTAGAAGCATCAGTCCAACATCTGCCTCCATCTTCATGTGGCGTGATCTATTTTATAAGGACACCAGTTATACTGGATTAGAGGCCCACACTACTCTGGTGTGATCTTAACTAATTACATCTGCAAGTACCCTATTTCCAAACAAAGTCATATTCTGAGATACTAGGGGTTAGAACTTCAACATGAATTTTGGGGAACACAATTCAATCTGTAACACACCATAATACATGTACATTTATTTATACACTATTCACATCCAGTACTGCATTAAGAATTATATACATTATAACCCCTATTTAAGTTTATTTATTTACTATTTTGAGAGAGAGAGCAGTGGAGGGGCAGAGAGAGAGGGAGAGAGAGAGAAAATCACAAAAAGGCTCCATGCTGTCAGCACAGAGCCTGATGTGGGCCTTAAACTCACGAACTGAGATCATGACTTGAGCTGAAACCGAGAGTCAGATGCCTAATCAACTGAGTCACCCAGGCGCCCCCTATAACCCCTATTTAATTGGAAATTTGAAAAAGATAAGGCAAAGGTAAATATACATGAAGTAGAGGCACCTGGGTGGCTCAGCTGGTTGCGTGTCTGACTCTTGGTTTTGGTTCAGGTCACAATCTCACGGTTTTAGGAGTTCACGCCCCATGTTGGGCTCTGTGCTGGCATGATGGAGCCTGCTTGGGCTTCTCTCTCTCTCCCTCTCTCTGCCCTCCCCTGCTTGTGCTGTTTCTGTTTCTCTCAAAATAAATAAGTAAACTTAAAAATATATACACATAACTAGTAATATTTTCTTTCTGACTCCTGACAGATTGCCTTGCACACTCCCTAGATTACAGACATCTCACCAATTTCAAGGATAAAATCAAGCTCTTTGGCTTAAAACATCCAACCTTCCACCATCTGCCCTCTGCTTACTTCACCTGCCTCGTCTCCTGTCACCCCCAACATATCTGGCATTGCAACCAGTCTGAACTATGTGCAATTTCCCACATGCGCTAGGCTCATTCTCGCTTCAACAACTCTGCACATGCTGTTTCCTATTTCTGGAATGCCCTCATTCTCTTCGCTTCCTGTAAACACACAGTGAACTCCCAATCATTTTCTAAAACTCAGCTCAAATGTCATCTCCTTTGGGAAGCTTTCACTGAATGCTCTAGGCAGCATGAAGCACTTTCTCAGTGTGTGTAGTACCTCGTTCCTATCTCTATCATGGAAAATCTGTTTACATATACATGTTAGGCTGAACTGGTATTTGACCATTTTTGACCTAAAAAAAGCAATTTCATATGGTTCAACTTAACATTTCAGTAGATGACAAGTCCATTGAGAGCAGGAAGCATGTTTTACTCATTTTTATATTTTTAGTGACTAAAATGAAGTTAGGCATAGAGTAAGTACTTAATATGTTTCCTGAACTTAAGGAAAGACTTACTTTAAAACCACAAACATCCTGCATTCAGATATTTCTTCTCAAGAATGGGATAAGTATTGACTTGGTGCCTCCCATAAGAATAACTATTGGTTTAAGCTTCATTGCTTTTATTTAGTTTAACAGTATTTTATTTTTTAAAAAAAAATTCTTTTAAACGTGTATTTATTTTTGAGAGACAAGAGAGACAGAGCATGAGGAGGGGGAGGGGCAGAGAGAGAGGGAGACACAAAATCTGAAGCAGGGTCCAGGCTCTGAGCTGTCAGCATAGAGCCTGACACGGGGCACGAACCCATGAACTGCGAGATCATGACCTGAGCAGAAGTCAGTTGCTTAACCGACGGAGCCACCCAGGCGCCCCTAGTTTAACGGTATTTTAAACCATTTTTCCCTGCTTTGGCATTTATATGTGTGGCAAAAATCTCTTCAAAATAGACTTTTAACTTAAAAAAAAAAAGAGAAATAGCAGGAAGAAGCTACCTGAGTATTGTTTTATAACCAACATCAAAGTATTTAATGATTTTACTTTCAAAGTATTTGTATGCTAAATGAAGAGATTAGTTGTGTGAAATGAATATATCATTTTAAATTCAAACAATTAGTAAGAACAAAAGTAAATCTAATTTCAAATTTCAAATTGTGCCTATTATTACTTGGTTTGTGAGAAAGCTGTGATAACTGCAATAGTGTTTAAGTATTACATGAGAGTTAAAATGTGAACGAGTCTTGTATGGCAAGCAGAACTATTCAGTTAAAGTCAGGAAGAAGCACCTGGTGAACCCCATGAGCAATTAGAAGGAAGTGAAACACAGTTACATGAACATTTTTCACTCTTCCTCATTTAAGCCCTTAAGTTAATAAGATGTGTTCAATGACTCCAACATGCCAAGGCAGTCGTGAGCAAAACCTTTCACAATCTGGCTCTAGCCCATTTGAGAGACTCCTCTCCTTTTATGGCACTTTGTGTCCTTTATACTTAACTACAATGAAGTTCTTACAGAGAATAGCATATTGAACATGTCATTCCTTATCTTTTTCCAAATGCTCGTTCCTCAGCCTCAAGAGTCCTTCTCCGTCTTCTTTGCTTACTAATCTTTAATTCTGCTTGAATATTCTCTTTTCCATCCAGAGCTGTTGATCTGCCTTTTCTATTTTCAATGTATATATTTCATGCTACCACTGCATTACTTTAATGACAGTGCTATAATTTAGGTTATGTCTGTTTTCTCAATTATATCGTCATGGTGTCCTGGGTCCATACAGATACTCACTACTGTTTGTTGTATGAATAAATGAATAAGAAATGAGAGAAGAGTCTTGAATAATGAAGCATCAACAAAAGGCTTATTGGAAACAGATCTTGTGACTAGATAGTAAGGTTTGCTCCATGAGGACAGACAGGGACCACGTCTGCCTTGTCTACTGCTATATTCCCAGAACTTAGCCTACTGTTGGGTACCAAGTGGATGTTTAGTAAGTATTTGCTAACTTGGGGCACCTGGTGACTCTTGATCTTGGGGTTGTGAGTTTGAGCCTCATGTTGGGTATAGAGATTACTTAAACAAAAACAGAAAAAAATAAGTACCTGCTAACTACTTAATGCATATGGACAATAAAAAGCAGGCTATCTAATAATTAGTTGAAAATAAACTGAAAAGGGGAATTCATAATAGGTAGTAAGAAAAGCAAGCACCTCTAGCATAAGTCGTAGTATATCAAGGAATAAAGAAACTGTAGAAAGTAATAACATCACTGAATAGCAAAAAAATTTTGGGGGTGCCTGGGTGGCTCAGTTGGTTAAACGGCCAACTGCAGCTCAGGTCATGATCTTGGGGTCCATGAGTTCGAGCCCTGCATCAGGCTCTGTGCTGACAGCTTGGTGGCTGGAGCCTGCTTTGGATTCTGTGTCTCCCTCTCTCTCTCTGCTCCTCCCCTGCTTGTGCTCTATCTCTGTCTCTCAAAAATAAATGTTAAAAAACTTAGAAAAAAAGTTTTTAATTACTAAAATCTCTCATCATAAACATGAGAGATTATCCTGGGAGGCAGAAGAGTTAATGTGAGTTGAGATAAATATGATTTGTATTTTCAATTATCTATACAGCAGTAATTGGCATTATTAGTATCCCAATAGAAATAAAAATAATGATGTCCTCTGCATCTTTAAAAAATCTGTATCATTTGCCACTAACGTATTTATATTTTTCTGTTTAATGCCTCTACCTGGAGTATCAGAAATAGTATTTAATCCCCAAACTAAGTTATTTATTGATTTATAAGCACTACACATTATGACTGTATACCTGTAGTTATATTGATGCTGCATTACTTTAGGCTTATTTTCCTATGATAATCATTGAAGCACTTCCCTTGGTATTTAGACCTTTTGTGCCTCTAATAGCTATGCCTATGTGCTGACAGTTCACGGTGAAGAAGAAGAGACTCAACATCTATACTCCCCACACTTGTGACCTGTATCAAGGTGATGAGCCAGGCACACTGCTAGTATTTGTGAACTCAAATGGCAAGATTAAGACTTCAAGACCAATTCCACCCAAGTTACAATAACTTTACAAAAAGAAAGTTTATCCACTTTGGCCATTGGACTCGTCCATCTCTGTTGACAAGGATGGATATGGCAAACTTTGACCCGAGGCTTTGTGCCTTGGTATTCAAGGTTTCCAGGTACCAGATTTGTACCTTTTTTTTCCATCCTCTTCACTAATAGATGTTAAAACTCCCAGTGACAATAGTCTAGAACTTAGTATTTTTTAGGCATTAAAATCGAATATAGAGAAAAGACCAACAATAAAATCCTAAGAATAGGAATTACAGGGGTGTCTGACCGGTTCAGTCAGTGGAGTGGGAGACTTGATGTAAGCATTATGAGTTTGAGTCCAATGTTGGGTGTGGAGATTACTTAAAAATAAGTTCTTAAAAAAAAAAAGAATAGGAATTACAATACAGCTTGAGTTAGATTTAAAAGTTAACTTAAAAAGTGGTTATTTATTTGATGGTTCTTTAGTATAGCTGTTTAATTATACATCTATTTTTGAATCAAATGGTATAGAAATAGTTATTCATCTGATGAGAATCAAGAGCCAGCACTTGAATCTAAGGCAAGATACATGTTACTTCATGGCTCTGTACAAACTATACAAAAAAGCTTTTCAAAGTAAAATCTGTAAAACTGAAATAATGAAATGATAACTTTGTGACAGTCATAGCTTCATAATTCCCTGGTTCTAGGAGCAGTGTTTGCACAAAACTGTTGTCTTCTAACTGTGGGTCATCCCCCTTGCCCCTTGGAATCTGTTAGACTTGCTTCACGATGTTCAGGTTACCCAGACTTTCTCTGGGCAACTGAATTATAAATTTTCTCTAAAAGCTGGAGCCAGGGGCGCCTGGGTAGCTCAGTCAGTTAAGCATCTGACTTCAGATCAGGTCATGAGCTCATGGTTTGTGAGTTCGAGACCCATGTCAGGCTCTGTGCTGACAGTTCGGAGCCTGGAGACCGCTTCAGATTTTGTGTCTCCTTCTCTCTCTGACTCATCCCCTGCTCATGCTCTGTGTGTGTGTGTGTGTGTGTGTGTGTGTGTGTGTGTCTGTGTGTCTGTGTGTCTCTCTCTCAAAAATAAACATTAGAAAATAAATAAATAAATAAATAAAAATAATAAAATAAAATAAAATAAAAGCTGAGGCCACTGTTTCTATAGGTCTGTTGGTCTTTCCTACTCTCTCCCACTCTCACTCCTTCCCCTAGTAGTAATGCTGGCCTATTCTTTTCTGGGAGATAAAAAAGCACCAGTACCCTAAGAAACATGGTACCTTTTTTGAATGCCCATTTTCAGAATATAGCAATTTAATTAACTGAAACTTCTAAAAAGGTCTGGTAAATGTTTGAATTTAAAATCTGATGCTTTAGGGGCACGTAGGTAGCTCAGTCAGTTAGGTGGCCGACTTCGGTCAGGTCATTATCTCACAGTTCCTGAATTCATGGGGCTCTTTGCTGTCAGGACAGAGGCTGCTTTGGATCCTCTTTCCCCACCCCCTGCCCCTCAAAATAAATAAAATTAAAAACAATTTTTTTTTTTTTTGATGCTTTAAAGTTCTGCTCTCCCCTGCAAGACAGGACACATTAGAAAGAAAACTGCTTTAGAGTCAGAATGAATGTGCCATTCGAGCTCAGTTTTGAAAATTGCCTTGGAAAACTTTTTTGAAAACACGGGATAAAGTGAAATGTCCACAAACATGAGGCTTATATGAGGCACTCAGTAAATATTATCCTTCTACCCATAGTAATGGTCAGATAGTGTGGCTAAAGCTACAAAGCAGAGAACAATTATTCTGGAGGTGAAGTTTTCCTGTTCGAAAAGAAAGGAAAGGGTATGTAGTAAAGAAAATTCACAAACTGGGTATAGGATTGGTTTTTCAATCCAGATATTCTATGAGTTTATCATTTTTCTTTACACCTCTTTGCCATACCTAGGTTTCATGGTTATATTTTACCCTCTACCCACCAGTCATCAACTAAAATAGTTCCTTCTTCCCAGAGAATTGAGTGGAACGACAAAACATGCTTTTAAGAGCTTTACAACATTGAATAAGGTTCCCGTCATACATTTTATAGGCTTCCTATCCTTTTCTAAAATGATCTGATGTCCTCCCATATTAAAATTCTGGCAGCAAAATTAACTCCAGAGAGACATATTTATAGATGGTTTCTATTTACTTTATTGGCCCCTTTTACTCTTTATACCTTCTTTCTGCTTTGTGGTTCCTTCTGGCTCTTCAATGAAGCCTTTAAACAGTGGGCTACTCCCTCACTTACACTTTTCAACTTCACTTTCCTCTACTTTGCTCTCTTTCTGCTGAACTTGAGTGCATACTCAAACTGGAAAGAAGATTGTGGTTGAGCAAGTGGTTGGCTTCTATTTGTTGGAAAATGATATTACTGGTTAAGAGGTGAGAATTCAACTCATCTAAAATGTTGAATAAAAAAATATATGGATTGGAAGCTTTCAATCTTGACCATTTACTGCCCTTTTTTTTTCCCTTTATCCAAGTTCCAGGCAGGAGAGAAAGGGGAAAGGGAAAATAGGCTAAGTGTCTCTTCCCACCCTTAAAAGGCCTTCCTGAAAACCTCATCCAAAGACATCCACCATATTATTGCCATCTCCGAGAGGAAGGGAGGTTGGGAAGGTTATTTTTTCTTGTTAACCTAGGCACATTGCAAACTAAATGAAATAAAGGTTCCGGTAGTAAGGAAGAAGGGGGCAAACAAATACTAGCCATCTCTGCCACAGAAATGTTGAGTTTGAGGTGTTTTTGACATATCCATGGAAGATGCTGATTAGATAGGTCATAAACACACAGGAACAGTCAGGTCTAGAGATGTCCATTGGGGAGCTATAACTATAAAACTAATTTATTAAAGTTATGGCATGTTTGAGATTGGCCAGGAAAAATAACGTGAGAGGGAAAAAAGTGTCCTTGCGTTGAAATTTCAGCGCCTCTACTATTTAATGCTTGAGAAGAAGAGGAACCTGTAAAATATTGTGAGAAGGAGCTGCATGATAAATCTGAAAAATTTTGGAGATAGCCAACTGAACTGAAAGTGGCTGCTGAATTTAACAGATAAGTGTCCCAAATTCATCTTTTATTTTTTAAATTATTTATTTATTTGTTTTTTAAGCAATCTCTATACCCAAAGTGGGGCTTGAACTTACAACTCTAAGATCAAGAGTCACATGTTCCACTGACTGAGCCAGCTGGGCGCCCCCATCTTTTATTTAGTTATTTTGCTTGTTTGTTTTTTGAGAGAGAGAGACAGAGCGTGCAAGCAGAAGAGGGGCAGATAGAGAGGGAGACACAGAATCCAAAGCAGGCTCCAGGCCCTCAGCTGTCAGCTCAGAGTCCGATGCAGGGCTTGAACCCACGAACTGTGAGATCATGACCTGAGCCAAAGTTGGATGCTTAACTGACTGAGCCACCCAGGTGCCCCAGATCCTTTCTTTTAATTTTTTATAAAAAAAAAAAATTTAATGTTTATTTTTGAGAGAGAAAGAGAGCGCGCGTGCACAAGTGGGGCAGCGAGACAGGGAGACAAAGAATCCAAAGCAGGCTCCAGCCGTCAGCACAGAGCCCAACATGGGGCTTGAACCCAAAAACCGTGAGATCATGACTTGATCCAAAGTCAGACACTTAACCAACTGAGCCACCCAGGCACCTACCTAGATCCTTTATTTTTTAAAAAACATTTTATGTTGGATACTATTTGGTTAATAAATGCTATTTGGGTACTTTAATTCTTTCTCGTATCTCATAATAATTGAATGCCTCTTATTTATTTCTGTATGAAACACTTCTATTTACAACATATAGTATGCTTCAACCCTGGGATCTCAAATAGCTTCTTTCCTACTTCGTAAGTTCAGTGATTACAATTAGGGTGAGGGAAAGGATTTACATAATCATTACAGAGCCCAGTGTCGGTATACCAAAGAAATTGATGATGTATCTATGGTTCAGTGGGTTCTTGCCATATATGTATACATGGACTTCAAACTTGATAGAAATCTTATTTGCCAGTAGAAAGGGCAATAATGTAATATATGCAGCTTCCTAAGTTTCCTTTTCTGAAGGTAAGTCCAATAGTTCTTTTAACAGGTTAGGTGTGGATAGATGCAATGTTGATCTAAAGGTTTTTTACTCCACTAGTACAACAAAAGGTTTTCAGATACACACAAAGAGACTAAGTAGCCTTAGATACTATGTTGTGTTCTAATTTAATAGAGTTCTTTTTGAAATTTATTTAGAGTTGCTTAACTCTATAATTCTGAAGACAGCTACCAAAGAATCAAAATTGACCCTCTTACTCCTGTCACTACTTCATCTATTATCTAAACATACCTTTCTTCCTAAAGGACAGAATTATAATCAGTGTTTTTCTTATAGCCTTGAACATCCCTGTAGGAGATATAATGCCACATAAAATCTCATGCTATAACTTGGTGTTGTTTTACTTATTCAGCTGGAGCCGTTCTGTACCTTTGGGAAAAAAGTTATATAGAATGGCATTTTGGTTGTATGAATTTTCAGTGCACAAATGTACAAATATATTAGGAAACAATTACTATGACTGAAACCCATATGTGGACATAACTGGATTCATCAGAAAGCTAAAATTTTGACTTTTTTTGGTGGTTTTACCTTTAGACTACTATAGAACTATTCTATCATTTTCTGGTGAAAACAATTATATTGGCAAATCATAATTCAGACTGACTCACTGACTGATTTATCTATACTGATATATCCAATAAACATTTGTTGAGTGGTTAATGTATACAAGGCATTTTGTTAGATTCTACAGATACATAGGTGAATCAGAGTGAATAAAAAAAAGATATGATCTGTGTCCTATGGAGCTTACTGTTTACCGAGGGAGATGATAAAAAGTAAAGAAATAATTGTAAAGTAATTATAAACTGTGACAGGTGCTCTGAAACAGAGAGAATACTGTGATAGAGAATAATGAAAAGAGAGCCACCTTCAATTGAATGGTCACAGATAGCCTTTAGGACACCTGCAAGAATAGAGAGTTGGGGGTGGGAGGGAGGAAGCATTCCAGGCAGGGGAAACAGCCTGGGCAAAGGGTCTCAGATAGGAATGGGCATGATTAAGGAAAAGAGAGAAAGCTAGTGTGGCTAATGCAGCATGAGTGGAGTGTGGCATGCGATCTTCAACCATCTTTTCACATGGTATAAAGGTAGAAATCAAAATCCTAAAACAACAGTCAGCAAACTATCTCTTGCAGTCAAATCTAGCCTGCTTCCTAATTTTATATAGTTTTACTGAAACATAATCACACCCATTCATTTACATGCTATCTATGGCTGTTTTTGTGCAACAAACAATATTTGCTACAAAGACCATGTGGTCTGCAAAGCCTAAAATATTTATTACTGGACTCTTTAAAAACAAATTTGCTGGCCCCTGTACTAGACGTAGACTAAATTAGAACTGACGACATGGTAGCTGAAAAGGTCAGGCTTTCTTAAAGCAAAGAACCACTCTTTACAAGCAATAACTCAAGTCAGAAAGACACATAAAGATGAGCAGGTCAATGTGGTAGAAGCAGGGCTTTGAGATGTCCAAGCCAGATTGGTAGAAGAGATGTCTTTAAGGTTAATATGGGGTTTTATAAAGCACAAAGACCTTCAGCCAAGGGTGTCAGGAACCTGGACAAGGCCAGAGGATAGTGTACTGGCACAGTGAAAATATAGTTCAGCTCAGGAATACTGGAGGGCATCATGTATACAGAAGCCAGATTCTAAGAGGTGCAGCAGGCAGCTCTAAGCTCTGCTAACAAACATTATGGCTGGAAACCTGAGTATAAGTTGACTCCTGAACAATATGGGGACTAGAGGTCCTAACTGTTACCTGTGCAGTCAAAAATCCACATACAACCTTGACTCCCCAAAAACTTAACTACTAGCAGCCTACTATTGACTAGAAACCTTAACAATACCAGTAAACTAATATATATTTGGTATGTTGTTTATATTATATACCGTAATCTTATAATAAAGTAAGCTAGAAAAAATGTTACTAATAAGGAAAATATTTGTAGCCCTGTACTATGGTTATTGAAAAAAATCCACGTATAAGTGGACCCATGTAGTTGACATTTATGTCATTCAAGGGCCAAATGCATTTACTTAGCATCTATTTCAGCAATTGACAAAGGTAGGGTTGTGCATTAACAAACAAAACTCTCAAAACCTACCTTACCCAAACTAAGCTGTTCTTTTCTAGATCAGAAGTCACACTGGGTTACACGCCTGATAAGTTTTGTTTGGCTCACACAGCTTCTTAGGAAACTTCACATTAAAAAAATCTAGATATCTAGCAAGTAGGCCCACTGCATTTCCATACGGAAATATCAGTTAGAGCTGAGAAGCAAATGTACCTTGTAGATAAGGCAAGTATTCTTAGTTTTCCACAGTCCTCACCACTTCTTACTAGATAACATTCAGCTTGCCTTATTTTTATTATTTTTGAATGTACCCAGACCATCTGGCATTCAAGTTTGTAGCCCCAGGTTCCCATCTTATCATAAAGATCACAAACCTGCACTTTACACAGGTCTTTTCAATATACATTTATTGAGCACTGACCATCCCAGATACTATGCACACAAATATAAATACTGCATTATCTCTGTCATAGAGGAGCTCACAGGCTAAAAGCAGAGACCAATGATCCTATGTAGAATGATGATGGCACAAAGGGATGCTCAATTCTCACTGACCAGTCAGGAAGCACCGCCAAGGGAGATATTTAAACTAAATCTGAAAGGGCAAGCAGAGCTTTATTACTGTATTCCAGGCAGAGGAAACAGAATGCACATGGCGACAGGGAGTGCAACTCTTTTAGCAATTACACATAATTCAGAATAGATGAAAGAGAGGGAAGCTGTAAGAGAGTTAGAAAGATAGTGGTGGGGTTATATATCAAGAATGGCTCCTATCTACACTAAAAAGTGACTTTCATTTCATTTGCAAAAGAGAATTCCTGAAGAGACTGAAGGATAATTGAGTTTACATTTTAAAGGTTTTTTTTTTTTTTTAATTATTCTTGAGAGAGAGAGAGAGAGAGCGCGCGAGAGAGAGCGAGCGCATGAGCAGGGGAGGGGCAGAGAGAGAGACGGAGGGAGAGAATCCCAAGCAGGCTCTGCACTGTCAGCATGGACCCCAACGCAGGGTTCCAACTCACAAACCATGAGATCATGACCTGGGGCAAAATCAAGAGTCGGACATTTAATTAACTGAGCCACTTAGGCACCTCCAGATTTACATTTTAGAAATACAATTTGGTAGCAACATGGAGCATAGTTTAGAAGATGCCAGACTGAACGCAGACAGACCAGTTCGTAAGGAAATCACTGACAAAACCCAAGATGGCTTGAGGCCTGAAGGCAAGAAGCAGCAGCAAGAATGAAGAGGAACTGGCTAGAGACAGTGACCCACTGAATGTGGAGGAGGAGGGAAAAAAGAAGTCAAAGATTCCCAAGTTTGTAGCTTGAATGGTAAGGAATGTAGGAGATGACACAGGGGAGGATGGGAATGGGTGGTATGAACTCAGAGGTATTTGTGGCCACACTGGTGGCTATGTCCGCTTGGCATCTGGGTAAGAGTCAGTAATCAGATACAAGGTTAAGGCAGGTGGGAAGTTGGGAACTGTCAGCATTTGTGAGCGATCAGAAGACACTGTGATGCATACTATCACAAAGAAGTGTGCAAAGTGAGATCAAGAGCAGGGACATATGCCAAACACTTAAATGGAAAAGAGGGAACAGTGCTCAGGCCGGCTACAGAAGAGCAAGTATAGACATTGCCAGCAGCATGGAGAGGAAGAGAATTAGAGTGTGAGGAACTGAGGTGTTAGTAAATGTTTGCTACCAATTACATACTATAGACTCTAGGCTGGAGAGTGAAGAAAGTATAGAAAGGATGGATTAGTATAGGGCTTCCAGATTTACTCAGAAAATTAAAAAGGGGCATCTAGTTAAGCTTGAATTTCAGATAAACAAAGAATATTTTTGGGGTGCCTGGGTGGCTCAGTCGGTTAAGCATCTGACTTCAGCTCATTTCATGATCACACAGTTCGTGGGTTTGAGTCCCGTGTTGGGCTCTGTGCTGACAGCTTGGAGCCTGGAGCCTGCTTCAGATTTTGTGTCTCCCTCTCTCTTCGACCCTCCCCTGCTCGTACTCTGTATCTCTCTCTCTCTCAAAAATAAATAAACATTAAGAAAAAAAATTAGGGGCACCAGGATGGCTCAGTGGGTTAAACATCTGACTTCAGCTCAGGTCATGATCTCATGGTTCATGAGCTTAAGCCCTGTGTTGGGCTCTGTGTGGAAAGCTCAGGGCCTGGAGCTTGCTTCAGATTCTGTGTCTCCCTCTCTCTCTGCCCCTCCCCTTGCACTCCATCTCTCAAAAATAAATAAACATTAAAAAAAATTTTTTTTTAATTAAAAAAAGATTATCTTTTTAGTATAAATACATTCCAAATTATGTAGGGGGATACTTATATTAAAAATTTATTCATTGTTTACCTGAAATCCAAATTTAACTGGGTGTCCTATATTTTATTTGGCAATCATAATTAGGTAAAAAAGAAAGATCTAGAGTCTGGGAGTACTCCTGAGGTCAAAGGGAAGGGTATGGTATAGAGGAATGAGGAACCTGAATATTAAAACACTGTAGTTTAGGATTTCAGAGATGGAAGAGTGATGAAAAGGATCAGGAAAGGGCTATGTTGTGACTGAAACAGAATGGAAATGCAAGTCCTAGAAGAAACACTGAGGCAAGAATATTGGATGGCTCATTAGTGTGGACACTGAGGTCAGTTAAAATGTTGGCTGAAGGGTACAGGGCATGAACATAAGCAAAATATCAAAATCTTCATTAAGTGTGGCAAAATGACCAGGAAGTCAGTGAAGGATGATACAGCCATACCACAAAAATCTGATAGGAGGGAGGGATTTTGACATGACTTTGAAAGACTACTAACAACCTGAAATTCTGTGAGAGGGACAGAGAGAATCTTAAGCAGGCTCAAGACCAGTGTGGAGTCTTGATGTGAGATCATGACCTGAGTTGAAATTAAGAGTCGGACACTTAACTGACTGAGCCACTCAGGCGCCCTGAGAAGAAACAACTTTCAAATGTACAGGCTGTGTCCTCAAGGTTTCAAACAAGATGGAGAAGCAGGGTATATGGGGTATGTTTTCAACAGAGCTTGTTATAGAGGAGAGAATGAAAAGGTGTGGGAAAGATTATCAGTGAGTTGATAATAACAACGAAAAGCAGAAGAAATGGGGATAAAAAGAACAGGAACAAACAAGGAATCTAGTCTTGATGGGGAAGAAAAGGTAGGCTTTCTAAACAAGTGAGAATTGGCTTAAGTTGAGATCCAAAGGAAGTGATTTCTCACCAGCATCTCATGTTCATCAGGTCCAAGGTCAGGAAGTAGTCCAAACTTGTCCCTTTTCCAATGTTTCCTAGCTCAGTGAATGGTACCACTGTCCATCAAGTCATGCAGGTTAGAAATAATGGAGGTATTCATGATATCTTGCCTCCATTATGCTCATTATCCAAACGATCACAGAAGCATCAGGTAAGGAGAGAAGCTTTCCACACAGTGGAAACATATGTGATATTCTTAGGTTGAAAGATAGCATGGTGCATTTTAGAAACTAAAGAGCTTTTACCTTGATACAGAAGAAAGTACTAGATCATGATGTGTCTTGTAGGTCACATTAAGGATTTGCTCTTTATCCTAAAAGCAATGGAAGCCACTGGCAGGTGTGAAGCAAGGAAAGAGACATTACCAAATTTAGGTTTTGAAAAGAGCATTCTAGGTAGAATGGAGAACAGATTTGAGAAAAGAAGAATATAGGGAAATCACAACAAAGGTCAGTGTAGTTATCCTGGTGCAAGGGGGCAGTACTTTGAATAGGGTACCAACAATGGGCATGGAGAAAAGTGGATGGTTTCAGTAAGGCAGCAGAGATTAAGCCAACAGGAATTGGTGACAGTGATGGGAATTCTCTCCTAATATTATAAGGAATGATCTAGTTGAAAGAGAATGGTTGATTACACAGGAAAGAAAACAGTTAATTGAATGCTGATAACAGTAATAGTGCAAACTGAATTACCTGGAAGGATCTTCCTCCAATTGCAAAGTGTAAGGAGTCCATGAGATCAGGGGACCATGTGTGCCCAGATCAGGGGGCAGACAGAGCTGTGCTGATTAGACATCACTATTTGCAGGAAGTGAAGGATGTGGACGTAAGCTTGGACATGTTGAATGCACACATGCAAGGTTTCTTCTGGTGTGGTAAGTGAAGAAGCTGGGAATGGGAAGAGAATGGGATGCATCTGAGAATGCTAGAAATATGAGAGTTCTAAATTTAAACCTGGCCTTCCAGATCATTATTTCAGTAGATACATCATGTATTAGAATAGAATACATTTTTTTTTAAGATTTTATTTTTTAGATAATCTCTACACCCAATGTGGGGCTCGAACTTAAAACCCTGAGATCAAGAGTTGCATGCTGCACTGACTGAGTCAGCCAGGTGCCCCAGAATATTTTTTTTTATAATAGTTTGTTATCTTGATTTATAACTTAAATGTTAAGACACATGGTACGTGAGCCTCTGAGCCACATTTGCCCAGGCTCTGCAAATTTAAGGTTAGGACTGATAAGAGTGCATAATAGTATAAAAGACTATATATAGTGCAAGCAGAAAAAAATTCCTGAAGGTGAGAGTACATCGTAGGTGAGAGTACATCGTAGATGGGCCCTTACAAAGTTAGACATCCTAGACTTCTATGTGGGAGATGAGGAAATAAATGGCACAAGTTTCCAATTACCATATTACCATACACAAGAGACACATTTATGCGCTTGGAAGGTCAACAATTAAGAAGCTACTCTAGGGCGCCTGGGTGGCTCAGTCAGTTAAGCATCTGACTTCAGGTCGTGATCTCACAGTTTGTGAGCTAGAGCCCCGCGTCAGGTTCTGTGCTGACAGCTCAGAGCCTGGAGCCTGCTCGGATTCTGTGTCTTCTCCTGTCTCTGCCCCTCCCATGCTCATGCTCTGTCTCTCAATAATAAATAAACATTAAAAAAAAATTTTTTTTTAAATAAAAAAAAGAAGCTACTCTAATTGTAATGGTTTCAGTGTGACTTTGTAAAGCTTCTTGCATATGGCAGAAGTTTAGAGCATGGAAGAGACCTTAGTGATCATGTAATTGAATTTATTCCGCTAAAACAGAGGCTCTGACAGATGAAGCATTGTGACGGAGGTCACAAAGCTAGTTAGTAGCTGATGATTTTCAGCCCCATCCTCTTAGTCTGCTTTTCCACCAATGTACCTTTTCGTGAATACATATGCTGACAATCAATTGCAACCACTAAGTTTTCACTTTCTTTCCCTGATATGTATTAAAGGAAGTAAATACTTTGATTATTTAAAAAATCTGACGCACCTAAAAAAAGGACCACTATTAAATGTTGACTCCAAAGTATTCTAAACAAACAAAAAAGGGAAAACAAAAAATTCCAATTTCATACGGTCACAAGAAATGATAATCCTGGAAAGTTACTTTTAACTGTTTTCCAGAAAGTTACAGGTAACTTGGGGCTCCTTTTAAGACTTAAGAATATTCTCCGACTGCTCATTTCCTGATTTGACTTTTATTTTTGCGTCTGTTCCTTTGACTTGCTAATCTCCTGTGAGACCTCAGAGTTAAATTAAAATCTTACTCCTCGCCTCGGTTGCAACTGTACTACTGTACCTCATCTCCCCCAATTCCTTATCTTCTAAGCTAGAAATCAAAACACACGCTTATAAAACATCGAACACTCAGGATGCTAACCACTATTTTACAGTTAAAAAATTTTTTTTTGCCTTTCAAACATCAATAAATATCGCTAACGGATTTTTCTTAGCAAGTTTCATTTATAACAACTGCAATAAAATTAAGATCTTTACGGGTGTATCATAAAAGTTTAAAAGAAAATTTCTCCAGGGGGTCTTACCTTCAAGCTCGGAAGAAATCCGAAAGTTCTGGGTTTGCAGGAAGTTATCTCCCTCAAAGCATTAGAGCTGACGATCTTAGCAACAGTAACAAATCTTGTCAGGACACCAAGTGATTTTTGGTCCCTCCCATCCAACTGCCTAACAGAAGGAAGGACTTGATTCCGCACACAATTTTCTCCTCTGAGCTAAGCATCTGCGAAACTCGGATTTCTGAGAGCGAAGAGAAAGGGAGGGACCAAAGGGACCCCAAGGCAAAAAGGAAGAGAAAGTGATACAAAAAAAGTCGTCGAAACAGAGTCGAGTGCGACCTGGCGGGGGCAGATTTGGGGGTCCATTCCGAACACTCACGGGGCACCAGAGTTCACGCTGGCGACAAGTGGAAGACCCTCCCCTCACCGCAAGCTCCGCCACTAAGCCGCGCCCAGAGGAGCTGTGACCTCCAAAACGGGTCCGTTTGGCGATCCTGCCTCTTCGGCTCCAGATTCGCGCCTTTGGTTGGCTCCCAGAGGGATCCCTCAGCATGGTTCGTCCAATGGAGGGCTTCGCCGGTGGCCCGTCCGCTCCGCCCCTCCCCGCCCCTCGCCCGCCCCTCGCTGAGGGCCCGCCCCTGCCCCGCGCCCGGGAGCCGAGGAGAGTAAATACAACAGGAGCGCAAAATGGCGGAACCGCCGAGCCCCGTGCACGGCGCTGCCGCTGCCGTCTCGGAGAAAGAACCGTTTGGCAAATTGCAGCCCCCATTCCGGGACCCACCAGGTCCTCTGTCGGCCAAGAAGGTCCGGACTGAGGAGAAGAAGGCGCCGAGGAGACTGAACGGAGAAGGGAGCAGCGGCGGGAACAGCAGGCAGCTGCAGCCGCTGGCGGCACCTTCGCCTCAGAGCTATGGCAGCCCTGCGTCTTGGAGCTTTCCCGGTCTGTCTGCTGCCTCCTCCCCGTCCTCTGCTCGGAGCAGTTTCTCTTTTTCCGCTGGCACCGCGGTCCCTTCGTCAGCCTCTGCTTCCTCATCTCAGCCGGTGCCGCGCAAACTGCTGGTCCCTCCTACGCTGCTGCACGCTCAGCCTCACCATCTCTTGCTCCCGGCCGCCACCTCCTCGGCCAACGCCAAGCCGCGCCGACCCAAGGAGAAGCGAGAGAAGGAAAGGAGGAGGCACGGCCTCGGCGGGGCAGGCGAGGCCAGCGGGGCCGCCCGGGAGGAGAACGGGGAGGTGAAGCCGCTGCCGCGAGGTGGGTGCTGGCGCTGGGAGGGGGAGGGGAGGGCGCCCCGGGTCCCCGCGTCCCCGCCACCTCCTCGCGCCCGCGGGGCCCGGGCAGGGGGAGTGTGGCGGTCGCGGGCGCCAGCCTGGAGGGGGCGGGAGGCGTCCCGTTCTCAGCGGACGGTTTTGCAGTCCCTTTGGGGACAGGAAATGGAGCCTGTAATTTCAGTTGCAGCGAGGGGAATGCCCGAAACTCTCATTTTTAAATATTGTTTCTATCTCCCAGTTAATGCGCTGAAAGATTTGTAGAATTCGGTCTAGAGTACCCGCTTAGGTGTGCTGGACTACGGAGGGAGATGGGAGGTGATGGGATCGCGAAGGGTTTGGTCTTGTAAAAGATTCTTGATTATTTAGACCGTTTAGACGTGATCGCGGAATTCGTATTTGTGACCACAGGCTCCAGCGCCAGAAAATCCTGTCAAAAAAGGGGTGTGGAGAGCATTGGCGTCAGCTGGAAGCTACCAGAGGCCCGAGCTTTTCATCCCTATTAGGGAAATGAGGTAGTGTGCAGGGCCCGAAGTGTGCTGTTTCATAAGGTACCTTGCGCACCGCTCCGTATTCTCAAGTGTTTTCTGGGGTCCTCTTTGGAATACCACCACCCTTCGGAGAGAATTTTCAGCCATATTCTTTTTTCCCGCAGCAAATGATAAAATCAGGAGCGTTGACGTTTTTTGGTCAGATCAAGTGACTGCAAAATGTTTTAACATCAGAAAATGGCAAATTCACGAGCGTCCGTTTCAGACAGGGCTAGGCAGTTTTCTTTTAAAATGTAGGCTAGCCATATAATTTTCCGAAAGTGTTTATTTAAAATAGATGGTCCTACTTATTTCGTTATTGATATATAGTGATCTGACGGTGGCACAACATGGAGCCTGGTTGAAAAGTAGATTTTTATGTGATCAAAAGACTAAAGCATATAATGATGTTTATTATAACTATACATTGAAAATGTACTGTGAAAGTATCATTGTTTCTTAGGAAAAACGACATGTCAAGCAGTGTTAGCATTGCTGATCGAATTGTAGCTTGAATCATGAATAATGCTGTTTGAGTGGCAGTTTTCACAGTTTTTAAAAATGCTGCACAGGAGTATGTAGTAACGGTTACTTCTTCCCTGCTGTTTTGCTTATAGCAAAGCTTTGACATCTAAGCATAGCCATCAGGAACTCTGGCACTGAGTAAAGTTCTCTCAGTTTTGGACTGTGTTGCTTCTAGGAAAGTGGTTTTGAGGATGGAATTTATACTATTAGCTCTGGAATTTTAATATGATTAGTATTTTAAAGCTATTTTGTTTTAGTGGTTACCTTGAAAAGTTATAAGTGCCTGAAAGTCTGTGCATTTGCAGTTTGGTATTAGTTTTATTTGTGGTGTGTAAACAGTGTATTTGTTCTTTCTGAATTCTTTGAATGAGGAAGTGAATGTGGGGTATAACATTTGTCAGTGTATTGGCATGGCTGGAAATAAAGAAGTAAACATTCTTTCACAAGTTTAACTTAAAATATGGAGCATAAAAATGGCCCTTAAAATGAAATGGCTGTTAAAGAGAAATTTCTGTAGTCTTTTACGTTTAGGCTCCTCCTTTTGAAGGTCACAGCTTATATTATGCTTTATTATGAGGAATGATAGCTGCTACATTAAAATGTGGGGAACATGTTTTTCCATGATTTATGTAGGGTTTTTACGTATGACTAGATGTAAACACTATTGTACGATTTTCATTTTTTTTTGAGAGAGAGAAATGCTGCCATTTTACTGAGAAAAAACTAAAAAAGAGAAGAATTTTTTTCAGTGTCTTGATAAATTTATTGGTGGAAATCTTTCCCTTTTAATTTAAGAAGTACTCTTATCCTTCTAAAGTTCAGATTTAACTAAATCAAATTTATTTTAATTAAGAAAACTCTTAAGCAACTGTTATTAAAATAGCAAGATTACATACATCAATTCAATATAAATATAATTGCAAATATGAAAATCCTAATTTGTAATCCAATTCTCATTTCTGTGGGCTTTATATAAGAATCTTAGTGGGTGGATGGCGCGGGGCGGGGGGGGTGGGTGCGGGACGCCTGGTTGCCTCAGTCGGTGGAGCATGTGATGCATGATCTCAGGACCTTGAGTTCAAGCCCCAGGTTGGGCTTAGAGTTTACTTTAGAAAAATCTTAGTGAGTGGTTAGGTCTGTTGTGTTGTATATATATAACTCTTTCTAGTGTTGCTCTAAGTTGGATAGTTCATGTATAGCACATAGGATAGTTCAGTGACCCCAATTATCCCATAGCTTCATGATTGAACAATCTGAATCAGAACAGGAAGTGAGCTATAAAGACATCTAAGCAAAGAAAATAGAATGAATCTTCCCTGAAAAAGCAAACAACAACAAAATTCCAAAAAATCTAGCCCACTACCCCATTTACCAGTTAAGTTCCTGTACTGTAGTAGGTTTGGTTTTTGGGTGTTTTTGTTTGTTTGTTTGTTTGTTTTTAAGTCTTTAGTGAGAACTAATTTTTTTTTATTGGCTACCATTCTAACAGGAATTACATGGATTAAATGAAACTGTGTATGAAAAGCCTTGGCAGGCCATTTAGTCAATGTTATTTGAGTCAGAAACATGATGATTTCTTAACCCCATAGCAAATTAAAAAGTGGATTAGTCCAGACACAGTAAGGATCATTGACAGTGGATTTGAAAGTTAAGAGTGATAAACAACAGAATAACAAAAATGTGGCAGTTCAAGCCCATTTAGCATAAAGGTTGATGCCTTATGCACCTAAAACCTGTGAGGCCATCTGGTCATAGTGTGGTAGCTGATTTCCATGATAGCCTGAGTCATCATGTGAAAGTTAAATTTATTTCTTATAAAAAGGAGATGTGCAAAACATTTTAAATTTTTAAAACTAGAAAATAACCAGATTTGGTTATAGAGGTAATCTGCTGAAGAATTCACATTCCATCTTCCTGTAGGAGTGAATAAATTTTTGAATTGGTAAAATTTTTGAATTGGTAAATGTGGAAGGTAAAAAATGGACATGTGCTGGAAGTATCTGACATTTACAATTATCTTCTAGCAAAGAGCAAAACAAACATATTATTAGATAACAAAGTGCTTTAATGATTCAAGTAAGCAGTAAAACTTGTATAGATCTTCTAATTTTTGTTAGTGTTTTTGCTTTGCATCTATTAACTTTTTTTTTTCCTTAGAATGATTCTGTGAAGTATCTAAAGATAAAACCAGAGCATTTCACAGAATGTTTGCCTTGAAAGTATAGTTACAGAATTTAACTCTAATGAAAATAGAGACTCTTAAAGAATTGAATAATAGTTATTTTTGTTTTTATCTTAATTCCAGTTAACATACAGTGTTCTATTCATTTAAGGTACACGATGTAGTGATTCAACAATTTCATACATCACTCTGTTCATCACAAGTGCCCTCCTTAAGCTTTTAACCCCTCTCCCCTCCCCTTTGATAACCGTCAGTTTGTTCTTTATAGTCAAGAGTCTGTTAGAAATGAATAATTTAAGGTATGTAAATGTCAGTGATAGATGTTGGAAGACTTTTCAAACTATACTTTCCCCTATCTTTCTAATATTGTTAATTCCACAATTTTACCTTAAATTCAGTTCTAGAGTTTTCATCATTATGGCCAAATATTTGTCACTGCTGGCATAGTTTACTGTAATTTCATTTTCTTGTATAACCTTTTTTCATGCCTTGTTTTTTCATTTGTTTAGTTTTGTCTAGCAAAATCTTTCTATACCCTCCAGCAGCTCCATAAAATGCTTCCCAGTACAATTTTCCACATGGTCAGATCTGTCAGATAAACTTACCAGTTCTATTTGTTCTTGTAGTCATCTCTTCTGTAGCTGTCTTTCTTCCTGCTTTAGTCTGGATTGTTTTCTCTTTAGGCCTGCTGCAAAGCTGTCATCTTGGGACTTCCCTTAGCTGACATTCTGAGAATTTCTTTCACTTTTGTTGAGTTCCTTTTTTCTGGATCCTATGTGTTCCTTCCTTTTGGTTTATTCCTTCATTTTGGTTTCCTCTACTATTACTGTGGAAGTGTATGTTGGAAATAATTTTTGGGGGCGGGGGATTTTATTTTTACCCTCACGGTTGACTGGCTGTTGAGAGGTTTGTATATTGGAAATCATTTTCCCTCAAAAGTTTGGAGGTGTTCCCATATTGCCTAGCTTCCAGTGTTGATGTTGAGAAATTTGATCTCAAAAAGTTGCTGTGATCTGGGAGATTTCAAACTTTTCATTGAATTTTTAAATTTTAGCTCTCTTTTAAAACAATGTTTTATGAACTCTTGTTCTTTGATCCTGTATTGTAGCATCTTGTTCTTTTTTCATGGGTGTAGCACTTCTGTTAACCTCTTCAAGAATATTAATTATAATTTCTTTGTTTCTTGTATTATTTTTGGTTCCTCTAAAACTTTTTTGTTGTTGTTGGTTTTGGTCTTTTTCTTTTTGTTGGAGGCTTTCTGCAGCTCTCCGTGATCCTTAGCCATTCCTTCATACTCAAGGAACATTCAAAGCTGATTTGAAAGCTCACTGGGCATGCATGAGCATGGCTTAGTGACTAATGAACTCCCATGTTTTATCTT
This sequence comes from Prionailurus bengalensis, assembly GCF_016509475.1. Classification (NCBI taxonomy): domain Eukaryota; kingdom Metazoa; phylum Chordata; class Mammalia; order Carnivora; family Felidae; genus Prionailurus; species Prionailurus bengalensis. The sequence continues at coordinate 81,491,875 of NC_057348.1, forward strand.
GTTTTTCAAGATTTTATTTTTAAGTAATCTCTACACCCAAAGTGGCGCTCAGACTTAACCTTGCTGAGATCAAGAGTCACATGCTCTACTGACTGAGCCAGCTGGACACCCCTCCCATATTTTATCTTCTTTTCCCTGGGTAGTAGGTGACAAGGTTTTCAATTTCTTCAGATAAAGGTCCTTCATTTTTCTGTCCATCTGTGTAACTGGAATAATGGAGATGAGGGGATTGGCAGAGGTAATAAGTTTAGATGGTAAGACTCTAATGCTGGATCAAGGAAGAAAACTGTAAGTTTCACCATTCAGTTTCTGGATTTTCATTTAGTCTCCCTGTTTTCATATGAATATGTCACTTCTTCCTTTTTCTGTGTGGGATGCACCTGAACCTGGAGCCATTCTGATTCAGTTTTGCTGGAGATCATACCTCTCATTCCCTTAGGAGAGACAGAGAGGGAGGGTGAGAGTGTGTGTGTGTATGGGAGGGGTGGGGGTTGAGTCTGCTCTCCTGCTTCTCCTAGCAACTACAGTTTTTCTTCCTTCCTTCCTTCCTTCCTTCCTTCCCTCCCTCCCTCCCTCCCTCCCTCCCTCCCTCCCTCCCTCCCTCCCTCCCTCCCTCCCTCCCTTCTTTCTTTCTTTCTTTCTTTCTTTCTTTCTTTCTTTCTTTCTTCTTTCTTTCTTTCTTTTCTTTCTTTCTTTCTTTCTTTCTTTCCTTATTATTTTAGAGAGACAGAGTGCAAGTGGGGGAGAAGGGCAGAGGGAGAAAGAATCCCAGGCAGGCTTCAGGGGAGAATCCTGACTCAGGGCTCAATCCCATGACCCTGGGATCATGATCTGAGCCAGATGCTCAACTGACTGAAACCACCCAGGCACCCCTAGCAACTCCAATTTCTAAGCCTTTCTAAGGGTACTGCATAGTAAATAGGATTGTTTGGTATTATCTCTGTAGGACTTAACATTAACCTTCCATTATGCTAAATTGTTTACCATTCTACCATCAGCCGGTTTTCTGCCTTTATACATTGTATTTCAGGTTACAGTTACAGTATCTCCTGGTTACATGAAAGATGGAATTTCTGTTTCTGTTTCTCTCTATTGTTTGGGTATGTTTTTTAAAACTAGATCTTAAATTTTAGCCTTATTTTGATGTGTTCCTATTTTTGTGACATTGATGAAATCACTTAATCTCTTTGAGCCCAACTTATCTGTTTTCTAGAGATACCTTTTTCACAGTGTGGTTGTTAGAGTTACATGAATCTAGCACATAGCACCCATTTATAACAGATCTTAGTTCCTAACTCTTCTTTCCTAACACAACAGAGACATTTCATGTCACTGAACTTGTGGTATAGGTATAACCTGTATAGTTTTTCCACTGGTATCCTGGTTTCTGGGAATTTCTGGTATTTAGTATGGCCTATACTAACTTTTTGAAAGAAATTTTTATTTTCGAGGTGTAGTTATTTTGGTAAATGGTATTTTTCACCATCCTTAAATGAATTAAACTTCCAAGTTACGCATAAACTACTTAAAATAGAGTATTGAAAAAATAAGGATGCTTATTTTGTGCTAGAGTAAAAAGAATTATGAAATATTGTGGCTTACATAAAATCTTTGTGTATGAGATTAGGAGAATCAGTGGTAAAAGTGCATTCTTAACTAAACTAATATTTTTATAACTTCAGACATTTTTATTTTTCAAGGTACATTAATATGTTGTACATATTATTTACTCTTGAACTGTAGATTGAAAAAATTTAGTTTTTTCCTCATGAAAAATTTTTAATTAATACAAAAGAAACCATAACAATATAATGAATTCTGAGTCTACCTTTCACACTGCTTTAACAGTTAACATTTAACACTTCAAGTTTCGTTTCCTTTCCTCCACTTATTTTTATTTTTTGAACTGGTATTTTAAAGCATATTCCCAGCATCTGTCATTTCACCCCAAAATAAGTAGGATAGAAACTTTTTGCATTATGGAACTAATAATGCCTGTAAAGTTTCAACAATGCCTATATGTATGCTTTTGAAGAGTGAAAATCTGCTGTAGTCCCAAACTCATTAATGATTTGGTATATCTCCTTTTGAAGTAGATGTGCGCATATAGATATATATACATATATATACATATTGCTTAACTCCTTTTAAAAAATACTTCTTAAAAAGTTATGGTAAAATATACCTAAAATGTACCATGTTAGTCATTTTTAAGTGTACAACTCAGTGGTATTAAGTACATTCACATTGTTGTGCAACCATCACCACCATTCATCTTCAGAACTTTTTTTATCTTCCCAAAATGAAACTACATACCCATTGAAGAATAACTACCCTTTTTCTCCTCCCCACTAGCCCCAACAGCCCCTGGCAACCACCATTCTACTTTCTGCCTCTGAATTTGACTAAGCATTTCCTCGTATGAGTGGAATCGTAAAGTATTTGTCCATTTGTGGCAGGTTTATTTCACTTAACATAGTGTCTTCAAGATTCATTCATGGTGTCAGAATTTCCTTTTTAAGGCCGAATATTCCATTATAGGTATATACCACATTTTGTTTAAACATTCATCCCTTGATGGACACCTGGTTTCTTCTACCTTTTGGCTTTTGTGAATAATGCTGTGATGAACATGGGTACAAATATCTGTTTGAGTCCCTACTTTCAGTTCTTTTGGGTATGTGCCCTGAAGTAAAACTGCTGGATCATATGGTAATCTTCCAGTTTTTTAAAGGAACTGCCATACTGTTTTCCATAGCAGTTGTACCATTTTATATTCCCACCAGCTGTGCCCCAGGGTTGAGTTAACTATTTAGTATCATCAAAGTAAACCTAAGCAGACAAGGGGCACCTGGGTGGCTCAGTCAGTTGAGCGTCTCTTAATTTCAGCCCAGGTGGTGAGATTGAGCCCCTCCTCGGGCTCTCTGCTGAGTGTGGAATCTGCTTAATAGTCTCTCTCCCTCTGCCACTCTCCCTTGCTTGTGTGTGCTCTCTTCTTCCCTAAATAAATAAATAAATAAGCAAGCAAGCAGATAAAAACCTCCCAATAACATTTATATTGGAGCAGATACTTGTGAAGTCAGTGTGCAGGCAGCCACAACAGCTTAGGAAATAAAATTTGAGGGTTTGGTGGGAGAAAGGAAAGGCATTTGTTGAGTGCTTGTCATGTGCCATGGTATTATCTCAATATTTTTAGATTAAAACTCTGAGTTTTTCTTAGCTCGCTCAGAGTTGCATGGCTAATGTGTAAAGAATTTGGATCAACCCCATCTCTGCAAGAGTCTGAGCCTAACTACACAGTGCTACAGTTAACTTAATTTTTTCCCTTTAGACTGTGATAAACAGGAAGAAGAAAGTGAAGATGAACTTTAAAACTTTTTCCAACTTTTTCTTTTTTCCTGAATTTTTATTATAAAAAAATTTAAGCATACAGAAAAGCTGAGAGAATAACAATGATCTTATGTTGATTTTCCTCCTAGATTCGACAGTTGTTAATATTTTATCATATGTAAGAACGGAATTATTTAAAAGGCATGATAGTTCATTTTTAAAAAAATTTTTTTTTTTAATTTTTTTTTTCAACGTTTATTTATTTTGGGGACAGAGAGAGACAGAGCATGAACGGGGGAGGGGCAGAGAGAGAGGGAGACACAGAATCGGAAACAGGCTCCAGGCTCTGAGCCATCAGCCCAGAGCCTGACGCGGGGCTCGAACTCACGGACCGCAAGATCGTGACCTGGCTGAAGTCGGACGCTTAACCGACTGCGCCACCCAGGCGCCCCTAAAAATTTTTTTAATGTTTATTTTTGAGACAGAGAGAGACAGAGCATGAGTGGAGGAGGGTAGAGAGAGAGAGGGAGACACAGAATCCGAAACAGGCTCCAGGCTCTGAGCTGTCAGCACAGAGCCTGATGCAGGGCTCAAACTCACGAGCTGTGAGATCATGACCTGAGCTGAAGTTGGACACCCAACCGACTGAGCCACCCAGGTGCCCCATGATACTTCATTCTTAAATAGTTCAGCCTTCATCTTAAGTAACCACATAACTAAAATAACATTCTTAAATAGTTCAGCCTTCATCTTAAGTAACCACATAACTAAAATAACATTAAAACATTTAAGAAAATAATCATACAGCCAGTGTGTATTCAAAGTCTTCCAATAACCCCCAATTTCCCCGTTGTACCACAAACACACTACATCTGTTTATCTTAATCTAGAACCGTCCCACTCACATTTTTTTCTTCATGTGACGTTGACGTTTTGTAAAATTTATTTATTTGAGAGAGAGAGAAAGAAAGTGCACGTGCTCACAGGCCAGCAGGGAAGGACAGAGAGAGAGAGAGGGAGAGAGAGAATCTCAAGCAGGCCCTGTGGTCTCAGCACAGAGTCCTTCTTGGGGATTGATCTCAAGAACCATGCGATCATGACCTGAGTCAAAACTGAGTCAGAGGCTTAACCGATTTAGCCACCCAGGCGCCCGAGATTGACTTTTTGAAGATACTAGTTCAACATACCTGTTACCTTGTAGATTTTTTTTTTATATTCATGATTTTTAAACATTTATTTCATTCTGGTATTTATTTATTTTTAAAGATTTTATTTTTAATATCTACACCCATGTTGTAGTGGTATTTAACTTGATTCTTTTTATTTATTATAACCTGGAAGTTAGGTATCAAGATCAAGGCTGATTAAATTCAGATTAACTAGTTTTGGTGAGAATATTTCATAGGCATATTTCATATTATATCCTATCAGGATGCATATAATATCTAGGTTGTGCCGTTAGTAAATTGGTTGAGGTGCCCATTGTCCCCATTATTATAGTTCATTTTTTGTTTGCATTTAGTTTGTAATCTGTGTGTTGATGCTTTGTGAATATCCAGTTTCTCAGTTATTTTTTACCTCATGGCTTCAGTATCAATGATTTCTGCCTGAGTTACCCATTCCATTGGGACTTAAAGAATGATGCCAAACTATTTCTAACTAAAAAATGAATTAGATTTGGGAATGAGGAATTCATAATAAATTGCTACTCTTATATGTCGATTAACATTTGGCAATCTATTTTGATTTGGAGTACCAAAGTAAATAAGTTCATTGGTCTGACTAGAATTTCATGGTAAACACGTTTCTTGAATTCTTAATTCACCATAGTTTGAATTTTGGAAAACTACTTGCAGAATGCTTATAGTTAAAGATTGAGTGTAGTAGTCTAGTTACAATTGGTGATCTGTTACAATATTGGTAACACAGGCCAAAAATAAGAAATTCCTACCAGTCTTTTTAATATAGTAAATATATAATAGTATAGCATGTTAAAAACTATATATATTTCAAAATTATAATCTCAATTACATAATGTTCTCTGTCGACTATTATAAATTAGCCATATACCTATATGAATTCCTGTTTAACTACATTATATCAATGCCTGCAGAACAGGCATCATTATAGTCATCATTTTATGATCTTTGCCTTGTTCTCAGTGATTGAAGGAAAAAAAATACTTTCTTTTTTTTTTTTTTTTTTTAAGACTGAGAGAGCATGAGAGGTAGAGGGAGAGAGAGAGAATCTTAAGCAGGCTCCATGCGCAGCACAGGTGGGGTTGATCTCATGACCCTGTGAGATCATGACCTGAGCAAAATTCAAGAGTCAGATGTACAACCAACTGAGCCATGCAGGTGCCCCTTAAGAAATTAATTTTATCTGTCCTCTTTGCATTGCAAATTTGAGTAGCTACACTTGTTAGCTTTTTTATAGAAAGGGTATACACTTTCTTTAGATATTACTTAAATCAGAACCACTTCAGTGGTTTGACATGTGGAACAATATTCTGAAAAATGGATGTCTCCAGACATTCATTTTCTGGCTAAATCACTGATGAACTTTATACCTTAAGAGGGAGCAAATAGCCACCATTTTTCAATTTACTGCTTTGAGAATGATGAAAATATCAGAATTAGTAAATTCTGTCAGGCTAAGTTGGGCCACAAGCTGATACAATGAGTAATTGGATGCAACTTGAGCTAGAATTTAAGCTTCTTGAGGACAGAAACAATAACAATAATACCAATAGGTAACATTTACAGAACTGTACTCAGCACTTTTATGTGTTTCTCTCTAATTTTAACAACTTCTTTAAAGTTTAGTTAGATATTAGCCTTTTTTAAGTATTGTATGGAAGCTCAGAAAATTTAAGTAACCTGCCAAGGATATTAAATAAACAGGCAATCTAAGTTTTAGATCATTATGTAGTTTGACTTCAGAGCCCCAGCTCTACGCTATTGTGCAAACTGGGTTAATGTTTTTAAATCTCCTTCATCCAGAATTGCACCTTACATTGTGAGCTAGTTTACCAAATAACCAGACTTTGAAAGAAGAATAGGACTTAGGTAAATGGAGATGATGGAGACAGGCTTATTAGGGGGAATGGTGTGAGCAAGATTGTAGAGACAGAAGCAGAAGTGTGGATGGCATGTTCAGTAGTCTGTGAATAGAACCATTCAGCTGGGATTGGTGATTTTGTACAAAGTTGGGAAATAACACTGCATGCCAGTTGAAAGTTTGCCATGATATGCCTTCTATTTGCCAGGATAAGGAGTTCAGACTTCATTCTGTGGGCAACAGCAAGGCACAGTTTTTTGGGTTTTTTTAATAGAGTGATAATTTATTCAGATTCGTATTTTAGGAATATTGATTTGTTAGCACTATGTAGGATGAATTGGCTGAGACAAAAATTAGAGACAGGGATATTGGAGACTACTTTAGTAGTAAAGTGAAGTGATTTTAGTAGTAAGATGATTGGAACTCCTGGACATGGAAAGGAAAAGGTGTGTGTGTGTGTGTGTGTGTGTGTGTTGTAAGTTTATTTATTTATTTTGAGAGAGTGCTAGCAGGGCAGGGGCAGAGAGAGTAGGGAGAGAGAATCCCAAGCAGGCTCCTTGTTGTCAGCGCAGAGCCTGACACAGGGCTCCATCTCACAAATTGTGAGATCATGATCTGAGCTGAAATCAAGAGTCAGACACTTAATTGACTGAGTCAGACACCCCAGAAAAGATTTTGAAAGGGAATGTATGATAGGGCTTCATAAATACAAATATGTAGCAACAAAGGATTTATGTATTTAATTTTATTGTTTCAGATGGAGAAAATAAGCATATCATTGAAAAAATGTGGGTAAGCTTGCAGGAGACCTGGTTGGAAATGATGTATATAAGTTTGAGATACAATCAAGTACCTTATGTTAGAGTTCTTAACACATGAAGCTCCAATTAGTGGTGAGTCAATGTGTAAGGTTTAAAAATTAAAAAGAATTTTTTTTAATGTTTATTTTTGAGAGAGAGACACACAAAGCATGAGCAGGGGAGGGACAGAGAGAATGAGAGAGAAAGAATCCACAGCAGGCTCCAGGCTCTGAGCTGTCAGCACAGAGCTCTGGCGCAGGGCTCAAACCCATGAACTGTGAGATCATGACCAGAGCCAAAGCTGGATGCCCAACCGACTGAACCACCCAGGCTCCCCTAAAGTTTTAAAATGTTTAGGAGATTCTGTTCAGTGAGTGTGTGTATGTTTCAGTATTGTGTATGTGGAGGGGAACATTTTAGAAGTCACTGATAGTAGCAGATAACAACCACTGGTTTTTTTGTGAGGAACAAATAATTTCAGATCCTGTCTTAGTTCTTAGGTAACCAGCTGTTCACAGCCTTTAAAAGGGCTCTAAAAAAAATCAAGATTAGACATGGTCTAACAATTTAACAATTTATCTCACATTTGTCCTCTGTCTTCCGGCCTCCCCCACCATTTTTCTTATCTCTTTCCTTATCTTAGTATTTGGTTTAGTTTGGGGCTCTTTTACAGTACTCTTCTCTGACTTTGCTAATCTCCTTGTTGGTTTTCTAATGTCTGTTGTTAGCACTCCCCAAATCTTAGTTTAGTTTGGAGTTTTAGATCCATAGATTCAACTGCCTCCTTGACATAATCCCTATTAGATACTCTGTAGAGCTGTAAAATTAATATGTTCAAAACTCATAGCCTTCCTTACTCAAATTTGTCTTGCTGTGTATGTTCTTTATCTCAATGCCATCATATATCTAGTGGCTCAAGCTTTAAAACTGGATTCTACACTTTACCTTTGTCTAACCTGTAGCCAAGTCTTGTCAGTTCTAATCACTATCTTTCATATCTGTGTCCTTTCACTGTCCTTTCTAGTCTTAGTTCAAATTACCATTATCTCTACCCTAGATCATTATATAACTGCCTCTTTATTGGAATCCCTACTTCAGGTCTGTGATCTTTCAATTCGTTCTTCATGCTACAGCCTTAAGTGATAACTAGAGATCTGAATGCATATGTGATCATGTCACTTTTCTCTTTACGACATGATGTTCAAATCCCAAAATGTCTTCCAACTCTCTGAATGATCATATTCTTGTTTAGCTCTTCAGCTTCTCCTCAGTGCTCCTTGCTGCCTAGGACTTTCTGTACCCATTATTCTACCCTCCCTAGTTCCACATTTCTACTGCACCTAGCTAATGACTACACTCATCTATCAGGACTCCACATGAAAGGAAGGCCTTTGTTATTCTCTAGATTAGGTTAGGTCCCCTTGCTGTCTCTTCCCATGTCACCTTGCACTTCTTCTATCTTCTTCACTTCATTTTAATCAATTAATTGTCTTCTTCACTAGACATAACCTGTGAAAACTGGGGGCTGTGGTTCTCTTCTTTTTAGGTCAGGGTACCTCTGGGTCCTCAATAACTATTTGGGAAATGAGTGAGTAATACTACGTGTCAGCCCTTTCTGCCTGCTCAGAAGAGATGTCTGTCTGCCTGTTATTTAGGAAAGTTTGGGCACGTATTTCCAACTAAGAACAGCAGAAAAGTGATAACGGGATGAGATGTTGACCAGCAACTCACAGACGATGGTTAAATTGTCAAGTGAGTACAAAAGGCAGGTATTAAGGGCACAGGAACTAGAAAGACTCTGTAGATGATACTAAATTGTATTGTGTTTGACTCAGCTTGAGTTACCAGAATTGACATTTTATATACTCTAATGTCAAACAAATGAAGCTTATCAATACATTACCCAAAGAGGATATTTTACGGTTTTAATCTGCATGTGTTTACCATATCTGTAATGGCATTATAAATGGAAATCCTCTTCCAGATTGTCAAAAAAGTTGAATCCTACACTGTCTTTTTCATGTTTGGTGTCTTTCATTTAGCATATTCCTTTTTTGAGATTTATCAGTGTTGTTGCAGTAATCATTCCTTTTATTTTTATTATTTATTTATTTATTTATTTATTTATTTATTTAGAGAAAGAGTGTGAGCAGGGGAGGGACAGAGGGAGAGAATCTTAAGCAGATTCCACACTCAACACAGAACATTGGACTCCATCTCATTCATGACCCCAGGGATCACGATCTGAGCCAAAATCAAATTTGGACACTTAACTGACTAAGCCACCTAGGCAGGCACCCCTCATTTCTTTTATTTCTGAGTAGTTCATTGCATAGAGATACCACAGTTTGTTTTTTCATTTCACCATTGATGGACATTTAGATTGTTTCTGGTTTTTGGGTTTTGTTTCTGCTACAATTGTTCACAGACAAATCTTGTAGTAGATGTATTTTTCATTCTCTTGAGCAAATATCTAGAAATGGGATCACTGGGTTGTATGCTAAGTTTATGTTTAACTTCATAAAAAACTGCCATACTTTTCTAAAGTTGCTGTACTTTTTTCACACCCGCCAACTTTTGATGTCAGTTTACTAAATCTTAGTCATCCTAGTGGGTGTAGCAGTATTTCATTGCAGTTTTAATTTGCAGTTCCCTAATGACTACTGATGTTGAACATCGTTTATGTACTTATTTTCCATCCTTGTCTCTTGTTTGGTGAAGTATCTGTTCAGATTATCTGTTATTCTTATTTTCAAATTGTGAGTGTTCTTTATTCTGTGTACAAGTTCTTTATCAGATATGTATTTCATGAATGTATTCTCCCATTCTGTGAATTTTCAGTCTCTTAATGTTGTCCTTCACACTTTTTCATAGCAGAAGAATTTAATTTTGATGAAGTCCACTTTATAATTTATTTATTTTTTGTATGGAATGTGCTTTTTGTGTCTTAACTGAGAGGGCTTTGCCTAACCCAGAATCACAAGGGTTTTTCTCCTATGTTTCCTTTTAGATACTTTATAGTTTTAGGTTTTACCTTTAGGACTATAGTGCATTTTGAAAACTTCTGTATTTGAGGTTTGGATCAAAGTGCCCTTATTTTTATTTTTCCTTCTTGCTTAACTTGAGAATTATTTTGTAAAGTCCACTCTCCCAACCCACTAATCACTTAGGGTGTTTCATTAAATTTGTTGATTAAATTAAGGGCAGATTTTAATTACAGAATTTTCTTTATATTCAAAAGTTACATGTATGTTTTGGGGCACCTAGGTGGGTCAGTTGGTTAAGCATCCACCTTCGGCTCAGGTCATGATCTCGTGGTTCATGACTTTGAGCCCTGTGTTGGGCTCTGTGCTGATAGCTCAGCCTGGAGCCTGCTTTGGATTCTATGCCTCCCTCTCTCTCTGCCCCTTTCCTACTCATGCTCTGTCGCTCAAAAATAAACGTTTAAAATAAAAAAAGGGGGGCACCTGGGTGGCTCAGTCATTTTGAGCATCTGACTTCGGCTCGGGTCATGATCTCAGGGCTTATGAGTTCAAGCCCCGTGTCGAGCTCTGTGCTGACAGCTTGGAGCCTGGAGCCTGCTTCAGATCTGTGACTTCTCTCTGTCCCTCCCGGGCTCACACTCTGTCTCTCAAAAATAAATATTAAAAAAAAAATTTAAAAAGTTACATGTATGTCTTTACCTACCCTTATATTCTTTTTTTTTTCTTTTAATATTTATCTCTGAGAGAGAGATAGAGGTGTGAGTGGGGGAGGGGCAGAGAGAGAGGGAGACACAGAATCTGAAGCAGGCTCCAGGCTCTGAACTGTCAGCACAGAGTCCAGTGCGGGGCCCAAACTCACAAACCGTGAGATTATGACCTGAGTGTACTGATTTTTAATACAGATTATGAGTTTTCATCTGGCATTTTATTTTATTTTGGGGAGTTTCTTCCAGATTGTTACTGGTATATAAGAAAGCTTTTGGGTTTTCTACATACACTTAGTAGTTGGGTATGTAAGTATATAATAGTGAAAGGCTACCAATTCTTCATAATCAGGAACAGTTGAATTACAGTATGATACTTAGTAATACTCAGGAAGTTATGGTACTCTTTGTGGTACTTCAAGCATTGTGTTTGTCATTGAAATCTGAGATCTCTATTAGCACGGTATAACTATTCAGCTTGACAAATATTTTTAGTGCTTAGGTGCTGTGGTAGGTTTTAATAAAATGACAAAATCAACAATATAAAGCTTCTGCCTTCAAGTACCTTAATCTAGCAAGATACTAGAAAAAGTAATTATTAGTGCAGTAAGTTGAATACCACAAGACAAATGGAAAGTAGAGGTAGTACTGGTGGAAATGCAGGTAGGCAGGGAGGATGGGATTTTTGAGCGAATCTTTGAAGGATAGTGTGGTAGGATTTCAGTAAAGAGATGAAGGAATTTAGGTGGAGAGCTTTATTTGAAGTGTAACATTCATAGAATTGGATAGGAAAACACCTATACAATGTCATAAAACAAAGAAGGAAATAATTTCTAGATATTTGATTCTCTTTGTAGCTCTGACATTATATATTGCTAAACATCTTTATTTTAGCTCTTCACTCTTATTTTTGAGAGAGAATGTGTGCGTGCATGCACAAGTGGCAGAGGGGTGGGGGTGGGGGGGAGAGAAAGAAAGAACAGAAAGAAAAAAGAAAATCTTAAGTAGGCTCCATGCCCAGTATCGAGCCTGACATTGGGGCTCTATTTCACGACTGTAGATCATGACCTGAGTCCAAGTCAAGAGTCTGACGCTCAACTGACTGAGCCACCCAGGTGCCCCATAACTTTTTAAAATTTAGAACTTTAATTGGTTGCATGAAAAAACATAAGCATATATAATAAAAGCAATGATTCCCGTATATGCTGTTATCATTATCCAAAAAGAACTATATAGTTTACTGTTTGCATTATAGAATATAGTTTTAATTAAATAAAGTAATTGTGTAATGTTGACTTAGAGGTCTAGAATGCCCCTGGTTGTATGTGGGTCACATTTTATATGACAGCTGTAGTATAAAATTCAATGAATACAGTGATTTAATTTATAATCTAGATACCAAATATAATGTCTCACTACTTTATATCTTTCTTTTATAATATATAGAGAGGAGAGGAAGTATTTACTTCTGTTTTAGAAGCAGGTCTTCCTGGTAGATTAGTGAAGAAAACCTGACCTGAAAATTTTAATTATGGTACAAGGAGGAGCCCAGACCACTATTTCATGTTATGCCTGGTTTGGCTTTCATGTAGGTACATCTATATTAATTTTTTTGTTCTCCTTTTAGGGATTGTATTCTTGTGATTATTACTATACTATTACTATACTATTATTATTTTGTCAGTGTATGCATATTACTAAATGCTTTCCTAATAATCTATTTATATTTAATGATGATAGCTACTTTTGTCAAGTGCCTGCAATATAAACTGGGGATAGTTGGAAATAATGCATATGTTGCCTTTAATCCTCATAAAAAGTCTAAAAAGATAAGTGCTGTGATCTTTAACAATTGAGAATACTGAGGCACAACGTAATTAGTAAGTAATTTGTGTCAGTGAGTGGCAGAACTGGAAATTAAATATGTCTAATTACAAAGCTTGAGTTATTTCCAACATATTACAGTACATTTAGAGTTTCTTAATACACAGCTGTCTTAAACTATATCATTTTCAACATTCTCTTCCTTGTTTTTTTGGTCTCAGTATGTTAGCCAAAGCAGCCTGCCTTTCCCTGAATAGTAAGAGATAAGTATTGTACAATCTGAACTTCCTCATAATATGTTCAGGCAGAAACGTTTTTTGCATTACTGTACAAAATATAGGACATTGTTGCTGTATGAGTCATTATACTAAGTTTTTTCCCCTTCATAAGAAAATAGAAGCACAGAATTGGGGAACACTAGAAGAGAAAGGGTCATCAGAGCTCAGTGAGCAGAATCCCCTGATTTGCAAGTACAAGCAGCAGAAGCTTGCAGCCCTCTCACAGGTTAGCAGTTCCCAAGTCCTTCGGTTCTTACTTACTGGAACTGCACAAGTCTTTCACATCTCAGGGTTCATAACATGTAGCAGTTTTTACAATTAGGTCCATGAAGACCTTTCACTCTTTTAGCATTTTCCCCTCACTATGGATGAGCAGACAACTCCAGAGGAGGCATCAGGTATTTTAAATACCATCTGCCTCATGCCTGTCACATCTCAGCCATCCTTTAATTGGAAAGGAAGGTTTTCTTCTTTGCCTTCCAAGTTTCTGAAACCCATTTCTATGTTATTCCTTCCCCTATAATGTTACTATATCCTTATGAAGATGTAGTGCGGAAGAGGTAGAAGTGGTGCTGCTTCCATGTGCAGGTTTAAGTTAGGAACTATCTACAATTAGCTAAATTCAATGAAACATTCGTGGCCAAAGAATTATTATATGTTTTTGGTTTTCTTTCCTATAGTGTAGTAATAGGAGCTTTTAACTCCTATTGGATCTGTTTGGGAGTTTTCCTAGTTGTGCCACTCAGTCTCTGTCCATGAGAACATCTTATCTGCTCTGAGCCCTGACTTTTATTCTCTATAAAATGAGGAGAATAAGTGAAATCTTTAATTTTTTCCTATGAAAAAAACTAATTTTGTGGAAGACTTTCTGGCAACTGTCCCGCTTCAACACTATCTTATTGATTTTTGTCAGAGCTCTATTTTTTTATTACTTATTTTTAGAGTCATATAAAATACTGATAAAAGCATTTACTTTCTTAAATTATATCACAGTTTCTCTAATTTGTCCTCTGCTGCTTTCTTAAATGATTCAACAAACACTTACTGCCTGCCATATGTTTGGTATTGTGTAGGGGAATGCAGAGAGAAAAGTTGTTTGTATTTCTTTCCTTCAAGATTTATAATTTAATTGGAAAGATTATTAGCTGCAATGTAAGAGACACTTTGTATTGTTACTCGTCTTGTTTCTGTTTCTGCGTGTTGCTTTTTTTTTGGGGGGGGGTCTTCTCTGATTGCTTCAGATGATTATTGGTATTAATTTGCTCCTACTTATATTAACCCTTTTTCTTTTGCCCTCTGGAATCCTCATTCATTTTTAGCATCAATTATGTGCAAAATACTATTCTGGGTTCTATAGAAGACAACAAAGATACATTAGATATGATAACCAAGAAAGAGTGTATAATCCAACAGAGCAGATAAAAAAGGTACACAAACAGAATTCAAATCATAAGAGAGGGAGAAGAAGGCAGTGGTCATTTCAAGTTGAAGGGGTCAAAGAGTCCTTAATGAAAAGCTGAATTTCAGGTAGATTCTTGCAGAATGTGTAGGATTTTGGTCAACAAGAATTGGGATGGGCAAAGGCATCCTAACTAAATGGTATTAACAAAAATATTGGAGTAAGTTGTAGTAATGAATCAGTCTGGAATCTTGTGTAGATATACATGTGGTTGAAGGTAGAAGAAATTAAAATGTGTCTTGAATATGTAGATTCTTGAATGGCATACTGTGGGAATTTTCTCTTTTTATGTAGGGTGGTTTTGTTCATTTGTTTAAAGTAGAAGAGAGTGACATGATTGACTGTATTTTCAAGGAATATTTTTTGGTCACTGCTGAGTGGATTGGTGGAGAGAGAAACTGTAAGTAGGAAGATCACTTGTTTCAAAAGATAAGTAATCTATTATGGTAATGGTTATGGAAAGGGAAAGGAAGATAGACATATATCAATGGAAAAATAGACTGAACTGAGAAAGTGATTTAATGTTAGGGAAAGTTATTATATATAATATATTATATATGTTATTATATTATATATAATATGTTATTGTATATAATATTATAACGTTAAGGAAGTATTATAAAGGTTTTTGAGAATTTTTTGAATTTGGATGTTGGAGGATGTTGTGCCATTAACATAAACAAGGAATTAAAAGGAGAGCTTGAACTTTATTTATATGAGAAAGATGGTAATTTTAATGTTAAGTATTTCTTTTTTTTTTTTTTTTAAGATTTAAAAACATTTTTAAGTAATCTCTTTACCCAGTGTAAGGCTCAATCTAACTCACAACCTTGAGATTGAGTCACATGCTCTGCTAACTGAACCAGCCAGGCATCCCCAGTTGTTAAATACTTCTTTTTTTTCTTTTAATAGTTTTATTTTATTTTATTTTTATTTTGAGAGAGTGAGCGCCAGCAGGGAAGAGGGGCAGAGGGAGAGAATCTCAAGCAGGCCCCATGCTTAGCATGGAGCCCAGTGTGGGGCTTGATCACATGACCCTGGGATCATGACTTGAGCTGAAAGCAAGAGTCTAGTGCTCAACCTGCTGAGCCACCCAGGCACCCCCCCAAGGTGTTAAATATTTCTTATGGAAATAAGTGGTAGAGCTTGGCCAAGAGGCTGAGTTGAGATATTAGTCTGAGGATTCATTTACCTAAAGGTTATAGTTTGAATCACAGGAATGCATTTTCTTCAATGGAAAAAGAAGAGAGAAAGAAGCATGCCCAAGGTAGATCCTAATGAGAATGTGTGAGTTTTGATGATAGGATCGTGAGTTACTGAGTAGACAGGATAGTGCAGTACCACTGAGACTTAGGGAGGAGTTTTGAAGAAGAGGTTAGTAATGTCTTTTGCAGTAAGGACCAAGAAAAAAGGGCTGAGAAGGTATTGCTCCCTTTTTTACTATATCCTTTATCTTTTTCTTTCCATTTTTGTAATGTTACCTTCCCTTCTACTTCCCCACTTAAATTCTGTATTATTTCTCTTTTTCTTCTATTTATTGCTTATTTTCAGATCTATTCCTAGCTATACTTACTGCTGTCTGGGGAAGGTGTTTAAGGAGATCAGTGTTGTTGTTCAGACTAACTGATTTCATAGACTGTATTATTACAGTGTGAATCATGGCACATACCCAAAGCAGGAAAAACTCATAGCGTGAAGCCTATTTTGAGGTTTGTGGTACAAGAATGTATTGTAACTGAAGTTTCAGTAGAAAATTCTACCAACACTCCTTAAGAACAGGTAGTGTGGAGGGGCTCCTGGGTGGCTTAGTCGGTTAAGCGGCCGACTTCGGCTCAGGTCAGGATCTCACAGTCCGTGAGTTCGAGCCCCGCGTCGGGCTCTGTGCTGACCGCTCAGAGCCTGGAGCCTGCTTCAGATTCTGTGTCTCCCTCTCTCTCTCTGACCCTCCCTCGTTCATGCTTTGTCTCTCTTTGTCTCAAAAATAAATAAATAACAAAACAAAACAAAAAGAACAGGTAGTGTGGATTTTTATGACACTTTATTTTTTTATTTTATTAATATTTATTTATTAATTAATTAATTTATTTATTTAGAGAGAAAGAGTGCAAGTGAGGGAGGGGCAGAGACACACACACACACACACACACACACACACACACAGAATCTGAAGCAGGCTTCAGGCTCTGAGCTGTTAGCACAGAGCCTGACACAGGGCTCAAACTCAGGGACCACAAGATCATTAAACTGAGCTGAAGTCGGATGCTTACCTGAACCACCCAATGCCCCTATTTTATTTACTTTTTTAATGTTTGTTTATTTTTGAGAGAGAGAGAGCATGAGCGGGAAGGGGACAGAGAGGGAGACACAGAACTTGGAGTGGGCTCTAGGCTACACGCTATTAGCATAGAGCATGACACTGGGCTCAAACTCCCAAACCATGAGATCATGACCGAAGCCAAAGTCGGGTGCTTAACCGACTGAGCCACACAGGTGCCCCTGTTTTTTACTTTTAATTATTATTTGTTAATGTAAGCTCTATGCCCATGGGAGGAGTTGAACTCAAGACCCTGAGATCAAGAGTTTACTGAGTAAGCCAGCCAGGCACCCCTCTGACAACGTCTTTAAAAAAAAAAAAAAATCTAATGAATCTACATGAAGATCCTTCTTTATACAGAATTCTGTGGTTTAATGAGTCATTTATGGGATTTCTCTCTTTTCCTTAAAAGCTATTAAATCTAACAAGTAGTACATGCATATATACATATTGAGAATAGATGTATAATTGCATCATATTTTCTCCTTTTGTTCTTTTTGTTAACTATAACATAACCTTGAGATAATGTATATAAAGTGAAGTAGAAATACACTTGAACAATTTTAATGAAGTAAGGAATTTGGAAAAAGTAACATTATTTTCATGTGTGTTTGTGTGTTAGGTTACATAGTCACTCTTTTATTTTGAAGTTTTTTTTTTTCTTATTTCTTTCCTTCTGATGCACCTTGAGTGATTCTAAATCTTTTAAAAAGTTTTTTTTTTTTAATGTTAATTTATTTTTGAGAAAGAAAGAGACACAGAATGCGAGCAGGGGAGGGACAAAGAGAGAGGGAGACACAATGCAAAGCAGGCTCCATCCAGGCTCTGAGCTGTCAGCACAGAGCTCAACACAGGGCTCAAACCCCTAAGCCATGAGATCAGGACCTGAGTCAAAGTTGGATGCTTAACTGACTGAGCCACCCAGGTGCTCAACTGTAAACCCAGTTAAAAAAAAAATTGTCTAAACATGAAATTATCAATTCTTCTTTCAGGAAAGAGATGTATGCTAACAACTTAATTACATAAGTATAAATATGAATCCCTTTCTGATTTCTAAATTTCAGATAATTTAGAATTACCTAAAATAAGAATCAAGAGTTCCTTTTGGAGCACCTGGGTGGCTCAGTTGATTAAGCGTCTGACTCTTGATCTCAGCTCGGGTCATGATCTCACGGTTTGTGAGTTCAAGCCCCGCATCAGGCTCTGCACCGTGCAGAGCCTACTTTGGATTCTGTCTCTTCTTCTTTCTGCCATCCCCCGCTTGTGCGTGCGTGCATTCTCTCTCTCTCTCTCTCTCTCTCTCTCTCTCTCTCTCTCTCTCTCCCCCTCAAAATAAATAAATAAATAAATAAATAAATAAATAAATAAATAAATAAATAAAATTTTTTTAAAGTTCTTTTGTTCCTTCCATAGGAGCAAACCTGTTAGGTATTTTGTGTTCTTCCTTCCAGATTTTTTTCAGTGCATTTACATATGTACATGTGTACATATACATGCACAGAAAAGAATATGTAGCCTATTTTCAAAAGCCTAAATATTATACCACTTTTGTGCAACTTGCTCTTTTTATTTAACAGTGTCTTGGAACTCTGTCCATTACATAGAGTGAAATTTATCTACACATGCACACAAACTGCATGTGTCTGTGTTATGTATGCATGTGTAGTTGACACACAATGTCACATTAGCCTCATGCACAAACCTGTGTGTGTCTGTGTATTTGACTATGGTTGACATACAATGGCACTTTGGCCTCAGGTGTACAAAATAGTGATTTGACAGTTTATACATATGCTGTGATCACCACAAGTGCAGCCACTGTCTGTCCCATAAATATGGAATGCTTCATGAATTTGCATGTCATTCTTACTTGGGGGCCATGCTAATCTTCTCTGTATCATTCCAATTTTAGTATATGTGCTGCTGAGGCAAGTAAGCACTATATTTCTTTCTTACAATTAAGTTTTTCCTTTATAAATTTAGATAAATATAAGTTTTATTAAGCTTTCAATTTTGGAATAGCTTTACATTTATAGAAAAATTTTCTCTTGAAATTTTCTCACTTTCTCTTGTTCTTGAAATTTTATATTTGTATGATACATTTGTCACAATTAATGAATGAATATTGATACATTATCATTAACCAAAGTACATACTTTATTCAGGTTTCCTTAGTTTTTACCCAGTGTCCTTTTTTAAAAAAGTTTATTGGGGCACCTGGGTGGCTCAGTTGGTTAAGTGTCTAACTCTTGATTTTGGCTCAGGTCATGATCTCGCATTTCGTGGGCCCGAGCCCTGCATTGACAGCTCAGAGCCTGGAGCCTGGTTCAGATTCTGTGTCTCCTTCTCTCTCTGCCCCTCCCCCACTGGCGCTGTCTCTGTCTCTCAAAAATAAATAAATGTTAAAGAAAAAATTTTTTAAGTTTATTTTTGAGAGAGGGAGGGAGAGTGAGTGGGTGAGGGGCAGAGGGAGAGGGAGAGAGAGAATCCCAAGCAGGCTCTGTACTGTCAGCATAGAGCTGGCATAGGGCCAGATCTCATGAATTGTGAGATCATGACCTGAGCCAAAATCAGAAGTCATATGCTAAACTGACTGAGCCACCCAGATGCCCCCCATAATGCCTTTTTTTCTGTTCAGGGATCCCACCCAGGGTACCACGTTACATTTAGTCATTATGTCTATTTAGGCTCTTCTTGGCTACAGCAATTGCTTAGATTTTTCTTGCTTTTGATTATCTTGATAGTTTCAGGAGTACTGGTCAGGCATTTTATAAAATGTCCCTCAATTGGGATCTGTCTGATGTTTTTCTCACGACTGGAATGGGGAGATGGGTTTTTGAAAGGAAGGCCATGACTTTGTAAATTTTAAAAATAAAATTTAATCTAAAAAATCAAATCGGGATGCTTTGGTGGCTCAGTTGGTTAAGTATTCAACTCTTGATTTCTGCTGAGGTTATGATTTCACAGTTTATGGGATCGAGCCCCACACTGGGCTCTGTGCGGGTGTGGAGGCTTCTTAAGATTCTCTCTCTCTCTCTCTCTCTCTCTCTCTCTCTGCCCATCCCCTGCTCTTGCTGTCTGTTTCTCAAAAAATAAAAATTTTTAAAATTAAATACTGAAAGGTTTATAATGAGAAATGGCCCTAACTCTTTGCATTCCCTACCCCTACCCCCAGTTGTTAACTCTTTTAGTTCTCATCATTTAATTCCAAATTTCTGAATAAAATGCTCATAGTGCCTTTTATTTTTTGACTGATCGGTTTTAGACACACTATATTTCATTCTTGTTAAGGGTAATAAGAATTTAGCACTTTTATAACCTAGCTTCTTTCCTAACCAGTAATTTCATAAAACTTAAAGTGCAATAATAGTGCCTATTATGACTTTGCAAATACTGTTCAATGCAAATCAGAGATCCTTTTCTGTATGGCCTTCTGGATTTTCGTAATAGTTAAAAATGGCCTTTCTTTCCATACATATTGGTCCCTGACTTACAGTGACTTGGAATTTTTTGACTAGATGATAGTGCAAAAGTGATATAATTCAGTAAAAACTATATTTTTGAATTTTGATCTTTTCCCAGGGCTAGCAATATGTGGTAGGGTACTCTCTGGTGATGCTGGGTGTGGCAGTGAGGTGAACTCCCCATCAACCATGGAGTCATGAGGGTTAACAACCCATATGCTTACAACCATTCTGTCTCCATACAGCCATTGTGGTTTTCACTTTCAGTGAAATATTCAATAAATTACTTGAGATATCCAACACTTTATTATAAAATAGGCTTTGTGTTGGATGATTTTGTCCAACTGTAGGCTAATGTAAGGGTTCTGAGCATGTTTGTTAAATTAGGTGTATTAAATGCATTTCTGACTTAATGAAAAAAATGTTTCTTTTGTTTTTTTTTTAAACATTTATTTATTTTTGCAAGAGTGAGAGAGCAGGAACAGGGTACGGGCAAAGAGAGAGAGGTAGATACAGAATCTGAAGCAGGTTCCAGGTTCTGAGCTGTCAGCACAGAGCCCTCTGTGAGGCTCAAACCCATGAATTGTGAGATCATGATCTGAGGCCAAAGTCGGACACTTAACTGTGAACCATGGTTGGTGAACCACCGACACCCCAGTATTTTCAATTTACAATGAAAGTGTTTATTGGGACGAAATCCCATTACAAGTCCAGGAAGTTCTATTTATATGTATTGGCATCTTCATTTTCTGCCCTATTCTTTGTGTTCTGTGGTAAGAGATAATCTGGCAATTCCCTTTTATTCTTGGAGGTGGTTTCTGCAGTGCTCTATACCTGAACTGGTTATCGTTTAAGCCAACTACACAGTTTTCATACTGATACTTTCTTGTGTGCCTTCCTGTGGTGAGTCTCCTGTTTCCTTGGTCTCATGCCGTTTTCCTTTTCCTTCTTTGTTTACTCCTTAATTTACTTAAGCGTATCCTAAGAAAGGGGGTGTGTGTGGTAACAATGTTTGAATTTTTGCTTGTGTGATCATGTCTTCCTTTGTACTTGGTTGATAGTTTGGCAGATCCTATAATTCTAGGTTAAACATTACTTTCATTCAGCATTCTGAAGGCACTTGTCGTCCTATTGCTTTCTACAATCTACTATTGTGTTGAGTTCCACGCTGTTATCTGATCTTTTATGTGAGATCTGGTTTTGTTTTGTGTTTTTTTTAAATTCCTCAGGAGGCTTTTAGGATCTTCTCTTGAAAATTAAAATTTCATGATGATGTGCTTGGTGTGTATGTGGAGAGAGGGGCTACCACTGTGAATTCCATTCTTTGTTCTCCTCTCTCTCTCTCTCTTTTTTTTTTTTTTTTTTTTTTTTAAATTTAAGTAATCTCTGCACCCTGCAGGGGGCTCAAACTCATGACCCTGAGGTCGAGTTCCATGCTCTTACAACTGAGCCCCTTTGCTCATCCCTTAAAGTTTGGTGACTCATTTTTTCTGAGAAAATTTCTCATTTATTCATTTTGATATTTTCCTTCCCTGTAAAATTCTATTTTTCTTTTCTGAAATTTCAGTTAATTTGATATTGGATCTCCTGAAGAGATCCTTTAGGTAACCTTTTTTTCTGCTGTTTTCCACTTTGTCTTGTTGCTCTCTTTTTGGAAGATTATCCCAACTTTACCTTCATGTTTTTAGCTTTTCAGTTTTGCTATTGCATTTTTCTTAAGATTTTATTTTATTTTTTAAGTAATCTCTACACCCAACATGGGACTCAAACTCCCAACCCTGAGATCAAAGAGTCATATGCTCCACTGACTGGACCAGACAGGCACCCCTTTGCTACTGTGTTTTTATTTTATTTTTTATTCAAAAAATTTTTTAATGTTTATTTATTTTTAAGAGACAGAGCACAAGTTGGGGAGGACACTCAACTGCCTGAGCCACCTAGGCACCACAGTTTTATATTGTTTTGTGTTCCTTTGAACACTGGTAAGGTTGAAATTTTTTTATGTCCTTTGCACCTTTTTCTATTTTCTCTTTTTTATTAAAAATTTTTTTTATTTCTTTTTAAAATTCTTTATTGTTTTATTCATCTATACACTCAACATGGGGTTCAAACTTACGACCCCAAGATCGAGAGTCACATGCTTTTCCTACTGTTACTTTCTTTTTCTTAGTTTTTTAGATGTTATATTGTAAGAATTCTTCATGTAAAAAGAGATCTACATAAAAGAGAAATAAATTACCCCATTGTCTTTCAGGGAAAATTATTAGCCTTTATTGAGACTTAGAAAAATTGTGGAACCCTAATGTTTTTGGAGGAGCAACTTCATAAATCTCAGGATTTTTTGTCAGAAACAACCAGGGTAGTTAGAAGGGGAAATAAATTTGAGGAACTACTCCTGGATGGCTTTAAGGACTAAGAATTTCCTTCCTTGCTGTGGTATGGCTAGGAAAAGAAGGAAGAATTAATAAAGATCAACATAGAGCACATAAAAGGAAAGTCACAATGTGCTTCAGAAAATAACAGTAATTTACTATATCACAGGACCTGTTTTGTGTATCAAACAAGCATTTATTGAGGTAGAGTCTTTTCTACTCTCAAGGATAAACTATATACTGGTGGGGGAGGATTGATTATAAGGAGAAAGATAAGTTTATAACTAGAAAGAATACAGTGTGAAACTTGTTTTAATAGGGCTAGAGATAGAGAACCTGCATACTGTTGTATACAGTATAGTATTGATGGACCTGGTCTAATTTCTTAGGACAGAGCAGATGAGAATGAGCCTATTGGTGACTGCCAGAGTTATAGCTGTCACCTCTTGTATATGGAATGATAAATGACAGCTAAGACAATAAAAATTAAATGATACTCAAATACTGTTTTTTAGTTTTGAACAGGTAAATTTTGTTTTGATTTGTTTTTGAGTTCATCAATATGAGTGTGATAGTGAGAGTTTAAATTTTTGTCATAATGAAAAGACTGTATTTCTTAGATTTTTGAAAGCAGGGAAGTATAATACATTTTTGAAAATTATTAGAATGATTAAAAAACAGTGGCAGTCTTCTGTTATGTAGGAACTGTGAATTTATTCTGAAGATTCCAGATAAATGGATTGTTGGTGTATTAGAAATCTCTCAAAAGGATTCTCTAACAATGCTTTTTATAAGTTCTACTTTCTTTATACTGGACCGATTCACCTAATATTTGTTTATGTGTGTGTGCGTTTTCATTCTATATTATTATAATGACTGTAATACTGGTGGAGACTAGTAAATTTTATAACAAGATGAAAACATGATTTTATTATTTAAGAACCGGTCTTTGTTTGTTTGTTTGTTTGTTTAAGAACTGGTTTTCCATAGTGGTACCAACAGTAAGAATCAACCAATATCAACTGATATCGTTCATTGTAAGATTCTTTAGTACAGCACTATTACTCTTTTTATCTCTTGCACATAAGTGCTCAATAGAAATATATTGGGTGCATTAAATCTGAAATATACTGGTAATTCAATAAATTGAATATATGTTTGAAAATCCCATTTATATT
The DNA here is from genome assembly GCF_016509475.1 of Prionailurus bengalensis. Lineage (NCBI taxonomy): Eukaryota > Metazoa > Chordata > Mammalia > Carnivora > Felidae > Prionailurus > Prionailurus bengalensis. Next base: position 81,515,642 of record NC_057348.1, read on the forward strand.
ATTTGAAATTATTTTAATCAATTTTATTTTTTATATCTTAACTTTTACATATGGTATATGTCTTTAGCAAATGTTTATTTTTCAACTTTGTAATTTACAGCTTGTTCTAGTTTGATAATGCTTAGTCATTTATTCCTTCTCTTTTCCTCCATTCTTATATTCCTTTTGCTTCTGGGTTCAAATTCTTATCATGGGTCTGTTTGTATCGCTTTTCTTCAGTCCTTTACCACCCTTTTTATTTTTTATTTATTTTTTAATGTTTGTTCATTTTTGAGAGAGAGAAACAGCACAAGTGGGAGAGGGGCAGAGAGAATCCTAAGCAGGCTTCACACTGACAGCGCAGAGCAGGGAGTGGGGCTCAAACCTACCAACCTTGAGATCATGAGCTGAGCTGAAACCCAAGAGTCAGACACTCAACCCACTGAGCCACCCAGGTGCCACCAAAAATAATAGCTTTTAATAATTTGAACTATTATTTTTCAGTCTTTTGAATGTGTGTACATTATAATTTTTTAAAAATTGGGATGTATAGGGGTAGCAGTTCTATATGGAAAATCTGTATATACTTGCTGTTCAGTTTTGCTGAGAACCTAAAACTGCTCTTAAAGTCTATACTGTCTATAAATAAATATATTTATAAGTATATAAATAAAGTTTACTAAAAAATTGGGTCATAACCATATTATAATTTTATTTTCTGAGAAGCTAGTTTAATTTTATTCTGAAAAATATTTATATTTTGTGACTGTGGTAAGTTTATATTATATCATAGTCTTTGTATACATATATGCCATTAAAATTCTGTAGTTATTTCCATCTGTGTGGTTAGCAGTTAGGATCTTGGTTACTCTTAGGGGTACTGGAAGGGAAGACGGGGATCCTTGAGGTGCTGTTCATTTTTGTGAAAATTGAGCTGTATACTTACATGTTTTTCTCTGTGTGTATATTATACCTTAATAAACTTTAAAAGTTCAATAGTTATTGAAATAACACTTTTAGGTTAATAAACTAACAGGGATGATTGGGAAAATAAATGCAGAGACAGATTATTTTCTTCAGTTGTGATTTTTAAATGAGGCATAAATAGTTCATTAAAAATGTATGTTTACTTAGGAAATATTAATTTATATATGTGTCTAAGCTCCAGCTAGTTGGAGTAAACACTTAATAGCTGGATGACAGCCTATGACAGGATCTCAAGGACTTTAAGCATCAAAAAGTAAACTAATCTGAAGTGTGAGAACAGCTTAATGTATTTCTAGAATTTAAGTTATATGTGAACAGATGAGGACCTTACTTACTTGTATTTCCCTAACCCTTTTCTTATACTCAGCAATGCATATTTGTTAAGTCAGTCCCTGTTTTGGTTTGCTCTACCATCACCTGTCCTGTCCTCTCCTCTGTTTTGAGTATTATCATTTTTGCAAAAGCACTTTGTCAAGCTTGATCGGTAGAATATGCTATTTGAATTTTTTTTTATTAATGAATGTAAGTTTTAAATTGTTAAGTGCATTAATTTATTTTTCTAAGAATTTTCTGTTTAAGTAGTCTAGACCTGAGCTGTTCAGTGTGGTAGTCACTAGTGTCACTCATGTGGCTGTTGAATACTTTGAATTGAGATATGCCGTTAAGTATAAAATATACACTGGATTTTGAAGTCTTACTGTGGAAAAAAAAATAATGTAAAATGTCTCAGTAATTTGTTAATATTGGTTTCATTTTGAAATGACCATGTTTTAGATTCATTAGCTAAATAAAACGTATTATTAAAATTAGTTTCACCTGTTTTTGTTTCTAATGTGACTACTAGAAAACTGAAATTTACATATCAGGTAAGCATTATATTTCTACTGGGCAGTACCGATATAGATGGTAATCTAATCATAAGGTGGTTATGGCCTCAGGATAATATTTATAGAAAGGACAGTAAGGGGGGATTTTAAGAAATTCTGCAGTCTGGGGGCGCCTGGGTGGCTCAGTCGGTTAAGCGGCTGACTTCAGCTCAGGTCATGATCTTGCAGTCCGTGAGTTCGAGCCCCGTGTCGGGCTCTGTGCTGACAGCTCAGAGCCTGGAGCCTGTTTCAAAGTCTGTGTCTCCCTCTCACTGACCCTCCCCTGTTCATGCTCTGTCTCTGTCTCAAAAATAAATAAACGTTAAAAAAAAAAATTAAAAAAAAAATTCTGTAGTCTGTGTATATACACTATATAATCTCTGTTACATTAGAAGATATTTTATAGGTTTTATGTGCTTCAATCATGACTTTGTAATCAATGGGAAGCATTTTGAGAACAGAGACTACATCACTATTTTAAAATTCTCTAGATCTTCTCTTTTGCTGGGGGCATTGGAGCTTGATTGAACAAGAATAGGGCAATAAATCTTACAAACTCAAATTTAAATTTTTAGAATGCAGATCAATGATTCCTAGAGTTCTTACACCTTTTATTTAAAAAAATTTTTTTTAATGTTTATTTTTGAGAGAGAGGGAGATAGAGTGGGGGAAGGACTGAGAGAGAGGGAGACATAGAATCTGAAGCAGGCTCCAGCTCTGAGCTCTCAGCCCAAAGCTCAACGCGGGGCTCCAACCCACAAACCGCAAGATCGAGACCTGAGCTGAAGTTGGACGCTCAACAACCGAGCCACCCAGGCGCCCCTATACCTTTTATCTTAATATCCTAATATCACCAGCTAGCCAGATCAGTCATATCCTTTTTAAAAGATGCAAGCAAAGGTAGGGGAACTCCATTTAATCTTATATAAACCAGGCTCTGGGTAGTCATTTTATAAATTGATTTATTTAATCCTTACAGTAACCTGTGAGAAAGATAATAACCGCCATTTTATAGTTTAAGAAACTGTGATTATTTTTTCATTGTTAAGGTATTAATTTAGATATAGCCAACCTCAAAGCTAGCACTTTTTCCATTGTAGTTTACTATCTCAATTAGGCAGTTATTTTAAGTGATTTGAAGGTAGTCTAATATTGTGGTTGACATGAATTAAATGAAGAATAATCTTTAGAATGAAGATTTTTCTTTAGAATCTCTACAGATCTTTATAATTATAAATTTTGACAATATATGATGTGTATATTATGTGTTCCATGTTAATTTATGACAGGAAATTCGGAAATCTATTTCCCCCAAACCTGAGAGGAAGAACAAAAGGCATGATTGTTTTTCATTCTGATTTTTCATGGTATATTGTAACTCTAGAAATTGCACTATGGTTCATGGGGAAAAATTATAAAATGATTTTATTTATTTATTTATTTTAAAATGATTTTAAATATTTCCTTTGTTTTGTCTTTCAGATAAAATCAAAGACAAAATTAAAGAGAGAGATAAAGAGAGAGAGAAAAAGAAGCATAAAGTAATGAATGAGATCAAGAAAGAAAATGGAGAAATAAAGATTTTGCTGAAAAGTAAGTTTATATTTAGTGATGTAAGTTGTACTATATTATATTGCTCATTGTACTTTCAGACTTAGTGATTTAATGTTTGTTGCCAAATTTTGCTGAGAGCAAACTTTAATGGTTAGAATATGGAAAGTTATTGTAATAGTAGGGAGTTCTAATTCATAATGTTGTTAGTAGTATATTTCTTCAGTATACTTTATGAAGAAGTAGTAAAGGTTGAACTTCATCAAACTATTAGTTTCCTTAAATATAGGTTATTTAATTCTGTGTTTGCATTACTAGTATTTACCCATGTTTAGATCATCTAAAGAGCTAAAACAATTTTAGTACAAGAGGGATGGATGGTAGAAGAAGTGATCTTAAAAATATTTGACAGTAATCACCATCTCAAAGTCTGGTATCATACAGGGATCATTTACTCTGAGCTGAATTAGAAGGTATACTCTTACTGTGTGTTGCTTGCATACCTAAAGAATATCCTGTTTTTGTTTCCTGCCTTTTCTCTGTTAATGTTTGTTTTTAGTTGCTGTTTATACATGGGGCTGGGTGGTTGAGTAATAATACTAATCCTATCAATAAATCTAAACCCTTTCAGGAAATATGTGGTAGAAGAGAAGTAAGAACAGTCTTAAATTAAGTCAGATAGCAAGAAGAATCCATGGCAATTTGGTTGCTAGACAGCTAACAAATTCATTTGCTGCCCCTGCTAAGTCGAGAATTTACGGATCAGAATACATTGACTTTGATTAATTTGATGTTGAACTCATGTGTTAATAAACCATTATATACATTAGGAAGAAAAGCTTATAGCATTATATGTGTAATGAAGTAACTGGTTAATTTATATTATTTAAGATAAACAGAATATTAGATTCTGTATTTTCATTTCATTCTTTGTCATGTTTCCAGATGTTCTTGAGCTATTTTCTACTTGTCAGAACTTCATTTTTAATAAAATTCTTTTGACCTTGGAAGAAACAGTTCAGAGCTTAAGTTGATGGTTAGTTAATGTTCATGGTCCTTTTATTTTATTTCTTTTGACAGCGTGTGTTAGCTGTGTTGTCTAATTAGATTGCAAGCCTTTGAGGCGGGACTCAAATCTGACCACTCTAGTGCTAATGATTAATGCTTGAAGTGTTTACTTAACTTTACCCTGCTGGTTTAGTCAAATAGTCATTTTTTACTGGTTTAGTCAGATAGTCATTTTCTTATCCAATGGAATGTACAGTGATGGAAATTCCTGTCACTTGGGTGAATGTTGGATTCCTTACATACCATTCATATGAAATATGTGAATCTAGAGATTATATATGCAAACAAAATTTAAAATAGCCTAAGAAAATGGAGATTTTTCAGTAGTATGCAATAGTAACGTTAACTTTGAAGTACATGAAAAATTTAGGAAAAATTTTGAATTGAACTAAACTGAAACCTAGTAATGATAAAGGGGAAGAATGAGATAGTTTTAGAAATGAATCTTAGTGACCTCTGAGATGACCATGGGAAAATGTACTTAATTATAGAATGAAGGTAAATAATAATGTAATTACTGCTTTACAGGGTTGTGAAGATTAAATCAGGTAAAGTATGGTGGAAGCGCCAACCATGGTGTCTGGCCCACAGATAATTCATTAAGTGGATATGAATCTTTTTTGTAAACATGTATGAAAGATTAACTCTTGCGATTGAAAAACAACAACAAAATTATCTCCTCCCTAGGTAAAATAGAGATAATTAAGTGAATAAAACATGATTCATTTTGGAAATAGTGCCTGTCCCATTGTAAGCACCAAGTAAGTGTTAGCTTTTGTTATTATCCAGTGGAAACAATTTGCCCTGCTAGTCTATGACCAGGGAGAGGTGATGTCCTGGAGCAACAACAGAATCTGTTGGTGGGGACAGTGTGCTGGTATTTACTACTGTGTGCCCTTTGTGCCCTGTTTTCCTTTCAACCTTTCTTTTCTCTGTATTATTTTCTCCTGATAATGTTACAAAGTATGGCACACACAGGCATTGATTGTTTAATGACAGTGTTTGACATCTAAAATAGATCCTAACTCTTAACTCTGCACCAGTCTCATTTCCTCCAGGTTTTCATCAAAAACTGCATGAGATTGAGTATGACTAGGTTATGTATATAAATACATAATTATATACATGCTAAAAAATTTTTATTAGTGCATAAATCTTATAAATGTTTTTCACTGACAAAATAGGATTATTTGCTTTATGAGAAATAGTTAAAGGAACAAATAAGCTGATTTAGCTTATCCTTTTATGTTTAACATCTACCACCTACTTTTTCTGAGCATACTTATATGTTTCAGCCATTTTTATGTTGTGAAAAGTTGTAAGAACAGAGGTGTTACTATTATAGTATTGTTGAGAGTGATATTTATCATTATAGCACATAAAAGAAGCTTGCTGGTGAGCAAGGGGAATGAGGGTTAAAAGAAGCCAATATCCAAGATTATTACTAGTATACCAAAGGTCACAGGTAGGTAATTCATGTCAGGAAGAGTGAAAATATTGCCATGCAAAACAAGCAAAGTCATTCCCCTAAGACCCAGAGGTTGAAAATAGCTAATTACTACTTTTTTTCTATGTATGATAATGAGTTATATATAAATATTAATTCCCATATTAGATACGAAATCAGATCCAATTTTTCTGGACAGCCCTTATTTTTTCTTTTGTTAACACTAATATACTAACTCTAGTGGTAGAAATTAATGCCAGTAGATTTGTGATTTTTTAAAGTTTTTGTTTAATTAATTATTAACAATACATGCTGTTTTTGTATCTGTTTCGGTGTGTGTTTATTTCTGTATTTAAGTGAGGGTCTCTTTCCTCTCTGGCAGTGTGTGTGTGTGTGTGTGTGTGTGTGTGTGTGTGTGTGTGTGCGCGCGCGCGCGCGCACCTCTCTCTGATTGAATCTTTCTTTGGCTCTCGTTGCGTTTGTGTGTCTGTGGTGCTCTGTGTGTGTGTGTGTGTCTGGGGTCCACTATATTCATGGATCTATGGATCTGTGGAGGGAAGGTCCCTTATCAATCCTATTCTTTTGTACTTTTTGAGGGTTCAAATTGACAACCCTTTTTGTTATGGGTATGTATCACAATCCTTTAAAAAAAAGCATACACGATCCTTTAAAAAAAAGCATACACGATCCTTTAAAAAAAAGCATAAGTCCGATTTGAAGAATCATAGGATTTAGAGAAATGTTGCTTTAAATACTTATAGTGTAAGAGAAGAACATTGATAATCAAAATGGTCTAATTTCCTTAAAGTATTTAAAGATTGTCTACCTATATGTCTACTGCATTTCACGTGTCTTTCTAACAAAGGAAATGAGTGACAGGTTATATAAAACCTTAAAAATCTATCTAGTGAATGTAAAAATACGTCTAGTGAATGCTAGTGCCTCAGTTTGTAAAGAATGCATGTTACCTGTGTCCATCAGAGGTCCCCAACACTACCCCCAGGTTTGATGATTTGCTGAGAGGACTCGTAGGACTCAGCATATAGATGTATTCATGGCTATGATTTACCGTAGTGGAGGATACAAAGTAAAATCAGTAGAGAGAAAAGGCACATGGGGTAATTAATGTCTGGAGGAAATCAGGCACAAGCTTCCAAGAGTCCTCTCCAAGTGGAATCACAGAGGATGCGCTTAATTCTTTGAACAAGGAATTGTGACAAACACATGTGAAATGTTGTTTATCAGAAAACTCAAGACTCGATGCTGAAGGTTTCTATTGGGGGTTGGTTACATAGGCATCTTTTGTCTAGCATGTACAATTCCAGGCTCCCAAAAGGAAAAAGGTGTCAACATAAACCATATTGTTTGCACGGAAAGTTTAGATACAGTGAGCCACTCTTACCAAGGAATTGTGGGGACATTCCCAAAGTACCAGTTTCTCAGATACCAGCCCAGGGCCACCCCTGTAAGCAGGCCTTTCTAAGACCAGCAGTCTCAGCCATGTTATGTTAACTCTCTTCTGCATACTGTGCTCGCTTTAGTGTTTAATTACAGAGTACTTTGTCTTGGGAATTTAATTCCTTGTTGCTCATTATAAGACTCTCTTAACTGATTTCTTATTATTTTGCATTTTTCAGTTTCTGACCATTTAATACTGTTACTACTTTCATTCATCCTCGTGAATAGAAAATAGACTGTTGTGCCTAATTCATTTCAAAGTAACATGTGATTCTAATGGCTGGATATTTTCTATTTTACTTTTTAAACATGTGTTAGGTATAAATGTAATAGGATATGAAGCTTATATTTTCATTGAAATGAAATTCTTTATTTTGGCAGCCCATTTAATTTGTGCAACTTTATATATTTTTTCCATTTAGTTACTGTACTTAGGCCTTTTAAACTTTAAGTTCTGTTTTTGGAGCTCGCTTCAGCAGCATATAGTACTAAGTTCTGGGTGTTTTTTGTTTTTTGTTTTTGTTGTTTTTTTAAGTGGGTTCCACACGCAATGTGGAGCCCAACTCAGGGCTTGAACTCAGGACCCTGAGATCAAGAAGTGAGCTGAGAGCAGGAGTCAAACACTTACTGACTGAAACCATGCAGACTCCCCTTAAGTTATAATTTTTTAATTCACTGCTTTTTTTCCTTGATGCATTTGGATTTTGCTTACGTATATATACCTATTTTATCTTTTCATGCTGATTAACTCCCTGTTTAAATTTTTTTCATTATTAATTTTGTTCTTAAAATATTAACTTAAATCTAATGTTTTGATAGTTCATTCCTAGGTAGCAAGTATGAGTTTATTAATATATTCATTTATTTACATGTAGACATTAGAGAATTAACACGTTGCATTTTATGACTCTACAAACCTATGTAATCAGTAGTGTTGAAAGATTTTTATTTTTGCTTTACATAATTATACCAATTTGGTCTTCATTGTATATTTATAAATTTTTAGAAGTAATGAATTTTTACAAGTTAACATTAAATTTCCCTTTTTTAGAATTGCTATTAAGAGAATTTTTATGTTTGTTGTTTCCAAGATTAGGATTTAGTGGTTTTTATATTGTGGAAAACTTTGGCTGAAGGAGGAACAAGGAAAAAACCCACAGACCTCAGTTAGTTTATTGGTGAGAGAAATCTCTTCATTTATGGATTTATTAAATGTTCATCCATAGCAATGTATTAAATGTCATGAGGAATACAATGCCTGGCTAGGGGGGAAAGTATCACTTAACTCTTTCTTATAATTCATATAAAAGTTACTTGTTTCGCTCATATAGTATGTGGAAGGACGTGATATACAGGTATCCTATGAGTGAAAAAAATAACTATATGAATTTATTTTTTTTTATTTTTTTTATTTTTTTTAACGTTTATTTATTTTTGAGACAGAGACAGAGCATGAACGGGGGAGGGTCAGAGAGAGAAAGGGAGACACAGAACCCGAAACAGGCTCTAGGCTCCGAGCGGTCAGCACAGAGCCCGATGCGGGGCTCGAACTCATGGACCGCGAGATTGTGACCTGAGCCGAAGTCGGCCGCTCAACCGACTGAGCCACCCAGGCGCCCCTATATGAATTTATTTATTTTAAAGTTTTTATTTATTTTGAGGGAGAGAGAGAACTGAGGAGGGGCAGAGAGAGAGAATCCCAAGCAGGCTCCACGCTGTCCGTGCAGAGCCTGATGTGGGTCTTGAATCCATGAGCCCTAAAGATCATGACCTGAACTGACACCGAGAGTCAGGCAGAGAGAGCCAGGAACCTGAGCCACCCAAGTGCCCCTATATGAATTTAGAATGAAGTGATTCCAACTAGAGAGGGAAAGCAAAATGAAGAAAATGACATGAGTTGTCTTTAAAGAATGGTAAGAAAGAGGTCAGATGTGCTGGGTAGGACAAGGGTATTTTCAGAAGAGGAGATGTCTTTGCAAGTAGTACAAAGATAACACAGGCTAAGTGTTTTATAAGAAATTGTAAGGAGTACACATTGACTAGAGAATGAAGTACTTGAGAGCATTGTCTGCTTTTTTTATTTTTGTTTTTTGTTTTTTATTTTGAGTCATAGTACATGCTTGTGAGCAAGCCGGGAAGGGGCAGACAGACAAGGAGAGAGAAAATCCCAAGCAGGCTTCACGCACAGAGCCCAAGACAGGACTTGATCTTACAAACTGTGAGAGAGATCATGAGCTGAGCTAGAACCAAGAGTCGTACACTTAACCAACTGAGCTGTCCAGTTGTCCTGAGAGCATTGTCTTTGGATTCCATATTGAGGAGGTTGTATTTTATTTGGTAGGCATTGAGAACCCTTCAAAGCAGTTTACTTAAAGGATAAATATCCAACAATATATAAAATTTATAGAAAGGTTAATATGACTCCAGCATTCAGGATGAAAGACAGTCATGAGGCTTTTAAACTAAAAATTAGCAAGGAAGTAATGTCAAAGAAGCAAAAAATCAAGGATGAACTGGATAATTCTGTTAAAGCTTGGAGAGATCAGGAAGAATGAATTGAGAGAATATCATTGGATTTAGTATTTGAACATTCTGGGAAAGTAAATTTGAGTAGACTGAAGCAGACTTAGAATTTAAGGGATAAGAATAAGGTAATAAATGGAAGGACCTCAGCATAGATGGTTGCTTTGAGAAGTTTGATCAAAAGAAGAGGATAGGGAACTAGTTTTGTAAGGGTTTTTGGAGTTGGTGGGAGGGACTTATTTTTGAAAAGTAGGCAGGACATCTCACTGGAGACAGAAAGGAATAAAAGCCATATGTGCATATGGAAAAATTTAGGTAAGGAAACAGATTGGGAAGGTTTAATTCATAACAGGTTGTCTATAAAAGTGAAATAACAGGTAGAAACAGTGAATGCTTTTTCTTCTTAACTCTTACCATATGGCTTTCTCATACTATCTTAGGAAGCATAGTATGTTTTTTAAGTTTATTTATTTTTGAGAGAAAGAAAAGAGCGCAAATGAGGGAGGGGCAGAGAGAGAGGGCTCAGTGTAGAGCCTGCCACGGGGCTCAATCTCAGGACTGTGAGATCATGACCTAAGCATATATAAAGAGTCTGGCACTTAACCTATTGGGCCACCCAGATGCCCCAGCATAATACTTTCTTGTGAAGATGTTTGCTTTCTCCTATTTTTCTTGCTGTACAGAAATAAATATATTGTGATAAAATTACACATTTATATGTACACTTAGTCTATAGCTGTATAGCCTCTGCGCATTACTCTTGTATTTTTTGGAGTTCTAAATTTCTGGACCCAGAATCTCCCTGACTTTAGTTATAGAAGCTTATTAATGTATATGGTTATAATCCCTAAATGTTTTACTTTTTTATTCATCTCTTTATTAGTACATGGGTATCATTTATGCTTATAGGACATGTGAAATTATTCTAATTTTGTCATCTCCTTTATGCTGCCTTATTGGGTCTTCATTGGGGACTTTGCAAAATCTAGTGGACCTCTAAAATAGTCCATTTTAGATGCAAGCATAGTAAGGAGGAAATATGGTAAACAGCTAAGGAATTGCTGTGTTTGTTGCTGCTCATACAATGCAAGTAGTTCTCTCCCTTTGTGATTTATAAGTCTTTTGACTACATGCAATTTTTAAATAACTTAGATGCATTAAAATGATGATATGTGTCATTGGGAAACATCTGACTGATCTCTGTTCAACTTTCCATTTCTGATTTTTTACATTTAAATTTGAAGATTATGCTTTCTAAAATATCCATTCAGTACTTCAGTAAACACTGATTGAACGTCTGCTACATGTCAGAATGGTACCATGCGCGATAGGTACAAATTTGTCGTAGGCCTTCGTGTGTGTGTGTGTGTGTGTAGAGAGGGAAGGAGATTGACTAAATTATGTTTATCAGTATTGTGTAAAACAAGTCCCAGATACAAACTCAAATCTGAGTAAACTTTGCTTATTTATTGTACAATAGTTCCTTAAGCATGATTTTTAAGTAACTAAAATATGGAGTTAAAAATTTTTTTTTTCTCAACAGGTGGGAAGGAGAAACCAAAAACAAATGCAGAAGACTTACAAATTAAAAAAGTAAAGAAGAAAAAGAAAAAGAAACACAAAGAGAATGAAAAACGGAAGCGTCCAAAAATGTATAGCAAATCTATTCAAACCATCTGCTCAGGATTGCTATCTGATGTTGAAGATCAAGAAGCCAAAGGCATCCTAAATGATAATGTAAAGGATTACAGTGGAAAGAATTTGGATACCAAGAACTATGATTCCAAAATTCCAGAGAACAGTGAGTTTCCATTTGTCTCATTAAAGGAGCCACGGGTTCAGAATAACCTCAAAAGGTTGGACACGTTGGAGTTCAAACAGCTCATTCATATTGAGCACCAGCCTAATGGAGGCGCATCTGTTATCCACGCCTACAGTAATGAACTCTCCCACCTGTCTCCTGTGGAGATGGAGAGGTTTGCAGAAGAGTTTGTGGGTCTAGTGTTCAGTGAAAATGAAAACTCTGCAGCTTTCTATGTAATGGGTATTGTTCATGGGGCAGCTACTTATTTACCTGACTTTTTAGAATACTTTTCATTTAATTTTCCCAATTCACCAGTGAAAATGGAGATATTAGGAAAGAAGGACATAGAGACAACGACTATGTCCAATTTTCATGCTCAGGTAAGAGGTTTTTAGGTTTTGGGTTTTTTTTTAACTTTTAGTTACATGTTTTAGACAAGTTTCTGTTTTTTATTTTGCTGTGGGTTTGAAATAAAAAGGTAAGACTATAATGACAACTTTTGGGAATATTAAGAATAAATTACTGTCCTGATGTGAACATAAGAGTTTAAATTTCAGATTCTGGGGTGCCTGGGCGACTTAGTTGAGTGTCTCACTCTTGATTCCATCATTGGTCATGATCCCAGGGTTGGGGGATTGAGTCCTGCGTCAGATTCTGTGCTGAGCATGGAGCCTGCTTAAGATTCTCTCTCTCCCCCTCTGCCTCTCCTCCCCTTCCATGCTCTCTCTCTCTCTCAAAAAAAAAATAAGTAATATAAAAAAATAAATTTCAGATTCTACTTAATCTCTTTTTTCTTAGAGATAATGAAATAAGATTCTGTTGTCCTTTTTTGCAAGGATTTATCTTGGAAATGAAAGAAATGTGATGGATGTAGCCATGTATTTTCTAGCCCCTACAGCAGTACTCTTACCTAAAGATCACTTAAAAATTATCTTGTTTTCTATCTTAAAAGTACTTACCAGTGGATCCATCACATAGTAGGTGCTGAGTAAATGTTGGCTGTTAAATATATTTTAGTACAAAGGAATCAGTTAATTCTGCAATTATGTGAGAAGGTTAGTGTATCAGTGCATTTACTGAGCTAATTTCCTTTTCCTGCCCTTCTCTATGGTATAGAATGTACATTATTTTAGAAAGCAGAGGCAAAATCAAATCCACTGGCTCTTGAAAGTGAATGTGGGCTCATCTAAAAGGTCATTGCCAGGGTGCCTGGGTGGCTCAATTAGGTGAGCATCTGACTCTTGATTTCGGCTCAGGTTATGATCTCATGGTTCGTGGGATCAAGCCCCACATTGGGCTCTATGCTGACAGTGAGGAGCCTGCTTGGGATTCTCTCTCCTTCCCTCTCTCTCTCCCCTCCCCTGCTCACTCTCTGTCTGTCTGTCTGTCTGTCTCTCTCTCTCTCAATAAATAAATAAGTAAATAAATAAACATTAAAAAAATAATAAAAGGCCATTGCCATTTGCACCCACTCTCAGAACAGGGACTGCTTGCTTAGGCCAGGAGATCAGCCAACTTTTCATATTTATGGGTGCTAAAGTTCCCAGTTTTCTAAGTAATAATTGACATTATGCTAGTTTGGAAAGAAGGAAAAAAGTGAAAAAAGTCCCAAAGAGATCTTAGTGATCATGTATTGCAACCTTTCTCACCTTACAGATAAGCAAACAAACATAGATAGGAGTAATTTACTATTTTAAGTTTGGTAGCAGTGTCAGGAGTAGAACACAATCTCCTCAGTCTTCATCCAGAACTGTTTTACTTATTCTGAGTATATTTCTTTTTGTGATATGTGTTTAAGTTACAGTCTCTACCTTAAGTGATAGTCTGGACGTCCAGTCATATCCACATGTCCAAGCCCCCTTCCCCCACTGTATGTTTGGTATATATTCTGTAATATACTATTGTCTGGAAAATACAGTAGTACTTAAAGTTTTAATGTGCCTGTGGGAAGATACTCCTTAATGTAACATGTTTGAGAATCGGAATGTAAATATTCTTTTAGAGCTGAAGGGGAGCTATAGAGCATCTATTATTAGCACTGTCATTTTATAGAATTCTAGAATGGTTAGTAACTTGTCTGAGATTACACCTCTGTCTCGTGGTGGAACTAGTGATAGTATCTATTAGTATCTAGTAATAGTGTCTACTATTTAGTCAATAAATAGTTCTGTGCCAAGAACTGCTCTAAACACAAATGTAATAACTCATTTAAGCCTTATTACAATCTAATTTTAGAAATAGGGAGAGAAGAAATAACTTGCCCATAGTCCTTTGGTACTAGATCATTCACTTGTCATTTATTATACGTCTAAGTGCTAGGTTTTATGCTCGGCCTCTTGACTTCCAATCCCACTTATTTTCATTATATCACAACCTTTCTTGCTGCCATGCTATGCAAGTTTATTTCAGTAATCTTTCAAATGTCATGATACATTTGCTTTTCAAATAGCTCCCAAATACATTTTCTTTCAAATTAGGAATTTTTTATTAAACAAGAATTTTCATGTTACTGTGTAATAAGTGCTTTTGTTATGAATTAAAATGAGATACTGGGACTCATTAATTGTGCCACTGTGTGGCCAGGTTGTGGGTTGCGGGTCCCTGAAGAGCCACCTACCATTCATTACCTATCCAGGGTTTTGGTATAATACATGTTACATAGAGGAAACGCTAGGCAGATGCTAGAGTTCTTGGTTACCAGCTGTGGCTCTCGCCCCTATATGATCTGTCAGCTGCAAGGACAGGTTTTACCTCTTTAGCTTTATAGTTACTGGCAGGAAGCTGCCTATGCAAGGTCCATGTTTCACTGCCCCAAGATCCTCCAGATTGAGTCATTCCTGTGGTGTGGAGAAGAATATCCAGCAAAGAGCTACTTTGAACTGCTCATTTGGTATTTCTTGTTTTTTTAAGAACGAGGTATCTGAGGAGCGCCTGGGTGGCCCAGTTTTGGTTAAATGTCTGACTTCATCTCAGGTTATGATTTCATGGTCCATGGTTTGAACCCTGCATCAGGCTCTGTGCTGACAGCTTGGAACCTGGACCCTGCTTCATATTCTGTGTCTTCTTCTCTCTCTGCCCGTCCCAGGCTCATGCTCTGTCTCTCTCTCTCACTCAAAAATAAATAAAAACACTATAAAAACAACAAAATGAGGAAACCAAGGAAGAAGTTGTTTGCTGCCGACTGGGGCAGGTAGCCTTGTGTTTGTTCTTAGGCGCTAGCTATCTGAAACTGAATGGAATCCAAAAAAGAGCAAATAGGAGAGAAATGAGTATACTTTTTGTAGCTTATTTTTATTTCTGGTTTCTTGATTCTTCCCAGTAAACCCCCATCTCTTAACCTAATTTGTGGTATCCCTCCAGGAAATTATTTAACCATTTGTATAGGTTTTTATTTGGGAAATTGCTTTATGAATTACAGAGACTAAGTTATAAACATGTATTTAGAGCTAAACCAGTTTATAACTTGAGCCTTTTCTTGTCCTGAATGTGAGAACCTCTCTTCAAAATTTAATTTGTAGTAATATCTTATAGTCATTGTAGTGAGTTGTGACTGGGTTAGTGTGAATAGCTGGTTTAACTCTGATGTGGGGTGGATGGAAAGAGAAAGGGGTCTAGTTAGGATCTTGCCGTTTACCCACTGTGACACTAGCCTGCTACTTCAGCTCTTTGTCTCCGATTTCTCACCTACAAAATAAGGATAATATTTAATTCACAAGGCTATTGTTAGCAATATTTCATAGACTACTAACAGGTTATACAAAGAGAGTTGTTATAGTGACTTAGTGCAATATTAAAATTTTCCATTTTGTTGAATAGGTGACAACTGACTTCTGAGTGAGGATTCTTAAAAGTGTGTTAATTTATGGTAGGGAGTTCAGCAAGTACTGAAGGTCAAAAATTACCACAAATGCTTTATATACAAATAAGGAGTTCACTGAATTATGATATATGCACACAATGGGATATTATTGAACCATAAAAAGGAATGAAATACAGATACTGTTACATAGTGTGGGTGAACCTTTAAAACATCATGCTGAGTGAAAGAAGCCAGTCACAAAAGGTCACATATTGTATGACTTCACTTACATGAAATACCCAGAATAGGTAAATCTATAGAAACAGCAGATTGGTAGCTGCCAAGACCTGGGGGAAAGGGAAAATTGGGAGTAACTGCTTAATGGACATGAGGTTTTCTTCCTTCCTCCCTCTCTCTCTCTTTCTCTCTCTTTCTTTCTTGCCTTTCCTTTATTGAGATTTTCAAAACTTTTTTTCTTAACTTTAATTTTTTTTTTTTAAGTAATCTCTGTGCCCAGTATGGGGCTTGAACTCACAACTCCAAGATCAAGAGTCACATGTTCCACTGACTGAACCAGCCAGGCACCCCTTTTATTGAGAATTTTAATTGCAATAATTGAGGTAGAACATTATGTTAGTTTTAGTGTATAACTTAATGATTCAATATCTGTATATATTGCAAAATGATACCACATTAAATTAACAACCATCACACATAGTTGCAGATTTTTTTCTTGTGATGAGTGCTTTTAAGCTCTATTCTCTTAGCAACTTTTATTTATTTTATTTATTTTTTTATTTTTTAACGTTATTTATTTCTGAGACAGAGAGAGACAGAGCATGAACAGGGGAGGAACAGAGAGAGAGGGAGACACAGAATCTGAAACAGGCTCCAGGCTCCGAGCTGTCAGCACAGAGCCCGATGCGGGGCTCGAACTCACGGACCGTGACATCATGACCTGAGCCGAAGTCGGACGCTTAACCGACCGAGCCACCCAGGCGCCCCTCTTAGCAACTTTTAAACATAAAATACAGTATTATTAATTACAGTCACCATGCTGAACATTGCATGCCGGTGACTTACTACTTATCTTATAATTGGCTTGCACCTTTTGACCACCTTCACCCTCTCTTACCCCCTCCCACCCCACTTCTGACAACCACCAATCTTTTATCTGGATCTATGAGCTTGGTTTTGTGTTTTGTTTTAAGATTCCACATATAAGTGAGATCATACAGTATTTGTCTTTCTTTGTCTGAACTTATTTCAATATATAATACCTGCAAGGTCCATCTGTGTTGCTGGAATCAGCAGGATTTCCTTCTTTGTTTAATGGCTAATACTCCATTGTATGCTTATATACACCTCATTTTCTTTATCCATTTATCCACAAATGGGCACTTACATTGTGTCTTTTTCTGTGTCTTGGCTATTATAAATAATGCTGCAGTAAACATAGGGGTGCATCTGTCTACTCAAGACAGTAATTTCATTTCCATGAGATAAATACCCAGAAGTGAAATTGCTGAATCATATGATAGTTTTATTTTTCGTTTTTCGTTAAAATTTTTGTAAAAGATAAACTTCTTTAAGCTTTTGTTAAATCGATTTTTTAAATAAACTTTTTATTGAAGTATATATACACAGAATGCACACATTATAAATGCATACATAGCTTGATGAATCTTTACTAAATGAACACACCGAGATTTTAAAAAGTAGAATATTACTAGTAGCCAGAGCTTTCTCCAAACCCCTCTTTATCACTACTTTGCACCCCACCACCAGCACATACACAAGCACCCAGGCAACCGCCTCCTGACTTCAAATATCACAGATAAATTTTGCCTGTTTTTGAACATTTATGTGACAGAATCAAATAGTATGTGCATTGTTTTGTGTGGCTTCCTTCCTTTTTTATGTTTGTGAGATTCATCTATCTTGTGTGTAACAACAGTTTATTTTCTCATTGCTGTATGGTATTCTGTTATATGACCATACCACAATTTATTTGTTCTTTTTAATATGGATGAATATTTGAATTGTTTCCAGTTTGTGGCTATTACAGTAGGGGTGCTATGAATATTTTTGTACATGTGTTTTGGTGAGCATATGTATTTGTTTTTGTTGGCTATGTATATAAAATTACAATTTCAGGATCAAAAAGTATGCACATGCTCAGCTTTACTAGATACTGCAGGTTTTCCAAAGTCATTGTACCAATGTACATTCCCACCAGCAGTGTACCACATCTTTGGCTACACTCAGTAGTGTCTGTCTTCCTCATTTTAGCCATTCTGGTGGCTGTGTAGTAGTATCTCATTGTAGTTTTAATTTGTATTTTCCTGATGACTAAGGAAGTCAAGTTCCTTTTTATATAATTATTGTCCAATTGGATATCCTCTTTTTGAAAGTAACTAGTTTACTCTTTTGCACATTTCCCTACTGGCTTTTTTTTTTTTTTTCTCTTCATGGAGTTGTTGGAGTTTTTAATATATTGTGGATAGGATAAGAATCTTGTCAATTATATGTATTGCACATATATCCTCTTACTCGAAAAGGCTTGCCTTTTCACTCTTAAGAGTGCTTTGATGACTAGAAGTTCTTAATTTAATGTAATCTAATTTATAAGGGTTTGGGTTTTTTTTTCCCATTTATGATTAGTGCTTTTTGTGTCCTGCTTAAGAAATCTCTGCCTAACCCAGGTCATTAATGTATTCTCTGAAGTTTTCTTCTGGAAGCTTTTATTGTTTTATCTTTTGCATTTAAATTTACAGTTCTTCTGAATAGATTTTTGTATATGATATGAGGTCACCATCAGGGTTCATATTTTTTCATATAAGTACTCAATGGACATGATCATTTATCGAAAAGGCACCCATTCCATGCTACATTGCAATGTCCTCTTAGCCATAAATCAGCTGAATCATATATATGGTGTGCATTTCTGGGCTCTTTCCGATTTCCTTATTCTTTTTGTCTTAGTTGCTATAACTTTATAATAATTCTTGATATCTAGTAGAGTAAGTATTAATTTTGCTGTTCTTCAAGATTTTCTTGGCTCTTTAGATTTGCGTATAAACTCTATAGTTGTCAGATACCACAAAAAATCTGCTTAGGATATTGATTGGGATTACATTGAAGTTGTTATTAAGTTTGGGTACAATTGATGTCTTTACAATTTTGAATCTTTCAGTCTGTGATCATGGTATTTTCCTTCATTAGTTTTTTATTTTCTCTCAATAATATTTTTTGTTTTTCATCCTACAGATCTTACACATCTTTTGAGATTCATTCCTAGGTATTTGAGGACTTCATTTTATTTATCACTGTTTTTGAGAACTTGGAAGTTCTGAGTACCTCTTAGAATATGACATTAACACTCATCTTGAGAAACTGAAAATATGTCTTGTACCTTATTTCTCTTTCAGCACCCTTCTTCCCTTTGCCTATGGCATTATTGTGCAGCATGCTTATTAGTAGAATCATTTAGTGAGGCTATATATTTTGGTGATGTCAAATGAATTAGCCTACATCCTGCCATGTGCATTTGTCTTCACCAAAAGAATTGGTTGAGATAACATTATTGGACTCATGCATGGTAGTATTCTACGGGAGGAAGAAAATGAGGTATCAGTGTTGGAATGTAGTTTCACTTAATATCAACCATAACAAAGACAGGGTGTGGGAAACAAAGCCAAATTCATGTTCTAGTTTGATGATTTGATCATGACCTCTCATTAACTAAGTGCAATAGGTTAGGTTTACTAAAACCTGGTATAGTTGAGAGATAATACTTTTTACAGACCGGAGGAAAGAAAATCTGTAGAGAAGTTTTGAATTTTAAAATTTTGTAATTCACTATCCTTTAATTCCTCTTTCTGCCTTTTATATTCTGAAAAACCTCAGATTTAGTCAAAACCAGTCCAAAAGCAGTATTCAAAAGATCTAGAAACATGTGAGAAGAGATAATTGAATGAGTTCATAGAGAGGAAGTGTGCAAATCTAACCTTTACTGTTTTTCTTTAATCTTAGTTTGGAAAATGCACTTAGCAGCATTAAAGAAATTGTTGATAGGGACGCCTAGGTGGCTCAGTCATTTAAAGTGTCTGACTCTTGATTTTGACTCACGTCATGATCTCACGGTTCATGAGATTGAGCCCCACATTGGGCTTTGCCCTTCAGTGCAGAGCCTGCTTGGGATTCTTTTTCTCTCCCTCTCTGTCTGCCCTACCCTGCTTGTGCTATGTGCGTGTGCGCTCTCTCTCAAATAAATAAACTTTAAAAATTTTTAACAAAAGAAAAGAAATTCATGATAATGAGTATCTGTAATGAATTAGCACTATTTTTTAGTGGATAAAACAGTATAATAATGTTAAAATATGTATTTTATGTTTCCTTGTATTGTAGTATTGTACTCTGTGCAAATATTGAAGCTTAAAATGTAAGTAAAACCTCATCTGTTTCAACTTAAAATAGGTCCTCATATGCCCAAGTTTAGATCAGACCCAGAGAATTAATACTACCAGCAAGGGCTGCTGTATATGCTGACATAAAATTGTTACTGCACCTATTCATAGTGCAACCTGATGGTCCTGACTACCAGTGGCTTGTGGAACCCAAACTAAGTCCATCCTCATGAGACTAGATTGTTTCCTTATCTCCCTCCTTTCCTTCCCTCCCTTCTTCCTTCTTTCCTTCCTCCCTGATTAAAATCTGATCAACCAAAATTCATTTGTCCTCAATTCTGTGGAAAGTAAAAGATGACAAATTATGTAACCATTCCTATGATCTTTGTAGTGTTTATCTTTGTAATATTACTCTGTAGTTTTCACAAAAACTCATTTTTGCACCTGTTCAGCCTTTATCCTTGAAATGTGTTAATTTGAAATTTTTTGTGTATGTGTGTGTGTGTATACACACAGTGCACACACACACACACACACACACACACACACGGCAGTGACAGATGATCGAGACCTCCTAGTCTTTGAATTCTTTTGGTTTTAGAATTCTTTTTACTTGTGTAATTATGTTTTCTATCTTCGTCTGTATCCTTGCAGGTTGCCTGAAAATTTTAAAGACCATGTAGAATTATAATGTTGTTTTAGTAGGTCATGTCATGTCAGTAGTGTTGTGGCTCTGAGGTTAGTGATATAATGTCAAAGTGTATGATAAAAGTCTTTTTGAGAACAGAAACATATATACATGGATTTTTGTTGTAAGTTAATAACCTGTCAGTTCTTTTGCTGCAGCAAACAAAACCTTCAAAACTTAATGGCTTAAAGTGATTTCTCACAATTCTTTGGGCTGTCTGGAGAGTTCTTACGGTCTTTGTTGGGTTGGCTGGGGCTGAATGGCTTCATTCACGTGTCTGATGATTGACCAAGGTCAGTTGGTCTTAGGAGATCTTGCTTGAATGTCCAGTGGTTGTTGTGCTGTCACCTGGAGTGATGATCCCATTTCTCTCATCATCTAGCAGGTTAGCCTAGGCTCATACACATGGTGGTAGGTGCAGGACTCCACAGAGCAGAAAGAGGGCAATTCCTAGTGCACAAGCCTCTGCTTCTGTTGGGTTTGCTAATGTCTGTTGGCCAAAGGAAGTGAAATAGCCAGGCCCAGATTCACTTCTTGAATGATAGGACTGGTGCAGTCATGTTGCTTAGAAGTGAGTACACAGGGGCGCCTGCGTGGCTCAGTCGGGTAAGTGTCCAACTTCGGCTCAGGTCGTGATCTCGAGATTCATGAGTTTGAGCCCGGTGTTGGGTTCTGTGCTGACATTTCAGAGCCTGGAGCCTGTTTTGGGATTCTGTGTCTACCTTTCTGCCCCTCCCCCGCTTGCACTCTCTCTCTCCCTCAAAAATAAACAAACATTTAAAAAAAAGTTTAGGGGCGCCTGGGTGGCTTGGTCGGTTGAGCGTCCGACTTCGGCTCAGGTCATGATCTCACCGCCCGTGAGTTCGAGCCCAGCATCGGGCTCTGTGCTGACTGCTCAGAACCTGGAGCCTGTTTCAGATTCTGTGTCTCCCTCTCTCTCTGCCCCTCCTCTGTTCATGCTCTGTCTCTCTCTCTGTCTCAAAAATAAATAAACATTAAAAAAAAAAAGTTTAAAAAAGTGAGCATACATGCTTGGGAAGAATTTTTGGCCGTCATTTGCAATCTCCACATTTGTCCTCGTTTTTCTACCATCTCCATTTTGTTCAAATATTCATTTGATAGTAGGAGGACAAAAAGGCAAGTAAGACAGGAGTTTAATCTGTTAAGGTATAAATGAGGTTTCTTTCTTGTCACTCAGTATTTAATCAGCACATACTCTGAACACTGTAGTTGGAGCTGTGAGAATATGAAAACCAGAGCACTTATCTTCTGACCACCTTTCCCCTCCCCAAACTCTGAATCCTGGTTTTATTTCATCTTGGTTCTGAGTTGTTTGTATCAAATAACTTAGGTCATGATGTTAACTCATGATTAAATGGCTGGTACTTAGTAGTGAAAGTTATTAAATCTGATCTGATTTGTTAAGCTTTGTCCCTCTGCAGAATGAGACAGTTAAGATTTGTTGGCTTCTTGCTGGGGTCATTCACTGTTTTAGGCCAGTAAAAATGATTAGATATGCCATCTTTGAACCATTGGCTGTATTTGTATTAAAATTTTATTTTGACCATTTGTGCCTGTCCCATCTTCCTTGAATGCTTAGGAGCAGATCTGTGCAAGTGCCAGGTGCTCTAAATGAGAAAAGGGACTTTTTCCTTTATTGTACTGTTTTAAAAATGAATAATGATATTTTTATCCTAATTTTAGTTGAAGTTACATGGATATTTTTGAAATAGAATGTTGACTAAATGTCATTACGTGTTAGATTTTGATTTGAAAGGATATGCCAGATGTGATGGGGAATGGCTCCCCCATGTGGCACACTCATTTATGTTAGATTTTAGATTTGCCTCAGTAAGAATGGGATGAGCTTTTTTTTTTTTTTTAAATAAGACTTTCCCTCTCCTTCCCCCTCTCCCCTCAAAACACCCAGCAGAATTGACAGCCTCTTCTGCCCTCACCCCCTAAATTTTTGGTTCTGATAATTATCCTGTTTTTGTGTTTTCTTCAGATTGATGCTGATCCTAGCTAGCTAGGAACATCTGTAATATCTTCTGTATTTATTATGGCTCACTATTATTCTGTGGAACCATTACTATCTCAGGATGTTGGTAGGCATGCTAAAACAAGTATGAGAAAAACTGGTTTTGAAGCCAGAATAGTTTGTGTAAGGCTGGGTCAAGTAAGTTATGTTTACCTTGAGACCTCACAGAAATGCTAATAGTCCCTGTGTGTGGTAAACCTCCCACATGGAAGAGTTTCCGAAATTTATTGGACTGTATAGAATCCTCTTTGCAGGGGCTGGCATATCAAGAAACATATTTTAGGAAACAGCAAGTTGTTTCAAATGAGTCATTCTTCATGTTTTTTTTGAATTACTTATTACCATATTTGCTTCTTCCCTTGTAGCCATTTTTATACATAAAATAAAACAGTTTTGAGTCTTACGGATTTATTTTTGGCTGTGTTTTTCTTGTCAGAAAGTCTACTTTTTTTCTTTTTGTAAGCAGGCCGACCTCAGAATCATAAGGTCTTCTTTTTGTTCATTTATTTTAAAGATTACTTTTCATGAGGAATAATGAATAGGATTTCGGTTTAAACATGATTTAATTAAACAGTTCATTTCTTGTTAACCAGAACTTCTTAGATTTTGTTTTTGACACTTAAACAGGCATTGGGTACAAGAAGTTTCCTATTCCTGATTTTTCTTTCCCTTTATAACATTTATAAAGAATATGAGAGGGGAAAGGTAAACATGCAATCATGATGGTGGTAGGTTTTGCGGGGGGGGGGGGGGGGACGGCAGTGAAGGGAGCTATAGGGAGGAGATTTAGATTAAAAATATTCCATCTGCTTCTAACAGGCACTTTTTAAAGATGAGCTTAATTTAACTATTTAAATATAAGCAAAAATGTCATTTCTATCTTTTATTGTGTTGTCTTTTGAGTGTACCTAAATTGAGAGGAAAAATATGTGTACTCTTTGTAACAATGCATTTTCCTTTTAGCATATAGGATTTGTTTTAAAGCAGTGACACGTTTTGATATTTTCTAGTAAACTTTTAACTGCATCAGAAAACTGATGGCTTGACTACTGTTTACTGAAGTGAGTCAAAGCAAATAAAGTAATCTCATATCCAGTGTCATCAGGATGTGATATTTTTCAGATAGGTAGTTTTTCTAGATAATGGAAGCCCATAGTTTTAGGTGCCGAGATTTTAATGAAAATACCCTTTTTAAATTTTTTTTTTTCAACGTTTTTTATTTATTTTTGGGACAGAGAGAGACAGAGCATGAACGGGGGAGGGGCAGAGAGAGAGGGAGACACAGAATTGGAAACAGGCTCCAGGCTCCGAGCCATCAGCCCAGAGCCTGACGCGGGGCTCGAACTCCCGGACCGCGAGATCGTGACCTGGCTGAAGTCGGACGCTTAACCGACTGTGCCACCCAGGCGCCCCGAAAATACCCTTTTTAAAAGCATATGCAATACAATTTAACTCTGTTTTCAGTCTAGGTTTGTCATTCTGATGCTCTAATGCATGCTAGGGGAGTTGCAAATATGTATGCCTGCTTCTTGTCACTGCTCCCCACTTCACATTTGTGATTTCTTATCCTTTATGATTTTAGAGATTAGTTAGGATTGTGCCTAATGTAGAAACATATGTCAGAAGAGACCCTTTTATGAGTCATGGTTTTATGGCATTTATTTTGGCTCTCCAGAGATTCTTTAGAACCTTACCTGTTTCCTCCGCCTCAACCCCCACTGCCCTTTAGTTATAATTGTTAAATAGATGATTTTTGGAGAGTTGAAGCTTTTTATCTTATGATATTGTAGGTTTAATTTCATTCCATGTAAGAATAGATATTTGCTATGTAGTATTGCAGTAAAATAGGTGTCCTCTAAATCAAGAGGTACTTACATTTTTTTGTGAAAGGTGTGTGGATCATATTCTTAACATTTTGTTGTAACCACTTTAGTGCCATCTGTATATTTTATCAAGAGATACATACTTTTTGAATTTGAATGCATTATTATGTGCAATATGCCATGTTTAAAACATTAAATTAGTGATTCCGACTAATTTAGTCTATGTTTGAATATTGGGTTGTGAAATTACAAAGTTAAGTGGTATATAATTAAAAGTTATAGTACAGTGTATTTTAAAAGATTGCTTTCACAAAATTACTTTCGTGAAATTTTGTAAGATTTTGATGACTTCAGTTTAATTTTTAAAATTTAGTTTTAAATTTAAATATATTTGTATCCATCGTATTGAGTTATTAGAGTATTATCTTTAATATTTGGAGAATAAATGTTTTAGAAGAAAATTACTGTTTTGTTTTTGAACATGATAGATAAGTATACATAGTTTATATAAAGACCATACTTTTAGTAGAATTTACCTGTGTGGTTTTAATAGTAGACAAATAGGATGTATTTTACAGTTTTAGCACATTTTGGTGAAAAGGAGAGAGACCTGTACTTTTATTAAAGCAAATTATGTATATAAGTAAATTTCATATATAATATATATGTATTTTGCCATGAGGTGACAAGAACTATAAAGATTCAAATACAATATTTAAGATTATAAGCTGATGACTAGAGTCTATATTACTTTACTCTTGAAAATTTAGTTTTTCCCAATTAACTTTGGAAATATTTATGACTTATAATAGGACCATATTTTAAAACATCATCAAAAGATATAGCCTCTTTTTAGGTGGCCTCAAAATAGAAATGGTGGGAGGGGGACTCAAGTTTGTTCTAATTTATTTAATGTATTATGTTAAAGTTTTTAATAGTTTTTAATTAGTCTGTACTAATTTAGATGTGTTTCATTTTAGTTTTAGTATATGTGCTGCCAAAGCGAGCACATTTCATTTTAGTTTTAAACAAACAACAACGTTTATAACTTAGAAATTAATGTAAAGGTAATTTGAATGAAATGAGATGACTAGGTCAGTATGTTCCTTTCAATTAATAATCATTCTAGGCTAAGATAACATCTGGTTAACATCTGGTTAAGTCAGTTAGTGAAGTACTTAAGTTATAAGATAAGACATTATCATTTGTCTTTAATATTATCATCCAAGAAGCTTTACCCATTTTTTCAGTTACTAAATGATACATTTTTACTTAACATTTAAACACAGAAATTATACTCTTAAGAGGGCTGAATGTTAAATTTGTTAGTAATTAGTTCTGGTTTTCTGATTACTGTATTTATCCCGTCTTCTCTATAGTTTAATAATGCTTTTAGTAGGTTTTTGTTTTTTGTAGGATGGAAGCAATTTGAATTGCATGGCAACTGCTAGGTAGAACTCAGAAAACTACCTCAGTTATTTGCGAAAAAAATTATTTCAAGTATAGTAAGACCTGTTTTTACCTATTACATAAATTGTTATGGTTTCATATTTACATTTCCGCAGAGAAGATTATCTTTGATTCCTAACATTCACATTAAAGAGCATTCTTTCTTGGTGTTATCTTTTATATGCACACATTTAATTTTTGCACTTGGAAAGAAAGTCCAGTGGACCATCCACCCATTTGACTTTTCTTGAAAAGTATGTTCAAAGTGCCCATTTCTTTAAAAAAAATTTTTTTTTTTTAACGTTTTATTTTATTTTTTGGGACAGAGAGAGACAGAGCATGAACGGGGGAGGGGCAGAGAGAGAGGGAGACACAGAATCGGAAGCAGGCTCCAGGCTCTGAGCCATCAGCCCAGAGCCTGACGTGGGGCTCGAACTCACGGACCGCGAGATCGTGACCTGGCTGAAGTCGGACACTCAACCGACTGCACCACCCAGGCGCCCCTCAAAGTGCCCATTTCTTTAGGAGAGCTCATAAATTGAGTTGTGCTTAGTATTTTAGAAGAATTTGATTGTTGAAGATTCCTCCTTCCCAAATTATTTAGTTGATCATTGAGTCACTGCCCCAATTATTCAGTTGATTGTTGTTGATAATGTGATGTCGTAGAATGAACAAGCTGGGTGGCAAGGACTTCCTTGATTTTGGCTTTGTTAGTACTAGTTAATAATTAGAAAAGTTTTTTTAATGTTTTATTTATTTTTGAGAGAGAGAGACAGAGGGAGACAGAGGGCGAGTAGGGGAGGAGCAGAGAGAGAGGGAGACACAGAATCCAAAGCAGGCTCCAGGCTCTGTGCTTGTCAGCACAGAGCCTGAGGAGGGACTTGAACTCACAAACTGTGAAATCATGACCTGAGCCGAAGTCAGACGCTTAACCTAAGACTCAGCCACCCAGGTGCCCCAGAACTAGTTAATGATTTAGATGAGTTATCTGAGTTAAACAAATTAAGGAGATTTGAGGCACAGAAATTTGGTTTGAAGTGGAAATATTATTATCTTACTGTGACTTTTACAGGTCAAATAATGTATTTCAAAGCACTTGGAAAATTTGAGTTTTGCAGTGTAAGTCTGATTTCACTGAATGGCCATGAGGTCTGTTAATACAATCATATGCAGATCCAAAACTGAAGCCACAAACTCAGAATCACCTAATAGAATTAATGTTATGTCCGTTCTGGTAAATTTGCTTAATTTTGAATTGATAATAACCTTTAGCTTTGTTAGACTACATTTCAGAATGCACACTGATGACTAATTTTCTTGTAGTACTGTTAGTACATGTAACCATCTAGAACCTCTAGAGTACAGTCAGATCTTAACATTTAGCTCTCTCAGTATTGAAGATGCTAAGAACTTTTGGGATACAGGAAAAAAGATGAAATCATGAGTACAAAATGGGGACACAGAACTTCCAATTTTTTTTTAACTTGATTGGAAGAGTGTGTTACGGTTCTAAGAAGTGAATTTTTGACAGTTAATCAAAACTTAAACTTGGAATTCTGGTAAATAAACTTATTAAGGAATTAACGTATCATTGTTAATTGCTTTTGCTGATTATAATAAAAATGAAGTGAAATTCTCTAGTATTTGAGTCAAATTAATCTATTGTGATGGAATTTTTGTCATCTTTTTTTTTTTTTTTAAATATGGGGGTGGAGGGCTTACATTCTTGGGTACATATGACTATCTGTGCCATCTGTGATAATAGGAATTTGATTTGTGATGTGAATATCTTTTAAGAGTGTATCCATGATGTGACAAAAGCCTAACCATTCCAGGTTTGCCTCTTGAGATATATAGGACTTTGAATTTTAAAACTGCCATAGACCCAGGCAAAGTGAGATACTTTGATCTCCCTAAATTTAGTGCCCACCAAAGCTAATCCAGAGATGAAAAAGATAATTAGGATTTTGCTTAAAGTTTATGAAAGGAAGTTGTTTTGCCTTATAAAGATTTTTGTTTACTCCCATTAGGATATCAAACGGCATAGATTTCTTTGCAGGATTTAAATGTGCTTGTCAGAATTCAAGTACCAAGATTCTTGAGGTGTGGGTTGTTTTATTTCACTCGATACTCGAATGCCGCCCATTTGCTAGCATTGTGCAGGTGGCTTTATAGCTTTATATAATTGTTACGTGTTCTTCAGCAATCTGAGGTAAATCATTCCACTTAAGGAAACTAAAACTCAAGGAATTTATGTGATTTCTGAAGGTCACATAGCTGGTAGATAGCAAAGGTAGAGTTGGAACCTAGGACTCCAGATTCTCAATCTCTAGTAGTTTTTATCAGAGTTAATCATAAAAATAAACTGGATTCTAGGTAATATGGTTTGATCTAGAAGGGAAAATCATTCCTGGTGGCCTTTCAGACATATAAACAAACCACTGGTATCAGATAAATGTAACATTTCAGGGGGAAATTCCAATAAAAAGATATGAGGCATTTAGGAAAAACTGGTATACAACTTTTTAATATAATTTAATTGGCCTTATAGATCATATAATTAACTGTATTGTGAGAAGTTAGTGTCTAGAATTATGCTGTTGATCTCATCTGTGGTTTTATAAGCAGTGTGTAGGAATAGCTAGGGAAGGTAAAATAGCTTGCCTTAGTATGGATTTTTTTTCATGCTTTTTTTTTTCTTTAACTGTTTGTAAAGGCTTTTGTTTTGTTTTGTTTACCTCACATTATGTTCTCAGACAGTATAATTTAGTGTTACAGAATGATAGTAAACATTATCTTATGTGTAACTTTTAATTAAATCCATATCCTTCAGGTAAAAAGAACATATTCTCACGGTACTTACAGAGCTGGCCCAATGCGACAGATCAGCTTGGTGGGAGCAGTTGATGAAGAAGTGGGAGATTACTTCCCTGAGTTCCTTGACATGTTGGAAGATTCACCATTTTTAAAAGTAAGAGAAAACAGTATCAAGCAGTCTAAATCGTGGGTGTCACTTTCACACTACGGGTGACACAAATCATGGTTGTTTCAGAAATAGAATTCTTGTGTAGTGTGTGTGCACGTGACCTCTCAGGTACTGATTATAATGGCAGAGCTAAGTGGTGGACCAGAGTAACATTTGCCTGTTGCTCCCACTTGAGGAAATTAGGTTCCATCCGTTTGTCAGCTTTGTATCAACTGAGTACCAGAGGATTTAAAGTACAGGAAGGATGCCTACAAATTAAGTGTTTAGGACAAAGTAATGGCAGTTTGGCATTGTGGAAAACTGGCTTGGGAGATTATACCTCTGTATTTCAATCTTGGCTCTACTTGCCTGGGATGGGCAAGCCATTTAAACTTTCTGGACTTCAGTTTCCTCATCCATAAAACATTGCATTTAGACTATGTGGCTTTAAGGCCCTTTTAAATTTTTTAAATGATTTCCAGCCAGATTTTTTTTTTTCAATAATCTCTGCATTCTAGAAAATATTTCTTCTTGTGGGCTGCTGGGACTGTCCCACCGAGAGAGAAATTTCTGAGCTGTGTAGTTCTTTCATCAGTAATTTAAAGGTCAGAATATGATAGGATCCCTTTATCTCTAATATTTGCTACATAATTCGCTGTAGATCTCTTCTTTTTTCACTTCTTGTTCCATTTTCTAATCTATGTGTGTATACATATCTTTTCTAACTTTTTCACTCCATTCCATTCCCCTTATATTTTTTTATTCCTTTACTAGTGAAATCATGGAATTTGATTGCATTTATTTTGAGTGGTATTTTTAAAATGCCGTAATTTAGGGGTGCCTGGGGGGCTTACTTGCTTGAGCATCCGACTCAGTTTTAGCCCAGTTTGTGATCTCACAGGTCGTGAGTTTGAGCCCCGTGTCAGGCTGTGTGCTGAGCATGGAGCCTGCTTGGAATTCTCTCTCTCTCCCTCTCTACTCTCCTTCTCTCGTTCTGTCTCAAAATAAACTGTAAATTAAAAAAAAAAAAAAAAACCATTAAACATTATTGTTTCAGATTGTAATTTTAAAGGCAAATGAGCTAAATGCATTCTTTCAGGGGAAATTTCATGTGACAATCCTCCCCTTTCTTGGAAATGATAGGATAAATGTTGTGGTTTTTTTTTTTTTTTTAATACCACTTTCACCATTCCCAGGACAATGGCCCTTAGACATTTTTTTCTCCCTTTTCTTTAAAAAAAAAAAAAAAGTTGCTTTTAGACCAGCAACCTCTTCAAGCAACTACTAAACAGAAGTAAGTTTTGACTTTGGTTTGGTTTTCCTTTTCGTTTTGTTAGGTTTTGATGATAATTATTCAAAGAGGTATCTTTTTTTTTTTTTTTTTGAGATGCCTAGTTTTTATAACTCAGTTCATTTTTATGGATTCTCATGGAGAACACTTGCTTATTTTGCCAGCTTATTAACATCACATGACCCTTTTATTTGGTAGAAGGAGGAATAACAAATGATGAATGTAGTAAATCATATTCTGCCAGGGTTAGAGGAGAGAATCATCTGAGAATAATTACTCTTGATATGTTTGAAATAGAATTTTTTGAAGGAAAATGTATAAATACATAGGAATATATTCAAAATAGGTATGTGTTTTAAATGTATAAGTATAAAGGTATATATGAAAGTTTGTCAAGGGGGCAGTATTCTTTAATGTATGTTGGAAGATGCATTTTGAAAATAATTGGTTTCTGTGTAACTCTTTGCCTCTAGTGTACACTGCCATGGGGGACACTGTCTAGTCTAAAATTAGAGAGTCGAAAAGACAGTGATGATGGTCCCATCATGTGGGTGCGCCCAGGAGAACAAATGATCCCTGTGGCCGATATGCCAAAGTCACCTTTCAAAAGGAAAAGGTATGTTGATTACAAATTTTTATTGCCAGGGATAGATGTCTGTACACTGTGTGTGTGTGTGTGTGTGTGTGTGTGTGTGTGTGTGTGTGTGTGTGTGTTGGAAATTGGAGAAAGAAGGAAGGGAAAGTCTAGAGCATACTTGAAATGTAAATTCAAAAATGGCTACGTGCTGATAATTTTTTTTTTATAAAATATCAAGTATAAATGAGGCTTGAGTAATGTAGGCAAATGACAATAAATTGTAAGTAGGAATGGGAAAAAATGTCATTCACAACAAAGACATTATAAACTATTTTGGAATAAATTTAATAAGAAATATTCAGAACCCATATTAAGAAAACTAAAACATCTCCTGGAGGATATAAAATAATAACCTAAATAAATGGAAAACCCTACTGTGTTCTAGATTGGATAAATGAGTGTCCTTTGAAGTTTTTAGCATTCCAGTTGGACTCACACTTCCAGCACTGGATTTAATGATTTTAAAGTTAAGAAGGAAGGATAAGTAAAGTCAACAAATTTCCAAGAAAACTGTGAAAGAGAAGATAAGTGTGGGGGCCTTGTATTATTCGATATTAAAAATTATTGTAAAGCTCAAAAACATCACTGGAATACGATAGATAGAGTATCCAAATACATCAAAATATGTTGAGACCTTAATGTATGAGATGGATGGGAAAAGGAAGATTTATTTAATGAGTAATGCTGGCATAATTGAAGTCCATTTGAAAGAAAACAAAACCATAGCCCTTATCTCAAGCCCTTATCAAGAAGTCAGAGATTTGAACATAATAGATAAAAAATTAAAATATAAGAATAAAAACTTTAAACCTAGGAGAGACCAAATAAGATAGAAATACTATCTAGTATTATCTAGTATAATAGTAATACTATTCGTGAGAAAAAAGACATGAACAACAAAGTTCAAAACCATGATAGACTGGACTAAAACATTTATATTGTGTGCCAGACTAAAGTTAATATACAAAAAGCATTCCCAAATTCACAACAAAAATGTAACACAACCCAGTAGAAAAACAGGCTTCAGCCAATTACATTAAAAGAATCATGAGATACTATTTCTACCTATTACATTGGCAAAAAAAAAGTATTAGAGGCTGGGAGGTATGAGGAAACAGAACCATTTATATATTGTTGGTAGAAAGGTGAGCTGCTATAATCATTCTGTGAAAGTAATTTAACAATAGCTCATGAAGTTTAATGCATATATACTATTTGATCCAGCACTACTACTTTTGGGAATCTGTCCTAAGAAATGAAATCACTAAAGGTAAATGTATAAGAATGTTAATTTCAGCATTCTTCGTAGTGAGAAATAGACTGTGAAAGCCTCTCCCCAGAACAGTGCAGATATACACAGAATTTTACATGTGATTTAAGGGAGTTCACCAGCCCTCTGAGGAAACTGCCTGCCCTCAGGGATTAGAATCCATGTATATGTGATGATTGTATATCACGTAGTAGTCTGACCAACTAATAACAATATTATCCAAGGCACTGTGCTAAATGTTTCATATAAAGTTTTAATTCATTAGAATGTGGTGTTAATGACACTAGAATTGTAGGCTTGAAAGCCTGTTAGCTTTCTACAGGAATTATCATGTAGCTTTCTGGCACCTGTAGAACATAGTCACAAAAGGCAAAAAAGTATGTTGTAGCATCACGTGTGTGTGTGTGTGTGTGTGTGTGTGTGTGTGTGTGTGTGTGTGTGTGTTGTAATACAAGAGTGCAAAGAGCAGTGGTAGTAGAGATGGACAGTGGGAAATTAGAGAACTAATAAGAGTGATTCTAGGGGTTAAGTCTAGGATGAGAGGAGAAAATTATGGGGGCAATCTGGATTTGTCTCTGAAAGCAACAGAAAACCACATAGGAAGATAAACAAGATGATGACTCCCAAAGAAATTGTTCTCACCCTTTTCCCCTTTTGCAGCAAAATTAGAGGGTTTTTGCATTGAATGAGACTAAGTAGCAGCTTCTGTATGCTTATCTAGGTGAGCCATAGGGGAATGCAGGTGGATGTCCTTTAAGAGGGAGCTAAGGTTTTCCTTTCTGCCTCCAATAAATCATGCATGTTTTGTGGAAGTACTTACTATTTGGTATTTTCTTCCTATTTATTTATTTGTTAGTCTTTCTCCACTGGAATATCAACTCCTATGAAAGTAGGGAACTTGTCTGTTTTATTCACTACTGTCTTGTTCACTAGCTGCAGTGCCTAGATAGCACCTAATATACAGTAGGTATTCTATAAATATTAATTAACCCATTTTTGAAAGTTACCTGTTTGTTCCAGATAATATATCTTACATTAGCCACGTGATTTGAATGAGGGGCATGGTTCTACAGATAAGACCCAAACCTCAGGTAAAGATTCTGGAAGGGAACCTGGGTAAACCACAACATCTATGATTTAGTTGTTTATCCACCTTACAGTGGCCACTTTTGTGAAGACTGTGTTAGAAAAAGGAGGGGATTATATGCATTTTTGTTTGTACTTGTTCATTTTAAAAATAGAACTTGATTTGGGAGCAGGTGATGTAAAATTTCCTTTTGTCTGAATTATGTAATTACTAAATCCTTGATGGCAGTTAAGCCTCAGGACATCAACACAAATGTTTGAAGGCGATTAAGCTTTAATACGTAGGCCAGCCTCTTTCCCCACCTCCTCTATTTATCTTCCTTCCTTCCTTCCTTCCTTCCTCCCTCCCTCCCTCCCTTCCTCCCTCCCTCCCTTCCTCCCTCCCTTCCTACCTGTCTATCTTTGATTTTATTTTAACAGAACTACCAATGAAATAAAAAACCTGCAGTACCTACCTCGAACCAGTGAGCCCCGTGAGATGCTCTTTGAAGACAGGACAAGAGCCCATGCAGATCATATAGGACAAGGTTTTGAACGACAGACTACAGCTGCTGTTGGAGTGTTGAAGGCTGTGCACTGTGGAGAGTGGTATGTATTAACTACTGCTTTTTCTTTTCTTTTTTTTTTTTTTTTGACTGCTGCTATTTTAATGAAAGGTTTTCTTGGCTTCTAAAATTTTTCTTGGGAAGTTTCTCAGTAATTCTTCCTATGGGGAAAGAAAGTTCCCTTTTTCTCTGTATTTGTATGACTAATTGTATGACTGCACTAAAATTTTTTAATTGTTAGAATGTGCGTTTACTCTTTTGGGTTGGACCGTAATAATTTGATTTTCTAAGTGATGAGAAGTAAAAACAATTGCCTTAACTAAGGTTAAAGAAAAACTAAGGTTCACTTGGTGCTTACTGTGTCATCATTGTCCCTGATGATCTTACCCTACTTTCCCTGTGTATCAGTGTAATGTATAAGTTGTAGATGTTCTCTTCACTGGTTTTTAAAAATCTGTTTATGATTTGCCCTGGTATGATTGTTTTGTAGTTCTGTTGGTTGGAATTTCATTTCAAAATCCATTTTTTAGCATGTTCTATAAAAATGTATTTGTATATTGCTAATTACTTGACGAATTTGGGGATTTTTTAGAATTATAAAGACACTATTAATCCCCTGCAAATAGAGTGGTAATAGTTTAGTAGCACTTTTCTAGTGAATGTCTCTTAATTTATTAAGAGTGATTTAGGAATTTTACACATAATTGCGGTTATATATGTCTTTATTGAAAGTATTCTCTTCTCATATTTACCTCTAATTTTTATTTAGTAATTTTGTCTTTAGCATTTAATTTGTTGAAGTATTGACCTTTAAGATAATCCCTTACTTTTTTGATTTCTATAATTAACCAATTCAAATTATTTTGCTTTTTCAAAATACGGTTATACATAGCTATAATAAAACGAAGCGAGTTGTTCTATTTATGTTTAAGCCAAAACTCATGGTTTTATCCCTTTGTTTAAATATGTAAAGTGGTCTTTACATATTTAAACATTTTGACTTTATTTCTAAGTACTTTTGTTTTGACCATAAAATTTAATAAGGACTTAACTGAGTGAAACATTAATGGAAGATTCTTCACTGTTTCATGTTTTTGTAGGCCTGCTCAACCCCGAATAACCAAAGATGTAATTTGTTTTCATGCTGAAGATTTCTTAGAAGTAGTTCAACGAATGCAGTTAGATTTACATGAACCTCCACTGTCCCAGGTATATCTTTAACCATTATTGTCTTCAGTTTAATTTTTATTGTGGAAAAGACTTACTGGTATTTCTGTCTCTTTTTTTAGTGTGTCCAGTGGGTTGATGATGCAAAACTTAATCAACTGAGGAGGGAAGGCATCCGTTATGCCAGAATTCAGCTGTATGATAATGACATTTATTTTATTCCAAGGAATGTTGTTCATCAGTTCAAGACAGTTTCAGCTGTATGCAGTTTAGCATGGCATGTTCGGCTCAAGTTATATCACTTAGAGGAGGACACTGTACAGAATACAGCTACTCATGAAACAGGCACATCCCCAGATACCACATCATCAGTTCTTGGACCTCACACTGACCACATGCTTTGTGCTATAAGCAAAACCTCCTTGGATTCTAATTTTTCAGACAAACTTCATTCTAAATCTGAACTGCAGCAGATTAAACATGAACCTATTCCATCTGTAAGAATCAAGGAAGAACCTGTGAATGTTTATATTGCTGAAAAGACTAGAGCACCGAATATGGATGGCAAGAATGTTAAAGCAAAATTGGATCATGTTCAATTTACAGAATTTAAGATTGACGTGGACTCTAAATTTGAAAATACCAACAAAGATTTAAAGGAAGAATTATGTCCTGGAAGTCACATAAGTCTAGTTGATACAAGACAACCTAGTTCAGCACATTCAAATCAAGATAGAAAAGATGATGACATTTTGTGCTGAATTTGTACATACCATTTACAATTCTTTTTTTTTTTTTTTAAGTTAATGTAATAAAGATTCATGAATTCTGAAAGCAAGCCAAGGACTTGCTCCCAAGTCTGTTACAAAATAGAGTTTATGTAGCTTTGTAACATTCCTCAGTGCCTGTCCATAACTGTGAAGTATCAAAGCACTTAGGGCCAGATGCACTGTAAACATTACAGGTTTAAACAAAAGGAGTCTTTAAAAAAATCATTTGATTTGGAATTGTAGGTTTTAGAATAGAGCTGACATTAACATATATATATATATATATATGTATATATATATGTTACATATATATATGTATACATATGTATGTATATATATGTATATATATATGTATTAACATATATATATATATTTTGTAATATGAGCCAGAATTCTTTTTTGACAATTTAAAGGCTTTTCCATAGAGCTTATTTATACCAATTTTTTTTTCATTTTACTGTGTCAGCACTGTAGTGTAAATAGCTTTTAAAAAATCTTTTTAGTGTGATTTATACTGAAATGTGAGCCACTTAATAAAGGTTCATAATAATAAATATGTTTTCTGTTGGGTCTGCATAAAGACAAACTGACAATTCAGTTAAATCATTTGGTCTGTTATGTTTCTGCTGGTGTATGCATTTAGAGTGGTAATGGAGTGCAATGTACGTATTCAAATCTAGTGAATATTTAAATTCTCCACACTGTGTAAGCATTTTTAAAACCAAGGTTCAGTTATGAAAGCATATTTATATATGTATGTATGTATGGGAATATATATATATATGTATATCATATTTTGCATAACTTCTTAAATTGCTGAATAAGATGAATATGTGAAACTTCCTAGCCTCACTCCCTGGAATATGTTTTAAAATATTTATATTCAACATTAAGAAAGCAGTTTAGGTAATAGAAACAGTTTTATAAAGTTGGGAGAAACAAGGTCTGTTAGTGATATCTAACTCTTCTAACTAATGAAGTTTTGTGGCCAGATTGCATAGCCCTAAGGTAAATTTTCTCTGTAGTGTGTGGAATGATAAGTTGAGAAAATTTTCTTACTAATCAGCATCTGTACTATATATACTTCATAGAAGCTGAGTAAAAATCTTTAGTCAGAATGTTTAGTTGTGAGCAGTTAAAATCCTTTTTTACATTTTTCTTGCAGAACAGGAGGAAAATACGACAAATGCAAAATCGTTAAGGGCAATGACTCAGCTGCCATACAGAGATAGAACTAACAAAATAAGATGTGTTACCTCATTTTTCTAAGGATCCTTCTCCCTACCTTAGCAGGTAAACAACTTAGAGTACTTTTTTCCCCCAAAAAAGCTCTAGAAAGTAAAATTAGGGTAGAAACATGATTGCCAGTGCCTACCTAAAGCTTAAAACAAATCTCTTCAGTGATGGACTTCAGCACTATTTGAGACTGCTTCCACTACTGTAATTGAAAGTCAAACAAATGTCTTTAATGTAAGCTTTGATATAAGGAATTCTCATTGCAGATCAATTTTATTTACCTTTGGTATTTTTCTGGGCTCTTACTTTGGTTGATGACTTTTAACTGTGGTTCTTTTGGGCTAGTGTTGCTATTTAAATTGTTTCTGTCCCAGCCTTATTTGTGGTACCCATAAAACTGCTTATCTTTCTGGTTAGGGAGAAAAAATAATTGCAGCAGTGGTATTTCTGGCTCACAGTTTAAAAGGGTAGGCAAATATTGTAGGAAATCTCAGTGGTTTACAGGAAATCAATATGTTTGTAACATAGGAATTTTCATGGGATAAGGAAGGTATAAATCATGATAATGTAAATAGGGATTTTGTTTTATACGTTACTGCCTTAGCCTGCTCTTCACCACTTAAATCTTCTCTTTTAAGCTAAATTTATCGTTTGCATCTACCTTTTGGATACAAAAGTTAATAACAAACCAGTATTGAGAAGTAGGAGAGCATGTGGTTAAAATGTTTTTCTGTTTTTCTTTTTTTAATTGAAGGGTGATATATTTAACAACGTTTTCGTTTCAGTTTTCCAGTACTATACACATAGATGCATGAGATCATACAGTAATAAAATGTCTTTAGGGTATCCGTCCAAAATATTATGAGCCTTAAACTTTTAACTAAAAGACGTATCTAAAACAACCACAGTGGTTGCTTTTAGGTATAGTTTCTTTTATAAACAATACTCAAAACTTGTCCATATTTTGAAAACGTAATGTTTTGTAAAATGCATACATTTCTCTGGAAGTGAAATACAAATCACTGGGCTCAGATTTCAAGATATAGCCTTGTCACCTTGAATAATGCTATTATGTTCCTTGTCTTACGGGTTATAATTTTAAAATCCTCTTCAGATGCAATCTGAGAACTTTCTGACTACCTTTGTTACACACAAATAACTTCTATTTCAATATTGCATTATATTAATGGTTTCCTAGTTAGTACATTCCAGTTCTTTATCTGAACACAAGTTTGTTAGGTTTTTTTGTTGTTGTTTTGTTTTGGTTACTTCCAGTTTGTTGGACCAGAATAATAAAGCACTTAAGATGTAGTTTCTATATGATCTTATGCTATATAAACAGTGATTATGTAAATTATTAAATTGATACACAGACCTTTAAAAAAATAACTAAGGTACCTCAGTGGTGTCTGCTACAGTGCTTTTTTTGTTTGTTTGTTTCAATTACTTTTGTTCATACCCTTTTAGCTAAGAAGTAGTATCTTTTCCATACTCAGGTTAGCTGGTTAGCTAGCAAAAGAATTAAACATTTGTGATATTTAGTTGAAAACTTTACTAAAGCCATATTCATTTTCTCCCTTGTCCCTAAGGCTGTTGACCTTAAATAAAGATTAGGTTGATCTAGCACAACACTGTGTATGTGTGTGTATGTGTGTGTGTGCATGTGTGTAAGATTATTGGAAATATTATGTTTATTCCCACATATATCCATTTTTAATCCATTATATAACTTGGGGGAGTTGGGGCCAGGGAAGGTAGGAAAAATTTTATTTCTTTTGTTAGGTCTTCAAGGTATTTCATTAGTGTTCCTGAGTGAAACAGTTTTTTCCCCAAATACTTATGGCAGGTAAGATCATGTTTGTAAATAATAGATTAGCACTGTTTTGGTAAATTTGCATTCAGGTATTTTGTTGGACAAGTTCATTGTCATGTAAAGCAAATATCTAAAAATTCATTTTACATTCAGCAAAGATGCAAGATTTGTTTTTAGAGTTTGAGAGGAATTTTCCTTGTCTTCCACCTTTCAATAAATACTAAAATTGATAACTGTAATCTTTTTACCTTTGTTTTGTAATTATTTTCTTATATTTGACATTTTATTTTCATCTTGTCATCTTTAAAAGTTCTTGTTTCTCTGTCTTTAGCCAAAACCATAAGATCTTGAATTGCAATTTGAAAATCTTTTTTTTTTTCCTCTTAAAACTTAATTATCAAAAGTTGATTCATGCCAACTTTAGAATACTGAGGATTACTTTAAGACTGCTAAACTAGTTAGGTATGGGTGCCAGGATGATGGGCTAAATTACTTCCGTTCCCTCTAGACTTTCTCTCCCCTGAGGGGAGGACAAAAGTGCCATTGTTTTCCAAATGCTTTTAAGCTGGTAAAAAGTGACATGATGGGTTTTAGATCTTCAGAGTGGTAGTAGAGCTCTTGCTTAATCTTTCTCCCACCTGATGTAACTAATTTGATATGTAAACAGAATTTTGGTTTTTAGAATGCCTTGTCTATTTCATGAAAGACTTATGTTTGGCACTGACAGTGTATCTCAGATAAGATAATTAAGAGGACAACTAGGGAGAAGTGTAAATCTCTATCTCTGCTCTGGCTTTTCTGTTCTGTGACATACTGCATAATGCAGATGGAATGATTGCTTTTTAGAATGTCAAGCACAAGAGGCTAAAAGCAGTGATGTCTTTTCTTTTTTAAGTTTACAGAGGTTGTATATCATATCTCTACTAGGTTGTATATCATATCATAGTCTCTACCAGGGAAAGGAGGGGGAAAAAAAACATTCTGCATTTCAGGTTATCTTCCCTTCTAGGACTTTAGACCCAATCAGGAAATGTGAATGAGCCAAGAATAAAATGTGGGCAAATAGAATATATGTTAACTAGAAACGAAGAGTACAACAAAGACATGCTACTTCTATGTTTTTTACTATTATCTGCCTTCCAAGAACTGCACTATCAAAATAAGAGAACTCTGGTTCCTTCTACACATTTTTAAATTTAGGATTTATACATCTTGTGTGTTTTTAAAATGTTAAATCTATATAGTTTCCTATAAAGTTCATTGCTTTTGTACTACTTAACACTACTAGGCAGATTCAGAGACAAGTCAGTATAGCTGCAAATATTTTGCATAATGTAGTGTTTAAAATTTTATTTGGACAGGCAGTTCCACATCTTCCCTCTACACCCGAAGTGTCTTCTTTCTTTGAAATTTTGTTTTTAACTGAGCCAGACATTTATGTGAAAAATCTCAAGTCTGCCTTCTTAAAAAAAAACAAAACATAGACACACTTTTCAGTCTGGCTTTTGTTTATACTATTGTTCCATCTCCCTGACAGTTCTTGGAAATCTCTGTCTGCCTTCATTTCCTCATTTCACTCCAATTTTGTTTTAAGCCTCAGATTTAATCACCCTGCTGAAGTGGTTCTCTCAAAGGTCACCGTTTGACTGCCAAATTCAGTGGCTTCACTTAATACTTCTGTTTAATCCTTGAAGCACTTATAAACAATCATTTACTCCTTAAAACTCTGTACTTATGACCTAACTGTTCTGCTTTGCTTTTCCATTCCTTTGGATGTCTTCTTTTGCCTATTCACTATTTAAAGCAATCTCAGGTTCCTTAGGTCTCTATACTCCGTCCCTGAATTATCTTCATGACCCCATGACTTCACTCAGCCTTGGATTCTCACTGCAGCTCTAATGATCCCTGTAATCAAATCTAAATTCTTCTCCCTTGCCCCCAAGCATTAGCTGTTCCATCCCTCCTATTTGGTTATTGGCGTCACTATCTCGCTACCTAGTCATCTCACAGTAATCAGAATTCTCTATCTTTTCTTCTAACTATATACAATGTATTGTGAGATTTTGTCTTGGTCCCAGAAGTGGTTTTATAATTTGTCTACTTCTCTTGTTACAGTAGATATTTAGCCATAGTAGATGTTCATCTCACCTGGACTCTTAAAATAGCCTAAAATGTTCTAGGCTGACTGCAGTCTTCTGCCCCTATCCCCATTCCAATCCATTCTTTCTTACTACCAGATTAATCTTTGTAAGACAAACAATGATTGTTACTCTTTTGCTTAGAAATATTCCATGGCTCCTCTCCTAAATAGAAGCCAAATGCTCATCATTGTACCAAAAAGCCTTCATGATATGGCCCTTCCTTTCCAACTTCATCTGTTGTCACCTTCCATTAATGTGTGTGCCCAATTTTCAGATTTACCTGGTGCCAGTACTTGCCATTTCCCTTGTGTACTTTTAAAGTTCTTTGCCTTTGCTGGGGAAATCTCTGCTTGGAATATAACACAGTGAAATTTTACTTTTTTTTTCTCGAAATTCTAGTTAAACATCTCTTCCACATGTCATGAATTTGTTCCATTTGTGCCCTTATCCCAAAGTCGGTGTAGAACCATTTCTTCCCTCTGCTTCTTGTGTTCCTTTGTGCATATTATTTAGTGTACATATTAGTTAAGTACATGTTGGGCTCTGGCTAAACCATAAGCTAGAAGTTACATTTTCTTTTCCTTCTGTATCCTCAACATCCAATATATACACTTGGTATTCAATAAATATTTGAAGGAACCTTAACTGTTGTACTTTTACTGGGAGTGGGAAAAACAAATTATGTAGATTTCTACTAAAAAGTCTGTCTCTGACTCTAATTCATAATGTAATTCCAGAATTGCAATAGAAAGAAAAGTGAGGAAAATTAGATCAGCAGGCACTATAAAGAGACCAAGTTTCTATTTTGTACTATGGTCTTACAAATAAAGTGTAAGAAGCGACCTGTTAAATATCTGGGCCCATTGAGTAATGTGGAGGAAGTAAATATTGTAAAGATCATTAAACCTGTAAAATCCAACTTTTTTCCTTCAACCAGACATACATTCATTACAAATTAAGGATAGATTTTAACTAGACGTAAAATGATTAAAATTGCAAATAATCATATAAGAAGCAGTCTGAAGCAGATTTTTAACTGTTACTAAGTCTTGCTTGGCAAGATAAAGTCTCCCTATTGATACTGTAAATATTCAAAAATTGAAAATTTTGAAGGTGATAACATGCACTAGTGTTTTTAGTCTATATCCTTCTGTTGCAGGAGTGGGGCAAGGACAAAAAGGTGGCACGTTTTCACAGACCCTCTGTGAACCCACTTCACTAGTATGATACTATGCTGAGGGCATTTGAGCAGCTATCAAGGGGGAATAATACACTTGTATAATGTTGAGAAATTTCTTAGTTTGTATTTTTCATATGTAAAGTGGCGGAGTGGGGAGAAATACCTTTTCTGTTAATTTGTGGTGAGAATTAAATGACAACATGCCAAATGTTTACGTAGCACATTGATTTATATATTGTAGACACTACAAGTGTTAGCTTCTGATCCTGGAATTAACATAGTAAAAAGAATAGAAGAGCTATGTTCTGGGTCAGCCTAATCATTTCATGCCTTTCTCACTAATGATCTCTTCTCTGTATACCGCTCTCTAATTTTGGGCAAATGATAGGTATCTGGGAAGAGGAAAAAGTTTATCAAGGGATCAAGGTGAGGTTGTGGCAGAGGTTAGGGAGATACCAAAACAAACTTCTTCCTAGTTCACTATTTTGCCCAGAGCCAGAAATTCAAAATCATGTCTTGTCACAGACTGCTTTTTCTGTCTTGTCACAGACTGCCTTTCCCTGATTAGAAATTTGTGTTTGTGGTATCTACATGATAGTGGTAGTAAATTTACTTTGAGGTGTAAGATTACCAGTATGATTATAGTATGATAACTTGAACATAGGGCAAGCAAAATGAGAGTTAAACATTAAAGTGTAAAGTAGATCCCTCTCATAAAAGCTTTTAACCCAGGGTTACCTTACCTAGCAGTTGATAACTGGTATGCATCTTCTGCTGATAACTATTTTTTTTCAATAGCAAACCTATTTGTGGAAATAGCATTTGGAGTTAGACTTCTCCATTTATCAATGACCATGGTCTGATTTACATTTCATTCATCTGTGCTTTAGTTTTTCTGTCATTGTAATGAGGTGGTTTTTTCTTGGTTCTAACACTGTAATTCCTGTGTACCTTCACTATCTATGTCACGAATTATAGGAACACCAACAATACTTTGAGATCGACTGACATTTACTGTGCAAATGTGACCAATCAAGATGAGAGGAAACTCCTTTGTAGTTTGTGGGTTCTTAATATAATACTAAAAGCACTCTGATTGTCTTCAGGAAGGAGAAATGACTATTCTTTTCTTGATGACACAGGTGTATAGTAACATGCCTGCCCCATATGAAAATGGTTCTATGGTTTCCTCTTCTTTTTTGACCATTACTTCTGTTAACTAATCAACATCAGTTTCTCTTACTTGCTGCACTGTGAAAAAGCAGAATGGAAAACCGCCTAATTCATAAGGTTAATAACTTTTAAAATTACAGTAAACTTTAGCGCATGGACGGATCTCTACTTCTCAAAGTTTTGCACAACTATTTTTCTTGGTGCGTGAAAGCCCTCCATTGGTGGGCTCATGTTTCATGTGGTAAGTTGATTGTACCACCATACCCATCCTCTGTGTTAATGAAATATTGCTGAATTAAGTTGTGCATTCTTTCATATTTTCTACTTTTCTATTTCCAAGTCTTACAAAAAGTTATTTTGTTCACAAGTTGCTTTTACTCAGAATTTTTGATAAATCTTTCACCCCAAATCAGATTAAGTTACTTCTTGTCCATGCTGACCTGGAAAATACTGACTTCACGAAGAAACTTCATGTTGCATACTTTCTTTTTTTTTTTTAAATTTTTTTTTTTCAACGTTTATTTATTTTTGGGACAGAGAGAGACAGAGCATGAACGGGGGAGGGGCAGAGAGAGAGGGAGACACAGAATCGGAAACAGGCTCCAGGCTCTGAGCCATCAGCCCAGAGCCCGACGCGGGGCTCGAACTCCCGGACCGCGAGATCGTGACCTGGCTGAAGTCAGACGCTTAACCGACTGCGCCACCCAGGCGCCCCAATGTTGCATACTTTCATGTTTAAGTTTCTTAAGGCAGAGTGTGTTCTTTTTATAAACACCATTAGTAAACAACTTTATATTATAAAGGTAATAGCCTATAATTATAAACAAATGGGAAGGTATTTTTCTTCATATTATTTATTATTCCATTAGTTTTGCTTTTTCTGTGAGCATAGTTTCCATCCTATCTTTAATTAATATTTTAAATGTATCCCAACCACTGAGGCTGTGATACTGTGATTTATAAGAAATACATATTTGATCTTCATCCTTATTCCAGGCACAGGAATTTTAACACCCTTGGAACTTAAATGTTAAGTGTAATAAGGTGTCTGTTGAACTTAATGAGGTGACTTTTGGAAAACTCCTAGGTAACCTAAGAATAGGGGCTCGTTGCCAGGGGAAACAACCGTGTGACTAAAGGGTTGGACTTCCAGTCCCCCTGTCCTTATACTCCAGGGGAGAGGAACTGGAGATTGACTTCTGTCACCATTGGCCATTGATTTTCTTAATATGCTATGT
Source organism: Prionailurus bengalensis (assembly GCF_016509475.1). Taxonomy (NCBI): domain Eukaryota; kingdom Metazoa; phylum Chordata; class Mammalia; order Carnivora; family Felidae; genus Prionailurus; species Prionailurus bengalensis. Next base: position 81,560,046 of record NC_057348.1, read on the forward strand.
AATCAAGCCTCCATAAAATCCCCAAAGGACAGGGTTCAGAGAGCTTCTGTGGTGAACACAAGGAGATGGGGGAAGAGTGGTGTGCCCAGAGAGCATGGAAATTCCTTGCCCCTTCCCCATACCTTGCCTTACCATTCATCTCGCTGTTCCTCAGTTACATCCTTTGATAATAAACTGGTAATCCAAAAAGGAAAATGTTTCTTTGAGTTGTGAGCTGCTCTAGCAAAATTATCGAGAGAGTCATGTGAACATCCAATCCAATGCTGGTAGGTCAGAAGCACAGGAAACAACCTGGATTTGTAATTGGTATCTGAAGTTTGAGAGGAGGAGGCATCTGCTGGAATTGGACCCTTAGCCTGTGAGATGAGATACGATTTCCAAGTAGTGTCAGAACTGAATTAATTCCTTGGTGGTATGGAGATAAAACACATCTGAATTGGTGCCAGAATCAAGGAGGCATACATCAATAACTTACTGTGCTGCTTCAAGTTGTTCGTTTATGGTGTCAGTATACCAAGTTAAGAAAGTTCTACTTTCTGGGAACCTTTCAGATACAATTACTTGATCCTCATGGGTCAACAGGTTGGTTATTACATGGCCTTTTAGATATATTTCTTACCTAGTTTCTCATCCTCTGAGACTTGTCCCATATTTTTCTTTTAGAAAATCTCATACAGAGATGTGCTTGTTTCATGGCCTAGCTTAGGGGTCTGTTTTTTGAATGGCTGTGAGGCAAGAATGGATAGTTTTGAGTAAGTGGAACAAAAGTCAAAAGAATAATAACTTTGTGATACGTGGAAATTTTACAAAATTTAAATTTCATTGTCCATAAAGTTTTATTGGAACATAGCCATGGTTTATGGCTGCTTGCTTGCCACAGAGCTGATTTGAATTGTTGAGACAGACCCACATAGCCCACAAAGCTTAAAATATTTACTATATAGCCCTTTAGAGAAAAATTTTGCTGACTCCTGACCTAGCTAATTGTTTGCATGTGGTGCTGTTCTTCTCCTTTTCCCTGTGAGAGATTACACTGAGAGATAATACATGCACAAATACAGCTTTTGCCGAATTTCAAAATCCTATCTGGTTTCTCAAAGAGATGAAAACTTTTTTCTCCTTTGAATCTATCATTAGAGAGACCAAATGGTTTGGATCTCTCAGTTGCATTAGAAATATCTGATCAATTCTGGGACATTATGTTCCCCATATTAACTATCCCTCTCCACCCTATTTTTGATGCTCAAAATAGAATATATACCAATTATAAGACAGCAAAATGCTTGTAATTGATAATTTTTATTTAGCTTAGCTCTGTAGTTTCATAAGCTACATTAATTTGTGGTGTTATAACTTAAACTGTCATCTGCTTTACAAAGGAGAACTAGACCAAAATGCTATATTCAAAGCAATCCTCTCAAGTATTAGCAGCCAGGAATCACTTTGTGTGTTAGATATTTTTTAAGACAAATAAAATACTACTTTAGGTTCTTTCTGAAGCTAAAAATGAAGGATGTATAGGGTGAGAACAATCACCTGCTTTAGGGTTATAATACACTTAAGACTGTTGGGAATTCTTCTAAGTAATGTCACCTATGCTTCACTGGAATGGGTTAAGTGCCTTGGTAGGATGATCTATAAATTCTCAAGCCAGGATATTCTAAGAGTGAAAGGGGCACTAAATTCCTGAGACTGAGGACAGCAGGCATAAATGAGACCTGTCCTGATTTAACCAGGATAAAAGGCCCCTCTAAATTTAAAAAGAGGCAAGCCTCTGCTCTAATATGCCACCTCTAATTCATGGATCATAAATAGGAGAGAGAGTTAATGCAGTTAGCCTAGATAAAAATCTCTCAAACTCTGATTCTGAATGTAAACATGGAAGTGGCACACCTAAGTATTTCATTAACTAGGTTTCTTTGTTCATAGTTACAAGCACAAATGACCATTTACATTGGTCATAATGGGGCCATGATCTATTAAACTCCTACCCAAATAATGTAGATTAAAGACTTTGTGTTTACTTACTTTAAGAATTGACCACATACTTATAACAGATTATTCAAGAGTCAAGTATAAAAATAAGGTCAAAAACAAACTTTATTTATATAGGGATAATAAAGATATTAGTAACTCAAATACTGAATAATTAAGCTTTGGATTGACTAGAAGTCCATGATTCACAAAGACTATTTTATGGAAGCAGTATAAAACTACATTTGGTTATTTTTCTCAGTTCTCTGGTATTTCTTCAAGCTTGCAAAGATTCAGAACACTTTAATGACAGCTTGTTGAACAGCAATAAAATGAGATGATGTCCTTAGAAGTCAGTCTCTCACAAAAAAGACGTTATATCCAAGTTCTATCAAAGCCCCAGCCAGTAAGGCCCATAAAGGAATGAAGACATAGGACAGATTCATTGTAGTAAACTGTTCCAGTTTAGCACAGAGTGCAAGGCAGAAGGCTAATTTAAGTAACATTGCAATGAGGTACCAGGCTTTTTTTTTAATATTGTGTGATCCATGTCGAGGGTCAAAACCAGACTTACATCGCCCAGCCATTTTCACAATCAGCATGACAAGAAGGATAGTATCAAATATCCAGACTGGAATAAATATGAGGAACCAGTTCCAAGGTGCCTTCTCATCCAGTTTCAACACCAACATGATCAAGAAGAGTAATGTGAAAAGCCAGGTGAGTAGTACTCTCTGAGCCAAGGACATTCTCATTTAAACAGTTTAAAGAGGCTGTTGCAGAGTCGAAAAAAAGGGAAATATACCCTAAGAGAAGGAAAAAAAGTCAAGATTGTTTTGATACCAGAAAAAAAAAAATCACTTCCATTCCTGGTGAACAAAGCTGGTTCTTCCCCCACTCACAGATTTCCTAATTTTGAAAAATCCTATTCTGCCTTTCAAAACCTGTAAAATTTTGTAGCCATCTTTGACAACATTATATCCATCATTCCTTAAAGCCTATGACAAAATACAATAAAATTTTTAGTATATCAACTGGGCATAAGCTCTATACAAAAGTCTCAAGAATAGTCTGTTCCTTTTCATTTGCGGTCACTCAATTCCAAGTACTCATGACTTTATTCCTGCATCTCAGGGATATTCTTAACCTCTTTTTTATACATTTGTACATCTATAAATTTTCATTCAATTTGGAGATGTACTAAGAAAAAGCTTTCAAAATCAAAGTAGTGAAAAAGGAGGAAGTGGTATCAGGCCAAGGGAGGAAAGTTTTAATAAAGAGGGAATGATAAAAATTAAGATATTAAGTAGAATTACTTAAGTAAAGAGGTCATTGGGCTAAAATAATATAGAACACATTGATAATACTGGGTTTTCACATAGTTTAGTCTATGGGTCTTATATTTTTTAAATTAAACTTTCTCATTGCAATTCTTAATAAATAGCTATTAGTCTGAATTTTTCTTTTTAATAATTATATATTGTTTGGTTTGTGGTATAGATCATGATTTTTTATCATTTGCTATCCAATAATCAAGACCACTTAAACTTTTGACATTTTGTTACCAGTAGATGCCAAATTATTCAATAATTTAGTCCCTTCTTTCCTTTCTTAGAGTAAGCTCTATGCCCATTGTGGGGCTTGAACTCAGGACTCGGACAGGCAACCTGAAGCTATTTCTTATACTTCTATTTTGTCTTACTGGTCTATATTTGTTTTGCACTAGTACTATATGACTATGATTGGATATGTTCCAGGATATATGCTCTAATATCTGGGAAGCTTAGTACCTACTCATGGGATTTCTTTTCCAGAATATTTTGCCCTTTCATTTTTTCACTACTAAAATCACTAATTCTTTAAAAATTGGAATTTTGATTGGGATTCATTAATCTATAATATGGTATAAGCATTTAGTCTTCACATACAAGTTTACAGTATGTTCTATACTTAAGTTGTGACCATTTGGAGAAAGAGTAAGTAGAATGGAAATCAGAAGCCAGGTTGCATGCAGTTGGGTAAGGAGTTAACAGAAGATAACGAAATGCAAATAGCTGACAACATTTTATTCTTTTGAAACATTTGGAGAAAAAAAGATGAAAGATAAGACAAATAATGAGCCTGAGAAAGGGTTAAGAAGAAATTTTTCAGTAAAGGAATAATCTATGATTATAAGCTGAGGGAAATAAGCTACAGAGGAGTGATAGATTCAGAGAGGATACTTGATGGAAAGAGGAAAGGATCAGAAGGTGGTGGGGTAGATGGCAAAAGCATGAGAGCTAGGAGTAGAAATGCAGAAGATAAGAAAAATGCAGGAAAATAAGATAAATAAAAAATGCCCTAAACTAGCATGTTTAATTAATTATATTTTAGAACTTTGATATTCTTTGCTACATCTCTACTACTTTAAACAATGGGTGGCTATCATAGGGCAAGAACATATATCTGTTTTATTACAATAATGACTTAATGGATCTCCAAACACCCCTCTTCCCCTTATACCCATCTTTTGGCACTCATTTACTTAGCTGGCAGATGCTTCATACTGCAGTATGAAAAGCAGATGCTTTTACTCCGAGGAAGGCATTTTCTCTAGGTCTCATTTCCTGACCAGAGGCTGCCATAGTGGGATATGGGCTGAATTTGGAAGAGGTGTGAAGGGTGTGTACTGATTATTAACTACAAATGGATTTCATGCTGTAAAGCAAGTTTTTCTCAACCCTGATTCCCAGTCTATCTGAACATTTTTGTGAACCTTTAAAAAGTTTACAATAATACACTTGCTTAAACACACTTTTCCACTAGCCATTGGATGAGTCAGGGTTCATATTTTTGCATGTTAAGACTGAGTAAGCACCTGGTCAAAAAGGGTAGCTGCACTCAACACAGGCACGTTAGGATTGGAGGTGGAAAAATACAGCACAGTCTTAAGGCTTCCAGTTTTATAATGTGGGATGCAACAAAAGCTCTGTATGCACTTATACTAAAATGCCCTCAACTGAGAAGCGATATGTCGATATTTAAACGATGCTTTAAGAATTCTGGATGCTGAGCTACAACGTTAATTTTACTTTATTCGTAAATCTTCACTAATTGAAGCAATCGTTATTTGTTTCCTACTACTAATCTTCTTTCTCCTCAAGGGAAGGGGTTGCCTTCTCCAAAACAAAAATTTGCTCTACTGAAGTTCCATTTTAGGTGGTTACTTCTGGTACTAGGAAGATAATTATTAGTTCATATGCTTCCTCATTCATTGTCAAAATGTTCTGCATCGCCCCAAAATGGAAATCGAAAGGGCTCTGCCCACAGTTCCAGCGTCTATCAGTTGTGTGTGCAGGCATTGATTTGCCCACGGTGCTTCCCACACCACCCCCATTTCCTTCTCTCGCTACCGCCAATCCTCTTCCAAATGAACTCGCCTCATCCCAAAAGACAGTTTTGCTTATGAGCCCACAACACAGAATTCCTCTAAATAACGAGTAGCTTTTGAAAGGCCCCTGCTGCAACAGCCTTGGAAAACTTAACCTTCCTTCAGAGGAACAGCGTTCTGCTTACAACTTACATGGTTTTCGGGCCTACTTGTTCCTATAACTTCAGGATGTTCCTAAACTCTCCTCGCCCTTAGTCTTCAAACACTGACGGTCCGCCCTATCCGGACTGTTCCCATTCTGCGCTTTGGGCGGCCCCGTACATTTTGAGAGTTGAACGAGGTTTCCTGCACAAGATCCAAAACGCACGCAGAAGCCTGGTGCCAAGCAGGTGTCAGTCCTTTTGACTGGGAGTGGGAGGGGGTGGGAGGTAGAGACAAACCCCCCGAGGCTTCGGGAAGCCAGCACCGGGGCACCGGCAGGGCAAAGGCACCTCGGGAGACTGCTGGCCCGGCCCATTGGAGCCCGGGACTCACCTGGCAGCGCCGCTGGCCGGAGAGCGGAATGGGGCGCGAAGATCAGAAAACTCGCCAGTTTGGATCCTTGGCCTTTTCCACGCTTTCTCCTCCATTAAATCCAGAACCCGTCACATGATAATCAAGAAAAAGATCTCAGTTCCGCCTCCCCAAACCACCGCGGCGGAGGCTCTATGTTCTACCTCAGGGCCACGCCCACATCCGGGGCAGGTTCTCACCACCCCTGGGACTACCCTCTCTACCTATAGGTAGAGAGGATGCCAATCTAAGTTCAGAGGCCTTTTTTCCTGTGGTAATTGGACCATTTGGCCGCCAGTGCGAACCAACCGATCTTTTCTTACGTTCGGGTTTGTCAAAAAGGCGGCTATAAGAGAAGCCACTAGGCCCGCCTCCCTACCGCTACGGGCTAGGAGGGAAGTCAGTCTAAGCACAGCCTGGAGTGTCCGTAGTCCCATTGGGCCCACAAGTGCCAATCAGACCAGCCAGCTCTCGGCTTCGCCCCCGAGGGCGCCCCGCCCCTTCTCTCCCCCTCCCCGCCGGCGCGCGGAGACTGCAGGCTCCGGCGCAAAATCCTGCGGGAGAGGGGGTGGGGCGACAGCTCTGGAGGCAGCGCTCCCGCCGGCAGCCTCGTTGTGACTCCTCCGGCTCCCGCAGCGGCGGCGGCGCTCGCTTCGGAGTCTCCCGCGCGCACCCCAGCCGCCTCCTAGCGGCGCGGCGCCCGCTCCTACGGTAAGAGCCGGCATCACCTCTGTGCTTGGGCGGGCCGTGTGGAGGTCGTTGGGTTCTGACAGAATCCTGGGGATGGAGCAGGACGAAAGAGGAAAGCGGCGGGCAGGATGGAGGTGGGGGCTCCGGGCCAACGCATTGCCCTCTGCCGCTGGTGACTTCCCCGGCAGCCGCTGGCACCTGCGCGCCGGGGTCAGCCGCGGTCCCCTCCCATCATTTGACCGGTGGCAGAGGCTCAGCTTCCCTCCTCTCGAGCCCGTGCAGTCCTCGAGCCTCGATGGTGAAGGGCCAAAGCCCAGCGCCGCCTCCCGCCCCTCCGCCCCCTCTCGCGGCCCCTTTCCTTCGCTTCCTTCCCCTGGCGCTGTGTTGGGGGCGCGTCGGGTCCTGGAGGGCGTGCAGGGGCATCGGCATCGGGTGGCCGAGCCTGGGCTGGCGGGAGAGGTCAGCTAGCGGCCGGAGGAGCGGGCTCGGGCGGAGAGGGCGACTGTGCGCGCGCTGGACGCAGGTTGGAGGGAGGGTCGCTGCCCTGCACCCACTGAGCAGGCAACAGTTTAGTTTTCTGATTCCAGCACTGACTACGGAGCGGGTGCTGAAACCTCTCAGGGGCCTTAAGGGCTGTTTCCCCTCTGGAAACAATACTGCGGTCCACCAGCTTGCTTTACCTTTTCTTATTTTTATCTAATGTTGACAGCCAGTATTTTGGTATTCCTTCGTGTCATGACTTTTAAACTCAACACCTTCCTTGTGTAACTTTGGAGATCATTCTGTCACAGATCCATCACTATTTTTAGCCTGACCAAAGGGGGGAAAAAAAAAGGGGACTGCTTTATATCATCATATACTGACTAGGGGAGTGCAGAATATGGACAGTTTATTAATGTCAGCATTTACATACCAAGTAATTTTTAAATTCGTGAATGTATTAAACATTTTTTAATTTACACTCGCTGTCTTTGTTTATGGTATATCCTGCTTACTTTGAGGTTATTTTGTTGTGTGCTTTGATTTTATAGTTTTTGGTTAGCTTTAGCCAACTAGCCATTTTAAGATTTTTCTTTTCTCCAAGACTTTCGGTATAGACATGGTGTTTGCTCTTGTTTTTAGAGATGATGTATTTTTTAAAAATTTGTTTCCTCCCAAACTGGATTTTTTCATAACGTTTTTAAAGTTGTAAGGGGGAATTCTGAGAATTTGGAAACTATGCACTTTAGCCTAAAGAACTGTAAATTGTCACAACAATTTGAAATTCTAGCTTCTTGGAGTAAACATTGCTAAGTTGAAGAGAGGGAAATGGGTGTCCCCTGTCAGTTGTAGTGGCTCAGTCTCCAGATACCAGAGGAAAGGAATCTAGAGGTCTGAGGAGAATGAGCCATGCCTGAGCCCAGACACAAGGTAGTTCCAGGAAAAATTCTTGGTGGGGAAACAGCTTGCCTTCCACACAGGTTAGTTGTGTGCATGCGTGGGATAGTATTAAGTTAGATGTTAGTCAGGTAGGAAATGTCTTTTCTAATTTTTACCACTTTCTGATAGGGCATGAAAATGTAATAAGAGGAAAAAGTATAATGTACAGTGGAGGTCTGGCATAGTCAAACCTCCCAGAATAAACTTTTTTTGAGTCCAAACTGGCACTGGACAGTTGGTGCTAAAAATGGAGTAGGTGGCCTGAGCAATTTTTTATTTTTTAATTTAATTTTGTTATTTTAAAATTGTTATTTATTTACTTACTTGTTTATTTTAAATAAGGTCTAGACCCAGTGTGGGGCTTGAATTCACAACCATGAGATCAAGAGGCACATGCTCTATTGACTGAGCCAGCCAGACATCATGGCCTGGCAATTTTTAAACCACCAACCTTTTTACTAGCCCATTTGATACAAAGTTGCAAGGAATTTGTAATGAAAAAGGCTTCACTAAACTAAGCCAAAGAAAATTTAGAGTGGCATGTAGAAAAATTGAGGATAGAAAAATAGTAGGATTGCTTACATACTATCTCATTTAATCTTTATAATGCTATAAGGTATGTACTGTGATTATTGTTCTGTGTTATAGATGAGTTAACCATAACTTAGGTTAATTCATTTGTTCAAGATTTCTCAGCTAATAAGTTGGTGGAGTTGGAATTCAAATCTGTGCAATCGTTACAAAGCCTACATTCCAAGCCAATAAGTTTTACCACCACAGGGGCTTATTAGAGACCTGATACAAGGAGACTAATCAGTGGAAAATAATGCTGCAAAATCATAAACTGAATAAGAATATTGTAGGTGTTCAGTAACACTTTGACTCATTGTATAGTACACACTGTTGAGTGTTGCTGGGGATATAAGGATGGAGTCATCTTCCCTGGCCATAGTGGGGGAGAGAAATATTTAAACAGGTAATGATAATAAAATACAACATATACTATAAGAGAGTGATACAAATCTTTGATTTAATGGAAGAGAAATCAGTTGAAGTTTAGACATACCACCATTTTAATTCCTATTTGGCTTTATGACCTTTAACATGATGGCAAACCTTTTTGAGCTTCAGCTTCTTTATCTGTTAAGTGGAGAGAATATTACTTCAAAGGGGAATATTAAATATTAAACAGAATATATAAAGTACTGACACACTGGTAAGCACTGAATAAAGAAGATGGAATAATTTTCAGAGAGAGTAGAGAAGGGGTTGGAGGTTTAGCAGAGAGCTATCTCTGGAGCCTTAAAGGGTGAGTAGTAGTTTTCATTATTGGGGGCATTCTACACAGTTTTCATTATTGAGGGCATTCTACACAGACAGAACAGGAGGCAAGGTCCTGGAACAGGAATGTGGATTGTTGAAGGAATGGCAAGTAATTGTAGCTTTGTATAAAAAGTATTTGCGAAGGCCAAATTTAAATGATAATTGTATATAAATGTGGCTGGGCAAGGTGAGTACTACCCAATTTTGGTGGTTGGAAATTGCATACTTAGATATTTAAGTTATAGGAAATTGTTTGTGCATTGTTGTATTTTTATTTAATATTTACCTTTTAATACTTATTTTCCCCACTGTCAGTTAAAACTTCATTTCCAAACATGTCCAGCTAAGCACTTTCATTATTTCATTGTGATATTTCACTCTAAACTGTAAAGGAAGACTTAACACCACTAGAGGCATTTGCACTTAATTTGTGGGATGTATTTTGGGAGTATTTAAAAAAGAAGAATCTTAAAATGACTGTTGCCTTCCCTTAACCCCTTTATCTAGTATGTAGCCACATAGAGCCAATATTGCAAACTACCCATTGCATATGTTGACTGCTTTTTCTGAATCCAAATTTGAGACATGGGAGTGGGACAGAGCGTTTTAAATTGGGACTGTTCTTAAAAACCTGAGAAAAAGTCCCATGTATGTATCTTCCCTTCAGGTTAGCACAGAACCATAATTGTTCCCATTGGATTGATAAATGTAGATCACTTCGTGACCAGAACTATTTGACAAAATTGAAGATATTAAATGACATTTAGGAAAGCTGCATTTTTATTCCAACGTGTTAGCCTCATACAGATTGCCAAAAATGACACAAAATACAGAGATCAGATTTCAGATGAGAAAAACCAACTGCTTCCTAGAACAGGTAGGTTTAGAGCACAAGGAAAGAGTGCTGGACTTCATTTCTGAGTAGTGAACAGGAACTGGGCAGGAAATGGCTGTGGCTGCACCACTACCTGATAATAATCATAACATGATTGAATCTGACATTTAATGAGAGGAAGTAAAGGGGGGAAAAAGTGCACTGTATGCAGCTTTCCAGTTTCAGAAACAGTAGGGGAAAGGAGCTGTTAAAAGTATTTCAACAGAAGTTTTGAAGATATGTAGTGGGCACTCCTCTATATTTACATGAATGAAAGCACCTTAGTAAAACATTCAGTAAAACATCTGTTACAGATAGCAGAAAACGTTTTGCTAAGTTATGCGGCACAAGTTTTGATGCTCTATAGACCTAGGTTCAAGTCTCAGTTCTTCAATCTGTCAGTTATGTGACCTTGGGCTCATTATGAAATCTTTTTAAGGTTCAGGTTTATTTAATCATAAAATGGAGATATTTATTCTGAAAATTATGTTTGCTAATGTATGTAAAGCACTTGACACATTGCCTGGCTTATAAGACATGTTAAAAAAATGGTTGTTGCCGTTAAAGTTAAGTTAAACAGTTGTGTTTTTATTTTAAAAATACAATTCTCAAATAGAGTAAGGGAAAGTCAGAAAATGGCAAACAGATAAAACCTTAAAGGGAGGCAGTAGGATGTCATACAGGCAACAGGCAAAGTTGAATATAAAAATTGAGTTATTGCAGCCACATAGAAAACAAAGGAAAAGATGGGGAGAGGGTTTCATATTCTGAAGTGGTTTTTTTTTTTTTATTTTTTTGACGATAGTATGTCAGACTCATTAAACCAGATAGAGTAAATAAATAAGGTTTTGCTATTCTAAATGACAATAAAAAAGTCACTGAAATTGGGTCTCTTGTACTGTGAATTTAGTATGTACAGAAAGGGACTTTCTTTTCTCAGACTCCTTAACCACCTTCTTATCTCTAAAATTCTTTTAACAGATAGAAGCCATTAATTTTACAGTTATAGAGAAGGCTTTAATTGCAGGGACTCCTAGGAGATGGAGCAAATTAACTACATGTATTTCCTAAGTGTTGGTTCCATATATCCCATTGCCTGCTATATATCTTTTGGACACTGAATGTCTAAGTATATCGTATGTTGAAAAATAAACATATCTTGTCCCCAAATCTGTTTCTCCTCTATATTCCCTGTCGTAATGAATGGTTTTTCTAGTGTTTAAGCCAAGAATCACGGAGTATCCTTACTCTTTCTTCACTCTCCATACCTTTCATGTCCAGTCAGTCATTCTATCTGATCTTTCCTTTTATTAGCTGTCTTTTAATCATGCCCTGTCCGAATACTCACTCCTCATTACCACTGATTTATTTCAGACCTACATTGTTTCTTGCCCAGATTATTGTTACTAGTTTTCTTGGTTTTAAATTATCCTCATATTAATGAGTTCATATGTTGAAAAATAAACATATATTCTTGTTCCCAAATCTGTCTCTCTATATTCCCTATCCTAATGAGTGGTTTTTCAGTGTGTAAGCCGAGAATCATGGAGTATCCTTACTCTTTCACTCTCCATACCTTTCATGTCCAGTCAGTCATTATATCTGATCTTTCTGCTAGCCATCCATCTTTTCATCATTCCCTGTCTGAACACTCACCCCTCATTGCCATGGATTTATTTCAGACCTTCGTCGTTTCTTTCCCAGATTGTTATTAGTTTTCTTGGTTTTAATGTAGCCTCATATTAATCAGTTCTTCCCACAGCTTCCTTCCAGAATGATTTTGCTGAATAATAACATAAACATATTAAAATATATCCTTAGTGCCAGCACAAGATGATAATTAATAAATGCTAGATCCCTCCATGTATCTTAAACTTAATACTAAATGACTTATATACCTGTGTCTAGAGTTTTCTTTGTGGGAAAGATTTTAATAATTACTTTAATTTCAATAAACAGAGAGCTATTTAGTTTATTTATTTGTTTTTGAATGAGCATTAATAGTTTGAATCTTTCAAAGAGTTCGTCTACTTAATCTAAGTTGTTAAATTGGCATAAAATTGTCCATAATATTCTCTTACTATCTTTTAATGTTTTAAGATCTGCAACTATGTCCCCTCTCTCATTCCTGACCGTTAATTTCTGTATTTTTTTCATTGTTTCCTTTTCACTTTGGCTAGAGGCTTCTGTTTTATTGATATTCAGAGCAGATTTTGCTTTTATTTATTGATTTTCTGTTCTGAATTTCATTGATTTTTTTTTTATTTTTTAAGTTTTTCATTTATTTATTTATTTTGGGAAAGAGTGAGAGAGGCAAAGAGAGAGAGAGACAATCATAAACAGGCTTCACGCTGTCAGCACAGAGCCTGATGAAGGGCTTGATCTCACAAATCGTGAGATTAGGACCTGAGCCAAAATCAAGGGTGGGGCGCTTAACCAACTGAGCCACTTAGGTGTCCTTGATTTGTATTCTTTATTATATTCTTTTTACCATTTCATTTCCATTTTATTTGCTCTTGGTATGCTTGAATTTTAAAAATAAAATCTTAGCTTATTAATTTATTGTCTTCTGATATAAATGTTTAATGTTGTAAAATTTGTCTCTAAATAGTGTTTGGCTGCATCCCATGAATTTTGATAGGTTGTATTTTCATTTTTATTCAGTTCAGAAATCCTTGCTGATTTTATTTGTGATTTCTTCTTTGACCCCATTGGTTATAAATGAGTATGTACATAAGTTTCCAAATATTGGGGGATTTTTCAGATATTGATGTCTGATTTAATTTTACTATGGTCAAAGAACATACATTATAAGATTTGAATCATTTTACTGATTTTTATTTGTTTAAAGTTTGTTTTGAGAGAGAAAGCATATGTATGTGTGCATGCAAGTGGAAGAGGGGCAGAGAGGGAGAGAGAGAATCCTAAGCAGGCTCTGTGCTATATCAGCAAAGAGCCCCATGCAGGCAAGATTTCACGAACCAGGAGATCAGTATCTGAGCCAAAATCAAGAGTCAGACACTTAACCAACCTAGCCACCCAGGCGCCCCAAGATTTGAATCATTTTAAATTTATTGAGACTGTTTTATTGCCCAAAATATGGCCCATATTGGTAAATGATTCATGTGCACTTGAAAAGAAAGTTGGGTGGAGTGGGCTATAAATGTCAGATCAAGTTGATTGACAGAATTTCTCAAGTCTTTTCTATTGTGGACTTGCCAGTTTCTCCTTGTACTTCCATCAGTTTGGCTTCATATATTTTGAAGTTCTGTTATGAGATGCATGCATGTTTAGGATTGTTGTGATTTCTTGACAAGTTGGATCCCTTTATCATTGTGAAATGGCTCTCTATTTCTGGTAATATGCCTTGCTTTGAAATCTACTTTGTCAGTATTGCGTTTCCAGCTTTCTTTTTTCTCCCAGCTTTCTTTTGATTGGTATTAGCATGGTGGCTCTTTTTCCATCCTTTTATTTTTATCTATTGATGTGTTTATATTTGTAGTAGATTTCTGGTAGATAGCATATAGTTCAGTCTTTTTTTTTTTTTTACCCAATTTCCCAATCTTTGCTTTTTAATTTAGACCATTTATATTTAATATGATTATTGATATTGTTGGGTTTAAATCTCCTGTCTTGCTGTTTGTGTTTTATTGCCCCATCTGTGTTTTGGTTTTGCTCTTTGCCTTCTTTTGTAGTACTTGAGTATTTTTTATGACTCTCCTTTATCTCTTTTTTTGGCTTATTTATTATCTATAGCTTTTTTGCTGTATTTTTGTTTCAGGGGTTTTGTTTGTAGTATGCATATGTATCTTTACCTTATTACAGACTGTTTTTGGGTAAAATACTACTTCACATATTATATAAGAACTTTATAATACTATGCTTCCATTTCTCCCTCTCATTCTTGTGTTGTCATACATTGTAGTTCTACATATGTTTAAATTGCACAATATATTTTTAGTTTTTTAGCTTTAAATGGTCAATTCTCTTTTAAGGATTTAAAAATAGTTTTTAGGAAAAAGGTTCTTATATCTACCCACATCTGTCCCATTTTCAAGGCTCTTCATTCCTTTCAAATTCCTTTTCCATCTGGTATCATTTTCCTTCTGCCTGAATGACTTCCTTTAGCATGTACTGTAAGCTGAACTGCTGATGAATTCTTTCCGCTTTCATATGTCTGAAAAATCTTTTTTTTTTTTTTGTACTTCAGTTTTCAAATATATTTTTGCTGGGTATAGAATTCTAGATTGACAGTTTCTTTGTTTCAGGACTTTAATGATAGGACTTTAATGATACTCTACTGTCTTCTCATTTGCATTTTTCTGACCTGAAATCTACTGTTCCCCTTATTTCTTTTATACTAAAAGTGTCTTTTTTCTCTGGCTACCTTTTTTTTTTTTTTTTTTAAAGTTTATTCATTTATTTTGAGAGAGAGCACAAGTTGGGTAGGGGCAGATAGAGACACAGAGAGAGAGAATCCCAAGCAGCCAGTGTGCTGTTAGCACAGAGCCCAGTGGGGGACTCAATCTCACAAACCGTAAGATCATGACTTGAGCCGAAATTGAGTCAGATGCGCAACCAACTGAGCCACCCAGGTGTCCCCTCTGGCTACTTTTAAAATGATCTCTTTAGTTTGTGGATTTATCATTTTAGTCAAATTTAGAAAAGTTGTGGCCATTATTTTTTCAAATAGTTTTTCTCTCTTCCCTTCACTCTTTCCTACCATTCTGGTATTCCACTTAATATTGTCCCACAGCTAACTGATACTGTTTTGTTTTGTTTTGTTTTGTTTTGTTTTGTTTTGTTTTGTTTTTGTTCTTTTTTTGCCTCCTTGTCTCAATTTGGATACTGTCAATTATTATGTCTTCAAAATTACTAACCTTTCTTCTGCCGATTTCTGATCTGCTGTTAATCTTATCCATTGTGTTTCTTATTAGATATTGTATTTTTTATATCTAGAAGTTTGATTTGAATCATGTTTATAACTTCCATGTCTCTCCTTAACAGTGCTCATGCTTTTTTGAATAAATGGAGTTTATAGTAGATGGATTTTTTTAGGTCGTGGTTAAAAATACATAACAAAATTTACCATCTTAATCATTTCACCATTTTTACTTAACCAGTTCAAGAGTGTTAACTATATTAACATTGTTGTGAAACAACTCTCTGGAACTTTTTGATCTTACAAATCTAAAACTCTATACCCATTAAACAAATCCTCTTCTCTCCTTCCCCCGACCCAGGTAACTACCCTTCTACTTTCTGTCTCTATGAATTTGGCTATGCTAGATACCTTATATGAATGAAATTATGCAGTATTTGTCTTTAGTGATTGGTTTATTTTACTTAGCAAAATGTCCTCAAGATTCATCCATTTGTAGTTTATAACAGGATTTCCTTTAAGGCTGAATAATATCTTAATGTATGTATATACCATATTTTCTTTATCCAGTGATCCCTAGATTTGGGGATCTTTCCTTATACCTCTTGATTATTGTGGATTAGTGTTGCTCTGAACATGGGTATGCAAATATGTCTTCAAAGACTAAACTTTCACTCTTTTTGAATATATACCCAGAAGTGGGATTGCTGGATCATATGGTAATTCTACTTCTGAGTTTTTGAGGAGCCTCCATACTGCTTTCCATAGCGATTGCACCTTTCTACCATTTCACTAACAGTACACAGGGCTCCCAATTTTTCTACATCATTGCTAACACTTGTTATTTTCTGTTTTGTTGCTAGTAGTCATCCTGATGGTTGTGAGGTGATATGTCATGGTTTTGATTTGTATTTCCCTAATGATTAGTGATATTGATTAGCTTTTCATATGCTTCTTGGCCATTTGTACATTATCTTTGGAGAAATGTCCATTTAAGTCCTTTGCCCATTTTTTAATTGAGTTTTTTGGTTTTTTGTTGGTAAGGAGTTGTTCTTTATATATTCTGGTTATTAACCCCTTATCAGATATATAACTTGCAAATATTTTCTCCCATTCTATAGGTTTTTTTCTCTGTTGATTGTATCCTTTGATGCACAACAGTTTTTCAAGTTTGATATAGTCCCACATACTTGTTTTTGCTTTTGTTGTCTCTGCTTTTGGTGTCATAGCTAAAAAATCATTGTCAAGTCCAAAATCATGAAATTTTTCCTCTAAGTTTTCTTCTAGGATTTTTATAGTTTCAGGTCTTAGGTTTAGGTCTTTATCCATTTTGTGTTAATTTCTGTATGTGGTATAAGATAAAGGCCCACCTTCATTCTTTTGCATGTGACTATCCAGTTCTCCCAGCATCAGTTGTTAATGAGTCTGTCTTTTCCCCATTGAGTGATCCTGGCATTCTTGTTAAAGATCATTTGACCATATATGTGACCATACACGTTTATTTCTGGAGTCTGTTCTATTCCATTGGTCTTTTTGTATGCATTTATGCCAGAACTACACTGTTTTGAATGTTTTGAAATAAATGGTGAGTCCTTAAACTTCGTTCTTTTTTAAAATTATTTTGGCTATTTGGGGTCCTTTGAGATTCCATAGGAATTTCAGGATGGATTTTTCTATTTTTGCAAAAAAAAAAAAATATCATGGAATTTTGATAGAGATTGCATTTAATCTGTAGATCACTTTGGATAGTGTGGACTTCTTAATAATCCTAAGTCTTCCAATCCATGACATAAGGTTGGTTTGCATTTATTTTTGTCTCATTTAATTTTTTTCAGCAGTGTTTTGTACATAATAGCTGTAATATTCTTCCTTAACTAATCCTATCACTTTTGTCATTTCTGGGTCCATTTTTAGAACTGGTTTTTCTCCTTATTATGTATTGTATTTTCCTATTTCTTTGTATGCTTGCTAATTTTTGTTTGAATGTTAAACATTGTGAATTTTGTTGTTTGGAAATACCTTTCCTTTGTATTAAATTTTTGAGGTTTATTCTGGGACACAGTTAAGTTACTTAGAAACAGTTTAATCTTCCAAGGCTTGCTTTTTAAGCTTTGTTAGGTGAGACCTGAGCATCCTTTAGTGTAAGGTTAGTTTGTTCCTAGTACTGGTATAATCCTCTTCTGAATGCTCTAGCTGTTGCCCCTTGTTACAGGATTTCTTCACTTTGTGAACTCTTATCATTCCTTTGTGAACTTTGGTAATTTTTCTGATTGCTTCTGTCTCTGGCTTTCTTACATACATGTGCTGATCAGTATTCAGCCGGAAACTTATGGGGGGATGTACTGCAGAACTCCAGAGGGTTTTTTTTTTTGCTGCTTTTCCCTCTCTGGTACTTTGTCCTTGGAACTCCAGCTATCTTGGTATCACTGAACTTTCTTTCCTTTTTTAAGTAGGTTCCACGCCCAATGTGAAGCTCAAACTCATGTCCCTGAGATCAAGAGTCATGTGATCAGCCCTACCAACTGAGCCAACCAGGTGCCCAATTGTTTTCTCAATTTGGGGAGTCTCTCTGGCTCTGGTTTTCCCATCTTAGTGCTGCATCCTAGAAACTCTATGGACAGAACACTAGAGAAATTAGAGGGCTTACTTTTGTTTCCTCTTTCAGAGATTGTGCTACCTGTTGTACGGTATCTGAAAACGTTTTACTCTTTTGTCCATGTTTTTGGTATTTAAGACGGGAAGATTAATGTGGCCCCTGATATTCTCATCATGGTTAGAAATGAAAGTCTCTGTTGGGGCGCCTGGGTGGCTCAATCTGTTAAGCATTTGACTTCAGCTTAGGTCTTGATCTTGTGAGTTTGAGCCCTGTGTCAGGCTCTGTGTTGACAGGCCCAGAGCCTGGAGCCTGCTTCAGATTCTTTCTCTCTCTCTCTCTCTGCCCCTTCCCTGCTAGTGTACTCACTGTCTCTCTCTCTCTCTCTCAAAGCATAAATAAACATTAGAAAAAAATTTTTTTAAAGAAATGGGAGTCCCTGTGTATTTTTATAGTCATAATTTAAATGTAAAGCACCACTTTTTAATTGTTTTAATTAAATCCATGATTTCATAATGTATTAGCTTTGCATAGCCAGAACCAAAGGATACCATATGTTTTGATTGGATAAATGTATTTATGTTCATGTTCCTCAGCATTCCTATTTCCTTTAAAACAAATGTAGGAATGTATCCTGAGTTAAAAAGTGAGCAATTAGTTGCATTTGCTTCTTTTATAAATCCAGTTTTTATGACAAAAATTGTGTGAGTGTGAAACATATGACTAGAATATTACTAGGGTCAATAGTGAGAAGTGTTTATTTCTCTAAGTATAATAATTCAATTTTTATCATCATTGGAAAATATTTGCAACAATGACTAAAAATACTGCTATGATCCAGAGTTATCTTTTATGTTTTGAGCAGTCATTGTAACTTAACCTTTGAAGTAATAGGTATTAAATGGTGTTAAAAATCTCTGGAGGAAATGGGCTTTAAGATATTAGAAGAGGGGAAGCTGGGTGGCTCAGTCATTAAGCATCTGACTCTTAATTTCAGCTCAGATCGTGATCTCACAGTTTGTGAGTTTTATCCCCACATTGGGCTCTCTGCTGTCAGCATGGAGCCCACTTGGGAACCTCTCACCACCCCCCCCCCCCAACCCACTGCCGGCCCTTCCTTTGTCTCTCTCTCTCTCACTCTCTCAAAAATAAACATTAAAAAAAAAAAGTATTAGAAGAGTATCTAAAAATCTGTCTCCTCATTGATCATAGGCAACTGAAGTGACCTTTTTCTTTTGATGGAGGTGGATTTGTAAATTTGTTAAATTAAAACACAGGGATAGTTTTCTTGTGCTTATCCTATTCTCTACCACTGCAACCACACTAATGAGAAAATAAACTTAATTATAAGAGGAAGGCTTTGGGGTGCATGGCTCAGTCAGCTGGGCGTCTGACTCCTGATACCGCCTCAGGTCATGGTCTCATGGGTTCATGAGTTAAGAGTCTCGCATCGGACTGTGTGCTGACAGCATGGAGCCTTTTTGGGATTCTCTCTCTCCCTCTCTCTCTGCTCCTCTGCTCATGCTCTCGCTCAAAATGAATAAAAATTAACTTAAAAAAAATAAAAGGAAGCATTATGTATATTTAGTTGATAGTTTGTGTGTAGAAAATTAACATAAAAAAGGAGGTATTTTAAAACTGAATTAAAGCTTATTGTAGCTTTTTTCTTTTTTGACATAATTTCAGGTTTGAAGGAAAAGTTGTAAGAACAGTATAAAGAATTTCTGTGTATCCTTAGCCAAAATTAACTATACTACCATTTTCCTATATTTGCTTTATCCTTTTTATCTATGTTGATAGATACACATGTATTACTTTTTCCTGACTTATTAGAATCCTGATACTCCTTTTCTCTATATGCCTCAGTTTTGTTTTCTAAAAACCAGGTGATTCTCCAACATAAGCAAAGTGCAATGATCAAAAATCAGGAAATTAGCATGGATACAATACTATTATCTAGCTGCCAGTATTATTCACATTTCACCAATTGTCACAGTAGTATCCACTTAGCAAAAGAAAATCCCGGATCATATGCCGCATTTAGTGTCATGTCTCTGAAGTTTCCTTTAAGCTGGAATATTTCTTAAGCCTATGTTTGTATTTCTTGATATTGACATTTTTTAAGTGTTGAGATGTCATTTTGTTGAATATCCTTCCATTTTAATTTGGTTGATTTTTCTCCAAAAATTAGATTCTGGTTCTATAAGGGCAGGAATACCACAGATGTAATGGTGTGTTCTTCATAGTGCATTATATCAAGAAGCAAATGCTGCAATTTCTCCTTTTACTGATGATGATAACTTTGGTTATTTAGTTAAGGTGATACCTGCCAGGTTTCTCCAAGGTAAAGTCACTCTTTGTAGCTAATAAAATACCTGTGGAGAGAACCTTTGTGTAAATATCCTATTACTCACAGATTTTCCCATTAGCTTTAATATTTATTGATGATTCTTGCATGAATCAGCTATTAAGATGGTTACTTAAAAGTTCTCTTCACAGAGATACCTGTCTGGCTTAGTCAGTAGAGCATGCGATTCTTGATCCGGGGTTGTGAGTTCAAGTCTCATGTTGGGTATAGAGCTTACTAAAAAAAAGTGGGGGGTGGGGGTGGGCGGTGCCTGGGTGGCTCATTTGGTTAGCATCTGACTTCGGCTCAGGTTTTGATCTCGTGGTTCATGAGTTCGAGCCCCACGTCGGACTCTGTGCTGACAGCTTAGAGCCTGGAGAGTGCTTCACATTCTGTGTCTCCCTCTCTCACTGCCCCTTCCCTGCTTGCACTCTGTCCCTCTCTCTCTCTCAAAAATAAACATTTAAAAAAAAAAGGAAGTCATTTAGGTGACTTAGTCAATGAAGCATCCGACTTCAGCTCAAGTCATGATCTCACAGTTCGTGAGTTCGAGCCCACATCTCTGTGCTGACAGCTCAGAGCGTGGAGCCTGCTTCAGATTCTGTGTCTCCCTCTCTCTGCCCTTCCGCTGCTCGTGCTCTGTCTCTCTCTCAAAAATAAATAAACATTAAAAAACATTTAAAAAAAGTTCTCATCACAAAGGAAAAAATTATAACTGAGGTGATATATGTCAACTGAACTTATTGTGGTAATCACTTCACAGTGTATCAAATCGTGTACAACTTAAACTTATGCAATGTTCGGGCGCCTGGGTGGCGCAGTCGGTTAAGCGTCCGACTTCAGCCAGGTCACGATCTCGCGGTCCGGGAGTTCGAGCCCCGCGTGGGGCTCTGGGCTGACGGCTCAGAGCCTGGAGCCTGTTTCCGATTCTGTGTCTCCCTCTCTCCCTGCCCCTCCCCCGTTCATGCTCTGTCTCTCTCTGTCCCAAAAATAAATAAACGTTGAAAAAAAAAAAATTTTTTTTTTTTTAAAAAAACTTATGCAATGTTCTGTATCAATTACATCTCAGGAAGATTGTTGCCAAATGGTAACTTTGTTTTTGTAATTATCTAATTTCTTCTGTGTTAGTTGGTTCCCTGCTATAAAGAGAAGTTTCCCTCTTATTCATTCATTCATTCATACCAGTATATTCTTTTTTTTTTTTTTTTTTTTACATTTATTTATGTTTTGAGAGACATAGAGAGACAGAGCACAAGTTGGGGAGGGGCAGAGAAAGAAGAAGACACAGAATCTGAAGCAGGCTCCAGGCTCTGAGCTGTCAGCACAGAGCCCGATGCAGAGCTTGAACTTACAAACCATGAGATCATGACCTGAGCCGAAGTCCGATGCCCAACCGACTGAGCCACCTAGGCGCCCCATACCAGTATATTCTTATTTTAATTTTTGACAATGTCCCTATCATTCTTTGAGCACCTTCTTAATTTCTGACCCCACAAGATGTTCCAGAATCACCTTGTACTGTCTCTGTGCCAACTGGAATCAGACATTTCTCTAAGGAGCCTTGGTTTCTTTTACTGTAGAATGGTGTTTAGAGATTTGGTTGCTAGATATGCTTATTGCTACTAAGGAATCGCTGCTTCTAAGCCTTCTCAGTGGACATAGCTAAATGTATTGTATACATATGTGTATGTATATGTGTGGATGTGTATAATACACCTTTATTTTCAGGAGTGATTATTGAGTCAACCAGTGTCGTGGCTGCTAAGAATAAAAAAGTGAATATATTCTTATGCCGCGTGACCAAATGATCATGTCCCAATTAGTAGAAGTTATAAGTCTACTGTATTTTGTACTCTTGGGATAAATAGATTATTTTCTTGGCCAACTACATTTTAGGAATTATTTAGATCTTATCTGGTGAGGAAGATGCCTTGGATCATGAGAGGTATGGAAATCATGTTATATGGAGAACATTGAAGGAGCTGGGCACATTTAATCTGGAAAATGATTAACAACAGCATATACTTATTACATTATTTTATTTGAAGGCTGAAGATGTGATAAATAAGTTTTGTGCTCATTTAAAGTAAGCAACTAATACAGGTGAATGGAACTTAAGAAAGACACAGTTTCTCTCTGCATAAGGAAAATTTTGAGGCAAACTCTCTTCTAATGGAGTGAGCTGCCTTGAAAACTTCAAACTCAGTCATTACCTCTTCAGAGGGAAATTTTGCCCATTTTTATATAATTAATTTGTGCTGTGAGAAGTTGGACCTACTTGAAAGATAGCTTAGTATGGTATATTTAGTGGCTTAGTTAATTGTATATCTCACAAGATGCGTCGTGAGGAAAGGATTCTGTTCTAAATAAGTATAAGACATATTGTGTACATACTCTTCTCCTGGATATTTATAATGCACAGTAATATATTAAAGGCTCTGAGAAGTCCTTAGGTAAGGAAATTTATCTGACTTTTTCTAAACTAGTGGATTTAGGGGACAGGTGAGGCTACAGCTGTAATCTACATACATGGTATTTAAACCAAGATACCTGAAGTGATCGTCAAGGGACTAAACAAAGCCAGAGAAGATGTCTAAGTACTGAGCTTAGGGAGAAGAAGAGAGCCAGCAAAAAAGGTGAGAAGGAATAGCCAGAAAGTTAAGAGCAAACCCAAGACAGGTTTCCTAGAAGCTAAGTGAATAAAGCCTTCCAAGAGGAGGGAACATAATTGGCTGCATTGTATACTGCTGGTATGTTGAGTATGATGAGCAACTGAGACCTGATCATTGGATTTATTATTTTTTTTTATCTTTTAATGTTTATTAATATGAGAGAGAGAGCACAAGTGAGAGAGGGTCAGAGAAAGAGGGAGACAGAGAATCCTAAGCAGGCTCTGTGCTGCCAGTGCAGAGCCTGACATGGGGCTTGAACCCACGAACCATGAGATCATGACCTGAGCTGAAACCAAGAGTTGGACGCTCAGCCGACTGAGCCTCCAGGTGCTCCAAGACCTGATCATTGGATTTGGCAACTAGAAGTCATTGGTATCCTTAAGGAGAGTTTTCAGTAGAGTGTGGGGAGTAAAAGCATGATTGGATTGAAGAGAGAAGGTAGAGAAATTGGAGAAGATAGCAAAACTTTGCTGTGAAGGAGAGAAGAGAAATGGAATAGTTGTAGTGATTGAGCACCTACTGTGGTCTTTTTAAAAAAAATTTATTTATTTTTAAGAGAGAGAGAGAACATGTGTGAGCAGGGGAGGAGCAGAAAGAGACAGAGAGAGAGAGAGAGAGAGAGAGAGAGAGAAAGAGAGAAAAGAGAGAGAATCCCAAGGAGGCTCCACGCTGTCACTGTAGAGCCTGACACAGGACTCACAACTGTGAGATCATGACCTGAGCCAAAATCAAGAGTCAGACGCTCAACCAACTGAGCCACCCAGGTGCCCCCCTACTATGGTTTTTATTGTTGAAAAGATTAGGCAAAAATGAAAAGCTCATGAAATTGAGCTCATGATTCTGGTTTAAGTAGTAGTTGTAGCATGTGTATAAAGTACTTTTCTCTGTGATACAGATTTGAATGGGCTAGAAATTGAAGTATTTGTTTTTTCCTGATATATAGGAATTTCCCTCAGATTAGAAGAATGTAAGTTTAGTGGCTGTGAAATTGTGTTGCATTCCTGAATTTCCAGGCAGATTAGGCCTCTTGGTGTGGTAGTTAGTAGTAATATGGAGCAAAGCCCCCAAATTTTATTTTTATTAATCTGAATTGATGATCTGGACATATTAATAATGGTTTTACCTAAAATAGATTTGCAGACCAGCAATATGTTCATCATTTTAAAAATGACTTGGTTTCCCTGAATAGTTTACTTGCCCCTAAAAAGTACTCTGGTTACATTTAAAGCCATAAATACTAATTTTAAATTGGCCACTGTAACTATAGGACAAAGAACCCCAGGAACACAAATTGGTTCCCATTTCTACTTCACCGTATTAACCCTCCATCTGCCTTCTTAGAATGAGCCCAGTTAGT
This sequence comes from Prionailurus bengalensis, assembly GCF_016509475.1. Classification (NCBI taxonomy): domain Eukaryota; kingdom Metazoa; phylum Chordata; class Mammalia; order Carnivora; family Felidae; genus Prionailurus; species Prionailurus bengalensis. Next base: position 81,584,099 of record NC_057348.1, read on the forward strand.
AAGTCCAATTACAGTTGATTCCTGTTATTCATAGTAGTTGTGTTCTATAAGGTGGCAGCAAACACTGAATTAGTGAACATTGAAGTAAAGCTCCTATGGAAATACAGGGTTAAGCTCCTATGAGCCACTGGTCACAGCATTTTCATCAGCTGATCAGTACATAACCTTGTTTCATATGTGTTGCTGTTTACAGACACCTTATTTACTTAGTGTTGGTTTGCTAACATTGAATTCATGGCCAATAGCCCTGTAACTAATATGAAAATGAAACTTATCTAACACACATTTTCTTCATAAGGCACATCATAGCCTTCTTGCATTCGGAACACTAGACAGCACTTCAACACTACCCTTGGGGGCCATTTTAAATAAAAAAATCAGCAATAAAAAGCAAAACATGCAAAAAAAGTCACAAAATAGACCACAAAAAAGGTTTAAAAAAGATTTAAAAAAGATAGTGTGAAAGCTGTCTTAAGAAGACAGACCATCATCTTGTTTGACCTCTTCTGGAAACCTTCACATCAGACATCTCAAGTTTTTTGCTAGTCTGGAAATGATTAGGGAAAGTACTATGAGTATTTTGACCTTGCAAGTAACAATTAACTAGCAGGCAAATTTGCAAATAACAGAATCTGAGAATAATTAAGACTATTAGGTAAGAAAGAGGTGGCTGTCCGATGTGTTAAATGAATGTTTTGGAATATACTTACATAATTGAATCATGTTTATGAATACTAGGATTCCAGTTTACTGAAGCTATAACTTTGGAAATTGAAATCTAAAACTTGGTTCAAGTTGTAATTTTTATCAGAGTTCCACAGATACATGTCTTAAGAATATAATTCTGGTACCAATTCCAATGTGTGTGTTTTTCCCCCACCACCAAGCAATTCTCCAGCATCAGCTGGGTGTCCTATAATTCAACTCAATTCTGACACTATCTGTCTGGAGATAACATCACATCCTACCAGGTAAGGACTCAGTCATACAAGACTGCCCCTCCCCCTGCCTCAGATGTCATTCACAAGTCCAGACCATCCCCTGGGCTTTTGACTTACATATAGATTGGAGGTTCCCACCACCCCCTCCTGGAGGTCAGTTAATTTGCTAGAGCAGTTCACACTACTCAGGGAAACATTTTACCTACTAGATTACTGGTTTATTACAAAAAGATATAACTCAGAAGAGACAGATACAGCAGATTCATAGAGGACATGATATGGGGAAAGGGACCTAGAGCTTCCATGCTGTCTGCGCACACTTAACTGTCCCCAGATCTCCACATGGTCTCCAACTTGGAAGCTTTCCAAATCCTGAACTTTTGTTTTTTATGGAGGCTTTATTATATAGACACAATTGACTGAATCACTGAACTCCATCTCCAGCTGTTCTCTGCCCCCAGGAGGTTGAGGGAAGGGTAGGGAGTACTAGGAATGAAAGTTCCAACCTCTTTGACTCCACTGGCAAAGAGTGTCCTTGTTTAGGTGCTTTCCGAAAGTCACCTTATTAACATAACAAAAGACCCCTTTAGCATTCTCCCCATAGGAAATTCAAAGGGTTTTAGTAGCTCTGTGTCTGTAATAGGAATGAAGACCAAACACGGTTGACCTTTCAAAAACAGGGGTTTGAACGCTGTGAGTCCAGTTATATGCAGATTTTTTTCCCATAAGTACAGTGCAGTACTGCAGATGTATTTTTTCATCCTTATCATTTTCTTAATAACATTTTCTTTCTCTAGCTTACTTTACTGTAGGGTAATAATACATAATAATACATATACAAGATACGTGTTAATTGGCTGTTTATGTTATCAGTAAGGTTCTAGTCAACAATAGCCTATTAGTAGTTGAGTTTTAGGGAATTCAGAAGTTACGTGTGGGTTTTCGACTTTGCAGGGGGGTCTGTACTCCAACCGCTGAGTTCAAGGGTCAACTATATTTCTTACTATGAATCAAAATATCACAAAGAGATGGTTATACAAAGTTTAGGAAAAATAACAACCCTAGAACACCTTCCCCACCTTTTCCCTTTCCCAGGGGCAAATACTTTCAGCATTTTTAGTTGATATTGTATTTACCTGTCTTTAGATACACATGTGACTTGGTGATCTACAGGGGCATGGAGAAATAGTCACTATTATAGTATGGAGTGAGAATGCACATCTGCTGCTTTAATAGCTTTTAACTAGACCTCCTTTCAGCCGGATCTTTACTCCTACTTCCAGTGGAACCTGGGCCACAGTCCTTGAAGCTTTTGTTGATTTTTATGGTATAAATTGGGTTGATGTTCTCTTTTGTCCACTATCATGTTCTGCTTTCTCAGATCTGCAAGGTTAGTTACTAGTCATACATCTTATTTAAAGCTTCATTTTTATTTTTGTTTTCTATTTACCTGTGCATATATATGTATGCCTTTGCTGTAATTTTTCTTATATATTATATATTTTTTAAGTTTATTTATTTTCAGAGAGAAAGAGTGCGCACACAGGAGCATGAGTGAGGGAGAGGCAGAGAGAGGAGAGAGAGATTCCCAAGTAGGCTCTGTGCTGTCAGAGCAGAGCCCAGGTTGGGGCTCAAACTCACAAACTATGAGGTCATGACCTGAGCCAAAATCAAGAGTTGACCCTTAACTGACTGAGCTCCCAGGCACCCCTCAGTTACATAGCGTAAAGGAGTAAAGTTCGATGCTGTGTTTAATTAGCCTTTTTTTTTTTCTGGTAGTTTAAAATACGTAAATATAAAATTACTCTCTAAGTAATTAAGTCATTTGAATGCTACTGCTTACATGTTCTCAAAATTTAATTTCCTGATGAATTTGGCCTAGAAGAATCCAATGTGTCTTGTCAAATAGGTCAGAACAGGGATAAAGTTATTTTATTTTATTTTTAATTTAAAAAAATGTTTATTTATTTTGAGAGAGAGAGAGAGAATGGGAGAGAGGCAAAGAGAGAGAATACTAAGTAAGCTTGGTATTGTCAGCTCAGAGCCCAACTCGGGGCTCAACCTCATGAACTGTGAGATCATAACCTGAGCCGAAATCAAGAGTAGGACACTTAACCAACTGAGCCACCCGAGCTCCCTGATAAAAATTATTTTAGACAGAGGAAATATGACCAGGACTGGAAGGCAAGCATGAAAATGTATGGTACATTCAGAAACCCACATGGCTAGATTGTAGGATATGTATATGAATGGTAAATTGGAGAGGGTAGCTGAGAGGTCATGTGTGGAAGAAGATAGCTACTACTGATTGTAAAGGCAATAAATCCATGATCAGTTTGTGAAAAAAGGACAGGGGTTGTCTACTATACTGATTAAGCTTTTTTTTTTTTTAAGTTTATTTATTTATTTATTTTGAGAAAGAGCACATGAGCAAGGGAAGGGCAGAGAGAGAGAGAAGGAGAGAGGGAGAATCCTGAGCAGGCTCTACACTGTCAGTGCAGAGCCTGATGTGGGGCTTAAAACTGCAAAACATGAGATCATGACCTGAGCCGAAACCGGTCATGCCTGAGTCGGATGCTTAACCAACTGAGCCACCCAGACACCCCTGATTAAACTCTTTTCTTAGGCAATGGGAAATCATTAGATATTTTTGAAGAGGAGATAGACATGAGGAGGTCAGGAGTTCAGAAAATGAAGAAGTAGTGGGGCACCTGGGTGTCTCAGTCAGTTAAGTGTCCAACTTCAGCTCAGGTCATGAACTCACAGCTTGTGAGTTCGAGCTCTGTGTCGGGCTCTGTGCTGACACCTCAGAGCCTGGAGCCTGCTTCTGCTTCTGTGTCTCCCTCTCTCTCTGCCCCTAACCCACTCGCATTCTTTCTCTGTCTCTCTCAAAAATAAATAAACATTAAAAAAAATTTTTTTTTTAATTAAAAAAAAGAAGAAGTAGTAAGAGACTGTTAGAGTGTTCCTGGTAATAGATGATGGTGACTTACTTGCACCAGACCTGATAATGGGCCCGGAAGGATTATAGGAGAGATGTGTTGGCAGCACGACAAAGTAGACTATATTTATTTACTCCTTCATGTTTACTGAATGGTTCCTATGTGCCACATATAAAAAACTAGTGGTGGTGGGAAAGGGAGAAAGCCAAGAAAGTTTCTAGCGTTCCTTGTGTGACTAGGAGATTGAATAGATGGTAAAAGAGGAGTCAATTTGAGAAGGGAAAATGCATTTTATTTTTTTTTCTTGGAGGTACTTATTACAGGTTCACAGAAAAGCTTAATTTATGGTCCCATATTTTCTGTTGAGTGTCTTGAATTGAAAAGAAGAAGTGAAACTGGGTGTCTTCTCTGTACTTCCTTCTGTTAGGAATAACAGAAGTAAAAATGCAGCTGTTGTTAGTTTTATTAAAAAATAAAATACAACCGAGTAAATTTAAAGATCCATTTGGCTTTATTCAATAATTCATGAATTGGGCAGCATCCCATTTAGCAAATAGAAAGGAGCTCCAAAAAGCTGAACAAAATGGAACACTTTTATAGGCAGAAGAAGTAGGGACAAGGAAAGAGCAGATTACTTCATCTTTCTTTGGGGGTCGGAAGGGGTCTGTTAGACAGACTACCTCACTAGTGCTGACCAGGAAATTCCAGATTCACTGGTTTAAGATGACATTCCTGGGAAGAGTTGAAGCTGCAGTTAGGTTAGGTATTAAGTCTTGGTTTGCTGACATGGGGTTTAGCACAAGTGACTCCATTTGGAGTCTGTTGTCTTTTATTTTTTTTTTTTACATTTAACAACTCTATCTTAGAATAATTAAATTTTACTTTTCAGTTGTGTCAGTAACTTAAAAGATTACGTTTAGTACTTAAAACATAAATGTTGAAAAAAAGTAAGGGTAGGGTTTCTGAGTAAAAATGAAGTAGGATCATAGACCTTTTCTTCACTAAAACCAAAAAAAGAAGGAAAAAGTGGGTGGGAAGAGGAGAGGGCAAAAATTGAAATAGAAGAGGACAAAAGAGGGGTATGTGTGAACTAATGCCAAATACTTAAAAAACTAGAGGCCAAGGAAAGAATGAGAAGCTAAAAGGTGTGTCGGATGAGGTTGGTAATTCCCGCTGCATATCCCAGAAGCCAGACTAAGGAAGACAAGGCCTACAAAACAGTAAGCAAGCTCAATAATACTGCCCCTGGAGGCAGAGCTAAGAGGTGCGTAGGGAGCGAAAAGTCAAGGAAGAATCTTCATACTAATGCTGAGCCTCACAGAGTCAGGGAACATTGCCATTTTAATTACGCTTTGGTAAAGGACAAGAGCCAAAGCCCACGAAGGTGTAATAGCCTTCTGACTGGAGGGATAGATCCTCATACAAGATACTTAATGAAATTTCAGCATTCAGAAATACCCCATTTCCTGCATCTTTGGGTTATAGAAAAATAGATGAAAAGCAGTACCCAGTTCTCAAATTGAAGATTGTGTGTGTGTGTGTGTGTGTGTGTGTGTGTGTGTGTGTGCATCTGTCTGTCTATGCCTGCACATGTCAGCACAGAAATAAAAATGATCCCAGCTACAGTGAGAACGGTGTTGAAGTTGTTAACCAGAACCTATTGGATATCAGAATAAGTAGGAGCTTAGCACAGCCCTCCCCATGTTAAACACCATCAAGATTAAAAAAAAAAAAAAAAAAGGCATGGCAGCTCTACAGATATGCCACAGGAAAGAAATAAAGGAAAGAAATGACCATGAAAAGACTGTCCTGCGTAAGAATAGCGTGTATCCCTTTTTTTTTTTAATTTTTTTTAACGTTTATTTATTTTTGAGACAGAGAGAGACACAGCATGAACGGGGGAGGGTCAGAGAGAGAGGGAGACACAGAATTGGAAGCAGGCTCCAGGCTCTGAGCCATCAGCCCAGAGCCCGACGTGGGGCTCGAACTCGCGGACCGCGAGATCGTGACCTGAGCTGCAGTCAGACACTTAACCGACTGAGCCACCCAGGCGCCCCAGAATAGCGTGTATCCCTGACAGAGATTACAACAAATGGAAAAGAAACAATTACTCAGAAATATTCTGAAATAAAACCTGCATTTTCAGGTTGAACGGCACTGAATTCCGGGGGGGGGGGGGGGGATTTATGAAATGATTAAAATTGACTGTACCTTAGAAATAACTAACTTTAAAAATGAGAGAATTATTTTGGCATCCTGGCCAAAAAGAGAACATGACCTATAGAAGCAGGGACAAAAATTTAGCTGACTGCAGACTCCTCAATTGCAGTCAATAGCCAGAAGACACCAGAACAGTGTTTACAAAGTTTTGTTGGAAAAGAAGAGTGAAGCAAAAGTATGCCCAACAGTACCCATTAGATTTGGTTTGGCTGCTAATAACAGTGGCTGTTATAAGTCAGTCACATGATCTATATTGAAGTGATCTTTGAAAGGCACATCTTTCAATTAAGTATGCATTTGTTCACTTTTGACAAATGCATATATCTATGTAACCCACCTCTGATTTTTAAATATTGACAGTGTGTTTATGGTTCTCAAATCCATATCACCATCCTTCTTGGTCTCCTCCAGCTTCAGACCCATCTCTCCATCTACTTGTTTGACTTCTTTATTTTAATGTCTAGTGACTTTAACAGGTCTGAAATTTTTGTATTTACTCTCATAAACTTTTTTTTTAATGTGTGTCCATCTCAGAAATTGGTTCAAGGCAAAAATCTAGATTCTTCTTTCCAATCCCTTTCCCCAACCTGCTTCATCCTAGTCCGTTTCCAGGTCTTGTAGATTTTACCCATAAATAAAACTCAGAACTGTCCACTTAGTGCCATCTCTCCTGATTGCACCTGAGCCCAATATGTTGTTATCTTCTACATGGGATTAAGACTTTCTTAACTAGCATCTAACTAGCATCACTGCTTCCACTCTAGCTCTTCAGTCCAGTCTGTTCTCTATAGAGCTGTCAGAGTGGTCTTTGCAAAATAGAATATTACTGCATTCTCAAATCACTTCAGTGACTTCCTATCTTTGTAATAAAATTATTTGCTATGGTGCCTGGGATCCCATGACCCCTACCTCCCTTTAATACATCATCTTGAATCACTGTCACTTGTGTCACATTGGCTTCCTTTCTGTTCCTTAGAAATACCAAGCTCATTCCCACCTCAAGGTCTTTGTGTTTGCTCCTCCCTCTGCTCAGGGTGTCCTCCCTCAATTCTTCATATAGTTGGCTGTTCTCGTCCCTAAGATCTCAATTCACATGTCATCTCACTGGGATTTCTTGACCATTCTTTTCAAAAGTTTCCCACCCTGTCCCAATCATATTTCCCTGTTCATTTCTTTTATGGCACTTCTTCAACACCACGTTATCCTGTTTGTTCATTTTCTATCTTTTCTCTTTGCAGTGTAAGTTTAATCAGGGCAGAGACCTTGTTTGGTGTTCACTTTTGTATCCTCAGTGCCTAGAATAGTACAGTATTAGTAGTAGGTATTCAGTAAATAAGTATTTTTATTAAATGATCAGATTAAATATCTCTAATGATTTTCAAATTGTATTCATAGCATTTTTGATGAGGTATAGTTAACTATTTTAATCTATAAGTAAAATCATTTTTAAGATCTATTAAATCTTTAAACCATTTGAATATCATGTAGTGCATTATTATTTTGATAAAGAGTACCTGGGCCATTTATTTAGTGAATGTTTCTACTAGAGGCCAGTAATAACATATCTATATTTAAAAATTTTTTTAATGTTTATTTTATTTATTTAAAAAAATTTTTTTCAACGTTTTTATTTATTTTTGGGACAGAGAGAGACAGAGCATGAACGGGGGAGGGGCAGAGAGAGAGGGAGACACAGAATCGGAAACAGGCTCCAGTCTCTGAGCCATCAGCCCAGAGCCTGACGCGGGGCTCGAACTCCCGGACCGGGAGATCGTGACCTGGCTGAAGTCGGACGCTCAACCGACTGCGCCACCCAGGCGCCCCTGTTTATTTATTTTTGAAGGAGAGATAGAGACAGAGTGTGAGTGGGGGAGGGGCAGAAGACAGGGAGACACAGAATCCGAAGCAGGCTCCAGGCTCTGAGCGGGCAGCACAGAGCCCATTGCGGGGCTGGAACTCACAAACCCCTACGAGATCATGACCTGAGCTGAAGTCAGATGCTTAACTGACTAAGACACCCAGGCACCCCAACATGTCTATATTTGAGTGGCGCCTGGTTGGTTGATGGTAAAAATTTCTTGTGAGTAAATGAGGAAGTTAAGCCATTTAGATTGTATCTCATTGATTTTTCCAAGTGGTACAACAGTCAAAAATATTAAGTACTTTAAAAAAAAAAAAAAAGAAAAGCCCCCCAAATGGTCAAGAAATAGAGATGATGTGGGTATATGCTAAGGTTAAGAAACCCTGAAATTTACAATGTTGCATTAAGGGACATACAGGGTGGGTTGGTTGTACCCATCAGGAAGTTCCAAAGAGGTCTTTGTGGGTAGTATTAAAACTATCACTCTAGGGATTCTCTTGGATTTCACAGTAGCACAAAATGTTTTTGTAAATACAGATTTAGAGAGTTGCGTGCTTATAATTTTCCTTCTTAGGTTAGGTGTTATCCTCCAGCCTCAAATATACAGACTATGCACTGGTTCCATGCAGGGAAATAAGAATTACAAATACTCTTTTTAGGGGCACCTGGGTGGCTCAGTCGGTTAAGTATCGACTTCAGCTCGGGTCATGATCTCGCGGTCCATGAGTTCGAGCCCCGCGTCAGGCTCTGTGCTGACAGCTCAGACCCTGGAGCCTGTTTCGGATTCTGTGTCTCCCTCTCTCTCTGACCTTCCCCCCGTTCATGCTGTCTCTGTCTCAAAAATAAATAAATGTTAAAAAATTAAAAAAAAAAAAACATTCTTTTTATGAACTGGTATAAGAGGAAGTGTATAGCTCTTTTTATTAGACCTTATTTTCCATTTCATTTTTCTGTCCTAAGATTGAAAACAACTTTAAACATGTAGTGTGTGGTATTTATTCTTCACAACATTTCTTTGAAATCGTATCCTCATTCCAGATTTAAAATTTTGCGGGAAATTATAACAATCTATGGGTCCCATGATTAGAAAGTAGCTGCCTTGAAGCTGGTAGATTTCCTTCAGCCCATACCATGTTCCTTCTACCAGAGTTTCACTGTCTTCCCAACTTTGCTACCAGTGTAGCAAATTTTGACTTGAACTTTAGCATTCATTACCTTTCTAAGGTCAGAACAGCTTTGTTCCTAGTTTCTGAAGAAAAAAAAAAAAAAAAAAAGGCTTATTTTAGCTGTGGAGGAAGTCACTGAGTTATATTTAATTTTAGCATTTAAGAATGAAGTTAGACTAGAGTTGGCAGTTTGACTTTAACTCATTTTCATTATACTTTTTGAATCTACAAATATTTATTTGTTGATTGATATGTCAGTAAATAAGCCATATTTATTATACTTCACAATATTCTTATACCCCTTAGTGTTAGGAAAGAGTATGTTTCTGTATTTATGCACGTGTCACAGTAGTGCAGGAGTTGGATGGGTAGAATTTTCAATTGTGGTCCTTAAATGGACTCATCTGTGGGTGTGCTTTCATTAGCAGTTTTTAGATTTGGTTGGTAAACATCGTGTTTAATATATACAAAAAAGCTATTATGAGAATTCAGAGATAATGACAACATTGGACTGCTCTCAAAAAATTTATAGATGGGACGGGGCCACATATCAACAAGTACACAGAGTATACACTAAGTATAATGGGAACACAGAACAGGATGAGAAATCTTTAGTGGAGAAATTTGGGAGAAACTTGTAGAGAAAGTGGAATTTAGGATGCCTTCTGGAAATCCCCCTTGTTTTGTAAAGAGAAGTGTTAATTTTGACACAGAGGTGGAAAAGTGTAGGAAATATGGTGTGGTTGAAACAAGATGTATGAAAACATGAACATAAGGGAAGCAAAAATAATATAAAAACAGAGAGGGTGACAAAACATAAGAGACTCTTTTTTTAAGTTTATTTATTTATTTTGAGAGAGAGAGAGGAAGAATAAGCAGGGGAGAGCAGAGAGAGAGAGAGAATCCCAAGCAAGCTTCATACTGTCAGTTTGGAGCCCAACACAGGGCTCAATCCCTCAAGCGGTGAGATCATGACCTGAGCTGAAATCAAGAGTCTGACACTTAACCGACTGAGCCACCCAGGTGCCCCATGTAAAAGACTCTTTTTTTTTTTTTTTTTTTTTCAACGTTTATTTATTTTTGGGACAGAGAGAGACAGAGCATGAATGGGGGAGGGGCAGAGAGAGAGGGAGACACAGAATCGGAAACAGGCTCCAGGCTCCGAGCCATCAGCCCAGAGCCTGACGCGGGGCTCGAACTCACAGACCGCGAGATCGTGACCTGGCTGAAGTCGGACGCTTAACCGACTGCGCCACCCAGGCGCCCCTGTAAAAGACTCTTAAATATGGAGAACAGACAGAGTTGCTGGAGGGGTTGTGGGTGAGAGGATGGGCTAAATGGGCAAGGGGCATTAAGGAGGACACTTGTGATGAGCACTGGGTGTTATATATAGGGGATGAATCACTGGATTCTACTCCTGAAATCATTATTGCACTATATGCTAACCAACCTGGTTGTAAATAAATAAATGAGTGCATGAATAAAGGAATGAATGAATGAAATAGGGTGTATGAGAAGATGATAGCAGTAATGTTGGTAAGTTGGTTAGGGTGAGATTTTAAAAAGTCTAATTCTGGGGCACCTGGGTGGCGCAGTCGGTTAAGTGTCCGACTTCAGCCAGGTCACGATCTCGCGGTCCGTGAGTCAGGTCACGATCTCGCGGTCCGTGAGTTCGAGCCCCGCGTCAGGCTCTGGGCTGATGGCTCAGAGCCTGGAGCCTGCTTCCGATTCTGTGTCTCCCTCTCTCTCTGCCCCTCCCCCGTTCATGCTCTGTCTCTCTCTGTCCCAAAAATAAATAAACGTTGGAAAAAAAAAAAATTAAAAAAAAAAAAAGTATAATTCTAAAGGGTAGAGGGTCTAAACAGGTTTGTAAAGGCAGTAGACAGTGATACAAGGTTGTTGAACAGACTAATAATGAAATCAGGGTCTGAGGAGATTTGCATAAACTGCCTTTTAAAAATAACCCATGTTCCATTTTGTCTAAAAGTTTTATTATTATGTTAAGTTCCATTTATGTAACACTGGTTTAACTAATGGTCGTGTTCTGGGGTGAGTTAGTAAAGGAATGCAGAGAAACTCCTGTACATTATTAGAATTGTTAGTTGTTTAGTCTTTATTGAGTTGTGGAATGTTTGGCTAGATGGCACTAGTGAGAAACTAAGGCCCAGAGAACTCAGTAACTAATTCAAAAGCACATCTCATTTAGCGTCAGAACTTGGATCTAGAACCCAATTCTCCTGATGCTTAGTCATTGCTTTTTCTCTGCTCTACTTCCTCTACGCCTATTTTAAAGTACTGGGTATTTAGAGACACAAAGGAAGAAAGATGCATCTGTTTTTTTCCTTTACAGTGTTTACATGTAATCAAATGACATGTGGCTATACTGCTTTTCATTTTTATTTAAATAGCAGATTTATTAGTACAGACCAGTCTGAAAGAGACATCAAGCTTCAGCACTTTTTGTCCAAGTGAACACTTGTAAGAAGCTTCATCTTAGAGTAAGTAGGATTCTAAATGATTGAAGAGGATGGATGAGTGGAGAAAAGGAATGAGAATAACAGCACAGGCGAAGCGTCAGGGGTGGGCATGAATGAGTTGTTTTGGAGCATGGTGAGAACCATGGTAAAGCAGAGAAATTTGTTTCAGAATAATGAGAGAAGTTCCTTATAACATTTGTAGTGTTTGATAGACTGGGTTTTTTTTTTTTTTTTTCTTTTTTAACATTTTTTTAATGTTTATTTTTGAGAGAGAGAAAGAGAGACAGTGTGAGCCAGAGGGGCACACAGAGGGGCAAAGAGAGAGAGAGGAAGACACAGAATCCAAAGCAGGCTCCAGGCTCTTAGCTGTCAGCACAGAGTCCAACACGGGGCTCAACTCTCCAACCATGAGATCATGACCTAAGCTGAAGTCAGACGCTTAACTGACTGGGCCACCCAGGCGCCCCTAGTCTTTGATAGATTGGGTTTTGTTCTAATACAGGGAATGGTTAAAAACCTCCCCCCCCCCCTTTTTTTAAGCTACAAAGAATACCCTTGGGCATTACTATGTTTGTGATAGTGAGATTTTATAAAGGTGGACTCAACATACGATCTCTTTGTAGTCGTCCTTTTTCTCTACCCTGGGCTTTGGCATCATAAATGCATTTTGCGTTGTCCTTGACATAGTAAAGTATTTTCAGGTGTTTTGACAAGGTATAATGATTAAAGCAGTGTTAAGGAGAGAATTAGCTCAGAGTAACTGTCTATACCGATATTTAAATGTTATGTCTGCAGTTAGCTCTGTGGTTTATAATTGGATTATTTCTATATCTTAATACCCATCCTTCTCTGAGATCAGTTGATCAAAAAAGATTAAGATTCTCAATTCACGGTACCCAGTAAGCTTTCTATGCCACTCTTTTTGTCTGTAAATTAACTTTAGTGTCATAATGTAGCATTAAAAACAGCATGAACTATCAATATGATAGAGACTGTAAACCTGTGTTTCTGAACTGTTAGAATCATCTTAATTATTCATGAAATCGTTTGTTGACTTATTCTTGTTATATGAAATTTGGGTGTCTCTGAGTGTACTTTTTCAGATGTCCAATTCAGAAATCTATCTCAGCATGCTGTAAAACCTGTTTTAAAAATAGGTATGAGCCACTTGTGTCACTGAAAGGCTGTTGACACAATGGAAAAACTATTAAATGAGTTTGCAGAACAAACCTTGCCATTACTGAGGAAAGGCTTGTTTAAAAAAAAAAGGTAGATTGACTTTTTATTTCTGTAGATCCAAAGAAATACAAATAAAATGTTTATAACATTTCATATACTTTGTGTCCTGTTATAAATGATTTTCAAAATTTATTTCTAAGTGTAGCTTGATGTGAACCAAAGTATATTAAAAAATAATCTTTTAGATCATTTTATTTGAAGCAGGCAATGTTTTCCTCACTTTCATTGAAGCTTTTTTAAAAAAGTTACTACTGTTTATATGTAACCACTTCAAGATTCCCCAAATATATTAAATATCTCATACATTTAATAGATGGAGTGAATAAAAAATTCTTTCACATTTTGTATATGAAATGCATATTATTTGCACTCCTGGAGGATTAGGAGAGAGAATCTTTTATCTTGGTAGATAACCTGGAATTTTTGTCAATAAAGATTAGGTAAAGTGCAAGGAGGTTAAAGTGAAAGGTTGAGATTCTCATAGTTTTTGTACCATTTTTTCTGCTTTTGCATTTGGCAAAGGTGAAGGGCAGGAGAGGGGAGAATGAATGGAAAAAACTTCTAGGATGAAATGTGTTGAAACTAATGAACTACTCTCAGAGATGTCTAGGAAAAAAAATGGGAGATTTTATTTTTATTTTATTTTATTTTATTTTATTTTTATTTTATTTTATTTTATTTTTTAGTGTTTATTCATTTTTGAGAGAGACAGAGAGAGAGAGAGAGAGAGAGGATGAGAGCATGAGTGGGAGAGGGGCAGAAAGCGAGGGAGACGCAGAATCCTAAGCAGGCTCCAGACTCTGAGCTGTCAGCACAGAGCCCAATGTGGGGCTCGAACCCACAAACTCTGAGATCATGACCTGAGCCTAAGTTGGACGCTTTAACTGACTGAGCCACCTAGGCACCCTGATTTTATTTTTTTTAATTTTTTTAATTTTAGTTTTTTTAATTAGGGAAAGAGAGAGAGAGTGAAAGAGAGAGAACGAATGGGAAAAGGGGCAGAGGGAGAGAGAGAGAGAATCCCAAGCAGGCTCCATGCCCAGCACAGAGCCCGACTCAAGGCTACATCCCATAACCCTGGGATCAATCATGACCTGAGGCTAAATCAAGAGTCAGACAATCAAATGACTGAGCCACCTAGGCGCCCCCAAAATGAGAGATTTTAAATCAGTAAGGGAAAGCTTCCCCAAAAACCCTGGTGAGAAAAATGGAAGTAGCCATACCTGACTAACTTCAATGGCGGTGAACTTTGAAATCTCTAAATACTCCCATGTGCATGTAGTTGGAAATTGACATTGTGATTTTATGATAGTCTGGTAGCTATTTTTATTTTAAATGTCAACAAAAACTGATTACAGGTATTCCTTCTCTAAACCTTTTGCCATGTTTAAAAAAGGAAATATAAACATTTCCCAGTTCTTGGCTTGCAGGATTTTTAAATATAAAATTAATAATAAAAATAATCATAATTAACATCTGTTCTACGTGCTGGACTCTGGTAGGCATTTTATGTATATCATCTTATCAGTCACAAAACCCTCCAAGGGATGAACAGATAGTCATTCCTATTGTACTAGTGAAAGAAACAGGTTAGAGAGATTAAGTTGCTTTTTCAATATTATATACCAGATACTGGAAGACAGTATTTGAATCCAGGTCTTTAGACTCTATGCTCCTCCGTTTGTCCAGAATTTCAAAACATAGTTTGGTTGAATTTGGTCAGTTAAAGATGGAATTATTATTATTGTAGGAAAGGTAATAAAACAATCTGGTTTATAACACTGTCAAAAATACACACATCAAGTAAATTCTGCCTTAAATTTTATTTAGAGACTGATCATCTGAACATTTGAACTTGTGGATAGTAATTTTCTTTATATTTGAATCCTCATATGCTTCCAAGAATGATTTGTAAACCTGGTATTTTGTTTACTCTGGGCAGACTCTGTAGCAGTAGCATCTCTATAGTTGCAGACCTGCATGTGCTCACTAGGGTACTTTACTCCCAGGATTTCCCTGACATCCTCTGTAGCCTTAGATGATCCTGGTTTGTAATGAGTTCTGGGGCAAGTGTTTGTGTTTGAACCTGTTTAGGCTCATCCTTAACACCATACCCTCCATGCCAGCCTGGTCTTATGACTAAAGAAGTATTCCAGAGTTAACTGGAATCAGCCTGGAATTAATTCTGTCCAGGGCTAAGGAACCATTAAGTTTTGAATCCAAAACTCTTTTAGACAAACACACACAAGATGCTTATGAAATGGTCTGTGGTAAATTTCTGAAGATTAGCAGACTGATATCTGGGAAGTGTTTAATATTAATTATTCCTCTGTAACTAACCCTAATACAAGTTTAGTATTTAACATAAATTAGT
Source organism: Prionailurus bengalensis (assembly GCF_016509475.1). Taxonomy (NCBI): domain Eukaryota; kingdom Metazoa; phylum Chordata; class Mammalia; order Carnivora; family Felidae; genus Prionailurus; species Prionailurus bengalensis. The sequence continues at coordinate 81,599,319 of NC_057348.1, forward strand.
TAAGTTTCTCCAGTTATTTGATTTTAGTTCGAAGTTGTGTTTACTGAGTACCAGGGAACATTAAATATGATTATAAACTTTGGCATCTTTATCAAGCCATCCTTTAGCAACAGTAATTGGCACTAGTTCCTAGATAGGAACTGTAGCAAAACTGATCTGTTACTGAGTGAATGAATGGATTTCTACTTTTAAATGAAGAAGTTCCAGTATAACCTGGGAAATTCTGAAATTTATTTAAAAGGCTTATTTAAAAAAATCCGTCTTGTTAGAAAATTCAAGTGTTACATTCTCTTAGAAAGATCCTTTTATTATGGCAACTGATTTTTGTTTACTTAAGAGAACCTGTTGCTAAAATAGTAATGAGGAAGGGTGTAATACAAGTATAGTCATACACCCCTTGCTCTGCAAGTAACCAGAGTGCTATGTTCGCGTGTTGTTTAGTCTCATTTTGGACGGTGGAAATAAAGTTGTCTGTGTGTTTTTCTCTCTTGCACAGCCTAAAATGACGAATGTGTGATTTCAGTGGAATAAATGGCGTCCAAAGTCACAGATGCTATAGTCTGGTATCAAAAGAAGGTAAGTTGATCGTCAAAGCTTTCAACCTTTTAAATATTTTTATTCTAAAAATGCATGCTTTCTCTTAAGGTGCTATGGATTTATGTCAAATATTACCTGAAATAATCACATATAGATTTCAGGATCTTTTGAGTGGAATGGGAGCATTTTGGTTTTTCTTGTGCTAATTTTATTTCTAAAGAAATTAGAAAGATGATGCTTCACAGTGTTTTTCTCCACTTTTTACTCCACATTATTAAAGTAGTAGCTAGATTAATTATTTTCAGTTATAATATAAGCCAGATTTCCAGGACTTTGAATATAATTAGCATTTTATAAAAGCATTAAATTTTTCTTGCATTAACTTCTTTTAAAGCTAGGTTAGCAGAAGTCTTGTAATTTTATAACTTTTTATATCTAGAAACTATAGTCTTAATCTGTTTCTTGTAAGTTCAACTCAACAGTTGAATCTTTTCAATAAAATAAAATAAACCTTTGAGGTCTGTGTTTTTCAAACCAAAATAGTAAAATGTTTATTTCGATGTTTTAGGATTAATTGTCCTAACTACTAAACTAGCTGTGTCCTCTATATATTTCAAAATAAGCTTTCAATGTAGTATTTTTATGAAGTGCAAGAGAATAAATGTCTTTTTTGAAAATAAGTGTTTTTTCCTAAAGAGTGTTGTTTAGACTCTTTAAAATGTATGTTGTTATATGTAGTATTTTAGATTTTTAGTGTATATGGTGAGTTATGTTTGTTTTCATAGTTTAAAACATTTTTGATGCCTTATTCCTCAAGTCCCTATTAACAAAATATAATTATATATTTAAAGCTTTTCTCATATGGGGTAAAATCAGACAATTTGTAAGTTTACTTGAATTGGACATGGTAATTAGAGTGCTTTCAAGATTAAGCAAACCTGAGAATACAGTCTGTCTTTGGATGTGTTTCTCTTCTGTGTAGAACATCCCACAGAGATACAGGATCACATGTTTCATATAAGGTACTGAATTGGAAGTATTGACATTGATCATACTATTAATTCTGTCTTTTGTAGTTCTGTATTCATGTCATCTTTACCTTTAAACTTCCATTCAACTTAAAACTGAATAATGAAACTAAAACAAAATTATTTTTTATTATTTTTTATTTCCTACATAAATCCTTGAAAGCTTTTCTGTTAATGCCTACTTATTATGAGAGTTAGTAATGTTTACTAAGCATTTTATCTATCTGGTTTTTTATGTTAAACATTTCGAACTTCAGTGAAGATCATTTGTAGAACATGCTAGATTTACTGTCCTTTCTTGGTAACGGAGGGTTTGAAATATTACACTTGCATTCAGTTAGCTCACTAATACCCTTCTTATCTGCGGGTCATTTACCTAGCAGCTTTAGATATGTGCAACCAAAAAATTCTCCAGAGCAACCATAACAGATGTCACAAATTATATCTAGCAAATGTAATCACACATTTTATGTTACTGAGTCACCAGAACCATTAACCAGATTTTATTTGCTCTATTTTTAAATTTTGCTTTTAAATTTAATTGTCTTGAAGAAATACATGTGACTACTTTGAAAAATTAATGTTTCTGGGCTAATTGGGAAAAAAAAATAGCCACCAGTACTACCTTTCCCTGTCCTTACCCAGCCTCTGAGCTTTGCTCCCCAGAGGCAATGATTTTACATTCTTTATAGCTGAAACCAAAGTTCTATTGCTCCTCATCGCTGGTAGGGAGTTAGGAAGGATGGTTTACAAATGTGGGGTGTGAAGTTTTGGTTTTCTTAATTACTTTTGGGAGAATGCTGATATTTGTGGGTTAGAAATCAGAGATACTAAATGTCATGCAATACTCTAAACAAGGGTTGGCAGACTTTTTCTTTAAAGGGCCATATAGTAAATATTTTAGGCTTTGAGAGTCATACGTATCTGTGACAGCTATTCGGTTCTGCTGTTCTATGGTACAAAAGCAGCCATAGACAGTACATAAATGAATGAATGAATGAGTATGGCTGTGTTCCAATAAAAATTAATTTACAAAAACAGGCAGTGGGTTAGATTTGGTCCACAGGCCTTAGTTTGCTTATCTGTACTCTAACATAGCCCGATACAACAAAGAATTGTCCTGTTCAAAATGCATTAGTGCCCTATTAAATTATACTGCTTTTTTTAAAATGGTATTTATGTTTTAAACTTGGCCCTTTCTTGATTATTTCATTATAGATGTTACTTGTTGATTTCTGACTGTATGATAAAGATTTAGCTTTTTTATGAGTCCCTCCTCAACCAGTATTCCTTACCCGAATCCTCCCAATGACTACAAATTTTGGTGAAATCACTATGCAGAGCTGTTTGTGTATGCGTTGTTTAGAGCTATGTCATGCCATATACTGATATTTTCTGTCTGTGCAACTTTTTCCTCCTTTTGCTTAATTTTTCTAATTCTCCAAAGTCTCTGATAGAACTATAAAACTCCTTTTGTTGTAGTCAGTCATATTCAAATATTCTAGTAGTTCTTTGCCTCCCCCCACACGCCCCCCTTTGGGAATGACCTAGAATTATCTGTCCTTCTCTTACATTCTGGGGGATTGTTCTCATGTCACACCTCTCATCTGCCCTCTTGGTGTTTTGTTTTGTTTTGTTTTGTTTTGTTTTGTTTTGTTTTGTTTTGTTTTGTTTTAAATATGAAATTTATTGTCAAATTGGTTTTCGTACAACACCCAGTGCTCATCCCAGCAGGTGCCCTCCTCACTACCCATCATCCACCCTCCCCTTCCTCCCACCCCCCATCAACCCTCAGTTGTTCTCAGTTTTTAAGAGTCTCTTATGTTTGGCTCCCTCCTTCCCTCTCTAACCTCTTTTTTTTTTTCCTTCACCCCTCCCCATGGGATTCTGTTAAGTTTCTCAGGATCCCCATAAGAGTGAAAGCATATGGTATCTGTCTTTCTCTGTATGACTTATTTCACTTAGCATAACACTCTCGAGTTCTATCCACATTGCTACAAAAGGCCATATTTCATTCTTTCTCATTGCCACGTAGTGTTCCATTGTGTATATAAACCACAATTGCCTTATCCATTCATCAGTTGAAGGACATTTAGGCTCTTGCCATAATTTGGCTATTGTTGAGAGTGCTGCTATAAACATTGGGGTACAAGTGCCCCTATGCATCAGTACTTCTGTATCCCTTGGGTAAATTCCTAGCAGTGCTATTGCTGGGTCATAGGGTAGATCTATTTTTAATTTTTTGAGGAACCTCCACAGTTTTCCAGAGCGGCTGCACCAGTTTGCATTCCCACCAACAGTGCGAGAGGGTTCCCGTTTCTCCACATCCTCACCAGCATCTAGAGTCTCCTGATTTTTCATTTTGGCCACTCTGACTGGCGTGAGGTGATATCTGAGTGTGGTTTTGATTTATATTTCCCTGATGAGGAGCGATGTTGAGCATCTTTTCATGTGCCTGTTGACCATCCAGATGTCTTCTTTAGAGAAGTGTCTATTCATGTTTTCTCCCCATTTCTTCACTGGATTATTTGTTTTTCAGGTATGGAGTTTGGTGAGGTCTTTATAGGTTTTGGATACTAGCCCTTTGTCCGATATGTCATTTGCAAATATCTTTTCCCATTCCGTTGGTTGCCTTTTAGTTTTGTTGATTGTTTCCTTTGCTGTGCAGAAGCTTTTAATCTTCATAAGGTCCCAGTAATTCATTTTTGCTTTTAATTCCCTTGCCTTTGGGGATGTGTCAAGTAAGAAATTGCTGCGGCTGAGGTCAGACAGGTTTTTTCCTGCTTTCTCTTCTAGGGTTTTGATGGTTTCCTGTCTCACATTCAGGTCCTTTATCCATTTTGAGTTTTCTTTTACCATCCACCTGAGAGTTCCCTTCACTCCTCTTAGGTCATACAGATTTGTTTTTTTCTTAAATACATATTTATTTAAAAAGTCCTTTCACAGGTGTTTAAGTTTCAGTGAAAAGAAGGCTTGACTGCTGATGCTGATATGATACTTGCTGATTATATGACCATGGTCAAATAACTTCATTTGAGTTTCGCTTACCACTCACTACATTAACTTGATAATCATCCTCAGCTGCTTTTCAATCATACATCCCTTTGAAATTGTGATGAACTTTCCAAATTCTCAGGATCTTATTGCCAGAACAGTGTATATAATATAGAAACACAATAAAATTTTTGCATGTGATTTGAACCCTCTAAGTCTTCAATTAGATAATTTTTAAAACATTAGTATTTTAACATTCTTTAATTTTTGTGACCTATCATTCAGTGGTATTCAGCTTATAGTAGGAAGTATTGCTATAAATAAAACCAAGAAATGTTCAGGGGCACCTGAGTAACTCAGTTGGTTAAGTGTCTGACTTCAGCTCAGGTCATGATCTCGCCGTCCATGAGTTTGAGCCCCGCCTGTTGGGCTCTGTGCTGACAGCTCAGAGCCTGGAGCCTGCTTTGGTTTCTGTATCTCCCTCTCTCTCTGCCCCTCCCCCACTTGTGTGTGTGTGTGTGTGTGTGTGTGTGTGTATGCGCGCGCATGCGTGCGCGCTCTCTCTCTCAAAAATAAACATTAAAAAAAGTTTATTTTAAAAAAAGAAATGTTCAGCTTCATTTTCTTGAACATATGTATGTTTAGTTGTAACTCACTTTAGTGTCACCTTTTCCACTTAAAAATGGTGACATCTTTATATTTTTGTTTTGAGTACTGAGCACTAGCTAACCCCAAAGACCATGACTTGATCTGTGGACTGTTGTGAACATGAACTCTAATATCAGATGTGAAATTTCAAGGAGAAAATAAAAACAAAAGTTTTAAAGTATTAAATCTAATTAGATGATGTCAGGGTACCTTTAAATGAATTATTCTCTGCATGATTTATTTTGAAACTTTTAAAAGTTCTTTTAACATCTTATTTTAAACTTCATTTGGTACTATTGTAGCCATCCATAGTCATGAATAATTTGAAAGCCCCTATTGAAAAAAATAATCTTCAGTCACTAATTCAGAAGAAAAATTAATGCCTCAAGAATGGTAATTGGAGAAACCAGAATAGATTTCCATTAGTATTGGGCTGTTAAATTGAAGTACTGAGCCTCAGACAAATGGGTTTATTACTTTTTCTCTTCTAAGTTTTTTTTCCTGAACCATATTCTCATATGTACCATTAAATATTTAATGTAATTTTACTTACTTATTTTTTAAAATGTATTTATTTTTGAGGGAGAGAGAGAGTGAGTGCAAGCACGTACACATGTAAGTAAGCTGGGTAGGGGCAGAGAGAGAAAGAGAGAGAATCCCAAGCAGGCTCTGCGCTGTTATAGCACAAATGAGGGTCTTGAACTCAGGAGATAAGGGATCATGACCTGAACCAAATTCAAGAGGTTGAGCCACCCAGGCTCCCCCAAACCTTTTATTTTTCACTAGAGGTGATGAAAAAGACCCTGTTGCTTCTTTCAAGGCGCTAGAAGGATTGAAAGTCTGCAGCAGGCAGAAGACAATGAGACAGCACCAGAGCAGGTCAGAAATAGGGAAAAAAAGAGACAACCACAGGCCAGCATAGCGCTCTAGTCCCTGGATTCACTTCACCCCAAGATTAACTTCACTCCAAACTTGGAGTTGTTTACCCATGTCAGCCAATAACCCTTCCCCCCCTTTTTGCTGATGCTAGTGTGAATTGGATTTTTACTTGCAAAACAGAAAGTTCTGACTAATGCAAAGGCAATATATATACATTTTATTGAGGTGTAACATACTCAGAAGACCACACAGATTTTAAGTGTTCAGCTTCATGAATTTTTACAAACTGAATACCTGTTTGTGTTTAGGACTGTTTGTGTCTTGTTTATGAAAAAACTCAGATCAAGAAACAGAATGTTAACCAGCTCTACAAAACTTTCATCCCTCCCTCTCAGTCACAACCTGCCCTTGTTGAGGGTGACCACTGTGCAAAGCTGTGTATCTTAATGGGTAACAAGAACATAGATTTTGGGGTTAGAAAGCTGAAATTTGAATCCTTGTTCTTGAAAGCCAGTATGATTTTGGACAGGTTGCTTAATGTCTCTGAATTTCACTTTCTTCATGTGCATAAATACCATTTTTTGTATTTATTTTAGGAGTAACTGATGATATATGTAAAATGTTAAGCAAAGTGCTCCACACAGGGTAAACCTTCAATAAATGAGAATTATTTCTATTATTATTACTTCATATTCACCATACTTATCAGATGAATTGCTCCCCAAACTTATCAGAGTGCTTTATTTCATGGATTCTAAAAATTCTCATGAGGCTAAAAAAAGATTCTTACTTGAGAAATGTAAAATGTCAGGCTTCTAATATTCAATGTTAAAACAGTGGGTATTTGTTGACGTTTGTTGTCTAACACTCATACCATAAAATCATGATTAAGTGTAACTTATAAACTTCAACTGTCCTTGCTTCAGTCACTGATCATGTTTTCCACTTCTTCCTTTTTAATGTCACTTACTTGCCAAAAATAAGACTTGTCCTACCAGAAATAGATTGGTTAGTTTAGTTGCTCAAATATTTGCCTTTTCACTTAAGGTTTTTCTCCCCGTTTTAGTCATGAAGTCCTTGATTTTCCACCTTTATCCATTTCCAGTTCGGGTATTTATAGCATAAATAATTTGAGTTTTAGTTTTAGTTTTAGTTATAAGGAAGAAAGAAACTATGCTGTGCAGTAGTCATGATAGTTTGACTTTAGAGATCATCTGGTTTCTGTTAAACTTTTTGCTTTATAGGTAAGAAACCTGATGCCTGTAGATCTAATAACTTGATCATAGTCATGAATTAGTTATAAAACCAAAACTCAGGTCTACTGACTTTCAGGTCACTCATCCTGTACTAACGTAGCTTTGAAGCTTTGAAGAAACTTTTACTATAAGATTTTCTTGTTTAATTTGAGAGTTTATTTTTAGATGACTTCTAATGCAAAAGTGAGGAGATACACATTTTTTTTAAAAGATGGTTAGTATTATATATATATATCTGTTGATTTAACAACAGTAATGATGGTGATGATGATGATGGTGGTGGTGATGTGAGAGCACTGCCTCACATTTAAAAGCATTTATTTTTCAGAGTGCTTCTGTTTCTGTTTTCATGGTTTCATTTATTGTGATAATGAAGTGGATTAACTCAGTGGTTATTATATCAAGATACTATAAGAAGTTTTATAAGTTTCCTGGGGCTTTTGTAACAAAGGACCACAAACTGGGTTGCTTAAAACAACAGAAGTTATTTTTTTTCACAGTTCAGGAGGCCAGAAGTCCAAAATCAAAGTGTCAGCAGGGCTGGTTCCCTCTGTAGGGAGGCTTGAGGGAGAAATTGTCCCATGGGCCTCTTCTAGCTTTTTTTTTTTTTTTTTTAAGTTTATTTATTTTGAGAGAGAGCACACAAATGGGGGAGGGACAGAGAGAAAGAGGGAGAGAGAATCCTAAGCAGGCTCCACACTGTCAGTGCAGAGCCCGATGTAGGGCTCAAACTCATGAACCATGAGATCGTGACCTGGGCCAAAGTTGGCTGTTTAACTGGCTGAGACACCCAGGTGTCCCTCTTCTAGCTTCTAATGAACACAATCCTTAGTTTTCTGATGCATCATTCCAGTCTCTCCCTCCATCTTCATGTTGTCTTCTTGACTCTTCTTATAAGGACACCAGTCAGTGGATTTAGATCTGCTCTAAATTCAGAATGATTTCATCTTGAGATCCTTAATCAATTACACCTGCAAAGACCCTATTTTCAAGTGAGGTAACATTCCAAAGTTCTGGGAAGACATGTGGTTTTTTTCCCCACTACAGAAGTATGTCTAAAGCATATGATTGGTTTGAGTGGATTCAGTGTGAAGATGTGTAGCTTTATTTATGTCCTTTTGTTTAGCTGTGTCCTAGACCACCAGTATTGTACTGAGTAGAAGAAGATCAGGATCCTCACTATTTTCTTTATATTCTTAAAAGTTAAGATTGTGATCACTTAGCTCCTCCCATATGAAATGTTAAGGAAGAAGTTTCTATAGAATTCAACACAATTTTCTGCTTCCAGTTCTTAATAAATACATAGATATTTGTGTTCTTTATGTAATCTAATTATATGAGGTTTATTGTCGTAATTATCATAGATAATAATAACATTCTTTCCCTTTAAAACTGCATGTAAGTTAAACCACAGTGTATATTTTTCAATGTTCTAATCTTTAAGGGTCATCAGATCTACTTTTTGATCAATTTTGACTGTTTCTTAAAATGCCAATTGTTTATATTTGAACCAAACAATTTTATATATAAAAGTAAATATTTAAATGTGTTTAAAATATTAATCTGTTGTTTCAGATGTAAAACTGTGTCAGTTGAGTTAAAGTATGGAGTTTCATTTATTTCTTTTTCAAAGCTTATTTCTTTTGAAAGAGCATGCACGCATGTACATGGGAGCAGGGAAGGGCAGAAAGTGAGGGGAGGAGAGGGAGAGAGAGAGAGAGAGAGAGAGAGAGAGAGACAGAGACAATCCCAAGCAGGGTCCTCACTGTCAGCTCAGAGCCCTACATGGGGCTCAATCTTGTGAGATCATGACCTGAGCTGAAATCAAGAGTAGGACACTTAACCAACAGAGCCACACCAGGTGCCCCCAAACTATGAAGTTTTAAAAATTTAAACTCTTATTGAATTAAATGTATGAGAACATTTTTTTTCTATTTTTTTCTATATTTGCTACAGACTTTTGAACAATTATCAATCTCTTTGATGCTTCAGGAACTTGTATTTGGGGCTAATTATGTACAACACTAGTTTCTTAACTTTACTGAGTTTTAGTTTCTTTGTCTATAATACTGAGATGAGAATCCTTAAAGATTGCTATGATGAGTAAATGAGATAACATGTAAACACCAGGTACAGTGTTGGTGTATAGTAGGTATTCAGTAAATATTGCTAAATACCAGTTCCTGTGCCTTATGTTCTCTTTCACTAAATATGGAGTGTTGTTGTTAATAATATATTTGGTTAATTAAAGGTTTTGGTTAGTAGTTCTTGTAAACTGAACATTTTTGTATCTATTAAAATAGAAAAACATTAAAAGAAGTGGTTAATCTTTTGTGTGTTTTTGTATTCTGTACTTGCATTTAATTGCTGTCTCCTTTATCCTTTGCTTTAATTTCTAGCACAAATAGTTTTTTTCTCAGCATATGTCATTATTTATCTGAGATCATTTTCTTCTTTTTTGGCAAGAGGTGTTTGGGGAATAAACAAAACAAATGATACATTAAAAAGTGGATAGATAGATTGGGGCACCTGGGTGGCTTAGTCAGTTGAGCATCTGACTCTTGATTTCAGCTCAGGTCATGATCCCAGGATCTTGGGATCTAGCCCTGAGTTGGGCTTCTTGCTGAGCATGGAGCCTACTTAGGACTGACTCTCTCTCTCTCTCTTTCTTCCTCCCTCCCTCTACCCCTTTCCCCTACTTGTATTTTCTCTCTCTCTCTAAAAAAAATAAAGTGGATAGATTAAATAAATAGAAGGATAGATACAGTTTCTTACATTTAATGCCACCTAACTTTACATGGTATTTGCAGGCCCATACTACACTGCTGGGTGAACTTTCTGGGTACCTTTTTTTAAATGACCAAACTTTGTTTTATTTTTGAGTCTTTACAAAAAGTTCTTTTTTTTTTATTTTCTTTTTTCTTTTTTAAATTTTACATCCAAATTAGTTAGCATATAGTGCAACGATGATTTCAGGAATTGATTCCTTAGTGCCCCTTACCCATTTAGCCCATCCCCCTCCCACAGCCCCTCCAGTAACCTCCAGTTTGTTCTCCATATTTATGAGTCTCTTCTGTTTTGTCCCCCTCCCTGTTTTTATATTATTTTTGTTTCCCTTCCCTTATGTTCATCTGTTTTGTCTCTTAAAGTCCTTGTATGAGTGAAGTCATATGATTTTTGTCTTTCTGTGACTAATTTCAATTAGCATAATACCCTTCAGTTCCATCCGCGTAGTTACAAATGGCAAGATTTCATTCTTTTTGATTGCCGAGTAATACTCCATTGTGTGTGTGTGTGTGTGTGTGTGTGTGTGTGTGTGTGCGATGGACATTTGGGCTGTTTCCATACTTTGGCTATTGTTGATAGTGCTGCTATAAACATGGGGGTGCATGTGTCCCTTCGAAACAGCACACCTGTATCCCATGGGTAAATGCCTAGTAGTGCAATTGCTGGATCGTATGGTAGTTCTATTTTTAGTTTTTTGAGGAACTTCCATACTGTTTTCCAGAGTGGCTGCACTAGCTTGCATTCCCAACAAAAAGTTCTTTAACTACAACTGCAAATTGAATAGAAATAGCCATTTCTAATATTTTTCTGAGCAGTGGTTGTTTTCGTCTATTAATTTCAGCTTTGATCTAGAATGCATTGTAATTTATCTCTCTTCCTTTCCTGTGAATGTTTACTTCTATAAACTTCTCTCCATTTGTTGTTTAATCAGTTAGTGGAACTGAAGATAAATTAATTACATTGCTCTGAAGCAAAACCTGATGGAAGGCTCAAGGGAATTTCTCCTTGGGTAAAAAGTCAAGTATTCCAGTGAACTGATTTTGCAGACATATCTCTAAGGTTCCGAAATCTCCAGTTTGCTTGCTTGCTTCTTGCTTGCTTGCTTGCTTGCTTGCTTTCTCTTTCTTTCTCTTCTCTCTCTTCTCTTTCTTTTCTCTCTCTCTCTTCCTTCTTTTCCTTTCCTTTCCTTTCCTTCCTTCCTTCCTTCCTTCCTTCCTTCCTTCCTTCCTTCGTTCTTTCCTTCATGTGTGTTTGCTTGAGGCTATCCCTGAGGTTGCCGTGTGCTAGAATCTAACTTCTTACTAAGGAATCAGAAAGTAGAGATGGGAAGGACCTTAAAATTAACCATTCTAATATTTTTATTTTACAGATGAGGAAACTGAGACACTGAGAGATAAGGGAACAAGGTTTTGTTTTGTTTTTTAAATCTAGTCTAGAGATCTTGTCAGCTGTACCATGAGTTACAGAATTTCACTTTTTGAACAAGCAGAACCTGTACTTAGTTGAGATAGCAGCTTCACCTCCCATGGGTAAAGAAAATGGAAAAAATTGGAGAAAAAAAAAAAAAAAGAAAGAAACCTTTCACTATTCCCTAGCAATATCCTTCTGGGCTACCCAGTAATGTTTACAGACTCCAAGGGGACCTATATTCAGTACTCCTGAGTATAGAAGTACTGGTTTCACAAAAACACTTTCAGTAGAAAGTTCTTTATCTATTTTTAAAGTTTTTGCAACATCTTTTTAAACTGTGAAGACATAAACACCTAAATGGTTAGTATTTATGTTTGTCCTCTTTAGAAACTGAGTGTTTGGAAATAGAAGGTTTTGTTTTTGTTTTGCAAATACATTGATGCGTCAGAAATAGGAATTTCTACATAGTGCATAACCTCTTTGAAATGCTGTGGTTCTCTTACTTATTTGCTTATGAATTTTTTTTTTCTTTTGGATAAATGTAATAGTTATTCCATTAAAAGGAAACATCTATGTGCCTACAGCAGTTGCCAGTAACAGTGCCTAATAATTAAAGTAGTTGTTTACACAGGTATGAGGAGATTCAAGAAACAGTATTCTTTGACTAGAGTTGAAATTTTTAATGAATAAAGCTTCTTATGCCTCTTGGGAGTTGGGAAGAAAATTATTTTATGGCATACTGGAAAACTAGTTTCTAACCGTTTTCATTTTCTGATGAATAGATTTAGAATAGAAATGTTAGCCAAGGATAGAATGTTTGCCAGTTATATTCCAAATATCTTGGAGTTTATCTTTAACCATGGTAACAGACATAGTGGTGAAATAAGTTGGTAGGTTGCCGTTGGCTGCCTAAAATTAGGCAAATGTACCAGCTTTGAAAAGGCCTGAGAGTGTCTAAAACACTGGTGTTAACCTGCTGAATGTTTATAGTTGCACGATGAATAACATTTATAAATGCTGTTTAACAGAGCAACTTAGAAGCTAAATTGCTCTTTGCCATATGGCCCCTAGAGTTTATTCAAATGAAAGCTGTTAATTCAATACCAGGGACTGATTCACAAGAAGGAAATGCTGAAGAAGCTATGAAACTTAAAAATTTCTCATTCTAGTTTTTGCCTAAAATTAATATCCTTATTAGGATATGTTATATTCACTTAAAGTGGAATCTTGTTTTAGTTTGCTTTCTGTTTTTAATTTTTTTTTTCAACGTTTATTTATTTTTGGGACAGAGAGAGACAGAGCATGAATGGGGGAGGGGCAGAGAGAGAGGGAGACACAGAATCGGAAACAGGCTCCAGGCTCTGAGCCGTCAGCCCAGAGCCCGACGCGGGGCTCGAACTCACGGACCGCGAGATCGTGACCTGGTTGAAGTCGGACGCTTAACCGACTGTGTCACCTAGGCGCCCCTGCTTTCTGTTTTTAATGTCTTCCCCCACCCAACCCCATGAGGGAATTAGAAGTACAGATAAAGAGTTCTGGTTTACCTTGTTTATGGAGAAATGGGTTGGTATGTGGCTCTAACCAGGTAAAAGACAGTATGTAAAGAGAAAGTCAGGTGGCCTTATTAAAATTTAAATCTTTTCAAACATTAGGGAACAAGAAGATGAGATCTTATTTTTCCAATCTCAAAATGGTAGACAGCAGGATATATTTTAATTACTGCTTTATGGACATTGTAACACTTTGCTGTGTGGTTTATTTTTATTTACTGGTAGAAAACAAAGGAAAATTGCTAGGTGAAGCCTTATTACATTGACTTCAATTAGGGAAAATTCAGTACATTTAGTTTTACTAGTACAGTTTGACTTTTAACACTAAAGACTTTTATGACCAAGACTTTCTCTGTCTCTCTGTCTCTCCAAAAAAATAATGTCATGGTAGAATTTGCATCTGTCTACCTTTAAATAATATTTATGATGGACCTACTATGTATAAGGCACTGAGCGCTTAATACAACTCTGCATCATGGAGGAACCAAAATGCAAATAACTATTATACTTTATGGTAAATGCTACAGTGGAATTGTCTGTAAAGCATTATGGTAAGTCACATAAATTTCCATCTAAGTTTGTTTTTCCAGTCACCATTCTGTCACTACTTTTATCTCCCAGATACTTTTCAGATTTCCTATGATCTCCCTTCCTTCATTGTTTTCTTCATTCTTATTTTCAGTCAAATATTTTCTCTTCACAACCAACCAGGGTGACTTGTCTTAAATAAAAATTTGACCTTGTCATTTACCTACTGAATAACACTCTTCCAAGATTTCCTCTTACGTGTGGTATAATCTTCTTCCCAAGGCCTTTAAGGAATTTTTTTAACATCCAGTTTCAGTTGGCTTTCCAGCCCCATCCAGCCTTCAGCTTTTATTCATTAACTCCATCCTCCACCAAATACAACTTTTTGAAGTCTCTCCATGCTGCTTTTCACCTTACTGCTTGGGATGCCCACATCTGCTTTTTTTTTTTTTTTTTTTTTTTTAAATCTCACTCAAATTGGTCCTTAAAACTCAAAGCTAGTATCTTCTTCAAGGACATCTTTCCTAACCCCATGGGGACTGGATTAGGTGTCCCAAGCTACTTCTCCTATACAAAGGTTATGTGTGCTGTTTTCATGGCAGTAGTAAGTATTTTTTATTTCTTGATTCTTCTTCTTTTTTACAAGTATACCAAGTAACATGGTAGTTACATACCATCCTTCAAAAGTCAGCACTGTTGGTTGTTTTTAAATATCATTGTGAACTCTTGGTTTAAAGATACTTTACATGCTTCAAACTGTTGCAGTTATTCATGCTTAGATTGTTCTGTTTTGCCATTGGGAGCTTATTTAGATGGCTTCTGAGTGTCTAGTCGTATTTGACTGTGTTCCTTTGAAGAAGCAAATTTGAAATGGGAGCAATCCTTCCTGCATAGGGACAAGGAAAACTACAGAGAGATCTTGATCCTTTTTTAATCATCCTAGATATAAACATGTTGAGATGGTGGTATAGTTATAGACTGAATTACTTCTGCTACATCTAAGAGCAATTACAGGGGAATTTTTCTATAAATTCAATTTTTCTTTTATCTCTGTGTTACAGTGGTATTTGTGTATTCTAGCATTTATCACAGCTTGACTTGCATTATAATTAATTCCCCCCCCCTCCCCCCCGCTAATCTGTAAGGGTAGGAATCATTATGTTTGTATCTACATCATTTATTCCAGTGCTTTACCTTATAGTTGGTATTTGGTAAATGTCTGCTGCTTTGAGAACAGTGCTCTCGGGAGACAATACTTACCTTAAACTTTTATTTAGTTCATGTAGTTCTTCGTTATATTGAGTGCTTAGGATGTGCCATGCACCAAGTTAGACACTAATTCAAGTAACTTATTTAATGGTAATGTGTGAAATTCTGTCTGTATGCTGAATATTTATTACATTAAGTGCTAAACATAATGCTTTAGCCTATAGCAATATTTCCCAAAGTGCATACTGAATAATGTCAGTAGGCATTAGCAAAATAGAGATATTTTGTGATCAAAGAGTTTGGGAGATGGCACAAAAACAGACACATAGACCAATGGAATAGAATAGAAACCCCAGAACTAGACCCACAAACGTATGGCCAACTCATCTTTGACAAAGCAGGAAAGAACATCCAATGGAAAAAAGACAGCCTCTTTAACAAATGGTGCTGGGCGAACTGGACAGCAACATGCAGAAGGTTGAAACTAGACCACTTTCTCACACCATTCACAAAAATAAACTCAAAATGGATAAAGGACCTAAATGTGAGACAGGAAACCATCAAAACCTTAGAGGAGAAAGCAGGAAAAGACCTCTCTGACCTCAGCCGTAGCAATCTCTTACTCGACACATCCCCAAAGGCAAGGGAATTAAAAGCAAAAGTGAATTACTGGGACCTTATGAAGATAAAAAGCTTCTGCACAGCAAAGGAAACAACCAAGAAAACTAAAAGGCAACCAACGGAATGGGAAAAGATATTCACAAATGACATATCGGACAAAGGGCTAGTATCCAAAATCTATAAAGAGCTCACCAAACTCCACACCCGAAAAACAAATAACCCAGTGAAGAAATGGGCAGAAAACATGAATAGACACTTCTCTCAAGAAGACATCCGGATGGCCAACAGGCACGTGAAAAGATGTTCAGCGTCGCTCCTTATCAGGGAAATACAAATCAAAACCACACTCAGGTATCACCTCACGCCAGTCAGAGTGGCCAAAATGAACAAATCAGGAGACTATAGATGCTGGAGAGGATGTGGAGAAACGGGAACCCTCTTGCACTGTTGGTGGGAATGCAAATTGGTGCAGCCGCTCTGGAAAGCAGTGTGGAGGTTCCTCAGAAAATTAAAAATAGACCTACCCTACGACCCAGCAATAGCACTGCTAGGAATTTATCCAAGGGATACAGGAGTACTGATGCATAGGGGCACTTGTACCCCAATGTTCATAGCAGCACTCTCAACAATAGCCAAATTATGGAAAGAGCCTAAATGTCCATCAACTGATGAATGGATAAAGAAATTGTGGTTTATATACACAATGGAATATTACGTGGCAATGAGAAAAAATGAAATATGGCCTTTTGTAGCAACGTGGATGGAACTGGAGAGTGTGATGCTAAGTAAAATAAGCCATACAGAGAAAGACAGATACCATATGGTTTCACTGTTATGTGGATCCTGAGAAACTTAACAGGAACCCATGGGGGAGGGGAAGGAAAAAAAAAAAAAGAGGTTAGAATGGGAGAGAGCCAAAGCATAAGAGACTGTTAAAAACTGAGAACAAACTGAGGGTTGATGGGGGGTGGGAGGGAGGAGAGGGTGGGTGATGGGTATTGAGGAGGGCACCTTTTGGGATGAGCACTGGGTGTTGTATGGAAACCAATTTGTCAATAAATTTCATAAAAAAAAATAAATAAAATAAACACAGATTTTAAATGAAAAAAAAAAAGAGTTTGGGAGATACTGAGCTAGACAAAGATAAACAAGTTTCTGATTACAGGGTTTTATTATGCAAATACGTGTAGTGTTATTTACTACCTAAGAGGCAAAGAAGATATCATTTCTCAATTTGTTTGACTTGGGTTTTTTTTCCCCAAGTACATGTGGAACATTCTTAGGAAAATGCTGACCAAGTTACATAAAAACAATGTGGTTCAGCTGAAAGGACATGGGGTTGTAAGTCAGAACTTGGGTTCTGCCCCTAAATACTAGGTATAGAACTTTCTGACCCTTCTTAAAGCCTCAGTTATCTTCTTAATACAAGAAGTTAATACAGGTCTATACAGCATAAGACTGCAAATCCTTTATAAGCCACTTGACAAAAATTAGTACTTTTGTACAGTCTTAGTATCTAGATAAATAGTTCATTATAAAGTTAAAATCTGTAAGTGAATATTTTATTTCTTCTTCTGCAGAGTTTTTCCTTAATTCTCCATACTAAGATTAAAGGTATAACTTCTGTAGGCATACTTGAGTCAGTAGCAGTTTTATAGCCGCCTGGATTCTTACAATTACAGCATAACTTTTCTTGACCAATGATGACAGTGGACCAGCTCCCTTAGATTGTAATTCTGAGGAATCTGGACTAAGCACCCAGGAGCAATTTATCTTAAGTTTTTTCTCCATAGTAATGTTACCCTATATAGATAAATGGAAGGAAGCCAAACAAATTAATGTATTTGATTTTGAATAATTGAACAGATTTAGATCTGTTTCAGGGTCTCATTTTTTATTTCAAATGAATGAATGAACAGCAATAATGTTAGTTATTTTCTAAAATACAAATGTACTTAACTAACCAAGATATGGTAATACTCTTGGCATTTAAATTGCCTTAAAAATATGATACACATTTTTATGCTATTTATAGTATACTATTAGAAATATGCAAACAAGGAAGGTACTGTAGTCTTGATTCATATTACTTATATGTGGTTTAGTCAGGTTATGTTTTAGAATAACAAACGAGAATATATCCTATGATAAAAACTGAAAGAATGTAGATAAGGCATATGCATTCCTTCCTTGTCTCATGCTGCAGTATGAGGGAAAAGGAAGCATTGGGTAATTCATCCAATGACATAATAGATAATTTTTTTGAGTTCTTATGTGTCTGTTACTGTTGTTAGCTCAGTATGTGTTAGCACATTTAATCTTCAAAGTGGTACTGTGATTAATATATTAACTGTTTTACATATTTTTAGGGCTGAATAAGTTGGACTTCATGAAGTTTCGTGTATTTTCATTTGCTCTTTTAACAGGGTCTGATAGCTCCCCTGCTAGGAAGGCAACCAGGGAGAGACATGAGAGAGAGAAGTCTCTGATGGCAGTTAGGGGTTAACTGCCACTCTTCAGACACCTCTTAGTGATCAGAGCCAAGACAAGAAAGAGAACATGGGTGGGTTTTGTTAAGAATGTGAATGAAATCGGGGCGCCTGGGTGGCGCAGTCGGTTAAGCGTCCGACTTCAGCCAGGTCACGATCTCGCGCTCTGTGAGTTCGAGCCCCGCGTCAGGCTCTGGGCTGATGGCTCAGAGCCTGGAGCCTGTTTCCAATTCTGTGTCTCCCTCTGTCTCTGCCCCTCCCCTGTTCATGCTCTGTCTCTCTCTATCCCAAAAATAAATAAACGTTGAAAAAAAAAATTTAAAAAAGAATGTGAATGAAATCACTGGTGGGTAACTACTGGCTCAGCTGTGGAGCCAGTCACTTGGATTTGAATTCCTGTATTTTGCTGCTTACGTTTAGCTTTATACAATTTAAGGTTTTGTTAACTGTACAATAGGGATGCGGTAATGTCTATTTCATAGAGTTATAAGGATTAAATGAGCTAATACATGGAACATGTGTCTGGTACTTGATAAATAATAAATGCTAACTCATTATTGTTACTGTTACTGCTATTATTAACAATATCAATTGCCTTGACTGACAAGGGAGTGGAAACCAGAGACCTTAATATCTTCTATCAACCAATGGTGGGACCTTCCATCCAAGCTGGGTCCCTGTCAGTCCATGGTTATTTTAGACATAGCCTTTTATTGCCATCTTGGGTAGTGTTTAAGTTGTTTGTTTTCAATGATTATCACCCACTACCAACACTTTTTTCTACATTTATTTTCAAGTTATGCATAATTTTTATATATACTGTTTCTCAAACAAAACTCCTAATAAATATGTTATTATTATTTGATTTCTTGAGGGGGAAGGTTAGGGGAGAGATTTTGAAAAAATGGGAAATTTCTTCTGAAATGTCTCTCTACTATCATAAATGAGAAAACCCAGAGAACTCAAAGTAATTTGACTGAACTCATTGAGCTGGTAAGTAATGAGGCTGGAGTTTAAATATAGGAATTTAATTCTGTGCCCTTACTAATTAGTTCTCCTGACTTTTTTTTTTTTTTGCAAAGAAATAATAAAACAAATTATTTTAGAATGAATATATATTTTCTAATTTAATTTCTTTTTGTAAAGATGGTAATGTCTTAAGTTGGACATGTAATAAGACTAGGTTCATTTTTTAAAAATTGCTTTCATTTCTAATATAGAATGATTTTTTTTCCCTGAAAGTAAATACTATGGTGTCAACAGACTGTAGTTTGATATGGTTGGATTTTTAAAATCAAATCAAAATGGAGATAAATATTAAGTCTGATCTGTACAGTATCCTTGGTTAATGTCTTGATGCATATTAGCACAAGACTCCCTTTTTATTCACTTGGAGATACATTACAAATTCCTGCGAATGAGGAAAATCTTCATTTATGTAACCCCAAGCAAAAGTGACTGCATAGAAATGCAGACAATGAGAAATAAGAAGTTGAGGGATTCTTGGGGTGTTTGAAAAATGTTCATAGGGCACCTGGATGGCTCAGTTGGTTAAGCATCCAACTTTGGCTCAGATCATGATCTCACAGTCTGTGAGTTCGAGCCCCATGTTGTGCTCTATGCTGACAGCTCAGAGCCTGGAGCCTGCTTTGGATTCCGTCTCCTTCATGTTTCTCTCTCTCTCTCTCTCTCAGAAATAAACATTTAAAAAATTGAAAAAAAAAACCCAATGTTTAGATACAGGTATTCAGGTTTAATTTGTTTTCATAGTATGTTGACTCCATCTCCTGATGTTTTGTTCTTTGGAAATTTCCTTTATTGAAATTGTTTTTGTACCTGTGATGCTTAGAGAAATGCCCCGCTGAACTAATCAAAATTGAAGGCTAAGAGAGCTTGGTTTTCCAATGAATACTTCAATTTAATAATTGCTGTTGTCTAATTAATATAAGCATTCAAATCCTTCCTTCATAGCTTAAACTGTTCCTAATTACTTATCATTTCTATTTGCAAGTTCATACCACAGTTCAACGTATCTAAAAATCAGAAATTAACTCAGCTCTCCATTGTATTTGAAATACTATATCATGGAATCAAGAACTCATACTTTTATTTCAGTGTTGATCCAAAAATTCAGGAGAGATCACTTTGATGAAGTCCACTTACACAGATTCTCTCCAAATTATATGATATTTTTGTGTAATTCTAGACATGGCTGGGGTTAAAAACAAAATTTAAACACCTAGTGTATACCAAGTGTTGTGCTCAATGAATTACACATCATGGTCCAGTTTCCCAAACATTACTGAAGAAACAGGCTCAGAAGTTTTTTTCATTTGTTTTATTTTTTTTTTAAGTGCTCCAGTCACTATATAAATGGCCTGCCCAGATGTTCAGTCTGCTTACAGCCTTGCCTTTAAAAAACATTCTCAGGGCATCTGGGTGGCTCAGTCGATTAAATGTCCGACTCTTGGTTTCAGCTCAGGTCATGATCTCATGGTTCATGAGTTCAGGCCCTGCATCGGGTTCCACATTGCTGGTGCCGAGCCTATTTGGGATTCTCTCTCTCTCCTTCTCTCTCTGTTCCTCCCCCACTCACTTGCACTCTCTCTCTCTCTCCCTCTCAAAATAAATAAATAAACTTTAAAAAAAATTCTCATTCTCACCCTTTACTATTGTAGCAATTACCTGGTCATCCAAGCAAAAATTATCTATTTAATAATTTCAATTATTTGAAATGTCACGTAATTTTAATTTTTATTTGAAAATTTGCATATTTTCAAATAAACCTTAAAATTCCAAATAATGCAAATTTAGCAACTATTTATACAGCATAGACAATTTTTAAATATTTTTTTAAAGTTTGTTTAGTTTTAGTGATCTCTATACCCAGTGAGGGGCTTGAACTCATGACCCTGAGATCAAGAGTCACACACTCCTCCAACTGAGCCAACAGTTTCTTTATATTGACAACTTATTTTCTCAGTTGCAATGAACTGTAATTTACACCACATAGCGTTTAAATATCTCAAATCCTTTGGGAAGTAAATCTTACCAATATGCAAATGAATGTTAGGCCAAGATTAACATTAATTAATAATAATCTAGCATAGGCACCAAAAAAAAA
The DNA here is from genome assembly GCF_016509475.1 of Prionailurus bengalensis. Taxonomy (NCBI): domain Eukaryota; kingdom Metazoa; phylum Chordata; class Mammalia; order Carnivora; family Felidae; genus Prionailurus; species Prionailurus bengalensis. The sequence goes on from NC_057348.1 coordinate 81,620,379, forward strand.
AAAAACAAAACAAAAAACAGAAGTAGTCTTCTGGATAGAGAGGAATAGCCTGCTAGGAGTCAAAACTTGATGGAAAAGTTTTTTCATTCCAAATTCCCCTAAGATCTAAGGCCTGTGTGTGTGTGTGTGTGTGTGTGTGTGTGTGTGTGTGTGTTTATCACTTTAAATGTTTGTCATGTTAAAGAAATCTTACAGAAATATAGCTATTTCTTCTTTTACAAAACAGCTTTATTGATATATAAATAAATGCCATAAAATTCGGTTGTTTTAAGTATCCAACTCACTAATTCTTACTAAATTTATAGAGTTGTGCAGCCATTACCACAATCTAATTTCAGAACATTCCCATCATTCTAAAAAGAAACTTCTTTCTTGTTTGTAGTCACTCATTCCCACCTTGAGGTAGCCACTAGTCTACTTTTTGTCTCTATAGATTTGCCTCTTTTGTACATTTTATATAAATGGAATGATACTATACATGGTCTTTTGTGTCTGGCTTCTTAACATGATGATTCTGAATTTCACCCAAGTTGTAGCATGTTTGAGTACTTCTTTTTTTTTAATTTTTTTATTGCCGAGTAGAATCCCATTGTGCCACATTTTTTTATCTGTTCACAATTAATGGACATTTGCATTGTTTCCACTTTTTGACTAATATGAATAATGCAGACATAAACAATTATGTACAGATCTTTGTATGGACATTGAGTTTCATTTCTCTTGGGTAGATAAGTAGGAGTGGAATTATCAGGTCATCACTGTCAAACTATTTTCCAGAGTGGCTGCTTCATTTAACAGTCCCACAATATATGAGGATTTTAATTTCTCCACATTCTTGCCAACATGTTATTGTCTGTCCTTTTGATTTATGGCCACGTTAGTAGATGTGAAGTAGTGTCTCTGTGGTTTAATTTGCCTGGCTACTTCTTTTCATTAATTGTTTATTGTCTATATCGAATGACATTACTATAGCTTTGGAAATCCTGCAAGAGACTTAAACTGGCATGGTCCTTGCCATGTGAAGTATTGGTTTCCTCAAAGATTCTGACTGTATCCTGTAAAATAAAGTCTTTGAATTGTGACTTAAAATTTAGGCCTCTTCAGGTAAAATCAAAAGGAAAAGAGATTAATTACTTGTCACACACAAAAAATAATCAATCTTAGCTGATTGGCATATTACTGGTCATTTCCTGCTTTAACTCTGCTATTACTAGTTGAGTTGTAGGAGGTTTTTTTGTTTGTTTTTGTTTGTTTTTTGTTTTTGTCTTGATCTTACCTATTATCATGAACTATTATTCCATTTTCCTCAAAGTGTGATGATAATTGATGAAGTAGTCCTGGAATTTTCTTTCCCCTTTCTGGACCATCTAAGAAAACATGTCAAATAATAGATGTCAGTTGGCAAAAAAATATTTTCATTTTTTTCATCATTGTAGGTTGGGCAATAAAAGGTGTAAAATAAATATTTAATCTACAGTTTGATGCAGTAAGACATTTATGGAATTTTCCTTTTGGTTTTACTAGACTGATGAAACCCTGTTTAAGGAATTTACGAGGTGGGCTGAACTTTAAAACAAGTTGCATTTTTGTGTTAAAGCATGCCCAGTACCTGTTATAGTTAAACAGTACAGTTGAGAGGACAGTATAAATATATATTCATTTTAAGGAAATGTTTCTTTTTTTTCGTCCCCCTCAGTCTACCTGAAGTGCCTTGGTGGGAATTTTTCCCACTCTTCCAGGATGGCATTTAGCCTATTCTTTGCAAAAGAAGTAGTAATA